>NC_135233.1:830599174-831831674 GCF_051348905.1 Ranitomeya variabilis
CGCCAGAGACTGCATCAAATGGTGGGAGGAGAATAATGACGTATAGGCATGTCAAAGATCTTAAAGGGGTTATATAAATTGCCAATGATATGGGTCGTTATAGTATTTTAGTATGTCATATTAACAATGTTACCTTCAGCCTCAATTAAATCTCCCACCTCAAGGCAACATAATCATATTAAGAAAGACTTGTGCATTGTTTAAGGGTAAAATTAAAAGAATACTTTTCTTATTTCTCTCATCCACATAAAATATATAGCCATATTGATTTAGTTTTATTCTCTAAAACATTAATTCCTAGAGTACTATACTTCACAAAAGGTATGTTAACCTGATCAGATCATGGCCAATACTTAAAACATTTTTCTTCCTGAATACTACAAAATACAACCTGCTCTTAAATTTCCTAAAATACACTGGTACAACATTGAAACGCGTTGTGTATAAAAAGACTTTTCCTCATCATCTTTTCTAAAGAATTGATTCACTCCAGCAGCACAGCCCACCCACCTGTTTATCTAACTGGATACAATATCATGGGACAGCAGCAGCTTTTTTCTTCATGCCTACGTAGGAGTTGTACTTATCACAACTCCATCAGGTGAAAATAACCAGCACTCTCCTACTCTCCCTCCATAGGGTATCACCCTATTGTGCGCTGTTTCCCACTTCTAGATTTACACACTATTCTGATTCTCATCAATGGAGCAGAATAGATCATGCTCTCAGTTTCACTGACCTTATTCTCTGATCTGTGATATTCAAGGGTGTGTGAATGGATCTGTAATGCTATGTGGAGCTGAGTGCTGTCTGATAAAAAGTCGCATGTGTGTGTGTTTGTGTGTGTGAACCCAAATAAAAGAAGTAGATGGACTTTACAGTATGTCTTGTGATTTACATAGTTTATGCCACTTATGTTTCTATTTGCAATAATTTGTTTATTCTTAAATCATAATAAAATATTTGTGAAAGAAGTTAGCAGGAATATACACCTGGGTAACTTTACGGCTGTAGCATCTAACCATGCATTCATCAGCTAAGTGCTAACCTACCACTTCTTCAATATTGCCACAGGAGAAAGAGCAAATCTAAAAGTAATGGTCACCATTGCAATCTTTAAGAAGAATAGATGCTAGTGCTCAGTATCAATATTGAGTACATATTCGACATTGTATTTGCACATACTCAGATTGTATATTATTATTTTTTCCATAAGTAACTTAAAGCAAACCTGTCATCAAAATTCTGCTAAGTAAACTGCAGGCATTGTCAGGTTGGCGATGTTACACATATTAAAATGATACCTGAGTTAAAGAATCTGTCTTGTGGTTCTTGTTTAATCTGTGTTTGCAGTTTTGAGTTCATAGGATGTTCATGCTCCAGGGCCGGCCTGTGGGCAGGGCTTTATGTGATGCTCTAGCCTCAACATCATTATTCTGGGGTTAAATGAAAGGTCACTGAGCATTCAGTGACCTGCCTCTTATTTTAAATACAGCACCTGCACATTTAATATTGTGGTCTTCAAATAAATTTTGTTCCATCAAAATGTTGTTGGCGGCAGCAAATGCACAGTAGCATCTATTGGCAAGCCACCCACTGTGTTTCATTCACCAATGCGGCAGCATTGCTATGTTCAGTAAAAACAATTTCCTCTTCTTTTGGGCACTCCCGCACTGGTTTTTGGAACAGAGTGGGAGGTGCATGCGCAGATTTAAAGCATTGCTTGCCAATTGATGCTACTGTGCATGCGCCACCACCAGCAGCATTTTGATGGAGCAAAATATTTTTTAAGACCACATTATTAAATGCGCCGGCACTAGTGTTGAGCATTCCGATACCGCAAGTATCGGGTATCGGCCGATACTTGCGGGTATCGGAATTCCGATACCGAGATCCGATACTTTCGTGGTATAGGGTATCGGTATCGAAACAACATTAATGTGTAAAAGAAAGAATTAAAATAAAAAATATTACTATACTCACCTCTCCGACGCAGCCTGGACCTTACCGAGGGAACCGGCAGCGTTCTTTGGCTTAAAATGCGCGCATTTACTGCCTTCCGTGACGTCACGGCTTGTGATTGGTCGCGTGCTGCCCATGTGGCCGCGACGCGACCAATCACAGCGAGCCGTGACGTAATTTTCAGGTCCTGAATGCAGAATTAGGCATTCAGGACCTGAAATTACGTCACGGCTTGCTGTGATTGGTCGCGTCGCGGTCACATGGGCGGCACGCAACCAATCACAAGCCGTGATGTAATTTTAAAATGCGCGCGTTTCCTGCCTCCCGTGACGTCACGGCTTGTGATTGTTCGCGTCGCCCATATGACCGCAACGCGACCAATCACAAGCCGTAACGTAATTTTCAAATCCTGAATGCCTAGAATTAGGCATTCAGGACCTGAAAATTACGTCACGGCTTGCTGTGATTGGTCGCGTTGTGGCCACATGGGCGGCACGCGACCAATCACAAGCCGTGACGTCACGGAAGGCAGTAAACGCGCGCATTTTAAGCAAAGAACGCTGCCGGTTCCCTCGGTAAGGTCCAGGCTGCGTCGGAGAGGTGAGTATAGCAATATTTTTTATTTTAATTCTTTCTTTTACACATTAATATGGATCCCAGGGCCTGAAGGAGAGTTTCCTCTCCTTCAGACCCTGGGAACCAGCAGGGATACCGTCCAATACTTGAGTCCCATTGACTTGTATTGGTATTGGGTATCGGTATCGGATTAGATCCGATACTTTGCCGGTATCGGCCGATACTTTCCGATACCGATACTTTCAAGTATCGGACGGAATCGCTCAACACTAGCCGGCACAGTATTTAAAATAAAAGGCAGGCCACTGAAGGTTCAGTGTCCTGTCATTTAAGCCCAGAATGATGATGATGAGGCCAGGTCACTAATAAAGACCTTCACAAAGGCACAACCAGAGCTTGAGCATCTCATTAACTCAAAACTGCAAACACAGATTAAGCAAGAACCACAAGATGGATTTCTTCAACCCAGGTATCATTTTGATCAGTGTAACAGCACCAACCCGACAATGCCTGAAGTTTCATTAGTAAAATTCTGATGACAGGTTAGCTTTTATGGGAAACTATCAGCAGGTTTTTGATACTTCATCTGAGAGCAGCATAATATAGGCAAATAAACCACGAATCCAATGATGTACAGTATCACTTAGAATACTGGGTTCAGCCATTCTGACACAATCAGAGATTTTTAGATGTAGAATGAAGAAGACGAGAGTAAGCTGCCCTGCACATACTATGCTCTCTCGGAAAATAGCTATAAACAGTGAGATGCTTATCAGATGAGGATGCAGAGTCGGACATGGAAGCAACTGCCACCTAGTCACAGCAATGAAAATCACAAGATGATTAAACCTTTAATCTAAGCAAACAACAGCACATAACTTGCCATGTGATACATCAACAAGTTATGTATTTTAATCCCTACCTCATTCTGTCCTCAGATTACATGGAAAAAGCATGCTGACAGATTCCCTTTAGGGTGCCTATGAACATTTTTAGTTTGTTCTAAAATGATCGCCAAACTGGACATTACTTTGTATAGACATTGGCATAGTAATTAAATGCTTGTATAGGATAAAAACATAATAAAAGGGACATACTACATGCACTAAAACTATCAATGAGGCAATATTGTGGGAAATAAAAGCGTATCAATTCTCCATGTTGTTCGCTTGAAGTACATAATCCATGGTCAGACTTGTTATTGAAAATTAAACCTTTGATATAATTTGAAAATATTGCATGATGTGATTAATCCCTTAGTGACAGAGCCAATTTGGTACTTAATGACCAAGCCAATTTTTACAATTCTGACCACTGTCACTTTATGAGGTTATAACTCTGGAACGCTTTAACAGATCCCGCTGATTCTGAGAATGTTTTTTCGTGACATATTGTACTTCATGTTAGTGGTAACATTTCTTCAATATTACTTTTCAAACTTTGAATTTTTATGCCCTTAAATCAGAGAGATATGTCACACAAAATAGTTAATAAATAACATTTGCCACATATCTACTTTACATCAGCACAACTTTGGAAACAAATTTTTTTTGTTAGGAAGTTATCAGGGTTAAAAGTTTACCAGCGATTTCTCATTTTTACAACAAAATTTACAAAACCATTTTTTTAGAGACCATCTCACATTTAAAGTCACTTTAAGGGGTGTACATGACAGAAAATACCCAAACTTGATACCATTCTAAAAACTACACCTCTTAAGGTGCTCAAAACCACATTCAAGAAGTTTATTAACCCTTGACGTGCTTCACAGCAACTGAAACAATGTGGAAGGAAAAAATGAACATTTAACTTTTTTTTGCAAACATTTTAAATCAGAACCAATTTTTTTATTTTCACAAGGGTAAAAAGAGAAAATGAACCACAAAGTTTATTGTGCAATTTCTCCTGAATACGCTGATACCCAATATGTGGGGGTAAACCACTGTTTGGGCGCACGGCAGGGCTTGGAAGAGAAGGAGCGCCGTTTGACTTTTTCAATGCAGAATAGGCTGGAGTTGAGATCGAACGCCATGTCACGTTTGGAGAGCCCCTGATGTGCCTAAACAGTAGAAATCCCACACAAGTGATGCCATTTTGGAAACTAGACCCCTTAAGGAACTTATCTAGATGTGTGTTGAGCACTTTGAACCCCCAAGTGCTTCACAGAAGTTTATAACGTACAGCCGTGAAAATAAAAAAATCGCATTTTTTACACAAAAATGATGTTTTTGCCCACAAATTTTTATTTTCACAAGAGTAACAGGAGAAATTAGACCATGAAAGTTATTGTGCAATTTCTCTTGAGTAAGTCAATACCCCATATGTGGGGGAAAGCCGCTGTTTGGGCGAAGGGCAGAGCTTGGAAGAGAAGGAGTTCCGTTTGACTTTTTCATTGCAGAATTGGCTGGAATTGAGATTGAACGCCATGTCGCGTTTCGAGAGCCCCTGATGTGACTAAACAGTGGAAACTCCCCACAAGTGACCCCATTTTGGAAACTAAACCCATTAAGGAACTTATCTAGATGTGTGGTGAGCACTTTGAACCCCCAAGTGCTTTACAGAACTTTATAATGCAGAGTCGTGAAAATAAAAAAATCCTTTTTTTTCCTCAAAAATTAATTTTTAGCTCGCAATTTGTTATTTTCTCAAGGGTAACAGGAGAAATTGGACCCCAAAATTTGTTGTCCAGTTTGTCCTGAGTATGCTGATACCCCATATTTGGGGGACCACTGTTTGGGCACACATCGGTGCTCGAAAGGGAAGTAGTGACATTTTAAAATGCAGACTTTGATGGAATGGTCTACGGGCGTCATGTTGCATTTGCAAAGCTCCTGATGTACCTAAACAGTAGAAACCCCTCACAAGTGACCCCATTTTGGAAACTAGACCCCCCAAAGAGCTTATCTAGATGTGTGGTGAGCACTATCAACTCCCAACTGCTTCACAGAAGTTTATAATGTAGAGCCATGAAAACAAAAAAAACATATTTTATCCACAAAAATGATTTTTTTCACCCCTAGATTTTTACTTTCACAAGGGTAACAGGAGAAATTGGACCCCAAAATGTATTGTGCAATTTATTCTGAGTACGCTGATACCTCATATGTGGGGGGACCACTGTTTGGGCGCATGGCAGAGCTCGGAAGGGAAGGTGCGCCGTTTTGGAATGCAGACTTTGATAGAATGGTCTGCGGATGTTATGTTGCATTTGCAGAGCCCCTGATGTACCTAAACAGTAGAAACTTCACAAGTGACCCCATTTTGGAAACTAGACCCCCCCAAGGAACATATCTAGATGTGTGTTGAGCACTTTGAATGCCCAAGTGCTTCACAGAAGTTTATAATGTAGAGTCGTGAAAATATATATATATTTTTTTTCACAAAAATGATTTTTTTATCCCTCTATTTTTTATTTTCCCAAGGGTAACAGGAGAAATTTGTTGTCCAATTTGTTCTGTGTATGCTGATACCCCATATGTGGGGGGACCACTGTTTGGGCAAACATCAGGGCTCGGAAGGGAAGTAGTAACGTTTTAAAATGCATTTTAAATTGGAAACTAGACCCCCCCAAGGAACTTATCTATATATGCTCTGATGTGCGATCACATCAGAGGACAGAGAAGACACGCAGCTTTTTTTTTGCGTTCGCCGGTAAACGGTTAATTACCGGCGATCGCAAAACAGGGGTCAGTTTTCCCCCGGAAAAAGATGGAAGCGCCCATCGGGAGCCACGAGGCGCATCGGGGGAGACCGGGGAGTATCGGAGGGACTCCATTTCTCAGTCCTCTGATGTGCGATCACATCGGAGGACAGAGATATTAAATGGAAAATCGCGGTTTGGGTTTTTTTTGCGGCCGCCGGTAAACGGTTAATTAACGTCGGTCGTAACCCGGGGGTCAGTAAAAATCATGTTCTCTGGGGTCTCGGCTACCCTTGGCAACTGAGACCCCAGAGAAAATCTGACTCTGGGGGGCGCTATTCACTTTTTCCACAGCACAATTTATTAACGGCGATGTGGTTTAAGTACCCTTAACTGCCGCAGTTAAAAGGCGTATCGGCGGTCGTTAAGGGGTTAAAGGCATATTTAAAAGAAGAAAAATCCAAATCCTGCATTAACTAAAACCTAATGTACTCCGAGTATCTGCGCAGCATCTGTGACTGTGGGGAATCCTTTAGTAGCAGCAGGTTTTTGGATTCATTGGGCAGAAAATAGGTTGACAAGTGTATTGGGAATCTTTATTGCTTTTGTCTGCTAAAATGGCAATTTAAATGTTTAATAATATTGCTGTGATGAGCTTAGTTAGCTGGAGGAGACTGGGACACACAACATCAACTATCCAAATAATAAAAACTCAGTCCAGCCTGAAGAGCAACTACGATAGTAAATAATACTTGCTTTCCATGAGAAATCCTAATTATTACCAGTCAGGCTATGCAGCAGATTTTACCTTAGACAAAATGCTGGCTGTGGGATCTGATGGACCATGATAAATCATCATTTGGCAGATACGTAAGGATAATAAAATAGTGGTCGCTGCAACTAATTGCTAGGTATTAATATAGACATGAAAAAAAATAGTAATGTTTATGGATAGCCTCTTTATGGAGCATAAAATATATTAACTACTCCAACAAAGCTTCATATACAGAGTTGAAGATACTTATGCACTTATCAGATGTACCCAACATATTCAAAAGTATAAAATAACATTTTATCAATGAGGGTACAAGACAGAATATTTCCTATGCTGGACGATAGACATAAGTGAATCTTTGGAACTTGATAATGGACAGATTTGCTCAATTTCGGCCATTAGATTCTATTCAGACTAAGTTTCAGACCAAAACTGCTTTGCTTTTATTGAGCGTAGAGAGAGGATTACAAACAAGAAAAACAACAACTTCATAATCTAGCCCATTTTCAAATTTGTTATAAATTTTCTGAAATTTTTTTGGGGATTCAATTTGCATAATTCAAGCAAAATGTCAGCAATCTGAAAGCTATTAGCTATATTTCTTTTAGAAATGGGAACCAGTTTAAAAGAAAAAAGAGTACTTTTATGCTCTCATCTACTTACCTGTTCTAACTCTGCTTCTACCCCCTTTTCTGCAGCTCTCAGGTCTTCAGTTTTTTAGCTATTCTTTATGTCCTTCTTCTGCTATCACTTGGCAATGTCGTGGTGGATGCACCTTTTTATATGCATTGTCACACATTTGACTACAGGAGGCGAATCACAGGTCTCAGATTGGCCTAAGCACCAGAATGGAGAGTGTCAGAAGAATAAGATGATTTGGGAGTCCTGCAGGGTTGGCAACTGTCCAGAAATTCCAGGACAGTCTTTAAAAATATGGCACTTTTGTTATGCTGTCTGTAAAAATTCAGGTTTTCATGATTTTTATGAAGCTGATGAAAGTTTAGATACTATTTTGACTGTAATTATCATTATTTTACACTTTAGAGTGAATGCACCTGATGTATTCATATCATAAGTACAGGTTGTACATATGCATCACTTATAATCATAAATATGCATTAGGACTTTCCATTGTGTCCATAAATTATATTGTCTGCCCATGATTTTTTGATACATGATCCAGAACTAAACAAAAAGTAAAGTTGGCAACCCTGGAGCCATGGCAGAGTCGATTGAAATTGCATAAAAAGAAGGCAGGATAGAGGAATGTTTTTATATCACTCCCATCCCTTTAACTTATCCAGCTAATTTGCTGCCATTTTGCTGGACTAGTGCAAATCAAATCCCCCCAAAAAATTTCTGAGTCTTTGGAGCAAATTGAATATTTTATAAAATAATTCTCTCATAGGCATGCAACTAATTCCATTGTTTTTTATCGTAGTAACCACGCGAGACCTCACTGTTGCGGTCGGTCACACATATTAATACAAATAGAGGCCTGAGAACAGGGCAGTAATCTCCACCAATTAAAATGGAATTACAACAGTTTTGGAAATTGGCTCCCAGTTTTGGACTCATTTGGAAATGCAGATGCTTCAATAGAATTCATAGAAAAAAAAGGAAGACAGGTTTTCAGAAACAAAAAAAAAATTAAAAACTCATTATTACATCTGCAATGCATATTTCAGAACACAAATATGTCTGTATTTTTTCCTTGGCAGGTAAAAATATATATTAATATAATTGTCTTCAAAAGAAGGAATACCACTAATGTGAATGTCATGGATGTGAATAATGGTTTCTGTGGTATTAAATCACCACCTTTCCTATTGGTAATCTTTGTCATCACTTTATATAAATCTTGAGAGCTATTGTATAGCTCATATATTATATGTCAAAATGTCAGCAAAGGTCATTGATAGTTTAGTGCCATTGTGATGGGATTATTAGGGTGATCCTAGGTCATCTTTTGCTGCATTTAATGAAATAAGGAATTCCAGTCCTTTTTATATGATCTGTCAATTACAGGAACAGTCAGCCCCAGAAACTCCAAGCAACCACATGCTGTTCTGAGAAATTACAGAGCTATATGTGTTCTGCGTTTGTGCCAGAACACCATAAGGACACTGTAAAGGTTAAAAAACAGGACACATTCTGTGTAAGATTTTTATTTAAGATGCCCACAAGCATAAACAATTGGCAATGCACTTTCATTTAATTTGTGTAGTAATTAATGTAGATGTTGGTAGCAACAGTTTTATATCAACATGATCCTGCACTACGGGATTCACTAATAGGCTTTAGGCCACTATTCCAAAAATATATGTAAGGCAATTTAAGGTTTCTTGTTGACATTGAAAGCTGCTATAAATTGATGAGTAGAATAATTTCCCTAAGATTCTTACAAAAAAACTACATTACATCAAAATATCAACATTAGTGACAACTAAAGAACACTATACTGATTTAAATCAAATTCATCTAGAATTTGCCAACATTTGTGAATCTGAATATTGGGCATTTCCATTTTTTTATATTGCTGGATTCTAAAAAGCCATACAGTGGTAAAAAAAACTATTCATCTTACCAAGTCTTCACTTATCCAGTAAAACAGGCACTTTCTGATCCGGTATAGTCTCCAGGTGTCTTCTCCAGCAGCGTCCTAGCATCTCTGGGGCCTCCACACTTCGAAATTTCATGATGTTCCCTCTAGTTAGCCCTCTATGTGTACACAAGAGGTTACGGGTCATCAGCAGGAAGAATTATCTTTGATAGTATACTGAACTCAAAGCTTTCATCTGTGTGTGAACATTCTCTTCTAAGTGCGAAAAAATCAAAAGCAGTTTTGATAATCTCAAGAATGTACATATAGGAATATCATAGTAATATTATAGTACAGAAAAAAAATATTTGCACAAATCATCTACAGACCCTTTTGAAAACTCAACCTGAATAGTTTAGAACTATTTACACAGACTAAAATATGCTATTTACAATTAGAACATGCATCAAAACAGCATGACATTTTAAGTCGATAACTAGGCCTCATGCAACATCTTGATGTCAGGGTGAAATCGCAGGCCCTGCCTGTGTGGAGTGACCAAAAATTCCATGATGTGGCAGAAGAAGAACCCTGAAGAGTGGATAGCAGTGGAGGCTGCACAGCTAAACAGTTGATGAAAAGGGCAAGTTGATTATAATTTTTAACATTTTGCTTTACCTATGTTTATTATGTTCTAGAGTCTGAAGGAAGAAGCTTCAGATAATAATGAGACACATATGTTACATAGTTAAATAGTTAGAAAAAAAGTACCAGTCATACTTAACCATATATCTATATAAATGGCTACTCAGATAGCAATGCAATCACAGGAGAAAAACATGAGTCCAATTGTTGCCAAAACGTAATAACAATATTTATTGAGAAAAATTTCAATCACTAATTAACACATAAAAAGATTGACAATGCTTACAAAAATATTATATATGGATTATAGATAGTGACTATATCCATGAGTGCAAAAAAATGACCCAGGGACAACAAGACAGAACATACAGTATGTCAACACAGCAGAGATAAAGACATATGCAGTAGACATAATGTCCGGAAAATACTCCCAATCATTTGGTGCATATACCTTAGACATATAGAGACTTTACAAGTGATCGGGACCCTGATGGACACTTATGGGTAATTATTCCCTTATGTAGTTAAATTTTGTATATTTGACACATTGGCACAGATAGAGATGTTGGTGAGGAATTCAGTATTAACAACTTATCACTTAATTATCATGCAATTTTGATTCATATTTTGAATGTTAATAGCATATTATATACTAGTATAAAATAAAAGTACACTGGCGCTACACTAGTTTAGGAAACAAGAAAGAGAAAAGGAGGGGTTAATCTAACAACGAAGCTGCTGCTGGTGATAAGACAGGGTCTGTGTAAAGCCCTGCTAATAATAAGACACCAAGGTATATATAAAAAAGCTATCACCTGCGCTAAAAAATGCATTGGTAGATTAAATCGATGCAAGTGGACACAGGACAAATAGTTGCTCGGACCGGGAGGAGAGACAAAGGTATGTAAACCCAATCGTTAGGGAGCAATACAGCCAGAAAAGTGGTTTGCACACATGCACTTACTGCATTAGTCTGTAGTGACTCCGTAGCTTAGCTATGTCTTCTCCCAGGAGGTTCCAGTAACCGGTCCCGCAGTACAATGGAGCAGGGAGGTAGGGTGAGGGCTTTCGCCTGCTAGATTCCTCCTCGCTGGTCACAGGGAGTAGGACTAAACCGCCTGCCTCTGGCGTGCCCCGGCCGGAAGCGACGCTGAAGCAGTGGCGGAGTGTGAAAGGGGCGTAGCTAGAATGTGACGTCACACCAGTGTAAGGACGGGCGCATGTAGGGACAAAGCAATCCAATGCGTTTCGAAGGATAAGTTCCTTCTTCGTCAGGGCGTCGCTTCCGGCCGAGGCATGCCAGAGGCAGGCGGTTTAGTCCTACTCCCTGTGACCAGCAAGGAGGAATCTAGCGGGCAAAAGCCCTCACCCTACCTCCCTGCTCCATTGTACTGCAGGACCGGTTACTGGACACCTCCTGGGAGTCACCACAGACTAATGCAGTAAGTGCATGTGTGCAAACCACTTTTCCCGCTGTATTGCTCCCTGACGATTGGGTTTACATACCTTTGTCTCTCCTCCCGGTCCGAGCAACTATTTGTCCTGTGTCCACTTGCATCTATTTCATCTACCAACGCATTTTTTAGTGCAGGTGATAGCTTTTTTATACATACCTTAGCATATTATATACTATTCAAATTGTTCACAACTTTTAACTCTGAGTTTACCAAAAGGGTCTTCTGATGATTTAAAAAATGTTTTATTTTCAATACTGCCATAAAACAAGATCATGTTAAAATTATATTCCTATGTATTTTTTTACATTGTCAAAACTGTTATAATATTCTTGATGCTCTAGAAAGAAAATGAAGAACGATATGGAGCTTGATCACTTCTACTAATATCAGTGTATCACTGCAGCAGGGCTAAAATCTAGAAAATGTTCACATATAGATGAAAGCTTCCGACTTCAATATATACTACAGAAAGGGAATTCTTCCTCTTGATGACCTACTATCTCCTGTACACATCCAGGGCACCATACAAATCTAGATCATATTGTAGGTGCTTTTATGCTACAAACAAAGGCAGAAAAACCTGGTAACATGCTTTGTACTTTGATAACAAGGTGATCACTGCAAGATGGAGAAGTGCTGTAATATTTGTTCCCATTTGAGAGGATGCACTGCTATTAGTAATAGTGTTTTCAATTTCTCACATGTCATCCAACCCAACGTTTATTTTTTTATTTCTGTCTGGTTCCGCATGATTGTTTTGAAGTTACCAATCTTTATTTTGACCTGTTTACCTTTTACTTCATCCCCATGTAGTTAGATAAGCAATAAGTTATCTTTCCAATGGTTGTGTGTATGTAATAGATTTACTAGTTTTAAGTGAGTAGATTTGTTGGGATTTGCCTTTAAATTGTGTTCATTAATGTTTTATAATTTGCACAATAGTTTCAATTTTGGCAAATAAATATCAATAGCTTTATCAGAAATTTCCTTTATAGAATTTCTCATGATGAGATTTAGAAATTTCCATGTGTAAACCTAATTATTTGGGCATTAGGGCAGTAGCTAAGGACTTATGACCTGGTGTGCTAAATCTGTGCACATTTGATTACAAAAGTGATTATCAGCCTCTTTGGTTTATATTGGGTCTCCTGGGGTTCTGACATGGTGCCTGTCATTCTGATGGCAAGAAGAAAGCTGTATTCTGCCTTTTACTTGCCATGAAATTTAACTGGTAATTCTAGATAATTTTATTTAAAAATGTAATAAACTAATATTTTAAAAATTAAAAAAACAAGCAAAATCAGATGGAACTGACAACAAAGGCTCCATACTTAGCATTCCATGTGAGACTAAATGGTGGCTTGCTAGTTCTGGGTGTAGGGAATGTGAGCACCAGACCAATCCATCATCAGTGAGTTTCACTATAAATTAGCCTTATCTATACTCTGATATCACCCCTTGGAGGAAGCTGAGCATGAAACCTATGTGGCGATTGTGTGGTTGCCACATAGGTTTAATCGCCTCCTTTTCACTTTATACCATTACTGGTTCAATTTCTTCATACAACACTTGTTTTTTGACCTCTGGGTTAGGTTAATTGTATTATATACTAGTTTTCTATGAGTGTAATGGGGAGACAACACATATCTCGTATCTGATTATTTATTTGGTTTTTGGTATTGCTCCTTTTTTTTCTAACCAGTGATTATACCCCTGTAACTGATCCACCAACTTTAGCATGGATTTTTCTTGCTCACACTATTTACTCCATCAGCAATGATTTTGCTATATTTTGATCAGCTCTTTTGCATCCTTGCATTCTTTTGCATCTTATTAATTTTTTTGTAGGAGTTTACTCTACTTTGTACCCATTGTATTCTGATACTTACTTCCAGAGATTAACTATTCTGTTGCTGCACATTTTTTTCATGTTTGTATAGGATTTTTGCTGTATGTATATGCACTATTATTTATGACTTATTGGCTGTATCTGGAAGCATCCTATGTGGTTTTGCCTATGTCTGACACTCTCTTTTTAGATTGTTTTATCATGTTTTGTAATTTTGTCAAATAAAGATTTATTCTTTTACTTTTGGCTATACACTTTTGCGCTTTCTATAGTTTTTTTTGCAAGGCAAGAGAATGGTCTGGTAGTCAGGTCAGAATTAGGAAGTTGGTATAGGGACAAAAAACAGAAAAATAGTCAACGAACAGCCGAGGTCATAATAAGGAATGTCCTCTTAGAATATAGCAAGGCACACAAGTTAGCATAAGCTAATCAGGATATAACTGGCAGTGGACATCATTATTCCAGGAGCTTAAATAGCTTGCAGCCCCACCCATCCAAAATTGACTTAATTAAAATAGTAGCATGGACATAAAAAAATTAGTGATGCATTTTGAGTGCATCTAACTTTTTATCATAGATAACTACAATTAACCCCTTTCTGACCTCAGACGGGATAGTACGTCCGAGGTCAGATCCCCTGCTTTGATGCAGGGCTCCGCGGTGAGCCCGCATCAAAGCTGGGACATGTCAGCTGTTTTGAATAGCTGACATGTGCCAGCAATAGCGGCGGGTGAAATCGCGATTCACCCGCCGCTATTAACTAGTTAAATGCTGCTGTCAAACGCAGACAGCGGCATTTAACTGGCGCTTCCGGCTAGGTTACTATTCAGAAGCATCGCCGACCTCCGATCATGTGATGGGTTGGCGATGCTTCTGAATAGTAACCATAGAGGTCCTTGAGACCTCTATGGTTACTGATCCCCAGCAGCTGTGAGCGCCACCCTGTGGTCAGCGCTCACAGCACACCTGCATTTCTGCTACATAGCAGCGAACATCAGATCGCTGCTATGTAGCAGGGCCGATCGTGTTGTGCCAGCTTCTAGCCTCTCATGGAGGCTATTGAAGCATGGCAAAAGTAAAAAAAAGTTAAAAAAATGTGAAAAAAATAAAAAAATATAAAAGTTTAAATCAACCCCCTTTCGCCCCATTCAAAATAAATCAATAAAAAAATAATCAAACCTACACATATTTGGTATCGCCACGTTCAGAATCGCCCAATCTATCAATAAAAAAAGCATTAACCTGATCGCTAAACGGCGTAACGAGAAAAAAATTTGAAACGCCAGAATTACATTTTTTTGGTCGCTGCGCCATTGCATTAAAATGCAATAACGGGCGATCAAAAGAACTTATCTGCACCAAAATGATATCATTAAAAACTTCAGCTCGGCACGCAAAAAATGATCCCTCAAATGACCCAAGATCAGGAAAAATGGAGACCCCACGAGTATCGGAATATTGCGCAATTTTTTTTATTTTTCTTTAGCAAAGTTTGGAATTTTTTTTCACCACTTAGTTAAAAAACAACCTAGTCATGTTAGGTGTCTATGAACTCGTACTGACCTGGAAAATCATAATGGCAGGTCAGTTTTAGCATTTAGTGAACCTAGCAAAAAAGCCAAACAAAAAACAAGTGTGGGACTGCACTTTTATTGCAATTTCACCACACTTGGAATTTTTTTCCCGTTTTTTAGTACACGACATGGTAAAACCAATGATGTCGTTCAAAAGTACAACTCATCCCGCAAAAAATAAGCTCTCACATGGCCAAATTGATGAAAAAATAAAAAAAGTTATGGCTCTGGGAAGGAGGGGAGCGAAAAACGAACACGAAAAATGATAAATCCCAAGGTCATGAAGGGGTTAAAGGTCAGACAGAAGTGAAACCTGTCAGATATATTTTTTTATGTCCATACTACTATCAGTGCAGCAGCACCTCATTTATTCATTTCTGCTATTAAAAATAAAACATATTCTGCTAAAAGTCAAACCAAATAATGCAAGAAATCCTGGAAGAAGGAGCGGAAAAAGGGAAAGTGCAAAACTTAAAGATTGATGTATTCGGGTTTTTGGGGTTATTTATTACAGCTATGGTAATGGATAATGGTCTTGTGACCATGGCTACCTAGTAACCAAGGCTTTCTTAAGTATGCCCATTTTGCTACTACATGAATTTTGGTTTTTGTCTTCAAACATGTGATTTAATGTGTTTTTTGTTCTAACTTTATTCTACCTTTTCTCAGTTTATATCAAGACTTGCTAAGCTCAGGCATGTTTTTAAAGCTAAGAGTTTAAATATTGAGCAATAAGCTGTATATTATTTATATTTTCGTTTTGAACTTTTTTCCAAAAAAAGTCACTGGAGTTATATTCGAGTGGCTAATTTTCCCAACATATTCTGAAAAGAACACAAATTAAAATTCAAATAAAATTTGCAGACATGAACATCCTCTTACATATTCAGACTTGTCAGTTAGGCACACCCTATGTTTAAGTTGTAAGTGCTTAGTCGTGATTTTGAACTACTAAGGCCCATAAAGAGATTATTTATATTGTATCATATATCTGTATTACTTAGTATCATTATTAGTAAAATTTCATCAGTTTTGGATACATATGATATGTCAAATAAATCATTTATATTGCCATCTATTTAAAATCAAATTTGAAGAGGGGTTTCAGATTTTCTATAGACGTTAAAGAAAAAGTTATAGTTATATAGAAGTATAGTTATATATGTATATCTTACATTCTAATAAAATGAGATATTGCATAAATCTGCCATCTAGAAATGACTGTATACTGTATGCAATCAAACAATATAGATGAAGAAAATAAATGTGCAATATATCTGTATTAATCATTATATTTAGCCTTTCTGTCTGTGTATTGTTACTGGTGCCTACTAAACTATTCATATTATATCTTACCCATGGTTCAATTGTACTTACACAATCCAGATACTACCTCTATAAAGTAAAGGCCATCCTCCATGCATTTATGTACTATACATATTCTCTTATGTCAGTCATGTCTGTTTATTCCCCCCTTGATTTTAATTACCCTTTTAATGATTACTAATAAAGGTTACATATGTATTCATATTTGTGTCTGTCACGTGTTCCTCTGCTCTTGTTTTAAGTTCCTCATTTACGCCCGGAGACACAGTACCCGGTTGTCATCTGCCTTGTAGGATGATCATATTATTTAGCATCAAAAACTTTATTAGATTTATACAAAGCCTAAAGGAATATAAAATAGACATAGAAGAATGAGATTAACAATGCATACAAAGTCTAATGTTTTATACACATTATATCAAAGAAGCAATGTTACTTATTTTTCCATTCAGAGTGCACAAGTGTGTGCATGCAACTGTGTGTGCATACTTTATACCAAAGGCAATGCATGAAATAATCACCAGAGACATGTCACTTGATTAATACAGTCTTAAAAATGGAGTATAGCCTTCCCCAGAGACCAGGGGAGTGAGGGTTGGCATAAGCAATTATCAATGTACAGAATGAATAATGTTTTACTACTGCCCTTCTGCTGTAAAACAGAGTTGTTAGCTGTCATTAAACTCTCCACCCTTCAGTAGCCCTGTTTATGTCTGCACAGCATAACTGAAACATAAGCTGCCCAAAATAGTAAGTGTCAGCGCACTATGGGCCCATTAACGGACAACATGAAAACTGGAATATTTTAGGTTGTGTTTTAATACAAATAACTGCATAAAAATAACAAACAAAAATGTTTACATTGAAAACTTGAAAATGTTTTCGGTCTTATTTTTTCCCACTGCTCCTCTGAGTATATACTGTAGGATTTGTTTTTGTTTTTCTAAAATCCTACACATAATTAAGCTACTATAACTTGGTAAAAATCATAAAAATTAGCACAAAAATAAATGCCCATACCTCTGGAGCCATATGGCATATGCACAATGTAACAGCAAGTATAAAATAAAAACAAACTTTTAATCTTGTTACAGGTCCTTCTTAAAGCACCATCCTAGAATTTTTTTTATTTCTGTGCTGGAGTGCCACTAGTATTATAATCACCAGCAGCCATCTTCATCTTTTATCGGCGCTACTCTTGACCCAAGTCACCATCTTGTGACGACAACTTCTGACTGACCTAAGTCAGAGGTAACGGTCACCAGCTCTTCGTCTACATCTATTAGCGTCTCATTCACGCCTTGTTCTGGCTCTCAAAAACTTACATTGAGTTGTGTCTTACAGATGACACAGCAAAATACTAGAGCGATCTGTCAGGTCCCTACCAGCAGAAGACAACCAGAGTGGCAGAGATAAAGATGGTGGCTCGTGAGTATAATACTAGAGGCAGGGAAATTAGACTTACACTATTTCAGTGCTGCAATAAAAAAAAAAAAAATGGAATGGCACATTTAAGGCTAGTGACATATTCAAAAGACAAAATATTCTAACCTATGCAAGCATACCATTAGATTAAAATAGGCTTCAAGCGCCAATATTCATTCCTTTATACATTGTCAGACTGACTTGCTCACAGAAGAAGAGGACTTGAACTCTAATGCCACCTATTGGAAGTACCATTCTGAAAAGACACTATCAACCCTTTATTAGCCCAAAGGAACATTGCAAGGCTTATGTGCCTCCTCATATTGGCAAGCTAAGCTAAGCATATCACTCTCCACAAGGAGAAACATTACGTCTTAGGTCTAGTAATTGACTTATATTACCTTATTGTACATCCTTCCTCATACATAATGTACGTACATGAGAGCAGGTATAAACATCAGCATCCTGAATTACAGATCTAACATTCAGAATGTGTCAGCTCAGCTTCATTTCTCAATTGATTTCAAGTTTTAAACCTGTTCGTTCTGGTGACAATTCTGAAGAATGTATAATTCCCCGACTCCTTGTTGTCTCTGAACAGATACAGAGCCCATGTGTGACTTAGCTTCTCCTCCTGCTGGCTGTGCTTTCTCTAGGCCTTCCTGAAAACTTTAATATTTCTGCTCTTCCTTTCCACTCTCTGACTTTCAGTGTGCCACCTCATTCTTCTGCTGGCCATACTGTAGATATTAGCTTAAATTTCAGCAAAATTGTTAGGCCTTCTGATTATCCAATAATTTTATTCTTAGTTGAGATAAGCTGTCACCAGAATTGACTGACAGCAATTTTCCATACTCTCATCAAACAGTATACATCCATGCAGGTACTGAAAATCAGCTCTTCTTCAGTGCGCAGCAGCAGCCACTAAACACTAAACATTGTGACAGAGATGGATGTCAGACCCTCACAGATCTGATATTGATGACTAGTGATGAGCGAGTATACTCTTTGCTCTGGTTTTTGAGTATTTATGACTGTTCGGTGATTAAGTTTTCATCACCTCAGCAGCATGATTTACAGCTATTAGCCAGCTTGATTACATGTGGGGATTACCTAGCAACCAGGCAACCCCCACATGTACTCAGCCTGGCTAGTAGCTGTAAATAATTCAGCTGCCGTGATGAAAACTAAATCTCCAAACACGAACAAATACTCTGAGGTCACCCGGGCGTGCTCTGGAAAACCCGATCAACGAATACACTCGCTCATCACTATTGATGACCTGTCCAGTGGATGGGTAATCAATGCTCCTGTAGAGACAAACCCCTATAGCATTGAAATAGAGGACATAGGCAGGAGCATATGTGTGAGAAACAGTGGCACACCTAATTACATGGCGATACATAAGCTCCACAGCAGCAAAATGCTAAGAATTTTTTAACCCCTTCCCGACATTTGACGTACTATCCCGTCGAGGTGGGGTGGGCCCGTATGACCGCCGACGGGATAGTACGTCATAGCCGATCGGCCGCGCTCACGGGGGGAGCGCGGCCGATCGCGGCCGGGTGTCGGCTGCATATCGCAGCTGACATCCGGCACTATGTGCCAGGAGCGGTCACGGACCGCCCCCGGCACATTAACCCCCGGCACACCGCGATCAAACATGATCGCGATGTGCCGGCGATGCAGGGAAGCATCGCGCAGGGAGAGGGCTCCCTGCGGGCTTCCCTGAGCCCCCCGCAGCAACGCGATGTGATCGCGTTGCTGCGAGGGTCTTACCTCCCTCCCTGCCTGCTCCAGACCCGGATCCAAGATGGCCGCGGATCCGGGTCCTGCAGGGAGGGAGGTGGCTTCACAGACGCCTGCTCAGAGCAGGCACTGTGAAGCAGCCTGCACTTCTCTCAGATCGGTGATCTGTCAGAGTGCTATGCAAACTGGCAGATCACCGATCTGTATTGTCCCACCCTGGGGCAAAGTAAAAAAGTAAAAAAAAAAATTTCCAAATGTGTAAAAAAAAATAAAAAAAAATATTCCAAAATAATGAAAAAAAAAAAAAATATTATTCCCATAAATACATTTCTTTATCTAAATAAAAAAAAAAAAACAATAAAAGTACACATATTTAGTATCGCCGCGTCCGTAACGACCCAACCTATAAAACTGCCACACTAGTTAACCCCTTCAGTAAACACCGTAAGAAAAAAAAAAAAAAAACGAGGCAAAAAACAACGCTTTATTACCATACCGCCGAACAAAAAGTGGAATAACACGCGATCAAAAAAACTGATATAAACATCCATGGTACCGCTGAAAACGTCATCTTGTCCCGCAAAAAACAAGCCGCCATACAGCATCATCAGCAAAAAAATAAAAAAGTTATAGTCCTGAGAATAAAGCGATACCAAAATAATTATTTTTTCTATAAAATAGTTTTTATCGTATAAAAGCGCCAAAACATAAAAAAATGATATAAATGAGGTATCGCTGTAATCGTACTGACCCGACGAATAAAACTGCTTTATCAATTTTACCAAACCCGGAACGGTATAAACGCCTCTCCCAAAAGAAATTCATGAATAGCAGGTTTTTGGTCATTCTGCCTCACAAAAATCGGAATAAAAAGCGATCAAAAACGGTCACGTGTCCGAAAATTTTACCAATAAAAACGTCAACTCGTCCCGCAAAAAACAAGACCTCACATGACTCTGTGGAGCAAATGTGGAAAAATTATAGGTCTCAAAATGTGGAGACGCAAAAACTTTTTTGCTATAAAAAGCGTCGCTGGTTTCACACTTGCGTTTTTGTCTGCAGCGTTTTTTGCACAAAAAAACGCATGCGTTTTTTCCCTATATTTAACATTGAAAACGCATGCGGTTTTTTTGTACGCGTTTGGTCGCGTTTTCAAACGCATGCGGTTTTTTTCTGCATGCGTTCATTTTCAGAAATACAACCTGCAGTATTTTCTTGCGTTTTTAAGCACATGCGTTTGTTTGCGTTAAAAACGCATGCATTTTTATCGAAAAAAACAGAAAACACACTGAAAAGCCACCCACCACCATCAAGGTGATAAAGGGATCCAAACCCTAACTCTACCCCTAACCTCACCCCTAACCGTTTAATGAACATTTTCTGACAGTCATAGTGCCACGTATTTCAGTGCCACGTATTTCAGTGCCACGTATTTCAGTGCCACGTATTTCAGTGCCACGTATTTCAGTGCCACGTATCACGTATTTCAGTGCCACATATTTTAGTACCACGTATTTCAGTTGCACGTATTTCAGTGCCACGTATTTCAGTGCCACGTATTTCAGTGCCACGTATTTCAGTGCCACGTGTTTCAGTGCCACGTATTTAAGTGCCACGTATCACGTATTTCAGTGCCACGTATTTCAGTGCCACGTATTTCAGTGCCACGTATTTCAGTGCCACGTATTTCAGTGCCACGTATTTAAGTGCCACATATCACATATTTCAGTGCCACTTATTTCAGTGCCACGTATTTCAGTGCCACGTGTTTCAGTGCCACGTATTTAAGTGCCACGTATCACGTATTTCAGTGCCACGTATTTCAGTGCCACGTATTTCAGTGCCACGTATTTCAGTCACGTTTAGGGTTAGGGGTAGGGTTAGGGTTAGGGCTAGGGTTGGAGGTAAAGTTAGGGTTGGGGCTAAAGTTAGGGTTGGGGCTAAAGTTAGGGTTAGGGTTTGGATTACATTTACGTTTGGATTAGGGTTGGGATTAGAATTATGGGTGTGTCAGGGCTAGGGGTGTGGTTAGGGTTACCGTTGGGATTAGGGTTAGGGGTGTGTTTGGGTTAGGGTTTCAGGTAGAATTGGGGGGTTTCCACTGTCCAGGCACATCAGGGGCTCTCCAAGCGCGACATGGCGTCCAATCTCAATTCCAGCCAATTCTGCGTTGAAAAAGTAAAACAGTGCTCCTTCCCTTCCGAGCTCTCCCGTGCGCCCAAAAAGGGGTTTACCCCAACATATGTGTTATCAGCGTACTCGGGACAAATTGAACAACAACTTCTGGGGTCCAAGTTCTCTTGTTATCCTTAGGAAAATAAAAATTTGGGGGGCTAAAAATCATTTTTGTGGGAAAAAAAAGATGTTTTATTTTCACGGCTCTGCATTATAAACTGTAGTGAAACACTTGGGGGTTCAAAGTTCTCACAACACATCTAGATAAGTTCCTTGGGAGGTCTAGTTTCCAATATGGGGTCACTTGTGGGGGGTTTGTACTGTTTGGGTACATCAGGGGCTCTGCAAATGCAACGTGACGCCTGCAGACCAATCCATTTAAGGCTGCATTCCAAATGGCGCTCCTTCCCTTCCGAGCTCTGTCATGCGCCCAAACAGTGGTTCCCCCCGACATATGGGGTATCAGCGTACTCAGGACAAATTGGACAACAACTTTTGGGGTCTAATTTATCCTGTTACCCTTGTGAAAATACAAAACTGGGGGCTAAAAAATCATTTTTGTGAAAAAAAAAAAATAATTTTTATTTTCACGGCTTTGCGCTATAAACTTTAGTGAAACACTTGAGGGTTCAAAGTTCTCAAAACACATCTAGATAAGTTCCTTGGGAGGTCTAGTTTCCAATATGGGGTCACTTGTGGGGGGTTTGTACTGTTTGGGTACATCAGGGGCTCTGCAAATGCAACGTGACGGCTGCTGACCAATCCATTTAAGTCTGCATTCCAAATGGCGCTCCTTCCCTTCCGAGCTCTGTCATGCGCCCAAACAGTGGTTCCCCCCCACATATGGGGTATCAGCGTACTCAGGACAAATTGGAAAACAAATTTTGGGGTCCAATTTATTCTGTTACCCTTGTAAAAATACAAAGCTGGGGGCTAAAAAAACATTTTTGAGAAAAAAAAAAAATATATTTTCACGGCTCTGCGTTATAATCTGTAGTGAAACACTTGGGGGTTCAAAGCTCTCAAAACACATCTAGATAAGTTCCTTAGGGGGTCTACTTTCCAAAATGGTGTCACTTGTAGGGAGTTTCAATGTTTAGGCACATCAGGGGCTCTCCAAACGCAACATGGCGTCCCATCTCAATTCCAGTCAATTTTGCATTGAAAAGTCAAATGGCGCTCCTTCCCTTCCAAGCTCTGCCATGCGCCCAAACAATGGTTTACACCCACATATGGGGTATCAGCGTACTCAGGACAAATTGCACAACATTTTTTGGGGTCCAATTTCTTCTCTTACCCTTGGGAAAATAAAAAATTGGGGGCAAAAAGATCATTTTTGTGAAAAAATATGATTTTTTATTTTTACGGCTCTGCATTATAAACTTCTGTGAAGCACTTGGTGGGTCAAAGTGCTCACCACACATCTAGATAAGTTCCTTAGGGGGTCTACTTTCCAAAATGGTGTCACTTGTAGGGAGTTTCAATGTTTAGGCACATCAGGGGCTCTCCAAACGCAACATGGCGTCCCATCTCAATTCCAGTCAATTTTGCATTGAAAAGTCAAATGGCGCTCCTTCCCTTCCAAGCTCTGCCATGCGCCCAAACAATGGTTTACACCCACATATGGGGTATCAGCGTACTCAGGACAAATTGCACAACATTTTTTGGGGTCCAATTTCTTCTCTTACCCTTGGGAAAATAAAAAATTGGGGGCGAAAAGATCATTTTTGTGAAAAAATATGATTTTTTATTTTTACGGCTCTGCATTATAAACTTCTGTGAAGCACTTGGTGGGTCAAAGTGCTCACCACACATCTAGATAAGTTCCTTAGGGGGTCTACTTTCCAAAATGGTGTCACTTGTAGGGAGTTTCAATGTTTAGGCACATCAGGGGCTCTCCAAACGCAACATGGCGTCCCATCTCAATTCCAGTCAATTTTGCATTGAAAAGTCAAATGGCGCTCCTTCCCTTCCAAGCTCTGCCATGCGCCCAAACAATGGTTTACACCCACATATGGGGTATCAGCGTACTCAGGACAAATTGCACAACATTTTTTGGGGTCCAATTTCTTCTCTTACCCTTGGGAAAATAAAAAATTGGGGGCAAAAAGATCATTTTTGTGAAAAAATATGATTTTTTATTTTTACGGCTCTGCATTATAAACTTCTGTGAAGCACTTGGTGGGTCAAAGTGCTCACCACACATCTAGATAAGTTCCTTAGGGGGTCTACTTTCCAAAATGGTGTCACTTGTAGGGAGTTTCAATGTTTAGGCACATCAGGGGCTCTCCAAACGCAACATGGCGTCCCATCTCAATTCCAGTCAATTTTGCATTGAAAAGTCAAATGGCGCTCCTTCCCTTCCAAGCTCTGCCATGCGCCTAAACAATGGTTTACACCCACATATGGGGTATCATCGTACTCAGGACAAATTGTACAACAACTTTGGGGGTCCATTTTCTCCTGTTACCCTTGGTAAAATAAAACAAATTGGAGCTGAAATAAATTTTGTGTGAAAAAAAGTTAAATGTTCATTTTTATTTAAACATTCCAAAAATTCCTGTGAAACACCTGAAGGGTTAATAAACTTCTTGAATGTGGTTTTGAGCACCTTGAGGGGTGTAGTTTTTAGAATGGTGTCACACTTGAGTATTTTCTATCATATAGACCCCTCAAAATGACTTCAAATGAGATGTGGTCCCTAAAAAAAAATTGTGTTGTAAAAATGAGAAATTGCTGGTCAACTTTTAACCCTTATAACTCCGTCACAAAAAAAATTTTGGTTCCAAAATTGTACTGATGTAAAGTAGACATGTGGGAAATGTTACTTATTAAGTATTTTGCGTGACATATGTCTGTGATTTAAGGGCACAAAAATTCAAAGTTGGAAAATTGCAAAATTTTCAAAATTTTCGCCAAATTTCCATTTTTTTCACAAATAAACGCAAGTTATATCGAATAAATTTTACCTTTAACATGAAGTACCATATGTCACGAGAAAACAATGTCAGAATCGCCAAGATCCGTCAAAGCGTTCCAGAGTTATAGCCTCATAAAGGGACAGTGGTCAGAATTGTAAAAATTGGCCCGGTCATTAACGTGCAAACCACCCTTGGGGGTGAAGGGGTTAAAGAAGAATGTCTAAAAACATGCATTATTTCGCAGTCAGGAAGCAAAGTAAAAATGAAAAAAAAATCTCAATACAAATATGTCTATATATTTTTAAATTGTATACATTTTCTAATGATAAATTACATTTATGAATATTGCTAAACTTTCTTGAACAAGTTTGACTATTACATCTGTCAAGTAATTTGATATATAATTAGCGTATAATGACAAAACTCCACTTATTTAGTCATGCAATGTTACAAAACTCTACATTTTAAGACTTTGTACAGGTTTTTGTCTTTTATTCCTTACCGTAGTGATAGTGTTTTGTACCAACATAACATACTTCTAACCACAAAGAAATTTATATGTAGCAGTAATTCACAGCAAAGTCATTTTAGCCTTTCAAGATTTACTAGAAACAGTGCTCATTTGTGTTCATTAAAGGAGAGACAAAGACATTGTTTGTACTTTTATTTTATTTCAAGTTTGTTGGATTGTTAAATATTTCAAAGATTTTTCAAGCCTCTCTACTCTACTTTGAATGTCTAATATTTGAAATTGGTGTAGGTGTAACTTTACTACATTCTTTGAAAAAGAACAAACTATAGCTGGGTTAGAAAGTCCTGAATATGCTTTAAAGGGAAAGGTCAGAATACATGATAAAAGGAATTCAAGCTGAAATGAAATGCTTTCAAATTTTTTTCAAAAGCGTGTATATTATGTTTAAAGGCATTTTATTAGACAATCCCTTATGTTTTCTTAGACTTTTGATTCAGTTCCATTCTGCAAAAAATACTTAATAAGAACATACTGTAGTATTCCGGATATAAAGATTGTCAATGTCATCTATGACTGCAGTAAGAGATTAAATCTGTTACGGCGTATTACTGTTTTATTAATAAGACTAAATTCATAAGAATAAATAAAATAAGTACAATTGGTTTACTGGCTGAGTAGTTTGTCTTTTTGAGATGGGAAACAAGCCCATGTGTATCAGCTTTTTAAGAACATTTTCAATTATGTCGGATAGATTGATTTCTTACGCAATTTCATGCAAAAAAATGTATTGTTTGTTTTTGTGCATCATTTTGTGATTGGTTTGAGTTGGAGGTATATTTAACAAAAAAGGTTTTTATACTGTAAAAGCCACTAAGAGGTTGGTGCAAAATGTATGCCATAAAACTAAACCAAAGGCAACATAGTGTAACAAATTGGTTCTGACATTTGTTATATTTCTCTCAAAATAAACTGTCACAAAATCAATTATGATTGACACTAAATTTGTCAGTTTTGAGACACATTGGTCATAGTGTGAAATATTTTCCTCAACATTGTGTATACCTAGTTTTGAAGGTAGCTCACCTTATTAATCATTGTGTCTACTAGTGAGGAAAAAAGAAAAGAGGCAAACAATGTATTTTGAATCACCAATTTGGGTAAAGTAGTGGGCCTTTTTTAATGCAATCACCATAACCTCTTAAAGATTTACTGTCTTAAGGAATGCAAATGTTTTTATCCTCTTAATTCCCTTGTTGCTGGTGAGTGTATGCTCATTCTTGGGTGACTGTTCTGGTTCATAGCTTTGTCATGCTACTGAGCTTCATCCTGCTATTGTAACACATTAAGGGTCTATCAGTGCATGTTCTGAAGTTTACACTGTTATTACTGCATTTGCATATAGAGATAACATGAGATCAGGGCTCAAGAGAGCAGTGACTAGAAGAAATGCTTTGGAAACTGCCATTGGTGGGGGTCGAAGGAAATTTTAATTTTGCAAAACTGATAATGGCAGCTCCTGGTCAGAAACTGATAGGTAAGACAAGGTGAGCAGCTGTTTACCTACTGCATAGAGATTAATAGACTAGAGAGAGCTGACTAGACATTCACATAAATGGTTTATCACTGCTTCTACTGAAGTCTCCTCAGCTTCGAATGTTGTTACTGTGCATATGTGACTAAGGTCTAGGGGTTGATATCCTCTCAAACAGGCTGTAAACTATGTGTTAGGTGTCGAGTTCCCACCGCTGCACAGGGGGAATCTAGAACCATGTCTTCTGCAGTCTCCCATTCTCCTCCAGCCACAGTGGAACCTGCTCAGCGGAGACGTCGGTCCCAGCGTCTGGCTCAGCCTGATACTGTGCGTATGGTTACTGTTGCCTTTCCAGGCTCTGCCCTTGTAGCCAGCACTGGTCAGCGGCGAGCAGGCTATTCTGGCACTAAGTCCTGCTTTTCACTCACTGAGCATGCCCATGGGAGGACCTCTCATTGGAGGTCGGGGGTCACACGCCCAGGCCCTGTTGAAGCTCCTATTGGCCCACCAAGAAGGTCCTGTATTGCTGCAGCTATAAAAGGTTTGCATGGCTGCACGGCCATGCGCTAGTATCAAATGTGTTTGGCTTATGCCAATGGATACTATACCACTCCATACTTATGTGGTGTGAGGCTGTAGCTTTGGGACTGTACACTCAGGCAGGCAGGTAGCGTCAGTGGGGGCAATTAGCATTGGCTTAGCATCTGGTTCCTTCATGTGTGTGGTTAGCACAGAAGAGTTCCAGAGCAAGCACAACCCTTAGTTAGGGTAATAGTTTTGTGTACAGCATGACTCTGTGAGTCAACAGAGATCGCCTCCAGTTCACAAGGGGTGAAGCTTAACCCATGTTTGAGCTCAGAGGTTATCCGCCGTTACTTTGCAGCAGATATCTCTGCACGGTGGACCCCGGGCTGTGAATGCAACTTGTAGTTACCTATCTATACTCGGTGCATTCCGCTAGCCCTAACACTATGTAAGATAAAAGCTTTGCTGTTTCTTTTGAATGACAGATGCAGCCATTGTCTGCCTGTTTACATTTACTTATAATAATATCTATTACGTTCCACAGAAATTTAACATTTTTATAGGAGATATAACCCTAGTTGCTGCTCTAGTTTTCCAATTAAATGTAACAGAATCTGTTACGCATACAACAATTGATTTGAGGGTGAATTTAATTCAAATAAATATGGTTGTAAATTAAAACTAATGTAATCATATATATAATAATTAAAAACTGGATCAAATCATATTATAAACAAGCAAACAACAACATTGCACTCTTACATTTTTAAGTATTTCTTAAGAATCATGTATAAACTGTGTCAAATGAATTGTTACTGTTGCTCAGCCAATCCTTTTCTTGTGAATAGAAGAGATTAAGGGGTAAAAGTCCTGTGTATACTAATTCTAAATCCTCATGTCTTGTAGTTTTTAGTTGCTCAGCAACAGTCAGGCAGAGGGTTTTAGAAGTAATTTGTATGCTAAGCATGTTACAGTTGCACTGATGCTCTTAATCAAGTTTATGATGCATTTTTTAATATTTTTGTGGTTTCAGGATCAATTAGATTGTTTTTAAAAGTTAAAACATAAAGACTTTCTGACATTTAGTTTCTTTGTGATGATAGTGATTATAGTAAGAAATAAGTTTTTGATATTCTACCAGGTCAAACCAATAGCCTTGCAATCCTAATGTGTCTTAATACAATCATAGTTCTTAGATTTAAACATGTATTTTTAATTTCCACTCTTATTTACCTTAACATGATCTATTACTGCAATTTTAAATCACAACTTCAGCATTTTTTGTTTTATTTCACTGCTGGAGTTGTGCATCAAATCTAAGTTCTTTGATGCTATTAGTAACTATCAGCACAGCTCAAGTCCCGATCTGCCATCTTGTGACTGCAACTTCTGACTGACCGAAAGTGAGAGGTAATGGTCATAAGTAGGGTTGAGCGACTTTTCCTTTTTTGAGGTCGAGTTGGGTTTCATGAAACCCGACTTTCTCAAAAGTCGAGTCGAGTGAAATCGGCTGATCTTCTTGAAAAGTCGGGGTCAGGGATCGGCCGAAACATGAAACCCAATGCAAGTTACTGGAAAATCTATATATTTTTATATTTACTTCAGCGCGATATATGTGAAAAGCCAGTAATTCAATTGCCGGCTTTTCATTTCTCCTGCCTAAACCCGACATGATATGAGACATGGTTTACATACAGTAAACCATGTCATATCCCCCTTTTTTTTGCATATTCCACACTACTAATGTTAGTAGTGTGTATGTGCAAAATATTGGGGCTGTAGCTATTAAATTTAAGGGTTAAATCACGGAAAAAATTGGCGTGGGCTCCCGCGCAATTTTCTCCGCCAGAGAGGTAAAGTAAGTGACTGAGGGCAGATATTAATAGCCTAGAGAGGGTCCATGGTTATTGGCCCCCCTGGCTACAAACATCTGCCCCCAGCCACCCCAGAAAAGGCACATCTGGAAGATGCGCCTATTCTGGCACTTAGCCACTCTCTTCCCACTCCCGTGTAGCGGTGGGATATGGGGTAATGAAGGGTTAATGTCACCTTGCTATTGTAAGGTGACATTAAGCCAGATTAATAATGGAGAGGCGTCGATTATGACACCTATCCTTTATTAATCCAATTGTATGAAATGGTTAAAAAAAACACACACACAATATTGCAAAGTATTATAATGAAATAAAGACACAGGTTGTTGTAATATTTTATTATACTGGTAATCCACCTGAAGACCATCGTTCTGTAACAAAGGAAAAACAATAAACCAACAATATACATACCATCCGTAGATCTGTAACGTCCCACGATGTAAATCCATCTGAAGGGGTTAAAATATTTTACAGGCAGGAGCTCTGCTATAATGCAGCTGTGCTCGTGCCTGTAAAACCCCAGGAATGAAGGTAATGTAGGTCAATGACCTGTATTTACCTTCTTTCGTGGTGATGCGCCCTCTGCTGGATGTCCTCATGAACTGCAGCCTGGAAACTTTTTCCCACGCTCGAGGTCATATGAGGACATCCAGCAGGGGGCACATCACCGCGAATGAAGCTAATGTAGGTCAGAGATCGGGTCGGGTTTCACGAAACCCGACTTTCCCAAAAGTCGGCGACTTTTGAAATTGGCCGATCTGTTTCGCTCAACCCTAGTCACAAGCTCTCAATGTAAGTCTATGAGACCCTCATTCTGGCCTTATTTTGGTTTTCATAGACTTATATTGAGTTGTGACTTCTGGCTTGCCTAGCAAATGCTGAATAAATCCGGCAAGTCACAACTTGCAGAAAACAAACTGGAGTGGCGCAGATAAAAGATGAAGAAGGTAGCTGGTAATCATAATACTAGGGTCAGGGATCTTAAATTACTTGGACTTCTTCAGTGCTGCAATAAAAAAAAACACTGGAGTGGTGCTTTTTAACTCCAAATAAAACAGTGGCTGAACAAGTGTTTTTTATTGTAGATATAGTTACAGATTACATATAAGGGACAGAAAACAAGATTTCCAAGCCCTTCATCAGATCAACCAGACTACAAAAAAACAGAATACAGAGTGTAATCATTAAAAATGTCACAAAAGGATGACTGACACCATCAGCACATTCCTCCCTAGTGACGGTGTTGTTCATCCTTTTGTGCTGTTTTTCCTGATTACTCTCTTCATTCTGTTTCTGTGTAATCCATTTGATTTGATGAAGGTCTTGACTGAAATGTCACGTATATTCTGGAATGTAGTGATTTCAGCACGAGCAATGGTGATTAGAAAATATGACGAGGACTGAATGGGTGATGGTGAAGAGCGAAAGGGCCAGAGAGGTTAACAGTGAGGCGAATATAAGGATTTTTTTTATCTTTTACATATATGTTTTTATGCTCTAGAGTCTGGAGAGACCCCAGACCTTTATAAGGGACATAACATTCGTGAATAACTTGTTTTCTTGGCAAATCAAATTTCTTGGGAAAATACGCTTGAACAATTGAATTTTAATTCATCCTAATCTACTCATATCTATTTGTTGTGTATGTATAAATTGATAATAACACTATTTATGGCCATTATATGATTTGATTCCTCAGGCTCAATATGAAATTGTTACTGTTCTGTAAGCTTATGGTCCTGATTCATCCAGACCTGGGTTGTTCATACCTGTCTTGATCAGGGGGCATGATAATGTCAAAGGCAGATAATTCATTAAAGTGTTTGTACAGGTTTGGCTCAAAAGTCTGCAATCACTCTGTATGACTACCAACTAGTGAATCCTCACATCGCGAAAGCACATACTGTTAGGATTTTCTAGTGCAGATAGTAAAACTGGGCAGTCATGTGACTACAAGTATGCCATATGCATATTTCAAGCAGATTTTTACTGGACGTGTGCAGTCTCACTCAATTTAGTTTTATCGGGCTAGGCTACTCAGGCGTGGTTGGAAAGTGGCCAATAATATGCTTATCACATACATGCCATCATATTACCGCCCACTCACAGCACCTGCACTGGAGAATCCTGATAATATGCGCTATGTGCAGCGTACAGACAGTCTTTAGTCACATAAAGTGACTGTAGAATGTCATACCAAACCTGGACAAACTTTTTAAGAGGTACAGGATTATTAATGAGCTAGAAGGAGGGCAGTAATGTCACGATGGGGCAGGTTTTGCAGCATTGAGAATCTCTCCCCATGTGCTCACCCACCTATCCACTCTCTCTTTCCCCATGTGCACTTCTCCCGTCTGTGCTCTCTTCTTTGACCTGTCTACTCCATGTGCTAACTCCCTTGTCTGCTGTCTCTCTCCTTCCTGTGCTGTGTTCTCCCCTCTTGTGCTGTCCCGTTTGAGCTGTCTCCCCCTGTGCTCTGTCTCTCACCCCTGTGTGCTTTCCCTCTCCCCCATACTTTTTAGGATGAGCCATGTTGGCATTGATATTTGCTTTTTAAAGGGGTTTTCCCACAAACAAAATGTTATTTTAAAAATTGTCTGTGTCTGACCGTTCACAGAACATACCACAGCTCCTGGTCAGGGGAGGAAGCAAAAGACAATACTGACATTACAGCAGGAGATGGCAGATGATATGTTTTGTGAGGTAAAATATTGTTTAAAAACAGTTAGTGAAATATTTTACCTGACAAAAGAAATTCCCTGCTGTAATGACAGTATTGTTTTTTGCTTCCTCCCCTGCCCAGGAGAAGTGGTATGCTCCGCACACGGTCAGACACAGACAATTTTTAAAATGAACTTTTGTTCATGGGAAAACCCCTTTAATGTTAACAGCTTCCTCGGCCTATAGACACGTCGTGCATCTGCTGCCAGGAGCAGCTGAATGTGTGTGTGTGTGTGGTGTGTGACGGTGTTCCCCTTTTGGAACTGCGCAAGAGGCTGGAACCATCAGCAGTTTCCATAATGAGACACCCATCACTTCGGTGTCCCAATATGGAGGTCGGTGAACTTCCGCCGCTTGGAATTCTGGGATCCAGACACATCTGGATGGAACAGGATGTGAAGACATTACAAGGTAAGTATATATTAGATCAGGCACATCTTAAAAATGCCGTGCTACTCTCCACAACATATGTTACAACTCATCATGCATTAAATGAGTGGGTATTGCCATGCCCACCCATATGCCACCGCATCTCCATCCATTTTGGTAGAGCTGGCTTTAACTGGAAAAAAGATGCCAAAAGTCACAAAACCTAAATTTACACAAACATTTTGCAACTTTTCAAAATGTTTTACATGTGTCTGGCATAAACATTTTAATGAATTGTGATCTATGCATTGGTGCTTTTCCAAATGAAGTTGTTACCTCCTTTCTTTTTTATGGAGTTCTATGGGTAGAAGCTAACCTAACCTGTCAAAGTCAATCAAATGTTTTTAATGTCCGCTCACTGCTCTATTGGACACATTGATCCAAAATACAGTATCTTTGGCAGCCAAGTAAGTACAATTATTACATTACTTACACCCCGAGTCTAACACTGCACCTCCACTGCTGCTCCCAGTACCTGCTATTGTCTGCAATGATTATTTCATGTTTTACAGCGCTGTAGCCTATAACTGCCAGATCTGACTGCATGAGCTGCTGGACTCACTGATTGGCCATTGCACTTTCAGCGTGATGTCAGCGCTGCAGACATTAACAGACACAGGGAGTCGCAGTAGAGTCTCAGCTTTGGACCCAGGGAGTGTGAGTAGAGCAAAGTTTGCTTCTTTAAGCAATACAGAAAAAGAAGTCTTAAAGCAAAATTCAATTCCTCTAAGCATGCAATTGGTTACTGAAAATCCAACAGTAATTCCCAAAAGGATTTCTGTGACAGCCGGGCAAGTGTGATGTTTCTCTTCTCTTGAGATGTGAAGCCTGCAAAATTAATTTATAATGTAGAATACGAAAGGCAAAACAATTGCACAAGGTCCCTGTAGGCTTTGGTGCACTGCAATATTTTCTCTTGAATAATAGCAATAAAATGTTTGCACTTGCATACTTGTACATAAACTATCCCTATATTGTCTACAGTATCTATCTATATGTCTATATCATATCTATTTCATATCTATCTATCTCATCTATATATCTTTCTATCTATGTATCTATCCATCCATCTATCCATCTATCTATATATCTCATATCTATCTATCTACTGTATCTTTCTATAGTTAGCCAAAAAGCTATATAAAAGAGTGATGATTGTATGCTGAAATGTCCAATTTAACATTAAATAAAGTATTAAATATCTTGATAATTTTAACAATCTATAAAATAGTCAACTTGATTTTTATAGTGCTATGAATGCAATGGCAGAATTGCTGTTGAATTTTCCATTTCCACCTAAAATATTAGTGCTGATATAAAGGGAACTTGTCACCATGAAAATGAAGTCCAATCTGCAGGAACCATGTTATAGAGAAGAGAGACTTGAGCAGATTAAGTACTGTATAGCCTGTATTTTAATATTTTAATCCTTTTTGGTCCGGTGGGTAGTCCTATCATGTGCCAAACCTGTTCTAATAAGGAGGTTTGAAAACCTTGAAACGAGTTGACAATAAACCACATTCATGTTTCATCTTTGTGTGTTATCGTATCTTTGAACCTTGGGAAGCTCGGAATCTGAACCACTATATTTCTCATTTATTGCAATGTATCTCATTGGTGCTCCTGCTGCAGCCTTTACATGCTTCTTTAGGAGTTGTGACTGTCACAAGCCTATCAGGTGAGCGTACCTATAATATTTATACCACTTGGTTATCAGATAAGACACTATTTGCACTTTTTGTCACTCCAGTTTTACTATTTGGTATATCCAATGGATGCTCCATTTCTGCTGTGGCTGAGGGTTGGGAGGAGGCCAATATCCATGACCCCATCCCAGCCTTTTAATAGCAGCCCAGGGGTATCTATTTAGCCTTTTCTGGTTAGTAAATATATTTTGGGGGGTCCCTCTATAATAATGAATAAAGGCTGAACAAAGATCTGTGAGCTGTTATTAATATGCTGGGAACCTTTCTAGCTATTAGCCTCTTCCTAGAATATTAACACCAGGCCCAGGTGTCGGTTTTCCCTCAACTGGTTAAGAAAATGAAGGTCGTCCCCACGCCTTTTTTCTTATTTATTTAATACATGATATACACACACAACAGCATCGCCTGGTTTCACTGATCACAGGGAGACCATGTGACAATGATGAGTTTAATTCAGCATGGGGGCTTGGGAAAAGCAGTAACTGTACTGGTTTTTCACAGGCACCGGTACGTGTCACACTGATGACACACAGAAGTCATCCAAGTGTCATCAGTGTGCAATTATGCAGCACACATTTCCTCCATGGTACATGGAAAAAAGGACATCTCTACGGTTTTTCCACAAATGCAAGGTCGGTTTGAAAAACCAGACATGTGCACACAACCATTGAATACAATGTGTGTGGTGTGTGCATGTGAACCTGTTTGAGGTTCTTTAAAAATCGACTGCATAAGCACATAAAAATGGATGGGTGACCGTGACCTAAGAAAGCATAAGTTTCTACAAAATTACAAATACATTTGTTAGAGAGAACACTGAAATCAGTGGGGGGCAGATTTTTTTTATTGCTTTGTCTTTAGCAACTAAGGATAATAGTTATTCTATTGTATACTTCTGCTTAGTCCAAAGCTTTTTTCATTAAATGTCATATGTAGCATAAACTTGACAACTCTGGTAGTGTTTGGTCCATTAGGTCACTGTCTGCTACCTCTCTTTGTTATACTATTTGCCAATGTTAGCTTAACCAAAGTATTGGGACATACCTCTTATTCATTGAATTCCGGGTTCACATTCAGTCCCATTGCCACAGGTATATAAAAACAAGCACATTACTTATTGCCTCTTAAACATTTAGCGATCGTCAGAGTTGCCGAGATTAAAATGGGATTTCATAAAAGCTCTTGTCGATATAATGTGTAGATATCCCAATCCTTTAGCCTGTATGGTGTATGTATGTGTACAACATATCAATGTACTCTTTATATTTTTAAATGTACTGTAAAAAAAAGTATACAATGTGTATATGTAAAATTTGTGTGTGAAAGTGTGTAGACTATTTGTATGTATGTTTATGGCATGCGTGTTTACTGTATGCGTTTGTTGAGGATACATTTGGCTAATAAATCTTAATCCATGAAGTTCACAATTATCCAGAGACATGGCCAATGCAGTCAATCAGTGGTCTCAGTGGTTACATGCCATACTGCTATCATCATTGCTCAGCACTCAGTCATGATGCCAGTAAATTTGACATGTGAAAACTTCAGCCAGTGATTTTGTGTCAAGACTCATCAGGTGAGGTGAATCCTCTAAGCCCCACATTTTGGGTAGGCACATGGACCCCGGGAGTTGATGCAGCAAGCTCGAAGGCAGATGGGCAGCAAGGACTTGGCACACTCTAGAATCTCAGGAGATGCAGGGCGCATCAGCAGTGATGGCAGCAAGTAAACACGTTATGGACAGAAGGTGGAAAAACTAAACACAGAGGTCTACAAACTTAACTCCAAGAGACGTACACACAGATACACAGTTTATACTTTTTTTGCAGTAAGGCTATCTCTTTAATATATCTATTCTTACATGCCCAGTCTGCACAAACAAATCCAATTATTCATATTAATTATTAGAGATGTTTTGCACTTGCTGTGTTATCGTATCGAACTTTTTTCTGCAAATTTAAAAAGAAACAACATCATATTTAGAAGGGATTTATTTAGCCTAAGGGTAGAAAAATTGAACTTTACTGAATTTTGAGTAATCCAAGTGGACAGAAGCAATAATGATATTATGTTTAATTAAATATTGTGGCTACAGCTAAAATGTCGTTCCTGACTTGTCATTCATCTTCATTATGCTGATATGTATTGCCATGCAAACCCCTTGGTTGGAAACAAGTGAAATATTTTCAAGGTTGTCAATTCTGTATAACTTGTCCAGTTGAAAGTAGATGACTAATTCCAGGGAATAAAAAAAAAACAACAACACGAGCAGTATAGTAAAGTACTGTAGATGTGTACCTTATGGAATTACATAAATTACGACTTAATGAAATTATCTGGCAGTTATCTAAAGATAATGAATTGCTAAAGGATAATATCAACATTGCCTTAAAATGTCTAATTGTTAAAGAGTAATTAAACTATGTTTTATTTTAATATTGATCAGACTTTGTAAAGTAATGAAATTTTGTAATATACTTTGGTACTTTTTTGTCCTTTTATCATTAACCCCTTCATGACCTTGGGATTTTCCATTTTTCCGTGTTCGTTTTTTGCTCCCCTCCTTCTCAAAGCCATAACTTTTTTATTTTTCCGTCAATTTGGCCATGTGAGGGCTTATTTTTTGCGGGACGAGTTGTACTTTTGAACAACATCATTGGTTTTAGCATGTCATGTACTAGAAAACGGGAAAAAAATTCCAAGTGCAGTGAAATTGCAAATAAAGTGCAGTCCCACACTTGTTTTTTGTTTGGCTTTTTTGCTAGGTTCACTAAATGCTAAAACTTACCTGCCATTATGATTCTCCAGGTCAGTACGAGTTCATAGACATGTAACATGTCTAGGTTATTTTTTACCTAGGTGGTGAAAAAAAATTCCAAACTTTGCTAAAAAAAAAAATAAATAAATTGCGCCATTTCCGATACTCGTAGCGTCTCCATTTTTCATGATCTGGGGTCGGTTGAAGGTTTATTTTTTGCATGCCAAGCTGGCATTTTTAATTATTCCAATTCGGTGCAGATACATTCTTTTGATCGCCCGTTATTGCATTTTTATGCAATGTTGCGGTGACCAAAAAAACGTAATTCTGGCATTTCAATTTTTTTTCTCGTTACGCCGTTTAGCAATCAGGTTATTGCTTTTTTTTCTTGATAGATCGGGTGATTCTGAATGCTGCGATACCAAATATGTGTAGGTTTGATTTTTTTTATATTGATTTATTTTGATTGGGGCGAAAGGGGGGTGATTTAAACTTTTATATTTTTTTTTTCACTTTTTTTCACTTTTTTTTTACTTTTGCCATGCTTCAATAGCCTCCATGGGAGGCCAGAAGCAGGCACAGCACGATCGCCTCTGCTACATAGCAGCGATCTGCTGTTCGCTGCTATGTAGTAGAAAATCAGGTGTGCTGTGAGCGCCGACCACAGGGTGGCACTCACAGCTGCCGGGGATCAGTAACCATAGAGTTCTCAAGGACCTCTATGGTTACAATGGAGAAGCAGACTGCAGTCCAGGGAGCAACGCGACTTCTGCTGCACGGCGCCGGCGTTCTTTGAGGTTACAGCGCTATTGTCCCTGCGAGCACCTCGCTTTTCTACAGCGCTCATTCCCCGTACCTCCAGACTCTTTCAGGCGCTCTTTTCTCCCGGACTCCGTCTAACATTGGCACCTCTGTGGGCCCACACATATATGTTGTGCCTTCCAGTATTCAAAAAAACTGTTTCTGATGAAGGTCTTGTGATTAGACCGAAAACGTTGAAATTTTGAACTGGATGCACCAAATAAATGAATTTCTTATCTTGCAAAAAGATCTCCTGAATGCCAAGTAATTAATTACTTATATTGACGGGTTGGATACCTAACTTGTGCACCTCCAAGAAGCCCTGAGTGCCGTGTTTACTATTTATCCATCATCATTGATTACATTCCAGAGGTTTTCAATGGGGTTCAGGACTGGAGATTGGGCTGCCCATGACAGGGTTTTGATGTGGTGGTCTCTTAATTTTTGTCAGAGCTGTATATCTACAGGTGTATCCTTCCTTTCTTTCCTTTTTGCTGAATTATCTAGGAATGGATAACATAAGATTAGATTTTTTTTAAATATGAGATTTTGTGGCAAAAGATATCAGTGCTGTGCTATATAGACAAAAGTATTTTGACACATACACAAAGAGCTGTGACATCCCATTCTAAATCTATCAGTATTAATATGGGTTTGGTTACCCCCCTTTCACACTCTTTTGAAGCTGAAATAACTTTGACTCTACTGGGAAGGATTTCCAAAAGGTTTTGGATTGTGTCTGTGGGAACTTTTTGCCCATTCATCCAAAAGAACCTTTGTGAGATCAGACACTGATGTTAGATGAGAGGGCTGTGTTTGTATTGGCAAAATACATTTCTTCGGGTTTAAAGATGACAAATCTTGTATGATCCATGATGATCTGGTAGGCTTAACAATTCTATCATATCTATTATCCATTTTTTATACTCCCCAATTGGTTTATTAATAATAGTAATAATAATAATAATAATAATAATAATAACTTTATTTCTATAGCGCCAACATATTTATCCGCAGCACTTTACATTTTTAGAGAGGACTTGTACAGACAATAAAATACATTACAACATAAAAATAATCACATAAATCAAGATACCAAGAGGAATGAGGGTCCTGCTCGCAAGCTTACAATCTATGAGGAAATAGGGGGGACACGAAAAGTGGATGGTAACAATTGCTTTCATTGTCCTGACCTGCCATAATGTAATAAATCGGGTGTTCATGTAATGCTGCATGAACCGGTTATCAGCCAGAATGTGTAAAACTACAGAAACAGAGGGCTATTAAATGCATAAAGCGTGTGAGAACATGATATGAGGAACCTGGTTATGAAGAAAATGTTGAATGGGTAACACAGGGATAGTTGAATAAATGTGTTGGGGTGGTAGGCCAGTCTGAAGAAATGCATTTTTAGGGCACGCTTAAAACTGTGGTTATTGGATGAGAGTGATAAGCTTATATTGAATTCCGGCGTGGATGGGTAACCAGTGCAATGACTGGCACAAAGTAGAGGCATAGGTTTAATGGTTGGTGAGGAATATGATCCTGGCTGCAGCATTCAAGGCAGATTGGAGAGGGGACAGTTTGGTAAGAGGGAGACCAATTAGTAGAGTGTTGCAATAGTCCAGATGAGAATGAATAAGAGCAAAGCAACAGTAATAGTATTTGCAGAGTCGAAAGTAAGAAATGGTTTAATTCTACAATGTTTTTGAGGTACAGATAACAAGAGCAATCCAGTGATCAGATATGGGGGTGAATGAAAGCTCTGGATTAAGTATGACCCCAAGAAAGTGGACATGTTGCTGGGGAGTAATGTTAGAACCTGTCACAATTCACACCGTGACTGTCAAGGTCCCTTAGCCGCTGCCCACAATATGTCACGGATTGGGGTGACTTTAGACCAACAGACGGCTATCACATGTGCAGGGGGCTTATCCTAGTTATCCCTCCACTGCCACAATGTGATGAAAAAAAAAGCACACATGAGGCTATTGACCTCTTGTTTACAGCAGGGGCTTATTTTAGGTATCCCACTGCTCTTCAGTATACCATGAACTGCAGGGATGTGTGTATCCCGCTTACAGTTCCACTTAAACCTTGCAGCTCTCTGGCGCCCCCCTTACTGTCAGGTCAGATTAGGTACTGCACCTAGGGTAATTATTCGCCAGAAAGGCTGCCTGCTATGTACTGGCTATTGGGCGCCCTGCAGCGACGCGATAACTACTCCCGCTCAGGCAGGAACAATAATTATCAAGCCGCAGTCGCTGCAATGTCACCCAAAGGCCTGCACACGGTAGTGCCGCCTCCAGCTCCGATTAAACGGGTCCGGAGCTAACCCCAAAATAGTAGCGTAATTCCCTTCAGAGACAGGGTACGGTTTAGGGCAGGAAGAACGAACTAGTATTAAATATTATACCCCATAAATAATTTTTAGGCAGTGTTTATAAAATATTTTACAAAGATGTTACAAATGAGACAATTGCAAATATGTACAAGGTAATTATAAAAATAAAAGGATTAAATGAAGAAAAGGTAACACTCACATATTCTCAGATCATTGCATTGCAGGCAACAGGCTAGGAGAACTTTCCATCTATCCCAGTGCATTTGCACTCGCAGTCTGGTCGCTTCAGGTAAAAACTCACAACTCCCCCCTGGAAGCCTGCCAGCAACTTTATAACCTACAGCCTGTGACCTCACAGAAAGGGCTGTTTTTCCCAACCCCTCCTCTCTCGTCAGGGTTACTCACTGTGCATTAAATATATCTGATGCCCGTAACTTCGCTCCAGAACATGTCATAAACGTACCATACCCAGCATTCATCTCGTATTATCGCGGGCATTCCGATGAGATCAAATATGTCCTATTATTTACAGAGCAATCCCTACTTCTTCACCCGATGGAGCTACAAGCCTGTGATTAGAGTGATGCGTAGATCCTCCGAGTGTGATTATGACGATATATTTTGGTGTTCGTATTTTAAATCGTTTGCCTAATATCTTACAAAAACAGAACAAATGACTTTCATGATTCTAGAAGCTTCTAGTCCAGTGATACCTGGACAAGAGCTTACGCGGCAGGAAATGCCGGTCGTAAATGCCTTTCTTCAATAAAACTCCCCTCTCACATACATTGGCAAGGCAGCTCTTGGCTGAGTGAAAGGGAAGGTGGGTTTTTAACCCACAGCTTGCTAGCAACAGAACTAAACTTATATGATATTTCATACCATATCGTGACACCTCCCCCTTTTAGCGTGCGCTACGGCGGCAGAACCTCTCGGTATGCCTCCATGCGCACCTCCGTGGGTTCACCCTTGCGGGAGAGTCCATCTGCATTACCATGCTCTTTGCCCGCTTTGTGTTTAATGGTGAAGTCAAATTGCTGAAGGGCAAGGCTCCAGCGTAGCAACCTGCCATTGGTTCCACACATGGTGCTTAGCCAGCGCAGAGGGTTGTGGTCAGTCACCACCGTGAAGGTGCGACCGTACAAGTAGGGCTGCAAGCGCTGCAGGGCCCAGACTATGGCCAGGCACTCCTTCTCAATGGTGGAGTAGGCCACTTCCCTCGGCAAAAGTTTCCGGCTCAGGTACAACACGGGGTGGTCTTGGTCCTCCGAGTCAACCTGGCTGAGCACAGCACCAAGGCCAAACTCGCTGGCGTTGGTCTGTACCAAGAACGGTCGACTGCTGTTGACTGCTTTCAACACAGGGGCGTTGCACAGTGCTGTCTTCAACGCCTGGAAGGCCCCCTCACAGCCATCTGTCCAGTTGACGATGTGGGGTAGTTTCTTCCTGGTGAGGTCCGTCAAAGGTTTTGCCAGGCTACTATAGTGCTGCACGAAGCGCCTATAGTACCCTGCAGTGCCCAGGAAGGACATCACCTGTTTCTTGTTCCTGGGAGTGGGCCAGTTCACGATCACGCCCACTTTGTCAGGCTCTGGCTTTAGGGTGTTTCCGCCTACCCGGTGCCCCAGGTAGTGAACCTCCCTCATGCCCATCTCGCACTTTCCGGGCTTGATAGTCAGTCCTGCTCGGTGAATTCGCCCGAGCACCTCCTCAAGATGCTGCAGGTGTTCATCCCAGGAGGGACTGAAGATGGCAATGTCATCTAAGTACGCCACAGCGTACTTCTCCAGTCCCTGAAGCAGGAGATTGACCATCCGCTGGAAAGTGGCAGGGGCATTCTTCATGCCGAAGGGCATGACCGTGGACTCGTACAGTCCAAAGGGTGTGATAAAGGCAGACTTCTCCTGCGCCTCGGGGCTCAGGGGAATCTGCCAGTATCCGCGACTCAGATCCATTATTGTCAGGTATTTTGCGCCAGCTAACTTCTCAAGCAGCTCCTCGATGCGCGGCATTGGGTGCGCGTCAGAGGCTGTAATGGCGTTGAGCCCCCTGTAGTCCACGCAGAACCGGGTGGTCCGGTCCTTCTTTGGCACGAGAACTACAGGTGAGGCCCATGCGCTCTTTGACCGTCGAATCACCCCCAGCTGTAACATCTCATTGATCTCCTGGCGCATAATCTGCTGCACCTTGTCAGAGATTCGATAGGGTGTTCGCCGTAGTGGGGCGTGATTCCCGGGGTCCACCTCGTGGACCGCTAACTCAGTCCTTCCAGGCCGGTTGGAGAACACGACCCGGAAGGGTTCCAGTGTGGTTTGCAACTGCAACAGCTGTGGTTCATCTAGTGAGGCGCTTACCTCCACGTCCTCAATGGACCCACGGGCCTTGGCTTGGGCCAGCATGTCCAGGAGGGCGTCTTCCTCCCCGTCTTCGGGTGCGCTGCAGACCGGTAGGACGAAAGGTTCACGTTCGTGATGAGCCTTCATCATGTTGACTTGAAAGGCCTTTCGCCTACCCCGAGTGTGGTCAAGCGTGACCACATAGGTGACCGGGTTGAGCTGTTGGTGGACGACATATGGGCCCTCCCAGGCTGCCTGAAGCTTATCCATTGGTACTGGAACCAGCACCCACACCTTTTGACCCATGTGGTAGGTCCGCTCCCGGGCGTTCTGGTCGTACCAGTGCTTCTGATCAGCCTGAGCCTGCGTCATGTTGTCATGCACCAACTGCGTCAAGGTCTGCATCTTGTCACGGAAGCGCATGACATACTCCACTATGGACACTTCAGAAGGGTTCGGCTCCTCTTCCCAGGATTCTCTTACCAACCCAAGGGGTCCCCGGACTCGCCTGCCGTACAGGAGCTCGAAGGGGGAGAACCCCGTCGAGGCCTGCGGAACCTCTCTGTAAGCGAATAGCAGGTGTGGGAGGTACTGCTCCCAGTCGCGCCCTTGAGTCTCAACCAGCATGCGTAGCATCTGTTTGAGGGTACCATTGAAGCGTTCACACAAGCCATTGGTCTGTGGGTGATACGCACTCGATACCAGGTGCTTCACCTGCATTTTCTTACAGAGAGCCTCCATTAGGTGAGACATAAATTGGGTCCCTTGATCAGTAAGCATTTCCCTGGGAAATCCTACCCGTGAAAAGATGGCCAACAGGGCATCCGCCACCTTATCTGCCCTAGTTGACGACAGAGCTACTGCCTCTGGGTACCGGGTAGCGTAGTCTACCACAGTAAGAATATATCGCTTTCCAGAGCTGCTGGAGACGGCCAGCGGGCCCACAATGTCCACCGCAATCCTCTGGAAAGGCTCCTCTATCACTGGCAAAGGGATCAGGGGAGCCTTAAGAGCAGGCCCCGCCTTCCCCACTCTTTGACAGGTGACACAGGAGCGGCAGTAGTTTGACAAATCTGTCCACATCTTAGGCCAATAGAAGTGTTGAGACAGCCGGGCCTTAGTTTTGCTGATCCCCAAGTGTCCAGCTAGCGGGATCTCATGGGCAATCCGCAACAACTCACCCCGGAATTGCTGTGGGACGACCAGCTGTCTTTCCCTCAACCACTCCTTTTGTGATTCTCCGGGTACTGTCTCCCGGTACAACCTTCCTCCTTCCCAGAACACCTTCTCCTTATCAGTCTCAGAGAATGACGTCCCGGCGAGTTGTCTCAAACTCTCTAGGCTCGCATCTGTGTGCAGAGCGGCCTGAAACTCCTGGCTAGGGGAAGCCAAAAGCGATGTCAGGGTCCCTTCCCCACGGGAACCCTCTTGGACCTGCTCTGGGTCCACCTCTGGTTCAGTCACACTGATGACTGAGGAGGGTCCGGAAGGCAGACAGGTATCTGCGTTCCAGGCACTCTGACTGCGGGTGACAGCAGCTATGTAGGCTGTCTCCCCGGGGATTTCTACAGACCCATCAGCTGATGCTGCTATGGGCTCTACCTCCCCATCCACCCCCGTTACCTCAGGAGCATTGCTACTTATGGGCCAGTTACCTTCCTCGGTGGCACTGGTCAATTGCATGGCATCACCTTCCTCACGGTTCCCATGTATCTCCCCATTTCCGGTAGCACCGACACTTGCCCCTGCTAGGGGTTCCTCAGCCGTCTCACTCCGCAGAGCGACGTGGCTGAGCACTCCTGTACCTATGGACACATCAACTTTCACAGAAACATCATTATCAGATACAGTTGGCACAGGTACAACATTTTCACCATCAATCCTAGGGAAAAAATTGTTAACAGATGCATCACTATAAGATAAAGCATGGTCAGGTAACACATGCGATTTCCCATCATCATCATCATCACCACCAGGGTTAACTTTACCCTCATTAGTAGATTGGGGAGGGGTGTCAATGACGTAGTATGCAAACAACCTCCCCAAATCAGTCCCCAACAAAACATCAGTGGGCAAATTATCAGACAGCCCCACTTCCTTCACCCCGCTCCCGGCACCCCAATCAATAAAAACCCGGGCCATTGGCAAGGGACAGCTGATGCCCCCAATCCCAGTGACAGTTAGGGTTTTCCCCGGAATGATTTCTTCAGGGGCTGCCAGTTCGGGTCGGATGAGGGTTCGTTCAGCCCCGGTGTCCTTGAGGCCTGTAGCAACACGACCTCCCACAATGACACGCTGTACGTTATCACACCCCCTCCCAGCCACACCACCCACCAAAAGAACTGCTGCATTAGGCCCTGGGGCCTGGGATGAGAGGTTCTTCTGCTTGGCTGGACATCGGTGACTGAGGTGTCCAGTCTGCCTGCAGTGGTAACACTGGCGAAGTTCGGTGGTTGGTCTGGTGCTGTTGGCCACGGGGACAGGACCTCTGGTGGGTTGGCTGGCAGGGGTACTGGCGTTGGCTGCAGGCTTACCCCCTCTCCAGCTGGTGGTGACTGGCTTTCGCACTTCCGATCTACGGTTGGCCTCATAGGCATCGGCAATCTGCGCTGCTTTCGTCACGTCTTTGGGTTCTCTGTCCATCACGAACTGTCGCACCTCAGTTGGAGAAAGATGGAAGAACTGGTCTTTGATCATCAGGTCTCGCAGCTGTGCAAAGGTGGTCACTGACAGTCCTTGGGTCCACTGGTCAAAGTGGGTCCCCAGTCCATGCACCACATCACTGTAACTGTCGTGTGGGCCACGTTGGAGGGTCCGAAACTTTTTACGGTACACCTCGGGTGTAAGCTGGTACTTGGCTATCAGAGCCTGCTTGATGGCCTCATAGTCACCATCTTGTTCTTGAGGGAGGGCAGCAAACACCTCCAGAGCTTTTCCTCTCAGCCCTGGTGTCAGGTATCGTGCCCATTCTTGTGTAGGCATCTGGTACTGTCTGCAGGCTTTCTCAAAGGCCCACAGAAAAGTGTCCAAGTCCCCATCCTTTTCCATAACCGGAAAGTGGTCGGGCCGGGGCTTTGGAGTCTGAGCGCTGCTGGGCTCACGGCTCTGGGACGACCCCTGCATTTGCAGTTGGGCCATCTGCAGCTGGTACTCCCGCTGCGCTTGGGCCTCTCGCTCGGCTCGCTGGGCCTGGGCCTCTCGCTCGGCTCTCTCAGCCTCTCGCTGGGCCTCTCACTCGGCTCGGGCCTCGGCCTCCTGCCGGTATTGCTGAATCAGCTGCCGATGTCCCTCATGGTCGTCAGTGGGGAATTCTTTCAAGGCCGCCTGCAGGTGGGGGTCCAATTCGCCCGGATTGCTAACGGGGCGAGCATTCAGTGGTTGGACCTCTGCTGCAGCACCATGTTCGCTGGTGCTGGCATCTGCGGCCTCTGGGCTCTGTGAGTGGTCTAGAGCGGCTTCCCATTGCATCAGGACTGCGACCAGTTGGCTTTTGTTTTTGTTTGCATAGTCAATGTGCTGTGACTTGCACAAGGCCACAAGGGTGTCTTTGGTCTGCTGCTCATAAAAGGTTTCTCCCAGCACAACCATGGTTGCCAAATAAAAGATAGGATAGAAAAACGAAGAAAAAGGGAAGGGATAATTACCAGTACACAATTGTCTCACAACTAATAAGCACTGAGTTCGTTCTCCCAAACTTATTTGCGCAGGGTTCTCGCAAGAACTTTCTGCAAGTTTTTAGTGAGAGGAATGATTGCTCAAACCAAATCACTAATGCTCTAATATCCCACCGCCTTGCCACCAATATGTCACGATTCACACCGTGACTGTCAAGATCCCTTAGCCGCTGCCCACAATATGTCACGGATTGGGGTGACTTTAGACCAACAGACGGCTATCACATGTGCAGGGGGCTTATCCTAGTTATCCCTCCACTGCCACAATGTGATGAAAAAAAAACACACACGAGGCTATTGACCTCTTGTTTACAGCAGGGGCTTATTTTAGGTATCCCACTGCTCTTCAGTATACCATGAACTGCAGGGATGTGTGTATCCCGCTTACAGTTCCACTTAAACCTTGCAGCTCTCTGGCGCCCCCCTTACTGTCAGGTCAGATTAGGTACTGCACCTAGGGTAATTATTCACCAGAAAGGCTGCCTGCTATGTACTGGCTATTGGGCGCGCTGCAGCGACGCGATAACTACTCCCGCTCAGGCAGGAACAATAATTATCAAGCCGCAGTCGCTGCAATGTCACCCAAAGGCCTGCACACGGTAGTGCCGCCACCAGCTCCGATTAAACGGGTCCGGAGCTAACCCCAAAATAGTAGCGTAATTCCCTTCAGAGACAGGGTACGGTTTAGGGCAGGAAGAACGAACTAGTATTAAATATTATACCCCATAAATGATTTTTAGGCAGTGTTTATAAAATATTTTACAAAGATGTTACAAATGAGACAATTGCAAATATGTACAAGGTAATTATAAAAATAAAAGGATTAAATGAAGAAAAGGTAACACTCACATATTCTCAGATCATTGCATTGCAGGCAACAGGCTAGGAGAACTTTCCATCTATCCCAGTGCATTTGCACTCGCAGTCTGGTCGCTTCAGGTAAAAACTCACAACTCCCCCCTGGAAGCCTGCCAGCAACTTTATAACCTACAGCCTGTGACCTCACAGAAAGGGCTGTTTTTCCCAACCCCTCCTCTCTCGTCAGGGTTACTAACTGTGCATTAAATATATCTGATGCCCGTAACTTCACTCCAGAACATGTCATAAACGTACCATACCCAGCATTCATCTCGTATTATCGCGGGCATTCCGATGAGATCAAATATGTCCTATTATTACAGAGCAATCCCTACTTCTTCACCCGATGGAGCTACAAGCCTGTGATTAGAGTGATGCGTAGATCCTCCGAGTGTGATTATGACGATATATTTTGGTGTTCGTATTTTAAATCGTTTGCCTAATATCTTACAAAAACAGAACAAATGACTTTCATGATTCTAGAAGCTTCTAGTCCAGTGATACCTGGACAAGAGCTTACGCGGCAGGAAATGCCGGTCGTAAATGCCTTTCTTCAATAAAACTCCCCTCTCACATACATTGGCAAGGCAGCTCTTGGCTGAGTGAAAGGGAAGGGGGGTTTTTAACCCACAGCTTGCTAGCAACAGAACTAAACTTATATGATATTTCATACCATATCGTGACAGAACCACACATGGAAATTGCAATGTCGGGCATATGTAAGTTAGTAGAGGGAGGGAAAACAAGGAATTCAGTTTCTATCAGGTTCAGTTTCAGCTAGAGAGAGGACATGATGCTGGAGACAGCAGTAAGACAATCACTGGTGTTTTGTAATAATGCAGACATGACGTCAGGAGATGAGGTGTATAATTGGGTGTCATCAGCATAAAGATGGTACTGGAAACCAAATCTGCTGATTGTTTGTCCAATAGGTACAGTATACAAGGAGAAAAGAAGGGGGCCTAGGACTGATCTTTGAGGAGCCACAACAGTAAGGGGAAGATGAGAAAAGGAAAAGCCAGCAAAATATATAGTGAAGGAGCTGTCAGAGATGTAGGAGGAGAACCAAGAGAGAACGGTGTCCTTGGGGCCGATGGAGCGGGGCATAGTGAAGAGGAGCTGACGATCCTCAGTGTCGAATGCTGCAAAAAGATCCAGGAGAATTAGCATGTAGTACTGACCATTAGATTTAGCTGTTAGTAGATAATTAGAGACTTTTGTGAGGGTAGTTTCAGTAGAGTGTGAAGAGCGGAAACCGGATTAAAGAGGGTTAAGAGAGTGATCTGAGAAATAGCGGATTAGATGCGAGTGGACGAACCATTCCAGGAGTTTAGAGATAAAGGGAAGATTAGAGACAGGTCTATAGTTAGCAGGGAAAAAAAATGAAAACCAGCTCACCTGCTAGGCATGTGTTGTGGGGAAGCCCGGATAACGTGCAGTCAGCACGTGGAGCAACAGGGCAGAACAGGAGAAAAAATCCAGCTTCCAAAGATAATCAAATTTATTGAAGATAAAAGGCAAAGTCCAAAAACATGGTTCACAGGAGAATGTGTAGCAGCAGGCTACGCGTTTCGAACAGTATGTTTTTTTTCAAAGCTTTGAAAAAGAACCTACTGTTCGAAACGCGTAGCCTGCTGCTACACATTCTCCTGTGAACCATGTTTTTGGACTTTGCATTTTATCTTCAATAAATTTGATTATCTTTGGAAGCTGGATTTTTTCTCCTGTTTTGCCCTATAGTTAGCAGCACAGTTTTGGTCGAGGGATGTTTTTTAAGTAGTGGATGCATGATGGCATGTTTAAATGAGGAGGGAAAGATACCAGAAGAGAGAGAGAGGTTGAATATTATTGTTAGGTGAGTTGTGACAGCAGGGGAAAGAGATTGGAGGGGATGTGAAGAATTAGAGTCACTGGTGCAAGTAGTACGGCGAGAAAATGCAAGGAGCCTGATCACTTCTTCTTCCGTGACTAGTTCATAGTCAGAGAGTGAGCTAGATGTAGTGGGGGAGGGAGGACAGTGCATGATATGAGGGGATTGGGAAAAAATTTCTTGTCCGATATAGATAATTTTTTATTTGCAATAATTGGCCAGATCATGAGCGTGGAGATCCGTGGTTGGAGCCTGCACTCCTGGGTTGAGTAGGGAATGAAAGTGTCAGAGGCGTTTAGGATTATTGGATAGCAAGGTGATGAGGGTGTTGAAACTTTTGTTTGGAGAGGTGAAGGGCAGAGTTGTATGTTTTAAGCATAAACTTATAATGGATGAAATCTTTGGGCAGATTGGATTTTCTCTATAAACGTTCAGTGCACCTGGAGCACTGCTGTAGATGACATATTTGCAGCGTGTGACAGGGTTGTCGCCATCTGTGCTGAGTTGTTCTATGTATAGGAGGAGCAGCTTCATCCAGGGCACTTTGCCGTGTTTAATTATAATGTTTCAGTGCAGAGTCAGGACATGAGAGGGAGGAGATTGGGCCCAATGATGACATATTTAGTTTATAGTGGAAGTATAACATTGTCTTTAGGAACAGTGGTATTAATGAAATACATAGTAATAAATAAGCCATTATACTCTTTATAATATTGAGAGGTGATTATTGTATTTTTTAATGTGTTTTTATTGATTTAGATATAATCTGCATGCAACCAGCAAAAATAAATGGCATTTTCATACAATGCAGTGAAATATGCACTCTGCATCAAAGCCTATCAAACTAATTTCTATTTCTAAACAAATGATGGCTTAGATGCTGAGGATAGTATTGGAAATCTCTTTTATTACTTCTCTCCTTATTCTTGCTAATTGATAATTTAATGATTTTCTGTAAGAAAGTATTTTAAAACCCATTAGTGTGTTTCTTAAAATGTCACTTACCATTAAAACCATCATTGGTGGTTCATAGCGTCATGATCACACTGAGCTATTTTGTACAGACTGGAAATCTACTAAGCAATTCAATTTAATTAATGACTAGCTATGTGTTAATTGTGTTTATCATCATGTATTTTCCCTCAGCAATAAAATAAAAATAGTTGTAGCAATCTACATTTTATTGGAAATCTATAAAGTCTGTATATCACCATGTTAGTAGCAAATTATATGACTTAAAGGGGTTTATCATGAATGCATATCAGTTTGCTCTTTAAAAATGATGCTATACAATATAATATATGCAAAAATTGGCAATGTATTATAATAATAATAATCTTTATTTTTATATAGCACCAGTATCTGTTGTTTCAGATGCTGCACATCTCATATCTTCACAGCATAGACAATTGCCTTCAGATGACCCCAGCATCTAAAACAATGGATACTGGAAGCCTGTGCTACCATTTCTTTTGTGGTGTTGCTATCAGAGTGTCAAGAGTGGGAGAAGAGGGTTGCTTTGACAATCCAACACAATGGGCAGCACTTTGAATACATTTTATAAGAGGTCATAAACTTGTAAATAACTCATGAAAGAATAAAGTTGCATTACAACCAAGCACACCATTGTTTTTCTTGTGAAATTCTCAATAAGTTTGATGTGTCACATGACCCTCTTCCCATTGGAAAAAATATAGTTGGATCTGAATACAAAATTTACCCATCCCAAATACTAATGTGCCACAAACCGAAAGTTTATATCACCAGCCATTCCCGTTTCATTTAGGTGTATCCATATAGGTGTATCTGAGTGTATATTTGTAGCTTAATGGCTTCAAAAGATTGTAGTGTTACAGAAATTGAAACGTCAAGCTGGTCATAATGAAGGAATAATCTACATTTTATAAAATTTGACTTGACATACTGTATATAGTAAACATGATAGAGGAAACAGGCACAGTTGTATTTTAGGAGACTGGTCAAATGAAATTGTGTGAAAAATAACAGTAAGGGGGCTAGCATTAAGCATTTAGAAACCTTACACAGAGAGGAAGTGAAAATGAAGTAGACCCTAATGTCAAAATGATTGGATGAAATCTAGGATTGGACAGAGTCCTAATCAAAATGAGAAAAGAGTGTGGAGAAGTAATAGTAACCTACTGTTACAGATAGATCCGGAATGAATGAAGGTCAGGATTGTCCACTGGATTTGAAGACAAGTTCTTTGTTTTCTCTAAAGCAGTTCTAATAGAGTATGAAGCACTGGAGCTGGCTCTTAAGAGTCTATCAGTGATTAGCTAGATAAGTGTGCACTCAACATTTGGAAGTTTGGAAGCAAACATAAAATTAGAAATGGAAGTATCAGACTTTATTCAGTGTAGTCCTTACAAATATTTTCTGTCCCTAGACTACATAAACTACATGTTCAAATCCTTAAATACGGGAGCATGAAGCTTTTACTCATGTTAGCAGCATTACAGATGATACCTATATGGAAACCAATTACCTATTTCATTATGATGCTTATAAATAGCTACAACCTATTCACACTTTTAGCTGTCCACTATGAGCCTCAAATACAGATAACAAGTGGATTTGGTAATTATTGTGCAACTGGGAAAAAAATATATTCTCCTCTTAATTGGAATGAGGGAAGCACTCTTTATATCAAAGTTAAAAACTGGCTGCTTGTTTGTAGGGGAGGAAGAATGAAAGTGGTAAATTATGGTGACTAGAATATGTTTAAAAGACGAAAGAAAGGTTCACAATAGAAGTGGAAATAAAAAATTAGGTCAAGTATAGATTGTTTTTTGTAATCACCAAAATCTGCCAGTAGGCAGACAAAGATATTTTTTCCTTGTTGATCCTTCTTTTTCTTTTCTTTCTTTCTTTCTTTCTTTCTTTCTTTCTTTCTTTCTTTCTTTCTTTCTTTCTTTCTTTCTTTCTTTCTCCTTCTCTCTTCCTTCCAACCATCTTTCCTTCCCTCTCTTTCTTCCTTCCATCTCTTTCTTCTTTCTTTTCCTATATGACCTCTCTCTCTCTCTCTCTCTCTCTCTCTCTATATATATATATATATATTTGCCTTTTATATACAGTAGCATGTTAATTTAAAGGTTGTTATAATACTATTACAGCTATGTACTTATAACTGAAATTGCTTAATTACCGTGACAAATTTTAATTAAGATTACTTGTAGTTCTCTCTCTCACAGATTTATTTTCTAAACTTTTCATGAATATACTGTACAATACATTGATAGGAATCAGATTATGGTAATGTTTTCATTTGCATAACTTTAATGCCTCAAGCTATGTAGCTCTGAAAACACTAGATGTAAAGACTGTCTTAAGCCACAGTTATAATATCTAAAGTACATTAGTGCATAGTGCCCTCGTGGTACGAGGTAATTCCATACAACAGTACCATTTACAAAACAGACATTTTCAATACTAATGGCGATTATAGTATACTACAGGAGTGGAAAATATTTTAATGTGCACCCTTACAGTACAATACTAAGAGCACTAAAATACAGGTACTGTCTCCGTGAATGCACACTTTGTTTTATAGAGTATTTGGGCCACCATTAAAAATATCTACATTACTTTTGAAAAGTGTTAAGTAGGTGTCAAATTTAATGAACAAAAGAGAAATCTAAATTAAATATTTTGTGTGACAACTAGCACGCAGTTTTTGAAGAAACTTAGCAGAGAGGTTATTCCAAACATCTTGCAGAACAAACCACACATTTTCTGCGGATGTAAGCTTATGCAAATCCATCTGTATCTTAATATAATCCCACATGGGAGGTATTGGTGTGCACTCTGTCACTGATAGCCATACACAGAGGTGCAGGAAAACCACATGGAACTGCTAAAAGGAAATATCTTGCATAATATGCTTTGAAACAGCGACAAACAAGGGTTTTTCCTGTCTTATTCTGAACCTTTGGACCTTTTTTCATACAATTACATGTGTAAACTATACCTTGCAAATGACTACTTGTTCTTCTTTGTGCAGCAAATACAGTTATATGAAAAAGTTTGGGCACCCCTATTAATCTTAAGCCTAATATTTTATAAAAATTGTTTTTTTTGCAACAGCTATTTCAGTTTCATATATCTAATAACTGTTGGACACAGTAATGTTTCTGCCTTGAAATGAGGTTTATTGTACTAACAGAAAATGTGTAATCTGCATTCAAACACAATTTGACAGGTGCATAAGTATGGGCACCCTTATCATTTTCTTGTTTTAAATACTCCTACCTACTTTTTACTGACTTACTAAAGCACTTTTTTTTGGTTTTGTAACCTCATTGAGCTTTGAACTTCATAGCCAGGTGTATGCAATCATGAGAAAAGCTACTTAAAGTGGCCACTTGCAAGTTGTTCTCCTGTTTGGATCTCCTCTGAAGAGTGACATCATGGGCTCCTCAAAACAACTGTCAAATGATCTGAAAACAAAGATTATTCAACATAGTTGTTCAGGGGAAGGATACAAAAAGCTGTCTAAGAGATTTAACCTGTCAATTTCCACTGTGAGGAACATAGTAAGGAAATGGAAGAACACATGTACAGTTCTTGTTAAGGCCAGAAGTGGCAGGCCAAGAAAACATCAGGAAGGCAGAGAAGAAGAATGGTGAGATCAGTTAAGGACAATCCTCAGACCACCTCCAGAGTGCTGCAGCCTCAACTTGCTGCATATGGTGTCACTGTGCATCAGTCAACTATACAACGCACTTTGCACAAGGAGAAGCTGTATGGGAGAGTGATGCGAAAGAAGCCATTTCTGCAAGCACGCCTCAAACAGAGTCGGCCGAGGTATGCAAAAGCACATTTGGAGAAGACAATTTATTTTTGGAAGAAAGTCCTGTGGACTGATGAAACCAAGATTGAGTTGTTGGGTCATACAAAAAGGCGTTATGCATGGTGGCAAAAAAACACAGCATTCCAAGAAAAACACTTGCTACCCACAGTAAAATTTGGTGGAGGTTCCATCATGCTTTGGGGCTGTGTGGCCAATGCCGGCACCGGGAATCTTGTTATAGTTGAGGGACGCATGGATTTCTCTCAGTATCAGCAGATTCTTGACAATAATGTTCATGAATCAGTGACAAAGTTGAAGTTATGCAGGGGATGGATCTTTCAGCAAGACAATGATCCAAAAGACCGCTCCAAATCTACTCAGGCATTCATGCAGAGGAAAAATTACACTTCTGGAATGGCCATCCCAGTCCCCAGACCTGAATATCATTGAACATCTGTGGGGTCATTTGAAGAGGGCTGTCCATGCTCAGCGACCATCAAACTTAACTGAACTGGTATTGTTTTGCACAGAGGAATGGTCAAAAATACCTTCATCCAGAATCCAGGAACTCATTAAAAGCTACAGGAAGCAACTAGAGGCTGTTATTTTTGCAAAAGGAGGATCTACTAAATATTAATGTCACTTTTCTGGTGAGGTGCCCATACTTATGCAACTGTCAAATTTTGTTTGAATGCAGATTGCACATTTTCTGTTATTACAATAAACCTCATTTCAAGGCAGAAACATTACTGTGTCCAACAGTTATTAGATATATGAAACTGAAATAGCTGTTGCAAAAAAAACTATTTTTATAAAACATTAAGCTTAAGATTAATAGGGGTGCCCAAACGTTTTCATATAACTTTAGTTCTTCCATACATACACTGTCCACTGTCATTGTCCAGCTGCAGAATAAATGCCAGTGAAAAGCCTGGTAGTGCATGATTATGAAATATCTACCACTATTTCCCATCATTAATGGCACCATGAAATGGGCAATGTTGAGAACTGTAGACACAGTGGTAGTCCAAAACAACGTAGTACAGAAGATGAACAATCTATTATGCTTACTTCCCTTTGAAATGGGATGTCTAGAAGGTGCCCTTAGGTCATAATTGGCAACAACTATTTGGACCCTGCTACACCTATATACTTTTCAGAGAACTCAGGCCAGAAGTGGTCTCCACAGAAGAATTGTGATAAAACACTAACATACTTTTGACATGGAAACAGGACCAAAAGACTTACCTATTTATGAAAGTATAGGTCCTGGGGTGCAGAAAATTGCTAGTGATTAAACAGCTGCATCAAATAAATTAAATTCTCTTCACTTTTGATGGCCTATGTTTCATTGTTTATCATTCATGAAAGATAAGTAGAAGCCTCTGATGATTGTTTTTTTCGTAGTTGGACATCCCATTAGGAACTATGATTCTATGACACTTTAATGCACTTTATAGTCCATGGACAATATTGTTGTTTTAGTTATGAAAAATATGTAGAACAGTATATTAAGATGTCTTTGGTTGCATTATCTGAATTGAAATAATATATGCAATTTTTGGAAAACTGAAAGTACTAGGTGTTAGGGTTTGCGGAACGCACCGAATATATTTATTGATGTGATTGGTGCATTCGCGACCCGGGATCCACCGTGCTGGAAATATCCTGCCGCTAAATGAATGGTGGCACAATATGGCGGTATTAACCAGCTCTGTTAGCTTCACAGAGTGGCCGAGAAAGCAAAGCTCTGTGCCCTGTTAATTCTCACAGAGACACAGGCTAACTACCCAGAAGAGTAAGGCTACTTTCAGACATAGCGCATTTTTGAGCGCTATTTTGCGGGCGCTTTTCAAAAATGCGCAATGTCATTTTCGTCTGCCGGCAAAGTGAATGAGAAATTCACTTTGCCGTTCAGACACACCGCAAAAAAACGCGGCGCTTTTGTCTGCAAACATGCCGGCGTAAAAAGAATTGACATGTCAATTCTTTACGCAGCGGCGTGTCTGCGTATCCCCATAGGGCCCCATATTAACGTGCACACACAGCGCCTTTGTCCTGGGTGTCGGCGTCTTTGTACGGAGGGGTTGACACCCAGGACCGGACGTGACGTCGGACAGGAAGAGGGAAGCCCCCGCCCCCCAGTGAAGCAGCATGGATAAATGAATGAGCATAAACGTGGGGCTGCTGATCGAGACGGTAAGTATCCCCCGTGTGTGCCCCCCCTGTGCGTGTGTCCCCCCACTGTGTGTGTGCCGTGTGCGCCCTGTGTGTGTGCCGTGTCCCCCCCGCCCCCCGTGTGTATGTATGGGTATGTGCTGGGTGTGCTGCGGGGGGTGGGGTGGTCTTTGGTGTGTGTGTGTGTGTGTGTCTCTGTGTGCAGGCATTGTCCGATGGGACTACAAGTCCCATCGGGCTCTGCCTGCTACAGTGACAGTCAGTGACACAGTAGCCAATGATGGGACAGTAGTAGTCCCATCATCTGGCTAATGTGTTGAATGTAAAAAAAAAAACAAAACAAAAAAAAAACACACATATACAGTACATACACACATACAGAACATGCGCCGACATGCGCCACGCAACGGCATGCGCCATGCGATGACATGCGCCACGCGATGGCATGCGCCATGCGACTGCATGCGCCATGCGACGGCGTACGACGACATGCGCCATGCGACGACATGCGCCATGTGACGACATGCGCCATGCGACGACATGCGCCACGCGACGGCATGCGCCATGCGACTGCATGCGCCATGCGACGGCGTACGACGACATGCGCCACGCGACGGCATGCGCCATGCGACGACATGCGCCACGCGACGGCATGCGCCATGCGACGACATGCGCCACGCGACGGCATGCGCCATGCAACGGCGTACGACGACATGCGCCACGCGACGGCATGCGCCATGCGACTGCATGCGCCATGCGACGGCGTACAACGACATGCGCATACATACATACAGACATACAGTACATACATACAGACATACAGTACATATAACATAGATTACATACTCACCATCACTTGTCACTTTGATCCCCGAAGCCAGTGTCATAAAAAAATATTAAAATAATAAACAACCAATATACTCCCTGATCCGCAGAAATCCAATTAAAACGAGTGTCCCACGACGATCTCCCGTGGAGAACAGGAGCATCTGCTGATGCGACTACTCTCCAGGGGCTCCAGGAAGACAATGAGGAGAGGAAGGTATCCTTCCACAATGTATTCCCCACAATGTATTCCTACGCCCCTGTGAGAAAATAGTCCCTAGTTTCACTTTATGGCATGCTGTATGAGAAAGTTCCCACGCAGCTTTTTGCCATAAAGTGAGACCAGTGAACTATAGTAACCTCAGTGATGCACTGCAGGAGCCATTGTCCTTAAATACGTGGCACGTGGCACTTACATACGTGGCACTTACATACGTGGCACTTATATACATGGCACGTGGCACTTACATACGTGGCACTTACATACGTGGCACTTACATACGTGGCACGTGGCACTTAAATACGTGGCACGTGGCACTTACATACGTGGCACGTGGCACTTACATACGTGGCACTTACATATGTGGCACTTACATACGTGGCACTTACATACGTGGCACGTGGCACTTACATACGTGGCACTTACATACGTGGCACTTAAATACGTGGCACGTGGCACTTAAATACGTGGCACTTACATACGTGGCACGTGGCACTTAAATACGTGGCACTTAAATACGTGGCACTTAAATACGTGGCACGTGGCACTGAAATACGTGGCACGTGGCACTTAAATACGTAAAATATATTAAAATAATTTTATAAAATTGTGAAAGCGGGGAATACCCCATCCTGCATGGAAACCCCCGTTCTTTAAAAAAAACAAAAAAAATTCAGTGAATTGTGAAAGAAGGGAATCCACCTCCTGCATGGATACCCCCTTTTCTGAATATTTTTTTTTTTCGTATTCATTACACAGTGAAAGCGGGGAATCCACAGTCTTGCAGGGAAGGCCCATTTGTTTGTTTTTTTTGGTGTTTTTTTTGTAATAAAAAGGCGTAAGCGTAGAATCCCTATTTATTTCCAATTTGGTTTTTAAACCTAGCAAAATATTTATTAAAAAAAACGCTCTTCACTGGATTTTCTGTCCCGTGTGTGTCCCCTGTGCGTGTGTGTCCCGTATGCGTGTGAAGGTAATAACAAGCAGTTGGGGTTGTCATTCCTCAGCAGCCTGTGTTACTTTTTCTGCCTCTATCAAGTTTGTCAAATTTTGTGTGTATAATTAATAGTAGTTAATGTTTTACCTTTTTTAGGTTCAAAACTTCCCATGTCTTTGGGATAAGGGGTGCCGGGAGTTTTCCAACAAATATACAAAAACTGCTTCCTGGCACAAGGTCTGTGTCACCCTCTATCCCCTGTACGAGTCATACACAAAGGAGCGGCAAAAAGAAACTTGTAAATATTTTCCATTTTGGAGGAGTATTTTTGAATTTCTTGTCTGTATGTAGTTGAATAGTATATTAATAGGTTCAATTTTTCACTTTTTAGTTTCAGCCTTGAAAACCCGCTGGAGGTCGGTGAGGGACAGATTTACACGGTCACGGTCAGAAGCACCAAGTGGCTCTGCGGCACCTGCTTCTCAAGGGCGTTTTGAACAGGAACTCCAATTTTTAAACGGCAGTCTACATTACCGACCGTAAGTATCAGTAACGTCTTTAATTTTGAATAGAAAATAAAATGTATTAAAACTATTGTTTTGATGTTTCTCTTTACAGAACCATAGGCAATGTCCAGCCGATGACCGAAATCCCGGCCACAGCAACAACTCCAGTGTATGAACATGCTTCACAGCCTGCTACCAGCTCTCTTCCAAATGAGCCAAGGCCTGACCCTTCTACCCAAAATGATGATCTGCCCCTCTCCGAGACTAGTTCATTGGCATCGCCACCACCGCCACCAACACCACCTTCACCTCCAGCCTCAACACAGAGGAAGAGGAAAAGAGGCTCTTCAAAGGAGGATGAGGAGACGGCTGCCTTGGCAAGGGCAATTTCTCTAATTGATCGCCAACCTGAAGAGGATCAATTCTCAGCATATGGAACCACTCTAGCTTCCAGAATGCGTACTATGTCCCCCGAGGTCCAGGACTCCTGCATGACGTATCTTTCAATGGCGGTGACATGTTTTAAGAAGTATCCGCATATAAATCCAACCTTTGAAGAAATGGTTTGTTCACTAAACCACATCTGGCATCCACCGACGCCGACTCTTCTTGCACCTGCAGCAGCATTCAATAAACCTCTGCCATCTGCTCCAAGTGCTGCTGCAGGTGCACCAACATCCAGAGTAGTAGCCCAGTCTGAAGAACACCATCCAGACTGGAGCTACTACTCATATTCACAAAGCCTATATGAGGACCAGTAGGCATAATGTTGCTTTTCATGTTTAAAACGCCATGATGTCCAAGTCCACTCCTCAGTTTCCGCCAAGAGGGCATGTTTCCAGCTCTGATTAGTGTTGCGCAAGTGCCGAATGACTCACCGTCAGTGGTGACGGGGAAAGGGCCTTGCGCAATACTAATGAAAGCTGGAAGCATGCCCTCCTGGCGGCAATTAATGAGTGGACTTGGACTTCCACAGGTTTATAATCCCATTTTGGGGATGTTTACAGTGTTTACGTGTGGAATTTTGTTAATAACAAAAAAAAACAACAAATCATTCTATTCTCAATTTTATTAGAAAAGTTTTTCAATTTTGACAGTTACTACAAATAAATATTTGAACTTTTAACTATGATGTAGTCTGCTTCTTTGATTTGTCGACCATGGCAAAAAATACACATTACATACCACCCACTTGCCATGAATAGAGGACACCCCCTAGAAATCAGATATACTACGAGGGGAACTGCTGAATAGAAGGCACTCTATATCTATGGTAGAAGAACTCACAGGAGTGTCAGGAATAACGTACAGCAAACAATGTGGAGTACCGGAAAACTCCAGTGTTAACTCCAGTGTGTATTGTATTCTGAGTCATAAAGACAGGAAATGACCTCAATGACTCTTTTTTTTTTCACCTTTTTTTTTCAAACAAACTTTAATTTCAGTACACAATGCTGAAAAAAACGCAGCTGCAAAAAACGCAGCTGCAAAAAACGCAGCAAAAAACGCAGTGTGTGAAAGCAGCTGCGTTTTTTGCCTGCGTAAAAAAACGCAGGTAAAGCAGCAGCAAAATACGCGCGCGTAAAAATACGCAGCAAATATGCTGTGTGTGAAAGTAGCCTAACAGTAAGTAGTCATGCATGCACACAACACTCCTCGCCGGAGGTGCCAGAATTCTAGGGGCTTATTTCAGCTGGGTCCCTGAATACTCTCATACACAATCTCCTCGCCGGAGGTGCCAGCATTCTAGGGGCTTATTTCAGCCGGGTCCCTGAACACATTCACGCATATGACCACAGTGGCGCAAAGCATGTAACTTTAGAAGATACTAGCGCATGGCTGTGCGGCCATGCGAGCCTTAAATAGCTGCAGCACGTACAAGACCTTCCTAAAGAGGACCAATGAGAGACTGCTACAGAGCCTGCATACCTACAGGACCTTCCTAGAAAGACCAATAGATTTGGCTGCAGTACCTGAACATGTGACCCTTGATCTCCACTGAGAGATCTTACCCTGGGCATGCTCAGTGTATGCAAAGCAGGACTTAGTCCCAGAAAAGCCTGTTCGCAATAGATCAGTGCAGGGTACAATAGCAGAGCCTGGAGAGGCAGCAATAACCCTTTGCACAGAACTAGACTCAGTGAGATGCTGGGACCGACGTCTCCGCTGAGCAGGCTCCACTGCGGCCGATGGAAAATGGGAGACTGCAGCAGACACGGATCGAGATTCCCCCTGTGCAGCAGAGGAAACTTGACTCCTAACATTACCCCCCCTCCTAGGGCCTCCCTCCTTGAGCCTCGCTACGCCCGAATGTGCTCCACAGGCTCCCAGGTTCTATCCTCTGGGCCGTGACCCTTCAAATCCACCAGATAAAATTTCTTGCCACGTACCACCTTGCACCCCACGATAGAATTCACCTCAAACTCATCCATGGATGAACCCGACGTCCCGGCAGATGACTCAGAAAACCGGGACAAATTAACGGGCTTTAAGAGGGAAACGTGAAAGGTATCGGTGATACCAAGGCGTGGAGGAATAGCCAAACGGTAGACAACAGGGTTCACCTGTTCCAGAACCTTGAACGGGCCAATGTAGCGAGACGCAAACTTAGTGGACTCGACTCGCAGCCTGATGTTATGGGCGGAGAGCCACACTAAGTCGCCAGGAGCAAAGGTCGGAGCGGGGCACCGGTGTGTATCAGCTGAGACCCTCATTCTCTCCTTGGAGGCCCGGATGTCATCCTGTGTGCGGTCCCAGATGTCACGTGCCTCCACCGCCCAGTCTGCCACCCTAGAATCGGTGGATGACATGGGCATGGGCACAGGGACACGCGGATGCTGGCCGTAATTAAGGAGAAAAGGAGTCTGACCAGTGGAATCGGCTACGGCGTTGTTCAAGGCAAATTCCGCCCAAGTTAGCAAAGATGCCCAGTCATCCTGCCTGTAAAGGCATGGATGATTGACCTCGGGGAGACCAAAACACCCAACACCACGGAGACACCATCACGTGTTTCTCAACGCAGTGATCCAGAACACTGCCCCCATCCCTTATGGGAAATATCCAAATGCCTGTAGAGTAGCTGCGGAGACACCATCACGTGTTTCTCAACGCAAGCAGTGAATAGCCAGGCCTTTCCCCGGGAAGGAACAACCACGGGAAGGGCAGCATCCAATAAAGGAAAACATCCAATAAAGGAAAACCACCTATGCCAAGCATGGTATCCATCCACAGACAGCTGTTTCGGGGTTTTTGCCCCTCATCAGTGTTGAGTAGGAAACTGGCTATTAGGAGCAGTGCCTAGTAAAAAGGCTATAAAGGCACGGATGATTGACCTCGGGGAGACCAAAACACCCAACACTGCGGAGACACCATCACGTGTTTCTCAACGCAGTGATCCAGAACACTGCCCCCATCCCTTATGGGAAATATGCAAATGCCTGTAGAGTAGCTGCGGAGACACCATCACGTGTTTCTCAACGCAAGCAGTGAATAGCCAGGCCTTTCCCCGGGAAGGAACAACCACGGGAAGGGCAGCATCCAATAAAGGAAAACATCCAATAAAGGAAAACCACCTATGCCAAGCATTGTATCCATCCACAGACAGCTGTTTCGGGGTTTTTGCCCCTCATCAGTGTGGAGTAGGAAACTGGCTAGCAGAGACAAAATGTCATAAGTATGTCACCAGAGTGTGATTGGTTCTCTCTACCAACCCATTCGTCTCGGGATGGTATGCAGAGGAGAGTGTTGTGAACTCCGTTTTCAGGCTCCCTCTTGTGGTCACAGATGGTATTGTGTGACTTTGGTTTTTTGGCTCCCCCTGGTGGTTTGGTTTATTATCCTGTGGGTCTGCTGGATCAGCTGCCTCGTTATTCACCAGGGAGGCTCCTATTTAGCTCTGCGTCACTTCCACTTTTTGCCGGCTGTCAATGTATTCAGTGCTATTCTGATTACTCCTGATTGTCTCGTTTTCTGCCTCTTCAGGATAAGCTAAGTTCTGTTTGAATATTTTTTGCTCATCTGCCTGCAATATGATTTCTGTGTATGATGAGTCTAGTCCAGCTTGCTAACATGTGATTTCTTTTTGCTGGTAAGCTCTGGGGTACGGAGTTGCTTCCCCCGCACCGTTAGTTGGTGCGGGGGCTCGAGCAATCTCTGCGTGGATATTTTGAATAGGGTTTTTTATTGACCGCACAGTTTCCTTCCTATTTTCTGCTATCTAGTATTAGCGGGCCTCATTTGCTAAATCTGATTTCATCTCTGCGTTTGTGCTTTCCCCTTAACTCACCGTTAATATTTGTGGGGGGCTATTCTATATCTTTGGGGTCTTCCACTGAGGCAAGTGAGGACTTACTTTCCCTCCAGGAATAGTCAGTTTCTCAGGCCGTGACGAGACGTCTAGGATTTTTTAGGTAACGTTCCACGGCTGCCTATAGTTGTTTGCGGATAGGATCAGGTTGCGGTTAATCTAGTTACCACTTCCCCAGAGCTAGTAGTCTGTTCAGTTAGGGTACCGTCACACAGTGAAATTTTCATCGCTACGAAGGCACGATTCGTGACGTTCTAGCGATATCGTTACGATATCGCTGTGTCTGACACGCTACTGCGATCAGACATCACGCTGAGAATCGTACATCGTAGCAGATCGTTTGGAACTTTCTTTCGTCGCTTGATCACCCGCTGACATCGCTGGATCGTTGAGTGTGACACCGATCCAGCGATGTGTTCGCTTGTAACCAGGGTAAACATCGGGTAACTAAGCGCAGGGCCGTGCTTAGTAACCCGATGTTTACCCTGGTTACCAGCGTAAATGTAAAAAAAACAAACAGTACATACTCACATTCCGGTGTCTGTCCCCCGGCGTCTCAGCTTCTCTGCACTGTGAGCGCCTGCCGGCCGGAAAGCGAGCACAGCGGTGACGTCATCGCTCTGCTTTCCGGCTATGGTGCTTACACAGTGCAGAGAAGCAGAACGCCGGGGGACAGACACCGGAATGTGAGTATGTACTGTTTGTTTTTTTTACGTTTACGCTGGTAACCAGGGTAAACATTGGGTTACTAAGCGAGGCCCTGCGCTTAGTAACCCGATGTTTACCCTGGTTACCCGGGGACTTCGGCATCGCTCCAGCGCCGTGATTGCAAAGTGTGACCGCAGTCTACGACGCTGGAGCGATAATCATACAACGCTGCGACGTCACGGATCGTGCCGTCGTAGCGATGAAAATGGCACTGTGTGATGGTACCCTTAATTAGCTAGTCCGACCTGCGATCCTTGCCACAAGGATCATAACAGTACAGCCGGCCTATAAAGTGTTAATTGCATGGCAGAAGCAGGAGAAAAGAAGCTCGGAGATATTTTTTTTTTTTTTTTTTTTTGCTGCCGTGTGTCTAGCTGCTGTGTGTCTGGCTTCTCTCCTCCTCTTAATCTTGGTGTGGCTCTGAGTTCAGCTGCTGATATGGATATCCAGAGTTTAGCCTCCAGTGTAGATCATCTTGCTGCAAGGGTACAAAGTATTCAGGATTTTGTTGTGCACAGTCCTATGTGAGAGCCTAGAATACCTATTCCGGAGTTGTTTTCTGGAGATAGATCTAGGTTCCTGAATTTTAAGAACAATTGCAAGTTGTTTCTTTCTTTGAAACCTTGTTCCTCTGGGGATTCTGTTCAGCAAGTTAAGATTATTATTTCTTTCTTGCGTGGCGATCCTCAAGATTGGGCTTTCGCATTGGCTCCAGGGGATCCTACGTTGCTCAGTGTGGATGCATTTTTTCTGGCCCTTGGATTGCTCTATGAGGAACCTAATCTTGAGAACCAGGCTGAAAAAGCGCTGTTGGCCCTCTCTCAGGGGCAAGATGATGCAGAGGTGTACTGCCAGAAATTTCGGAAATGGTCGGTGCTTACTCAATGGAATGAGTGTGCCCTGGCTGCAAATTTCAGAAAAGGTCTTTCTGAAGCCATTAAGAATGTTATTGGTGGGGTTCCCTACACCTGCAGGTCTGAATGAGTCAATGACTCTTGCCATTCAGATTGATCGGCGTTTGCGGGAGCGCAAACCTGCGCACCATTTGGCGGTGTCTTCTGAACAGACACCTGAGTCTATGCAATGTGATAGAATTCTGACCAGAAGTGAACGGCAAAATTATAGACGGCAAAATGGGTTGTGCTTTTACTGTGGTGACTCAGCTCATGTTATCTCAGTATGCTCTAAGCGCACAAAAAAGATTGATAAATCTGTCACCATCGGTACTTTACAGCCTAAGTTTATTTTGTCTGTTACCCTTATTTGTTCCCTGTCATCTTACCCGGTTATGGCTTTTGTGGATTCAGGTGCTGCCCTGAGTCTGATGGATTTGTCATTTGCCAGGCACTGTGGTTTTGTTTTGGAGCCTTTAAAATTCCCTATTCCACTAAGGGGAATTGATGCTACACCATTGGCTACGAATAAACCTCAGTACTGGACACAAGTGACCATGTGCATGACTCCTGTTCATCAGGAGGTGATTCGCTTTCTTGTATTGCATAATTTGCATGATGTTGTCGTGTTGGGCCTGCCATGGTTGCAGATTCATAATCCAGTCCTGGATTGGAAAGCAATGTCTGTGTCAAGTTGGGGTTGTCAGGGAATTCATGGCGACGCTCCTGTGGTGTCAATTGCTTCATCCACTCCTTCTGAGGTCCCTGCGTTTTTGTCAGATTACCAGGATGTATTTGATGAGCCCAAACTCAGTTCTCTACCTCCTCATAGGGATTGTGATTGTGCTATAAATTTGATTCCTGGTAGTAAGTTTCCTAAGGGACGACTTTTCAGTTTGTCAGTGCCGGAGCATGCTGCTATGCGGAGTTATATAAAGGAGTCTTTGGAGAAAGGACTTATTCGCCCCTCCTCCTCCCCTCTTGGTGCGGGGTTCTTTTTTGTGGCCAAGAAGGATGGTTCCTTGAGACCTTGTATTGATTATCACCTTCTAAACAAAATCACGGTCAAATTTCAGTATCCTTTGCCATTGTTATCTGATCTGTTTGCTCGCATTAAGGGGTCTAGTTGGTTCACCAAGATAGATCTTCGTGGTACTTGGTGATGCCTTTTGGACTTTCTAACGCTCCTTCTGTCTTTCAGTCCTTTATGCACGACATCTTCCGGGAATATCTGGATAAATTTATGATTGTGTATCTGGATGATATTCTGTTTTTTTCGGATGATTGGGAGTCCCATGTTAAGAAGGTCAGGATGGTGTTTCAGGTCCTGCGTGCCAATGCTTTATTTGTGAAGGGCTCAAAATGTCTTTTTGGAGTCCAGAAGGTCTCTTTTTTGGGTTTCATTTTTTCTCCTTCTGCTATTGAGATGGACCCAGTCAAGGTTCAGGCTATTCATGACTGGACTCAGCCTACATCTGTTAAGAGTCTTCAGAAGTTCTTGGGTTTTGCTAATTTTTACCGTCGCTTCATCGCTAATTTTTCTGGTGTTGTTAAGCCATTGACGGATTTGACCAAGAAGGGTTCTGATGTTACTAATTGGTCTCCTGTGGCTGTGGAGGCCTTTCGGGAGCTGAAGCGCCGGTTTTCTTCGGCTCCGGTCTTATGTCAGCCAGACGTCTCCCTTCCTTTCCAGGTCGAGGTTGATGCTTCTGAGATTGGAGCGGGGGCTGTTTTGTCGCAGAGAAGCTCTGATGGCTCTGTGATGAAGCCATGTGCTTTCTTTTCAAGAAAGTTTTCGCCTGCCGAGCGGAATTATGATGTTGGTAATCGGGAGTTGTTGGCTGTGAAGTGGGCATTTGAGGAGTGGCGACATTGGCTCGAGGGAGCTAAGCATCGTGTGGTGGTCTTGACTGATCACAAGAATTTGATTTATCTCGAGTCGGCCAAGTGGCTGAATCCTAGACAGGCTCGTTGGTCATTGTTTTTCTCTCGTTTTGATTTCGTGGTCTCATACCTGCCTGGTTCGAAGAATGTGAAGGCTGATGCTCTTTCTAGGAGTTTTGTGCCTGACTCTCCTGGTGATTCAGAGCCAGCTGGTATCCTCAGAGAAGGGGTGATTTTGTCTGCCATCTCCCCAGATTTGCGACGAGTGCTACGGGAGTTTCAGGCGGATAGACCTGACCGTTGTCCACCGGAGAGACTGTTTGTCCTGGATAGATGGACCAGCAGAGTTATTTCCAAGGTTCATTCTTCGGTGTTGGCAGGCCATCCTGGGATTTTTGGTACCAGAGATTTGGTGGCTAGGTCCTTCTGGTGGCCTTCCTTGTCGCGGGATGTGCGTTCCTTTGTGCAGTCTTGAGGAATTTGTGCTCGGGCTAAGCCTTGCTGTTCTCGTGCCAGTGGCTTGTTGTTGCCTTTGCCTGTCCCGAAGAGGCCTTGGACGCACATTTCCATGGATTTTATTTCAGATCTCCCTGTCTCTCAGAGAATGTCGGTCATTTGGGTGGTGTGTGATCGTTTTTCTAAAATGGTCCATTTGGTGCCCTTGCCTAAGTTGCCTTCCTCCTCCAAGTTGGTTCCTCTGTTTTTTCAAAATGTGGTTCGTTTGCACGGGATCCCTGAAAATATTGTCTCCAACAGAGGATCCCAGTTTGTGTCTAGATTTTGATGGACCTTTTGTGCTAAGATGGGCATTAATTTGTCTTTTTCGTCGGCCTTCCATCCTCAGACGAATGGCCAAACCGAGCGCACTAATCAGACTTTGGAAACCTATTTAAGATGTTTTGTTTCTGCTGATCAGGACGACTGGGTGACTTTTTTGCCATTGGCCGAGTTTGCCCTTAATAATCGGGCTAGTTCTGCTACTTTGGTTTCGCCTTTTTTTTTGTAATTCAGGGTTTCATCCTCGTTTTTTCTCGGGTCAGGTGGAGTCTTCTGACTGTCCTGGAGTGGATGTTGTGGTGGATAGGTTGCATCAGATTTGGAATCATGTGGTGGACAATTTGAAGCTGTCACAAGAGAAGGCTCAGCGCTTTGCCAACCGCCGTCGCTGTGTGGGTCCCCGACTTCGCGTTGGGGATTTGGTGTGGTTGTCTTCTCGCTTTGTTCCTATGAAGGTCTCCTCTCCTAAGTTTAAGCCTCGGTTTATCGGTCCTTATTAGATTTTGGAAGTCCTTAACCCTGTGTCATTTCGTTTGGACGCTAGTATACCGTCAGGGTTTGCGGAATGCACGGAATATATTTATTGATGTGATTGGTGCGTTCGCAACCCGGGATCCACCGTGCAGGAAATATCCTGCCTCTAAGTGAATTGCGGCACAATATGGCAGTATTAACCAGCTCTGTTAGCTTCACAGAGTGGCCAAGAAAGCAAAGCTCTGTGCCCTGTTAACTCTCACAGAGACACAGGCTAACTACCCAGAAGAGAGCAGTCAGTGGTCATGCATGCACACAACACTCCTCGCCGGAGGTGCCAGCATTCTAGGGGCTTATTTCAGCCGGGTCCCTGAACACATTCACGCATATGACCACAGTGGCGCAAAGCATGTAACTTTAGAAGATACTAGCGCATGGCCGTGCAGCCATGCGAGCCTTAATTAGCTGCAGCACATACAAGACCTTCCTAAAGAGGACCAATGAGAGACTGCTACAGAGCCTGCGTACCTACAGGACCTTCCTAGAAAGACCAATAGATTTGGCTGCAGTACCTGAACATGTGACCCTTGATCTCCACTGAGAGACCTTACCCTGGGCATGCTCAGTGTGTGCAAAGCAGGACTTAGTCCCAGAAAAGCCTGTTCACCGTAGATCAGTCCAGGGTACAATAGCAGAGTCTGGAGAGGCAGCACTAACCCTTTGCACAGAACTAGACTCAGTCAGACGCTGGGACCGATGTCTCCATTGAGCAGGCTCCACTGCGGCCGATGGAGAATGGGAGACCGCAGCAGACACGGATCGAGATTCCCCCTGTGCAGCAGAGGAAACTCGACTCCTAACACTAAATGTTTTAGTTAGATGCAGCTATCTACTAATTATTGATTAGAGTGTCATACTGCTTGCAAGATTACAGCTGCTATTTCTGAGATCATTTGATAAATGTTCAGATAAGTTGTACAGAGAAGTGGCAGGGTTCCTCCCAGTTGATAAGTCAAAGTTTGAGTAATTTTGCTATAACAGAAGGCAGTTTGTTTGTCAAGGACTTGAGAGTGGTACAATAATGAGTGCCTACATGCAGTAGTAAAGCATGGTGGAGGTTCCTTTCAAGTTTTAGGCTACATTTCTGCAAATGGATTTGGTGATTTGGTCAAAATCAATAGTGTCCTAAATGATGAGATATACAGCGAGATCTATCATGCAATTTTATGCTACAGCAGGAGACTGACCCTAAACATACAGCCAATATAATTGAGAACTAGCTTTCAAGTGCAGAAGAACAAGGAGTATTGGAAGTTATTATAAGTTGCCCACATAGTCTTGATCTCAACAGCATCTGGTCTATCTGGGATTACATGAAAAGACAGAATTTTTTGCACAATCTTATATCTAGAGAAGCTCTATGGTTAGTTTTCCAAGATGTTTACAACAACCTCCCAACTGAGTTCTTGTAAACGCATACCTAGATGAATTGATGCTTTAATGCTCTTTTACAGGCATAGGGTGGTTACACCAAATACTAATTTAATTTAGATTTCTTTTTTGTTCATTAACTTTGCACTTTGGTAATTCTTATGTTGCAGCATTTTTCCAAACTTTCTTAAAACTTTTGAATAGCATTATATCTCTATCACCCATTAGGTTAATAAACATGCATGAAGTTTTTCTTTAAGCAGTCTGTCTTGGGGTAAAATAAGAGTCTTACTTTACAAAAACATCACCACGCTTATCCTTGAGTTTTACTTGATATTACAATTCAACACTATGCACTTATATATTCAATAAGTACAATATAAAGCACAATCCATGAACAAGTAATGATCTGCCTATTGAAAAACTAAGCGTTTTTAAATTTATTTAAACCGCTTTAGCCATTGTTGATTCAGGTTTAATGAAATGAAAGTCTTAAAAAAAATATTAGTATTTGAAAGTATCAAAAAAAGTGTAATATTGAAGTTAACCTTGGAGATTAGGTTATAAGTGTATATTACAACCATCAAACCCAAGTGTTTCTCAAAAATCCATCTTTTAGGGTTTTTCAGTAAATCCTTGTTGCTATCTTTAATAGATGTACATCTTAAAATCTGTAGACATTAAAGGGATTTTGGGCCACTCTGATTCAAAACATCCAAACCAGGCTTGGCTTTTCATGAAATTAAAGACTGGTAGGCTATATTTCTATTATTAGGTACATGCTAAATTCCAGTCCTTGATTGACTTCACATGGTCACCTTCAGTAGATCAGTATCTTTCAGTGTGAGGCTGCCGTCACACTAGCAGTATTTGGTCAGTATTTTGCATCGGTATGTGAAAGCCAAAACCAGGAGTGGAACAATTAGAGGAAAAGTATAATAGAAACATATGCACCACTTCTGTATTTATCACCCACTCCTGGTTTTGGCTTACAAATACTGATGTAAAATACTGACCAAATACTGCTAGTGTGACGGCAGCCTGACACAGAGCTACATTATATATAAATATAATTCAAAGTAGTTTACAGAAACTTCTACACTATTACCCACTACTATCGATTTATACAAGCTTTGCAGCTGAGCACTAAAATTTAACCCTTAATCATATGCATCTTATCTTGGGGAAATTTGACCTTGCTTAAAACACAACTAATATTCAAATAGGTTAGACTACTCAGACACGGTACGGTTTATCTGCTGCTTTAGCTTAGTAATTTCTATTATTTATGTGAACATACTTATGTTTTACATTGAACATTTCATGGTTTAATATTAAGCCAGAAAAGAGTTCAAAACCTTGAATGAAATACTTGCTTTAGTTCACTGTGCATGGGCCATTCACTGATTGTCTCCCTTTTTCGTATTAGAGGATTCTTCTGTTTTTCCATTGAAATTATATTCTTTTTGATTTGAAAAGAAAATACATGCACTGTTTCCATATATTATTTAGGTAAAGATTCAAGCATCATGATGCATATAGATGAAACCAGCCAGTAATTAGAGACACAGGACTGTATTTTCATTATATAACTTCACTGAATTTATTCCATGTACTACTTTTGAAGGTACAGTTATATCAAAACAACTGCATTATATTTAGTAAAGTGTAAACCTTTGTTCATAGTGTCTCATAATTAAAGTTGAGCAGAAATATTTGTAAGACACTAGTTCATTGGCCACGTCAAACGTCTGTGGCCACGAGACCAAAGACTTGCTAGCTTATAGAGTGAATGGAACATTTTCTGATTCATAGGCATCATCATAAATTGTGACATGAAGCATGCAAAACATACTACCTTCTAATCAGAAGAGGCATCAGGGATACCAGCAGATTGGAGGAGTTCTGAAATGTTCTGTATGCCAGCCTCCGATTAACAGTCACGTGGCTGGCAGACCAGGGTCTTGTGAATCTTTTTGCTCAACTCTACACATAGATGGATTTCTATATCTTACATATTTCTGGTTTGCTCATTACTGTCAGTGAACATAACAATTTAATATTTTAATTGTTTACTATTTAAAAATATTTGTTGTTAATCAGTATAACAATTGCTTAGTTCCCACTAATATCTTGACTGCTGATCATAATAGGGCTTTGAAAACATTGGCAAATCAATTTTTCTAGTGATCCCAACACATCAGGATGGCTTTTGATCACAACATACCCAGTTTCTATTTCATATGAGGACCGAATGGTTGCCGTCACACAAAATAAGATGCAAGTATTATAAATAGTTTACAGAATTTGCGTTGAGAACTGAGAGTTTCAATTTTAGCATTTTGGAAAAGTAGATTGCAATGAATATCTGAATATATACAAGTAGATGACAATGTGCATATATTCTATCACTTCAATATGAGATATGACATAAAGGATGTGTTATTAGGAAAAAATAAAATTACTAGACTGGTAGAAACAGTGAAGGCTAAAATTATTGTAACATAAGGCATTGATAACATTGGATAAAGGATGCAAATACATGAAGTGAAAGGAATTCTACTTAACAATTTAGTGTGACATTGTCAATTTCTGCAATATGATCAAATATCAACAGACTTCAAGGATATGATCAATATTCCATTTATATCATTTTTGCTAATGTTTTTCACATGGAAATAGTACTAATCTAAACTATTCGATGCAGATGATCCTTTTACTCCAAAGAGAAGCAGTAATATCATGGGCAGAGATACAGTTTGAAACTGAAAAGGTCTGCATTGGACCTGCCCATGGTGTTATTGTGGCTCTTTGGAGCGAAAGGATCATCTGCACAGGATAGATTTAGACTAATCACAATGGTGAATATGGTGTTTTAATAGTTTTCACTAGTTTCATTTCCATTTGAATAACTTGAAAAAGTTATATAAATGGAATATTGATAATATCCTTAGACTCTGTTGCCGTTTGTTAATATTGCAAGAATTTTCGGAAGTGTTTGAGACTACTGCATTACGCCATTCTGAAGACCATGTTCATAGATGACTTAAAGTCTGCTTTCTGAATCTGTTTCCATTATCAATTCCTGTATTTCCGGGACATGTTTTATATCAAGAATTTTAAATTGTGTATTAGTGCGCAACATTAATGTAACATATTAACTTACTCTTTCCTAGAATTAATTATTAAAAAATCCTGTTAATATATTTATTTTTATCACCATATTATGTAAGGTGACAACTGTCTCATCTTAAAAAGGTCATTACACTGTCTCTAAAAGGTTGGCATTTCTCTCAAACTATACAAGTGCTGCACCAATAACTTAAATAATTTATCCTAGTAATGTAATTGACCTTTTTAGATTTTTTCTACAGTTCTATTAAACATTATAACATTGAATTATTGACTGTGGTAGAAATGTACAGGTTGGGCCATTTATATGGATACACCTTAAAAAAATGTGAATAGCTGGTGATATCAACTTCCTGTTTGTGGCACATTAGTATATGCGAGGGGGAAAAGTTTTCAAGATGGATGGTGACCATGGCGGCCATTTTGAAGTTGGCCATTTTGGATCCAACTTTATTTTTTTCAATGGGAAGAGGGTCATATGACACATCAAACTTATTGAGGCTTTCACAAGAAAAACAATGTTGTGCTTGGGTTTTAATTAGTGTTGAGCATTCCGATACCGCAAGTATCGGGTATCGGCCGATACTTGCGGTATCGGAATTCCGATACCGAGATCCGATACTTTTGTGGTATCGGGAATCGGAATCGGAAGTTTCCAGTGTATGGTTCCCAGGGTCTGAAGGAGAGGAAACTCTCCTTCAGGCCCTGGGATCCATATGAATGTGTAAAATAAAGAATTAAAATAAAAAAATATTGATATACTCACCTGTGCGGAGGCCCCTGGAAATCACCGCTGGTAACCGGCAGCCTTCTTTGTTTAAAATGAGCGCGTTCAGCACCTTCCATGATGTCACGGCTTCTGATTGGTCGCGTGCCACTCATGAGACCGCCACGCGACCAATCACAAGCCGCGACATCATCCCTCAGGTCCTAAATTCCCTTCTAGGAATTTAGGACCTGAGGGATGACGTCACGGCTTCTGATTGGTCGCGTGGTGGTCACATGAGCGGCACGCGACCAATCAGAAGCCGTGATGTCATGGAAGGTGCTGAACGCGCTCATTTTAAGCAAAGAAGGCTGCCGGTTCACAGCGGTATGGTCCAGGCTGCGTCGGAGAGGTGAGTATATCAATATTTTTTATTTTAATTCTTTATTTTACACATTAATATGGATCCCAGGGCCTGAAGGAGAGTTTCCTCTCCTTCAGACCCTGGGAACCATCAGGGATACCTTCCGATACTTGAGTCCCATTGACTTGTATTGGTATCGGGTATCGGTATTGGATCAGATCCGATACTTTGCCGGTATCGGCCGATACTTTCCGATACCGATACTTTCAAGTATCGGACGGTATCGCTCAACACTAGTTTTAATGTAACTATATTCTTTCAGGAGTTATTTACAAGTTTATGACCACTTATAAAATGTGTTCAAAGTGCTGCCCATTGTGTTGGATTGTCAATGCAACCCTCTTCTCTCACTCTTGACACACTGATAACACCACGAAGGAAATGCTAGCACAGGCTTCCAGTATCTGTTGTTTCAGATGCTGCACATCTCGTATCTTCACAGCATAGACAATTGCATTCAGATGACCCCAAACATAAAAGTCTAAGGGGGTCAGATCAGGAGACTTTGGTGGCCATTCAACTGGCCCACGATGACCAATCCACTTTCCTGGAAACTGTTCATGTAGGAATGATCAGATCTGACACCCAAGATGGTGAAACACCATCTGAAATAACAGATACTGGAAGCCTGTGCTGGCATTTCTTCTGGGGTGTTGCTATCAGTGTGTCAAGAGTGGGAGAAGAGGGTAGGTAGCACTTTGAACACATTTTATAAGTGGTCATAAACTTGTAGATAACTCATGAAAGAATAAAGTTACATTAAAACCAAGCACTCCATTGTTTTTCTTGTAAAATTCTCAATAAGTTTGATGTGTCACATGATCATCTTCCCATTGAAGAAAATAAAGTTGGATCCAAAATGGCCGACTTCAAAATGGCCGCCATGGTCACCACCCATCTTGAAAAGTTTTCCCCTCCCATATACTAATGTGCCACAAGCAAGAAGTTGATATCACCAACCATTCACAATTTATTTAGGTGTATCCATATAAATGGCCCACCCTGTAGAATAGATTTAATAATATATTTGTTATTATTGGTATTAATGTTATTCAGTGTCATTTATATTCATATAGTATAATTTGTAAGAACAGTGTATATATGGCATACAGTATGTATGAAGTTCATTGTCGATTTATCAAATTCTGGAAATAATAAACATGAGTGCTGGAATGGATGCTAATGTTCATGAACAGAAAAAAAGCATATGATAACTTTGCGTGAGGTTATGGAATTTCAAATTGGCTAAGGGGAAAACATTCGTAACCCTGATATAACCTATTAAATCACAGTCTTCAGCCTCTATATTGTAATATATATGCAAATCAGAGGCTTTAAGGTCTCATAACCAGAGAAACTAACCACAATGTTTATTATGCTTATTACTTTTTACATAATAATCATTCAAAAACACAGGAAAAAAACACAGAACAGTAAAATAAAATGCAGATTTTGCACCATGAAAGACAAGTATAAAACTCTAACATACAAACAGTATATACATGTTTCAGTTTTGCATTGCAACTGTACAGATACATTATATTACTACCCATTTCAACTAATTTTTAAATTTATTACACTGTATTTATGCTTTGTATGACTTGACTGCTGTTTTAGATTTTTGTATGTTTCAAAAAAGTTAAAATATTTAAGACTTTGAGACAAAATAAGAGATTTGTTGGGAACTCACTAAAAAGGGATCAGGAGAGGATTACTCTTTATAAGAAAGACTCTGTCAATACAAATTATAATATTATAGTTGTACAGCGGTTAGCAATGTAAATCATTACAGCATAATTCTAAGACCACTAAAATACATATTCTTGCTAAATGTACAAAAACAAGACAATTTTGGCCAGCTCAGAAAATCATGTTAATAAATTGTTTTCTTTATCCCAGACCAGTACTGATTCTAGCTTTTCTGAATTAAAATGTTGCCCTGTGACACACCCCATCCAACATAAATAAAAAAAAGCCTTAAGTGGTCAGGTGGATTGAATGGAGTGTCAAAGAATGTTTTTTCCTTATGATGAGCTGTTCAAGTCACTTGACTGCTGCACTCAATCACTGGCTGCAGCGGTTCTGTGGCTTGTAAATGGTTATTGTATTACAACTGGTGTAAGCTGAATCCAGGTGGTGACAGCAAGTGTGTGTTTTTTATTTTGTAGTTTTTGATAAATCCAACATCACATTTAGTATCTACATAGTTCATATCAATGACTGATATAAGGGGCTGATATTATTTTTGTAATTGCAAGTTATTTCTGTAGGCACCACCCCATCAGTATAATAGTAATATAGAGAAGCTGGAAAGACAATAAGCGCAATAGGTACTTACCCGTGAGAAACACAGAGAGATAAAGGGCACTTATGGGTTGTGAAGTCTCAACCCCTGTAAATGCTTAGAAAAAATCTGCTGCATATTCCCGTTGTGAAGAACATATAAAGCTATATAAAGAGTGGGTTCAAATCTGGGCTGCCATTGGTCCAGTGATGAGCAGAAGAAAAGATATGTAGAAGTGCGGTTTAATGGTCAAACTCATTTTGAAGTTACACATTTCTTCACATCACGACAAACCACAAGCATTTGGTTGTGCAATTTCATCATAGGTTGCTAATAGTGATGATCGAATGGTGAAATATTTGGATTCAGGAAAATCGCCACAAATAAAATTCTAATATCCGATATCTGTGTATTCGTACCAAATAACAAATCCAATACAAGTCAATGAGAAAGCCAAATATTTTTCTGCTGGATCCAACAAACAGGTCTGGAGGCATGACAAAAAAAGCTAACATGGATAGGAAAGACCTAACTCAACTGAATGGGAACAGCACGGAGAAGATGCTGCATGCCTTTCTTACTGACATATGGTATATGGGAATAATGTTTTCAGACTATTGCAGTGGTTTTATGGATTTTTAAAAAGACCTACCAAATAGTGATGAGCGAATTTGTTTGGAAAACAATCACCAAATATAAATTTATCTCTAATATGGCACATTTGGATTCGCAATCGGAAACACGAGCAAAATTTTATAAAATCAGGAAAAATCGATAACATTCGGAAAAAAGTGCGGGAAAGTATTTGCGTTGCAACTTGCCACAAGAGTATTTTCAGCACTTTAGCAATGATAATGGTGGTGTATCATGAGCATTTGGCACATGTTTGATGAGGGGGTTTACAGAGCTCAGAGGCGCTGTGTTCTTGTAAACAGTAATTTTTTTCCCTAACTTTATGTGTGCACATCGAAAACATCCACAATTTCCTGACACAATGGCTTGTGTCATTGGCTGCTGAAATCACATGTCCCTCTCCATATAAAGAGCAGACATCTTGTTTTAGTGCCATTTTGACACTGTAACAGTGCAGAGAGGATGCTCCTGATGCTGGCACTGTTATCTTATTAATAAGATAGTGTAGCTAGTTAGTGTCCAGGGTGACTGTTAAATTTACCTTTCAGCAATATTTTTAGGCCACAGACAAAGCCAGCCGGGCCAGGCGCATGTCCTACAAATGTGTTGTGCAGTGCTTCTATTGTGCTCCGTGCATAAGTATAGCATTCTACAGAATATTATTTTACTAGCTAAATGTGAAACAGCCTGCTGTGTCCCAACTTGTCATTTAGTAAAATGGTGATATAAAACTGTCTGCAGACCTAATGCACATTAAAAAAATGATAATTTTTAAGTTGCAAAAAGTTATCACACTTTGTCATTTTGCTGGGTTGAAATTAAGCTGTCTGCAGATCTCATGCACAGATACAAAAAAAAATTTCTGTTGCTAAATGACATACAGTAGGGGACCTGACTTTCAAAAATTGTATAGCATCAAATGTGTTATAGTGGTCTGATCCAGAGGTCACTAAAAAATTCTTCTGTTCCTAGTGTCATACAGTGGAAGACCCGAGTCAAGAGGAGGAAATCTGCACCGATGCCCAAAATGTTTTTAGCTTGGATCTGAGTCAGGACAAAATAGGGTCCAAGGAGCATCCTGATCCTCGTCATCAAACATTAACACCTGGGAGGTGGTGATCCTGATGAGACTCAGATATCTGAGGCTCAGGAGGACTGTACTGTGCTGTCAGGGAAGGAAGAGGAGGAGGGCAAATCCAAGGGCGAGGAATGTGATAACACAGAGGATGATGATGATAATGAGGTGTTAGATCCCAGTTAGCATGAACATAGAGGCATACAGCTGAGTAGGTCATCTGAGGAGGAAGAAAAGGAGGTTCCATTGTGCCATTCATTGCAGACACGTAGTGTTCAGCCACGATGAGCAATGCATCCACAGACACAACTGTGGCTGTTACCAGCAGCACCTGCAGGTCTGCAGCTCGCAGGAGTGGCAAGGGTTGCCTAGTCTGGGTCTTTTTTGACACTGCAAAGAGGATGAGCCAACTCACGTAATCTGCCAACTTTGTAAAAGAAACTGAGCAGAGGTAAAAAGTAATTTGACTACTACATGTATGAACCTCCACATGTGCAATCAACATGTGTTACTCTGCAAATCCCATTGCAATAAAATGCAGACCTCAACAGCCATCAGCCGCCCCCTCAATTGCATCTGCTGCTTCTTCCTCCTTCTCTGTAACCGAGCCAACTATAGAGATGCAGGTCTTCAACCGTAGAACCTCTGCTTTTTTACCTGCTCCAGTCACACTGACTGAGAGGCCGCCTTCAGCTGTAATGGATGAGGACAATCTTGCTATCATAGAATGAGCACACCATATCTTTCACAATCCACCATAACATCTCTGCCTGCACTTCTCTCATGGTCCAGCAGTTTGTCCGGTTCACTGTTCACCGCCCTATCTCAGCACTGCAGCCAAGCCCACGGTTCCACAGCTGTGGTCAAGTAAAAGATTCTTTCCTCCCACACATGACAAAGCTAAGAGGTTGAAAACCATCTCCAATTCTTTGCCCATGGAAATGCTGTCTTTCTGCCTGGCAGATACAGATGGTTTAAAAAAGCTGATGGCCGTTGCAGTCCCTCAGTACTAATTGCCCAGTGGCCATTAAGTTTCAAAGAAAGCTGAGCTTGCGCTACACCAGCACGTTGCAGACAACATCACCCATTCCTTGATTGCATCTATGTGTTCCAGGGTGCATTTCACCACAATCACTTGGACGAGAAAGCATGGCCAAGGAAGTTACATCTCACTGACTGGGCAATGGGTGACTCTGGTGGCTGTGGGGGCAGGCACTGCTCAACATGTCTTGGAATCACCAAGGCTTGCAGGACAATTATGTACATTTAACAATTCCTCCACTTCTTATGCCTCCTCCTCTATCTCCTCTATGGCCTCCACCTGCACCCTCACCTCAGCCTTAATGAGACATGTGATCAAACAGTGCAGAACAAATCCGTACCACCTCCGTACTGTGTAGCCAGGGCTCACCGCAATCAGGAAATATTAAAATTGATGTGCCTTGGAGATTGCAGTCATACAGCTGAAGATTTGTAGACAGCTCTCCAACCTGAGTTTCATCAATGGCTGTCACCACTGAACCTGCATTCAGGTAAGGAAGAGTCCGATAACATTGCGAACCTGGTGGCAGCCCTACGGTGAAGCAAGCTCACATACATGCCTTGTATCGCTCACGTCCTCAACCTGGTGGTAGAGCGTTTTCTCTGGCACCATCTTGGCTTGCGTGAGCTGCTCCAGAAAGCACATAAGCTGTATGTTCATTTCCGCCATTCGCACCCCTTAGGTTATCGACTTGTATTGATACAGAGGTCTTTGTCCATGCCAGTTAACAGGTTGATATGTGACATGCCGACACAGTGGAATTCTACTCTGCAGATGTTGCAGCAACTGTGGCAGCTGCAACGAGCCCTGACACAGTATGTCGTACGACGTTGAACATAACACGCTTACGGAGTAGGCACATATTAAGGACCTCTGCAACCTTTTGCACATTTTTGAAGTGGCTACTAAGATGGTTACCGCTGATGACGACATCATCAGCATCACTTTTTCGGTCATCTATATGCTGGAGCAGACTCTGAATAGCCTGCAGGAGTTGATGTGGTCCCAGATGAAGAGAAGGAGGCAGAGAAGGATGCAGAAGGGATAACATTGACTCTATGTTCCAGACTGTCATCAAACAGGCGAGTGCCAAGGGAGGGTGGATTACTGTGATTGAGGGGGGCTGGTGATAACAGACAAACTGTTATTGAAGGTACAAAATACGAGGAACAAATGGAGGAGGAAGAGGTGATGGGCGAGTAACTGTCAGATAAAGAGGATAATCCTCCCCTCTCTGTTGTTCGTGGTTAGCAAGAGGGGATGGAGTAGACAAGCATCATTGTTATCCAGCTACCAACATAGCATGAGCTTGGACCTCATGGTAGAGCCCGACATATGAGTGCCTTCTTGCTGCACTATCTGCAACATGATCCCGGTATAGTTATGATTAGGAATACTGCTGACTACTGGATTGACACTCTGTTAGATCCACATTATAAAACCAAATTTTGCCAGATGCTTCCAACCCTGGAAAGGAGCCCGCAAATTCTGGAGTATTGAAACACGCTTTTACACAATCTTAAGAGAGCTTTTCTCCAAGACAACAGTGAAGCACAAAGTTCGCATCGCAGCTCTAGACTTCCAAACTCTAGCACATCAATTTGTCAACGCCAAAACATTAGCAGCAGCAGCAGTGTATGTGGAAGAAGCAATTTCTATGAGTCCTTTGACACTTTTTTTAGACCAGCTTGTGCACCAGCACAGCAGAGTCCAAGTCTTACACATGGTGAATGAATGGAGAGGATGGGGCAGGAGTATCTAAAACTGAATATGAATACTATCAGGGAGGGTTTGGACCCTTTCACATTTTAGTCTTGCAAAATGGATGAGTGGCCCAAGCTCGCCTCACATGCCTTGGAGGTTTTATCGTGTCCAGCAGCCAATGTTCTCTCAGAACGTGTCTTCAATGCTGCTGGTAGTGTCCTGACAGATAAGCACAATCAGCTGTCCACGAAAGTGTAGACTGTTTAACTTTCATCAAGATGAACAAGTCATGGATCTCCAAGGACTTTTATAGTTATTAAGGTTGAAGGAAGACTTTAAGTCCATCTAGTTCAACCCACAGCCTAACATGCCCTAACATGTTGATCCAGGGGAAGGCAAAAAAAACCCATGTGGCAAAGAGTGAACTCCACCATGGGGAAAAAAATTCCTTCCCGACCCCACATACGGCAATCAGACTAGTTCACTGGATCAACGCCTTATCAAGGAATCTAATATATATACCCTGTAACATTATACTTTTCCAGAAAGGTATCCAGTCCCTTCTTAAATTTAAATAATGAATCACTCATTACAACATCATACGGCAGAGAGTTCCATAGTCTCACTGCTCTTACAGTAAAGAATCCGCGTCTGTTATTATGCTTAAACCTTCTTTCCTCCAGACGTAGAGGATGCCCCCTTGTCCCTGTCGCCAGTCTATGATTAAAAAGATCATCAGAAAGGTCTTTGTACTGTCCCCTCATATATTTATACATTAACATAAGATCACCCCTTAGCCTTCATTTTTCCAAACTAAATAGCCCCAAGTGTAATAACCTATCTTGGTATTGCAGACCCCCCAGTCCTCTAATAACCTTGGTCGCTCTTCTCTGCACTCTAGTTCAGCTATGTCTTTCTTATACACCGGAGACCAGAACTGTGCACAGTATTCTAAGTGTGGTCGAACTAGTGACTTGTATAGAGGTAAAATTATGTTCTCTTCATGAGCATCTATGCCTCTTTTAATGCATCCCATTATTTTATTTGCCTTTGTAGCAGCTGCCTGACACTGGCCACTGAATATGAGTTTGTCATCCACCCATACACCAAGGTCTTTTTCATTGACGGCTTTGCGCAGAGTTTTAGAATTAAGCACATAGTTATACATCTTATTACTTCTACCCAAGTGCATGACCTTACATTTATCCCCATTAAAGCTCATTTGCCATTTATCAGCCCAAGCTTCTAGTTTACATAAATCATCCTGTATTATAAAATTGTCCTCCTCTGTATTGATTACCCTGCAGTGTTTAGTGTCATCTGCAAATATTGAAATTCTACTCTGAATGCCCCCTACAAGGTAATTAATAAATATGTTAAAAAGAAGAGGGCCCAATACTGACCCCTGTGGTACCCCACTACTAACCGCGACCCAGTCCGAGTGTGCTCCATTAATAACCACCCTTTGTTTCCCATCCCTGAGCCAGCTCTCAACCCGCTTGCACATATTTTCCCCTATCCCCATTATTCTCATTTTATGTATCAACCTTTTGTGTGGCACCATATCAAAAGCTTTTGAAAAGTCCATATACACTTCATCTACTGGGTTCCCTTGGTCCAGTCCGGAACTTACCTCTTCATAGAAGCTGATCAAATTAGTCTGACATGATCGGTCCCTAGTAAACCCGTGCTGATACTGGGTCATGAGGTTATTCCTCTTCAGATACTCCAGTATAGCATCCCTTAGAATGCCTTCCAGGATTTTACCCACAGTAGAGGTTAAGATTACTGGCCTATAATTACAGAGTTCAGTTTTTGTCCCCTTTTTGAATATTGGCACCACATTTGCTATACGCCAGTCCTGTGGTACAGACCCTGTTATTATGGACTCTTTAAAGATTAAAAATAATGGTCTATCAATGACTGTACTTAATTCCTGCAGTACTCGGGGGTGTATCCCATCCGGGCCCGGAGATTTGTCAATTTTTGTGATTTTTAGACACCGCCGTACTTCCTGCTGGGTTAAGCAGGTAACATTTAATTGGGAATTTTTATCACTAGTCATATTGGCTGCCATGGGATTTTCTTTTGTAAATATTGATGAAAAAAAGTCATTTAGCATATTGGCTTTTGCACCCCAATCGCAGACTGTACAGACTAGGTGATATTGCATTTTTAAATGTGATGCATCAATGTCACGTAAATACATACTGTGATATCTTTAGTATGGCTTTTGTGTCTGCTGCTGTGGGTGCTGCTGCTGATGTTAACACAAACGTGTGGAAATGTGAACAGTCACGGTTGGCCTACATCTGTTGGGTTAGCTGTAGTGGAAGACGTCACGGTCCCAATTATACTATTTCTATTCTCGTGACATTTATTCCACTTTGGTGGTGTCAGACACTCATTTTTTAAAATGTGAAAACTCCAGGTTGGGTGTCGATCTGTTAGATTGGGTGTAGTGGAAGACCTGCTGGTTCCTATTATACTATATCTACGCTCATGAAATTTATGCCACTTCTCTGGTGTAAGGCTTTCATTTGTTTAAACTTAAACACTCCTGGTTAGGAGTCCATCTGCTGGACTGGGTGTAGTTGAAGACCTGTTGGTCCTTTTTATACTATTTCCACTGTGGCGAAATTAATACCACTTCTGTGTTGTAAAGCCCTCATTTGTTTAAATGTGAACACTCCTGAGTGTTCATCTGCTGGATTGGGCGTAGTGGAAGTCCTGTCGATGCCTATTATGCTATCTATGCTGTTGTGAAATTGATGCCATTTTGGTGGTGTCTGCCAATAATTTTTGGAAATGTGAACACTCTTGGTTAGGTGTCTGTCTACTGGATTAGGTGTAGTGGAAGACCTATCTGTCCCTGTTATACTATTTCTACTGTGGTAAAATTGATACCACTTTGGTGGTGTATGCCAATAATTTTTGGAAATGTGAACACTCCTGGTTGTGTGTTTATCTGCTGGATTGGGTGAAGTGGAAGATCTATCGGTCCCTATTATACTATTTCTACTGTGGTGAAATTGATGCCACTTTGGTATTGTCTGCCAATATTTTTTGGAAATGTGAACAATCCTGATTGGGTGTCAATCTGCTGAATTGGGTGCAGTGGAAGACCTGTCGATCTCAATCATAATATTTCTATTCCCGTGAAATTTATGCCACTTCTGTGATATAAGGCCCTCATTTAATTAAATGTGAACAATCCTGGTTGGGTGTCCATCTGCTGGATTGGGTGTAGTTGAAGACCTGTTGGTCCTTTTTATGCTATTTCTACTGTGATGAAATTTATGCCACTTCTGTGTTGTAAGGCCCTCATTTGTTTAAATGTGAACACTCCTGGTTGAGTGTTCAGCCGCTGGATAGGCTGTAATGGAAGTCCTGTCGGTCCCTATTATACTATCTATACTGTGGTGAAATTGATGCCACTTTGGTGGTGTCTGCCAATAATTTTTGGAAATGTGATCACTCTTGGCTAGGTGTACGTCTGCTGGATTTGGTGTAGTGGAATACATGTCGGTCCCTGTTATACTATTTCTACTGTGGTAAAATTGATGCCACTTTGGTGGTGTATGCCAATACTTTTTGGAAATGTGAACACTCCTGGTTGGGTGTCAATCTGCTGACTTGGGTGTAGTGTAAGGTCTTCTTATAATATTTCTACTCCCGTGAAATTTATGCCACTTCTTTGATATAAGGCCCTCATTTATTTAAATGTGGCCACTCCTGGTTCGTTGTCCATCTGTTGGATTGGGTGTAGTTGAAGACCTGTTGGTCCTTTTTATACTATTTCTACTGTGGTGAAATTTATGCTACTTCTGTGTTGTAAGGCCCTCATTTGTTTAAATGTGAATACCCCTGGTTGAGTGTTCATCTTCTGGATTGGGTGTAGTGGAAGTCCTGTCGGTCCCTATTATACTATCTATACTGTGGTGAAATTGATGCCAATTTGGTGGTGTCTGCCAATAATTTTTGGAAATGTGAACACTCCTGGTTGTGTGTCAATCTGCTGAACTTGGTGTAGTTGAAGACCTGTCGGTCCCAATTATAATATTTCTACTCCCATAAAATTGATGCTACTTCTTTGATATGAGGCCCTTATTTGTTTAAATATGAACACTCCTGGTTGTGTCTCCATCTGCTGGATTGGGCATAGTGGAAGACCTGTCGGTCCCTATTATAGTATTTCTACTGTGGTGAAATTGATGCCACTTTGGTGGTGTCTGCCAATAATTTTTGGAAATGTGAGCACTCCTGTTTGGGTCTCCTTCATGTGTGTTGCCTGTAGCAGTAGGCTTCCAAGACCGCCCGGCCTCCACTTCCTTGGACTCAACTACCAGTGTTACTATCCTTAAATTTTTCTGACAATAGTAATCTACAAAACTTATATTTGTTCCACTTGAGTGTGGCTCAGCATGAAAGCAGGTAGAGGTGTTGCAGGTAGTATCATGGTTCCCAGCAAAGGAGGCCTACACTAATCCCTCAGCCACATTGTCTTACTGTGATGTTCAATTGAAAGCTTTAAATACTGGCCAAGACCCCGATATCTCATGCCTGGCTAACTGCTGCAGTGCCTTGCTACAATTTGTACTGTGGGTGAACTGAGGTCACTTTCCTGGCATCTGACCCTCATATGATGTGTTTGGCATCATTTGGGGCTGTTATAAGATGTTGTGCATGCATTTGTTTTTGCCTCCCATTGAGATGAATGGCATTCAATTATGTTTGGTGAATATTCTAGAAATTAATTGGCGTATATTGCAAATTCCAAACTTTAACATTTGTGAGGACTCTCACCCTAGATTTCATGCCAAATAGCTAGCAAGATAGTGGAATACATATTCCCCATCCCTTTACAATGCCATTTCAAACATGCACATTTGAATTCTGGGCAACGCCAACCACCACCACGTCCACCGCCATATCATTATGAGGCCCTCCCTGACAAATACCAGAGTGTCAGCAGGTGCACTGAAACCTGAGATTAGTAAGGGCCCTCAGGTGGCCCTGTATCTTACATTTGGGAGAGCTCTCACTCCTACATTTTGGAGGTCCCTCCCTCATGCCAAATAGTTAGCTCGATAGTGGAATACATACTCCCCATCCCTTTACAGTGCCATTTCAAAGATGCCCATTTGAATTTTTGGCTTTGCACACCACCACTACCATGTCAATGACCATGTCATTATGCGGCCCTCACTTTTAGTTTTCAGAGGGCCACCACGTGCTATGAAACTTGCATTTTGTAAGGTCCACAGTTGATTTGTTTCCACTCAATCCCAATGGACCACTGTCATAGTGGGAGAAACCGCTGTAGGGTGAATATAATATAGGAGTTGGGTGAGCTGTATGATCAATGTCAGTAAATTGGATTCTAGCAGACACCAAAGCATTGAATTCAATTTGGAATACAGTGTATGCAAGCAAAGGCCTGTATTGTGGTCAGTCTGTCAGGCCTGAAACCCATGTCAGGAACATGTACAAGCCTCATTTTACTTGGAAGCAGTCTCCTCTAGGTAAAGAGACAGGAGTGCCATTGACTAATGTGCACAAGCCTACACACAAGCCTTCTGGAAACTACCCAATCAGGCAGAATGTATTTTTTGCATGGATTTGAGCAACAATGGAGTAAATACAAGATATGTCTCAGAGAGTGTCGAGGTCTGTGAAGTGTATTACTCAGGTTATAGACAGTACTACAGAGCTCAGGTAAAGACCTTAGCGTGGCAATCACCATGTTCAAATATCTGTAAGGCTGTGGCCTGAATAGGTCTGTGCAGCATATTAACGCAGTCTCTTAGACATGCTTAAAATATACAGAAACTGACCAATACCCCTTCACAATTTTTTTGTAAGGACCCAAGTTTATAAAACATAGGGAAAGCAACAGTTTAATAAAGAGACACAAGTTTCATTTAGGGGCCTGGAAATGTCATCAACATCAATGGGCTTTCTCCAGCACCAGAAAATGTAAATAGCTAATGAATATGTATGCCCTAGCTAACTAACAGTTTGTGAACAGACATATATGCTGACAAGGGACAAGTGAATTCTGCTCTTGGACAACAAAGTGGATGTGGTTGCTGACTGTTGTGTCTGTGCAACTGCAGGCTGTGCGCAAGAGGCCTCAGCACCTCATTCCTGAACAGCAGAGTGGAAATGATGTAACTGAGGGGGTCATTGGTTTCACCATCAGACACATATTTTGTACCCAGGCATTCCACCCACCTACTAGGGTGCTGTTTATATGAGCAGTGTATGGCGTATGCCAACAGAGGTATTATGTCAAATTTCCCTTTAAAAAGGGATGTGTTGGTAAAATTTTCAAACTAGCAGCATATATATAGAGCATGTTTCATTACTCATATTATTCTGTGTAAGGGTGAAACGTGAAGAATTGTGTAGAGCATATTAATGCATTTATGTTCCAAAATGATCAAGTGCACACCCCCAAAAAAACATCAGGCTACCAGATACAAGCTTAAAGAGACCGTGAGAAGAGCAACACAATAAAAACAATTATAATAATAGAATATATAGAGATTGAGAGTAGAAATGTGACCATTGCACAATGTACAAAGGTTTCCAAAAATTATTCCAAGGGATATGTATCATACATGCTAACAGACACCGTGATGGGGACCTCACAATACACTTTGCAGTTATTACAATAGGTAGATATAGGGAGTACAAGTTTTATCAATGCACAATGTGCAAAGTTTTCCAAAAATTGCACAAGGTGTCTGTATCATACACGCTGAAAGACGCTGTGATGGGGACATCACAATACACTTTGCAGTTATTACAAGAGGTAGAGATGAAGAGTAGAAATGTGACCATTGCACAATGTTCAAAGGTTTCCAAAAATTACCCCAAGGGACCTGTATCATACACACTTAAAGAGGCCATGATGGGGACCTCACAATACATAGAAAGAAAGAGTCCTCCAATACAATTTTATATAAAAAGTAAATAATTTTATTGAAACACATGATTAATAAGTTTAAAAAAAGAGATCCAAACACACATAACAAGAATGGAAAACAAGTCAACTCTGAGCAAATAGGTAAATTATGTAAAAAATTATCTATAGAAAATATAGCAGCTTGCAATAATAAACCCTGAATTAATGTATAAAAACATGTATGCTTGAGTAAAGAGGGATAAAGTGCAAGGTGCATATAATTAGATGTAAGCAAGGACATAAATAAATAGACAGGACTATCCAAGCTAGAGGGTATGGATAGTTACCCAGGCAAACTCTGACAGTGGCATTTAACTCATACTTCTGGCCATAGGGCAGGAAATCCACCCACGGGTGATCCCCGGCACCTGATAGCGGGTCAGTGGTGGGTTGGCATGATAACCAGAGGTCTTCTACAGACCTTTATGGTTGTCATTGCTGGCTTGCTATGAGCGCTGACCGGTGGTCTGCCCTCATAGCAAGTCAGCAATTCTGCTACATATAGGTGAACTGATCATTGCCTGTATGTAGCAGTGCTGATCGGGTTATGGCAGCTTCTAGTCTCCCATGGAGACTATTGAAGCATGCAAAGAGTGAAAAAAATGTTTTTGCAAATATTAAAAAAGTGAAAAAAATATAAAAGATCAAATTACCTCCATTTCGCCCCATTCAAAATAACACAATTAAAAAATCAAACATACACATATTTGGTATTGCCGCTTTCAGAATCGCCCGATCTATCAACAAAAAAAAGGATTAACCTGATCGCTATACATCGTAGTGAGAAAAAAGTCAAAACGCCAGAATTACGTTTTTTTGGTCGCCGCAACATTGCACTAAAAATAAAATAACGGACAATCTAAAAATTGTATCTGTGCCAATATGGAATCAATAAAAACAGCTTAGAGCGCAAAAAATAAGCCCTCACCCAACCCGAGATTACGAAAAATGGAGACGCTACGGGTTTCAGAATATGACGCTTTTTTTTAACAAACTTTGGATTTTTTTCACCACTTAAATAAAAAAGAACCTAGATATGTTTGGTGTCTATGAACTCATAATGACCTGGAAAATCATAATTGCTGGTTAGTTTTAGCATTTTGTGAACATGGTAAAAAAAATCCAAAAAAAGTTGTGGAATTGCACTTTTTTTGCAATTTCACCGCACTTTGAATTTTTTACTGTTTATGAGTACATTATGTGGTAAAACCAATGGAATCATTCAAAATTACAACTTGTTCCACAAAAAACAAGCCCTTACATGGCCATATTGATGGAAAAATATAAAAGTTATGGCTCTGAGAAGGGGAGCGAAAAACAGAAACGCAAAAACGAAAAAGAGCTCCTTCTTGAAAGGGTTAATGATATTGTATTCTAAAGAACTAAAAGCAGTTACAGTTTTATAAAAAATATTATGTACCCTAAATAAGTCCAAATACTTTATAGAAATCAAATGAGCTAACAATTTGTGGGGAATGTTTTTAGGATAAACTATTTTTTCCTGTGTGTTTTTATTATTACTGAGTTCATTGTGGGGGGTGTCTGATAGACGCCTCTCTACTACACCATGTTCCAAATTATTATGCAAATGACATTTTTCTCGGATTTTCCTAAATGGTCGGTGCAAATGACAATCATTCTAATAAAAGTCATCATCCGTTAGAGTATACATCGAATTTTATTGAAGAAACCTCCCAATGATAACAGTATAATCTCCAAAATGAATTAAAACTCAAAATGCACTGTTCCCAATTATTAGGCACAGGTGAATTTCTAAACATTTGATATGTTTTAAATAACTGAAAATTTGTGGAATTTGCAGCACTAGGAGGTCACATTCACTGAACAAAAAAGCTATTTAACTCCAAAACATCCTAACAGGCTAAGTTACATGTTAACATAGGAACCCTTCTTTGATATCACCTTCACAATTATTGCATCCATTGAACTTATGAGTTTTTGGAGAGTTTCTGCTTGTATTTCTTTGCATGAAGTCAGAATAGCCTCCCAGAGCTGCTGTTTTGATGTGAACTGCCTCCCACCCTCATAGATCATTTGCTTGATGATACTCCAAAGCTTCTCTATAGGGTTGAGGTCAGGGGAAGATGGTGGCCACACCATGTGTTTATCTCCTTTTATGCCCATAGCAGCCAATGACTCAGACTCATGATTTTGCTCCTAAAGGCACGTTTCTGCTTTTTATACCATGGAAGACAGTTGTCAGTCAGAAACTTTGCAGAGGTCATTTTCACACCTTTAGGAACATTAAAGGGCCCTACCAGCAGATTCCCCGTGATTCCGGCCCAAAACATGACTCCTCCACCTCCTTGCTGACGTCGCAGTCTTGTTGGGACATGGTGGCCATCCACCAACCATCCACTGCTCCATCCATCTGGACCAACCAGGGTTGCTCGACATTCAGCAGTAAACAAGACTGTTCAAAAATTAGTCTTCATGTATGTCTGGGCCCAATGCAACCATTTCTGCTTGTGAACACTGTTTAGGGGTGGCTGAATAGTAGGTTTATGCACCACAGCAAGCCTTTGAAGGATCCTACACCTTGAGGTTTGAGGGACTCCAGAGGCACCAGCAGCTTCAAATAACTGTTTGCTGCTTTGTAATGGTATCTTGGCAGCTGCTCTCTTAATCCAATGAATTTGTCTGGCAGAAACATTCCTCATTATGCCTTTATCTGCTTGAACAAGAACAAGATACACGGCACTCTATAGATTTGTAAGTAGAGGTGCTCAAGTAGGGTTTCCAGCCCCTTAAATCAAATGTATCAAAAAGCTTGGCACTCAATAATGCTTGTAGAAAATAAAGTCATTTATTTTACATCTGGACAAACAGATCAGCGGTAGCTCGTTTCTTGCTAAACGTTTTCGGTCCTTTGTGGACCTTCCTCAGAGCAAGTTTATCTGGAGCGTAGGATCTGGACATTTAATTAGATGCATGAGTATACTGGCAATATATGTAGAGGCAAATTTCAGAGGCAGTACTGGAGACCTTGACTGTGAGCAGAATAAGCTGCTTGGGCATGCGATGTGCCCACACTGTGCACGTTCTGTTTCTAAGACGCTGAGGGAGGCGCGTCTCAGCACGCCACCAGCGCTCCAGGCAACAGAACGTGCACAGTGTGGGCACATCGCATCTAATTAAATGTCCAGATCCTACGCTGCAGATAAACTTACTCTGAGGAAGGTCCACAAAGGACCGAAAACGTTTAGCAAGAAATGAGCTACTGCTGATCTGTTTGTCCAGATATAAAATAAATGACTTTATTTTCTACAAGCATTATTGAGTGCCAAGCATTTTTATCTGCTTGAACTCTGTCTGTGCTCTGTTTCAGTCACAAATCTCTTCACAGTATGATGATCACTCTTAAGGTTTCATGAAATATGTAATGTTTTCCTACCTTGTCCAAGGCATTGCACTGTTTAACGCTTTTCAGCAGCAGAGAGATTATTTTTATTTCCCATATTGCTTGAAACCTGTGGCCTGCTTAATAATGTGGAACATCATTTTTAAGTAGTTTTCCTTTAATTAGAATCACCTGGAAAACTAATTATCACGTGTTTAAGATTGATTTCAATGATCCTTTGAGACACAATACCATCCACAAGTTTATTTGAAAAACAAAACAATTAAATCTTTATGACACTTAAATTCAATTTGCATAATCATTTGGAACATGGTGTACTAACCCATGGGCTTGATGCCAGCTGACTATATAAAGATGATGTAAATCCCATAAGATAATACCCTGATTGCCACCACACCAGGGCAATTGGGAAAAGCCAGACATGGATGCGCCAATTCTGGGGCAGTTTCTGGCTTGTATTTTTAGGGTAGGAAGGGGCCAATATCCATGGATCTTTCCAGCCTGATTATATAAGCCTGCAGCTGTCTGCTTTACCTGGGCAGCTTATCAAAAATAGGGGAGACACCCTATTTTTTTTCAATTATTTATTAATTCAAAGTATGCAAGGCACTAATATACTAAGATACTAATATGTATGTATCTATCTATCTATCTATCTATCTATCTATCTATCATCTATCTATCTATCTATCTATCTATCTATCCATCCATCTACCTATCTATTGCATATCTATCTTTCTATCTGCCTGTCTACCTATCTTTACTTAGGCGCATGCATCAAAAACACAAGTGAGCGCAGGTGCAGAGTTAATGTGGAAATTTACCAGCATCAAAGCCTGTACAAACACTGATTGTGTTAGCTTTTTTATTACATAAGGAACTAACCTGCAGATAATGCAATACTAGTTACAGGGACTGAGAACGGAAAAAAAACATATTTCAATTATTTGATGTTGGTAGAACCATGACAAAAAAAGTAAAATTTTCAGTATATATATATTTTTTATTAATTTTAATTCACCACACATAAAGTAGTAAAGGAAAGATTGTGCTTTTCTGTAATAATGAAAACTCAATATTTGCGTGTGTAAAACAATTGCTTACATCAGTCTGTCTGAACCACTAGAAGAATAAAAATCTGAGACAAAATATATTTTTCTATTTTTTTTCTTGCTTTAAATTAACTGTGACATTGCTAAGAAGACAATCGAAGGAAAACTGTTACTCATCCTTGTAATAAAAATGGTAATTTTACTATCTAAAAGCTAGCTAAAATTAGAAGCTATCCATAGCAGCACTTCATGCATTAGCTTGCAAATATAACAAATAGTAGGGAAGATTAATCGGGCAGGAAAGAGGAAGCAGGCCTTGTAATTGTATCAGGCAGTGGTATTTACCTGAAGAAAATTATTCTCTAGCCTAGGCCTCATCTGTTTGACTGAACAAGAATGTCATAACCCCAATTGACTGGATCTGTCAAGGTGTCCTATTGAACGAAGCAGATAGAGTTAGTATCCGCCTGGGAAAAGAAAGACATTGTTCAGCATGAGAAATGGATTAGAGCCTCTGATCTGTTAATAAATGAACAGCTCCAATAAAATGGCTAATTATAATGCAATCTTTGTTAATTGGGTGCTTATATTGAAGCATTAGGCTCTTCATGCAATATTATCCTATTTTTATTGTTCCACCAATGTATTTTCAAAAGAAAAATGTATTAAAAAAAAATAATTCAAATCTCTAAGTCAATTCCTGTTTCAGGAATGTACAGATTGAACTACTGCAAGTAACATTGTGCAATCATTTTAATAACCTGCATTTGTTATTCAGTGTATTCCTTGTAGAATTACAACACATTTTGAGAATCTTACATGCAGACTTTTGTGTACCTAAAAAATAACATGCAAACATCGCATGGACAACAAATGCATTAATTCATCATTTTACAACACTCACTGGCCAAATAATGATGTTTTCACTTAAAGGCATTTATATTTTTGTTTACTTGATAGCTAAAAAGAAAGCATATGGTTATTTCTGTTAAGGCTTTACCACAGCAATATGTGAGAGCTTGCCCAATGGTGGAAGAAATCAACCATAAACTTGGCATTAGAGTGTTTTACTAGGTCCAGATAATTTGGGGGAACATTCACTCAGCAAAATTACTACTTTGAAAACAGTTCAGAATGATCTGAAAAAAAAGGAAATCATACTTCAATCATCTTCTGCTGTTCTGGTTCCAATTCTTCCAGATTGTTTCCATTTCCTGCTGTTGGAATGACCCAAGCATGTGACCCTATCTGTTCATCAGAGGCTACACTTGTGACCTGCTACAACCAGTGATTAGCTGCATTAGTAATATGTCCAGGTGTCATTGATAAAGAAAGAAATATATATATATATATATATATATATATATATATATATATATATATGTGCGGGGTACCTGAGAAGCTTCAAAACTGCAGCTGAAAAGGATTGGTCACTATTCTCATCTTATTAATACTTAGCCAATCAGGTTTCAGTGATTTCCAAGTCTCTGATTGTCTCCATTTCTTACTCCAGTGATGACCTGTCTGACCCAGACTTGTGACCATTGCAATTTAGCAGTGACTCCACTGGTTATATTTTATAATTGGTGCACCATAGATAGAACAGAAAATGGAAACAAGTAGGGAATCTTGAATTGTCAATAGTGATGGGGTGAACCCATGGATGTTAGGATCCGGCAGGTTCAGCCGAACATCTAAAAAGGTTTGGTTCGGGTACCAGAGCGTACCCAAACCCGAACCCCATTCAGATGAATTAGGGGCCCAAACATCTGTTGTTTGAACGTTGTCATCTGTATGACAGAGCGGAAAGCACGGGCTCTGATCGGTGGGAAAAATGAAGTTTTCCTCCGGTAACAGGCATTAGCTGATGAGAGAGTACTAGTCCCATCAGCCTACGCCTTGTCTCTGAAAACAGCAAGAGCAGGTGCTGCTGATGCGGGTATTCATCAGGTGGCATCTGCGCTATTAATAAATAATAAAATAAATAATGACATGGTGTTCTTTTCTATTTCTCATAGCCAGTGCAGGCAAAACTGACAGCTGAGGGCTGCAACCCTCATCTGTCAGCTTTATCATGGCTTGTTATAAAGAATAAAGGGGTTCCTCACTGTTTTTTTCAGATGATCTAAATAAGTAATTTTAAAAAATGGTGTGTGGTTCCCCAATTTTTGACAACCAGCCAAACTAAAGCAGACCGCTGGGGGCTGGTATTCTCAAACTAATAAGGGGCCATGGATATTGGACCCCAAGTATAAGAATCTCAGCTTGCAGCTGCCCCAGAAAAGGCGCATCTATCAGATGTACCAATTCTGATGCTTTACCCGACTCTTCCTACTAGCCGTGATGAGGTGGCAAGCGGAGTAATGGTTGTGGGATTGATGTCAGCTGTTTTTTGGCCTCTAATATCAAGCCCAAAGGTTAGAAATCTAGAGGTGTCTATAAGACGTCACCATTACTTATCCCATAGTTAGATTGTAAAAAATATACAGCATAAAATCCTTTATTTGAATCAAAAACACACTCATTTATTTAAAATAAAAATGTAAAAGCAGTTATTCTCACCTTACACCTATTCCATTGAATCTCTTGTCACCTGTAAAAAAAACAGAAAATGATAAACAACCATAATACTTGCCTTTCGCCTAATCCACCGATGCCCATGTCCCCTGTAAAAAAAATATAAAAATAATAAACAACCATATCCCTCACCTGTCCAAAATGAATATAATCTATACTGTCCCATGAACATCTGGATGATAGGGATAGTGGTCACATTAGTGATGCGACTGCTATCCCTGCCAGTCAGAACACAATGGCAGGAGCTTAATCACTCCTGCAATGTGTAAGCACTGAGCTGCCATTAAAAAGTCCACGGGAATTCAAACTTGAAGAGCCCAAGTGACCTCACTTACGGCGCCACTCACTGTATCAGGTTTGAACTCTGGAGAATTTTCTAACTGTAGCTCAGCGCTAGGCACAGCAGGAGCAAATACACTCCTCCAATGTGTTTTGGCTAGTGGGGATAGCAGTCCCATCACTGATGTGACCACTATCCAAATCAACTGGATCATCGTGGCACAGTATGGATTATATGCGCATTGGACAATTGAGGAATATGGTTCTTTATTATTTTTTCTTTTTTTACAGGATACATGGGCATTGGTGAATTAGACGTAAGGTGAAGATCATGATTGTTTATTATTTTCTGTGTTTAACAGGGGACAAGAGCTTCAATGGAATAGGCATAAGTTGAATGTACTGAAACTTTATTCCTTATTTTTAAATATATATGGAAAACAGGGTGTTGATTTTAAATTCATAAAAAGGATTTTATTGATGCTGTGTGTTTTTTTCCAAACTTATTTTGGGGTTAGTAATGGGGCATCTTATAGATGCCTCTCCATTACTAGCCACTGGGTTTCATGACAGCAGACAATACAAAGGTGACAACAATCCCTCAAATATTACCCCACTTGCCACCACCACAGGGCAAGAGGGAAAAGCGAGGCTAAGTTCCAGATTTGGAGCATCTTATTGATGTGCCATTTCTGGGGGTCTGAGGAGTAATGTTCTTAGCCGGGGAGGAGGGCAAATTTTCCTGGGCCATTCCCTTTCTATTAATATCAGTCCACAGCTGTGTGTTTAGCCTTTGCTGGTTTGAAATTATGGGGGGACCCTATGTCATTTGTTTCTGAGGTCCCTCCATAAAATAACTGGTAAAGGGTAACAAAACAGCTGTGAGCTGATATTAATAGCCTGAGAACCTTTAGGAATATTGCCCTCCTTCCCAGAATATTAACATCAGCCCTCAACAGTCGGCTTTCCCTCTGCTGATTATGATAAAATTATGGGGAGCCCCACACAGTTTTTTCATTTTTCTTGTTCTTTATTAACAAGTACAGTAAAATACACATCCAAAGTCATCTTAGTTCACTGGCTCTATGTGTTCCAGCAACTGGAAACTCCAGTAATCTTAATGCCTCTCAAAGTTTCCAAAGAGATTTCTGAGCCTCACAACTGCCACTGAATCTCACAATATCTTTATCGGGATAATGGTGCAGAAATTGCTGTACCACCAGGTTGAAGACATAAGCTATGCAAGGCACGTGTATGAGGTTGCCATGGGGTAGGGATGCCAACTTGTTTGCACTGTTAACGCACACAACCTTCCATGGATCCAGGTTTAGTGGAGACAGCCATTGTTTTAACTATGCCTGTATACCTGCCCAGAACTATTTGTGACTGCGATCTCCAAAGCATACTAATATAAACATTGCTTGATTGTGGTTATCCATAGCTTTGCAGTATGAAGGTGGGGGAGATTCTATATGCACTGTTGGAATGTGTGTCTGATTTAGGGAGTGGTTGAGGGCACAGGTAAAGGCCCTAGAGAAGATGAAGGAGACAGAAGCAGTAGAGAAACTGTTAGATACAGATACAGAGGTTTGACCCGCAAGCATTGGGGATTGAAAGATGATGGGATGGCCTGTGGTTGGCGAGGCCCGCTAGTTTGTATTTTAAGGCATGTTGATCGCTCATGTGCCAATTCATGCAGGTCCTCAAATTATTGCAATTTTTGCCTCTACTTAGTTTTGTTTTGCAAATTTGACAGATAAATTGTGTTGGATCATCCTTTGAGGTCTAAAAAATGCCCAGGCTAGGCAACCCTTGTAGCCCTAATGAACTGCACATTCACAACTGGCACAGCCAGAGTTGAGGCTGAGGATGCAGTGCTTGTTATGGTTGCACCACTTCGTGTCTGTGTGGAAAGTGGCAACGTAACCTCCTGAACATCCTCAAAAATCTCACCTTCTGATTTGCCATTGTTGTTTGTTTAACAGGTTTAGCTCAAACAATTTGTAGTAGCTAAATGGGCCTTGTGGGCTGCACCACTTAAGCATTAGGCCTAACAATTTTTAAGCATAAATCTGGCCTTCTGATTTGCCACTGTAATACAGTTTTAGCACAAATGATTTGGAGTTACAAGATGGGGCTTCCGGAGACTGCCACACAGTTTTTGCACAATCTACTTCAATGCTGGAAGACTGATTTTACACAGGACAGGATCCTATCTATTTCACTGACAAGTTCACTTTTAGCACTAGCACTAGGGCAGAAACAACCTCGTTGCACTGTGCCACTGAGCAAATGGCACCAGCAAAACAAGATTTTCACTTTCTATATGGCAAGGAACATGTGATTTAGCAAACAATCACAGGAGATCTTGTGTCATGACGTTGTGGATAGTTTCTGTGCACTGATTGGTTGCCAGAATTAACACACATAAAGTTAAGGGGAAAAAAGCATGCGCCGCTCCTGTAATCTCTTCAGACGCGCATTTAACCTCTCCACCCCTCATCCCTTCATAAAACAAAGCCCCCCATCCCATCGCTCATCATACAGTTCCCCTATCATAGCCAAAGTAATATAAAAGTATTAGTGGAATGGAAATGCAATGATTTACCAAACTATGACTGAATTTTACCGACTTTTGAGTAAAAATGTTTGTTTTTCGACCACATTTGCTCATCTCTAGTCCGCAGGCCCCCACATGGTACTTTAGGATCAGAATCACCAGCACCTGGCCCTCTTTGTCAAGTTCCTGCAGCAAAATGGGCATGCGCATTGTGCCCACTGAGATCTTTTGGCCAGCACCCGGCAACCGTGGGATTACAATTAGCTAGATAAGTATGTGCTCAATATTTTGGAAGTTTAGAAGCAAAGGTAAAACTAGAAATGAACTATCAGACTATATTCAATGTAGTCCTTACAAATATTATCCTTCCCTAGACTACATAAACTACATGTTCAAACCGTTAAATACGGGTTCATGAAGCTTTTACTCACGTCAGCAGCATTACAGTTGATATCTACAGTATATGGAATCCAATTACCTGTTTCATTATGATGCTTGTAGCTGTCCACTGTGAGCCTCAAATACAGATAAGAAGTGGATTTGGTAATTATTGTGCAGCTGTACAAAATATATTCCACTCTTAATTAGTTGGAATGAGGGGGGCAATCTTTATATCAAAGTTAAAAACTGGCTGCTAGTTTGTAAAGTTTGTAATGGAGGAAGAATGAAAGTGGTAAATTATGGTGACTAGAATATATTTAAAAGATGAAAGAAAGGTTCAAAATAGAAGTGGAAATAAAAAAATTAGGTCAAGCATAGATTGTTCACAGTAATCTACAAAATATGCCAGTAAAAAGTCTGCCAGTAAATATTTTTTCCTTGTTGATCCTTCATTTTCTTTTTTTCTTTCCCATTCTACTCCAGCTGCAGTGGAGCTGCAGCTAGGGTTCCCACTAGTGTCTTTCAGCTGCACCCTGTGACTGTTAACAGGGCGCAGCTTATTTACGGCGACTCTGTGAAGCAACAGTGTTCACTTCCATTCACACTGGGTGAGGTCTAACCCACGTGTGAGCAAGCGTCCATCCGCCATTACTCAGCAGCAGGTGTCATCTCTGCACGGTGGACCCGGACTACAAACGCACCTCATATTCTCTAATATTATTATTTTGTGCATTCTACCAGTCCTAACATTATACTAGCATCAGGGTCTGGCTAGTAATGATGGATGAATAGCGACTGCAGCGGTACATCCAGCAGCTGGAAGGCAGGTTGGCGGCTCTTGAGCGCACAACCTCAGCTGTGGATGTTACCGCAGCAGCTGTTCAGGCTGCTTGCATGGCTGCAGCAAGTTTTTCCACTGCCACCTCTGTTCCGACCTTATCCCATCTTCTGCTGCCAGATAAATACTCTGGTGATAGCAAGTCATGTAGCCAGTGCGCTATACACCTTGAGCTCCTGGCTGCACGTTTTCCCACAGAACGGGCAAAGGTGGGATTTATTATATCCCTTCTGTCGGACAGGGCATTGTAGTGGGCTACGCCGCTGTGGGAGCACGACGATCATGTGGTGCAGAGTGCTCCTCTGTTTCTGAGCACTCTGAAATAGGTCTTTTTAGGACCTCGAGTCACCCATGATATGGCGCTCCAACTTCTGGCATTGACCCAGGGCTCATCCATGGTCAGCCATTTTGCTGTCCACTTGAGGACTTTAGCATCTGAGCTGGAGTGGCTGGATAAAGCCCTCATCCCTGTATTTTGGAGGGGTTGGCTGACCATGTGAAGGATGCTTCAGCCACCAGGGAGATTCCCGCCACACTGGAGGAGCTAATAGCTGTATCAACTCACATCTACCTTCGTTTTAATGAGCGAAGGTTGGAGCGAGCCCAGTGTAGGCAGAGGTTTCGGCTGGCTCCCACCTTTGCCAAACCTCTGGAATCTCCGGTCCAGGCGTCTGAGTCACATGAGGCCATAGAAGTGTCACGAGCGGGATCTAAGTCCTAGACCGCTCGTGCACTCAAGGTCTGTCATGTTTGCCAGTAGTCAGGACATCTTGCCTCCAGATGTTCCCAGCGATCAGGAAAACGTCAGTGTCTAGTGGTTGTAGGAGGAGGTACACTAAACACGGTGACATTTTCCTCCAAACTGTCCTTCAAGGGGACAATTACCGTAGGCCCATCCACTCTTACGGTAGAGCTTTGTGTGGATTCCAGGGCGGAGAGCAATTTCATGTCATCTGCCCTCGCCCAGCGACACGCAATTCCTCTGGTGATGCTCACCAAACCTATGACCATGTGAGTGGTAAATGGGTCGACACTGCCCTCACAGATAACACACCAAACCATCCCATTTACCTTATCCATGTCTCCATCTCAACAGGAGATTTTCTCCCTGCTAGTCATTCCTGAGGGAATTGATGTGGTCCTGTTGGGAATACCATGGCTATGCTACCATTCTCCTCATATAGAGTGGTCCTCAGGGAGAATTCTGGGATGGAGTGAATCTTGTGAGGGTAGATATCAGAGGGAGTGCATTCAGGTTGCTACAACTGAAGTACCTGCAGATCTTTCCTCTCTCCCCAAGCACTATTGGCCCTATGCAGACATGTTCTCCAAGAGGGCTGCGGAGACCCTTCCGCCTCACCGCTCCTATGACTGTCCTATTAACCTCTTGCCTGGTGCTGGGCCTCCCCGGGGTCAAGTCTAACCATTTTCTCTCCCGCTGACGGAGGCAATGTCTCAGTACATTCAGGATAATCTGGCAAGAGGATTCATCAGGAAGTCAGTGTCACCTGCAGGGGTGGGGTTCTTCCTTGTGCAGAAGAAGAATTGAGATTTATGTCCATGCATAGATTACAGGGGTTTTAGCACCATCAGCATTAAGAATAAATACTCTCTGCCCCTGATATCTGGGCTCTTCGATGGCTCTCCCATTTTACATCACCTCGATGTTGATAAACCATTTATTATGAAGGTGGATGCCTCTTCCGTCGGAGCTGGAGCAGTCTTCCTCCAGAAGGATGTTCAAGGTCGAAAGCATCCTTGCTTCTTTTTCTCCAAGAACTTCGCATTGGCGGAGAGGAATTATTCCATCGGGGACAGGTAGCTGCTAGTCATGAAGTTGGCCTTTTCAGAGTGGAGACATCTTCTGGAGGGGCTCGCTAGCCCTTCCAAGAATTCACCGACCACAAAAATTTGGTGTATTTACAAACCGCCCAGCGGCTAAGCTCTCGCCAGGCCAGATGGTCCCTGTTCTTCTCCTGGTTCCACTTTACCCTCCATTTTCTCTCCAGGGAGAAGAACATTCAGGCTGATGCTCTCTCTCACTCCTTTGTGTCATCAGAGGAGGAGGAGCCTCGGCTTATTGTCCCTTCAGAGAGCCTGAGAACTGTGGCTCCGGTTTCGCTACAATCTGTGCCCCAGGAAAGACTTTTGTGTGTAAGGTGTCGAGTTCCTGCCGCTGCACAGGGGGAATCTCAAACCATGTCTGCTGTGGTCTCCCATTCTTCATCAACCGCAGTGGATCCTGCTCAGCAGAGACATCGGTCCCAGTGTCTTGCTCACTCTGATACTGTGCAAAGAGTTACTGCTGCCTTTCCAGGCTCTGCTTTTGTGGCCAGCACTGCTCAGTGGCGTGCAGGCTTTTCAGGGAGTAAGTCCTGCTTTGCACACACTGAACATGCCCATGGGAGGAACTCTCATTGGAGGTTGGGGGTCACACGCTCAGGCCCTGGTGCAGCTCCCATTGGTTCTCCAGGAAGGTCCTAAAGAGCTGTAACTATAAAACGTTTGCATGGCCACATGGCCATGCGCTAGTATTAGCCTATGTTATGAGCTTGCTACTTTGTGGTCATGGTTGTATTTGGTCAGGGTTGGCTGAAATAAGCCCCTAGAATACCGGCACCTCCGGTGAGGAGTTTTGTGTGTGTGAATTCAGGCTGGCGTATAGCCACTAGAATTCTGGCTCCACTGGAGAGGAGTTGCTGTGTGCTTTGCTGACTGCATGACCACAGTTTGCTTTCGGCTTTATTAGGTAGCTGTGATTCTCTGTGAGGTTAACAGGGCACAGCGTTTCCCTACCTTGCGATTCTGTGAAGTAACAGACTTCGCTTAAACCATCATATAGTGCCACCTTTTGCTACCAGCAGGTTTCTCTCCTGTACAGTGGACCCCGGGTTGCGAATGTATCCATTATTACATATATATATACTCCACAGTAATAGCATAAAACTGGCGGCACAGTCTATTTCGTTAGGGTCGTCTCCAGACCGCTACCCTCTATACGGGTGCTCAGCAGTGATTAATACAGCCCTGTAATGCTTGACTTCGGGTGCTCCTCTGAAAAAAGTGACCATCTGTGTAATCCATAAATGAGAAGAAAACGAGGGCACTCACCAGTCTTCAAAATTCAAGCTTTTATTGGCAATATTTCCAGATAAAACTCATGGCCGGGAACGACGGAGCCGAAGCTCGTGTGAGCAGGGGAGAATGGGGACGACGGCCATTTCGCGCTGTGCTTGCGCTTCTACGGGTCACTTGGTGCAAGAGCAAGACAGCGGAAATATAGTGCCGGCCACGACACCTCCCTCCACCTTCAAAGCCCTCCCACCAAACCTAAAACACGCTTAATATAAAAAGCACAATTTAAAACAATCTCACATCATAAATGTTTTCTCATAAACTCTGAACAATGGCTAGAAATATAAACCAGGTTATTAAACTTGCATGTATAACATCTGCATACATTCCCAAGAACGGCATAAAAATTACACAACACTCCCAGAATTATCTATATCAAGATTGTTGATGTCCCATCTATAATTAATTCTTAACAAATTATCATCCTATTGTCCCGCCAAATGGGTCAGAGAAATATTGAAAGGTCCACCCTATCATTAAAGCCCAGGGGTCCCATCGCATTACTGCGCATGATCCACTTTGCCTCGGCTCTAAGAAGCAGGTTATCCAGATCGCCCCCTCTTATGGGTAAACTAACCTTCTCGATCCCCGCGAAGGTTAGACACTCCGCATTACCCCCATGTATCTCTATTACATGGGTAATCAAGCGCGGTACCCCCTTACCTGTTACTACCGACCTGCAGTGCTCACGGAACCGGACATACATCGACCTTATCGTCTTTCCGTCTTTTCTTCTCATTTATGGATATATATATACTCAGTGCATTCCATCAACCGTAACATAGTGTCATCTAATTTGCGACCAGAGGTTCTCTCTTGGGCTCACTCATCCAGGTTGGGAGGACATTTTGGGACCAAGAGGACATTTGAGCTTCTGGTGAGGACTTACTTGTGGCCACATATTAGTCATGACATCGGGGACTATATTCGGGCGTGTGTCTCCTGCACCAAGAATCAGTCTTCCCAACAATGGCCAGCTGGGTTACTTTACCCCCTGTTGGTGGCAGACAGGCCCTGGGAGATGGTCGGGATGGACTTTGTGGTAGGCTTATCCAAGTCTCGTAGCTGCACTGTTATCTGGGTAGTCACCGATCATTTTTCTAAAATGGTGCACTTGGTGCCGCTTCCACGGTTACCTTCTGCACGGGCCTTGGCGGTGCTGTTCATTAAACATGTTTTCTGCTTACATTGTATGCCAGACAAAATTGACAGTGACTGGGGTCCCCAGTTTGCATCTCGCTTTTGGAGTAGAGCTCTGTTGTTTACTCAGCATTGAGCTGAATCTCTCTTCTGTGTACCACCCCGAGGTGAATGGGTTGGTAGAGAGGGCCAACCAGAATCTGGTCACATACCTGCGACATTTTGTCTCTGCCAGGCAGGATGACTGGGCATCCTTGCTACCATGGATGGAGTTTGCATTGAACAACGCCATAGCTGACTGCACCGGACAGTTCCTCCTTAACTACGGCCAGCATCCGCGTGTCCCTGTGCCCATGCCCTTGTCATCCATCAATTCTAGGGTGGCAGACTGGGTGGTGGAGGCACGTGACATTTGAGACTGCACACATGATGCCATCTGGGCCTCCAAGGAGAGAATGAGGGTTTCTGCCGATGCACATCGGCGCCCTGTTCTGACCTTTGCTCCTGGCGACTTAGTGTGGCTCTCCGCCCGTAACATCAGGCTGCGAGTTGAGTCCACTAAGTTTGCACCTCGCTACATAGGCCCTTTCAAGATCCTGGAACAAGTCAACCCTGTGGTCTCTCGGTTGGCCCTTCCTTCATGCCTAGGTATCACCAACACCTTTCATGTGTCCCTCCTAAAACCCGTTCACATGTCCTTGTTTTCTGAATCATCTGCTGGGACATTGGGCTCATCCACAGACGATTACAAGGTGAATGCTATTATGAGGTGTAAGATGGCACGTGGCAAAAAATTCTATCTGGTTGGATTGGAAGGGTCATGTGTTATGACCCCAATGGCAGAGGGTCTCAGAAATAAATACCAAGTCTGCAAACACAAAAAACCAGCTCATAGGGCAGTGGTAACTGGGCTGACCGTATATCTAATCCTAGCACCACAAATAGCAGCAGCCGGGGAACGTGCCTACGTTGGTTCTAGACGTCTCGCGCCAGCCGGAGAACTAACTAACCCTAGAAGGGAAAAGATAGACCTTTCTTGCCTCCAGAGAAAAGACCCCAAAAGTTGGATACAAGCCCCCAACAAATAATAACGGTGAGGTAAGAAGAAAAGAAAAACGTAAGAATGAACTAGGTATTTAGCAAAGAGAGGCCCACTGACTAATAGCAGAATATAGTAAGATGACTTATACGGTCAGCAAAAACCCTATCAAAATTTCCACGCTGGATATTTAAGAACCCCCGAACCGTCTAACGGCCCGGGGGGAGAATACCAGCCCCCTAGAGCTTCCAGCAAAATCAGGAATCACATTTAGTAAAAGCTGGACAAAAAATAAGAGCAATGCAAATAACCAAAAATCAAGGAAGCAAGACTTAGCTTAATTTTGCAAGAACCAGGATCAGCAGACAGGAGCAAACAGAAAGGACTCATTACAACGATGCCAAGCACCAGACTGAGAATTCAGGAAGTTAATATAGCAACACCCCTGGACTAACGACCCAGGTGGGTGCCAAACTGAGGAAAGACAATCCCAGAGTCATATCACTAGTGACCACAAGAGGGAGCCAAAAAAGTCTAATTCACAACAGTCATGGCCTAGAGGACAGGACCTGGGAGCCTGTTGAGCACATTCAGGCTCCGCTGCTCATTGCGGCCTTTGAGCATAGCGAGGCCCAGAGAGGGGGGCCCTAGGAGGGGGGTAATGTTAGGAGTCGAGTTCCCGCCACTGCTCAGGGGTAATCTCGAACCATGTCCACTGCAGACTCCCATTCTCATCCAGCCGCATTGGAGCCTGCTCATCGGAGACGTCGGTCCCAGCATCTGGCTCAAGCTGATTCTGTGTGCTTAGTTACTGCTGCCTTTCCAGGCTCTGCCTTTGTAGCCAGTACTGATCAGCAGCGAGTATGCGTTTCAGGGACTAAGTCCTGCTTTTCCCATACTGAGCATGCCCACAGGACGACCTCTCAATGGAGGTCGGGGGTCACATGCTCAGGTCCTGTAACAGCTCCTATTGGACCATTAGGAAGGTCCTTGAGAGCTACAGCTATAAAAGGTTCTCATGGCCGCACGGCCATGCGCTAGTATAAACTTGATAATGTGTGTGTGTAGATGAATGTCTGTGGATGGATGAAAGCTCCATAATCATTCCCATTCCTTGTGTTGATGACTGCTTGCGAATGATGGGAACTACCTAGCACTCGACAGTGCTATCTGCACACCTTTCAGCGTCTATTCACTGTGCCTGCCTGTACGGCACCATGAGCAATCAGTGCGCTTTCGTGACAGCTGGTCAGTGTAGGGTGGGAATTCCCACTTGGACTCAGCATCTGACTCAGGGCGTTCTCAGGCGTGGGCTCAAAAGCCACCAAGGGTCAGAGCGAGTCCAATCAGTTTAGTGGGGGTGACTCATAGGGATCCCATTAGTGTCTTTCAGCTGCACCCTATGACTGTTAACAGGGCGCAGCGTATTTACGGCGACTCTGTGAAGCAACAGTGTTCGCGTCCATTCACACTGGGTGAGGTCTAACCCACGTGTGAGCAAGCGTCCATCTGCCATTACTCAGCAGCAGGTGTCATCTCTGCACGGTGGACCCCGAACTGCAAACGCACCTCATATTCTCTAATATTATTATTTTGTGCGTTCCACCAGTCCTAACACTATATTTGTCATCTCCCTGGTCAGATTATTATTTTTTTCTTTTTTTAATTTTATAATTTTTCTTTCTTTGACCTCAGCTAGGGTTACAGTTAGACTTTAGGGTTAGGCTTTAGGCTTAGGCTTTAAGGTTAGGTTTTGGCTTTATGTTTTAGGCTTTAGGGTTAGAATTAGGCTTTAGAATTAGGGGTAGGATTTCTTCAAAAGTAAAAAATAAATAAATAAATAAATTAAAAATAACTACTGCTATGTTAGGTTTACTTGTGTTAGGTTAGGTTAGGCTTACTAGTGTTGGATTAAGTTAGTTTTTAAAATAATGACCCTCAGAATATACACCATGTTTTGCTCCAGAAGTTCCAGAAGTGAAACTAAATTTGCTTCTGAAGTAGATTAGTTTTCAGATAATGATGGCATCCCAAAGTCCGATGGTAGTAGAGTCAGTCATCACTGCTGAATCATCAGAGACAGGACCACATTCTGATGTAAAGCCTCCTTTATGGTATCCCAGCAATGCATTTTTCTCTCAAATACTCCCTTTTTCAGCAACCACTGGCATAAAATTAGATGTCACCAATTTTGCTCCTCTTTGAATTTTTGAAGAACTACAATTATTTGCCCATGAAACCAATTTATATGCCCAATAATATACTTCCCAAAAAACCACTGCTTTTCATTCACATTCATGGATCCCCACAAATGTCCTGAAATAAAAAAAATTGGGCCTTGCCCTCAACATGGGTTTAGTTAAAAAAAAATCCACTCTCCGTTCCTACTGGGCAACAAAATCTGCTCACAGCACCCCTGCATTTTCAGCTCTCATTACCCTAGCCGATTATGAAGCTCTAATTAGAATCCTTCATTTAATGACAATTTTCCCCCAACTATGATCACCTTAACAAAATGAGACACTAGATATCCCTCTAAGATTTATTTTTAAATTCATAGACACCAGAGCAAAATGTTGCAGTCAGTGAGCCCCTTATGAGTTTAAAGGACAGTCTTTCATTCCGCAAATTTATCCCATCCAAGCTAGCCAAATACAGTGTAAAATTGTACACAATGAGTGAGAGCACATCATGGTGCCCAGCCTGCTTTCTAATTCATGAAGTTAGGGTCCAACAAATAAACCCACTAAACTGCATGCAATTAGCATCCAGGGTAACATTGTCTGGGAACTAATAATGATATTTGTTTACCAAATAGTACCAGGTGCACACTGAAAATTGCTGCAAAAACTAGCGCAAAAAAAAAATTGGAGTGTGTTCCTGAGAATGTACAAAAAGATGCATGAAAGTGACAACGAAAAAAATGCAAATTGTAATTTATTGTACTTGTGTTGCATCAACTGCATAAAAAATGGTGGAATCAAACTACTCACTAACTGCCTAGATACCATATTTTTCGGACTGTAAGACGCACTTTTTCCCCAAAAAAATTGTGAGGAAAATGGGGGGTGCGTCTTATAGTTGGAATGCAGGCTTGCCGATTGGTTGTGGCAGTAGTGTGGCGGCGGCAGAGGTGCGGGCATGATGAGGCACGGTGAGCGGTATGGCGTGAGCAAAGTCCCTTCCACAGGTGAGGTGACGCCGCGGCCCGGTATTCAAGGTGAGTAGCAGAGCTGAGTGAATCATGGCTTTCTCGGTGGCGGCGGCCATCTTCCTGAGGCCGCGCGTGCGCAGATTGAGTTCTCTGCTTCCTGGGGCTTCAGGAAAATGGCCGTGGGAGGCCGCGCGTGCGCAGACTGAGATCACGGTGGCCATTTTGCTGAAGCCGAATTCACAGATTGAGATCTCGGCTTCAGGAAAATGGCCACCGGGATCTCCATCTGCGCACACGCTGCTTCCCACTGCCATTTTCCTGAAGCCCCGGGAAGCAGAGCACTGTTGTGAATTTGGATTCTGGGCTCCCCCGGTGGCTACTGGTGGAATTGAACTGGTGTCTTCATCTTCTCTGTTCACCTGTTCCCATCAAGATGTGGGAGTCGCTATATAACGTTGCTGCTCTGTTAGTTGCTTGCCGGTCAACAATGTTATCAGAAGCCTCTCTGTGCTTGTTCCTGCTCCTAGACAACTACTAGATTAGTTGGACTCTTGTCCATGTTTGTTTTTGCATTTTTGTTCCAGTTCACAGCTGTAGTTTCGTTGCTGTGTCTGGAAAGCTCTTGTGAACAGGAATTGCCACTCTGGTGTTATGAGTTAATGCCAGAGTTTTAAAGTAATTTCTGGATGGTGTTTTGATAGGGTTTTTAGCTGACCATGAAAGTGTCCTTTCTGTCTTCTGCTATGTAGTAAGTGGACCTCAAATTTGCTAAACCTATTTTCATACTACGTTTGTTAATTCATCTTGATTCACCGCCAATACATGTGGGGGGCCTCTGTCTCCTTTCGGGGTATTTCTCTAGAGGTGAGCTAGGACTAATATTTTCCTCTGCTAGCTTTATTTAGTCCTCCGGCTGGTGCTGGGCATCTAGAATCAACGTAGGCATGCTACCCGGCCACTGCTAGATGTGCGTTAGGTTTAGTTCATGGTCAGCTCAGTTTCCATCTTCCAAGAGCTAGTTCCTATATATGCTGATGCTATGATCTCTTGCCATTGAGATCATGACAGTTTGACCGGCCCACTAAAGGGTTAAAATCCTTGGCTGAGAAAGGAGAGAAATAAGTAGTCTGCTGAAATTTTTTTTTTTTTTTTTTTTTCCTCTCCTTTGAATGGCTCTGTGTTCACCTGTTTGCAATGGATCTTCAGAGTGTAACTGCAGGTTTGAATAATCTCGCCACGAAGGTACAAAATTTGCAAGATTTTGTTTGTCATGCACCTGTATCTGAGCCGAGAATTCCTTTGCCGGAATTTTTCTCGGGGAATAGATCTGGGTTTCAGAATTTTCGAAATAATTGCAAATTATTTTTGTCCCTGAAATCTCGCTCTGCCGGAGATCCTGCACAGCAGGTCAGGATTGTGATTTCCTTGCTCCGGGGCGACCCTCAAGACTGGGCTTTTTCATTGACACCAGGGGATCCTGCGTTGCTCAATGTGGATGCGTTTTTTCTGGCCTTGGGGTTGCTTTATGACGAACCTCATTTGGAGCTTCAGGCAGAGAAAACTTTGATGTCCCTATCTCAGGGGCAAGATGAAGCGGAAATTTACTGCCAAAGATTCCGTAAATGGTCTGTGCTTACTCAGTGGAATGAGTGCGCCCTGGCGGCGACTTTCAGAGAGGGTCTCTCTGATGCCATTAAGGATGTTATGGTGGGGTTCACTGTGCCTGCGGGTCTGAATGAGTCCATGACAATGGCTATTCAGATCGATAGGCGTTTGCGGGAGCGCAAACCAGTGCACCATCTGGCGGTGTCCACTGAGAAATCGCCAGAGAGTATGCAGTGTGATAGAATTCTGTCCCGAAGCGAGCGGCAGAATTTTAGACGGAAAAATGGGTTGTGTTTCTATTGTGGTGATTCTACTCATGTTATATCAGCATGCTCTAAGCGCACTAAAAAGCTTGGTAAATCTGTTTCCATTTGCACCTTACCGTCTAAGTTTATTCTATCTGTGACCCTGATTTGCTCTTTGTCATCTATTACCACGGACGCCTATGTCGACTCTGGCGCCGCTTTGAGTCTTATGGATTGGTCCTTTGCCAAACGCTGTGGGTATGATTTAGAGCCTTTGGAGACTCCTATTCCTCTGAAGGGGATTGACTCCACCCCATTGGCTAATAATAAACCACAATACTGGACACAAGTAACTATGCGTATTAATCCGGATCACCAGGAGATTATTCGCTTTCTGGTGCTGTATAATCTACATGATGATTTGGTGCTAGGATTGCCTTGGCTGCAATCTCACAACCCAGTCCTCGACTGGAAAGCTATGTCTGTGTTGAGCTGGGGATGTAAGGGGGCTCATGGGGATGTACCTGTGGTTTCCATTTCATCATCTATTCCCTCTGAAATTCCTGAGTTCCTGTCTGACTATCGTGACGTCTTTGAAGAATCCAAGCTTGGTTCGTTACCTCCGCACCGAGAGTGCGATTGTGCCATAGATTTAATCCCGGGTAGTAAATACCCAAAGGGTCGTTTATTTAATCTGTCTGTGCCTGAACATGCTGCTATGCGTGAATATATAAAGGAGTCCTTGGAAAAGGGACATATTCGTCCATCGTCATCTCCCTTAGGAGCCGGTTTTTTCTTTGTGTCAAAAAAAGACGGCTCTTTGAGACTATGTATTGATTATCGGCTTTTGAATAAAATCACTGTTAAATATCAATACCCATTGCCGTTGCTGACTGATTTGTTTGCTCGCATAAAGGGGGCCAAGTGGTTCTCTAAGATTGACCTTCGTGGGGCGTATAATTTGGTGCGAATCAGGCAGGGGGATGAGTGGAAAACCGCATTTAATACGCCCGAGGGCCACTTTGAGTATTTAGTGATGCCTTTTGGTCTTTCAAATGCTCCGTCAGTTTTCCAGTCCTTTATGCATGATATTTTTCGCGATTATTTGGATAAATTTATGATTGTGTATCTGGATGATATTCTGATTTTTTCGGATGACTGGGACTCTCATGTCCAGCAAGTCAGGAGGGTTTTTCAGGTTTTGCGGTCTAATTCTTTGTGTGTGAAGGGTTCTAAGTGTGTTTTTGGGGTACAGAGGATTTCCTTTTTGGGATATATTTTTTCCCCCTCTTCCATTGAAATGGATCCTGTCAAGGTTCAAGCTATTTGTGATTGGACGCAGCCCTCTTCTCTTAAGAGTCTTCAGAAATTTTTGGGCTTTGCTAACTTTTATCGTCGATTTATTGCTGGTTTTTCGGATATTGCTAAGCCATTGACCGATTTGACTAAGAAGGGTGCTGATGTTGCTGATTGGTCCCCTGATGCTGTGGAGGCCTTTCGGGAGCTTAAGCGCCGTTTTTCCTCTGCCCCTGTGTTGCGTCAGCCTGATGTTGCTCTACCTTTTCAGGTTGAGGTCGACGCTTCTGAGATCGGAGCTGGGGCAGTGTTGTCGCAGAAAAGTTCTGACTGCTCCGTGATGAGGCCTTGTGCCTTCTTTTCCCGTAAATTTTCGCCCGCTGAGCGGAATTATGATGTTGGGAATCGGGAGCTTTTGGCCATGAAGTGGGCTTTTGAGGAGTGGCGCCATTGGCTTGAGGGGGCCAGACATCAGGTGGTGGTATTGACTGACCACAAAAATTTGGTTTATCTTGAGACCGCCAGGCGCCTGAATCCTAGACAGGCGCGCTGGTCATTATTTTTCTCTCGGTTTAATTTTGTGGTGTCATACCTACCGGGTTCTAAGAATGTTAAGGCGGATGCCCTTTCTAGGAGTTTTGAGCCTGACTCGCCTGGTAACTCTGAGCCCACAGGTATCCTTAAGGATGGAGTGGTATTGTCAGCCGTTTCTCCAGACCTGCGGCGGGCGTTGCAGGAGTTTCAGGCGGATAGACCTGATCGTTGCCCACCTGATAAACTGTTTGTTCCTGATGATTGGACCAGTAGAGTCATCTCTGAGGTTCATTCTTCTGCGTTGGCAGGTCATCCTGGCATTTTTGGTACCAGGGATTTGGTGGCAAGGTCCTTCTGGTGGCCTTCCCTGTCACGAGATGTGCGAGGCTTTGTGCAGTCTTGTGACGTTTGTGCTCGGGCCAAGCCTTGTTGTTCTCGGGCTAGTGGATTGTTGTTGCCCTTGCCTATTCCTAAGAGGCCTTGGACGCACATCTCGATGGATTTTATTTCAGATCTGCCTGTTTCTCAGAAGATGTCTGTCATCTGGGTGGTGTGTGACCGTTTCTCTAAGATGGTCCATTTGGTTCCTCTGCCCAAGTTGCCTTCTTCTTCCGAGTTGGTTCCTCTGTTTTTTCAAAATGTTGTTCGTTTGCATGGTATTCCTGAGAATATCGTTTCTGACAGAGGGACCCAATTCGTGTCTAGATTTTGGCGGGCATTCTGTGCTAGGATGGGCATAGATTTATCTTTTTCGTCCGCTTTCCATCCTCAGACGAATGGCCAGACTGAGCGGATTAATCAGACCCTGGAGACATATCTGAGGTGTTTTGTGTCTGCTGACCAGGATGATTGGGTTGCTTTTTTGCCATTGGCGGAGTTCGCTCTCAATAATCGGGCCAGCTCTGCCACTTTGGTGTCCCCGTTTTTCTGTAATTCGGGGTTTCATCCTCGATTTTCCTCTGGTCAGGTGGAATCTTCGGATTGTCCTGGAGTGGATGCTGTGGTGGAGAGATTGCATCAGATCTGGGGGCAGGTGGTGGACAATTTGAGGTTGTCCCAGGAGAAGACTCAGCTTTTTGCTAACCGCCGTCGTCGTGTTGGTCCTCGTCTTCGTGTTGGGGACTTGGTGTGGTTGTCTTCTCGTTTTGTCCCTATGAGGGTCTCTTCTCCTAAGTTTAAGCCTCGGTTCATCGGCCCGTATAAGATATTGGAGATTCTTAACCCTGTTTCCTTCCGTTTGGACCTCCCTGCATCCTTTTCTATTCATAACGTTTTTCATCGGTCATTATTGCGCAGGTATGAGGTACCGGTTGTGCCTTCCGTTGAGCCTCCTGCTCCGGTGTTGGTTGAGGGTGACTTGGAGTACGTTGTGGAGAAAATCTTAGACTCTCGTGTTTCCAGACGGAGACTCCAGTATCTGGTCAAGTGGAAGGGATACGGCCAGGAGGATAATTCTTGGGTGAATGCATCTGATGTTCATGCCTCTGATCTGGTTCGTGCCTTTCATAGGGCCCATCCTGATCGCCCTGGTGGTTCTGGTGAGGGTTCGGTGCCCCCTCCTTGAGGGGGGGGTACTGTTGTGAATTTGGATTCTGGGCTCCCCCGGTGGCTACTGGTGGAATTGAACTGGTGTCTTCATCTTCTCTGTTCACCTGTTCCCATCAAGATGTGGGAGTCGCTATATAACCTTGCTGCTCTGTTAGTTGCTTGCCGGTCAACAATGTTATCAGAAGCCTCTCTGTGCTTGTTCCTGCTCCTAGACAACTACTAGATTAGTTGGACTCTTGTCCATGTTTGTTTTTGCATTTTTGTTCCAGTTCACAGCTGTAGTTTCGTTGCTGTGTCTGGAAAGCTCTTGTGAACAGGAATTGCCACTCTGGTGTTATGAGTTAATGCCAGAGTTTTAAAGTAATTTCTGGATGGTGTTTTGATAGGGTTTTTAGCTGACCATGAAAGTGTCCTTTCTGTCTTCTGCTATGTAGTAAGTGGACCTCAAATTTGCTAAACCTATTTTCATACTACGTTTGTTAATTCATCTTGATTCACCGCCAATACATGTGGGGGGCCTCTGTCTCCTTTCGGGGTATTTCTCTAGAGGTGAGCTAGGACTAATATTTTCCTCTGCTAGCTTTATTTAGTCCTCCGGCTGGTGCTGGGCATCTAGAATCAACGTAGGCATGCTACCCGGCCACTGCTAGTTGTGCGTTAGGTTTAGTTCATGGTCAGCTCAGTTTCCATCTTCCAAGAGCTAGTTCCTATATATGCTGATGCTATGATCTCTTGCCATTGAGATCATGACAGAGCACACAATGTGCGCACGCGCGGCCTCAGGAAGATGGCCACCGCCACCAAGAAAGCCGTGATTCACCCGGCTCTGCTACATACCTTGAGTACTGGTCATCACCTCATCTGTGGAAGGGACTCTGCTCACGCCATACCGCTCACCGCGCCTCATCATCCTCAGGAAGATGTCCGCCACCACCAAGAAACCAGTGATTAACCCAGCTCTGCTGCTCGCTTTGGATACTGGGCTGCGGCATCACCTCACCTGAGGAGGTGACCGCACCTCTGCCGCCTCCACACCACTGCCGCAACCCCCCGCATGGATACCAGGCCACGGCATTGCCCACCTAAGCAGGAAGGGACCCTGCTCAGGTGCACGCCATACCGACCACCACACCTCAGCATCATCTCACCTCTGCCGCCACCATGCCTCCTGTGACCCTGCTCTGCCACCGCCAGCCCTCAGGTAAGATAACTTAAATTCGGACAATAAGACGGACCCCAATTTTATAAAATAAATCTTTTTTTCTGCAATTTTCACCCCAAATTTGGGGAGCGTTTTATGGTCCGGTGCGTCTTATAGTCCAAAAAATATGGTAAGTATATTAGAGGGTATAATTTATTAAAAAAAGGACATTCATTGGAGTTTTCTGTTGTTATTGAACCACATAAGTTCTGCAAATATGACAATCTATTCCAAATAAAGCCAAATTTGTGTGCCACATTTCAAATTGTGCCAATTTCAAATTATGTACTGAGTCCCATCATTTGTCCAAATAGAACTTTTTTTTTACTATAAGTGGGGTATCTCTGTGCTTGTAAGAAAATGACTAACAAACTGTGGGGTCTACTTTTTGGTGTTACCTCTTGCAAAAGTGAGAAATTTTAGAGAAAAACAAGATTTTTGTGAATAAAATTAACATTTTCAATATGATGTTCTAATGTTATCTAATGTCCTCTTTCTCTCATCTGTAGTGTGTAACTTTTATTCTTAGTAGACTCTCCTCCCTCTCCTGTGGAGTGAAAGTTCCTATGATCAGCAGGGTCCTCTCTCACTTTTCTGTAGAGTGTAAGCAATTATGATCAGAAGGGCCTCTCTCTTTCCAGTAGTGTAAGATTTTATGATCAACAGGGTCATGTCTCTCTTCTGTAGTGTATAAGCCCTTATGATCAGCATGGTCTTCTCTCTCTATTTTAAAAAATAAGCTATTATGATCAACAGGGTCCTCACTCACTATAGCAGAGTGTAAGCTCTTATGGTCAGCAAGGTCCTCTTTCTCCTGTAGGGTGTAAGCTCTTATAATCAGCAGTGTACATACACTCTCCTCTGTAAGTGCAAGCTCTTATTGTGCAGTATCCTTTCTCTCCAGTGGCGTGAAAGTTTTTAGGATCAGCAGGGCCTTCTCTCTCTTCTGTAGTACTTAAGCCCCTATGATCAGTGGGGTCCTCTCCCTCTTCTATGGAGAGTAAGTTCTAATGCTCAGTGGGTTTGTTCTCTCTCCTCTCCCCCATGTGTGCTTTATAAGCTATTGCAAGCTTTTCAGCTTTGAGATTTGTGCAAAAGTATCCACTGCAAATCTAAATTTTTGTGGAAAATTCAGCAGAGTTGAAAAAGTTAAAAAGATGCACTCATCTCTAATTCTTACATTTTAGTATATTGTACTGTACTGTACTGCAGAGAGATTGGTTAAGAAACTTACACTATTCCATTATGATTCTTTTCATAAAAGTGTCATGGACTCTCCAAAGCAGATGTCATGACGCTTTGAATGATACATTCCGTGTTGGATCTGAACACTTTTCCAGTGTACTGCATTGCTCAAAACCACCGTGTGAGTAGAAATTTAGATTATGTGAATAGTAGAATTTGTTATATTACCTTAACCCCTTAGTGACAAAGCCAATTTAGTACTTAATGACCGAACCAATTTTTACAGTTCTGACCACTGTCATTTTATGAGGTTATAGCTCTGGAAAGCTTCAACAGATCCCACCCAAAATAGTTAATAAATAACATTTCCCACATGTCTACTTTATATCAGCACAATTTTGGAAACATAATTTTTTTGTTAGAATGTTATAAGGATTAAGATTTTGCCAGCGATTTCTCATTTTCTCAACAAAATTAGCAAAACCATTTTTGCAGGGACCACCTCACATTTGAAGTGAGTTTGGGGGGTCAATATAACAGAAAATACGCAAAAGTGACCCCATTCAAAAAACTGCACCCCTCAAGGTACTCAAAACTACATTTAAAAAGTTTATTAACCCTTTAGGTGCTTCACGAGAACTAAAGCAATGTGGAAGGAAAAAATGAACATTTACTTTTTTCACAAAAAAAATTACTTTGGAACCAAACTTTTTTATTTTCACAAGGGTATCAGGAGAAATTGGAACACAACATATGTTGTGCAAATTCTCCTGAGTACGCTGATACCCTGTATATGGAGGAAAGCCACTGTTTGTGCGCATGACAGGGCTCACCGTTTGACTTTTTGAACACAAAATTGTCTGGAATCAATGGTGAGCACCACATTGTGTTTGGAAACCCCCTGATGAACCTAAACAGTGTAAACCCCCCAATTCTAACTCCAACCCTTACACAGCCTTAATTTCAACCCTAACCCCAACACACCCCTAACCCTAATCACAACCCTAACCATAACCTTAACCACAAACCTAACCCCAACATCACAATGCTAACCCCAGCACAATAACCCCAAAACAACCCTAACCCTAACAACCCTAACCCCAACCCTAGCCCCAACCCTAACCCTAGCCCAAACCCTAACCCTAGCCTATACCTAGCTCCAACCCTAAGCCTAGCTCTAACTCCAACCCTAACCGTAGCCCCACCATAATCCCAAACCTAACCCTAGCCCCAACTCTAACCCTAGCCCAACTCTAACCCTAGCTCTAACCCTAGCCCCAACCCTTACCCTGGCTCAAACTACAACTTTAGCACCAACCCTAGCCCTAACCCTAATAGAAAAATGGAAATACATAAATACATTTTTTTTACTATATTATTTTTTACCTAACTTAGGGGGTGATAAAGGGGGGTTTGATTTACTATTTTTACTATTTTTTTACTATTTTATCACAGTGATCAAAATGAACCAATAGGATAAAGCTCCTATTGTTGCCGGGTGGTGGCTGGCAGATCTCGGCAGGCATACTGTGCATATGCCCATCATTTTCTTCCCGGAATAAGAAGCTGAGGGCCAGCGGACATCACCGGGGGATGCAGGTGGTACCGGAGACCCCATTTCTATCTTTTCTGATTTGCAAGATCATATCAGAGGAGAGAGAAATATATACGAAATCGGACTACTTTTCTGCGGTCGCAATTATTCTGTGAATAATAGTGATCGCAACACTGCGGTTGGTAAAAACTGACTTGAATCATGTTCACTGGGGTCTCAAATATCCCCAGTAGTTGAGTCCCCAGAGATTTTCCGACGCTGGGGGGAGGCGCTATCCACTTATTTCTCAGCTCAGTTAAAAAGCGGCGCCTAGGCATAAGTACCGTTAACTGCCGCTGTTAAAAGGCACATCTGTGGTCATTAATGGTTTAATACAGGTTTATTTTGTAAAGTAAATTATATACTTCTGTTAAGGATCTTGTCACATCTGAAAACTGTTCATAAAGAATGTAATGCTTAAAAGAATACCATGGAAAATGTCCTACTTTTAATGTTGAATCATTTGCCATGAACAGATTTTAATTAAATCAGTAGGGTTTCCCAAAATTAGCTTGGAATATATTGTAGATTACCATAATTACCTTTTTTTCCCAAAGATTAATTAACATCACCTACATGTGATTTTTTGGAAGGTAAAATATTGTGAACATTCCTTTTTATTGAAAGTCATTCCTTTTTAATATGCTAAAGAGTTATATATTTGAGCTAATTGGGTAATTATTATTCAAGTAGATCTGACATTACCAATAATTAGGTTGATGTATACATTTATTTTTGTTAATTAGTCTTATTGACATTTCTCCTGAGGTAGTTATAAGGTCATGGAATACCGTAAGTTGAAAGAATATTTTTTAAAGACAGTAAGTTTTCATATTACTTTGTTATAAGCATTCATTTAGAAATACATTTTATATTTACCATGTTGCAAATGATTATGGTCTATTCTTATTATATGATAGTGTAGACAATTGGCTCCAGATTATGCTAAAGTAAAAATTCAATCTTCCATTCATAGTAAATAAATGAAAAAATAAGACTTTACTTTTTAAATTGTTGCCTAACAATCTAATGGTGAAAGACAGACTTATGTCACTGTGGGTCAAAGTGAAATTACCCTAATATACCTACTGTTAGGGTTGGCAGATTGCACTAAATAAATTTAATAAGAAGTGCAATCGCAACATGGGATCCACCGTGCAGTGATATTAAACTGCAGTTAGTGTGAACAATGACGGAACACACAGCGAGCAATCAGTGAACTACACACGAAGCTGTGTAACTCACACAGATACGGAATAGACGCTCTGCCATAGAGCTGTGTCACTCCCACACAGTAATGGAAAAGATGCTCTGCTATACAGCTGTGTCAGTTGCACACAATAATGAAATAGAAATGACGCTAGATATGATCCCTGTTAACCTCACAGGGAATCGAAACCAGCACACGGGGTTAATAGCAAACAGTGGTCACACAGCAAACAAAAAAACTCAGCCAATTCCTCTCCAGAGGTGCTGGAATTCTAATGGCTAAACACCAGCCCTAAATTCACTCAGACAAACTCCTCTCCAGAGGTGCCAGAATTCTAATGGCTTGCCGCCAACCCTGAGCACATGCTAACATAGACCACACTGTTGCAATGCCTCATACACACATGTGAAATGGTTGATACCAGCACCCCCATGTGCAGCTCTGAGACCCTTTTATATATCCAGCTCATGTCCAGTCGGACAGGACCTTACTTGCGGACCAATCAGGAGCTGCCATATCACCAGAGCAGCTGACGACCGACCACCAATGAGACGTCACCACATCACGTTCGCTCGTCACTGCCTACCACTGGTTACCAAAGGCTTGGCTGAAGAGTCAGCAGTAACCAGACAAATACAGTGCCTTTCAACAGTATTCGGACCCCTGGAACTTTTCAACCTTTTCCCACATATCATGCTTCAAACATAAAGATACCAAATGTAAATTTTTGGTGAAGAATCAACAACAAGTGCAACTCAGTTGTGAAGTTGAACAACATTTATTGGTTATTTTAAATTTTTTTAGACATTCAAAAAATGAAATGTGCAATATTATTCAGCCCTTTAACTTTCAGTGCAGCAAACTCACTCCAGAAGTTCCTTGTGGATCTCTGAATGATCCAATGCTGTCCTACAGTTGTGGCCAAAAGTATTGACACCCCTGCAATTCTGTCAGATAATACTCAGTTTCTTCCTGAAAATGATTGCAATCACAAATTCTTTGGTATTATTATCTTCATTTAATTTGTCTTAAATGAAAAAACACAAAAGAGAATGAAGCAAAAAGCAAAGCATTGATCTTTTCACACAAAACTCCAAAAATGGGCCAGACAAAAGTATTGGCACCCTCAGCCTAATACTTGGTTGCACAACCTTTAGTCAAAATAACTGCGACCAACCGCTTCCGGTAACCATCAATGAGTTTCTTACAATGCTCTGCTGGAATTTTAGACCGTTATTCTTTGGCAAACTGCTCCAGGTCCCTGATATTTGAAGGGTGCCTTCTCCAAACTGCCATTTTTAGATATCTCCACAGGTGTTCTATGGGATTCAGGTCTGGATTCATTGCTGGCCACCTTAGAAGTCTCAAGTGTTTTCTCTCAAACCATTTTCTAGTGCTGTTTGAAGTGTGTTTTGGGTCATTGTCCTGCTGGAAGACCCATGACCTCTGAGGGAGACCCAGCTTTCTCACACTGGGCCCTACATTATTCTGTAAAATTTGTTGGTAGTCTTCAGACTTCATAAAGCCATGCACACAGTAAAGCAGTCCAGTGCCAGAGGCAGCAAAGCAACCCCAAAACATCAGGGAACCTCCGCCATGTTTGACTGTAGGGACCATGTTCTTTTCTTTGCATGCCTCTTTTTTTCTCCTGTAAACTCTATGTTGATGCCTTTGCCCGAAAAGCTCTACTTTTGTCTCAACTGACCAGACAACATTCTTCCAAAACGTTTTAGGCTTTTACAGGTAAGTTTTGGCAAATTCCAGCCTGGCTTTTTTATGTCTCAGGGTAAGAAGTGGGGTCTTCCTGGGTCTCCTACCATACAGTTCCTTTTCATTCAGACGCTGACGGATAGTATGAGTTGACACTGTTGTACCCTTGGACTGCAGGGCAGCTTGAACTTGTTTGGATGTTAGTCGAGGTTCTTTATCCAACATCCGCACAATCTTGCGTTGAAATCTCTTGTCAATTTTTCTTTTCCGTCCACATCTCGGGAGGTTAGCCACAGTGCTATGGGCTTTAAACTTCTTGATGACACTGCGCACGGTAGACATAGGAACATTCAGGTCTTTGGAGATGGACTTGTAGCCTTGAGATTGCTCATGCTTCCTCACAATTTGGTTTATCAAGTCCTCAGACAGTTCTTTGGTCTTCTTTCTTTTCTCCATGCTCAATGTGGTACACACAAGGACACAGGACAGAGGTTGAGTCAACTTTAATCCATGTCAACTGGCTGCAAGTGTGATTTAGTTATTGCCAACACCTGTTAGGTGCCACAGGTAAGTTACAGGTGCTGTTAATTACACAAATTAGAGAAGCATCACATGATTTTTTGAACAGTGCCAATACTTTTGTTCACCCCCTTTTTTATGTTTGGTGTGGAATTATATCCAATTTGGCTTTAGGACAATTCTTTTTGTGTTTTTTCGATTAAGACAAATTAAATGAAAATAATAACAAAGAATTTGTGTTTGCAATCATTTTCAGGAAGAAACTGAGTATTATCTGACAGAATTGCAGGGGTGTCAATACTTTTGAACACAACTGTAAATGCCTAATGATGATAAATATAATCCACCTGTGTGTAATCAAGTCTCCGTATAAATGCACCTGCTCTGTGATAGTCTGAGGGTTCTGTTTGAAGCACAGAGAGCATCATGAAGACCAAGGAACACAATGTTAGGGCTAGCGGAACGCACCGAGTAAATATAAATGTTTTATTGAAACAGATGCGTTCGCAGCCTGGGGTCCACCGTGCAGGAGAACCTGCTGCTAGGAAATGGTGGCACTATATGGCGGTATGAACCAGCTCTGTTAGCTTCACAGAGCAGCCGAGAAAGCAAATCTCTGTGCCCTGTTAACTTTTACAGAGGCACAGGCTAACTACCCAAATTAGAGCAGTCAGTGGTCTTGCATGCATACAAAACTCCTAGCTGGAGGTGCCAGCATTCTAGGGGCTTATTTCAGCCGGGTCCCTGAACACATACAGCCACATGAACACACTGGCGCAAAGCACATAACTTGAAAAGACACTAGTGCATGGCCGTGCAGCCATGCGAGCCTTTAATAGTTGCAGCACGTACAGGACCTTCCTAGAAGGACCAATAAGAGGCTGCTACAGAGCCTGTGCACCTACAGGACCTTTCTAGAAGGACCAATAGAATTGACAGCAGTATCTGAACATGTGACCCTCGATCTCCACTGAGAGATCTTACTCTAGGCATGCTCAGAACGAGGAAAGCAGGAATAAGTCCCAGCAGTGTCTGCTCGCCGCTGCCCAACACTGGCCTCAATGGCAGAAGCAGGAAAGGCAGCAGCAACTCTTTGCACAGAGTCAGCATGAGCGAGACGCTGGGACCGACATCTCCGCTGAGCAGGCTCCACTGCGGCAGGAGAAGAATGGGAGGCCGCAGCGGAGATGGCCCGAGATTCCCCCTGTGCAGAGGCAGGAACTCGACCCCTAACATTACCCCCCCTCCTAGGGCCCCCCTCCTTGGACCTCGCTACGCTCGAATGCAGCAATGAGCTGCGGAGCCCGAATGTGCTCAGCAGGCTCCCAGGACCTGTTCTTAGGACCATTACCCTTCCTGTCCACCAAATAAATTTTTTTCCACGTACCACCTTGTACCCCAAAATAGCATTCACCTCATAATCATCCGTAGACGAACACGATGTCCCGGCAGATGACTCGGAAAACCGGGACATGTATAGTGTTGTGATCCGCTTTTTGGCTCCCCTGGTGGTGGCTGGTGGTACTGGAGACTTGTGTGTGCTTTTCTGCCTCAGCTCACCTGTTTCCATCAGTTTCGGGAGTTCCCTATTTAGCCTTGCTCTCCAGTCACTTCCTTGCCGGTCATCATTGTAACCTGAGTCATTCAGTTGCATGTTCCTGCTACTAGTCTGCTGATCAGCTAAGTGGACTCTTGTCCTTATTGTTTTGTTTTTCTTGTCCAGTTTACAGTTTTGTCATTTCCTGTTACTGGAAGCTCTTGTGGACTGAAATTGCCACTCCTGTGTCATGAGTTGACACAGGAGTCTTAAAGTAATTTCAGGATGGGTTTTTTGAAAGGGTTTTTCAGCTGACCGTGAAGTCCTCTTTTGTATCCTTCCTCTATCTAGTAAGTGGACCTCGCTTTGCTAAATCTACCTTCATACTGTGTATGTCTTTTCCTCTGAACTCACCGTTAATATACGTGGGGGCTACTATCATCTTTGGGGAATTTCTCTAGAGGTAAGCCAGGTCTGTTCCTTCCTCTTCCAGGCGTAGTTAGTTCTCCGGCTGGCGCATGGCATCTAGGCAGCCGTAGGAATGCTTCCTGGCTACTGTTAGTTGTGTGGTAGATTTAGGTCACGGTCAGCTTGAGTTTCCATCACCCGAGAGCTAGTCTGTTATTTTCGTGTTTCTGATGTTCCCATGCCATTGGGGAATCATTACAGTATGACCGGCCGCTGTTAAAGTAATTGGCAGAAGAAAGGAGAGTAAAAGAAGTCTGTAGATTTTTTTTTTTTTTTTCCTCTCATGTTTGCTACTTAGTTGGCTCAGTTGTATTTCTGCTCTATTTACAGCCTTGCCTTTCTCTCCTTCTAATCCTTGAATGGCTCTGATCTCTCCGGTTTAAGGATGGACCCTCAGAGTTTGGCTGCAGGTTTAAATAATCTTGCTACGAAGGTTCAGAATTTACAAGATTACGTTATACGTACTACTATTTCTGAACCTAAGATTCCTACACCAGAGGTATTTTCCGGAGATAGATCTCGGTTTCTGAATTTCAAATGTAATTGTAAATTATTCCTTTCTCTCAGACCTCACTCCTCTGGAGATCCTGTTCAGCAGGTTAAGATTGTGATTTCTTTGCTGCCAGGTGACCCTCAAAATTGGGCATTTTCATTGACACCAGGGGATCCTGCGTTGCTCAATGTGGATGCGTTTTTTCTGGCTTTAGGGTTGCTGTATGAGGAACCTAATTTGGAGATTCAAGCTGAAAAAGCTGTAATAGCCCTGTCTCAAGGGCAAGATGAAGCTGAGATATACTGCCAAAAATTTCGTAAATGGTCTGTGCTTACTCAGTGGAATGAGTGTGCCCTGGCGGCAAATTTCAGAGAGGGCCTTTCTGATGCCGTTAAGGATGTCATGGTGGGGTTTCCTACGCCCACAGGTCTGAATGAGTCCATGACAATGGCGATTCAGATTGATCGGCGTTTGCGGGAGTGCAAACCCGTGCACCATTTGGCGGTATCTTCTGAAGGGACGCCAGAGAAAATGCAATGTGACAGAATTCTGTCAAGAAGCGAGCGGCAGAATTATAGGCGCAAAAATGGCTTGTGCTTCTACTGTGGTGATTCCGCGCATGTTATATCAGCATGCTCTAAACGTACTAGGAAGGTTGACAAGTCTGTTTCTATTGGCACTTTACAGTCTAAATTTCTTCTGTCTGTAACTCTGATTTTTCATTATCAGTTATTACCGTGGATGCCTATGTGGACTCTGGCGCCGCTCTGAGTCTCATGGATTGGTCCTTCGCCAGGCGCTGTGGGTTTGATTTGGAGCCTCTGGAAGTTCCTACACCTCTGAAGGGTATTGATTCTACACCTCTGGCTTGTAATAGACCACAGTTCTGGACGCAAGTGACTATGCGTATGACTCCAGACCATCAGGAGATGATTCGCTTCCTCGTGTTGTATAATTTACATGATGTTTTAGTGCTTGGATTACCATGGTTACAATCTCATAACCCAGTACTGGACTGGAAAACTATGTCTGTGTTAAGCTGGGGATGTCGGGGGGCTCATGGGGACATACCTTTGGTTCCTATCTCGTCATCTATTCCCTCTGAGATTCCTGCATTTTTGTCGGATTTTGGGGATATTTTTGAAGAGCCTAAAATTGGTTCTCTCCCTCCCCACAGAGAGTGTGATTGCGCCATAGATCTGATTCCAGGCAGTAAATTTCCAAAGGGTCGTTTGTTTAACCTATCTGTACCTGAGCATGCTGCCATGCGAGAATATGTTAAGGAGTCCCTGGAAAAGGGACATATTCGTCCTTCTTCATCACCTTTAGGAACTGGGTTTTTCTTTGTCTCTAAAAAGGATGGCTCGCTGAGGCCTTGTATTGATTATCGACTCCTGAATAAAATTACTGTCAAATATCAGTATCCGTTGCCGCTGCTTACTGATTTGTTTGCTCGCATAAGGGGGGCTAAGTGGTTCTCCAAGATTGATCTCCGTGGGGCGTATAATTTGGTGCGAATTAAGCAAGGGGATGAGTGGAAAACCGCATTTAATACGCCTGAGGGCCACTTTGAGTATTTAGTAATGCCTTTCGGCCTTTCTAATGTGCCTTCAGTTTTTCAGTCCTTTATGCATGATATTTTCCGTGAATATCTGGATAAATTTATGATTGTGTATTTGGACGATATTTTGATTTTTTCTGAGGACTGGGAGTCTCATGTTCAGCAGGTCAGGAGGGTTTTTCAGGTCTTGCGGGAGAATTCTCTGTGTGTAAAGGGTTCTAAGTGTGTTTTTGGGGTTCAAAAGATTTCCTTTTTGGGGTACATTTTTTCCCCTTCTTCTGTTGAGATGGACCCTGTCAAGGTTCGGGCTATTTGTGACTGGACGCAGCCTACTTCTCTAAAGGGTCTTCAGAAGTTCTTGGGCTTTGCTAATTTTTATCGTCGATTTATAACTGGTTTTTCTGGTGTTGCTAAGCCTCTTACGGATTTGACTAAGAAGGGTGCTGATGTTGCCAATTGGTCCTCTGCCGCTGTGGAGGCCTTTCGGGAACTTAAGCGCCGCTTTTCGTCTGCCCCTGTGTTGCGCCAGCCCGATGTCTCTCTCCCCTTTCAGGTTGAGGTCGATGCTTCCGAGATCGGAGCGGGGGCGGTTTTGTCGCAGAAAAGTTCCGATTGCTCAGTGATGAGACCTTGTGCGTTCTTTTCTCGAAAATTTTCTGCCGCCGAAAGAAATTATGATGTCGGTAATCGGGAGCTTTTGGCCATGAAGTGGGCATTTGAGGAGTGGCGTCATTGGCTTGAGGGTGCTAGACATCAGGTGGTGGTTTTGACTGATCACAAGAATCTGATTTATCTTGAGTCTGCCAGGCGCCTGAATCCTAGACAGGCGCGCTGGTCATTGTTTTTCTCTCGGTTTAATTTTGTGGTCTCATATCTACCAGGTTCTAAGAATGTGAAGGCGGATGCCCTTTCTACGAGTTTTGAGCCTGATTCCCCTGGTGATTCGGAGCCTACAGGTATCCTTAAGGATGGGGTGATATTGTCCGCTATTTCCCCAGATCTGCGACGTGCTTTGCAAGAGTTTCAGGCGGATAGACCTGATCGCTGTCCACCTGGTAGACTGTTTGTTCCTGATGATTGGACCAGTAGAGTCATCTCGGAGGTTCATTCTTCTACGCTGGCGGGTCATCCTGGAATTTTTGGTACCAGGGATTTGGTGGCTAGATCCTTCTGGTGGCCATCTCTGTCTCGTGATGTGCGTGTTTTTGTGCAGTCTTGTGATGTGTGTGCTCGGGCCAAGCCTTGTTGTTCTAGGGCTAGCGGGTTGTTGTTGCCCTTGCCTATTCCGAAGAGGCCTTGGACGCACATCTCGATGGACTTTATTTCTGATCTTCCTGTCTCTCAGAGGATGTCTGTTATCTGGGTGGTGTGTGACCGTTTTTCTAAGATGGTTCATTTGGTGCCATTGCCGAAGTTGCCTTCCTCGTCTGAGTTGGTTCCTTTGTTTTTTCAAAATGTGGTTCGCTTGCATGGTATTCCTGAAAATATCGTTTCTGATAGGGGTACCCAGTTCGTTTCTAGATTTTGGCGGGCATTCTGTGCCAGGTTGGGCATTGATTTGTCTTTTTCGTCTGCCTTCCATCCTCAGACTAATGGCCAGACGGAGCGAACTAATCAAACTTTGGAGACGTATTTGAGGTGTTTTGTGTCTGCGGATCAGGATGATTGGGTTGCCTTTTTGCCGTTGGCGGAGTTTGCTCTTAATAATCGGGCCAGTTCTGCCACTTTGGTTTCCCCTTTCTTTTGCAATTCGGGGTTTCATCCCCATTTTTCTTCTGGTCAGGTGGAGTCTTCGGATTGTCCTGGAGTAGATGCTGTGGTGGATCGGTTGTATTGGATTTGGGAACAAGTGGTGGACAATTTGAATTTGTCCCAGGAGAGGACTCAGCGGTTTGCTAACCGCCAGCGTCGGGTTGGTCCTCGCCTTCGTGTTGGGGACTTGGTGTGGTTGTCTTCCCGTTTTGTCCCAATGAGGGTTTCTTCTCCTAAATTTAAGCCTCGGTTCATCGGTCCCTATAGGATTTTGGAGATTATTAACCCTGTTTCCTTTCGTTTGGACCTTTGTCATGATTCTCAATGGCGAGAGAACATAGCCCAGCATATATGAGAACTAGCTCTTGGAAGATGGAAACTATACTGACCATGAACTAAACCTGCCGCACAACTAGAAGTGGCCGGGTAGCATGCCTACGTTTTTTATCCCTAGATGCCCAGCGCCAGCCGGAGAACTACCTAATCCTAGCAGAGGAAAAGACAGTCCTGGCTCACCTCTAGAGAAATTTTCCCAAAAGGCAGACAGAGGCCCCCACATATATTGGCGGTGATTTTAGATGAAATGACAAACGTAGTATGAAAATAGGTTTAGCAAAATCGAGGTCCGCTTACTAGATAGCATGAAGACAGAAAGGGCACTTTCATGGTCAGCAGAAAACCCTATCAAAACACCATCCAGAAATTACTTTAAGACTCTAGCATTAACTCATAACACCAGAGTGGCAATTTCCGCTCACAAGAGCTTTCCAGACACAGTAACGAAACAGCAGCTGTGAACAGGAACAAAATGCAAAAACACACAAGGACAAAAGTCCAACTTAGCTAGGAGTTGTCTAGTAGCAGGAACATGCACAGAAGGCTTCTGATTACATTGTTGACCGGCATGAAACTGACAGAGGAGCAAGGTTATATAGCGACTCCCACATCCTGATAGGAGCAGGTGAAAAGAGGGGATGATGCACACAAGTACAATTCCACAAGTGGCCACCGGGGGAGCCCAGAATCCAATTTCACAACAGTACCCCCCCCTCAAGGAGGGGGCACCGAACCCTCACCAGAACCACCAGGGCGATCAGGATGAGCCCTATGAAAGGCACGGACAAGATCGGAGGCATGAACATCAGAGGCAGTGACCCAAGAATTATCCTCCTGACCGTATCCCTTCCATTTGACCAGATACTGGAGTTTCCGTCTGGAAACACGAGAGTCTAAGATCTTTTCCACAACGTACTCCAACTCACCCTCAACCAACACCGGAGCAGGAGGCTCAACGGAAGGCACAGCCGGTACCTCATACCTGCGCAACAATGACCGATGAAAAACATTATGAATCGAAAAGGATGCAGGGAGGTCCAAACGGAAGGACACAGGGTTAAGAATCTCCAATATCTTGTACGGGCCGATGAACCGAGGCTTAAACTTAGGAGAAGAAACCCTCATAGGGACAAAACGAGAAGACAACCACACCAAGTCCCCAACACAAAGCCGAGGACCAACACGACGACGGCGGTTGGCAAAAAGCTGAGTCTTCTCCTGGGACAACTTCAAATTGTCCACCACCTGCCCCCAAATCTGATGCAACCTCTCCACCACAGCATCCACTCCAGGACAATCCGAAGATTCCACTTGACCGGAGGAAAATCGAGGATGAAACCCCGAATTACAGAAAAACGGGGACACCAAGGTGGCAGAGCTGGCCCGATTATTGAGGGCGAACTCCGCCAAAGGCAAAAAAGCAACCCAATCATCCTGATCCGCAGACACAAAACACCTCAAATATGTCTCCAAGGTCTGATTAGTCCGCTCGGTCTGGCCATTAGTCTGAGGATGGAAAGCAGACGAAAAAGACAAATCTATGCCCATCCTAGCACAGAATGCCCGCCAAAATCTAGACACGAATTGGGTCCCTCTGTCAGAAACGATATTCTCCGGAATACCATGCAAACGAACAACATTTTGAAAAAACAGAGGAACCAACTCGGAAGAAGAAGGCAACTTAGGCAAGGGAACCAGATGGACCATCTTAGAGAAACGGTCACACACCACCCAGATGACAGACATCTTCTGAGAAACAGGCAGATCCGAAATAAAATCCATCGAGATGTGCGTCCAAGGCCTCTTCGGGATAGGCAAGGGTAACAACAATCCACTAGCCCGAGAACAACAAGGCTTGGCCCGAGCACAAACGTCACAAGACTGCACAAAGCCTCGCACATCTCGTGACAGGGAAGGCCACCAGAAGGACCTTGCCACCAAATCCCTGGTACCAAAGATTCCAGGATGACCTGCCAACGCAGAAGAATGAACCTCAGAGATGACTCTACTGGTCCAATCATCAGGAACAAACAGTCTACCAGGTGGGCAACGATCAGGTCTATCCGCCTGAAACTCCTGCAAGGCCCGCCGCAGGTCTGGAGAAACGGCAGACAATATCACTCCATCTTTAAGGATACCTGTGGGCTCAGAATTACCAGGGGAGTCAGGCTCAAAACTCCTAGAAAGGGCATCCGCCTTAACATTCTTAGAACCCGGTAGGTAAGACACCACAAAATTAAACCGAGAGAAAAACAACGACCAGCGCGCCTGTCTAGGATTCAGGCGCCTGGCAGACTCAAGGTAAATTAAATTTTTGTGGTCAGTCAATACCACCACCTGATGTCTGGCCCCCTCAAGCCAGTGACGCCACTCCTCAAAAGCCCACTTCATGGCCAAAAGCTCCCGATTCCCAATATCATAATTCCGCTCGGCGGGCGAAAATTTACGGGAAAAAAAAGCACAAGGTCTCATCACGGAGCAGTCGGAACTTCTCTGCGACAACACCGCCCCAGCTCCGATTTCAGAAGCGTCGACCTCAACCTGAAAAGGAAGAGCAACATCAGGCTGACGCAACACTGGGGCGGAAGAAAAGCGGCGCTTGAGCTCCCGAAAGGCCTCCATAGCATCAGGGGACCAATCAGCAACATCAGCACCCTTCTTAGTCAAATCAGTCAATGGTTTTACAACATCAGAAAAACCAGCAATAAATCGACGATAAAAGTTAGCAAAGCCCAAAAATTTCTGAAGACTCTTAAGAGAAGAGGGTTGCGTCCAATCACCAATAGCCTGAACCTTGACAGGATCCATCTCGATGGAAGAGGGGGAAAAAATGTATCCCAAGAAGGAAATCTTTTGAACCCCAAAAACACACTTAGAACCCTTCACACACAAGGAATTAGACCGCAAAACCTGAAAAACCCTCCTGACCTGCTGGACATGAGAGTCCCAGTCATCCGAAAAAATCAGAATATCATCCAGATACACAATCATAAATTTATCCAAATAATCGCGGAAAATGTCATGCATAAAGGACTGGAAGACTGAAGGGGCATTTGAAAGACCAAAAGGCATCACCAAATACTCAAAATGGCCCTCGGGCGTATTAAATGCGGTTTTCCACTCATCCCCCTGCTTGATTCGCACCAAATTATACGCCCCACGGAGATCAATCTTAGAGAACCACTTGGCCCCCTTTATACGAGCAAACAAATCAGTAAGCAGTGGTAACGGATATTGATATTTAACCGTGATTTTATTCAAAAGTCGATAATCAATACACGGCCTCAAAGAGCCGTCTTTCTTAGACACAAAGAAAAAACCGGCTCCTAAGGGAGATGACGAAGGACGAATATGTCCCTTTTCCAAGGACTCCTTTATATATTCTCGCATAGCCGCGTGTTCAGGCACAGACAGATTAAATAAACGCCCCTTAGGGTATTTACTACCCGGGATCAAGTCTATGGCACAATCGCACTCCCGGTGCGGAGGTAGTGAACCAACCTTGGGTTCTTCAAAAACGTCACGAAAGTCAGACAAGAATTCAGGAATCTCAGAGGGAATAGATGATGAAATGGAAACCAAAGGTACGTCCCCATGAGTTCCTTTACATCCCCAGCTTACCACAGACATAGCTCTCCAGTCGAGGACTAGGTTATGAGATTGCAGCCATGGCAATCCCAGCACCAAAACATCATGTAGATTATACAGCACCAGAAAGCGAATAACCTCCTGGTGATCCGGATTAACACGCATAGTCACTTGTGTCCAGTATTGTGGTTTATTACTAGCCAATGGGGTGGAGTCAATCCCTTTCAGAGGTATCGGAGCCTCCAATGGCTCCAAATCATACCCACAGCGTTTGGCAAAGGACCAATCCATAAGACTCAAAGCAGCGCCAGAGTCGACATAGGCGTCCGCGGTAATAGATGACAAAGAACAAATCAGGGTCACAGATAGAATAAACTTAGACTGTAAAGTGCTAATTGAAACAGACTTGTCAGGCTTCTTAGTACGCTTAAAGCATGCTGATATAACATGAGTTGAATCACCACAATAGAAGCACAACCCATTTTTTCGTCTAAAATTCTGCCGCTCGCTTCTGGACAGAATTCTATCACATTGCATATTTTCTGGCGTTTTCTCAGTAGACACCGCCAAATGGTGCACAGGTTTGCGCTCCCGCAGACGCCTATCGATCTGAATAGCCATCGTCATGGACTCATTCAGACTCGCAGGCACAGGGAACCCCACCATAACATCCTTAATGGCATCAGAGAGACCTTCTCTGAAAATCGCCGCCAGGGCGCACTCATTCCACTGAGTAAGCACAGACCATTTGCGGAATTTTTGGCAGTACATTTCAGCTTCATCTTGCCCCTGAGACAAGGACATCAAGGCCTTTTCCGCCTGAAGCTCTAAATGAGGTTCCTCATAAAGCAACCCCAAGGCCAGAAAAAACGCATCCACATTGAGCAACGCAGGATCCCCTGGTGCCAATGCAAAAGCCCAGTCCTGAGGGTCGCCCCGGAGCAAGGAAATTACAATCCTGACCTGCTGTGCAGGGTCTCCGGCAGAGCGAGACTTCAGGGACAAAAACAATTTGCAATTATTTTTAAAATTTTGAAAGTGAGATCTATTCCCCGAGAAGAATTCAGGCAAAGGAATTCTAGGCTCAGACATAGGTGCATGAACAACAAAATCTTGCAAATTTTGTACCCTTGTGGCGAGATTATTCAAACCTGTAGCTACACTCTGAAGATCCATTTGAAACAGGTGAACACAGAGCCATTCAAGGATTAGAAGGAGAGAAAGAGAGGAAGGCTGCAGTATAGGCAGACTAGCAAGTGATTCAATTAAGAGCACACTCAGAACTAGAGGGAAAAAAAAAAAAAAAAAAATTGTAGCAGACTTCTTTTTTCTCTCCTTTCTCAGCCAGTAATTTAACCCTTTTTTGGGCCGGTCAAACTGTCATGATTCTCAATGGCGAGAGAACATAGCCCAGCATATATGAGAACTAGCTCTTGAAAGATGGAAACTATACTGACCATGAACTAAACCTGCCGCACAACTAGAAGTGGCCGGGTAGCATGCCTACGTTTTTTATCCCTAGATGCCCAGCGCCAGCCGGAGAACTACCTAATCCTAGCAGAGGAAAAGACAGTCCTGGCTCACCTCTAGAGAAATTTTCCCAAAAGGCAGACAGAGGCCCCCACATATATTGGCGGTGATTTTAGATGAAATGACAAACGTAGTATGAAAATAGGTTTAGCAAAATCGAGGTCCGCTTACTAGATAGCATGAAGACAGAAAGGGCACTTTCATGGTCAGCAGAAAACCCTATCAAAACACCATCCAGAAATTACTTTAAGACTCTAGCATTAACTCATAACACCAGAGTGGCAATTTCCGCTCACAAGAGCTTTCCAGACACAGTAACGAAACAGCAGCTGTGAACAGGAACAAAATGCAAAAACACACAAGGACAAAAGTCCAACTTAGCTAGGAGTTGTCTAGTAGCAGGAACATGCACAGAAGGCTTCTGATTACATTGTTGACCGGCATGAAACTGACAGAGGAGCAAGGTTATATAGCGACTCCCACATCCTGATAGGAGCAGGTGAAAAGAGGGGATAATGCACACAAGTACAATTCCACAAGTGGCCACCGGGGGAGCCCAGAATCCAATTTCACAACAGACCTTCGAGCATCTTTCGCTATCCATAATGTGTTCCATCGGTCGTTGTTGCGGAGATACGAGGTGCCGGTGGTTCATTCTGCTGGGCCTCCTGCTCCTGTGCTGGTTGAGGGTGAATTGGAGTACGTTATAGAGAAGATCTTGGACTCCCGTATTTCCAGGCGGAGACTCCAGTACCTGGTTAAATGGAAGGGCTATGGTCAGGAAGATAATTCTTGGGTAACTGCCTCTGATGTTCATGCCTCGGATTTGGTTCGTGCCTTTCATAGGGCTCATCCAGGTCGCCTTGGCGGTTCTTGTGAGGGTTCGGTGCCCCCTCCTTAAGGGGGGGGTACTGTTGTGATCTGCTTTTTGGCTCCCCTGGTGGTGGCTGGTGGTACTGGAGACTTGTGTGTGCATTTCTGCCTCAGCTCACCTGCTTCCATCAGTTTCGGGAGTTCCCTATTTAGCCTTGCTCTCCAGTCACTTCCTTGCCGGTCATCATTGTAACCTGAGTCATTCAGTTGCATGTTGCTGCTACTAGTCTGCTGATCAGCTAAGTGGACTCTTGTCCTTATTGTTTTGTTTTTCTTGTCCAGTTTACAGTTTTGTCATTTCCTGTTACTGGAAGCTCTTGTGGACTGAAATTGCCACTCCTGTGTCATGAGTTGACACAGGAGTCTTAAAGTAATTTCAGGATGGGTTTTTTGAAAGGGTTTTTCAGCTGACCGTGAAGTCCTCTTTTGTATCCTTCCTCTATCTAGTAAGTGGACCTCGCTTTGCTAAATCTACCTTCATACTGTGTATGTCTTTTCCTCTGAACTCACCGTTAATATACGTGGGGGCTACTATCATCTTTGGGGAATTTCTCTAGAGGTAAGCCAGGTCTGTTCCTTCCTCTTCCAGGCGTAGTTAGTACTCCGGCTGGCGCATGGCATCTAGGCAGCCGTAGGAATGCTTCCTGGCTACTGTTAGTTGTGTGGTAGATTTAGGTCACGGTCAGCTTGAGTTTCCATCACCCGAGAGCTAGTCTGTTATTTTCGTGTTTCTGATGTTCCCATGCCATTGGGGAATCATTACAGTATAGGGGCTTCAAGAGGGACACATGAAAGGTGTCGGTGATACCCAGGCGTGGTGGAAGGGCTAAATGATAGACCACAGGGTTAACCTGCTCGAGGACCTTAAAATGACCCAAGTAGCAAGGTGCAAACTTAGTGGACTCAACTCGCAGCCCGATGCTACAGGCGGAGAGCCACACCAAGTCGCCAGGAGCAAAGGTCGGAGCGGGGCGCCGATGTGCATCGGCGGAGGACCTCATTCTCTCCTTGGAAGCCCGAATGGCATCCTGAGTGTGGTCCCAAATATCCAATGCTCCACAGCCCAGTTTGCCACCCTGGAGTCGGCGGAAGACATGGACATAGGCATAGGTACCCACGGATGCTGACCATAATTGAGGAGGAATGGGGTTTGTCCAGTGAAGTCGGCTACGGCATTGTTCAGCGTTAACTCTGCCCATGATAGCAAGGATGCCCAGTCATCCTGCCTGACTGAGACAAAATGTTGCAAATATGTGACCAAGGTCTGGTTGGCTCTCTCTACCAACCCATTTGTCTCGGGATGATATGCGGAGGAGAGATTTAACTCAATGCTGAGAAGACGACAAAGCTCCCTCCAGAGCCGAGACGCAAACTGGGGACGCCGATCACTGACAATTTTGTCCAGCATACCGTGTAGGCGGAAGACGTGTTTTATGAACAATGCTGCCAAGACCCGTGCAGAAGGTAACCGTGGTAGCGGCACCAAATGCACCATTTTCGAGAAATGATCAGTGATGACCCAAATGATGGTACAGCCGCGAGACTTGGGCAAACCCACTACAAAGTCCATCCCGACCATCTCCCAAGGCCTGTCTGCCACCGGCAAGGGATAGAGTAACCCAGCTGGCTGTTGTCGAGGAGACTTATTTTTGGCGCAGGAGACACACGCCTGAATATAATCTCTGACATCTCGAACCATATGTGGCCACCAGTACATCCTCGACAGCAGTTCAGATGTCCTCTTTGTCCCAAAGTGTCCACCCACCTTGGACGAATGAGCCCAAGAGAGAACCTCTGGTCGCAAATTAATGGGCACAAAAGTCTTGCCCGGAGGCACAGAATCTAGCGAAACCAGAGCTACGGTTCTCAGGCTCTCCGAAGGGACAATAAGCCGAGGCTCTCCTTCCTCCTCCTCAGATGACACAACAGAGCGAGAGAGGGCGTCAGCACGAATGTTCTTCTCCCCAGCCAGATAATTGAGGCTAAAGTGGATCCGGGAGAAGAACAAGGACCATCTGGCCTAGCGAGAATTTAGCCGCTGGGCTGTTTGTAAATATAAAAAGTTTTTGTGGTCCGTGAAGACTTGAAAGGGACAACGAGCCCCCTCCAAGAGATGTCTCCACTCAGAGAAAGCCAACTTCATCGCCAGCAACTCCCTGTCCCCAATGGAATAATTCCTCTCCGCAGGTGTGAAGGTCTTGGAAAAGAAGAAGCACGGATGCTTCCGTCTTTGAGCATCCTTTTGAAATAGGACTGCTCCTGCACCAACAGAAGAGGCATCCACCTCCATTATGAGCGGCTTATCAACATCGGGACGATGTAGGATAGGAGCACAAGCAAAATGAGACTTAATAGCAGAAAAGGCCCTGGAGACCTCTTCAGACCACAATTTGGGATTTGCTCCCTTCTTGGTGAGGGCTACCAAGGGAGCTACCAAAGTTGAGAAGTGGTTAATGAACCGGCGATAGTAATTTATGAACCCCATAAAGCATTGCACCGCTTTAAGAGAATGGGGTTCTTGCCAGTCCATCACAGCCTGTAGTTTGGCAGGATCCATAGCCAATCCCTGGGCTGAGATGATATAGCCCAGGAAAGGTAAAGACTCCTGCTCAAACATACACTTCTCCAACTTTGCATAAAGAGAATTTGCCTGTAAGAGGTCGAAGTCTCTGCCAACATCTCTCTGGTGGGAGTCAATATCTGAAGAGAAGATGAGAATATCATCCAGATACACTACGACCGAGGTGGAGAGCATATCCCGGAAGATGTCATTGACAAAGTCTTGGGAGATGGGGCATTACAGAGCCCGAAGGGCATCACCAGATACTCATAGTGCCCATCTCTCATGTTAAACGCCGTCTTCCATTCATCCCCTCACGGATGCGAATCAGGTTATAAGCACCATGCAGATCTAATTTGGTAAATACCCTTGCTCCCCGAAGCCTATCAAAAACTCAGAAATCAGGGGCAGCGGGTACTTATTTTTAATGGTGATGGCATTAAGACCCCTGTAATCTATGCAAGGACGTAACTCTCCATTCTTCTTCTGCATGAAGAAGAACCCCGCCCCTGCTGGTGACCCTGACTTCCTAATGAACCCTCTTGCCAAATTCTCCTGGATGTATTGGGACATAGCCTCCATCTCTGGGAGAGAGAGGGGATAGACATGTCCCCGAGGAGGTTCTGCTCCAGGCAAGAGATCTATAGGGCAGTCATAGGGACGGTGAGGCGGAAGGGTCTCCACAGCCTTTTTAAAGAAGACATCAGCATAGGACCAATAGCATTTGGGAAGAGAAGAGAGATCTGCGGGTATCTCAGTGGTGGAAACCTGAACGCATGCTTTCACACATCTGCCCTTACAAGCATCACCCAACCCAATATCCTCCCAGAGATCCACTCAATATGTGGGGAGTGGAAACAGAGCCAGGGTATCCCCAACAGAATCTCATCCATTCCCTCGAGAAGGACAAGAAGGGAAATAATCTCCTGGTGGGATGGGGACATGGCTAAGGTGAAAGGGACAGTCTGATGTGTGATCTGTAGTGTTGAGCGATACCGTCCGATACTTGAAAGTATCGGTATCGGATAGTATCGGCCGATACCCGAAAAGTATCGGATATCGCCGATACCGATACCCGATACCAATACAAGTCAATGGGACACCAAGTATCGGAAGGTATCCTGATGGTTCCCAGGGTCTGAAGGAGAGGAAACTCTCCTTCAGGCCCTGGGATCCATATTAATGTGTAAAATAAAGAATAAAAATAAAAAATAGTGATATACTCACCCTCTGACGCGCCCTGGTTGTAACCGCCAGCCTCCGTTCATAAGAATGAGCGCTTGAAAGTCCTTAGATGACATCGCGGCCTGTGATTGGTCGCGGAGCGGTCACGTCAGCGCTTCATTCTTATGAACGGAGGCTGGCGGTTACAACCAGGGCGCGTCAGAGGGTGAGTATATCAATATTTTTTATTTTTATTCTTTATTTTACACATTAATATCGATCCCGATACCGATTCCCGATACCACAAAAGTATCGGATCTCAATATCGGAATTCCGATACTGCAAATATCGGCCGATACCCGATAATTGCGGTATCGGAATGCTCAACACTAGTGATCTGTAATGGAAGTGTTGACCCATTCACGACTCTAACAGTTACTGGTTTGGGTAGCATTACCAGAGGTATTGTGTGGCGCAAAGCAAAAGCAGAGGACATGAAATTCCCCTCTGCTCCTGAATCCACACAAAGCTCAACTGTATGAGTGGATGAGCCTAAGAGGATTGTCCCTTTAAAGGACAACTTGGAGGAAAATGCCGCTGAGTCTAGTGAACCCCCTCCTATTGTCACTAGACGCGATCGTTTCCCTGACCGCCGTGGACATTGATTTGCATAATGTCCCAGTTGTTGCCAATTTTTACACATCACGGGTATTTGAGCAGACTGAGACCTAGGTCCCGCTCGAGAAACCTCTATGGCCTCATGGGAGTCGGATGCCTGAACAGGAGACTATAGAGGTTTGGCAAAGGTGGGAGCCTGCCGAAACCTCTGCCTACACTGGGTCCACTCCAACCTCCGCTCATTAAAACGGAGATCGATGCGGGTAGAAATGGAAATGAGCTCCTCCAGTGTGGCAGGAATCTCCCTGGTGGCTAAGGCATCCTTTACATGATCTGCCAGTCCTTTCCAGAACACCAGAATAAGAATTTTATCTGGCCATTCTAGCTCAGAGGCAAGAGTCCGGTATTGGATGGCAAACTATCTGACCATGGACGAACCCTGAGTAATTGCCAACAATTGGAGCTCGGTATCGTGGGTAACACGTGGTCCCAAAAAGACCTGCCTCAGAGCATCCAAGAAGAGAGGAGCACTCTGTAGCACACGATCATCACGCTCCCAAAGCGGCATTGCCCACTCCAACGCCCTGCCCGACAAAAGAGAAATAATGAATGCCACTTTTGCCCGTTCCGTAGGAAAACGTGTAGCCAGGAGCTCGAGGTGTATAGAGCACTGGCTCATGAATCCCCGACACAGTTTACTATCACCAGCAAACTTGTCTGGAAGTGGGAGACGGGGTATAGTCAGAGCAGCGGTGGCAGTGGACAGACTGGCTGCAGCTACACTTGCAGCCTGAACAGCGACAGCGGTGACGTCCACAGCTGAGGTTGTACGCTCTAGGGCCGCCAACCTACCCTCCAGCTACTGGATGTACCATTGTAGATGCTGATCGTCCGCCATTTTCTAGCCAGACCCTGGCACTAGTGTACTGTTAGGGCTAGCAGAACGCACTGAGTAAATATAAATGTTTTATTGAAACAGATGCGTTCGCAGCCCGGGGTCCACCGTGCAGGAGAACCTGCTGCTGGGAAATGGTGGCACTATATGGCGGTATCAACCAACTCTGTTAGCTTCACAGAGCAGCCAAGAAAGCAAAGCTCTGTGCCCTGTTAACTTTCACAGAGGCACAGGCTAACTACCCAAATTAGAGCAGTCAGTGGTCATGCATGCATACAAAACTCCTCGCCGGAGGTGCCAGCATTCTGGGGGCTTATTTCAGCCGGGTCCCTGAATACATTCAAACACAATCTCCTCGCTGGAGGTGCCAGCATTCTAGGGGCTTATTTCAGCCGGGTCCCTGAACACATACAGCCACATGACCACACTGGCGCAAAGCACATAACTTGAAAAGACACTAGCGCATGGCCGTGCGGCCATGCGAGCCTTAAAAAGTTGCAGCACGTACAGGACCTTCCTAGAAGGACCAATGAGAGGCTGCTACAGAGCCTGCACACCTACAGGACCTTCCTAGATGGACCATTAGAATTGACAGCAGTATCTGAACATGTGACCCTTGATCTCCACTGAGAGATCTTACTCTGGGCATGCTCGGAACGAGGAAATCAGGACTTAGTCCCAGCAGCGTCTGCTCGCCACTGCCCAACACTGGCCTCAATGGCAGAAGCAGGAAAGGCAGCAGCAACTCTTTGCACAGAGTCAGCATGAGCGAGATGCTGGGACCGACGTCTCCGCTGAGCAGGCTCACTGCGACAGAAGAATGGGAGACCGCAGCGGAGATGGCCCAAGATTCCCCCTGTGCAGACGCGGGAACTCGACCCCTAACACACAATAGGCACGTCCGTGATACTGTTGTGGAGAATTTTAAAGCCAGATTTGGATACAAAATGATTTCCAAAACTTTAAACATCCCAATGAGCAATGTGCAAGCGATCATAGTGAAATGGAAGGAGTGGCATACCACTGCAAATCTACCAAGACCCGGCCGTCCCTCTAAACTTTCATCTCAAACAAGGAGAAGACTGATCAGAGATGCAGCCAAGAGGCCCATGATCACTCTGGATGAACTGCAGAGATCTACAGTTGAGGTGGGACATTCTGTCCATAGGACAACAATCAGTCATACATTGCACAAATCTGGCCTTTATGGAAGAGTGGCAAGAAGAAAGTAATTTCTCAAAGATATCCGTAAAAAGTGTTGTTTAAAGTTTGCAACAAGCCATCTGGGAGACACAAAAAACATGTGGAAGAAGGTGCTCTGGTCAGTTGAAACAAAAATCAAACTGTTTGGCAACAATGCCAAACGATGTGTTTGGCGTAAAGGCTACACAGCTCATCACCCTGAACACACCATCCCCACTGTCAAACATGGTGATGCCAGCATCATGGTTTGGGCCTGCTTTTATTCAGCAGGGACAGGGAAGATGGTAAAAATTAATGGGAAGAAGGATGGAGCCAAATACAGGACCATTCTTGAAGAAAACCTATTGGAGTCTGCAAAAGACCTGAGACTGGAACGGAGATTTGTCTTCCAACAAGACAATGATCCCAAACATAAAGTAAAATCTACAATGGAATGGTTCATAAATAAACGTATCCAGGTGTTAGAATGGCCAAGTCAAAGTCCAGACCTCAATCGAGAATCTGTGGAAAGAGCTGAAAACTGCTGTTCACAAACGATCTCCATCAAACCTCACTGAGCACTAGCTGTTTTCCAAGTAAGAAAGGGCAAGAATTTCAGTCTCTGGATGTACAAAACTAATAGAGATATACCCCAAGCGACTTGCAGCTGTAATCAGAGCAAAAAATGATGCAACAAAGTATTAAGTTAAAGGGGCCAAATAATATTGTACGCCCCACTTTTCAGTTTTTGAATTTCCACAAAAATTTAAAATAACCAATAAATTTCGTTCAATTTCACAATTGTGTTCCACTTGTTGTTGATTCTTCACCAAAAATTTACATTTGGTATCTTTATGTTTGAAGCATGATATGTGGGAAAAGGTTGAAAAGTTCCTGGAGGCCGAATACTTTCGCAAAGCACTGTAGCACTTATAGGACTGGGCGTGTATCTGTTGATGGAGGTATTGCTGATGTAGGCTTTTTTGGCATTATTAGTATTATAAGATTATAGCTTACCAGTTAGACAGAGAGTATAGGGTATTTCATTGTTTGTTCTTCCTTTTCCCTATTATCTCTCAGCCCGGTCTACAGGTCCTTCTCAAAAAATTAGCATATAGTGTTAAATTTCATTATTTACCATAATGTAATGATTACAATTAAACTTTCATATATTATAGATTCATTATCCACCAACTGAAATTTGTCAGGTCTTTTATTGTTTTAATACTGATGATTTTGGCATACAACTCCTGATAACCCAAAAAACCTGTCTCAATAAATTAGCATATTTCACCCGGCCAATCAAATAAAAGTGTTTTTTAATAACAAACAAAAAAACCATCAAATAATAATGTTCAGTTATGCACTCAATACTTGGTCGGGAATCCTTTGGCAGAAATGACTGCTTCAATGCGGCGTGGCATGGAGGCAATCAGCCTGTGACACTGCTGAGATGTTATGGAGGCCCAGGATGCTTCAATAGCGGCCTTAAGCTCATCCAGAGTGTTGGGTCTTGCGTCTCTCAACTTTCTCTTCACAATATCCCACAGATTCTCTATGGGGTTCAGGTCAGGAGAGCTGGCAGGCCAATTGAGCACAGTAATACCATGGTCAGTAAACCATTTACCAGTGGTTTTGGCACTGTGAGCAGGTGCCAGGTCGTGCTGGAAAATGAAATCTTCATCTCCATAAAGCATTTCAGCCGATGGAAGCATGAAGTGCTCCAAAATCTCCTGATAGCTAGGTGCATTGACCCTGCCCTTGACGAAACACAGTGGACCAACACCAGCAGCTGACATGGCACCCCACACCATCACTGACTGTGGGTACTTGACACTGGACTTCAGGCATTTTGGCATTTCCTTCTCCCCAGTCTTCCTCCAGACTCTGGCACCTTGATTTCCGAATGACATGCAAAATTTGCCAGTGCTGCTTCTCTGTAGCCCAGGTCAGGCGCTTCTGCCGCTGTTTATCGTTCAAAAGTGGCTTTACCTGGGGAATGCGGCACCTGTAGCCCATTTCCTGCACACGCCTGTGCACGGTGGCTCTGGATGTTTCCACACCAGACTCAGTCCACTGCTTCCTTAGGTTCCCCAAGGTCTGGAATCGGTCCTTCTCCACAATCTTTCTCAGGGTCCGGTCACCTCTTCTCGTTGTACAGCGTTTTCTGCCACATTGCTTCCTTCCAACAGACTTACCATTGAGGTGCCTTGATACAGCACTCTGGGAACAGCCTATTTGTTGAGAAATTTCTTTCTGGGTCTTACTCTCTTGCTTGAGGGTGTCAATGGTGGCCTTCTTGACATCTGTCAGGTCGCTAGTCTTACCCATGATGGGGGTTTTGAGTAATGAACCAGGCAGGGAGTTTTAAAAGCCTCAGGTATCTTTTGCATGTGTTTAGAGTTAATTAGTTGATTCAGAAGATTAGGGTAATAGGTCATTTAGAGAACCTTTTCTTGATATGCTAATTTATTGAGACAGGTTTTTTGGGTTATCAGGAGCTGTATGCCAAAATCATCAGTATTAAAACAATAAAAGACCTGACAAATTTCAGTTGGTGGATAATGAATCTATAATATATGAAAGTTTAATTGTAATCATTACATTATGGTAAATAATGAAATTTAACACTATATGCTAATTTTTTGAGAAGGACCTGTATATAGGCATTTGTTTCACTTAGGGGGATTATGTTTCTTTATTCTATTTATTAACAATAAAGGTTATATTTTAATTATAGGGGCCTCTTCTTTGGTAAACCACTGTAGCATGAGCCTGAGCAAGACGTTGGGACCGACGTCTATGCTCAGCAGCACCCGCAGCGGCCAAAGCTGGATGGGAGACCGTAGATGCAGGCAAAACTTGGAATCTACCCTGTGCAGCGGGAGAATCCCAGCATCCAACACCTACACATGTGGTGAAAATTGTTGGTACCCCTCGTTTAATGACAGAAAAACCCACAATGGTCACAGAAATAACTTAAATCTGAGAAAAGTAATAATAAATAAAAGATCTATGAAAATGAACAAATGAAAGTCAGACATTGCATTTTAACCATGCTTCCACAGAATAAAAAAAAATAAAACTCATGAAATAGGCCTGGACAGAATTAATGGTACCCCTGAAAATAATGTGACAAAAGGGACATGTTAAATCTAGGTGTGTCCACTAACTAGCAGCACAGGTGTCTACAATCTTGGAATCAGTGAGTGGGCCTGTATATAGAGCTACAAATACTCACTGTGCTGTTTGGTGACATGGTGTGTATCACACCAAACATGGACTAGAGGCAGCAAAGGAAAGAGTTGTCTAAGGAGATTAGAAAGAAAATTATAGACACGCATGTTAAAGGTAAAAGTTATAAGACCATCTCCAAGCAGCTTGATGTTCCTGTGACTACAGTTGTACATTTATTAAGAAATGTAAGATCCATGAGACTGTAGCCAATCGCCCTGGGCGTGACCACAGGAGGAAAATTGATGACAAATCAAAGAGATGGATAATATGAATGGTAACAAAAAATCCCAGAAAAACTTCTAAATAGATTAAAGGTGAACTTCAAGCTAAAGGAACATTAGTGTCAGATCGCACCATCCGTCGTTGTATAACCCTAAGTGGACTTCATGGGAGATGACCAAGTAGGACAACATTTTTGAAAAAAAATCATAAAAAAGTCAGACTGGAATTTGCCAAACTACATGTTGACAAGCCACAAAGTTTCTGGGAGAATGTCCTATGGACAGATGAGACACAAAATTGACCTTTTTGACAAGGTACATCAGCTCTATGTTCACAGATGGAAAAATGAAGCATATCAAGAAAAAAACACTGTCCCTACTGTGAAACATGGAGGAGGCTCTGCTATATTCTGGAGCTGCTTTGCTGCATTTGGCACAGGGTGTCTTAAATCTGTGCAGGGTACAATGAAATCTCAAGACTATCAAGAGATTCTAGGGAGAAATGTGCTGCCCAGTGTCAGAAAGCTTGGTCTCAGTCACAGGTCATGGGTCTTGCAACAGGATAATGACCTAAAACACACAGCTAAAAACATCCATGAATGGCTAAAATGAAAACACTGGACTATTCTGAAGTGGCCTTCAATGAGCCCTGACCTAAATCCTATTGAGCATCTTTGGAAAGAGCTGAAGCATGCCGTCTGGAAAAGGCAACCTTCAAATACAAGACAACTGGAGCAGTTTGCTCTTGAGGAGTGGGTCAAAATACCTGTCGAGAGGTGCAGAAGTCTCATTGACAGTTACAGGAATTGTTGGATTGCAGTGATTGTCTCAAAAGGTTATGCAACAAAATATTAAGATAAGGGTACCATCATTTCTGTCCAGACCTATTTCATGAGTTTTTTTTAATTCTGTGGAAGCATGGTTGAAAAGCAATGTCTGACTTTCATTTGTTCATTTTCATAGATCTTTTATTTATTATTACTTTTGTCAGATTCAAGTTATTTCTATGACCATTGTGGGTTTTTCTGTCATTAAACGAAGGGTACCAACAATTTTGACCATGTGATGTGATACTAAGTAATTCCTAAAAGGATTGCACATGATTTGCAGTCCCATTTCTAAGAAGGGTTTATTGAAAATAAGGAACACCCCAATCAATACCTTAAATCTGAGTGTTTAATTATCTTGCACTATCACCATGGGTTTAGAAATATTGCACAAAACTGTAATGCATTGTCTGCTTGTTTATTCTTTAAGTGATTTTGTAGCTTTGCATTGACTCTACTCTCCACCTTCCTCAGCTTTATTAATTTATATTAGAATTATAGTGTTATTGGAAAAACGTTTAACTGGGGTTAATGATGAGAGCACATGCTGAAGCAGGGATGTCCTTCATTTGATGAGGTCTTCAATATCCCTCAATTATCTTATGCAAATGTCAGGACCACCTATTACCAACTTGCAAAAATGTTGTGTTAGCCAGTAGAGATCAGCAGACCTTTCAATGTTCACTTTAGTTCGGATCAGTGAACATCCCAGTGTTAGTAAAATAAGGGGCCCTTCAAAAAATGATGTTCCGCTGCATTTTAATAACCAGCCAGGCAAAACTGGCAGCTGTGGGCTGCAACTCTCAGCTGTCAGCTTCAACAATGCTGGCTTTCTAGAAAATGGATCCCTACTCAGTATTTTTTAGTTATTTAATTAAATACTTAAAAAAAAAAACTTTGTGGGGTCCCTCCCATTTTTGACAACCATCCAAGCTAAAGCTGACAGCTAGGGCCTGCTATTCTCAGGCTGTAAAGTGCCATGGATATCAGCCTTCCCAGCCTAAAAATAGCAGCCTGCCAGCACCCAAATTCTGATGCTTTGTCTGATTCATTCCACTTGCCCTTGGCATTGGGAAGTGAGCCTCATATTTGAGGGGTTGATGTCACCTTTGTATTGTCCGGTGACATCAAGACCACAGCTTAGTAAGGGATCGGTGTCTTTCAGACGCCTATCCATTACTAATCCTTTAGTTTTATTGAAAATAAACATACTGCCAGAATAAATTATTTTAATTCAAATAATGACACAGACTCCTGTCATGGTTCCCAATGGCAAGGGAACGTAAGAAACATATAAATAACGAACGAGCTCTCGGGTGATGGAAACTCGAGTTGACCGTGAGCTAAATCTACCACACAACTAACAGTAGCCAGGGAGCATACCTACGGCTTCCTAAATGCCACGCGCCAGCCGGAGGACTAACTACGCCTGGTAGAGGAAGAAACAGACCTGGCTTACCTCTAGGGAAATACCCCAAAAGATGATAGCAGCCCCCCACATGTAATAACGGTGAATTAAGAGGAAAAGACATACACAGTATGAAAGTAGATTTAGCAAAGAGAGGTCCACTTACTAGATAGCAGAAGGATACAAAAGAGGACTTCACGGTCAACTGAAAACCCTTTCAAAAACCATCCTGAAATTACTTTAAGACTCCTGTGTCAACTCATGACACAGGAGTGGCAATTTCAGCCCGCAAGAGCTTCCAGCTACAGAGAATTACAAAAACTGCAAACTGGACAAAAGGTACAAAACAAAAGGACAAAGTCCACTTAGCTGATCAGCAGACTAGTAGCAGGAACATGCAACCGAAGGCTCTGGTTACAATGATGACCGGCAAGGAAATGACTGGAGAGCAAGGCTAAATAGGAAACTCCCAAACACTGATGGAAGCAGGTGAACAGAAGCAGCAAAGTGCAAACAAGTCACCAGTACCACCAGCAACCACCAGGGGAGCCCAAAAAGCGGATACACAACAGTACCCTCCCCTTAAGGAGGGGGCACCGAACCCTCACAAGAACCGCCAGGGCGATCTGGATGAGCCCTATGAAAGGCACGAACCAAATCCGAGGCATGAACATCAGAGGCAGTTACCCAAGAATTATCTTCCTGACCATAGCCTTTCCATTTAACCAGATATTGAAGTCTCCGTCTGGAAATACGGGAGTCCAAGATCTTCTCTACGATGTACTCCAATTCACCCTCCACCAGCACAGGAGCAGGAGGTTCAGTAGAAGGAACCACCGGTACCTCATATCTCCGCAACAACGACCGATGGAACACATTATGGATAGCGAAAGATGCCGGGAGGTCCAAACGAAAGGAAACAGGGTTAAGAATCTCCAAAATCCTATAAGGACCGATGAACCGAGGCTTAAATTTGAGAGAAGAAACCCTCATAGGGACAAAACGGGAAGACAACCACACCAAGTCCCCAACACGAAGGTGGGGACCAACACGACGACGACGGTTAGCAAACTGCTGAGTCCTCTCCTGGGACAATTCCAAATTATCCACCACTTGTCCCCAAATCCGATGCAACCGATCCACCACCGCATCCACTCCAGGACAATCCGAAGATTCAACCTGACCAGATGAAAACCGCGGATGAAACCCTGAATTGCAAAAGAAAGGAGAAACCAAAGTGGCAGAACTAGCCCGATTATTAAGAGCAAACTCCGCCAACGGCAGAAAGGCAACCCAATCATCCTGATCCACAGACACAAAACACCTCAAATAAGTCTCCAAAGTTTGATTAGTTCGCTCCGTCTGGCCATTGGTCTGAGGATGGAATGCAGACGAAAAGGACAAATCAATGCCCAACCTGGCACAGACTGCCCGCCAAAATCTAGACACGAACTGGGTACCCCTGTCAGAAACGATGTTTTCCGGAATACCATGCAAGCGAACCACATTTTGAAAAAACAGAGGGACCAACTCAGATGAGGAAGGCAACTTAGGCAATGGCACCAAATGAACCATTTTAGAAAAACGGTCACACACCACCCAGATGACAGACATATTCTGAGAAACAGGGAGATCCGAGATAAAGTCCATAGAGATGTGCGTCCAAGGCCTCTTAGGAATAGGCAAGGGCAACAACAACCCACTAGCCCTAGAACAACAAGGCTTGGCCCGAGCACACACATCGCAAGACTGCACAAAAACACGCACATCTCGAGACAGGGACGGCCACCAGAAGGATCTAGCCACCAAATCTCTGGTGCCAAAAATTCCCGGATGACCTGCCAGAGTAGAAGAATGAAGTTCCGAGATGACTCTAGTGGTCCAATCGTCAGGACCAAACAGTCTACCAGACGGACAACGATCAGGTCTCTCCGCCTGAAATTCTTGCAAAGCATGTCGCAGATCTGGAGAGACAGCAGACAAAACCACCCCATCCTTAAGAACACCAGCAGGTTCAGAATTCCCAGGAGAGTCAGGCTCAAAACTCCCAGAAAGAGCATCTGCCTTCACATTCCTAGAACCCGGTAAGTACGAGACCACAAAATTAAACCGGGAAAAGAACAACGACCAACGTGCCTGTCTAGGATTCAGGCGCCTGGCAGACTCCAAATAAATTAAATTCTTGTGATCAGTCAAAACTACCACCTGATGTCTGGCACCCTCAAGCCAATGACGCCACTCCTCAAATGCCCACTTCATGGCCAAAAGCTCCCGATTACCAACATCATAGTTTCGCTCGGCGGCCGAAAATTTTCGCGAAAAGAACGCACAAGGTCTCATCACTGAGCAGTCGGAACTTCTCTGCGACAAAACCGCCCCCGCTCCGATCTCGGAAGCATCGACCTCAACCTGAAAGGGAAGAGAAACATCAGGCTGGCGCAACACAGGGGCAGACAAAAAGCGGCGCTTAAGCTCCCGAAAGGCCTCCACAGCAGCAGGGGACCAATTGGCAACATCAGCACCCTTTTTAGTCAAATCCGTCAGAGGTTTAGCAACGCCAGAAAAACCAGCTATAAATCGACGATAAAAATTAGCAAAGCCCAAGAATTTCTGAAGACTCTTCAGAGAAGTAGGCTGCGTCCAGTCGTAAATAGCCCGAACCTTGACAGGGTCCATCTCAATAGAAGAAGGGGAAAAAATGTACCCCAAAAAGGAAATTTTTTGAACCCCAAAAACTCACTTTGAACCCTTTACACACAAAGAATTCTCCCGCAAAACCTGAAAAACCCTCCTGACCTGCTGAACATGAGACTCCCAGTCATCAGAAAAAATCAAAATATCATCCAAGTACACAATCATAAATTTATCCAAATATTCACGGAAAATATCATGCATTAAGGACTGAAAGACAGAAGGTGCATTAGAAAGGCCGAAAGGCATTACCAAATACTCAAAATGGCCCTCAGGCGTATTAAATGCGGTTTTCCACTCATCCCCCTGCTTAATTCGCACCAAATTATACGCCCCACGAAGATCAATCTTAGAGAACCACTTAGCCCCCCTTATGCGAGCAAACAAATCAGTCAGCAAAGGCAACGGATACTGATATTTGACTGTAATTTTATTCAGGAGTCGATAATCAATACAAGGCCTCAGAGAGCCATCCTTTTTAGAGACAAAGAAAAAACCGGCTCCTAAAGGTGATGAAGAAGGACGAATATGTCCCTTTTCCAGGGACTCCTTAATATACTCGCGCATAGCAGCATGTTCAGGTACAGATAGGTTAAACAAACGACCCTTTGGAAATTTACTGCCAGGAATCAGATCTATGGCGCAATCACAATCCTTGTGAGGAGGGAGTGAACCAATTTTAGGCTCTTCAAAAATATCACGATAATCAGACAAAAATGCCAGAATCTCAGATGGAATAGATGACGAAATGGACACCAAAGGAGTGTCCCCATGAGCCCCCCGACATCCCCAGCTTACCACAGACATAGCTTTCCAGTCAAGGACTGGGTTATGAGACTGTAACCATGGTAATCCAAGCACCAAAACATCATGTAAATTGTACAACACAAGGAAGCGAATCACCTCCTGATGGTCTGGAGTCATACGCATAGTCACTTGCGTCCAGAACTGTGGTTTATTACAAGCCAAAGGTGTAGAATCAATACCCTTCAGAGGTATAGGGACTTCCAGAGGCTCTAAATCAAACCCACAGCGCCTGGCAAAGGACCAGTCCATAAGACTCAGAGCGGCGCCAGAGTCCACATAGGCATCCACGGTAATAACTGATAATGAACAAATCAAGGTTACAGACAAAATAAATTTGGACTGTAAAGTGCCAATTGAAATAGACTTGTCAACCTTCCTAGTACGTTTAGAGCATGCCGATATAACATGAGCAGAATCACCACAATAGAAGCATAACCCATTTTTACGCCTATAATTCTGCCGCTCGCTTCTGGACATAATTCTGTCACATTGCATTTTCTCTGGCGTCTCTTCAGAAGATACCGCCAAATGGTGCACGGGTTTGCGCTCCCGCAAACGCCGATCAATCTGAATTGCCATTGTCATGGACTCATTCAGACCTGTAGGCGCAGGGAATCCGACCATAACATCTTTAACGGCATCAGAAAGGCCCTCTCTGAAATTTGACGCTAAGGCGCACTCATTCCACTGAGTAAGCACAGACCATTTACGAAATTTTTGGCAGTATATCTCAGCTTCATCTTGCCCTTGAGATAGGGCTATCAAAGCTTTTTTAGCTTGAATCTCCAAATTAGGTTCCTCATAAAGCAACCCTAAAGCCAGGAAAAACGCATCCACATTGAGCAACGCAGGATCCCCTGGTGCCAATGAAAATGCCCAATTTTGAGGGTCACCTCGCAGCAAAGAAATTACAATCTTAACCTGCTGGACAGGATCTCCTGAGGAGTGAGGTCTGAGAGAAAGGAATAATTTACAATTATATTTGAAATTCAGAAACCGAGATCTATCTCCGGAAAACACCTCTGGTGTAGGGATTTTAGGTTCAGAAATAGGAGTATGCATAACAAAATCTTGTAAATTTTGAACCTTCATAGCAAGATTATTTAAACCTGCAGCCAAACTCTGAGGATCCATCTTTAAACAGGTGAGCTCAGAGCCATTCAAGGATTATAAGGAGAGAAAGGCAAAGGCAGTAATTAGAGCTGAAATACAACTGATCCAACTATGGAGCAAGCATAGGGGAAACGAAAAAAAATAAAAAAATTTACAGACTTCTTTTTTCTCTCCTTTCTTCTGCCAATAAGTTTAACACTGGCCGGTCATACTGTCATGGTTCCCAATGGCAAGGGAACGTAAGAAACATATGAATAACGAACGAGCTCTCGGGTGATGGAAACTCGAGTTGACCGTGAGCTAAATGTACCACACAACTAACAGTAGCCAGGGAGCATACCTACGGCTTCCTAAATGCCACGCGCCAGCCGGAGGACTAACTATGCCTGGTAGAGGAAGAAACAGACCTGGCTTACCTCTAGGGAAATACCCCAAAGGATGATAGCAGCCCCCCACATGTAATAACGGTGAATTAAGAGGAAAAGACATACACAGTATGAAAGTAGATTTAGCAAAGAGAGGTCCACTTACTAGATAGCAGAAGGATACAAAAGAGGACTTCACGGTCAACTGAAAACCCTTTCAAAAACCATCCTGAAATTACTTTAAGACTCCTGTGTCAACTCATGACACAGGAGTGGCAATTTCAGCCCGCAAGAGCTTCCAGCTACAGAGAATTACAAAAACTGCACACTGGACAAAAGGTACAAAACTAAAGGACAAAGTCCACTTAGCTGATCAGCAGACTAGTAGCAGGAACATGCAACCGAAGGCTCTGGTTACAATGATGACCGGCAAGGAAATGACTGGAGAGCAAGGCTAAATAGGAAACTCCCAAACACTGATGGAAGCAGGTGAACAGAAGCAGCAAAGTGCAAACAAGTCACCAGTACCACCAGCAACCACCAGGGGAGCCCAAAAAGCGGATACACAACAGACTCCTTTAATGAATTTAAATTAAACCATACTCACATCATCACCCATTCCACTAAAGCCATGGTCTCCTGTAATAATATGAAAATAAAAAACACCCACATCCCTTACCTGTCCATAGTTCTGTCCCATGCCATAATCTATGTCTGGAAATAAACAGTTTTCAACCTGGACGGTGCCAAGATGCAACCATCCAAGCAGAGAACCATTGAGGAGTGAGCTGCTGCAAGCACAGCCTCAGTGACTAGCAATGATGTCATCGAACTTACCCCAGCACTAAGGCTGCATTATCAGCTGGGCCCCTGAACTGCGGTGTCCTCGGTCAGATCAGCACTGCACTGTGAGACTTTTTCTGACTGTGCTAGCGGTGATCTCACCGAGGTCACCACAGTTAAGGGTCCCAGCTGGGAATGCAGCCTCAGTGACCCGTGAAAAACCCCAATGACTTCTCCAATAGTCAATGATACTGTGCTCACAGCAGTTCATTCCCCAGTGGTTCTCAGCCTGGGTGGTCATATCTTGGCACCGACCAGGTTGAAAACTATTTCTCCTCAGACATGGATTGTGGCACAGAACAGAACGATGGACAAGTGAGAGATATGATTTTTTTATTTTTGTTTTATTACAGGAGACAAGGGATTCAATGAAATGGGAGTTAAGTGAGTATAACTGTGTTTGTTATTTTGAAATAAAAAAGAAAATTGTGTTGTGTCTTTATTTCAAATAAAGGACTTTATTTTGGCTGTGTGATTATTTATAATATAGCTAAAGGATTAGTAATAGTTATTTTACAGATGCCTCTCTATTTCTGAGCCATGGGCTTGATGTCACCAGATAATACAAAAGGAACAACAACCCCACATATATGAAACCCACTTGCCACCATCACGGGGCAAGTGGGAAGAGCTGAGTAAAGCGCCATAATTGGCCTATCTAAAGATGCGCCTTTTTCTGGACAGCTGCGGGTTGCTGTTTATAGGCTGGGAGGAAATATCCATGGCTCCTTACCAGCCTAAGAATAGCATCCCCCAGCTGTCTGCTTTAGCTTGACTGGTTGTAAACATGGGGGAAAACGTGTTTTTTTTTATTATTTATGTAAATAATTAATAATGTGTTATGGGGACCCCTCTATGCTTCATAACCATCCTTGCTGAAGCTGACAGCTGAGAATTGCAGCCCACAGCAGTTAGTTTTGCCAGGCTGATCATCAAAAATACATGATAACCTCACATCACTTTTTTGAGTGGGTCTCCCATTTTAATACCCAGGAAAGGATATAGTTGTAAGCTGATTTTAATAGCCTGCAAACCTTTATGAATATTGTCTCTTTCCCAGAATATTGACATCAGCCCCCAGCCGTCTGCATTCGCTCAGCTGTTTATGAAATATTCGGGGGTCCTCAATCTGTTTTTTTTCATTTAGTTTTTATTTATTAACATGTACAGTAAAACACACCCCCATGTTAACTTTAGCTTACAGTCTTCAGGTGTTCCAGCAGCTGGAGACTTCAGTGACCTTAAAATGTCAATCAAAGTTTCCTATGAGGTTTCTGGGCCTCACCGCTGCCAGGAGACCCAGTGGCTTTGAACTCTGGTAACTTGAAAGGTTACCTGAGTCCAAGCCACCAGGTTCCATGTTAGCTCCAGTGCCAGACTGTTGAATGCCAGAGTGCCAAGTGCCTGACTTGCGACCGTTCATATCAGTCCGGCACTGACACTTGCAAAGCAAGAGAAACAGCTGCTATGAACTCAGGTTACCTTACTGTTCTTGTTGATAATTAAGAAAAGTAATTGAAAAAAAACTTGTGGGGGTCCCCTGTAATTTTCACAATCAACAGAGGGAAAGACAACAGCTGGGGGCTGATGGTAACATTCAGGGAGAGACAACATTCATAAAGTTTCTCAGGCTGCTAATATCAGCTCCTAACTGTATACTTAGCCTTTCCTGGTTATTAAAATGGGGACCCTCTCAAAAAAATGACGTAGGGTCTCCCTATATTTAATAATTAGCAAAGGCTAGGCAGATAGCAGCATGCTGATATTAATAACCTAGGAAGGAGCCATGGATATTGGCCCCACCCAAACTAAAAATATCAGCTGTCAGACATGCAGAAATGGTGCATCTATGACATTTGCCAAATCACTTAGCCTCGCTTTTCTCATTTGTCCTTGTGCGGTGGCAAGTGGGGTGATTGTTGGGGGTTGATTTCACCTTTGTATTGTCAGTAGTGTTGAGCATTCCGATACCGCAAGTATCGGGTATCGGCCGATACTTGCGGGTATCGGAATTCCGATACCGAGATCCGATACTTTTGTGGTATCGGGTATCGGTATCGAAACAACATTAATGTGTAAAATAAAGAATTAAAATAAAAAATATTGCTATACTCACCTCTCCGACGCAGCCTGGACCTCACCGAGGGAACCGGCAGCGTTCTTTGCTTAAAATGCGCGCTTTTCCTTCCTTCCGTGACGTCACGGCTTCTGATTGGTTGCGTGCCGCCCATGTGGCCGCGACGCGACCAATCACAGCAAGCCGTGACGTAATTTTCAGGTCCTTCTAGGCATTCAGTATTTTAAAATTACGTTCCAGCTTTGTGATTGGTCGCGTCGCGGTCACATGGGCGACGCGACCAATCACAAGCCGTGACGTCACGGGAGGCAGGAAACGCGCGCATTTTTAAAATTACGTCACGGCTTGTGATTGGTTGCGTGCCGCCCATGTGACCGCGACGCGACCAATCACAGCAAGCCGTGATGTAATTTCAGGTCCTGAATGCAGAAATAGGCATTCAGGACCTGAAATTACGTCACGGCTTGCTGTGATTGGTCGCGTCGCGGTCACATGGGCGGCACGCAACCAATCACAAGCCGTGACGTAATTTTAAAAATGCGCGTGTTTCCTGCCTCCCGTGACGTCACGGCTTGTGATTGGTCGCGTCGCCCATGTGACCGCGACGTGACCAATCACAAAGCCGGAACGTAATTTTAAAATACTGAATGCCTAGAAGGACCTGAAAATTACGTCACGGCTTGCTGTGATTGGTCGCGTCGCTGCCACATGGGCGGCACGCGACCAATCAGAAGCCGTGACGTCACGGAAGGAAGGAAAAGCGCGCATTTTAAGCAAAGAACGCTGCCGGTTCCCTCGGTGAGGTCCAGGCTGCGTCGGAGAGGTGAGTATAGCAATATTTTTTATTTTAACTCTTTATTTTACACATTAATATGGTTCCCAGGGCCTGAAGGAGAGTTTCCTCTCCTTCAGACCCTGGGAACCATCAGGGATACCGTCCGATACTTGAGTCCCATTGACTTGTATTGGTATCGGGTATCGGTATCGGATTAGATCCGATACTTTGCCGGTATCGGCCGATACTTTCCGATACCGATACTTTCAAGTATCGGACGGTATCGCTCAACACTAATTGTCAGGTAACATCAAGCCCAGTGGTTACCAATGGAGAGGTGTCTATAAGATACCCCCATTACCAACCTCATAGTCATATTGTATAAAAAAAACACATACCCAGAATAATGTCCTTTAATTGAAAAAATGACAGTCTCCTTTAATAAATCTAAATTAATCCATAATAAGGTCATCACCCAGTCCACAAAAGCTAATGTCTCCAGATAAAGAATTAAAATAAGCAACAATATTTCTCACCTGTCTGCTGAGAGGATAATAATCTATGTGTCCAGCGATGGGTCTAGCTCTGCAACATTTATGAACTCAGTTCAACTCACTGACATCAGTGCTGTTATAACTTTTCCCATGGCGCTTGTGCTGACATCAGTGATTTGAACTGAGTTCATTGGCTGTTTAATCCTAGGTTATTTCTGATGGCACTGTGACAGTGACAACTTTCCTACTCTCCCCCGGTGACATCAGTCAGATCATTGGAGTTCACCGTGAGATACTGAGCAGCGGTTTCACATGCTGCTCAGTGTCTCTGCTGGATGGCAGGCTGTAGAGTCACATCAAGCAAATGGATTATTATTTTCTCAGCAGACAGATAAGGAATATTGTGATTTATTTTATTAATTCTGTTACAGGAGACCATGGCTTCTGTGGAATGGGTCATGATGTGAGTATGGTTTAATTTAGATTCATTAAAGGAGTATGTGTCATTCTTTCAATTAAAGGACTATGGGATTAGTAAAGGATAAGCATCTCCATAACTAAGCCATGGGCTTGATGTCACTGGACAATACAAAGGTGAACATCAACCCCACAAATATAAATCTCACTTGCCATCATCACAGGGCAAGTGGGAAAAGTAAGGCAAATCTCCATAATTGATGCATCTAATAGATGCACTTTTTCTGGGGCAGCTGTGGGCTGCCACTCTTAGGTTGGGAGGACTAATATCAATGGCCCCATACCAACCTAAGAATACCAGCCCTCATCTGTCTGATTTTGTATTGCTGGTTGATAAAATGGGGTAAACCCATGCCATTTATTTTAATTATTTACTTAAACAATTAAAAAATTGATAACAAGCATTGCTGAAGCTAACTGCTGAGGGTTGTAGTACGCATCTGTAAGTTTTTCCTTTCTGGTTATCAAAAATCCACTGTATTTTTCTCCACTCCATTCATTTTTTATCTATTTATTTATTTATTTATTGCACAGGTGCTGGCTGTTGAATACAACTTCCAACATTGTCCCCTGCTAACGCTGATCGCAGCATGAGCAGGGGACAGTGATTTGAGTTGTCTTCACTTCAGCACTTCAGCACTGGTGCCGTGGAACAGTGCTAACTGTACCACTGATTCCCGGGTGCCAGTACATGTTACAGTTATGACACAGGGGTGTCATCTGTGTGTCATCAGTGTGCACGTGTGAGGGACATTTTGCGGCTTGTGCTGCTACTAAAACATTGAGCCCTTAGTGAACTTGGTTATTTACCAAACTTTGGATGAATTTTGACGATTTTAAGGAAAAAGCTCAGGAATCCGAACACAAATCCGATTGTGCAACATTCCTGCCGAATTTGAGATTGGTAAATGTTTTCCCAACGAGTTCACTCATCTCTATTAGCCAGAAGGTGTTATGGGCAAGGTGTTTGGTCACACAAAGTTTTATGTTAATTACACCGTTTTAGGTGTCTGGTGAAAGTCACATGAATGTGAATTATGTTACTGATGGCGGTGTTTACGAATATGAAATTTTTAGAATAATCTATTAAATGACATTGATTACTTTAACATGGAAGAAAATAAACTTTACATATTATTTGTGACTATTAGTTAAATAACACTATGTAACACAATTTTTGTCTCCAGCTTTTAAGCGCTATATTCCAGTTACTCATGTCTAAATAGTCAAGAAAAACTATTTAATTAATTATAGACTTTGCTTTTGTGACCAGGACAATTAAATATTCAGTTTTACGTATTTGCATAGGGAAATTGAAAATGTTCATCATTATTTTTGTTGATATAGTTACAAAAACATTGTATACGTGTTTAATATTGGCCAAGATGAGCAAGAGTGGTTTAGAAGTGAGTAGATTTTGTCGATTTACGATTATACTGCAAATCACTTTCACAAATGAACCCCCAATATAGTCTCCCATCATGTTCTCGTTATACTTTCCTTGGTAGCGTCATTCAAAGTCTTTTATATCCTTATGAAAGCGCTCACCTTACTCTTCTGAGTAAGCCCCCATGTGTTCCTTGAATTTGTTAGGATGAACATCCAAGATATGTACTTTGAGAGACATCCTACATCCCATTTTTGAAAAGTTCACATATCTCTCATCCTTGTGATTGCCCAGGAAACCATGCACTACTGCAGCAAAGCTGCTCCAAGCTGCTTTCTCTATTCTAGTCAGCTTCTTTATGAATTCTTTGTTCTCTAGAATCTGCTTGATTTGTGGTCCGACGAAGATACCTGCTTTTACCTTTGCCTCAGACAGCTTAGGAAAGAGATCTTGTAGGTACTTGAAGGCTGATGATTCTTTGTCGAGAGCTGTGACAAACTGATTTATCAGGCCTAACTTGATGTGCAGGAGTGACAGCAGCACTTTCCATGGGTCCACCAATGGCTCCCACTTCACATTATTATTTCCCTCAGAAAACTCAGTCTACTGTGGCCAGTCCCACCTGTGATAGTGATGATTGGTGTGCTGGCTGTCCCAAAGGCAAAGGAAAAAAGAAAACATTGTAAAACCGCCTTGGAGTCCCATCAGAAATGTCACCATTTTGAAGTCTCCAATGACGTCCAGCCATAATCCTCGTACTTCAAGACACATAACAGCAGCTTGACACTGGTGTAGTCCTCTTTGAGGTGAACTGAGTGCACCACAGGCAGAGACGAGTACTTGTTCACATTATACATCAGCACGGTTTTGAGGCTCCTGGATGAACTATCTATGAATAGGCGTCACTTGATCGAGTTGCACGTGATTCCTATAGCTTCAAATAGACCCCAAACATTGTTGCATAAGAATAGTCCATCTTGCCGACTAAAGAAGCTGGCAAAAGTTTGATGACGCTTTCTATGATCAGCTACTTTGACACTTTCATCTAAAAAGTTCCACTGTTTGAGGCTGGATGTGAGAAGCTCAGCATTTGACTTGGTGAGACCGAGGTCACTGATAAGATCATTAAGGTCTTTTTTGATTAGGGTATTAAGGTGTTCTTTCTTCCTCGAAACTGTATTCTGGATCTGCATTGTCTTCCTCACTCTCAGACTGCCTACATTCTCCTGAAGATGGCTGAACTCCTTCTGGAGGAATGGGTACAGGCAGCTTGGGGCAGTGTGAAACTGGAGCAATTGAGGAAGGAATGTCTGGATAGGTGATAGGACGTGCACGCTTGCCAGTTCGAAGTTTGGATGGGTCCACCATACAGAAGTAACAGTTGTTGATGTGGTCAGTAGGCACTTACCAAATTTGTGGGATAACAATCTTCATTGCCCTTTTTTCTCCTCTGTACCAGCCTGTAAGTTATTAAACATGAGAATAAAATAAATAAGTGTACTGAACTGTATGATATACAATTATACATGTTCTTTTATAGCAGCAAAAAATGTTGCACTTATTTTAACAACAGTTCTTTAAACTGAACCCTGAACTTTTTTCCTCTTCATGTACTTTCCTTATTTGGGATATTTTTCCCAGCCCCCATTGAGGCTGAAAAAACTTTCTCCCCTCACTAAAATGACCTGTATACTCCTCTTCCCTGCTGCTAGTTCTGAGGGCTAATTCAGATGAATGTTTTAAATGTCAAATGTGAAGTCTGAATGTAAAACTGGTAGTATACAGAGAGCACATTGACCAATACAAGTTAAAATATAAGTATAAGCATAAATTATATACAGATTGCCATCCATTTTCAGGGCCGGCATTAGGATGGGGCAAACTGGATAATTGCCCATGGTTCCCACTGCCTTTGGAGCCCTCAGCATTTACTGTACAGCCGAATCTATATTGATAACAGCAGTTCTGCATTATCAGTATAGTTTTCAATGTTGACAGTGCATCAAGACCTTTGTGATATCATGGTCATGTGATTGTGACATTACCAAAGGTCATGTTCCCTGCGGGAGTCCAGAAGTACTAAAGAGAAGACAGACTGATAAATCCTCTATAGTGCATGTGAATGTATGCATGTGTTCTGTGTATACACTGTGACAGGGTCACTGGCACAGTGTATGAGGGGAGATAGGTGTCATTGCACATAATGGCGTCAGTGATGTGAAACCAGGATATTTTCCTCCAGCACACTACTTGTTGGGAGGGTTAAATTAAAGTTGTAGACATTGGCTGGTTTTAGGTGGACACCTATAGATTGGGTGGGAAGGTGTCTACCATATTTCCACCTGCAATGCCGACACCGGTAGGTGTAGTGACAGGACCTGGGATGATGTCACTGGTATGTGATCATCACGTTGTCTGGCTTAAATAGCTTGACTTGAGAGTCAGTGTGTGTTGTGGTTTGGAGGGAGCAAGTCTCCAAATGGCAGCTCCAGTTGGAGCTGAAGACACTTGGTGGTCTGAGCAGGCAAATTCTTCAGACAAGTGGACTTTGTCATATGTAATTTTTTGTTTTACCATTATGCTAGAAAGGCTCTGTTTATTTTGCTGAACCCTGCTATGGTCTATATTGTTCATAATAAACCAGCAGGTGATTTACTACAAGAAAAAAATCCTGTGTCTACCTTAGGAAGCAGCTGAGTGTGTCAACCCCTCACAACATGTGTCTTTATATATGTGCTCTGTGCATACATTTATCTGTATGTATGTGCTCAGTGCACATGTGTTTGCATGTATGTGTATAAATTTGTTTGTGCTGTCTGTATGCATGAGTCTGTATGTATGTTCTCTGTGTCTACATATGTGTCTGTCTGTAGATGATCTGTGTATTCATATGTCTGTTTGTACTTGCTCTATGTAAACATGTGTCTGTATGTTTGTGCTCTGTGTATTCATTTGTCTATGTATGTGCTCTGTATATGCATCTGTAATGTATGTGCTTTGTGTATATGTGTTAGTATGTGCTCTTTGTATAACTTTATGTCTGCATGTATGTGCTCTGTGTACATTTGTGTATATGCATGTATGCACTCATTGGTCTGTGTAAAGACACCAGTAAGCAAGTGCCAAATTACTTTAATATTGTCTATCGTGCTTGTTAAATGGCCTGAACTCAGCTCATGTAAAAGCAACATAAAAATGTCTATGTGTCACGGTGCAATTTGTTAGGATATGTGACCTACTTTTAAATTTTGCCCAGGGCACTAATTTGTATAAATGTTGCCCTGTCCTTATGACATTTTTTAAATGAATAAATTATATTGATAAAAACAATAAACTGTGTTTGGACTTTATTATTCATTACATTTTTGAAGCAAAAAACAGATGTCATATGGATGTGCAAATTGGATATTTGCACTGCATATGGATGTAAAAAATTGACACATGATGACATTCAGATTGCATACAGATGACTAAATGGGTGAAATCATCATTTTTTCTGGATGTAAAATGGATAGTGTTGCATAGACTCATATGAACTCATTCTAACACTGAGAAAGAAAGAAGATAGAGGGCAAAGATAGTTGTCAGAACAAACAGCAGGAGTTGTGTTAGATTTGTATCAGTTTTGTAGATCTCTCAGCTAGACAAAGGATTTAATGACACTCAACAGCAGCAAAATTTGTAAAGAAGGCTATATAGAAAGTTGTCAAACTTTACATTTAGAAGGCAACTGTAAAATAAAAGAAACTGTGTGTGAAGGTGTATATAGCCTTGCACATATATTTTTTATTACATCGGTTGCTTCATTCTAAGCCTACTGCCAAAAAAAAAAAAAATCACCAGCATGTATTTTTACTTTCTGACATGTATACAAATATGCTTTCTCCTTTCACTTTGGTCAAAACATTTTCACATTCTTTAAATTGTGAGAAAGCATTCCACACCTGAAAGATTCGTGACTCCAGGCATATCGGTTTCAGCCTCTCAGCTACAGGACAATCTGTCATAGAAAAAAATTATGAAAATATTTTAACATAGCTATTACTCTTTTAAAAAGTTTCATCAAAATCTGAATCTAAAGAATTGTTAACTAGATAATAGAAAAAAATGAAGCAAATTATTTGCAAATTTTAATAACACATTAATAATTACTTTATAAAAGTAGTAAAATGATAAACTTCTATTTAAAATTTTCTATTAAGATTAAAGATGTATTCTTATATTTGAATAGAAAACTTGAAAAATGTCAGGGTCATTTTAGGGCCAGCATTTTTTCCCACAGCTTTACAGTACAAGCTAATACTGCATTTTACATTCTAAACACGGTTCCATTCCAGGAATAAACTCTACAATAATAGGTCCATCCCTCCGAGGAAGCCTTTTTAGGCAAAACTTGTTGGGGAAACTATAAGTCATTATTTTTTAATCAGCTTTACTGTATCTTGTATACAATGTTAGTGATACTTATCCTGAGATTATTACATTAATTAATGTGCTGCAGCCATGAATTAAGTAGGATAGCATATGGTCTAATAATCGAATGGAATGAGTCCCCTGATCCCAGGAATTTAATTCAATAAAATATGAAAAATTCACGATCACTTTAGTATTTTTTAAGGGTGACCGCCTTTATTTACATAATTAATTAAAAGTCAAGTTGTATCGCAATCCCTTAAGTAATATTTATCTATCCTTTGGGTAATCTGCTTAGTTGAATTTTCAACCCTAAAGGTCTGTTTGAACACTTGCTTGTTTGTATTCCAGCAGGAAGTGATAACTATGGGTGAACTTCGATCTTTACTACATTGAATGTCTAGATGGAGTTTTGAATCATGCAAAACTTTTGTTACATTATAACTAGAGATGAATGGATTGATTTTCAATGGCTTGAGTTTGAGTTGAACTTCCTGAAATTCAAGGTTTCAAGCAAATTTGTGCATCTTGAGATTTTATTTGCAGTTCACAAAAAAATCTTATATGTCACCATTTTTCACACTGCTGAAGCATTAAAGAGCAGGCAAAGGTTATCTTGCAGCAATGAAATTTTATGGATGCATTGTACAGTGGTGGTCAGTACATGGGCCATGACAAATCAGAGGTTCTGGAGCACAGTTTGTATGGATTATTTTCGATCTTCATAGTCAATGCGCAAGTCCCTCTTTTCTGCTAAGTGTAAGCTCTTATGGTCAGCGGAGTCCTCGCCTTCTCTTTCACCTGTAAATTGTAAGCTCTTATAGTTAGCAGGATCCTCACTTTCTGCCTATGAGCTGTAAAATCTAATGGTCAGTGAGGTTGTCTCTTGTCTCACCCCACAGGGATTTAATGAGTGATTTCAATTAGTGATGAGTGAGTGTACTCGTTGCTTGGGTTTTCCCGAGCACACTCGGGTGACCTCCGAGTATTTACAGAACTCAAAGAAAAACATATACAGGGTGGGCCATGTATATGGATACACCTAAATAGAATGGGAATGGTTGGTGATATCAACTTCCTGTTTGTGGATATTGGAAAAAATAAAGTTGGATCCAAAATGGCAAACTTCAAAATGGCTGCCATGGTCACCACCAATCTTGAAAAGTTTTCCCCCTCCCGTATACTAATGTGCCACAAACAGGAAGTTGATATCACCAATCATTCCCTTTTTATTTAGGTGCATCCATATAAATGGTCCACCCTGTATATGTTTTTCTTTGAGTTCTGTAAATACTCGGATGTCACCCGAGCGCGCTCCGGAAAACCCAAGCAACGAGTACACTCACTCATCACTAATTGTAATCACTCATTATGGCCCATGCTGTAGTTACTGTTATATATAGTCAATAGGAATAATGTTACCATTATTTAGTAATCTAGAAAACTTGTTTCCAACACATATCATATATTTTTTGCATGTCAAATCTCCAAAAATATAATAATCCATTATGTAATACTAGTGCAAAATGAACCTGCAATCTGCTTTTAGTAATCTGAAAACAAAATTTAGACTACCAGGTATTTGTTTCTTTGTGCAAAAATATTGAATAATTCATCAAGAATACATAATTGAATTTTTATATTTCAAGCCTTCTTTTGATCATAAGCTCTAAATACCCATCAAACAAGATACATAGAACACTTATTTAAAGTGCAGAAAGACCATATTTTTCTTCAAAAATATGTTATTTTTAGTTATAAAAATATTTTACCAAACAAATATTCCTAGCATAATACTTCCTGCTGTTCCAATCTGGACTCCAAATATTCCCAACAATTTAAATACACACTTTTTATAGATATTGTTGAAGTAAAATAGTAATTTTGTTTTAACCAGAGGACCCAAGATTCCATAAAAGATTTGTATTTTCATTTAGGCGTATGGAACTATGCTTCACATTTTATAATAGATAGTTCATTTTCCCCATAGACTGCTTAAGCACAGGAATATTGCTAGGAAGACAAAAGTGGGCTATTTGATTCTGGGAAACTAATAAACAATAAATAGCAGAGATGTTTATTTGGAGGTATAAGAATAGATATGACTCCTGAGAAACAAAGAGTAGGATCTGACAAGACCTCTACTTGCATTTTTTTCTTTCCAATGAAAACACCCCCCAAGCAAAGATACTTTTGCTTATGCATTGCTAGTAACACAAATAGTGAACTATGTTTAGAAGAGGTTCCTGAGATATATTTATAAATTGAATCTCCATAAGACAGCAATAGACCTCTATGATTCTTGTCCCATTTCTTTGTGTGCTGAAGTTTGAAGAGTTAATATTGTGCCCAACGAAATTTATTCAACCTAGACACCATTATAGATTTGATGAATTAAAATATAGTCCCTGGTTGAGGTACTTGGATAATTCATGTAAAGTGAGAATTGGCACATTTAATAGATGCGCCTTTTCTGGGTGACTGCAGGCTGCTATTTTTAAGCTGGGGGGCATTATACATGGCCTATTACCAGCCTGAGAATACCAGACCTCAGCTGATTGCTCTAGCAAGGCTCGTTGACAAAATGGGGTAAACCCCACATTGATTTTTTATTATTTATTTAAATAATTAAAAATATAGCGTGGGGACTCCTCTGGTCTTGATAACCCGACTTGCTGGAGCTGACAGCTGATGGTTGCAGCCCCCAGCTGTGAGTTTTGCCTCGCTGGTTAGCAAAAATACTGAGGAACCAATGCTAGGCTTTTTAAAAATTATTTATTAACAGAGCAGGATCCGGCTGATGAATACTCCCATCCAGCTGATGGGAGCAGTAGTCTCATCAACTGACACCAGTGACCGGAAGTAAACTTTATTCCTTCCAATCACAGCTGTGTGCTGTGAGAACTGCGGCTATCTGACCGACGGTGATGATTTTACTGCTGATCAGAAGTGGTGTTTGCCACGCTATCATGCACATGGCAGCAAGGCAAACACTGGATGTCCTGGCTCCCATTCAACTGAATGAGTTCCAGGTCCGGGTACTGTTCTTAATGTCTCCATCAAGACATGCAGTAGTGAGCAATTGTGGAGATGTTCCCTAAGTAGAATATCCCAGGTGCTTTTTAGGCTTTTGGCTGTTATTGAGAAAGCAGTGCTGAGACTGCAGTTGTCAGAGGCATTGCGTCTATATGGGCTGTGAGATCTTGCATAGCCTGGACAAGCTCCTATTGATGAAAAGCAAGTTGCAAAACCAGTGTTGACAAATCCTTCACATCAATGGCAATGGTATTGGAACTGCTGCATCTTCGGAATTCATGGTCTTAGGATTTTGTTATGGTCACATTTTGAGGTGGATCCACAAAGCCTCAGCCTTGCAGATGGGAAAACAAACCTCAGGCATTGTTGCAGCAAGCAGGAAGTCATGTGAGGAATTGGCACACTGGAGGCAACAGGAACAAGATGTCAGTTTAATACACTGCCGAGGGAGGCAAAAGAAGCACAAGTGTAGTTCAAGAAGAAATGTTGAAAATGAAAAAAGTCCAACAACAATTCAATAGCTTACTGCAACTGAGTAGAAATGTATGAGGCAGATAACAGAGACTTAAGAACGAACGCAGAGGGCATGCAGGGTCAGAAACGTAGATGCACATCAGGAGCTTATGGTGAGGCACACCAAACAACGAAACACATAAGACTTAATCCTAATGTGCAGGGGAGCAGTTAAAGGGAACCTATCACCCCGTTTTTTAAAGATTAGATAAAAATAGTGTGAAATAGGGGCAGAGCTGGGCTTTACATTAGTGCCTTTTTGGTGCCTTTACACCCCCGTTAGGCTGCCGAAATACCTTTGTGAAGTGGCCGTTTTGTCCTGTCACTCAAGTTGGTCAGGTCGGATGGGCGTGGTCACAGCGCTGTTTCTCCCCCAGATCAGGCTCTTCATTACGTTGGTGGCGTAGTGGTGTGCGCATGTCCAAGGTCCCGAATCCTGCACAGGGGTGTGAAAATAGCAGCGATGTCCGTTATTTCATTGGTGGTCGGTGGGCGCGGCCATCTTGCTTTGGCCGCGCGTGCGCAGAAGCGGCACTCTGCTGGCCGCGGCTTCAGGAAAATGGCCGCGGGCATCCGCGCGTGCGCAGATGGCTATCGCGGCGGCCATTTTCGTGAAGCCGAGATGCGAACTCTGCTTCACGAAAATGGCCGCCGCGATAGCCATCTGCGCACGCGCGGATGCCCGCGGCCATTTTCCTGAAGCCGCGGCCAGCAGAGCGCCGCTTCTGCGCACGCGCGGCCAAAGCAAGATGGCCGCGCCCACCGACCACCAATGAAATAACGGACATCGCTGCTATTTTCACACCCCTGTGCAGGATTCGGGACCTTGGACATGCGCACACCACTACGCCACCAACGTAATGATGAGCCTGATCTGGGGGAGAAACAGCACTGTGACCACGCCCATCCGACCTGACCAACTTGAGTGACAGGACAAAACGGCCACTTCACAAAGGTATTTCGGCAGCCTAACGGGGGTGTAAAGGCACCAAAAAGGCACTAATGTAAAGCCCAGCTCTGCCCCTATTTCACACTATTTTTATCTAATCTTTAAAAAACGGGGTGATAGGTTCCCTTTAAGTGGGCTTTAAAATTGTCTAGAGAAATGATATCACAGAGCCAAGCTAAAGAACTTGCTATACCCACATGAAACACAAAAGAGAATAGCAGCCATAAGGAAAGGAAGCAGAGCCATGATGCCGACATAGATGTGTAACATTAACAAGCAATCCAAAAATTTTCCCTTTCGGGAAGCAGCAACAGGCTTGCTGTTTATAATGTAAAAAATGGCTTTTTAAAAGTCATGTAAAAATTTTCCCTTTTTGGGGAGATGTTTCATGTGAAAAACACCCTGTGCTAAGCATGGTTTCCAGAAGCAGTAAAGTATTGTTAAAGAACACAACTGAGAGGCAAAATGTGTTTGTTATAAGTAGTCACAGTGGCATCAACTGCACATCAAGGAAGATGATGCGGCAGTAAAGCAGATGTCTGGCTATGTAGGCTCAGCACTGGTATCATTGACAGCAGCACCAGTGTCATATAACTGTAGAACACAAAGGACATGCAGGCAATGTGGAGCTGTCTATTGGCAGTGGTAGTAGATAGTGGCAACCACACAGTATACAATATAATAGGACAGGCAAGGAGATGTCTGAAAAAGGGAATCGCTTTGACAGCCCTGGCAGCAGCATCTCAGAGCAGACATAACATGATTGATAGGCAGAAGATATTAGATGTGTGGAAGCATCGGCACTTGTGCAGCAGAATATTATAGAACACAGTGGACAGGCAGGCAAAAGCTATGGCTAATCCAATCAATGGCAACGGCCATTGATGAATGAATATATACACTGATCCATGTCTGATTTCTTACAAATAGAAAGTTTTCCACAATATGGTCCACTTGAGCATGATAAAGCCACATGACTCATACTGACAAGTCAGTACCCCCATGGTATATTGTACAAGTTCCTAATACTGTTACAATCTGCTGTCCAAGAAGTCCATAGGGTCGGTGCTCAAGATATTTTTTTGTCAATATGCATCAGGTCGGTGCAGTGGCAGATAAAAAATCTAATCCATCATGTCATTTATTGTACTTGCTAACTCTGCCTCATCTACTTGTGTCTATAGCATTTTAAAAAAACATTGCGGCATTAGTTTAGCAGGTGGAGTTGAGGGGTCTCTTGTTCAAATATGCAGTCAGCAGGCATATTCTCAGTTATTGATTCACTAAGCAGTGAGAATAGCTTAGTCTTTAATTGTGCCATTTTAGGCCCTATTTTAGAAGGTAGAAAAAGGCCTTCATTTTGCTTTTATAGTTAAGGGCTAAAGGCATGGCTATCCAATAATCATCCATTTGCTTGGTGCTGATGATACATCTGTCATCCCAGAAGCAACAGCATGACCAAAATCCATGTGGATTAACTGTTCTCAATCAGCTGTCAAAGTTGGTTGTCATAGCCAGCGTTGCCATTATCGTCATCATCATCAAATTCACTGTGCAGTCAGCTTCATCTCTTGCCTGCATTTCAGAAAATGGAGTTAATAATTTAATTAAAATAAAGGATATCTTCAATGCTGAAAATTATAGGCAAATAATCCAATGGCTTTAGGGAGGCTTTGGAGTTGCTCCAAATTTATTCCGCATGTGGACAACAAACAATGTAATTAAAAACTATCTACAGTGTAAAGAAGAACAAGGAGTGCTAGAAGTGATGGTATGGCCCCAAAGAGCCCTGATCTCAACATCGTCATGTCTGTCTGGGATTACATGCAGATACAGAAGGATTTGCACAAGCCTACATCCCCAAAAAATCTTTGTTTAGTTGCCCGAGACGTTTGTAACAATCTCCATGCCGAGTTATTCTTAAACCTGCGTGATTGTGAAGTTGGAAAAATAGATGCTTTGATGATTTTTTGAAGGCAAATGGTGGTCATACTGCATAATAGTTTGATTTAGATTTCTCATCACTGTATATTTTATTTGATTGAAAAAAGTGATAGAGCTTAATCCTTTCACGACATGCGCTGTACTATTACTGCGCATGTTGTGTCTCCCCCTTTGATGTGGGCTCCGGCGCTGAGCCCACATCAAAGTCATGACATGTCAGCTGTTTTGTACAGCTGACATGTGCACGCAATAGCGGCGGGTGAAATCGCTATTCACCCGCCGCTATTAACCTGTTAAATGCCGCTGTCAAATGCTGACATCGGCAATTAACTACCGCTTCTGGCCGTGCGGCTGGAAATGAGCGCATCACCGACCCCTGTCACATGATCGGGGGTCGGCGATGTGTCAGGACAGTAACCATACCTGCAATTCAGCTACATAGCAGCGATCTGATGATCGCTGCTATGTAGCTGAGCCAATCGAGTTGTGCCAGCTTCTAGCCTCCCATGGAGGCTATTGAAGCATGGCACAAGTAAAAAAATGTTTTTAAAAATATGAAAAAAAAATAAAAAATATAAAAGTTTAAAACACCCTGCTTTCGCCCCATCCTAAATAAAACAATAAAAAAATCAAACCTACACGTATTTGGTATTGCCACGTTCAGAATCGCCCGATCTATCAATAAAAAAAAGCATTAACCTGATCGCTAAACAGCGTAGCGAAAAAAAAAATTGAAACGCCAGAATGCAATAACGGGCGATCAAAAGAACATATCTGCACAAAAGTGATATTATTAAAAATGTCAGCTCGGCACACAAAAAATAAGCCCTCACCCGACCCCAGATCACGAAAAATGGAGACGCTACGGGTATCGGAAAATGGCACTTATTTTTTTTTTAAAGCAAAGTTTTGAATTTTTTTTCACCACTTGGATAAAAAATAACCTAGACATATTAGGTGTCTATGAACTCATAATGACCTAGAGAATCACAATGGCTGGTTAGTTTTAGCATTTAGTGAACCTAGCAAAAAAGCCAAACAAAAAACAAGTGTGGGATTGCACTTTTTTTGCAATTTCAAGGCACTTGGAATTTTTTTCCCATTTTCTAGTAAAATACATGGTAAAACCAATGGTGTCGTTCAAAAGTACAACTCGCCCCGCAAAAAATAAGCCCTCACATGACCATATTTACAGAAAAATAAAAAAGTTATGGCTCTGGGAAGGGGGGAAGTGAAAAACGAAAACGCAAAAACGAAAAAGGGCCGCGACTTGAAGGGGTTAAGCCACTATTATGCCGACTACTATCACTTCTAGTTTTGAAAGCATCCTTAATTTGCAGCATTTTTTCCACATGCCTAAAGCTTTCCCACAATACTGTATAACACATAAAACATGACATAATACTTAGCTACAGACACACACAGAAAACATATTACATAAAATACATGGCATATTACACTTAGCATCATTTAGTATCCTCAGCATGGCAGAGCAGAGCAACAACCCTTCCTCCCTCTCTCTGGTTCACACTGCTGAAGTTAGAATGTGCAGGGAGGAGGGTGTCTCCTACTTCTGTCTGGTAGCCACTGTGACCGCACAGGTTGCACATATTTAAAGTCAGCCATTTTAAACAAATTACAGGATATATCATTAGTTTAGTGTCTTGCTTTCCATTTTTTGTAACTAGTTGCTAATGCAATTGATATAGCCTATTATGGTTTATAAAAAATTAACCTATTAGTGTTAGTAAATATTAATATCCACCACTCATGTAGTATTGAGAAGACTTCAAAGTTACACTTTAATGTTGGCACATTTCAGCTGCAATGAGACAAGCCTGTTGGGATCTCCCTAAGGTATTTAGGAACCAGATGATGGGGAAAGAAAGACTTTATTCAGCCACTTACCAACATTAATGATTTTGGCCTTTCTCAAAAGTAAGCACCAAATTGAAACTAAATTGTGCATTACAGAAACTGCTTAGCTCAAAATTGTTTTTATTTGACTTTAATATTCAATACATAATGGAACAATTTTGTCATGATTGCACATTTTACTGTGTAGGTTTTTTTGTTAAGAGTTATTGGTTAACATTGAGAATGCGATACTTGTTTCCTTTATTAAAATATAGATATAATACTGAAAAAAGATGATTTAAATAGAACATGACGAGGAAGTCAGAGATCAGTCGCAGCCCAGACTTCCTCTTCATCTTTAATTTGTCTGAAGGAGGTGACGGTGACACCAGAATTGATCGGGGGCCAGTGTCACGTGTCATAGCAACCTCTTGGGAGCCCTGGGGAGAGTGAGTGCCAACACCGCAGGAACGGCACCAGCATGAGTGGGAGTACAGACTTTTTATTTTATTGGGGTGAAGTGTGGGTTATGAGAAGTGGTTGTCATGGTACTGGACAACCCCTTTAATGTCTAAGTATATCGAAGGTTAACTTTTAAGTGTATAATATAATCGTGTGTGTTATTATTTTCTTGACTTTGCACTAAATTGTAACATGTCCTGTATTAGCTGACATGCCAGGAGATAATAACACTGTTTTACATATTTTTAAAAGTTGTCAGGTTCAGTTATGATTTTGACCTCCTGAATTCAAATCTGACATTGAAAATTTTTAGTTGACTCTTGTTTCTATAATAGCACAGTTTTCCTTTTACTGCTACATATAATTAATGCATAAAAGTTTCAGTACTTTCAAACATTGTTATTTTTGCAAATAGAAAGATACAGAATATTTTATTATGCCTATTTTCTGATATTTTTTTAAAGCATACCCGGCAAAGTGTGGCCCACAGGCCACATGCTGCTTTTCGGTTGTTCCAGTGCGACCTGCAGACTAAGACTGAGGCTGCCGTCACACTAGCAGTATTTGGTCAGTATTTTACATCAGTATTTGTAAGCCAAAACCAGGAGTGGGTGATAAATGCAGAAGTGGTGATGTGTTTCTATTATACTTTTCCTCTAATTGTTCCACTCCTGGTTTTGGCTTACAAATACTGAGGTAAAATACTGACCAAATACTGAATGTGTGACGGCAGCCTCACATTGCAGAGTCCGGTGAATACAAGTATGCATTCAATCTCCTCACCTATCCTGTTGATCTGTCATGTCAAGGTTGACTCCAAAAAATAAACGCAAAAAAATAAAATGTCCAAGAACAGGCATTATAGTATCAAAGTAAGATATTTTAATTTTGAATTATAACTTTAACTCTTCAAGAGTAACAATATCATCAATTTTATGCTCTTAATATTTTTGCTTGCAACATTAAAAGACCTCTCAACTTTCAATTATGATACCTACAACAGCTGTGCAAAGAAACCTAATATATTTCAGTTTATTGATGCTTCGTATCTTTATTAAATCAGAACATAAGAGATCAATAACAAAACACAGAAGTGAGTAGAATTTAACTGATATGTCTTTTGGAATAAAATTTATAGAGTGTTTCAGTAATACTGTCTAACCAACAAAACTACAAAAGTTTTAGGTTTGAATGCTTTAACCCCTTCATGACCCAGCCTATTTTGACCTTAATGACCTGGCCATTTTTTCAATTCTGATCAGTGTCCCTTTATGAGGTAATAACTCAGGAATGCTTCAACGGATCCAAGCTATTCTGAGAATCTTTTTTTGTGACATATGGGGCTTCATGACTGTGGTAAATTTAGGTAGATAATTTTTGCGTTTATTGGTGAAAAAAATGGAAATTTGGCGAAAATTTTGAAAATTTCTCAATTTTCAAATTTTGAATTTTTGTTCTCTTAAACCAGAGAGTAATGTGACACAAAATAGTTAATAAATAACATTTCCCACTTGTCTACTTTACATCAGCACAATTTTGGAAACAAAATTTTTTTTGCTAGGAAGTTATAGGGGGTAAAATTTGACCAGCAATTTCTCATTTTTACAACAAAATTTACAAAACCATTTTTTTAGGGACCACCTCACATTTGGAGTCAGTTTGAGGGGTCTATATAGCTGAAAATACCCAAAGTGACACCATTCTAAAAACTGCACCCCTCAAGGTGCTCAAAACCACATTCAATAAGTTTATTAACCCTTCAGGTGTTTCACAGCAGCAGAAGCAACATGGAAGGAAAAAATGAACATTTAACTTTTTAGTCACAAAAATGATTTTTGAGTAACATTTTTTTATTTTCCCAAGGGTAAAAGGAGAAACTGGACTGCGAAAGTTGTTGTCCAATTTGTCTTGAGTATACCGAAACCCCATATGTGGGGGAAACCACTGTTTGGGCGCACGACTCGGAAGAGAAGGAGCGCCATTTGACTTTTTGAATGAAAAATTGGCTCCAATCTTTAGCGGACACCATGTTGCATTTGGAGAGCCCCTGTGTGCCTAAAGATTTGAGCTCCCCCACAAGTGACCCCATTTTGGAAACTAGACCCCAAGGAACTTATCTAGATCCATAGTGAGCACTTTAAACTCCCATGTGCTTCACAAATTGATCCGTAAATATGAAAAAGTACTTTTTTTCCCCCAAAATTTTCTTTTTCACATGGATAACAGGATAAAATGGATACCAAAATTTGTTGGGCAATTTCTCCTGAGTACACCGATACCTCATATGTGGGGGTAAACCACTGTTTGGGCGCACGGCAAGGCTCGGAAGGGAAGGAGCTCCATTTGACTTTTTGAATGGAAAATTAGCTCCAATCGTTAGCGGACACCATGTCACGTTTGGAGAGCCCCTGTGTGCCTAAACATTGGAGGTCCCCCCCAAGTGAACCCATTTTGGAAACTAGACCCTGTTAGGGCTAGCGGAACGCACCGAGTAAAGATAAATGTTTATTATAAATGGTGCGTTCGCAGCCCGGGGTCCACCGTGCAGGAGAACCTGCTTCTAGTGAATGGTGGCACTGTTTGGCGGTATAGACTAGCTCTGTTACCTCACAGAGCAGCCATGAGAGGAAAGCACTGCACCCTGTTAGCCTCACAGGAGCGCAAGCTTGCTGCGGAACTGATAGCAGTCAGTGGTTATGCACACACACAATCTCCTCACTGGAGAAGCCGATATTCTAGGGGCTTATTTTAGCCGGGTCCCTGAATACAAACACACAATCTCCTCACCGGAGAAGCCGGTATTCTAGGGGCTTATTTCAGCCGGGTCCCTGAACACATTCATGCATAACCATACTGGCGCAAAGCACATATTTGAATTGATACCAGCACATGGCCGTGCGGCCATGCGAGTCTTTTATAGCTGAAGCACGAACAAGACCTTCCTAGAAGGACCAATGAGAAGCTGCCACAAAGCCTGAGCACCTTCAGGACCTTCCAGGAGAACCAATGGCCTTTGCTGCAGTACCTAAGCATGTGACCCTCGATCTCCAATGAGAGATCTTACCCTGGGCATGCTCAGAAGGAGATAAGCGGGACTTAGTCCCAAAAGCGTCTGCTCGCCGCTGCCCAGCACTGGCTTCAATGGAAGAAGCTGGAAAAGCAGCAGTAACTAGTGTTGAGCATTCTGATACCGCAAGTATCGGGTATCGGCCAATATTTGCTGTATCGGAATTCCGATACCGAGTTCCGATATTTTTGTGATATCGGAAATCGGAATCGGAAGTTCCCAGTGTATGGTTCCCAGGGTCTGGAGGAGAGGAGACTCTCCTTCAGGCCCTGGGATCCATATTCATGTAAAAAATAAAGAATAAAAATAAAAAATATGGATATACTCACCCCTCCTGCGGACCCTGGACCTTAGCGGTGTAACCGGCAGCCTCCGTTCCTAAGAATGCAGTGAGTGTAGGACCTGCGATGACATCACGGCTTGTGATTGGTCACATGAGCGGTCACATGAGCGGTCACGCGACCAATCACAAGCCGCAACGTCATCGAAGGTCCTTCACTCTGCATTCTTAGGAACGGAGGCTGCCGGTTACACCGCTAAGGTCCAGGGTCTGCCGGAGGGGTGAGTAGATCCACATTTTTTAATTTTATTCTTTATTTTTTACATGAATATGGATCCCAGGGCCTGAAGGGGAATTTCCTCTCCTTCAGACCCTGGGAACCATCCATGATACCTTCCGATATTTGTGTCCCATTGACTTGTATTGGTATCGGGTATCAGTATCGGCGAGATTCGATATTTTGCCGGTATCGGCCGATCCAATCCGATACCGATACTATAGAATATCGGAAGGTATCGCTCAACACTAGCAGTAACCCTTTGCACAGAGTCATTCTGAGCGAGATGCTGGGACCGACGTCTCCGCTGAGCAGACTCCACTGTGGCAGGAGAAGAATGGGAGATGGACTGAGATTCCCCCTGTGCAGAGGCGGGAACTCGACCCCTAACAGACCCCCAAGGAACTAATCTAGATGTGTGGTGACCACTTTGAACCCCCAACTGCTTCCCAGAAGTTTATAACTTTTTCTTTCCTCACAAATGATGTATTTAGCCCGCAAATTTTTATTTTTACAAGGGTAACAGGACAAATTCGACCCCAAAAGTTGTTGTCCAGTTTGTTCTGAGTATGCTGATACCCGATATGTGGGGGTAAACCACTGTTTGGGCACACGTCGGGGCTTGGAAGGGAAGTAGTAATGTTTTGAAATGCAGACTTTGATGGAATGGTCTGCAGGCGTCACGTTGCATTTGCAGAGGCCCTGATGTGCCTAAACAGTACAAACCCCCCACAAGTGACCCCAGTTTGGAAACTAAACCCCCCAAGGAACTTATCTAGATGTGTGGTGAGCACTTTGAACCCTCAAGTGCTTTACAGAAGTTAATGACGCAGAGCCGTGAAAATCAAAAATCATTTTTCTTTCCTCAAAATAATTTTTTAGCTTACAATTTTTTATTTTCACAAGGGTAACAGGAGAAATTGAACCCCAAAAGTTGTTGTCCAGTTTGTCCTGAGTATGCTGGTACCCCATATGTGGGGTAAACCACTGTTAGGGCAGACGTCGGAGCTTGGAAGGGAGGGAGCACCATTTGACTTTTTGAATGCAAGATTGGCTGGAATCAATGGTGGCGCCATGTCGCGTTTGGAGACGCCCTGATGTGCCTAAACAGTGGAAACCCCTCAAGTCTAACTCCAACACTAACCCCAACACACCCCTAACCCTAATCCCAACTCTGACCTTGACCCTAATCACAACCCTAACCCCAACACACACCCCATAACCACAACCCTAACCCCAACACACCCCTAATCCCAACCCTAATCACAACCATAACCCCCATAACCCCAACACACCCCTAACCCTAATCCGAACCATAACTCTAACCTCAAGCCTAACCCTAACCCCAACACACCCCTAACCCTAATCTTAACCCTAATTCCAACCCTAACCCTAATCCCAACCCTAACTCTAATTCCAACCCTAACCCTAAGGCTATGTGCCCACGTTGTGGATTTGTGTGCTGATTTTTCTGCACCGTTTTTGAAAAATTTACCATGGATTTTCAGTGTTTTTTGTGTGGATTTCACCTGCTGATTCCTATACAGAAACAGGTGTAAAACGCTGCGGAATCCGCACAAAAAATTGACATGCTGCGGAAACTACAATGCAGAATTTCCACGTGGTATTTTCTGCACCATGGGCACAGCAGATTTGGTTTTCCATAGGTTTTCATGGTACTGTAAACGTGATGGAAAACTGCTACGAATCCACAGTGGCCAATCCGCTGCGGATCCGCAGCCAAATCCGCATTGTGTGCACATAGCCCAATTCTAACCCTAACCCTAATTGTAACCCTAACCCTAATTGCAACCCTAGCCCTAATTCTAACCCTAACCCTAATTGCAACCCTAACCCTATCTGCAACCCTAACCCTAATTGCAACCCTAACCCTAGTTCTAACCCTAACCCTAGTGGAAAAATAAAAGTAACTATATTTTCTTTATTTTATTATTTTCCCTACCTATGAGGGTGATAAAGGGGAGGGTTTATTTACTATATTTTTTATTTTGATCACTGTGATAGGTTCACAGTGATCAAAATGTATTGGGAATGAATCTGTCAGCAGGCATTTTGGAAGATGGCGGCACCCATGGAGAAGATGGAAGGACACCGGGAGGGACACCGGGACTCAGTAAGTTGTGGGGGGTGGTTGTGGGGGGTGAGATTGGACCATGGGGGGTGAGATCGGATGGTGGGGGGAGCATAGGGAAGAGGAGGGGAGAAGAGGGCAGCAGAGGATGGAAGGGAGGAGATCGGTGGCGGTGGCGGGGGCAGATTAGGGTTTCCAGCCATGGCCAATGATATTGCAGCATTGTCCTTGGCTGATTGTAATATTTCACCTATTTTCATTGGTGAAATATTATGATTGCTCTGATTGACTGTTTCACTTTCAACAGCCAGTCAGAGCGATCGTAGCCATGGGGGGGGCGAAGCCACCCCCCTGGGCTCAAGTACCACTCCCCCTGTCCCTGTAGGTCAGGTGAAATTACAGTTAACCCTTTCACCGACCTGCAGGAGCGCGATCCTGTCATGACGCCACATAGGCATCACAGGTCGGAGTGGCACCGACTTTCATGACGCCTATGTGGCATCAAAGGTCGGGAAGGGGTTAAAATAAAAGTATTCATAGTTTATTTTTGTCAATTAAAAATATGCAAAGCGGTAGGATACACTAAAAATAAAGAAAATTACTGATTGGAGTAAGAATCCTTTGTCTTCAAAACAGCATCATAGCATCAATTCTTATAGGCAAACTACATTTTGAAGGAACTCATCAGGGAGATTGTTCCAAACATCCTGGAGACCTAACCTCAGATGTAAGTGGGAAACTTAAATATGTTGAAAAAATTAACTAATGATAAACAGATTGAATGGTGTTGAGATCAGGGTTCTGTGAAGCAATATAGTTACATAGTTACATAGTTATTAAGGTTGAAGGAAGACTTTAAGTCCATCTAGTTCAACCCATAGCCTAGCATGCCCTAACATGCCCTAACATATAATCGGTTTTACTACTTCTTGTTCTTAAAATTGAACATTTGATGTGAATCACATTGACTAAATATACAATATGTGGGGTCATTGTCCTGCAGCAGAATAAATTTGGAGCCAATCAGACACCTTAAGAATATTACATGATAGATACAGTAAGTGCCTGCCCGAATTTCTCAAAATTGAGGACATGATTTGTCCTGACCAAATCTTCAAATGCAGCCTCAAATTTGCATGGATTTACCATCATCCTTCACTGTTGTGTGCAGATGCGTATTATTGTACTGCTCTCCAAAGCATCAGTGTGTAAACTGCCTTCTGTTAGAGCAAAATATTTCCAATTTTACTCATCAGTCCAAAACAATGGCTGCCTTTTTCCAGTATCCTTATGTTTTTGTGCGTAGTTGAGTTACTTTGTCTAGTTTCTATATGCTTTGCATTCACAAATTCTTCCATGAAGACCACTTCTGGCCAAACTTCTCTGAAGAGCAGATGAGTGTAGCTGGGTCACTCTGGTTGCTGTCAGTTCTGAGCTGGTGGACAGCAGGCATATTCCATTTTTAAAGAAAAGTAAGCATGATGTGTATTTCATATCTTGCATTAGTTTCCTTGGCCAGCCATTACATCTACCATTCTTAATGTCGTCCATTTCTTGGTGTCCTTATTCCTGTGAAATGCATGCAGATACTTATCTATCATGCAGTACCATGGGAAAAGTATGAGAAACTATTTTTAGCTTAGAGAAAAGCAAGGAGTCATGGAAGTGATGATATGGCCCCCACAGAGCCTTGATCTCAAAACTGAGTCTGTCTGGGATTTCAAGAAGAGTTAGAAGAATTTGAACAAGCCTACATCCATAGAAAATTTTTGCTAAGTTCTCTTAGATATTTGTAACAACTTTCCTGTTGCGTTGCTTCATATTGTGTTTGAAAATGTGCCTAGATGAATTGACGCTTTGATGTTGTTTTAAAGACAAAGCCAATATTGATTTGATTCAGATTTCTCTATTGTTTATTCACTTTATATTTTGTAAACAGAACTCCTATTTTTAAAGCATTCTATCTTTACATTTTTCCAAATTAATCTAAAACTTTTGTACAGTACTGTATATTTATTATGTCAGGGCATTCCCAATGGCTTCCTGTGAAATAATTGTATGGCATGGGTCCTTATGGAGATACACATTGTAATCCAGCATACTGTATCTCTAAATACTACTGTATTATTACTCAACTATACATTATGATTACCGAAAAGATGTTTATTACTATCTGAGGTCTATTTAGACCACTTAGAATAAGAAATGGATTGAAATAAATAGCAAAGAGAGTGAGCAGAGGACCAGTAGGGGATCTACAGAGCCTGAGCAGGAGAGAGGTGGCCCTAAGGACAGGTGAGTATAATTTTATATTATTTATAAGTAGCTTTCATTTGCATGCAATTTGGATATTTTCTTGCAAATCAAATCCCCAAACTTTTGAATTCAGCAGAATCCAATTTTGTGGGGTGAAATGTGCAATTAATTCAGTTCGGTTTCCAAATTGATTCACTCATCTTAGCAAAAAATGTTTCAACTATGTTTTTCTTAATAATTTTTGTTTTACCACTCAATAACACTAATAATCTACACTGAAAGCTAACTTTTGGTCATCATTTCAAAAACAGTAAAGATTTAGGGATTTTAAGTAAACAAAAACATATTTTCATAAACATTTTTTCAATTTACTAACTTGATTTTATCAATTACATCAGAATCCCATACAGAATGTCATATTGTCATACCCCAACTTGATATAGATATGTCAGAGCTAGTGATGAGCGAGCATGCTTGCCACTACTCGATACTCGCCCGAGTATCATGGTGCTCGGTGTACTCAGTGAGCACCGAGCATTTCCGGGATTATTCAGCGGGAGCTTTGGTCTCCTCCTTTAAATTTTGGCGCTTTTTAGAGTGCCAATGAACCTGCAGGGATTGTCTGCCATGCACTGTAATACCGCAGCAATCTTTGTTGTGGTATTACAGTGATTGACTTGCCGCACAGCGTCATCAGGTCAATAAGAGACCTGGCACCGCCCTGCTCACTGCATTCTGCTCCAGACTCAGCTAGTGTAGGGAGAGCTGCTGCTGAGATAGGGTCAGATATGTTCTTTTATTAGTTAGTGTGGGTCTACTAGTGTTCAATCCACAAATCCTCAGAAACCAACAGTTGTTTTTAGGGCTAATTCGGGGGTACATAGATTGCAGTGCTAGGTAGGCAGGGGAGTCTATGTGCGCATATCCACATCAGTGCAAGGCATGCAGGCACTGTATGTGAGTATATAGATTTCAGTGCATACATCAAAAGGCTCCATTACTGTCTTCTGCTGCGTATTTTATACATACCTAGCTGCAGGTATCCGTGGCTATTTTTTTTTCACCTTATACCTGCTGATTTTATTACAAAGCAATCCATAGCATCCTTTTTTCTACATTTATTTGCTTAATCATGCTACAAACTACAGCCAATACAGTACATTTCAATACAAGAGCGTGAAAATCTAACCATTTAAAATGTTTGGTTTTTTTTGTCCCAGGCATCAGATGTGAGTGCGCAGAAAATTCTGGCCTTTTTTTTGGTATAATAGTATTTTTTGGAGTGTCTAAAAACATTTTTGGACACCATTTTGCTAACCAAAAATACTTCAGCTGGCCCAAAAATGTTTAGCTACAGTTCTTATATTTATCACACGCATCGCATATAATTGTGCTAAATATTTTACAACTTTAGTACTCCAATTTTTTTTTTAGTGTCATAGCCTACTTATTGACACAATTTTGGTGGGCCCCCAAAAAATCAAGCCTGTTATCTCCGTCAGATGCCCTGTCTATCTGTGGTCTCCAAATACTTGCTTTTCAGGCATACATTCCACTTTTTTGTCTGTCTGCTACCCTTGGTCTATACAGTATTTTGTGGTTAAATTTTTTTAAAAAACTCCAGGCCACATATTGAAACAGTCTGTTATCTCAGTCAGACACCACGTCTATCTGTGGTCTCCAAATGCTTGCTTTTCAGGCATACATTCCACTTTTTTGGTGTTGTGTTCGTCTACTTCGTGACTAGTGTTGAGCGATACCTTCCGATATTTAAAAGTATCGGTATCGGATTGGATCGGCCGATATCCAAAAAATATCGGATATCGCCGATACCGATACCCGATACCAATACAAGTCAATGGGACACAAATATCGGAAGTGATCCTGGATGGTTCCCAGGGTCTGAAGGAGAGGAAACTCTCCTTCAGGCCCTGGGATCCATATTCATGTAAAAAATAAAGAATACAAATAAAAAATATGGATATACTCACCCTCGGACGAGCCCTGGCTGTCACCGCTGCAAGCGTCTGCCTCCGTTCCTAAGAATGCAGAGAGTGAAGGACCTTCGATGACGTCGCGGTCACGTGAGCGGTCACAAGAGCGGTCACGCGACCAATCACAAGACCGCGACATCATCGCAGGTCCTACACTCACTGCATTCTTAGGAATGGAGGCTGCCAGTTGCACCGCTGAGGTCCAGGGTCCGTCGGAGGGGTGAGTATATCCATATTTTTTATTTTTATTCTTTATTTTTTACATGAATATGGATCCCAGGGCCTGAAGGAGAGTCTCCTCTCCTCCAGACCCTGGGAACCATACGCACCGCACACGCCTGGGAAGTTATAGGAACTTCCGATTCTGATATCCGATATCACAAAAATATCGGAACTCGGAATCGGAATTCCGATACAGCGAATATCGGCCGATACCCGATATTTGCAGTATCGGAATGCTCAACACTATTCGTGACTGTAGTTGTGGTTTCTCTGTCAGATGCCTTCTCTATCTGTGGTTTAAAAATTGTTGCATTTGAGTGCTCCCTTGAACTGGTTTGGTGTGTCTTACCCTAGTTATTAATAAAATTTGTTAAAAACAAAATAAAAAAAATCCATTGAATTAAAAGTGTGTTTTTTCGGCATACTGATCACATATAGGTTTTCTCTAAATTACACCATTTGTATTGAACTTTTAAAATATTTCTGTAGTCCATTCAAAATGGACAAGGCAAGCGGCAAGGGACGGGGAAGTGGACATGATGCTGATGGTGCATTCAGATGATGAGGCCGTGGCCAAGCTGAAAGTGGGTCACAACAAAGACCCACATCTTCTTGCTCGACCTTCCTGTCCCAGTTTCCAGGGGACCACAGCACACTGCTATTGAAGCCAGAGCAGTGTGAAACGGTTGTTGGTTGGATAGTGGATAATGATTCCAGTCACTTAGCCACCACCACTACCATGTCTTTCACACGGTCAAGTCAAGTGAGTCTGGATGGCAAATTACTCACCCTGATCCTCCTTCCTCCCACCATGCCGAGTGCCCTGAGACAACTGATCCCACACTTGGACACTCCAAAGAGCTGTTCACTTTTCCCTTTAAAGATTCTGGACTCTCGACCAGTCAACTTGAAGTGGGACAAGATGAGATAACATGTAACGATGCCCAAAGATTTGAGCAGCCACGGTCACATGAAGGTGATGGTGGGAAAGTGTCACAAGAGGTGGACGATGATGAGACACAATTGCCAGAAACTGAGGAGGATGAGCAGTTTGCGGATGTGGAAGATGAGGTGGTGGATGACATAGTAACTGACCCAACCTGGCAGGAGTACATGCAGAGCGAGGACAGCAGCACACATGGGGAAGGAGGCATAGCCCCCCAACAGGCAGGAAGAAGCAGTGTGCTGGCTGCAGACAGAAGGCGTGTATCCATTCCCAGTAGCACCAACATGACGGAAGTTACCACTCCAACTGTTAGATCTTCTCGAGACTGGTTATTTTTTAAAGACTATGATGATAACCCCAAACAGGCCCTTTGCAGAACCTACCATGCCCGCATCATCAGGGGTAGAAAACTACCAGCCTGACCACCACCAGCATGATCAGGCACATGGCAGCAAAACACCCAACTTTGTGGGCTGAACCCCAGGCTCCAGGAACACTGTCTGCAGGTGACACCACTGCTTCTTTCATTATTTTGTGTACAAGCCAATCCCTAGTCCACGGTGCATGCAAAGATGCCTCGTGCCCGGCACCTTTTGTTGCCCACAGTCAACTTGCACCATCATCAAGCCCATCCACGTCCTTTTCCAGCGCAGCCTTCTGTTGTCTATACCCCAATCACAGGAATGCAAGCGGAAATACGCAGCCAATGCCCCACAGGCCACAGTACTAAATTCTCACATTTCTCATCTGCTTGTGCTCATAATGTTGCCTTTTAGGCTCGTTGAGATGGAAGCTTTATGCAACCTGATGGCGGCAGCCATCCCAAGGTACTCGGGCCCCAATCGCCTCTATTTCTCTCGGTGTGCCATGTCTCATCATCCACTGCCACTAGATCACCACGGTTAACGTGTTCTGTGCTGCTACAGCCAGTCTATTTTTGGCAAGGGTGTCTATTATCCCCTTTGAAAAAATTTTAAATATTTACCCCCATGGGGAAATGTTTGTCAGCCCATACACTTAGTGTATGGGCATTACAAGTCTAGGAGACCCGCTCCTTTAAATTGGGCCTATTTTTTATTGAGGCCTTCCTCCACCTCTCATCATCCACTGTCACTAGATCACCAGGGTTAACATGTTCCATGCTGCTACAGCCACTCTAGTTTTTTGCAAGGGTGTTTATGATACCCGTAAAAAAAAATATAAATGTACCCCCCATGGGGAAATATTTGTCAGCCCATATACTTAATCTATGGGCATTACAAGTCTAGGAGACCCACTCCTTTAAATTGGGCCTATTTTTCAATGAGGCCTTCCTCAACGTCTCATCGTCCACCACCACTAGACCACCAGGGTTAACATGTTCTAAGCTGCTACAGCCAGTCAATTTTTTGGCAAGGATGTCTATTATCCCCATAAACTATTTTTTAAAAGATTTACCTCCCATGGGGAAATATTTGTCAGCCATACACCTAGTGTATGGGATTTACAAGTCTAGGAGACCTGCTCCTTTAACCCCTTCCCGACCTGTGACGCCACGTAGGCGTCATTAAATTTGGTGCCAATCCGACCTGTGACGCCTATGTGGCATCATGGAGGGATAGCGTCCCTGCAGATCGAGTGAAAGGGTTAACTCCAATTTCACCCGATCTGCAGGGACAGGGGGAGTGGTATTTCAGCGCAGGGGGGCTTAGCCCCCCCGTGGCTACGATCGCTCTGATTGGCTGTTGAAAGTGAAACAGCCAATCAGAGCAATTTGTAATATTTCACCTATGAAAAGTGGTGAAATATTACAATCCAGCCATGTCCGATGCTGCAATATCATCGGCCATGGCTGGAAACCATAATCTGCCCCCGCCACCAAAACCGATCTCCTCCCCAGTCCTCCTTTCTGCCCCGTACTGTGGTCCGCTCCCCTCCATCCTTCTGTCCGCTCCCCCGTCCTCCTGTCTGCTCCCCCCATGCTCCGATCCACCCCCCCGTGTGTTATGATCCGGTGACCTTTGAGCCGCATGAAAGACTTTCTCAGGAGTAGGTGGTACCTGTACTGACCACAAACCCTAAACTAACACTGCAACTGGAAGTAGCATGGGATGCACCTAACACGTCCTAGACACCTCGACACAGCCGGAGGACTAAATACCCCTATAGATGGAAATGGGAATTCTATCTTGCCTCAGAGCAGAACCCCAAAGGATAGGCAGCCCCCCACAAATATTGACTGTGAGTATAAGAGGAAAGACACACGCAGGCAGAAAAACAGGATTTAGCAAAAGAGGCACTTCTAGCTAAATAGAAAAGGATAGGACAGAATTCTAAGCGGTCAGTATTAAAATCCTAAAAATATCCACAGCAGATAATACAAATATTCTACATCTAACTAAAGACATAGAAAGTATATCTGCATCTCCTGAGAATCCAGCATGACTGAAAAATCCAAACAAAGTCTAAGCTGGACAAAAACACAATGAATTGCACTGAATTGCAAAGCACACTGCATGTGTGCACAGAGACAAAAAACCAGACACTTATCTTAGCTGAACTGGCAGCAGGGCATGAGGAACCAGAGATAGATGCAATCCCTCCAAGAACAATGGACAACTGGCAAGGACTCATGGATCCTGCACAGCTAAATACCTAATAGAGCTGCAATCAGCAGAAACACCTGCCCAGGATTACAACCCCAAGACAACTGCACTACCACCAACAACCACCGGAGGGAGCCCAAGAGCAGAATTCACAACAGTACCCCCCCCTTGAAGAGGGGTCACCGAACCCTCACCAGAGCCCCCAGGCCGATCAGGACGAGCCAGATGAAAGGCACAGACCAAATCAGCAGCATGGACATCAGAGGCAAAAACCCAAGAGTTATCCTCCTGGCCATAACCCTTCCATTTGACAAGGTACTGAAGCCTCCGCCTTGAAAAGCGAGAATCCAAAATCTTCTCAACCACATACTCCAACTCCCCATCAACCAACACAGGAGCAGGAGGATCAACAGAGGGAACAACGGGCACCACATATTTCCGCAATAAAGATCTATGGAAAACATTATGGATGGCAAAAGAGGCCGGAGGGGCCAAACGAAAAGACACTGGATTGATAATCTCAGAAATCCTATAAGGACCAATAAACCGAGGCTTAAACTTAGGGGAAGAAACCTTCATAGGAACATGATGGGAAGACAACCAGACCAAATCCCCAACCTGAAGCCGGGAACCAACACACCGATGACGGTTAGCAAAACGCTGAGCCTCCTCCTGAGACAACACCAAATTGTCAACCACATGAGCCCAAATCTGCTGCAACCTGTCAACCACAGAATCCACACCAGGACAATCAGAAGGTTCAACTTGCCCCGAAGAAAAACGAGGATGAAAACCACAATTACAAAAGAAGGGTGAAACCAAGGTAGCTGAACTAGCCCGATTATTAAGGGCAAACTCGGCCAATGGCAAGAAAGCCACCCAATCATCCTGATCAGCAGACACAAAGCATCTCAAATAAGTTTCCAAAGTCTGATTAGTTCGCTCGGTCTGGCCATTTGTCTGAGGATGAAATGCGGAAGAAAAAGACAAATCAATGCCCAGCCTAGCACAAAAGGCCCGCCAAAACCTAGAAACAAACTGGGAACCTCTGTCGGACACAATATTCTCCAGAATACCATACAAACGAACCACATGCTGAAAAAACAATGGAACCAAATCAGAAGAGGAAGGTAATTTAGGCAAAGGCACCAAATAAACCATCTAAGAAAACCGGTCACAAACCACCCAGATAACCGACATCCTCTGGGAAACCGGAAGATCTGAAATAAAATCCATAGAAATATGCGTCCAGGGCCTCTCAGGGACCGGCAAAGGCAAAAGCAACCCACTAGCACGGGAACAACAAGGCTTGGCCCGCGCACAAGTCCCACAGGACTGCACAAAAGAACGCACATCACGCGACAAAGAAGGCCACCAAAAGGACCTACCAACCAAATCTCTGGTACCAAAAATACCAGGATGGCCAGCCAACACAGAACAATGAACCTCAGAAATCACTCTACTAGTCCATCTATCAGGAACAAACAGTTTCCCCACTGGACAGCGGTCAGGTTTGTCAGCCTGAAATTCTTGCAGAACCCGTCGCAAATCAGGGGAAATGGCAGAAAGGACCACCCCTTCCTTCAGAATGCCGACTGGCTCAAATACCTCAGGAGAATCAGGCAAAAAACTCCTAGAGAGGGCATCAGCCTTAACATTCTTAGAACCCGGAAGATACGAGACCACAAAATCAAAATGGGAGAAAAACAGGGACCATCGAGCCTGTCTAGGATTCAGCCGTTTTGCAGATTCGAGGTAAATCAGATTTTTATGATCGATCAAGACCACAATACGGTGCTTGGCTCCCTCAAGCCAATGTCGCCATTCCTCAAACGCCCACTTCATAGCCAACAACTCCCGATTGCCGACATCATAATTGCGTTCAGCAGGCGATAACTTATGGGAAAAGAAGGCACACGGTTTCATCAAGGAACCATCAGAATTCCTCTGAGACAAAACGGCCCCTGCCCCAATCTCAGAAGCGTCAACCTCAACCTGAAACGGAAGAGAAACATCTGGCTGACGCAACACCGGGGCAGAAGTAAATCGGCGTTTAAGTTCCTGAAAGGCAGAGACAGCCACAGGGGACCAATTCGTTACATCAGCGCCTTTCTTCGTCAAATCGGTCAGGGGTTTAACCACACTGGAGAAGTTAGCAATGAAACGGCAATAAAAATTAGCAAAGCCCAAAAATTTCTGAAGGCTCTTTCTGGATGTGGGCTGAATCCAATCATGAATGGCCTGAACCTTAACCGGATCCATCTCTATAGATGAGGGAGAAAAATGAAGCCCAAAAAAGAAACCTTCTGCACTCCAAAGAGACACTTAGACCTCTTCACAAACAAAGCATTATCACGAAGGATCTGAAATACCATCCTGACCTGTTTCACATGAGACTCCCAATCATCGGAAAAAATTAAGATGTCATCCAAATATACAATCATGAATTTATCAAGATAATTCCGGAAGATATCATGCATGAAGGACTGAAAAACAGATGGAGCATTAGAGAGCCCGAATGGCATCACAAGGTATTCAAAATGGCCTTCGGGCGTTTTAAACACAGTTTTCCATTCGTCACCCTGCTTAATATGAACAAGATTATATGCCCCCCGAAGGTCAATTTTAGTAAACCAACTAGCCCCCTTAATCCTGGCAAACAAATCGGAAAGCAAAGGTAAAGGGTATTGAAACTTGACCGTGATCTTATTCAAGAGGCGATAATCAATACAGGGTCTCAAGGAGACATCCTTCTTAGCAACAAAAAAAATCCCGCTCCCAATGGTGAAGAAGATGGCCGAATATGCCCCTTCTTTAAAGACTCCTTAACATAACTCCGCATGGCGGTATGTTCCGGCACAGACAGGTTGAAAAGTCGGCCCTTAGGAAACTTACAGCCTGGAATCAAGTCAATAGCACAATCACAGTCCCTATGCGGTGGAAGGGAACTGGACTTGGGCTCATCGAATACATCCTGAAAATCAGACAAAAACTCTGCAACTTCAGAAGAGGAGGAAGAGGAGATTGACATCACAGGAACGTCATTATGAACCCCCTGACAACCACAACTAGTCACAGACATAGACTTCCAATCCAACACAGGATTATGTATCTGCAACCATGGAAAACACAGTACAATAGCATCATGCAAATTATGCAATACCAGAAAACGACAATCTTCCTGATGGACTGGCGCCATTCACATGGTCACCTCTGTCCAAAACTGGGGTTTATCTTTAGCCAAAGGTGTAGCATCAATGCCCCTTAAAGGAATAGGGTTCTGCAAAGACTGCAAGGGGAAACCACAACGCCTGGCAAATTCAAAGTCCATTAAGTTCAAAGCGGCGCCTGAATCCACAAACGCCATGACAGAAAATGACGACAATGAGCAGATCAAGGTCACAGATAACAGAAATTTAGGTTGTACAGTTCCGATGGTAACTGAACTAGCGATTCTCTTTGTACGCTTTGGGCAGACTGAAATGACATGAGAAGCATCGCCACAATAAAAACACAACCTATTCTGACGTCTGAATCCTTGTTGTTCCGTTCTAGACAGAATCCTATCACACTGCATAGGCTCAGGCATCTGCTCTGAGGACAACGCCACAGCGTGCACAGTTCTGCGCTCCCGCAAGCGCCGATCAATCTGAATGGCCAGAGACATAGAATCACTCAGACCAACAGGCATGGGAAACCCCACCATAACATCTTTAACAGATTCAGAAAGACCCTTTATGAAAATTGCCGCCAAAGCATCCTCATTCCATTTAGTCAGCACAGACCATTTTCTAAATTTCTGACAATACAATTCTGCCGCTTCTTGACCCTGAGACAGGGCCAACAAGGTCTTCTCCGCTTGATCCACAGAATTTGGTTCATCATATAATAATCCTAGAGCCTGAAAAAAGGCATCTACATTAAGCAAGGCTGGATTCCCAGATTCCAGGGAAAATGCCCAATCCTGAGGGTCGCCACGCAGCAGGGAGATGACAATTTTAACCTGCTGAATGGGATCAACAGAGGAACGAGGCTTCAGAGCAAAAAACTGTTTAAAATTGTTTTTAAAACTGAAAAATTTGGACCTGTCCCCAAAAAACAAATCAGGAGTAGGAATCCTAGGCTCTAAAAGCGGAGTCTGAACAATATAATCAGAAATACCCTGTACCCTAGCAGCAAGCTGGTCTACACAAGAAACTAATCCCTGAACATCCATGCTAGCACAAGACTCCTCAGTCACCCAGAGGAAAAGAGGGAAGAAAAGAAAAAGCAGGCTACAGAAAAAAAGGCTCTTTCTTCCCTTCTTCTAAAATGCATTTAACTCATTGTTGGCCAGTTGTACTGTTATGATCCGGTGACCTTGGAGCCGCGTGAAAGACTTTCTCAGGAGTAGGTGGTACCCGTACTGACCGCAAACCCTAAACTAACACCGCAACTAGAAGTAGCCGTGGAATGTACCTAACACGTCCTAGACACCTCGACACAGCCGGAGGACTAAATACCCCTATAGATGGAAATGGGAATTCTATCTTGCCTCAGAGCAGAACCCCAAAGGATAGGCAGCCCCCCACAAATATTGACTGTGAGTATAAGAGGAAAGACACACGCAGGCAGAAAAACAGGATTTAGCAAAAGAGGCACTTCTAGCTAAATAGAAAACGATAGGACAGAATTCTAAGCGGTCAGTATTAAAATCCTAAAAATATCCACAGCAGATAATACAAATATTCTACATCTAACTAAAGACATAGAAAGTATATCTGCATCTCCTGAGAATCCAGCATGACTGAAAAATCCAAACAAAGTCTAAGCTGGACAAAAACACAATGAATTGCACTGAATTGCAAAGCACACTGCATGTGTGCACAGAACTAAAACTAAAGCAATACAGCAAGGACCAAATACCAAAAAATAAAAATCAAAGCATAGGATTATTAAAATATGCCTTTATTTTATGAAAGTGGCAATGGTTACAATAAAAAAAGGGTTTTTTAATAAAAATATTATATAACAAATTAAACAAACTTGCGCGGTACCAGGTATAATTATCGTTCCTTAATTTTCCCCTATTACTATATAAGGATATATTAAAACGTGTTGTACAAAAATAGATCTCCCTTGTTTAAGAAGAGCATAAAACTCATATTCATTGTGAAAGATAAGAAATAAAGTAAAATATAAAAAATAAAAAATATTAAAAATATAAAAAATATAGAAAAATCCTCATAATCACAAGTATATAACTATAAAGTGTGCAAATATACCACAATATAAATAAAGTGACCAAGTGCTTCAGTGTGAAATTTTAATTATTTCCATCCACCAACAAAAAAACCTAGAGGGTGTGCAGGAACCTATCACTAGGTTCATAGGTGCCAGCATATGCTGGAATCACGTGCATAGAAAAAGACTTTTTTTGTACGGCCACTATATGATTATATATACCTTAGGGGTCCAGAACCTGTACCTGCGCCTCGCCCCTCCTGAGAATCCAGCATGACTGAAAAATCCAAACAAAGTCTAAGCTGGACAAAAACACAATGAATTGCACTGAATTGCAAAGCACACTGCATGTGTGCACAGAGACAAAAAACCAGACACTTATCTTAGCTGAACTGGCAGCAGGGCATGAGGAACCAGAGATAGATGCAATCCCTCCAAGAACAATGGACAACTGGCAAGGACTCATGGATCCTGCACAGCTAAATACCTAATAGAGCTGCAATCAGCAGAAACACCTGCCCAGGATTACAACCCCAAGACAACTGCACTACCACCAACAACCACCGGAGGGAGCCCAAGAGCAGAATTCACAACACCCGTGCTCCGATCCCCCCGTGCTCCGATCTCCCCCCCCCTCATGCTTACTGAGCCTCCCGGTGTCCGTCCGTCTTCTTCATGGGCGCCGCCATCTTCCAAAATGGCGGGCACATGCGCAGTGCGCCCGCCGAATCTGCCGGCCAGCAGATTCATTCCAGGTACATTTTGATCAAAATAAAAAAAATAGTAAATGAACCCCCCCTTTATCACCCCCATAGGTAGGGACAATAATACAATAAAATATATTTTTTTTCTTCCCCCACTAGGGTTAGGGTTAGGGCTAGGGTTAGGGTTAGGGTTAGGGCTAGGGTTAGGGCTAGGGTTAGGGCTAGGGTTAGAATTAGGGTTAGAACTAGAGTTAGGGTTAGAATTAGGCTATGTGCACAAGGTGTGGATTTGGCTGTGGATCCGCAGCGGATTGGCCGCTGTGGATTCGTAGCAGTTTTCCATCAGGTTTACAGTACCATGTAAACCTATGGAAAACCAAATCCACTGTGCCCATGGTGCGGAAAATACCATGTGGAAACGCTGTGTTGTATTTTCCGCAGCATGTCAATTCTTTGTGTGGATTCCGTTTTACACCTGTTCCTCAATAGGAATCCGCAGGTGAAATCCGTGCAAAAAAACACTGGAAATCCACTGTAAATATGCAGGTATAACGCAGTGCCTTTTACCTGCGCATTTTTCAAAAATGGTGCAGAAAAATTTAACACAAATCCGCAATGTGGGCACATAGCCTTAGGGTTAGGGTTGGAATTAGAGTTAGGGTTGGAATTAGGGCTAGGGTTGGAAATAGGGTTAAGATTAGGCTTGTGGTTAGGGTTAGGGGTGTGTTGGGGTTAGGGTTGTGGTTAGGGTTGGGATTAGGGTTAGTGTTAGGGTTGGAATTAGGGTTAGGGGTGTGTTGGGGTTAGGGTTGTGGTTAGGGGTGTGTTGGGGTTAGGGTTGTGATTACGGTTATATCTAGAGTTGGGATTAGGGTTTGGGGTGTGTTGGGGTTAGTGTTGGAGTTAGAATTGAGGGGTTTCCACTGTTTAGGCACATCAGGGGTCTCCAAACGCAACATGGCGCCGCCATTGATTCCAGCCAATCTTGCGTTCAAAAAGTCAAATGGTGCTCCCCCCCTTTCGAGCCTCGACGTGCGCTCAAACAGTGGTTTACCCCCACATATGGGGTACCAACATACTCAGGACAAACTGGGCAACAATTATTGTGGTCCAATTTATCCTGTTACCCTTGCAAAAATAAAAAAATTGCTTGCTAAAACATTATTTTTGAGGAATGAAAAATTATTTTTTATTTTCACTGGTCTGCGTTATAAACTTCTTTGAAGCACTTAGGGGCTCAAAGTGCTCACCACACATCTAGATAAGTTCCGTGGGGGTCTAGCTTCCAAAATGGAGTCACTTGTGGGGGTTTCTACTGTTTAGGCACATCAGGGGCTCTGCAAACGCAACATGACGCCCGCAGACCACTCCATCCAAGTCTGCATTCCAAAACATCACTACTTCCCTTTCAAGCCCCGACATGTGCCCAAACAGTGGTTCCCCCCAAATATGGGGTATCAGCTTACTCAGGACAAACTGGGCAACAACTATTGGGGTCCAATTTATCCTGTTACCCTTGTGAAAATAAAACATTGCTTGCTAAAATATCATTTTTGAGGAAATAAAAATGATTTTTTATTTTCACGGCTCTGCATTGTAAACTTCTGTGAAGCACTTGGGGGTTCAAAGTGCTCACCACATATCTAGGTAAGTACCTTGGGGGGTCTAGTTTTCAAATTGGGGTCACTTGTGGGGGTTTTCTACTGTTTAGGCACATCAGGGGCTCTGCAAACGTAACATGATGCCCTCAGACCATTCAATCAAAGTCTGCATTCCAAAACATCACTACTTCCCTTTCGAGCCCCGACGTTTGCCCAAACAGTGGTTCCCCCCACATATGGGGTATCAGCATACTCAGGACAAACTGGACAACAACTTTTCAGGTCCAATTTCTCCTGTTACTCTTGTGAAAATAAAAAATTGCGGGCTAAAAAATAATTTTTGAGGAAAGAAAAATGATTTTTTTATTTTCACTGCTCTGCGTTATAAACTTCTGTGAAGCAGTTGGGGGTTTAAAGTGGTCACCACACATCTAGATTAGTTCCATGGGAGGTCTAGTTTCCAAAATGTGGTCACATGTGGGGGAGCTCCAATGTTTAGGCACACAGGGGCTCTCCAAATGCGACATGGTGTCCGCTAACGATTGGAGCTAATTTTTCATTCATAAAGTCAAATGGCGCTCCTTCCCTTCCGAGCCCTGCCGTGTGCCCAAACAGTGGTTTACCCCCACATGTGAGGTATCAGTGTACTCAGGAGAAATTGCCCAATACATTTTATGATCCAAATTATCCTGTTTCCTATGTGGAAATGAATAAATTGAGGCTAAAAGAAATTTTTTGTGAAAAAAAATTACTTTTTCATTTTTACGGATCAATTTGTGAAGCACCTGGGGGTTCAAAGTGCTCACTATGCAACTAGATAAGTTCCTTGGGGGGTCTAGTTTCCAAAATGGGGTCACATGTGGGGAAGCTCTAATGTTTAGGCACACAGGGGCTCTCCAAACGCGACATGGTGTCCGCTAACGATTGGAGCCAATTTTTCATTCAAAAGTCAAATGGCGCTCTTTCCCTTCCAAGCCTTTCCGTGTGCACAAACAAAGGTTTGTGACCACATATGAGGTATCGGCGTACTCAGAAGAAATTGCCTAACACATTCTAGGATCCATTTTATCCTGTTGCCCATGTGAAAATGAAAAAATTGAGGCTAAAATAACTTTTTTGTGAAAAAAAGTACTTTTTCATTTTTACGGATCAATTTGTGAAGCACCTGGGGGTTTAAAGTGCTCACTATGCATCTAGATAAGTTCCTTGGGGGGTCTAGTTTCCAAAATGGGGTCACTTGTGGGGAAGCTCCAATGTTTAGGCACACAGGGGCTCTCCAAACAGGACATGGTGTACGCTAAAGATTGGAACCAATTTTTCATTGAAATAGTCAAATGGCGCACCTTCCCTTCCGAGCCCTGTTGTGCACTCAAACAGTGGTTCCCCCCTACATATGGGGTATCGGCGTACTCAGGATAAATACAATAACTTTTGTAGTCCAGTTTCTCTTTTTACCATTGGGAAAATAAAAAAATTGTTGCTAAAAGATCATTTTTGTGACTAAAAAGTTAAATGTTAATTTTTTCCTTCAATGTTGCTTCTGCTGCTGTGAAGCACCTGAAGGGTTAATAAACTTCTTGAATGTGGTTTTGAGTACCTTGAGGGGTGCAGTTTTTAGAATGGTGTCACTTTTGGGTATTTTCAGCCATATAGACCCCTCGAACTGACTTCAAGTGTGAGGTGGTCCCTAAAAAAATGGTTTTGTAAATTTCGTTGTAAAAATGAGAAATCGCTGGTCAAATTTTAACCCTTATAACTTCCTAGCAAAAAAAAATCTTGTTTCCAAAATTGTGCTGATTTAAAGTAGACATGTGGGTAATGTTATTTATTAACTATTTTGTGTCACATAACTCTCTCGTTTACCAGAATAAAAATTCAAAATTTGAAAATTGCGAAATTTTCAAATTTTTTGCCAAATTTCCATTTTTTTCACAAATAAACACAAAAATTATCGACCTAAATTTACCAGTTTCATGAACCCATATATGTCACGAAAAAAAGTCTCAGAACTGCAAAGATCCATTGAAGCGTTCCTGAGTTATTACCTCATAAAGGGACACTGGTCAGAATTGCAAAAAACGGCCAGGTCATTAAGGTCAAAATAGGCTGGGTCATGAAGGGGTTAAATTTGGCCTATTTTTAAATGAGGCCTTCCTCCACATCTCATAATCCACCACCACTAGCACTGATCACCAGGGTTAATTTGTTCCATGCTGCTACAGCCACTCTAGTTTTTTGCAAGGGTGTTTATGATGCCCGTAAATTTTTTTTTTTTTTAAATGTACCCCCATGAGGAAATATTTGTCAGCCCTGAGACTTAATCTATGGGCATTACTAGTCTAGGTGACCCGCTCCTTTGTAATGGGATATTTTTTTATGAGGCCCTCCTCCATGTTTCTTCCAAGGGGGGATTGGGGTGCATGTAAATTTAGGTCAAGGCGGCCCTTGCATTCACTGCATAAGGAAACTGCATAAGTATAGCAGTTCCAAATGAAGAATCTGAAGTGGGTTTTCCTGTGGCATCCAGTACCTGGGTTCAAAGGCATCTTGGGGTGCATATAACTTGGTAGCAGGGCAGGCCTTGCAGTCAATACATAAGAAAACAGTATGGGAGTATAAAATTAATAATGGGAAGTGGATTTCCCTGTGGCCATCCAGTAGATTTGTTCAAAGGCTTATTGGGGTGCATATGACTTGATAGTAGGGCTGGCCTTGCATTCAATGCAACATTTTTCAGGAAGCCCACCTGTACCCCTCGTGAAAGGGGTATTGAGGTGCGTCACAATTCTTGACAGCCCAGCCACTCACTGCATAGGCAATAACAGCATAGGAGACTCACTGTTTAATAATGACCCTTTACGAATAATAATGCCACCTGATGCCCCTCTAAAAATAGGCTTTGTGACTTTAAGAGTCCCTCATTCATAAATGAAACAAGATGTGTCTCCTTATGTGTCACACACCACATGGCCAGCTAGGGTTGTTTAAAGTTACAATGACATTTCACAGTGAATGCGTTTGCATTGGTTGAAAGCAATGTTAAAGTTGAACAATGCATCAAAAACGCTGAGTGTGAAAATAGCCCAAGTGGTGGAGGAACATTTTGGTCTGGGGTTATTTATTTTGCCTTATATACAAGTCATTACCCTGGATAGGATGTACCTTAACGTATTTCACAGCAAAATCCATTTTGGCTTCCTTTTTGGATGTTTTTTGGTACACCTGTAAAAATGGCGTGAAACTCTGCCAACATTGTTTACAGCTGTGACCTAGGAGTCAGAAATGCTTCCAGGGGCGATTCCCATGATGTTACCATGTCATTTGACCAGTGTTTCCATCATTTTAAGACATTTTTAGACTTTAAAATGTCCCCCGGGGGGATTGCAGTAAAAATGCTCCGGTCTCCATTAGACTTATATTGGGCTCGTTGTTCTGGCCGAGTACCCAAGTATTCCAATTTGCTTGACCAGAGCAACGAGCACCTGAGCATTTTGGTGCTCGCCCATCACTAGTCAGAACACATCTGCTGTAGATATATTTTGTCATATTAAGTAAACTGCTTCAACATATGACCTTATTATATGTTCTGTAGTAACACTGTCTTAAAGCAAAAAATCTCCAGGATTTACACACTTGAAACTAAAACTACAGACAAATGTAGCCTCAATCATACATAGCAGGTAATACAAGGGGTAGAAAAAAGCTACCTTAAATTAGTTATATAAACATTGGTTAAAAGAGTACAATACATAGATAAAATAAGGTTTTCCCCACTTTTCATGGTTAACCATAAAGTAACATGAACAAAACAGAAATATTTATTTGGCCAAATGATAGTAGTTTGCTGTTCTATATGATAATACTTTGTTCAGGAAATTAAAGACATTGAATTAAACTAATAATTAGGTGATTACATGTGGGAATTCTAGAACAATTTTCTTAAATTTATATTTATTTTCTACTTATTTTTTGTTAATGCGATGGATGCTTCATACCAGTATATCAACTCTCAACATGCAGGCTAATCCAATCATGCTAACTACCTAAATGAAATGAGCTTTTGCAAATATAAAATCAATTTGTATCTTGCTTAGCTACTAAATTCAGAGTACATCAGCAATAATTGAAAAATGATGATGCCATTTTAACATCAAGGATCGAGCGAACCCATGCTTACGTCTGAAAAGTCTATGCAAAGTTTTTCAAGTGCAGTATAATTTTAATTTAGATTTCTGTGAAACAGATTTGTAATCAGCCCAAATATATTTTGATATATGCAGATAATCTTGCTCAGATTTACCTTCTTCTTCAAAGCATTTAAAAAGTTCACATGTAGTCCTCAGAAATGCAGATTTTGACATTTTTAGAACTCACACATGAAGAGATCATTGGAGATCATTCTGAACAAAATAAAAATAAGAAATAGATAAAATATCTAAAATAACTAAAATATCAATGATATACCAATGTTTATTTTGATATATTTTTTTAAATATCGATTTTGAAAACCTTATAAAAAAATGACTATAGAAATAACCAAGAGTCACAATCTCAGAATTCAAATTAGGTAATTAAAAAATATGAGCTTTTGGTCAAAGTATTCTGTCATGTTCAATTTTATAACTAGGAAAATTTGAAACTCAGTCATTCAAACATTGAACGCTAAAATATCACAGAGAAGACTAACATCCATTGACTGACAACAACTGACATGTGGGCTTCCCCATAATGTTTGCCGCTAGGACATCATACATTGTACACAGTTAGGGGTCAGTAACTGGGCCATCACAGATTAGTGGTTCCAGAGTAGCAAAGCTTCCATCTCCAGAGTCATTGGATAAATCTCTCTCTTGTAGATTTTAAGCTCTCATTTATAAGGAGTCCTCTGCTCTTTCTCCTGTAGAGTGCAAGCACTTATGACCCGCAGGGTCTTCTCTCTCGTTCTCCTATAGAATGTAAGCTCTTATGGTCAGTAGGCTCCTCTCTCTCTTTCTCCTATAGAATGTAAGCTGTTATGGTCAGCAAGGTCCTCTCTCTCTCTTTCTCCTTTAGAGTGTAAGCTCTTATGGTCAGCAGGATTCTCTCTCTCTCTCCTGCATAGTGTAAGCTCTTATGGTCAGCAGGGTCAGCTCTCTATTTTTCCTGTAGAGTGTAAGCTCTTATGGTCAGCAGGCTCCTCTCTCTCTTTCTCCTATAGCGTGTAAGCTCTTATGGTCAGCAGGGTCTTCTCTCTATTTCTCCTGTAGAGTGCAAGCTCTTATGGTCAGCAGGGTCCTCTCTCTCTCTTTTTTCTCTTTGTCTCTCTCCTTTAAAGTGCAAGTATTTATGATCAGCAAGGTTATCTCTTCTTTTATCTCCTCCACCTGTATTTGATGAGGAATAACAAGCTTTCTAGTTGTTAAATTCATGCAAAATGCCCTAAATTGATTTTTTGGGGGGCAAAATTCTGCAAAAGTTGATGAATTTGAATTTCAAAAGATCCACTTATCTCTAATACTGACATTAGATTCCACCGCATTTCACAAATCAGAGGTGCACATAAAAGCAAAATCAGACATTACAACTTTACCTTATTAATTATAAAGCAAATATAGGGCCATTCTTACATGAGTCTTTATGAAAATAGGAATGATACAAAAGGTATTTTGAACAGTGGGACAGGTATTTTTCAGGGTGGTAAAGATAAAGGTGTAGGGGACAGTCACCTTGCCAGTATCTGGGAATGCACAGAGATGAAGTATATTCACCTGCAAGAGGTTCTGGAAATACTGTTGAATGAAGTGATCAGATTATAAAGAATAATACAGACGGGAGATGAAAGGAATCAGATTGGAAAAAGGCAAAATACCTACTTAAAATGATGTGCTCTTAGGAAATGTGTGGATGCTGGGGGTTAATATAATTGAATGGGGCATTGTATTCCAAAGCAATGGTAAAACAGAAAATAAGTGTTGGAGACAGGAGTAGGAGGTTTTGAATACAGAAGATGTTAGAAATAGCAAAAAAAAATTACTAATATTTTGTAGTAGTGAAGGGTAGTGTTGAGCGATACCGTCCGATACTTGAAAGTATCGGTATCGGAAAGTATCGGCCGATACCGGCAAAATATCGGATCCAATCCGATACCGATACCCGATACCAATACAAGTCAATGGGACTCAGGTATCGGACGGTATTCCTGATGGTTCCCAGGGTCTGAAGGAGAGGAAACTCTCCTTCAGGCCCTGGGAACCATATAAATGTGTAAAAGAAAGAATTAAAATAAAAAAAATCGCTATACTCACCTGTCCGACGCAGCCGGGACCTCGGCGATTGTAAGCGGCAGCGTTGTTTCTTTAAAATTCGCGCTTTTACTTGCTTACGTGAATTCCCGGCTTCTGATTGGTCAGGGCGGCCATGTTGCCGGGACTCGGACCAATCACAGCAAGCCGTGACGAAATTACGTCACGGCTTGCTGTGATTGGTCCGCGTCCCGGCAATATGGCGCCGTGACCAATCACAAGCCGTGACGTCACGGGAGGCTGGACACGCGCGCTTTTCAAAATAAGCGCGTGTCCAGCCTCCCGTGACGTCACGGCTTGTGATTGGTTAATGGCGGCCATGTTCCTGGGACGCGGACCAATCACAGCAAGCCGTGACGTAATTTCGTCACGGCTTGCTGTGATTGGTCCGCATCCCGGCAATATGGCGCCGTGACCAATCACAAGCCGTGACGTCACGGGAGGCTGGACACGCGCGCTTTTCAAAATAAGCGCGTGTCCAGCCTCCCGTGACGTCACGGCTTGTGATTGGTTAATGGCGGCCATGTTCCTGGGACGCGGACCAATCACAGCAAGCCGTGACGTAATTTCGTCACGGCTTGCTGTGATTGGTCCGCATCCCGGCAATATGGCGCCGTGACCAATCACAAGCCGTGACGTCACGGGAGGCTGGACACGCGCGCTTTTCAAAATAAGCGCGTGTCCAGCCTCCCATGACGTCACGGCTTGTGATTGGTTAATGGCGGCCATGTTGCCGGGACGCGGACCAATCACAGCAAGCCGTGACGTAATTTCGTCACGGCTTGCTGTGATTGGTCCGAGTCCCGGCAACATGGCCGCCCTGACCAATCAGAAGCCGGGAATTCACGTAAGCAAGTAAAAGCGCGAATTTTAAAGAAACAACGCTGCCGCTTACAATCGCCGAGGTCCCGGCTGCGTCGGACAGGTGAGTATAGCGATTTTTTTTATTTTAATTCTTTCTTTTACACCTTTTTACATTAATGTTGTTTCGATACCGATATCCGATATTACAAAAATATCGGATCTCGGTATCGGAAATTCCGATACAGCAAGTATCGGCCGATACCCGATACTTGCAGCATCGGAATGCTCAACACTAGTGAAGGGAGATATCACTGGAAGAGACTTGTAATTTAATATATTTAGCTTAAAGATAGTACTAAAAGAAAGCATGTTTGCTTAGTGTTCAGTACTGTTACTTTGCAGCGCTGGGGTCCTGGGTACAAATCTCACCAAGGAAATCTTCCAAGTGTTTGTCTATTATCCATGCGTTCGTATGAGTTTCTTCCCTCACACGAAAAAGATACTAATATAGAAATTTGATTGTGAGCCTCATGGGGACGTTGATGTCTGTATAGCATGGTAGAATGAATGGCGCTATGTAATAAAATCTTCTGTATAATATGTGTAATGTAGAAAAAAGCACATTTTAATTAACCCTGCTGTTCTCTTCGTTTCCACTATACACTTGTACTGCTCCGGTCATTTTTGACCGGACCTATTAAAATGCTGTTTTAGCTACTTAAAAATACATTTTTGAATACCTCCACATGTAGTGGGATCTATGAAATAAATGATCTCCACTATGGTACTATCCAAATTTAATTTTATTAAACACAATGTTAAAAGTACAAATACAGTAAAATTACTACATGTAAGAAAAGGTGCACAATCCAATTGAGGGACTATACTGCCATAGGAGATTGCACTATAAACTTGGCGAGATGTAATATATATATACACAATGCAAAATACCTTATGCCATAATATGGAAGTCCATGAATAGACTACTACCTTAGTCAGAAAGACCCAATTTCATAATATAATGTCCGAAATCAGACTCCACAAGAAATAAATGGCATACATTGAAAATAGTAGTAGCATATTACCTTACTAATCGCCAACTGCAATATCCCCGGCATCCCTCTGCAGACAGTCCCTTGGGGCAGAGGGATGCCGGGGATATTGCAGTTGGCGATTAGTAAGGTAATATGCTACTACTATTTTCAATGTATGCCATTTATTTCTTGTGGAGTCTGATTTCGGACATTATATTATGAAATTGGGTCTTTCTGACTAAGGTAGTAGTCTATTCATGGACTTCCATATTATGGCATAAGGTATTTTGCATTGTGTATATATATATTACATCTCGCCAAGTTTATAGTGCAATCTCCTATGGCAGTATAGTCCCTCAATTGGATTGTGCACCTTTTCTTACATGTAGTAATTTTACTGTATTTGTACTTTTAACATTGTGTTTAATAAAATTAAATTTGGATAGTACCATAGTGGAGATCATTTATTTCATAGATCCCACTACATGTGGAAGTCTTGTTGGATGGTACACATACCCTTCGGTTGGGAGGGATTTGTTTTTGAAGAATATAGAGCAATCGTGTGTGAACATTTTTGAATACCTGTTGCATTATTATACTGTATGTGAACATGGTTGGTAATTATAAAAAAAAAATACGTAAAAAACTCTATTTTTTTATTTATTTCGTGTTTATAAAGGTTACAATGGCTTACTGAATTCTGCACAGAAATTACAAATTTGAGCTTAACTAACTATAACAACTACTACTACTATAACAACTATAACTAACTGTAACTATAACTAAAATTAACTATAGTATAAAATTTAACTGCGTGCAAACATTTAAAAAAAATAGTAATAGTAAATAGTAAAAATAATTAAAAAAAACACTGTTGTGTCTTGAGTGAAATAAAACATGGAACTATGTACACCATCTCTTTTGCTGAGAATACCTTGTGGAAGCTCAGGCTTGCTTTTTCAACAAAGGAGTCTGATGTATCCTTGACCTCTTTATGCCTCCCTTCCCCACCCCCGTGTTTTTACCATATGCTTTGTGTACTTAGTCCTGCCAATAAAGCTCATTTGCATTTGTATTTGAAATGGCTGGCTGAACTGCTTACTTACTGATGAGATAAGAAAAAGAGACACCAGACACCACCCCCCTGGGCTCCAACACCACAAGGTCTGCTTTGCACAGAGAACCAGCACAAGGAAAATAAAAAAGCAGGGTAAATAACATACAGAGAAAAAAATTGCACAGAACTGTACTGAAAGCCAATGCGTATGGTTTGTACTGAAAGCATGTGTAAATCTGCACCTAAAGCAACTGTTTACTTCATAAACAATAGTAGATGCAATAAGTAGTCTCAAAAGAGTTGCGCAAAAACTAAACCAAAAAAAAAAAGGGTACCCTTAGAAAGAACCCCTCTAATTAGGAAAATAGAAGTAACCATAAGTTTCAGAACCGCATAATGAATTTAAAAAAAAATATCAAAGTTCAAAAACGGTCATTTTTGACCGAACAGAACAGCAGGGTTAAATAACTTTGATTTAAAATATTGAATAATGATTCACTGTGTATGATTTATATGTAATTGTCTTCTTCATAAATCTTTCAGAACATTCAATTTTTGCTTTTGACAGCAAGACATAGACAAATAAGTTCACAAAATGTGAGCAATATAAAACTGGTTGATAAAAAAGTGAAAAGAAACAGTAATAAGCAACACCAATCAAAGCCATATAAAAGCATCAAACCTGGATCATGTTAAATAACATTTCAGCCTGCTGTAATTTTCAGTACCCCACAGATTTTTGTGAAGGACCTTTCTAAAGAACCAGCAGTAGGCAACACCACTTAAGACACTTTCGTAAATGTGTTACTTATTAATGTGTTTTTAGCAGATTTTGCACTAAGAATGCAAGAAACAGCACCGGGTTATACAATATGACATGCCATTGCCATGCTATGTAGCTGAAATCATGACAGGTGGACAATTTTTGCTTTTTGTTGCTTGAAATTGCTTTTGCTCTGTATTGTTCTTCTTATTCCAGTATACATAAAGCGACTTTAATAGTGGCCATGTTAGACCATGTACAAACAGACTAACAGAGGTTAACATTCCAATTGCCAAGGACAGTTTCAAGCTCAATTTAAAACTGTGCTTGTCAGAAAACAATTTGTCAAAATGTCAAGCTTTTCTATAGCTGTAATAAGGCACTCTGTAGGCTTCTGACCTTCCATTGCTCATCTGGGTTGAGATAACCTGGCTAAAATTCAACTTACTTTATGATATATTGGCAGATTGTTTTTTGGCATATAACTTTAATATCATGTAATAGACACATAGGTCAGCATAATATTCAAAATCTACAAGTAGAAACTAAATTGGCCTCTAAATGTTACTAGTTGTTCAGTCAGTGACACATAAAAGTACTGTAGATATGGTACTTAAAAGGAATCTGTCACCAGGATGTTACTACTTCATCTGAGAGAAGTATGATGTAAGGATAAAGACCTTGATTACAGAGGTGTATCGCTTATTAGACTGCATCTTGAATTTTTTTTATAAAACTTTTTTATAGTTTTCTCTGCTACATATCTAGCAGTTCTCTGAATGCTGAGCTCTGTATATCCATGCCCATAACACTGATTTGCAGCTTTCTGTACATACTGGGTCATACTCAGAAATCATGAATATGGAGGACTACATCGCAGTATGTTTATTAGTCTTCTAGTAATAATCACATGCTGATGAAACAGTGATATTTTAATCAAAACAACAGCAAGCAGCTCAGTAAGTGAGACATCATTGTAATCAGGGTCTCTTCAATATGCTACTCACAGACTAGTTAGCAAAAACCTGCTGACAGATTTCCTTTTAAAAATAAATAAATTTATCCTCCAACAAAGTCCAATATTTAAGTCAGGGTGGGCACCATTTACTTTCTGACACTATCATAAAATGTTACAGTAATTACATGCAGTATAACTATGGTTTCTTTAGCAGAAATCAAAAGATGGAGAGCAAGGTTGTATCAGATCTTCTGCATAAAATTGACTCGTAATAAAAGTGACAGATGTTAGAAAGTTCCAAACTTGTAATTAGCCTCAATAAAATAATGACATTCCAAGATATTCAGAGGCCCATTTAGCCAACTGGCACCCTATAAAAGCCAGTATGTCCAGAAAACCTTCCGTCATGTCCAAGTCCTTACTCTAGATGTGCCAACTCTTCTGACCTGTTATTTATTTTCTCAGAACTCTGTATTGTTATTACTTATGGAATTGTATGAATGAATTGAAAACTTCTGTTTGTCAATAGGGTGTGCACTTGTAGAATCTTACACATTCTCCCTTGTTGTATCTAATGATATATATATATATATATATATATATATATATATATATATATATATATATATATATATATACATACACATATTACAATCACAATATTATATGGCACTGTATACTTACAATTGCTTATTTTGCTCTTCTACCCAGATAATCCTTCTCTTTCCCATTAGGTTTATGACATCGCATGATTAAAAACTGACTAGCTGAATCCTTCCAAGCTCTATGTAGAAGCAGGAGGTCAATTTTCTCTGCACAAGTCATGACTCACTGCAAAAGTGTATGGCAGATGGCAGGTACTTCCTGTTTCTACATAGAGCAGAGAAAAGAGAATAAATAACTGGGTAGAAAGAAAAAATGAGCATTTGTAAGTGCACAATGCTATATAATATGACTGCAATATATTAAGAGGATAAACATTTTGATGGGAGTGTTTCTTTAATGACAATGACTGTATGTTGGGGGTCATTGTGCTGCTGCAGAGTAAATTTGCAGCAAATCAGATGCATCCCTGATGGTGTTGTATGATTGATATGTGTCTGTATGTATTTCTAGGTACTGAGTTTACCATTAATCCTGACTAAATTGTGATATGAGGCCAGGGAGGTAGTCATGGCTAAGAGAACTCCCTGGATTACACCCTGGCCCCCTCTCTCTATATACTAATGTCGCTTCCTCTCCATACCTGAGTACTGCATCTCTGCGCCATCAGGGTTCTTCCTGGGTAGTATTGGGCTCCTTGCAAGCAGTTTCACAATAACTGAGATAACGGTTTAACTTCAACATCAACAGCTTTACTCAGCACATCCAGAACATTTCCAGTATCATCAACAGGCAAACGTTCTTTCTGTCCCTTTAATTATTTCCCCCTCACTAAGCTCACTTCCAAGATGGACCATACCTTTTGGTCCCTCAGTGTCCTCTCTGTCTAGATTCCTTGCCTCGTGTGGGGTGTCCTCAGCCGTTTCGCATCGGATCTAAGGACCGCTGCCCATGCAAAACTGCTTAGCCTCCTTCTTAGCAAATACAGTCCCAGTGACACTGCGTTTGCTAGCACTGCTGCTGTTGGTCCTTCAGATAAGAACCAGCCCCAGGATGTTATAGGCTGGGTCTCACTGTCCTTGAACTTTGCTTAGCATGGTGTCGACCTGGGCTAGCCAGCCCAAGTGAGCTACATGGGCACCCGGCCACAAATCCCAACTAATCAGGAAGTATCCTAAACTTTATCCCACTGTGCCCCTCCTATATTTAACTATCTACTCCCTGTTCCCTTATAGAGTTATAGAGAAAAGAGAATAGAGAAAAGAGTTATAGAGAAAAGAGTTTGTATGTTCTCTCTGTGTTTGCGTGGGTTTCCTCCAGGTACTCCGGTTTCCTCCCACATTCCAAAGACATACTGATAGGGAACTTAGATTGTGAGCCCCAATGGGGACAGCATTGATAATGTGTGCAACCTGTAAAGCGCTGCAAAGCGCTGCTATATAAAAATAAAGATTATTATTATTATTATAGCTATGTGCTGAAATATACTGTAGTCTCTGTGCCCCCATGTAGTGGCCAATCTGTAGTAACTCACTTTCCCTAAAAACATACGTACACTTATTAATAAAGACTATGCATCAATATAAAGCTACTGCATATACAGTACAGACCAAAAGTTTAGACACACCTACTCATTTAAAGATTTTTCTGTATTTTCATGACTATGAAAATTGTACATTCACACTGAAGGCATCAAAACTATGAATTGACACATGTGGAAATTTAAACTTAACAAACAAGTGTGAAACAACTGAAATTATGTCTTATATTCTAGGTTCTTCAAGGTAGCCACCTTTGCTTTGATGACTGCTTTGCACACTCTTGGAATTCTCTTGATGAGCGTCAAGAGGTAGTCACTGGGAATGGTCTTCCAACAATCTTGAAGGAGTTCCCAGAGATGCTTAGCACTTGTTGGCCCTTTTGCCTTCACTCTGCTGTCCAGCTCACCCCAAACCATCTCGATTGGGTTCAGGTCTGGTGACTGTGGAGGCCAGGTCATCTGGCGTAGCACCCCATGACTCTCCTTCTTGGTCAAATAGCCCTTACCCAGCCTGGAGGTGTGTTTGGGGTCATTGTCCTGCTGAAAAATAAATGATGGTCCAACGAAATGCAAGCCGGATGGAATAGCATGCCTCTGCAAAATACTGTGGTAGCCATGCTGGTTCAGTATGCCTTCAATTTTGGGGCAGTTCTCATGTGAGCCAGTTTCTTTGTAGCGCTTGATGGTTTTTGCCATTGCACTTGGGGACACTTTCAAAGTTTTCCCAATTTTCGGACTGACTGACCCTCATTTCTTAAAGTATTGATGGCCACTTGTTTTTCTTTACTTAGCTGCTTTATTCTTGCCATAATACAAATTCTAGCAGTCTATTCTGTAGGACTATCAGCTGTGAATCCACCAGACTTCTGCACAACACAACTGATGGTCCCAACCCCATTTATAAGGCAAGAAATCCCACTTATTAAACCTGACAGGGCACACCTGTGAAGTGAAAACCATTCCCGGTGACTACCTCTTGAAGCTCATCAAGAGAATGCCAAGAGTGTGCAAAGTAGTCATCAAAGCAAAAGGTGGCTACTTTGAAGAACCTAGAACATAAGACATAATTTCACTTGTTTCACACTTTTTTGTTAAGTATATAATTCCACATGTGTTAATTCATAGTTTTGATGCGTTCAGTCTGAATGTACAATTTTCATAGTCATGAAAATACAGAAAAATCTTTAAATGAGAAGGTATGTCCAAACTTTTGGTCTGTACTGTATATCAGGACAAAACATTAAAGGGGGGGGGCGTGGCTTCGGACGTCTATGGAGGCAGACGTGTGAAGAGGGAGCTCCAGGGGAAAAATCCCTATACGCGACTTCTACAGCATATTTTGGAGGCCCCTTGTCACATAATCCCCCTTCATCATCCCCTGATACCATGAGGAACCCCTCCAACCAACTTTCTCCTCATCTCTGTACCCCAGAACAGCTCCAGCCGGAGTAGGCCTCTGGAGTCCATCAGGCCTAGTGAACAGGAAGGCCCTGCACGGCAGTGAAGAGGCAGACTCCTCCCCTGCCAGATCTTCACTTCAGGAGACTAAGCGCAACAAGCTTCCCACTCCAACCAACCGCAAGGTCAGTGGTCTGGAAAAATCGAGCCCCCGGCTCCAAAGCAGCGATTCTCGGAGGCCTACCCTAAAAAAGTAGTCCCCTAACAATCACTCACATTACCGTGAAATCGCGGTGAAAGAAAAAGGAAAAAAAAAAAAGGGGGAATTAACTCTTTAACGCTCTTCCTATATCGCCCCCCTAATTCATCCACCTGAGGAAAAGGAATTGAAACATCTTTTATTAAATCTCCAGGCTTCCTCAATAAAAGCCTATGGGAAGTAGTTCCGGCCGCTCCCTGTAGGAACCACTACGCCGGCTCCATCCCAAGCGCCCTACAAAACTGACAACAGAGAGCAGAGTCTGTAAAACAACGCTCTTACTCTCACTGTAAAAGGCACACTGTAATTAAACCTCCCTCTTCTGAAAGGTTAACAAAACCAGAAACGCCCCCCTCTCACAGCCCTCACAGAATATCTACTTTTGGACAAGAGTAAAACACTCTCTTAACCTTAGCCACATAAGACTTAACTGTGAGGCATAGCACTAATTGATCAACACCCATTAAAATCTGCTCTGTCAGCATCCATTAACCGCTACCATGAATAACACAAAATCTAAAGGGAGAATTAACCCTCCCACTCCAAAAAAACCACTCTACAGCCAAAAACAGGACAAATCTCTGAGTCGCAGGGACCTAGAGAAATCCAGACCTAGCTCCTTCTCCTCACCCAGGCGCAGATCTAGATCCCCCAGGAGAGACACGCCTCATTCAATGGACTATAGGTCCAACAACAAATCCTTTGATAAATTCTCTCCTACAAAAATGGACTCCTCTGCCAGCTTAAAGAGATCTAACCCAGGAGCCACGAATGAGAAATATGCAGAAGCGGAGGAGGATGTTGTTTCTAGTGACACATCCCCCAATCAATCCCCACAAAAAAGTAAAACAAAATATGACGATCCAGAACCCAACAGGGGCGCCAATTCGGCAGGCTCATACTCACACACACACGTTACAGGCCAAAGCCAACCAGACCAAGAGGATCTAATAAATAAAATAAAAAACATAATGGACGATAAAATAAACTCCCTGGTAAATACAATGAAAAATGAAATGGACTTAAATTTCCAAAAATATTGTGATAAAATCGACAAGATAGACAAACAACTGTCCAGACATGAGGAGAGGCTGAATAAACTGGAACATAGGTCGTCTATCTCTTTTGACGAGCTGGATAGGATCAACTTTGAAATGAAACACCTGCGATCTAAATTGGCAGACCTCGAAGATAGAGGCAGGCGAAATAACCTAAAAATTAGAGGCATATCAGAGGACATACCCCAAGACCAGCTGTCTTCTCACCTCAAAAATATCTTCAAAGCAGCTCTGCCAGACCTCTCAGACCTTGACCTCACGATTGACAGGGCCCACCGGCTGCCCAAACCCCCCAAAGTGTCTGCGGATCTACCTAGAGACACCATTCTAAAACTCCACTTCTTTAAAACCAAAGAGTCCATTCTCAACTATCTTAAGGAAAAAAGAACATTTCCAGAGCCCTATGGAGATTTAAAAATCTTCCCAGATTTCTCAAAGGAAACCCTAGAAGGCCGCAGAGAATTTAGACCTGTGACTTCAATCCTCAGGGAAAAAGGAATAATCTATAAATGGGGCTTCCCGTTAAAATTATTAATTCCACATCGGGGAAGAATCATTCCGATCCACTCTGTCGAGGATGGCCTAAACTTCGTCAAGTCACTTAACCGTTGAACTACTTCCATCCTATCACTCAGCTGGCCTACTTTTTTCTGTTATCCAATTGTGGGGTCTCCCTCTTAATTCTAGATGGGACATCTCCCCTATTCCCGTTCACTTTCAGTAACCCCCTCTTTTCTATTTCCAGGTAGTTCTGTTGACCTACTTGTGCAGTTACTGTTTTATTCTACTGTGTTATTTTATCTTTAAGGTTTCACCCAAGAACCGTTGGCTCAAGAACCTCTCAAGAAGAAAGATCTCTGTAGTCTATAGGTTATAACCTTACTTGTTTCAACACTAATCTTTCCTTTTCAGGTTACCATTACCCCCCAGATTCTAGTGATACCTTCTTCATCTTCATCTTCTGGGGTATAATACAATGTCATTCAAAATCCTAACATATAACATTAGAGGGCTAAATAGCCCCCAAAAGAGGCACACTCTGTGGAGAGAACTACTTAAATCCCAGGCAGACATTGCCTGCATCCAAGAGACGAAGTTCTTGGCAGGGAATCACCCCTACTTTAGTCACCGCAGTTTCCCTCATATCTTTGAGGCCTGCAACTCAAGTAAAAAAGCTGGGGTGATCACTCTGATCAGGAACTCTGTCCCCTTCGAGGCTCTTGAGGAACATGCTGATACTGGAGGCAGGTATCACATCTTAATTTGTACCATTAATGGTCAGACATGCACTCTAGCGAATTTGTATGCTCCAAACAAAAATCAGATTAGATTCCTTTCTAAAATGCTGAAAAAGATAAATGAAGTCAAGAGAGGCACCTTGATTCTCCTGGGAGACTTCAATATCACCCCAGACAGAATCCTAGATTCCTCATCAAACTCTAGACCTAATTCAGACAACTTAAATTGGTGGCTGGGCAGAAATGAACTTTATGATATCTTCAGATGCCTGAACTCCTCCTCCAAGGAGTTCTCTCACTTCTCCTCAGCCCACCATTCGGCATCCAGGATCGACTTGATCCTATCTGACATTTTTTCCCTGGACAAATTTAAAAAAGTATCCATAGGCGACAGAACGCTATCGGACCACTCCCCCGTTAGTGGTGAAATACTGATTGGCCCTTCCTTAAAAAATGTTAAATTATGGAAATGCAACTCTCATATCCTCCATGATTCCATCCATATTGCCACAATCCAGAATACTTTAACCAACTATTTCAAGGAAAATTCCGCAGAAGCAACCAACCCTCCTAATAACTGGTGCGCCCATAAAGCCGTTATCAGAGGCACTATAATGAATATTTCCGCCAAAATAAAAAGGGAAAAAAGGGAAAAAACTTTGAATTTACAAAAATCTATTCGCACACTTGAAAATACCTTAATAGGCCTCCCCTCCCCCTCACCTAAGATGCAATCCGACCTTCTTTCCCTAAGACAGGAACTTAGGTCCTTAATATTTTCTCCCTATGAAGCCGCCCTCAACTCCTCTAAATTCAAGGTCTATTCGTCCCTGAACAAACCCACCAGATACATGGCCAACAGAATTAAAAAACTAAGGACCCAAAACAAAATAAACAGAATCTCCTCCCTAACAGATGGCACTCCACTAACTCACCCCCAAGACATAGCAAATGAGTTTTCCAAATACTATTCCAAACTCTATAACTTAAATTCAGATCCTACCTCCTCTCCCCCAAAAGAACTAGACATCAGAACATACCTCGCCAACATTAATCTGCCATCCTTAACGAAAGAAGAAACTGAATCACTTTCCGCTCCCTTCTTCATCCCAGAGGTAGAGGATACCATAAACCACCTTAAACCCCACAAATCTCCTGGGCCAGATGGCTTCAATAATGCTTACTACAAAGCCTTCAGCAAAATCCTTGCCCCCCATCTAACAGAGCTGTTTAACCACGCCGCCAAAATAGGATCCTTCCCAAAAGAAATGCTGGAGGCATCTATCATTCTAATCCCCAAACAAACAGGTGACCCCACATCCCCCAATAATTACAGACCGATCTCCCTGTTGAACACAGACATTAAGATCTTTTCAAAAATTCTTGCCAACAGGCTCAGTGATATCCTACCTAACCTTGTAGCGAACGATCAAATGGGGTTTGTCAAAAATAGACAACCCGCTGACGCCACGAGAAGAATTCTGAATTCCATCAAACTTACAAACCTTACTAGATCACCAACAGTACTTATATCCCTAGACGCCGAGAAAGCCTTCGACCGCATCGACTGGCTATTCCTCAAACAGACCCTAATTAAATTTGGCTTCAACAATAACCTTGTCTCCACATTCATGACACTCTACAAGTGTCCCACGGCAAGAGTTATCAGCAACAACCATATCTCAGACGCTTTCCCCATCGGCAACGGCACGAGACAGGGCTGTCCCCTCTCCCCCCTACTCTTCAATCTGGCACTAGAACCCCTGGTGGAGCATATCAGACAAAACCCTTATATAACTGGAATACCCGCAAACAAGCGCCAGCACAAGATCAGCTTGTTTGCGGACGATATTATCCTGACTCTCACAAACCCGGTATCCTCCACACTAGAAACTCTCAATGAATTAGAGACTTTCTCGGCCCTTTCTAGATTCAAGATCAACAACTCAAAGTCCAACATCCTACCCATACACGTTAGCCAAAAAGAAATTCAACGTTTAAACACCTCTGTATCATTTAATTGGTGCAGAGAAGAAATCCCTTACTTAGGTGTCATCATCAACAAAAACCTAGAAAAAACAGTCACATCAAATATTAAAAAATTAACTGACTCAATTTTAAAAGACTGCATTTCCTTCAAAGACAGGGACCTGTCCTGGTGGGGGAGAAATTTGGCAATCAAACTATTTACGCTCCCCAAAATCCTATACATCTTTAGATGCATCCCACTCCCCATCTCCACGTCCTACCTGACGGTGATCCAAGCTCATCTGAATAACTCTGTTTTTAACAATAAAAAATCTAGAACAGATACTAGATCTCTATATAAAAAGAAAAACCATGGTGGAATGAGCCTTCCTAACATTCATGCTCACTACCACTCACTTCTTCTTAAACAGAGTGCCCACTGGTTTTCAGACCAAAAAACCCCGGCTTGGTACGACTTGGAGTTGGAAATAAACGAGGGCAAGCCACTCAAATCTTTGATCTTTAAAGCCATAGCTAGCTCCCACCTAAACACCTGTAAACATCCGATATTCCAAGCAATTTCCCTTGCCTGGTCCAGAGTATCCAGATTAGAGGGCCGCAGCCAAAACAGATCCACTCTCCATAAGCTACCTATCGCATTTATCTACTCATATTTTAACCTACCTCTGCCCCCCTTCTGGGCCGACCGAAAAATTCTAACCCTGGGGGACATTTCAGATGGTCCTAATCTTTTGAATTTTAGCTCCCTAAAGTCCAAATTCAACGCACCCTCGTCCTCCTTCCTTGAATACATTGTATTGAGGGAAAATGTTAAACTTTTTCTAGGCCTCAAACTTAGATTTTCGGAGCCATCTTTAAAAATCTTAACCAACCAAAACCACCGAATATTCTGGGGCCATAAGTTTATTTACGACTGCTTCAATAAAGACACTTCTTTTGTAAAAAATGCTTATATCCTAACCTGGGAGAAGTCCCTAAACTTATCCGCCTCCACAGACGACTGGGAAGAGGCTTTTTCAACCACATACTCCTCCACAATCTCGATGTCCCTTTTAGAATCCCATTTCAAAATTTGTTCCAGATGGTACTACACCCCAACTAGACTCTCACACATAAACCTGTCCATCTCCCCTCTCTGCTGGAGAAATTGCGGACACAGGGGTGAGTTGCTACACATTTTCTGGAACTGCCCCATTGCTACTACCTTCTGGTCAAACATCTCCTCGATAATCGCCAAACTTCCAGGCCCTTCAGTCACCCTTTCTCCCCAACTAGCTCTCCTCTCATTGGACACCCACCTCCTAGACAGTTCTCTGGTAAAAATAATCTTACACCTATGCATGGTCGCCAAAAACTCCATAGCATACCACTGGAAAAACACGACCCTCCCCAACGAAACCATTATAATTAAATTAATGTCGCAACATAGGGACCTCGAACTCAAATTCGCTTTATCCAATAACGAGTTTAGCAAGTTCTACCAGAAATGGTATAAGTGGGACCAGTTTTTTCCTCATTGAATATCTGCTGCTACCTCAACTCACTTTCACTACCATAAGGTAACACAAGATGGCGCCTGCCTCAGACCTAATTCCTTTCTGATAGCATTTCTGCCTCGCCTGGGAGCTCTCTACTTATATAGCCTCTGCACTAATCTTGCCGTTAGAATTAACAGTCCGTCCAAGGGACATAACCCTTGCTTTTCATGAGCCAAAGTATGCCTAGCTCAAGGGCTTAACCCTTGCACTATAAAAGTTAAAATGTACCTAATCCATTTTTTCCTGTTCCTGTTTACGTTATACATTATATTTTATATAACGAACAGTTATTAGACAGTTTGTTCCAAGGGCTGCGTCCCTTGCTTCATTAAGGCTTATTGTTGCCTCTCCGCACTTTATTGTGTGATTTGTTTGTTTTACTCCACTTATTTTTCCTGTCCACCCTTACCCCCTCCCCCCCTCCCCTCTTTTTCCTCCCCTGTTCCTCATACTTGTTAAAAAACAATAAAGCCTTGGAAAACAAAACATTAAAGGGGTTAGAGGCAGATATCAACATTGCAACCCCTTACAAAATCACCAACTTTGCTGAAATGCACTTCTTAGCTGGCAAGAAAGCTGCAGCAATTTTTACTATTGCCTGCAGACCCTCATGATTGTACCACTTTCCAGCCCTTATGTGTTCCTGCTTAGTTGAGTCACTTGGCTTGTTTACATGTCAAACTTAAATAGTCTTTTAGATGTAATTCTTCCATGAAGTCCACATCTAAACAAATATTTTCGAAAATGATATGGATATAGCTTAGTCTCATTGGTTGCTGGCAATTCTGAAATAAAGGCACTGCTAGACATATTCCGATTTCTAAAGAGAAGTAAGCATAATGTGTTTTATATCTGTTGCTTCTTTAAATGACCACTGTGTATATGGTCCTCAACATTTTTAATTTCTTAGTGTTTCTTCAAAAAAGCATGTAATCCCAGCCTGCTTTGAAACTTTTACTTGTATTGTTGATGCATAATTACCTTGAGTCTTTCTACTGTACTCAGTCTTGCCATTGTATTTAGCATGTGACATAAAACTGTCTTTCACATCCTCACTTTTATAGCAGAGTTTGGCTCTTCTTCACCCAATTTTATTCCTCCTAAAAAGCTGTTTCAGTTAATACCTGTGTTTTAACTTATATATATGAAAATTATCATCAATATCACTTGTTTGGTATAGTGGATTATTCATTCATCTGACGATAATCCTACAAGATCCCTGACTTTGTGCAAGTCTACCTATAAGAATTTTATTCTGTTTTGAAGGCAAGGTGTGGCAACACCAAATATTAATTAAATTTAGATTTCTCTTTTATTCATTCACTTTGCACTTTGTGAACAGATAAAAAAAACTAACACTTCTATTCTTAAGCATTCTCACTTGGCAGTACTCTTTCTGCATCTGCCTAAACTTTAGCACAGTACTTTTTATTTTTTTATTTCTGATTTTAGCTCTGATTGTCTGATCCCTTGTTCTATATACTGCATTACCAAATAATCACAGTATAAAGAAAAAAAATCACATTGGGTCTCTAGTTTCTATGAACACTTCAAAAATATTTACAAAACCTCCTTAAGTTGATTGACTTCTTTTAAATTTCCAGGGGAATGGCAAAATCTGATAAAGAATTCCATTACAGTCAAGGACAAATGTAATTTTATTAACTGTAAAGCCAAATAAAATATATGTAGCTTTATCTATATTGTGCAATGTATACTTTTTTACATAAGAACGGATAAATACAAACTGCATGTTCCATATGGAGTTCATTGAAATGTCCAATGTTACCATTTCATATGTTAGGAAACCAGTGTCTATTATACTAGAATAATCTAAAAGCTGAATACAATTTCAAAATATTTTTTATATGCCCTCTACCAGTTTGGGCTCATCCAATCAATAAACCTTTAAAGCTCTGAATAACCTCCAAATTATTAAGATTCTGAAAATTGCACTGATAAATGAATGTATAATATTCTGTACCTCCATATGCTTCCAATTTTATATGTAAGCTGTGAGGGTTTGACACACTCAGTTGCATCACAAGGTAGACACAGGAACAGTTATGATATTAGATCACCTGCTGGTTTATTATGGACAGCAAAAACCTTGGCAGGGTGCAGAAAACTAAACAGAGCCTTTCTGGCATAATGGTAAAACAAACAAAGAAACAGTCCATAAGAGTTCTTTCCCTGTAGGATTTCCCTGCAGGTAACCTGCAAAGTCCTCATCTCCTCCTGGAGCTGTGTGGGAGTCCCTGCTCTTCCTACACACAACACAGCCTGACTCTTGTTCAGCTATTTAATGACCCATGTGAGGATCACATGACCTTGACATCACACAGGTCCTGTCATGACTCTGCAGGTGGAGATATGGTGGACTTCCTCCCACCCGCTCTATGAAGGTCTACTTAAACCAGCCCCTAACACAGATTTCAACTATCCCTCTCAGCACGTAGTGTGTTGGAGGAAAAACATTCTGGTTCTAAATCACTAACCTCAGTATGCGCAGTGACACGTATCTCCCTTCGTACACTGTGCCAGTGACTGTCACAAAGCATATAATTATTTTTTCGGTTTATTTCTTTATAATTCGTTCAGAAAAAAAAGTAATCATTCAATGATTGCAACATTATGGCATGATTATTATGTTAGCACTTCTATAATATTTAATATACACACATTAGCATCATACCTGATATTATGCACTATAGATGCACAATACTGTGGCATAAAGAATCTAAAGCTCTTTTTATGGAGCTAAGAGGACTTCATGTACTGTACTTCAGTACAATGTTTAAGATTGCAATCATAAATCTAAATATAAAAATATGCTATCATAACACCAGTAATAAAAAGTTTAAGATAATTTTGATGATGTGCTAGATCTGATTTTCTATTTTTAGGCATTTTATAGAAAGAAAAAAACATTTTTGTGTGTAATGCTTTTTGGTAGGTAGCTGCTTATTTGAGTGTGTAGGATAACAATCAATCATTTGTTTTGTATTTGCACTCAATTCGACAATAAAATATAATGGTTGTGAATTGTAACCTTAGGTTTACAATGGCATATGGATAACCATAAGGCACATCTAATCTGCTCAGTTTTGTCATCATTATGACAGCCAAATTGTCATTGTGGCTAACTAAACAATAAAGCCATCTGTGTGAGGCTGCTGACCAAACAAGGAGAACGTTGATCTTATTTGTTTCTTGATCAACATTCAGTAAATATATATTTTGCTTGCATTGTTATGCAAAACATCAAAAACTATTTTGTCAAAAGCAAACAAACCAGTAACTACGGTTAATGTAATTATGTCACGGGTGCAACAAAAATTAGAGCTGCAGCGACTATGTCTATAGATAGCGCCAGTAATTTCCTGCAATTTCAAGAACAAACAATAGCTTTATTAGCACTGATGTACAAATAAGCAGAGTATAAGTCGCACTGACTTCTTTATCATAACATGTATTATAATCTATTTTCAAGATTACTTTATAATAGGGCTGTCCAACCTTTTGGCATTTTTATGACACATTGGAAAAAGAACAGTTGTCTTGCGCTGCACATTACATCACAGTACACTAACACTAACAAAAGGTGATGAGCTTAAAAAGAAGTCCATGCATTATTTTCTTGATTTCTGCCACCAGACATAAGTAAAAAAGTCCTCACATGATAATCCTAATTGTGTAACAGCACAATGTAAATGTAAAACGCAGTGCTGAGGCTGCTGTAAACGTGACAGAATACACTGACATTTTTGCTTTCTTAATTTTTTCTCAGAGAATATGAATAATAACACCAAAACGTTTTCTCCAATCGTGGTTAGTGGTTGGGTGAAGCCATTTATTGTCAAACTACTGTGTTTTTTCTTTTTAAATCATAATGACAACCCAAAACATCCAAATGACCCTGATCAAAAGTTTACATACCCTGGTGATTTTGGACTGATAACATGTACAGGAGTTGACACAAATGGATTTGAATGGCTACTAAACGTAACATCATCACCTGTGACCTGTTTGCTTGTAATCAGTGTGTGTTCATAAAAGCTGAGTAAGTTTCTAGAATCCAGACAGACTCTTGCATCTTTCATCCAGCCGATAAAGTTTCAGGATTGTGAGTCATGGGGAAAGCAAAAGAATTGTCACTAGATCTGGGGGAAAAAGTAGTTGAACTGTATAAAACAGGAAAGGGATACAAAAAGATATCCAAGGAATTGATAATGCCAGTCAGCAGCATTACAACTGTGAATAACAAATGGAAAATCAGGGGCTCTGTAAAATCATAACCATGGTCACGAAGACCAACAAAACTATTGTCCACAACTGCCAAGAAAATTGTTTGGGATGAAAAGAAAAAAACACAAATACAGGATTCTCTGAAAACTAGCGATGTGGCTGTTTCAAGATGCATGATAAGGAGGCACTTGAAGGAAAATGAGCTGCATGGTTGAGTCACCAGAAGAAAGCCATTACTGTGCAAATGCCACAAAGTCACCTGTAAATTGCAAAACAGCACAGAGACAAGCCTCAAAACTTCTGGTACAAGGTAATTTGGAGTGATGAGACCAAAAGTGATCTTCTTGGTCACAACCATAAGGCTGTGTGCACACGTCGCTTTTTTTCGTGTTTTTTTCACTTTTTTTTACTATAAAAACGCTATCAAACCGCAAAAAAAGCGCTCACATTAAGCATCCTATTTAATAGAATGCAATCCGCATTTTTTGTGCACATGCTGCATTGTTTTCCTGAGCAGAAACACTTTCCAGAAAAAAACGCAGCATGTTCATTAAATTTGCGGAATCGCGGGGATTCAGCACACCTAGGAATGCATTGATCTGCCTACTTCCTGCATGGGGCTATGCCCACCATGTGGGAAGTAAGCAGATCATGTGCTGCTGGTACCCAGGGTGGAGGAGAGGAGACTTTCCTCCACAGACTGGGCACCATATAATTGGTAAAAAAAAGAATTAAAATAAAAAATAGTGATATAATCACCTTCTGATGGCCCCCGGAGTCTTCCTGCCTTTCAGCGGTGCACGCGGCCGCTTCCATTCCTATAGATGCTTTGTGTGAAGGACCTGCGATGACATCATGGTCACGTGACCGTGACATAATCGCAGGTCCTGAACACAAAGCATCTGTAGGAACGGAAGCCGCCACGTGCATCGCTAAGGAGATCGGGGCCATCAGAGGGTGAGTATAACCATTTTTTAAATTTTTTTTATTATTTTTAACATCATATCTTTTTACTATTGATGCTGCATAGGCACCATCATTAGTAAAAAGTTGGTCACACTTGTCAAACACTATGTTTGACAAGCGTGAATAACCTGTCAATCAGTTTTCCAAGCGATGCTACAGATCGCTTGGAAAATGCTAGCATTCTGCAAGCTAGTTATGTTTGCAAAACGCTAGGAATATGCATGCCAATTCCGCATGTGATATACCCACGGCAGGAGTTGCAGAATTGCGGCGGAATTTTCCACGGCAATTCTGCAACGTGTGCACTTAGCCTAAACGTTACATTTGGAGAGAGGTCAGCAAGGCCTATGATGAAAGGAACACCATTCCTACTGTGAAGCACAGAGGTGGACCGCTGATGTTTTGGAGATGTGTGAGCTACAAAGACACAGGAAACTTGGACAAAGATGAAAGAAAGATAAATACAGCACTTCATTAGCAAATACTGGAGGCAAATTTACACTCTTCAGCACAGAAGCTGGCATGTACTTGGACATTCAAACATGACAATGATCCAAAACTCAAGGCCAAGTCGACCTGTCATTGGCTACAGCAGAACAAAGTGAAGGTTCTGGAGTGGTCATCTCATTATAGCATACACTGACACTGCTGAACAGTATGTACATCACATTGGAGACAATTATGCTGTTGCATACATCACATAGCATACACTGATACTGCTGTATAAACATCATATAGGTTGAACAGACAAAGTGATGCAAACATATTGAGACTGCTGTATGTACATTATTGGATACATGAGATTGCTCTTTATACTTCAAATTGGAGACTGTTGTAGATAGATTATATAGTGGCCATGAGACTGCTTTATACATCACATAGAAGACACCAAGATTGCTGTATGCATTACAGGATACACTTAGATTGCTATATATTGGCAATGTACCCTGTGATGTATACAGCAGTCTCACTGTCCCCTATTTGACACTGACATCTCACAGTCTCCTATGGGATGTATTTACATTACATATGAAACTTGAGACTGTCTTATACATCATAGGATACACTGAGACAGCACTATATAAATCCTGGAGATACCAAGCTACAAAGCTATAGAGCTGCTATAGTGGGAGTGTGACAGGAGGGCAAAGTGTGCTACCTCTGGCCTCAAAGCAGGGCCGGCGTCAGCACCCGGCGCACCCGAGCAAGTGCCGGGGCCCTGGCGAGACGGGGGGCCCACTCACACTGTCAGAGATCCATCTGGCCATTCATTTTGTGCTGGCACAAGCATCTTCTCACTGTCAGTGCAGGGCCAGGCACATAGGGGTTAAGAAGGCAGCCAGCGTGACCTTGTTTGTGGGCGGAGAGAGCACGTTCTCCTGCTGTGCTCTCCCGCCCGCCCCTCGCTGGCTGCACTCACTGACTGACTGGTGACTGCTGAACTTATCAGATTCAGGCAGCCGCAGATTCTGGAGGAGCTGCTACCCAGTACACGCCCTGAGTGAGTGCGATCATGGGGATGGCGACGGCTATGTCAGCAAGTATGGGGGCGCAACTTTCCACCTTACTCCTGAATAGTTGGCTGCAGGGGGCACTTATTCCCCTGTGAGAGCAGGAGGCCAGCCTGAGAGCCCTTGTGCCCACTGCTGATGCCACCCTCCGGGCCCTGGGGCACAGGGGCTCCACTCATTCTGCCCTGGTACAGCACATGTCCCTCCCTGCCCCTGTGCTGCCCACCTTTCCTGGGTACAGCAAGGGGAATCTGCTGGCAGGGTCAGTCCTCAGGGCGCTGCTCCCATTGCCCTGATGAAGGGGACTTATTTCTAGCAATTCCTGACTTTTGTACCCAGGTACTTAGAACAGTTTATGAAGGGCAGCACTGGCACATGAGACATTCCGTTATCATGTATCGCTGTATTCTGACAGTCTGGGTGACCTGGGGTGGCCACAGCTGATATACTGTATATTATATACTTCAGCAGCCGCCCAGGCCCCCAGCACCTGTCCTGTATATGTATATACTGTATCTATACAGCCTGTATGACAGTATATATCTATATATATAATTGTCTAAGGGTTTTTCCGTCTGTCTGTCTGTCTGTCTGTCTTTCTGTCTGTCTGTCTTTCTGTCTGTCTGTCTGTCTGTCCTGGAAATCCCGCGTCTCTGATTGGTCAAGGCCGCCAGGCCTCGACCAATCAGCGACGGGCACAGCATGGCGACGATGATGTCATAATGGAAATCCCATGTCTCTGATTGGTCGAGGCCACCAGGCCTCGACCAATCAGCGACGGGCACAGTATCGACGTAGATGTCATAATGGTTGCCATGGCGACGATGATGTCATAAAGGTTGCCTCGACCAATCAGCGACGGGCACAGTCTGCCGCGAATTCTGGAATCATCATTGTCCATATACTACGGGGACATGCATATTCTAGAATACCCGATGCGTTAGAATCGGGCCACAGTCTAGTATATATATAATTGTCTAAGGGTTTGTCTGTCTGTCTGTCTGTCTGTCTTTCTGTCTGTCTTTCTGTGTGTCTGTCTTTCTGTCTGTCTGTCTGTCTGTCCTGGAAATCCCGCATCTCTGATTGGTCGAGGCCGCCAGGCCTCGACCAATCAGCGACGGGCACAGCATGGCGACGATGATGTCATAATGGTTGCCTCGACCAATCAGCGACGGGCTCAGTCTGCCGCGAATTCGCCTCGACCAATCAGCTACGGGCACAGTATCAACGTAGATGTCATAATGGTTGCCATGGCGACGATGATGTCATAAAGGTTGCCTCGACCAATCAGCGACGGGCACAGTCTGCCGCGAATTCTGGAATCATCATTGTCCATATACTACGGGGACTGTTATGGTTCTCAATGGCAAGAGAACATAGCCCAGCAAACATAAGAACTAGCTCTTGGAAGGATGGAAACTAAACTGACCATGAACTAAACCTGCCGCACAACTAACAGTAGCCGGGTAGCGTAGCCTGCGTTTTATCCCTAGACGCCCAGCGCCGGCCGGAGGACTAACTAATCCTGGCAGAGGAAAATATAGTCCTGGCTCACCTCTAGAGAAATTTCCCCGAAAGGCAGACAGAGGCCCCCACAAATATTGGCGGTGATTTTAGATGAAATGACAAACGTAGTAAGAAAATAGGTTTAGCAAAATTGAGGTCCGCTTACTAGATAGCAGGAAGACAGAAAGGGCACTTTCATGGTCAGCTGAAAACCCTATCAAAAAACACCATCCTGAAATTACTTTAAGACTCTAGTATTAACTCATAACATCAGAGTGGCAATTTCAGATCACAAGAGCTTTCCAGACACAGAAACGAAACTACAGCTGTGAACTGGAACAAAATGCAAAAACAAACAAGGACTAAAGTCCAACTTAGCTGGGAGTTGTCTAGCAGCAGGAACATGCACAGAAAGGCTTCTGATTACAATGTTGACCGGCATGGAAGTGACAGAGGAGCAAGGCTAAATAGCGACTCCCACATCCTGATGGAAACAGGTGAACAGAGAGGATGATGCACACCAGTTCAATTCCACCAGTGGCCACCGGGGGAGCCCAAAATCCAATTTCACAACAGTACCCCCCCCTCAAGGAGGGGGCACCGAACCCTCACCAGAACCACCAGGGCGATCAGGATGAGCCCTATGAAAGGCACGGACCAAATCGGAGGCATGAACATCAGAGGCAGTCACCCAAGAATTATCCTCCTGACCGTATCCCTTCCATTTGACCAGATACTGGAGTTTCCGTCTGGAAACACGGGAGTCCAAGATTTTTTCCACAACGTACTCCAACTCGCCCTCAACCAACACCGGAGCAGGAGGCTCAACGGAAGGCACAACCGGTACCTCATACCTGCGCAATAATGACCGATGAAAAACATTATGAATAGAAAAAGATGCAGGGAGGTCCAAACGGAAGGACACAGGGTTAAGAATCTCCAATATCTTGTACGGGCCGATGAACCGAGGCTTAAACTTGGGAGAAGAAACCCTCATAGGGACAAAACGAGAAGACAACCACACCAAGTCCCCAACACCAAGCCGAGGACCAACCCGACGCCGACGGTTGGCAAAAAGCTGAGTCTTCTCCTGGGACAACTTCAAATTGTCCACTACCTGCCCCCAAATCTGATGCAACCTCTCCACCACAGCATCCACTCCAGGACAATCCGAAGATTCCACCTGACCAGAAGAAAATCGAGGATGAAACCCCGAATTACAGAAAAAGGGAGACACCAAGGTGGCAGAGCTGGCCCGATTATTGAGAACAAACTCCGCTAAAGGCAAAAAAGCAACCCAATCATCCTGATCTGCAGACACAAAACACCTCAAATATGTCTCCAAGGTCTGATTCGTCCGCTCGGTCTGGCCATTAGTCTGAGGATGGAAAGCAGACGAGAAAGACAAATCTATGCCCATCCTAGCACAGAATGCTCGCCAAAATCTAGACACGAATTGGGTACCTCTGTCAGAAACGATATTCTCCGGAATACCATGCAAACGGACCACATTTTGAAAAAACAGAGGAACCAACTCGGAAGAAGAAGGCAACTTAGGCAGGGGAACCAAATGGACCATCTTAGAGAAACGATCACACACCACCCAGATGACAGACATCTTCTGAGAAACAGGAAGATCCGAAATAAAATCCATCGAGATGTGCGTCCAGGGCCTCTTTGGGATAGGCAAGGGCAACAACAATCCACTAGCCCGAGAACAGCAAGGCTTGGCCCGAGCACAAACGTCACAAGACTGCACGAAGCCTCGCACATCTCGAGACAGGGAAGGCCACCAGAAGGACCTTGCCACCAAATCCCTGGTACCAAAGATTCCAGGATGACCTGCCAACGCAGAAGAATGAACCTCAGAAATGACTTTGCTGGTCCAATCATCAGGAACAAACAGTCTACCAGGTGGGCAACGATCAGGTCTATCCGCCTGAAACTCCTGCAAGGCCCGCCGCAGGTCTGGAGAAACGGCAGACAATATCACTCCATCCTTAAGGATACCTGTAGGTTCAGAATTACCAGGGGAGTCAGGCTCAAAACTCCTAGAAAGGGCATCCGCCTTAACATTCTTAGAACCCGGCAGGTAGGACACCACAAAATTAAACCGAGAGAAAAACAACGACCAGCGCGCCTGTCTAGGATTCAGGCGTCTGGCGGACTCAAGATAAATTAGATTTTTATGGTCAGTCAATACCACCACCTGATGTCTAGCCCCCTCAAGCCAATGACGCCACTCCTCAAAAGCCCACTTCATGGCCAAAAGCTCCCGATTCCCAACATCATAATTCCGCTCGGCGGGCGAAAATTTACGCGAGAAAAAGGCACAAGGTCTCATCACGGAGCAATCGGAACTTCTCTGCGACAAAACCGCCCCAGCTCCGATTTCAGAAGCGTCGACCTCAACCTGAAAAGGAAGAGCAACATCAGGCTGACGCAACACAGGGGCGGAAGAAAAGCGGCGCTTAAGCTCCCGAAAGGCCTCCACAGCAGCAGGGGACCAATCAGCAACATCAGCACCCTTCTTAGTCAAATCAGTCAATGGTTTAACAACATCAGAAAAACCAGCAATAAATCGACGATAAAAGTTAGCAAAGCCCAAAAATTTCTGAAGACTCTTAAGAGAAGAGGGTTGCATCCAATCACAAATAGCCTGAACCTTGACAGGATCCATCTCGATGGAAGAGGGGGAAAAAATATATCCCAAAAAGGAAATCTTTTGAACCCCAAAAACGCACTTAGAACCCTTCACACACAAGGAATTAGACCGCAAAACCTGAAAAACCCTCCTGACCTGCTGGACATGAGAGTCCCAGTCATCCGAAAAAATCAAAATATCATCCAGATACACAATCATAAATTTATCCAAATAATCACGGAAAATGTCATGCATAAAGGACTGAAAGACTGAAGGGGCATTTGAAAGACCAAAAGGCATCACCAAATACTCAAAGTGGCCCTCGGGCGTATTAAATGCGGTCTTCCACTCATCCCCCTGCTTAATTCGCACCAAATTATACGCCCCACGGAGATCTATCTTAGAGAACCACTTGGCCCCCTTTATGCGAGCAAACAAATCAGTCAGCAGTGGCAACGGATATTGATATTTAACCGTGATTTTATTCAAAAGCCGATAATCAATGCACGGCCTCAAAGAGCCATCTTTCTTAGCTACAAAGAAAAAACCGGCTCCTAAGGGAGAAGACGAAGGACGAATATGTCCCTTTTCCAAGGACTCCTTTATATATTCTCGCATAGCAGCATGTTCAGGCACAGACAGATTAAATAAACGACCCTTAGGGTATTTACTACCCGGAATCAAATCTATGGCACAATCGCACTCCCGGTGCGGAGGTAATGAACCAAGCTTAGGTTCTTCAAAAACGTCACGATATTCAGTCAAGAATTCAGGAATCTCAGAGGGAATAGATGATGAAATGGAAACCAAAGGTACGTCCCCATGCGTCCCCTTACATCCCCAGCTTAACACAGACATAGCTTTCCAGTCAAGGACTGGGTTATGAGATTGCAGCCATGGCAATCCAAGCACCAACACATCATGTAGGTTATACAGCACAAGAAAGCGAATAATCTCCTGGTGATCCAGATTAATCCGCATAGTTACTTGTGTCCAGTATTGTGGTTTATTGCTAGCCAATGGGGTGGAGTCAATCCCCTTCAGGGGTATAGGAGTTTCAAGAGGCTCCAAATCATACCCACAGCGTTTGGCAAAGGACCAATCCATAAGACTCAAAGCGGCGCCAGAGTCGACATAGGCATCCGCGGAAATAGATGATAAAGAACAAATCAGGGTCACAGATAGAATAAACTTAGACTGTAAAGTGCCAATTGAAACAGACTTATCAAGCTTCTTAGTACGCTTAGAGCATGCTGATATAACATGAGTTGAATCACCGCAATAGAAGCACAACCCATTTTTTCGTCTAAAATTCTGCCGTTCACTTCTGGACAGAATTCTATCACATTGCATATTCTCTGGCGTCTTCTCAGTAGACACCGCCAAATGGTGCACAGGTTTGCGCTCCCGCAGACGCCTATCGATCTGGATAGCCATTGTCATGGACTCATTCAGACCCGCAGGCACAGGGAACCCCACCATAACATCCTTAATGGCATCAGAGAGACCCTCTCTGAAATTCGCCGCCAGGGCGCACTCATTCCACTGAGTAAGCACAGCCCATTTACGGAATTTCTGGCAGTATATTTCAGCTTCGTCTTGCCCCTGAGATAGGGACATCAAGGCCTTTTCCGCCTGAAGTTCTAACTGAGGTTCCTCATAAAGCAACCCCAAGGCCAGAAAAAACGCATCCACATTGAGCAACGCAGGATCCCCTGGAGCCAATGCAAACGCCCAATCCTGAGGGTCGCCCCGGAGCAAGGAAATCACAATCCTGACCTGCTGAGCAGGATCTCCAGCAGAGCGAGATTTCAGGGACAAAAACAACTTGCAATTATTTTTGAAATTTTGAAAGCAAGATCTATTCCCCGAGAAAAATTCAGGCAAAGGAATTCTAGGTTCAGATATAGGAACATGAACAACAAAATCTTGTAAATTTTGAACTTTCGTGGTGAGATTATTCAAACCTGCAGCTAAACTCTGAATATCCATTTTAAACAGGTGAACACAGAGCCATTCCAGGATTAGAAGGAGAGAGAGAGAGAAAGGCTGCAATATAGGCAGACTTGCAAGAGATTCAATTACAAGCACACTCAGAACTGAAGGAACAAAAAAAAAAATAAAATCTTCAGCAGACTTCTCTTATCTCTCCTTTCTCTGTCAATTAATTTAACCCTTTCTGGGCCGGTCAAACTGTTATGGTTCTCAATGGCAAGAGAACATAGCCCAGCAAACATAAGAACTAGCTCTTGGAAGGATGGAAACTAAACTGACCATGAACTAAACCTGCCGCACAACTAACAGTAGCCGGGTAGCGTAGCCTGCGTTTTATCCCTAGACGCCCAGCGCCGGCCGGAGGACTAACTAATCCTGGCAGAGGAAAATATAGTCCTGGCTCACCTCTAGAGAAATTTCCCCGAAAGGCAGACAGAGGCCCCCACAAATATTGGCGGTGATTTTAGATGAAATGACAAACGTAGTAAGAAAATAGGTTTAGCAAAATTGAGGTCCGCTTACTAGATAGCAGGAAGACAGAAAGGGCACTTTCATGGTCAGCTGAAAACCCTATCAAAAAACACCATCCTGAAATTACTTTAAGACTCTAGTATTAACTCATAACATCAGAGTGGCAATTTCAGATCACAAGAGCTTTCCAGACACAGAAACGAAACTACAGCTGTGAACTGGAACAAAATGCAAAAACAAACAAGGACTAAAGTCCAACTTAGCTGGGAGTTGTCTAGCAGCAGGAACATGCACAGAAAGGCTTCTGATTACAATGTTGACCGGCATGGAAGTGACAGAGGAGCAAGGCTAAATAGCGACTCCCACATCCTGATGGAAACAGGTGAACAGAGAGGATGATGCACACCAGTTCAATTCCACCAGTGGCCACCGGGGGAGCCCAAAATCCAATTTCACAACAGGGGACATGCATATTCTAGAATACCCGATGCGTTAGAATCGGGCCACAATCTAGTATATAATATATATACAGGACAGGTGCTGGTGGCATGGGCTGCGCGGCTGTTGAAATATATATACACTGCACAGTAACATCACTGCCCTGTATATATACACTGCACAGTACCACTCCTCCTGTCCTGTATATACACACTGCACGGTACCACTCCTCCTGTCCTGTATATATACACCGCACAGTACCACTCTTCCTGTATATATATACACTGCACAGTACCACTCCTCCTGTATATATACACTGCACAGTACCACTCCTCCTGTATATATACACTGCACAGTACCACTCCTCCTGTCCTGTATATACACACTGCACAGTACCACTCCCCTCTATATATACTCCGCACAGTACCATCACTCCCCTGTAATATATACACTGCACAGTACCGCTCCTTGTGTCCTGTATATATACACCGCACAGTACCACTCCTCCTGTATATATGCATGGTGTACTCCTGTATATATACACCGCACAGTACCTCTCCTCCTGTATATATACACTGCACAGTACCACTTCTCCTGTCCTGTATATATACACTGCAGAATTTTCAATAGCTATCACTCATGTAAGAAGTGAAATCTGGCATTGTACTCTACCTATATTTCTCTGCTGTATCTGGGCATCATGAATCGGGGTATGTGTTAAAGGGGGAGGGCCCACTGAGACTCTTTCGCCCGGGGCCCTCAAAAACCTGGAGCCGGCCCTGCCTCAAAGAATGCCTTGATGCTGGTACTGGCCAGTGTTGGACTGAATCCAGTCTTCTGTGTGCAGTGGCATACAAAATAGGATGCTTTGTACATGTGCACAGTTGTCTTCACAAAGATTAAAGGCTGTGGTCCCACTATGCATTTAAACACTGTTGCTCACTGGAAATCTGATTTGGGCTAGATTAACAGCCATCCTGGATTGCATGCGACCCGAGAACTGTATCAACACCCCTGCTTTAGAGGGTTCCTACTTTATTGATCATGTTGTCAGTGCATCAGACATCCAAACAATCTGAACAAAGTGAGAAGAGATTACAATGGGAAGCAACTAGAGGAGAGCAAATCTTTTGAAATTTAAATTCATAAGTTTCAACAAATCTCAGGAAATTTGATTTGTGCTGCATCGTTTGACTGCAATTTGAAAGTATTTTCCAACCTCCAATTGCCAGGAAAATTGTGCATGGCATTATTCTCTTTTCCTTACACACTAATATTCTTCATAGCTGTGCTGTCACGCAATGTCTGCACAGTTTCTTTAGTGTATTGTAGCATTCTCTCCCTATCCTTATGGCTCAGCTGTAAGCTGTGACTTGTCTTGCATTTCCTGTTTCTGCTTTTATACAGGCTCTTATAGTCTGTCTTGATTGACTATGCTATACCATGTGTAAGCTGCAAAGTATTATGGGCAAGTACACGTAAAATAATTTTACTCTCCACATTATCTTGATGTCCTCAATGCTGAGAAATGCAGGAAGATACTTATCTATCATGCTATACCATCAGGAAGCATCTGATTTGTTACAAATTTATTGTATAGAATAATTACCCAATACATATGCCAATGTCTTTATGAACTATCTTCATAGCAAATAAAATCAAGGAGCCCTGGCAGTGATGATATGGTCCCCCTACTGCCCTCATCTCACCATTAGCAAGTTTGTCTTAAATTACATGAATAAGCAGAGAGAGATTTTCAAAAGCCTACATGCACAGCAGATCTATTGTTAGTTTCCCAATATATTTGGAACAGCCTACCTGTCGAGTTCCTTTGCAAACTGCTTGCAAGTGTACTTTGAAGTATTGATGTTTGTCACTGTTTTGAAGTCAAAGGGGATCTCAGTAAATATTTGTTTGATTTAGATTTTTCTTTTTTCACTGATTTGCCATTTTTGTTAATTGATAAAAATTAACTATTATTCAAAGTTCTATTTTTTATAGCATTCTTACTTTTCAGCATCTTTTCACACATGCCTAAAACTTTTGAATAGCAATGTACTTTTAAGTCATATATTACTTCCTGTGATTGAGAATTAGATCTAAAGATTAGAGAATCAGACATTTGAATTCTTTAAATAGCGCAGATTTCCGCAGGAAATTTGATTTGCAGCTTATTCTCCGCAAATTGAATGTCACTTCTTATGCTCTTCCACCTCTCCAGACCCTCTGCTTTTCACCACCTCCCATCCAGTCCTTGCCACAGATGAGTTCTAAATCTCCAGGCATCTTTAAGCTAGACCGGGACTTCCGCGTGTTTTGATGTCCAGACATTTCATATGCAAGTGGGAGTAAGGTTACAATGTCATGACATCATGATGTATGAAGTTAAAGAAGGGAAATAATTTAAAGAAGATAAAGGCAATATATGCAACTGAGAGGCCGTGGCAGATTTGAAGACTCTATGCACAATCCCCCCGACTGTTCCACCCCAATGCATGGAGGCTGAAACTTCTAATTATTAGATAACATTAACCAGGCTATTGATTTCTTCACTGAAGGTATCTATTATATGAATATAGCAGCACCAGTATGGTCATATTTTTAGTTTAATATGCATAATCCAGATGACAAGTTCTCCTTTAAATTTAAAACGTTCCCTTGTAGTGGTCATCATCATAACAGTTATGGAGTTATCAGGATATTATATATGAGGTCAAAAATCTCAATATACTTGCATGATCTGTTTTCTATGTCCCACTGTCTGAATTTTGCAAAAATTAAAATGGAATGAGAGAGATGCATGAACAGTAGAAAATTTCAGCAAGAGAAATGTACAGAGGGAGAGGAAAAGAGAAAAAAAAACATAGATGAGTAACAGATAGAACGGTAGATAGAAACCAAATAATAAAAATGGGAAGAGAAAGTGGAGCAGAAAGATAAAAAAATAGAGAAAAAGAGAAAAAAGGAGTAGAAAGAGAGGCAGAAAAAAGAGTGTGAAGTGAAGAAATGAAAAAAAAACACAAAGGCAGAAAGAAGAAAGGGGGAAAAAAAGTGATAAAGATTGTGCCAAAAAGTGATGTGAGTTAAGAGCACAAACCAAAAACTGACTGTAGTAACATAGGAGACTGTAAATTAAAAGACAGAAGGTCCAGTATAAAGAATGACCAGATCATAATGTACACAACTGTATGTACAATTTCTCTAAGAAGTGTAAAATCTGCTTGCTAATAATACCTTTCCAAGCATAAAAGTCGTGCAATCAAGATTTGTTTTGTTCAGAAAACATGAAAAAAATGTACAGAAACAAAATACTTAAGTGTAATTTTACATAGTTTATTTCTCTGATTTCTTTTTTTTCAGTTATGTTCTTAGCATCAATGTTTGCTACTTTTAACAATACTTTAAAATGCAAATTCAAAATGCAGAGTGCAGGTGTGATTTCCATAATAGGTTTATGTGATTGCTGTCTTGCAATGTTCCAATATAAGTGACAAGAATAATTTCAAAAGTTCAACAAGATAGGTTCTACATAAAATCATATTTTAATATTAGAAGAATAATTTTGCATATTCCAAATTTACATAAATGCTGATTAAAAAATAAAAATGTATGATTAGAATTCAGTTTGACCACTTCTCCCTGCATTCATTCTGAGCTCTAAGATGTTACCTTACAAATAGGGAGGAGCAGACCTATGGAAGTTCGCGCTCTGGTACCCGACCCAAAATTTATTCCAAAGTTCAGTTGGGTTACCAGAATATTTCCCTAATTCCCTTTCTAGCAAAATTTGGGTTGTGGAAGCGAGCATGATCAGCAAGATCCCACAACTTTTTACGTCCCCTGTAGCAGTTGCAGTGCGAGATCTCACTCTTTGCACTAACCCAGTGCTACTGAATTATTTACTAAATGGTGACAAACGGTGACTGCTAAACTGATGCTACCATTCAGTAACCACTCAGCGAACTATGTGGATGTGCCCAGTTTGTGAAAAAAGCAAGATCTTACAATAAAACAGGAGATCTCACACTTTCACCACTGTTAAAAACTCCATGAAGGCTTGCAACTTCCTGGTTTGCATGGTGCCTATCACAGATCAAATCAGTGCACAACATGTGAATGTCCATCCACCACTAAATGTGGACTAACTTTTCAGCCACAAGAGAACCAGCGAGAGGCACTACAAATGAACTTGCATTTATAAAGCTGCATACATTTTTTTAGAGATTGGAATTCTAAATACAATTATTTTACTAACTATGCTTTATTGAATTTTGAACAATACATTTTGTGAGACAACTAGGGATGAGCGAGCACTTTTCCAGCAAACACTACAAATAGGTGGGGGGTAGTAACATTTTTGAAATGGATGGATAAAGGGCTTAATGGAAGGAGAACAGCATGGGGAAGACCACTGGAAGCGTCTCTGGCTCCCAGATCGCTGCTAAGAACAATGGTGTCCCACTTTTACTCCACTTTAAGGACTGACAATAAAACATTCAAAATGGATGAGAAATTGGAGTTTAAGAAACATACTGTTAGGGCTAGCGGCACGCACCAAGTAAAAATAGATGTTTATTATTATTGATGCGTTCGCAGCCCAGGGTCCACCGTGCAGAGGAACCTGCTGCTAGTAAATGGTGGCACTATTTGGCGGTATAGACTAGCTCTGTTACTTCACAGAGTAGCCATGAAAGGAAAGCACTGCACCCTGTAAGACTTCACAGGAGCACAGGCTAACTGCCCAACAGGGAGCAGTCAGTGGTCATGCATGCACACAATCTCCTCACCGGAGGTGCTGGTATTCTAAGGGCTTATTTCAGCCGGGTCCCTGAATACAATCTCACATGACCACACTGGCGCAAAGCAAATAATTCAGAAAGATACTAGCGCATGGCCGTGCGGACATGTGCAACTTTTATAGCTGCAGCAACTACAGGACCTTCCAAAAAAGGACCAATGAGAAGCTACCACAGAACTTGAGCAACTTCAGGACCTTCCTAGAGTACCAATGGGAATAGCTGCAGTACCTGAGCATGTGACCCTTGATCTCCAATGAGAGATCTTACCCTGGGCATGCTCAAAAGGGGAAAAGTAGGACTTAGTCCCAAAGACGTCTGCTCGCTGCTGACCAGTACTGGCTATAATGGAAGAAGCTGGAAAGGCAGCAGTAACCCTTTGCACAGTGTCAGACTGAGCACGATGCTGGGACCGACGCCTCCGCTGAGCAGGCTCCACTGCGGCAGGAGAAGAATGAGAGATTGCAGTGGAGATGGCTCAAGATTTCCCCTGTGCAGAGGCAGAAACTCGACCCCTGACACATACTTTCCTGTATAATGACTTGTATATAAGGCAACATTTAAAAAGGATTTTAAAAAATTAATAATTTAAGTAAACCAAAATTATTTTTTTAATTAATTTTAATTACATTTATATCAATTTATTTATTTTAAAAAATTGGAAATTTCAGAGTCATTTATGAAGGAAGCAAGAATTGCCAAACATTACATGGAAAGGTGACTCAGATGCACCCTGTGTTAGACATAATACAGCTCTTCAGCTCCATAACTGGTCAGTTCCATCTGACATGGGGAAGAGCTTATTGACGGGGTTGCCTGGTATCATCAGACATTAATGACCTTTCCTAAGGATAGGACATCAATGTTTAAGTAGTGGACTACCTCTTTAAAGATCACTGTAAAACTCTCACACCAGCAGTTAAGATATACTGCAGCATCAATATATTCACCTATTATCTACAATGACCTATGTTCCCAGTGCTGCAACACAACAGTGTTAAATAGTGAACTACCACAATATTTTTCAGACCTGTGCCCTAAAAGAAGCTTGCCATATAAAAAGTAATTACAAATAGACAGCTTAAAACCCTTTTAATACAATGCAAAATCTGTGACAGTGTGTGCCCTACCAGTGAAGTGTAATTTCTAGATTCCTTATAGTTATGCCACGTATTCACAACTGATGAATATATGTAGAATAAGCTATGTCAGCTGTTCCGTGATACAGAAGATTGCATTATGATTCAATAAGCTTTGGAAATATTCTTTGATATTTCTATTACTTGTGCCAACTGTTGATATTTGTGTGGAAAATGACAAAAAAAATGTAAATTAATTTCAGTAATGCTCCTGCTAATGCCAAATACAATAATATTGAATATAAGAACATCTTATATGTAATTATAGAGACTGAAAATATGTGTAATTATTTCTAGCTAATTTTCTTAATTTGTTAAAATGTTATCATGGCAAAAGGTTTAAGAATCGCTGTGATGACATATATACACCTAAAAGATAAATAATAGTTAATGATGAAATATTGTTGTACATGATTGATTTCTGTGGTAACAATATCTACAATGCACCATGTTGCTTCATGCACCATTAGCACTTTAGTTCAGCTGTACAGCCTGCAGATGTTTAAACATCAGCCTGTAACTTTTTTCTTAATAACTGCATTACTCAAAACTATTATTTTATAAAAGTGTACATTTTCAGGACTATTAATGTTTTAGGTATCATTACAGATGCTTTAATTCAGTTCATTTAGTTTATTATCAACCAAAAATTGTGGTGAAATGTTTAATTCCATGTTTCAGGAGTTTGGAGAGGAAAAAAAGATTGTTGTATGCTAGAAATATACATTGGATATGTTATTCTTGACCGTTGGCCAAAAAATATTGCATTGTTATCAATATTATTACCCATGTGCTGGCCCTAATCAATCGTTATGATGTACGCAACTACTGCTGTTTCTTTGTATAGTTATTTTAAGTAATCAACGACGAATTGAAACAAGAACATTTTTCTAAGCACAAAACTGAACTTTTTTGGCCTGTAGCACAATATCCGTGTAATTTGTGCATTGTTTGGCTACAAACTCATGAGCGCTATTGCAATGTCCGTTTATGCAATATTATTACTTAAAGGAAAGTGGTACCCTTCTTTTCATGAATGTGGTTAACTGGCTTATCATAAGATTAGCTAAATTAGAAAACTACTTAAAATGGTCATCTTATGGACTAAGTATATTTTAATTAATATATCTTAGAATAAAAATAAGTTCCACAATTGGATGTGTTAAAAAAAATGTTCCTGTCCCAAGATAATTTTATAAATGTGCCCCTGTGTAATGGATTTATATGGCTGTGTAGGAACATGGTCAGATGTATAAAACCTCCAGGGCAGGGGAGGAAGCAAAAGCATATACAGACATGACAGCACGGGATGACATCTGAATCTTTCTGTGATGTAAAACAAGTTTTTAAATAGGCAGGGAATGTTTATTCTTTAGAGAAAGAAGCTGCAATTCCATGCTGTCTTGTCTGTCTACTCTCTTTTGTTTCCTCCCCTGCCCAGGAGATGTGGCATGAACAGACCATGTTCCAGCAAGGTCAGAAGCAGCCATTACACAGTACACAACAGGGGCACAATTATAAGATCTATTGAACAAAGTGTGGTTTTTTTGGGGACAATCGCTTTAAAGACTCTATACGCAGAATATTTTCAATGTGCTCTGTGATATGTGCAGATGCCCATGTGCACAGATTAGGAGGAGTGGATGTGATTCATTAAATTATTGTGGATGTATTAATTTACCTCTAAATTTGACAAGAGCTGCTAAACCTGCTCTGATGTGCGCAATATAAACTGAAATTGCATTTCGGATACTTATTTGCCAATGTACTTGGAACATTTGTAACAAAGATAGCGGTGCGAAAAAAAGAAAAACAAGAAGAAACTTAATCATCTAATTCCTAGTTTTTCATGACACGCAAATCAAATTGTGAAGATGTAGCTGTCAAGAAGGACCAGACAGTAAGATGTATTTATCAGTAAGCTGTTTTGGGACCTGTAATCTGCTAGTAAGCAAACCTACCCACTTAGGGTACCCCTACTGTCAACATATTGATATTCCCTAATCTGGTTCTATCTGCCTTCTGGATTCCAACCCTGAACCAAATTTTGAATTTAAAATGCTGTACAATATCTGCCTATACAACATATCTAAGTCTACCTTTGATTTAATATTCTGCATAAAATAAGCTGTCTCTCCAAACCCATGAGAACACTTGTAGATAAATTGGCAGCTTGTTGTCAGGTTCTGGTCTTCACCTGTCAGGATTGCTAAATGTTATAAAGTGAAACTTAGGAAGCCAGACTTATTCTTCAAGGAACAAGCAACAATATGAGACAGAACTAAATGTAATACCTCAATATAGAAAACTAATAAATAAAAGAGGGTATTAAAATGTAAATGTTTACATTAAGTAATTCATGAAATGCCAATGTTATTTCAATTTTACTCGCACAATATAGCTGTATGACTATTTGCCAAAACAATTGCCTATGAGCAAAGCTAAGCATAGTATATTTATAATTATTATATTAATAACCTTGATATCAATTTTAGCACTATATAATCTGCAAAGATGTATATGCTATTAAGAAAAAGTATTTTTTTGTATTTTGTTTTTAATGTACATGGAGTTTTATTGCTGGGTGGGTATATATTATTGGAAAAATACATCAGTCAAATTTACAAAAACCTACAGCTAAGCTGTTCTTGCTGAATTTTTCCTTTCAAATCAGGATTGTTTACTAATGGTTTCTTCATTCAGGAATTACATTTGAATGCATTTTCCTTTTTAGGACAAAGAAAAAAATCAGGTTGACAATCAGTATGGGCAGCCTCTTCCCTACATGCAGATTCAACGCTGATTGTTTAAATGTCCGGTATCTCTAATCCTGACACTCTGAAGAATTAAAAATAAAGTGCTTTTTGGTCACTTCTAAGAAAAATCTGTCTATCAGTAAAATTTTGTGAAATTATAAACCTTTCGCCCTCGGGTGTATTGTACCTTTTAAAGATAGAATATATTCTGAATATTGTGTACTCTTGTAAAATTTGACACTGTATGCATGTTAACATGTTTGAACACAAATAATATATATACAATGGGGGAAATAAATATTTAATCCCTTGCTGATTTTTGTAAGTTTGCCCAATTACAAAAACATGAACAGTCTATAATTTTAAGGGTAGGTTATATTTAACATTGAGAGACAGAATATCAAAAATAAAATTCAGAAAATCACAATGTATAAATTATAAAAAAAAAAATTTGCATTTTGCAGTGAGAAGTAAGTATTTGATTCCTCTGGCAAACAAGATTTAATACTTGGTGGCAAAACCCTTGTTGGCAAGCACAGCAGTCAGATGTTTTTTGTAGTTGATGATGAAGTTTCAGCACATGTCAGGAGGAATTTTGGTCCACTCCTCTTTGCAGATCATCTCTAAATCAATAAGATTTTGAGGCTGTTGCTTGGCAATTCGGAGCTTCAACTCCCTTCGTACGTTTTCTATGAGATTAAGGTCTGGAAACTGGCTTGGCTATTCCATGACTTTAATGTTCTTCTTTTTGAGCCACTCCTTTGTTGCCTTGGCTGTATATCTTGGGTCATTGTCTTGCTGGAAGACCCAGCCACGGCCCATTTTTAATCTCCTGGTGGAGGGAAGGAGGTTGTCACTCAGGATTTTATGGTACATGGCTCCAGCCATTCTCCCATTGATGCAGTAAAGTAATCCTGTGCCCTTAGAAGAGAAACACTCCAACAACATAATGTTTCCACCTCCATGCTTGACAGTGGGGAAAGTTTTCATGTGGCTATAGGTAGCATTTCTCTTCCTCCAAACATAGCGAGTTAATACCAAAGACCTTAATTTTTGTCTCATGTGACCACAGCATCTTCTCCCAATCACTCACAGAATCACCCAGGTGTTCATTGGCAAACTTCAGATGGGCCTGCACATGTGTCTTCTTGAGCAGGGGGACCTTGCAGGCACTGCAGGATTTTAAACCTTTATGGTGTAATGTGTTATCAATGGTTTTCTTGGTGACTATGGTCCCAGCTGCCTTGAGATTATTAACAAGTTCTCACCATGTAGTTTTAGGCTGATCTTTCACCTTCCTCATGATAAAAGATACCCCACAAGGTGACATTTTGCATGATGCCCCAGATCAATGTCGATTGACAGTCATTTTGTATTTCTTCCATTTTCTTACTATTGCACCAATAGTTAACTCCTTCTCACTCAGCGTCTTACTTATGGTTTTGTAGCCCATTCCAGATTTGTGCAGGTCTATGATTTTGTCCCTGACATTCTTATAAAGCTGAGAAATAGAGAACAACAAGGCACTCAACACAAAGTGACTTGTGGATGGTGCTCAAGTAGGGCATCCAACCCGTAATCTAAGCAAAAATAAAATTGGCACTCAAATTGATGAAAGATGAGGAAATTTCATTTATTTTGCATCCAGACAGAGGTCTCACACTGGACCTTCATCAGAATATCTTGCTGAATGCTATTTATGGTGTCAAGATTAAATGTGGCTAAATTAAATGTAGCGCGTCCATAAATGGCGACTGCCGTCGCTGTGGTAGAGTACTGGATGCTGCGTGGGGAATCAGAATTCAGTTCAGCATGTCCTTTATAGGTAATTACTATCGCTGTGACCAAGTGCTGGTTGCTGTATATGTAGATCAGGAGCGTCCTCCTGTCCAGCTCCCGGGACCTCCACACACGCAGCACTTTGAAGCAGCAACCACAGTCGCCTCACATGGATGCCCTGCACATAATCTAATCTTATGAAGGTCCAATGTGAGACCGAAAATGTACAGTTATTTCTTCTGTTTTTGTCTGGATGCAAAATAAATGAAATTTCCTCATCTTTCATCAATTTGAGTGCCAAGGTTATTTTTGCTTATCCTTCTTATAAAGCTCTTTGGTCTTGCTCATGTTGTAGAGGTTAAAGTCTGATTGACTGATTAATTGAGTCTGTGGACAGGAGTCTTCTATAAAGGTGGCTATGTAAGACAGCTGTCTTTAATGCAGGTAACGAGTTTATTAGGAGCCTCTAACTGGTCTGTAGGAGCCAGAACTCTTAATGGTTGGTAGGGGATCAAATACTTATTTCTCACTGCAAAATGCAAATAAATTTATATAATTTATATAATGTGATTTTCTGGATTTTATTTTTCACATTCTATCTTTTAATGTTAAAATTAACCTAATCTTAAAAATATAGACTGTTCATGTTTTTGTCAGTGGGCAAACTTGCAAAATCAGCAAGGGATCAAATACTAATTTCCCCCACTGTATTTACATGGGGGATCACATCTAAATGTATAATCTGACATCCATTTAAGACATGTCTGATATAACATTAGCAGGGATCACAGAATTGGGACTGCCCCTGATTCTTAAAAAGAAGGAATGAGCTGAAGAGCCTATAACCTCTGATGTTGCTTGGAACATTCTGTCATTGTGAGTGTTGTTATTATTCAGTCACAACACACGTCTTTTTATATTATAAGTCAATTTACTATTGAATTGAAGCACATCAATCTTGTCTTCTCTGTGTTATTAGGAGGCAAAACAAGGAAAATTGCAACATTGTATTTATGCTACAACCAGGGTCAGATACTCTTTGTGAAATCTGAATGATGTGAAAACTTATATACAAATTCAAAACATAAGGATAAAGGACAGAAAATTAACCCATTGTGCTGCAAGCCAATTTTGACACAGATAATTACAACAAGGAATCATATATTAAATTGGTGGTGCCAATGAAATTTCATATATTAAGGATAAAGGAAAGGAGGGAAAATCAGCTCTCCAGTCTCTGCAGAAATCCAAAGTTCATCTACGCAAAGAGCTGCCCTGATCAGAGGCGTTGTCCATGGCAAAAAGGTGAAAGAGAGTGATCTCCAGCGCCTTACTTCGTAAAATAAAAATCCTTTTATTTAGGACACGTTTAAAAAAAGTGATTGTCTAGGTACATGATAGAAATGGTGTCCTTGGTGGTCCTACCGATGCATTTTGACCATTCAGGTCTTATTCGTGGTATGAATACCTAATTAATCACTTTTCTCAGAAGGTTTTCTTACCAGCAAATTAACCAAATTAACATATTTTATGGTTTTATTATCACAGTGTGTGATACACTTCTTGTGCAGTACAGGATATGTAACGATTGCAACCATCTTGCATTCTTTAACTTTTTGTGCAATGGTTAATTGTTCAGGGAGTTTCAGATTGCTCTCCAAATGTTTTTAATTAGTGCACCTGTTTCTTGCATGTTGGTTTGAATATAGCTTTTGAGATGTGGGACTGCATTTAAACCATGAGTAAGACTTGAATAGTCAAAACACATCAGTAGGACCACCAGGGACCCCATTTCTATCATGTACCTAGACATTCACTTGTCTTAAACATGTTCTAAATAAAACTGGATTTTTATTCTACGAAGTTACACACTGGAGATCACTCTCTTTCACCTTTTTGCAATGAAATTTAATTTCACCCTTTTGACAACACAAATAGCATGAAAAGTTGTATTTGCTGGCATAAGCTGTGGAAAACCATTTTTTATTATAATGACACCAGATAATGTAATTTGCATAACCTCAGTAAAAATCTGTCATTTGAGTAGCTTGGGCCATCCTATAGTATCAATTTTTTTCATGTATTTGAGCAATAATAGCTGCTCTCAACTCCTGTTGAAAATATAAATAATAGAGAAGCTTGTACCTTTTCAAAGAAAATTGCACAGCTTTGTTTAATTTTGACAAAAAATATGGTTTGCTGAAAACTACAATACTGCTAAGCCTGTAATTGCTTGGAAAAATTATGTACAACATTTTGTGATCCCAGCAGGTGATCTGTTTCAAAAGGAAAAAAATTTTTAACACACCTTCTTAAAAATGATCCATTTTTATGGGATCAAAAACAGGTTAGTTATTTGCAAAACTAAGAAGCAATAGTTTCCTAAAAAGCTATGTAATAATTATTACTTTTTGTAAGAGCAGTTCCATGTTCATCTACCCTGTACAGGTTAGGTTCTCAGCAACAGTACATTGTAGCTAAAGAACACAATGAAAAATCAGGACATGTTTTTGGTTGTCTATATTGGAAGTGGAAATGGAAGCAGCAGCGAAAGGAAACAAATAGTATGGAATATGAAATGATAGGCAAGGAGATGTCTGGCTGTGTAGGGCCAGCTCTGGTAGCTCCCGGTCAGCAGAATAAAAGTATATGTATAGAATACAGGAAAGATATACAGTACAGACGAAACATTTGGACACACCTCTTTTAAAGATTATTCTGTATTTTCATGACTATGAAAACTGTACATTCACACTGAAGGCATCAAAACTATGAATTAACACATGTGGAATTATATATTTAACAAAAAAGTGTGAAACAACTGAAATTATGTGTTATATTCTAGGTTCTTCAAAATAGCCACCTTTTGCTTTGATGACTGCTTTGCACACTCTTGGTATTCTCTTGATAAGCTTCAAGAGGTAGTCATCGGGAATGGTCTTCCAAAAATCTTGAAGGAGTTCCAAGAGATGCTTAGCACTTGTTGGCCCTTTTACCTTCACTCTGCAGTCCAGCTCACCCCAAACCATCTCGATTGGGTTCTGGTCTGGTGACTGTGGAGGCCAGGTCATCTGGCGTAGCACCCCATCACTCTCCTTCTTGGTCAAATAGCCCTTACACAGCCTGGAGGTGTGTTTGGGGTCATTGTCCTGTTAAAAAATAAATGATGGCCCAACTAAATGCAAACCGGAAGGAATAGCATGCCACTGCAAGATGCTGTGGTAGCCATGCTGGTTCAGTATGCCTTCATTTTTTAATAAATCCCCAACATTGTCACCAGCAAAGCACCCCCAAACCATCACACCTCCTCCTCCATGCTTCACGGTGGGAACCATGCATGTAGAGTCCATCCGTTCACCTTTTCTGCTTCGCACAAAGACACGGTGGTTGGAACCAAAGATCTCAAATTTGGACTCATCAGACCACTAGTCTAATGTCCATTCCTTGTGTTCTTTAGCCCAAACAAGTATCTTCTGCTTGTTGCCTGTCCTTAGCAGTGGTTTCCTAGCAGCTATTTTACCATGAAGGCCTGCTGTACAAAGTCTCCTCTTAACAGTTGTTGTAGAGATGTGTCTGCTGCTAGAGCTCTGTGTGGCATGTACCTGGTCTCTAATCTGAGCTGCTGTTAACCTGTGATTTCTGAGGCTAGTGACTCAGGTAAGCTTATCCTCAGAAGCAGAAGTGACTCTTGGTCTTCTTTTCTTGGGGCGGTCCTCATGTGAGCCAGTTTCTTTGTAGCGCTTGATGGTTTTTGCCACTGCACTTGGGTACACTTTCAAAGTTTTCCCAATTTTTCAGACTGACTGACCTTCATTTCTTAAAGTAATGATGGCCACTCGTTTTTCTTTACTTGGCTGCTTTTTTCTTGCCATAATACAAATTCAAACAGTTTATTCAGTAGGACTATCAGCTGTGTATCCACCAGACTTCTGCACAACACAACTGATGGTCCCAACCCCATTTATAAGGCAAGAAATCCCACTTATTAAACCTGACAGGGCACACCAGTGAAGTGAAAAACATTCCTGGTGACTACCTCTTGAAGCTCATCAAGAAAATGCCAAGAGTGTGCAAAGCAGTCATCAAAGCAAAAGGTGGCTACTTTAAAGAACCTAGAATATAACACATAATTTCAGTTGTTTCACACTTTTTTTGTTAAGTATATAATTCCACATGTGTCAATTCATAGTTTTGATGCCTTCAGTGTGAATGCACAATTTTCATAGTCATGAAAATACAGAAAAATCTTTAAATAAGAAGGTGTGTCCAAACTTTTGGTCTGCACTGTATATCTTGGTACCTTGTTAGCCAGTAGATAGAAAAATATTTAGAATTGAGAGTCCTCAGTGGTTGATATCTTTTAATGGCTAACTGAAAAGATGGTAACAAGTTGCAAGCTTTCGAGACTACTCAGGTGTCCAGGGATACATGACTGGTAAGTGCCAGGATTCCCATTTTTGAGCACACTGTGGTTTTCTAATAAGGAGAGTATGACTCATGGAGGTCTGCTCCCTTGATGTCTCTGTTTGAAGTGAATGTGCAATGATAACTAAAGGCACTAACTGTTGACATATCAGTTTATAATCTTGATGACCTATGTTACAAGACCTGCAGTTGGCTAGATAGTGTGTTGTGTGTTACTACTGTTTTTACCATAAAACTATACTGGTTTGAGACTATGTAGAAACAGAGAACTCGCACGCTAGTGAGAAGAAGGTTTCTTCCATTTTTTGTTTTTTGTGTGTATGTATGTTATGAGCACATAAGCACTTTTTTATAGGAGGTTGATTTTTGAACCACTTTTTAGTCTCTATTGATTACAAGTTAAATTTTTCCTTTCATGCTATATAGTTCATAATCATTGGGGGTACAAGTCCTAGCTGGAACTAGGAATAACGGGGGTATAAGTGGATTAGTCAGGCAGCAGAGTTTGGAATAGACTGGAGGGTTACGAGAGTGTTAGAAGATTCTTGGTTGAGAAATGTACGGCTAAAATATTTTTTGAGTTGAAGTTGTCAGGAAATGGAAAAAGCTTGGATATGTGGTTTGAAAGAGAGATCAAACTCAAGGATATCTCAAAGACGTGAACTTGTGAGACTGGGGAGAGTGAACAGCCATTTACTTCCATGAATAGGTCCGTGGAGGGGTCGAGTGAGATGGGAGAAAGATGATGAACTCTGTTTTGTCCATATCAAGTTTCAGAAATCTAGCAGAGAAGAAGGATGAAATAGCTGACAGACATTGTGGGATTCTGGTTAGTAGGGAGGTGATATCTAGACCAGAGAGGTAGATTTGTGTGTCATCAGCATACAAGTGATACTGCAAGCCGTGAGATTCAATAAGCTGTGCCAGGCCAAATGTGTAAATGGAGAAGAGCAGGGGCCCTAGGACTGAACCTTGTGGGACTCCGACAGATAGGGGACAAGGTTAGGAAGTGTTGTGGGAGTGGGAGATGTTGAATGTCCGGTCTGTTAGGTATGACGAGATCCAAAATAGGGCCATGTCTGTGATGCCAAGAGATGAGAGGGTCTCTAGTAATAGGGAATGGTCCAATGTGTCAAGGCAGAGGACAGTTCCAGGAGGAGGAGGACAGATTAGTGTCTCTTGGCTTTGGCGGTTAATAGGTCATTAGTGAATTTGTCAGGGCAGTTTCAGTGAATTAATGCAGTTAGAAGCCAGACTGTAAGCGGTTGATGAGTGAGCAGGAAGAGAAGTGGGAGGACAGTTCAAAATGGGCGTGTTGTTCCAGTAGTTTTGAGGCATAGTGGAGAAGTGATATGGGGAAATAGGTAGATACAGAGGATGAGTCAAGAAAGGGCTCTGGACTGGGGTCTAAGGGGTATCGTTTCTCCTTATGGAGAGTGACATACCATCTCTGGCTTGTCAAGGTAAGGAGGCTTATTTGCCGTACAATGCTCCTCTGGGAAATTAAATATGCAAATTGCCTCTTCTGAGAAAAAGAGGACTTAACTCTATAGCGCCACCTGTTGGAAGTAGCGATCCTACAAGTGCGAATTGAGATACTGATTTGGCATTTATCCTAAGTCATATTGCATGACTCGTTAGAGGGTTGATTGTGACTTGTAGGATCGCTACTTCCAACAGGTGGCGCTATAGAGTTAAGTCCTCTTTTTCTCAGAAGAGGCAATTTGCATATTTAATTTCCCAGAGGAGCATTGTACGGCAAATAAGCCTCCTTACCTTGACAAGCCAGAGATGGTATGTCACTCTCCATAAGGAGAAACAATACCCCTTTGCTCTTTATACCAGTTTAGATCCCAGCATAAGTTGCATTGTAACATAATGGCATTTTCCACAATTTTATTTAGAAAAAGTTTAATTTTATCACCATAAGGGTTAAAGATTGCCTAATATGGGTATTTAAGTATTTAAAAGGAACATTTTAATGTGACAGATCTCTTTAATTTATCACGAACATAGTGCCATACCAGATGCACACATCTGCGAATGCAATCAAACAAACTGTCAAACAGGAAGGGCTGAAAAATAGCCCTTCCTGTTCTGTGTATTCCCTGCAAAGGATCCTGTAGCAAGTTTCCATTTAAAATGGTGGCCCACATTGGCAAATATTTCTTTTCTTACATAACTCCATGTATTTGTGGCTACATTTCTTAACAGGCTTCATTAAAAATTTGGCACTGTTGACCCTTCTATAGCCTCTATGCTACACTGTCTATTGCAGGCTGCAGAATGTGTTAAATGAGTATCCCGCAGTGAGCGATGGGAATGTTTATAACTCTTCTATCTGTCTTTTTTGGCTACTTTCAGTTGATTTATGAGGATGGACCACATTGAGTTTGAAAGTCAAACAGTGTATAAAATTTCAGTAAACTAAATTGCAAACATTATCTTTGTCCAAAATACAAGCATTGAAGTAAAAAAAATAAAATTTTTCCCCAGATGTGGACAATATATTTAACACCTTCAAATCTAGAGTCAAAAATCATACAATAAAGCTGCTGCCTGGCTCATTATAAAACAATGAAAAGCTGGTCATTAGTGTGAAAATATTTAAATCTTATTTTTAACAAGAACTTGATTCCATGCTCGCATTTTTTTAATATCTCAAAAACATTCCAAATTAAAATTTGTCTTAGTCAATCTTGAAAGGATTGAAAAACCGTAATTGTTAGGTGTGTGTTTGATTAACATATTTATGATCTTCATTTGTTGCACCCTTAAGTTTTATAACAGATATCAACAAGGCAATTATAAAGACAGACTTTACTATAATTATGCATTTGTGACTTACATGACAATTTGCTAAATATTTTTGCTTGAAATCATACAGGCTTGTGATTTGTTAATTGTGATATTTATCTTATCATGCAATTTTACTCACTGCATATAAACTTAATTAGGACTTAAGTATGTGAAATAAAAATGATATAAACCATTCAGAATGACTGGCACATTTACCTTGAAAATCATTATTATGTAATTAACAGTATTTTGCCTATTAATCTTTTTTATACTGCTTTTTACAATAGGTTTGGATTTATAAAAGAGAGGCTCATAACTTTTTTATTGAATACCAAAGTTTAAAAAATAATCAAGGTGTACCTATTTTTTATTTTTATTTAATATTTATACTTATAGAAGTTGACAAATGTATATTTTGTAGGTTGTCTGTAAAGATAAGTGAGCGGAAAAGGCCTATGCCTTTTCCCATATTATAAATAGAGGTAGTTGGCTCAACCTTTAACATTTACCTCACAAATTAACCCCTTCACAACGATGAACATTTCCACTTTTTGATTTTCATTTTCTCCTCCCCTTCTTCCAGGAATCATAACTTTTTGATTTTTTCAGTCAATATAACCATGTGAGAGCGTGTTTTTGCGGGACAAGTTGTAATTTTGAATGACACCATTTGTTCTACCACCTAGTATACTAAAACACTGTAAAAAGAATATCCGGGTGCATTGAAATTGCAAAAACAGACATTTTCAAGAAAAACTTGTTTTGCTTTTGTTGCCATTTTACAAAACTTGTAATGTTTGCATTTTTAAGTATCTGGGGGTGTGCGAGAGTTCATTTTTTGCACACTGAGCTGATTATTTTACAGATACCATTTGGGTGTAAATATGATGTTTTGATCCCCGCTTAATGCATTGTATTGCAATGTTGAGATGGCAAAAAAATATATAATTCTGGCATTTTGATTTTTTTTGTTAAGCCATTTACCGATCAAATTCATTTATTTAAAATTTTGATAGATTGGACTTTTATTAATGCAGCAATACCATTTTTATTGTTTTACTTTTAATGGGGCAAAAAGGAGGTGATTTGAACTTTTGTATTTTTTTATTTTTCATATTTTTTAAAAACTTTTTTCACATTTTACTGGATTTAATAGACTCTGACTTGAATCTGTGATCATCTGATCACTTATGCTACACATAGCAGTGGATTAGCACTGCTATACATAGCAGAAATCACAATCTCTTATGAATGCCTGCCCATAATGGATTGTAATGAAAGGCTTGGACATCTTCAGCACGCCCTCGGCTGTCATGACAATCCATTGGTGCCCCTGGTGTTAAATCCCACTGTCAGAGATTGACAGCTGGATTTAACTGGTTATGAACCGTGGGCAGAGCTGCACTACACCCGCAGCTGTAAGAGGCACATGATAGCTGATTAAGTTAGCTGTCATGTACATGGAAAGATGTGGGCTCGGCGTGTGAGCTTTCATCGAAGTCTGGGAGCCGGCATTTGACATAACTTTACATCATATGATGTGAAGGGGTTAGTCATACAATTTTTGCATGAACAGAAATGCCTATATTAACAACCTAAAAGATCCTCAGGTAGTATATAATTTATCCAATTGTATCCTATGAAGTAATATTCTAAACCGAAAACAAAAAAATCAATCTCACAATAATGGAACCATGTGGAAAAGTATTCACAAAAAAATAACCCTGAAGAAAGATCGGAAAAAAGCAGGAAAGGGGAGGCTTCAAAATAATTACTTTATTAAATATTTAAGCATAGACAGTATATACATAGTGGACAGTTAGTGAAAGGTATATTGAGACAACTGGTCACTCTATTGTGTCATAACTAGTGTTGAGCGATACTGTCCGATACTTGAAAGTATCGGTATCGGAAAGTATCGGCCGATACCGGCAAAGTATCGGATCTAATCCGATACCGATACCCGATACCAATACAAGTCAATGGGACTCAAGTATCAGACGGTATCCCTGATGGTTCCCAGGGTCTGAAGGAGAGGAAACTCTCCTTCAGGCCCTGGGATCCATATTAATGTGTAAAATAAAGAATTAAAATAAAAAATATTGATATGCTCACCTCTCCGACGCAGCCTGCACTTTACCGAGGGAACCGTCAGCCGTCTTTGCTTAAAATGCGCGCGTTTACTGCCTTCCGTGACGTCACGGCTTCTGATTGGTCGCGTGCCGCCCATGTGACCGCGACGAGACCAATCACACAAGCCGTGACGTAATTTTCAGGTCCTGAATGCCTAGAATTAGGCATTCAGGACCTGAAAATTACGTCACGACTTGTGTGATTGGTTGCGTCGCGGTCACATGGGCGGCACGCGACCAATCAGAAGCCGTGACGTAATTTTCAAGTCCTGAATGCCTAGAATTAGGCATTCAGGACCTGAAAATTACGTCACGGCTTGTGTGATTGGTCGCGTCGCGGTCACATGGGACGCGACCAATCAGAAGCCGTGATGTCACGGAAGGCAGTAAACGCGCGCATTTTAAGCAAAGAAGGCTGCCGGTTCCCTTGGTAAAGTGCAGGCTGCGTCGAAGAGGTGAGTATATCAATATTTTTTATTTTAATTCTTTATTTTACACATTATATCGATCCCGATACCGATTCCCGATACAACAAAAGTATCGGATCTCGGTATCGGAATTCCGATACAGCAAATATCGGCCGATACCCGATACTTGCGGTATCGGAATGCTCAACACTAGTCATAACTTTTACAGTCGAAAGTTTAATTCTACTGTAGGTGTATCCCAAGGCAACAGTTAATTCAAACCTAAAGATAGATACATACATATATACATGAGTTGAAATAAATGTATATCCCTTCAGATTGACAGTAGATATAATATCATTCCTTGTGATACTAATTCAAATGCCCATGTCCTGTGTACCCTGTCACAGATGAATGTGTTTCAGACCATATATATTTGCCCTAGCAGCGTAGAGACTGCAGCATATTGGAGTATATCACAGTGGCAGGAAGTCAGTATAGATTATAATATTTTAAATGTGTTAAATGGCTGCAGGCAAATATAGTCTGCATCACTAGAAAAGACCTGCTGCACATCCAACCCGTGATAGTCAAATGAGCATAGTAGCAGAGAAAATCAGCACACTCATAGAAAGACAGGTAATCAAATCAGAATATAAAGTGCAGATAGTGCCTAATTAGAATGGTCAAAACCTGAGGTCATAATATGGACTGAGTCTGTACTAGGGACTAGCACAGTGGTGAAGCATGGTGGGGTGAACATAATACTTTGAGGGTGCATTCTGCAAAGGAGACAGGAGGGCTGCACTTAATGAAGGGAGAATGGATGGGGTCATGTATTGCAAGATTTTGGCCACCAACCTCCTTTCCTCAATAAGAGCATAAAAGATGGGTCGTAGCTGGGTCTTCCAGCATGACAATAACCCAAAACAGACAGCAAGGGCAACTAAGGAGTGGCTCCATAAGAAGAAAGGTTTTGGAATGGCCTAGCCAGTCTCCAAACCTGAGTTCAAAATAAAATGTTTGGAGGGAGTTAAAACTCAATGTTTCCAAGCAACACCCTCGAAACCTGAAAGATCTGGAGATCTGTTGGAGGGGTGGGCCAAAATCACTGCTGCAGTGTGTGCAAACTTGGTCAAGAACTATGAAGGACTTGGTCAAGAACTACATGAAAATTCTGAACTCTGTAATTTAAATATTAAATACTTATTTCAAGCACAAAAAATGCAAATTAATTAGTTAAAAATCATACAATGCGATTTTCTGGATTTTTAAAGATTCTGTTTCTTACAGTTGAAGCGTACCTATGATAAAAGTTGCAGACCCCTCCATTCTTTGTAGGTGAGAAAACTTGCAAAATTGGCAGTGTAACACATACTTGTTTTCCCCATTATATGACTTAGGGTGCACAGACCATTTGGATGTATTACTACTAGCTCTATATACATCTCAGCCCTTTCTCTTATGATATCTATGGTTTAGCAGCTGCAAAAGGATCTAAGATCAGCTAGTACATTGTCTAGTATTGGCTTTTTATTTGTAAAACTTGCCACTATAGTGATGAATCATGTTTCAGTATAAACCAATAAAGGTTTAGGATATGCCCTGCTAGCTCTGCTTACCAGAATGCATAGGACTTAAACTAGAATTTTGTGGAATAAGGATAGGAGTAGCCATATTTTCATGTTAACATCTGTAAACATTTGAATCCATTTATGCTTACAGAAGGACCTTTTCTGTTTCAGCATGACAGTGAACTGTGTGCACAGGAAGTTTCACACTTTTGGGATAAATTTGAAAGCCAAGGGCTTTAGAACATTATTGTCTATCAGCAGTACCTGACATCACAAATTACTGAATTAGCAGAAATATTCACAAGCACTTGTCTTTTTTTTGTGGAAGATCATTGCAGAAAAATGAAGAATCTTAAATATAGGCATGTTAATGCCTATTGTTTTGTGTGGTGGATGTCTAGCAGTCTTATAATGATCAGATTCCCACACTGTTTTCACTATAGAGTGTATTGTTATAACTAAAGTTAGCTTCCCTCGATGAGTTTTTAGTGCGTTTTTGACATTGCCAACTTTCATTGTGCAAAAAGCATAGCCTTTACAGTTTCAGCAAAGTGGATGGAAATTGTCACGACTGTTGTTGGGTGTCTCAGGACCTGGGGCTCCTTCCATGACCCTAACGCTAGGTGCACTGTAGCTTGCCCTGTTCCCCACATTTTCACATTGTTTCTGATGGCTAAGACGCCGGGGCCACATAACTAGCCTTAGCTCCTGAATCCGCCCTCAGTCTGTACCCTTCCTCCACCCAGAGAAGAGGGGAGCAGTAGCGTACTGTAATACACCAACCAGACTAACAATGTAATGCAAACAGGGATAATGAAAAATATGAGCAAGAAAAAACATACATACAAATATACTGACACAGGTAACAGAGGATTGCACCGGGAAGTGTAGGATGGGATAAACCAAAGTAGGAGAAGAAAGTGAATTATCACACACTCAAAACCTTGCAAAAGTCACAGATAAATTCACCAAACACCTTTTCCAAAAATAGCCAACAACCTTCAGCCATGCAGCAAAAGCTACTTTATTTTTTGGACCATAAGACGCACTTTTTTCCCAATTTTTTTTGGGGGGGAAATGGGGGTGTGTCTTATAGTTGGAATATACTTACAAATACTGTGGCGGCAGCAGGAGTTGGGCGATTCTACGATGGTCCCAGTCCAATGATCACACTCCCTTCCTATGCTGAAACAAAAAGAAGGAAAACGCAGCCATGAAGTCCCATGTAAAAATCAAATTTTATTAGATAATGTTAAAAACCACCAGATACAGTATAGTGATGCATAAAGGGGAGAAAAAGGTGTGCTCCTAGCAGCCAAAACGGGCAGGATCACCCATGCTAAACCTGCCTGAACCAAAATAGTATGCCTCTATACAGAGAAAACCCCTAGCTGCTGAACATAACAATATTGGCATAGTGCCACAGCATAGGGAACGGTAACAATATTGGAATAATGCCGCAGCATGGAAAGCAATAATGGCTCAACATGAGATCATACCTGGTATATGCCAAACTGACAGGACAGGGGGTCCCTGAGGAAGGAGCTGCCCGCTCCGAAACGCGCATCGGGGTCGGGCTCGGTCACCCATCTGTCCTGTCAGTTCGGCATATACCAGGTATGATCTCATGTTGAGCTGTTATTGCTTTCCATGCTGCGGCATTATGCCAATATTGTTACCGCTCCCTATGCTGCGGCACTATGCCAATATTGTTATGTTCAGCAGCTAGGGGTTTTCTCTGTATAGAGGCATACTATTTTGGTTCAGGCAGGTTTAGCATGGGTGATCCTGCCCGTTTTGGCTGCTAGGAGCACACCTTTTTCTCCCCTTTATGCATCACTGTACTGTATCTGGTGGTTTTTAACATTATCTAATAAAATTATTTACAAGGGACTTCATGGCTGCGTTTTCCTTCTTTTTGTTTGAGTTATGTTTGGTAGCTGGTCCCCATTGGTCCTTCATGCATATTTAGTATTGATTAGCCCCAATTTTACGGATTTGTATTCTTTGTATGTGGCTTTAACATGCTTGCTTCAATAACATTTCTATATCCCTTCCTATGCTGGTGTGGCTGGTTGGCAGGTACGGCAGGTTCAGCAGTGGTGATCTGTGGTGGCCTCCAGGAAAATGGGCACTGGAGGTGGTTCATGCTCAGATTGAGATCTCGGCAATGAGATCTCATCCTAAGATCTCGGGAGACGAGCTCTCAGCATGAGATCTCATTGCCAAGATCTTAATCTGCTGCACTGACCTCTGGGAAAATTGCTGCCATCTGAATCTGAACATGCGCCGCCCCTAGTGGCCTTTTTCCAAGAGGCCACTGTATCGCAGCAATGGATGTGTGGGAGCCTCCGGAGTTTCACAAAATGATGGTGGAGCCCCCCGAACCACAGAGCACCACCGCCGCATCTGCCACACCTGCTTCATGTGCTGAACCTGCTGCAACAGCTGCACCAGCCTGGGATGGGATTTCCCAGAGGCCACCACACCTGCCACAGCAGCCTTGGACCACTGAACACTCCTGTGACCATGCTCCACCAGCGCTGCCGATCCCCCGGTAAGCTGAATTTGGACTGTAAGATGGAACCCCATTTGACACATTATTTTTTTATCCCTATTTTACTTCTTAAAATTTGGGGTGCGTCTTATGGTCTTGTGCACCTTGTAGTCCGAAAAATACGGTAACTCTGATAATTAGTGCTAGACAGGGCCAAGATTATAAAGGAGATGGGAGTGGCTAACAGTGAACTGCTGAGCCTTAACACAGGAAAGCTTCCAGAAGCTCTCAACTGAGCAGATTAACCCATGCACTACTAAAATAAATTTACACAGTTTAATGTGAAGATGAAATATTTCTAATCAGAGCAGGAGTAGGAGAAATAAGAATCTTCTGGATCCTCTCTGCTGTGATAAACCCTTTTTTATGCTACATAAACTGATCTATGGTGTATTTTTCAAATCTGCAACATGTCAGTTTGTCTTGTGGGCATGCTAAGTTTTATGTTTGGAATCTGCCCATAGTATCGAATTATATGTTAAATATCAGCAGGTAATAAAAATACTCTTAATACATTTTCCCTGCGGAAACACTCTAAAAATGCATGTATCAAAAACAAAGCAACTTAATTTAAAATATGACATATGACATATCAAAATCAGAGGAAAACTGCGGCATCAAAAGTGCAATAAAAACTTGTATAAAAACACAATCACAAACACAATGAAGAAAAAGCCACTATCCAAATATAGGTATTAGTTTCAGAAATGCTGAAGAAAATCTACAACATTAAAAATTCATCACTCATCGCGGGAACGAAGCCTAAAACTGAGGTCATAGTTCGACACATATAAGTGGTGGAAAGCGAATGAAGTATGTGTCCTTATATGGATACTTAAAATGATATGGCTATTACAATGTCATGCCCTAGTTACAGTAGAAATATTATTTCCTTAGGACATATTACTGTACAATAGTCTGTAAATAGTAGGAAGAGAAATACTAATTGTTGTTCTTAGAGAGTGCTATGACACATTTCATTAGGATCTATAAACAATATGTTATAAATAGTTACTAGCAATTTGTCCAGAGCTGGCATCAATTATATTGCAGTTGCTAGCACATCTAGTAAATTCTATTAATTTACTTCCAAAAAAGGCTATGATGCATTGAAATAAAAACAATTTCAACTGCAGTAAGCCATCAACATTATCACAACTTTTATATTTTGCTTTAAAATGTGTTAGTAACAGATATGTGTTTCATATCTATAATTTGTAAAGAAAAGATGATGAAAGAAAATGCATTCCTGGGCATTACTCTGGAGTGGTGCCCTATGTTAACACAGTGCAGTTTCATGTAAGCAAGTAATACCCCTTTTCCCAAGGATATATAAATAGTTAATAGAGTGTTAAGTCTCAATGTGAAAAGATACATAACACGATAAAATTTGGACTTCTCTGGGGTACAGCAACCACTACTTTTCCATCACACAAAATATTGTTTAGAGATTTTCTCTTTTTTGTTTAAGCACAGGTGAACACAATAAATTAATAAGTATCATACCTCTGACTTAATCTTGGTGTGAATGAGCACAAAGAGTATTATGAGAGTACTGAATGTCAGTATGAAAATTACAAGTATACCTAACACATACTGAATTATTTTTGTAGTATTAGAAAAACAATAATCAAAACCTGTTCTTAGTTAATATATAATGTAACAAAGTGTTCTAAGATCAAAAATTGGATTCAGAATGCAGCAAATTGAAAATAAACATAAATCAATAGCAAATCAAGACCTACTGAACCATGGTTGTTGTGCTGAAACAAATTTTGAAATAATTTTTTTGCCCTCAAAATTTTGTGTTGTGGTTAGTGTTGAGCATTCCGATACCGCAAGTATCGGGTATCGGCTGATACTTGCGGGTATCGGAATTCCGATACCGAGATCCGATACTTTCGTGGTATCGGGTATCGGTATCGAAACAACATTAATGTGTAAAAGAAAGAATTAAAATAAAAAATATTGCTATACTCACCTCTCCGACGCAGCCTGGACATTACCGAGGGAACCGGCAGCGTTCTTTGCTTAAAATGCGCGTGTTTACTGCCTTCCGTGACGTCACGGCTTGTGATTGGTCGCGTCGCCCATGTGACCGCGACGCGACCAATCACAAGCCGTAACGTAATTTTCAGATCCTGAATGCCTAGAATTAGGCATTCAGGACCTGAAAATTACGTCACGGCTTGCTGTGATTGGTCGCGTCGTGGCCACATGGGCGGCACGCGACCAATCACAAGCCGTGACGTCACGGGAGGCAGGAAACGCGCGCATTTTAAGCAAAGAACGCTGCCGGTTCCCTCGGTAAGGTCCAGGCTGCGTCGGAGAGGTGAGTATAGCAATATTTTTTATTTTAATTCTTTCTTTTACACATTAATATGGATCCCAGGGCCTGAAGGAGAGTTTCCTCTCCTTCAGACCCTGGGAACCATCAGGGATACCATCCGATACTTGAGTCCCATTGACTTGTATTGGTATCGGGTATCGGTATCGGATTAGATCCGATACTTTGCCGGTATCGGCCGATACTTTCCGATACCGATACTTTCAAGTATCGGACGGTATCGCTCAACACTAGTTGTGGTACTTTTTGAGCAAAACGTAGAAGTCTAAATAAAAGAAAAGTAAAAATTCCACTAGTGTCTTTGGCATAAAATACTGACATGTGATAGTAGCCTGAAGTAAATGAGGAGTAAACCAAAATATAAAAAAGACAATAATAACATGTAAATTAGGGGTGAGCAGATTATGCAAATTAGAATTCACCTGTTACAAGGTTTTTTTTTTCCTGAAAATGTAATTTGCAGAAAAGTTATAATCCTCAAATTTAATGCCCCTTATTTTCTCCAGGGCCTCTCCAGACAACAGAACATAATAAACTTAAGTTATAAAAAAATAAGAAGAATTCTGATACTTACCTCACTACACACTTCACTGCTCAACTCTCCAGCCCTTATGCTCCTCACCATGAATGATCTGGTCTTCGTCACAAATTCTTATCACCACCACTCATGCTGATTTATCAGGACTTTTCATGCTATGCCAGAATTTTCAGCTCTGATGACTGTACATCATAATCCTACACTGGGATGTAAAGAAGTCTATACAAGCAGTTTCACCACTATTTTCATGTAGGTTTTAGCATAGTTAACAAACAAAAAAAAAACTTCTGACTTACATGTAGTTCACCTACTCATCACATTGATATTATCCTAGTAGTGTGATGCAGTGATCCCTGTTACAGCTAGGGGGCGCTGTAGGTGCTCCTCGGATGCGCATGGAGGCGTATCTGTGATTATGATGGCGAAACAGTGACTTGCAGGATTGTAAATGGCCAGTATGTGTCGCAGAGGGAGTCTGCGCTGTAAGCCTGAAGTAATGTTGTTGTTCTGGGACCTGCACTGAGAGACTTGTGTGTTTGGAGATCCTGGGAGTAGGATCGGATCCCTGAATAGTGCACTGAGAGGCCTGTATTGGAAGATCTTGGGAACAGGACTTCTTGAAGAGCACGTGGAAAGGCATGTATGCAGAGTCTGTGATGGCACTGCATTGGGCAAGCTACAGCCCATCTGAGGATCTGGACTGTCAGTGGCCTGGTGAGCAAGGCATTGTCTGGGATGGTGATCCCAGTTTGGGAGCTTCCCTGGGAGAGAGAAAACTGACAAGGAGTCAGTGTGTGGAGCAGGAGCTCCTGGAAGGTATCCCAGAGTATGGGAAACTGTGCACTGACAGGGGGATCAGTTAGTGAAGTGTGTGGTCTCCCATGGTAACTGGATGAAGTGAGGTCCGGCATGTTTAGAGACTGTGAAGCAATGTCGGGTGGCTACATATGAATAGAGACATTGATACGGTGTAAGGACACCCCCTAGAAAATAGTCAAGGAGGACTGGCAGGTATAGTGTCTGAACTGTAAGTTAAAGCTGTATATGAAGTATTTAAGTTAAAGCTTAAACTTGATGTCATCTGTTGGTGCCTATTGTGTTCCATGAAGTATATAATGAACTGTGCATGACCCGGTTTATGACTGCATAATAAACCGCATGGACTGTTTAATAGAGAAAGTCTTGCCTGTGATACTGAATCCCGTTGCTAAGCGAGGGTCCCCAACACACTCAGTAAGCTCTATCTCACAGTAGTTATGAGTAAAAAGATTCAAAATGCCCTAGTCCAACATCCCATAATTTCCTCCATGTTAGTCAGGCCAGGGCAATATTTACTTGTTTGCTGGTACTCTTCTGACCAACATCCTGGCCTTCTCTATAGATCTCACAGACCCTCATAACGTGAGTCACGACACAACATTATGACATTACAGGGGCTTATTAAGCATCTTATGTACACAATATGAAAGGCAGAAGATTATTGGCTCACAAGTGAACACTTCCGCTGTAATGGAGGACTGAACTAGACTACAGACTAAAGTAGTTTGAATCTTTTGCTTATCTCTACACTTCTAAGATAAATTAGAAGACATATAAGACATACCGTATTTTTCGGATTATAATACGCACTTTTGTTCCCCCAAATTTGGGGGGAAAGTGGGAGGTGCATCTTATAATCCGAATCTGTTACATGTGCTGTGCTATAAAGGAGGGGGAGCAGCTCTGGAGTGGTGTCATGGGGCTGGAGTGGGCTGGCTGTGGGCTGCAGAGACAGCAGGAGGTCCTGTGCTCCTGCTCATTACACTCATGTAATATTCACTGCACCTGCTGTCCATCACCTCGGTGCTGGAGCTGCCTGAGTTGATTCACAGGGGAGCAGTGAATATTACCTGTTATGATTCTGGTGGTTAGGAACACATGAACTGACCAGATAAGTAAACCAAAAATAAGGACAAGCTCTGGGAATGTGGGATCTTTACTGACCGCAATCCTGATCCTATCAAACACACACTATAGGCAGCCGTGGAGCGTACCTGACTCGGCCTAGACGCCTCTTCACAGCCTGAGAAACTAGCTACCCCTAGAGAGAAACAAAGCCTCACTTGCCTCAGAGAAATTTTCCCCAAAGTGAGAGCAGCTCCCCACAAATAATAACGGTGAGATAAGGGGAAAACACAAACATAGAAGTGAAAACAGGTCTTAGCAAATGAGGCCCGCTAATAACTAAATAGTAAGAAGATAGCAAGGAATCTGTGCGGTCAGTATAAAATACTACAAAAATTATCCACGCAGAGAATACAAAAAGACCCCCACACCGACTCACGATGTGAGGGGCGCAACTCCGCACCCCAGAGCTTCCAGCTAGCAATCAAATAGCTTATAAGCAAGCTGGACTCAACTCATCATATACTGAGAAACATTTTCAGAAAACAATGAGTAAAAATGGACTAGCATGAACTTAGCTTCTCCATGAGGAGACAGGTCACAAGGGAAGTCCCAGAGAGATCTGAACCAGTACTGAATACAACGACAGCAGGCAACAAGTAAAGGTCCAGATGGAGTTAAATAGGCAGCAAGCCTAGCAGGAAACGAGGCAGCTGGGGTCCAGCTACAGACCAGTCGTAACACTCAAAGCCACCAGAGGGAGCCCATGAACAGAACTCACAAAGTACCAATCATGACCACAGGAGGGAGCCCGAGAACGGAATTCACAACAGTACCCCCCCTTGAGGAGGGGTCACCGAACCCTCACCAGAGCCCCCAGGCCGATCAGGACGAGCCAAATGAAAGGCACGAACCAAATCGGCAGCATGGACATCAGAGGCAACAACCCAGGAATTATCCTCCTGACCATAGCCCTTCCATTTAACCAAGTACTGAAGCTTCCGTCTCGAAATACGAGAATCCAAGATCTTCTCCACCACATACTCCAATTCTCCCTCGACCAACACCGGAGCAGGAGGATCAACAGAAGGAACCACAGGCACCACATACCTCCGCAACAATGACCTATGGAACACATTATGAATGGTAAAAGATGCTGGGAGGCCCAAACAAAATGACACAGGATTGAGGATTTCTGAAATCTTATAAGGACCGATGAAACGAGGTTTGAACTTAGGAGAGGAAACCTTCATAGGAACATAACGAGATGACAACCATACCAAATCCCCCAGACGAAGTCGGGGACCCACACAGCGACGGCGATTAGCAAATCGCTGAGCCTTCTCCTGTGACAACGTCAAATTGTCCACTACGTGGTTCCAAATCTGCTGCAACCTATCCACCACAGAATACACCCCAGGACAGTCAGAAGGCTCAACCTGACCCGAGGAAAAATGAGGATGAAAACCAGAATTACAAAAAAAAAGGTGAAACCAAAGTAGCAGAACTAGCCCGATTATTGAGGGCAAACTCAGCCAATGGCAAAAAAGTCACCCAATCATCCTGATCAGCAGAAACAAACATCTCAGATAAGTTTCCAAGGTCTGATTTGTTCGTTCGGTTTGGCCATTCGTCTGAGGATGGAAGGCCGAAGAAAAAGACAAATCAATGCCCATCTTAGCACAGAAGGACCGCCAAAATCTGGACACAAACTGGGACCCTCTGTCAGACACAATGTTCTACGGAATACCATGCAAACGAACCACATTCTGAAAAAACAGCGGAACCAAATCAGAGGAAGAGGGCTTAGGCTAGGGCACCAAATGGACCATTTTAGAAAAACGATCACAAACCACCCAGATGACAGACATCCTCTGAGAGACTGGAAGATCCGAAATAAAATCCATGGAAATATGCGTCCAAGGCCTCTTCGGGACAGGCAAAGGCAAAAGCAAACCACTGGCACGAGAACAGCAAGGCTTGGCCCGAGCACAAATCCCACAGGACTGCACAAAGGAACGCACATCCCACGACAAAGAAGGCCACCAAAAGGACCTTGCCACCAAATCCCTGGTACCAAAAATCCCAGGATGACCCGCTAACACCGAAGAATGAACCTCGGAAATAACTCTACTGGTCCATCTATCCGGGACAAACAGTCTCTCCGGTGGACAACGGTCAGGTCTATCGGCCTGAAATTCCTGCAGCACCCGCCGCAAATCAGGGGAGATGGCAGACAAGATCACCCCCTTTCTGAGGATCAAAACGGGAGAAAAACAGCGACCATCGAGCTTGTCTAGGATTTAACCGCTTGGCAGACTCGAGATAAATCAAATTCTTGTGATCCGTCAAGACCACCACGCGATGCTTGGCTCCCTCAAGCCAATGTCGCCACTCCTCGAATGCCCACTTCATTGCCAACAACTCCCGATTACCAACATCATAATTCCGCTCGGCAGGCGAAAACTTTCTAGAAAAGAAAGCACATGGTCTCATCACCGAGCCATCAGAGCTTCTCTGAGACAAGACAGCCCCTGCTCCAATCTCAGAAGCATCAACCTCGACCTGAAAGGGAAGAGAGACATCAGGCTGACGCAAGACAGGAGCCGAAGAAAACCGATGTTTCAGCTCCTGAAAGGCCTCAACGGCCGCAGAAGACCAATTCGTCACATCAGCACCCTTTCTAGTCAAATCCGTCAAAGGCTTAACCACACTAAAAAAATTAGTGATGAAGCGACGGTAAAAATTAGCAAAGCCCAAGAACTTCTGAAGACTCTTCACCAATGTAGGTTGAGTCCAGTCATAAATGGCCTGGACTTTAACTGGATCCATCTCGATAGTAGAAGGGGGAAAAATAAAGCCCAAAAAGGAAACCTTCTGGACTCCAAAGAGACATTTAGAGCCCTTCACAAACAAGGCATTGGCACGCAGGACCTGAAACACCATCCTGACCTGCTTCACATGAGACTCCCAATCATCAGAAAAGACCAAAATATCATCCAGGTACACAATCCTAAATCTATCCAGATACTCTCGGAAGATGTCGTGCATGAAGGACTGAAACACGGAAGGGGCATTAGAAAGCCCAAAAGGCATCACCAAGTACTCAAAATGACCTTCGGGCGTATTAAATGCTGTTTTCCATTCATCGCCCTGCTTTATACGCACAAGATTATAAGCTCCTCGAAGATCTATCTTGGTGAACCAACTAGCCCCCCCTAATCCGAGCAAACAGATCGGACAGCAGAGGCAAAGGGTACTGAAATTTGACCGTGATTTTATTTAGAAGGCGATAACACTGGTCAACAGCATTTTTGGTGCCAAAGATATTTCATCGAATTTAGGGTATTTTTGGGGTGCTGATTCTGAATATGTCATCAGTTTTGCCAGATTGGCTCAAGTTTTTGAGATTTTTGGTATCTTATTTATAGCACTTGTTGGTAAATGCGACGCATCATCTCATTAATTTCTTTGGATTAGTACTTGAACTGAGCAGTTGTCAATATAGTTTTGTGTTAATTAGTGTTCTAAAAGTTTGTTCATAGCTTGATTTTTGCACTAACTTTATGTTGTTGTCTGTTTTCCAGTGAAAAGCATGAACTCATCAAGAAGAAGTTGTCTTAACGATCCAGACTCATTCTGTTACATTTGTGGTGAATACACACTGCCAAAACATAGAAGAAACATAACAGACTTCGTAAAAAAAGTGTATTTTGCCTATTTTGGGGTTATGCTTGGGGACCAAGACAAGTTTTGGGCACCACACATAGTGTGCAAAGCATGTATCGAATTATTACGAAAATGGAGCAAAGGACAAAGAAAAAGCTTCAAATTTGGTGTTCCAATGGTGTGGAGAGAGCCAAAAAATCATCATGATGACTGTTATTTATGGTAAACACAGGTACAGGCACATCTTCACAATGAGGGACAGGCCTTCTTGCAGATTCCATGTTACTCCCATTTTCGTTTCTTATGCTTATTGAATCCTTGCACTTGCACTGCACAGAAATAACAGTCATCATGATGATTTTTTGGCTCTCTCCACACCATTGGAACACCAAATTTGAAGCTTTTTCTTTGTCCTTTGCTCCATTTTCGTAATAATTTGATACATGCTTTGCACACTATGTGTGGTGCCCAAAACTTGTCTTGGTCCCCAAGCATAACCCCAAAATAGGCAAAATACACTTTTTTTACGAAGTCTGTTATGTTTCTTCTATGTTTTGGCAGTGTGTATTCACCACAAATGTAACAGAATGAGTCTGGATCGTTAAGACAACTTCTTCTTGATGAGTTCATGCTTTTCACTGGAAAACAGACAACAACATAAAGTTAGTGCAAAAATCAAGCTATGAACAAACTTTTAGAACACTAATTAACACAAAACTATATTGAGAACTGCTCAGTTCAAGTACTAATCCAAAGAAATTAATGAGATGATGCGTCGCATTTACCAACAAGTGCTATAAATAAGATACCAAAAATCTCAAAAACTTGAGCCAATCTGGCAAAACTGATAGCATATTCAGAATCAGCACCCCAAAAATACCCCAAATTCATTAAAATATTTTGGACACCAGAAAAAAATTTTTTTTTTTGTTGACCTGTGTAATCTATACAGGGTCTCAGAGAACCATCCTTCTTGGCCACAAAAAAGAACCCTGCACCCAAAGGTGACGAGGACGGACAAATATGCCCTTTCTCCAAAGACTCCTTTATGTAAGTCCGCATAGCGGTATGTTCTGGTACAGATAAATTAAAAAGTCGACCCTTAGGGAACTTACTACCAGGAATCAAATTTATAGCACAATCACAATCCCTATGAGGAGGTAGGGCACTGGATTTGGGCTCATCAAACACATCCTGGTAATCCGACAAAAATTCAGGGACTTCAGAAAGAGTAGAAGAAGCAATTGACACCAAAGGAACATCGCCATGTACCCCTTGACAACCCCAACTTGACACAGACATTGCTTTCCAATCCAGGACTGGATTATGAACCTGCAGCCATGGCAGACCCAACACGACAACATCATGCAAATTATGTAACACCAGAAAGCGAATAACCTCCTGATGTGCAGGAGTCATGCACATAGTCACTTGAGTCCAGTACTGAGGCTTATTCTTGGCCAATGGTGTAGCATCAATTCCCTTTAGTGGAATAGGGAATTGCAATGGCTCCAAGATAAAACCACAGCGCCTGGCAAATGACAAATCCATCAAATTCAGGGCAGCGCCTGAATCCACAAAAGCCATAACAGAGTAGGATGACAGAGAGCAAATCAAAGTAACAGACAAAATGAATTTAGGCTGTACAGTACCAAAGGTGACAGACTTAGCGAACCTCTTTGTGACCTTAGAACAATCAGAGATGACATGAGTGGAGTCACCACAGTAAAAGCACAACCCATTCTGACGTCTGTGATTTTGCCGTTCAATTCTGGTCAGAATCCTGTCACATTGCATAGACTCAGGCTTCTGTTCAGAAAACACCGCCAGATGGTGCACAGGATTGCGCTCCCGCAAACGCCGATCAATCTGAATGGCCAAAGACATTGACTCATTCAGACCCGCAGGCGTGGGGAACCCCACCATAACATCCTTAAGGGCTTCAGAAAGACCCTTTCTGAAAATCGCTGCCAGGGCACACTCATTCCATTGAGTGAGCACAGACCACTTCCTTAACTTCTGACAGTAAACCTCTGCTTCATCCTGACCCTGAGAGAGAGCCAGCAAAATCTTTTCTGCCTGGTCTACTAGATTAGGTTCCTCATAAAGCAATCCAAGTGCCAGAAAAAATGCATCCACATTTAGCAATGCAGGATCTCCTGGCGCCAGGGAGAATGCCCAATCTTGAGGGTCACCACGTAACAAAGAAATAATAATTTTAACTTGCTGAGCAGGGTCACCAGAGGAACGAGGTCTCAGAGAAAGAAACAATTTGCAATTATTTTTGAAATTCAAAAACCTAGATCTATCTCCAGAGAACAGCTCAGGAATTGGTATTTTAGGTTCAGACATAGGACTCTGAACTACATAATCCTGAATGCTTTGTATCCTTGTAGCGAGCTGATCCACACAAGAGGACAAACCTTGAATGTCCATATCTGCAGCTGAGTCCTGAACCACCCAGAGATTAAGGGGAGGAGAGAGGCTAAACACACTGCAGAGGAAAAAAAAAACCTCAGAGCTTCTCTTATCCCTCTTTTGCGATGCATTAACACTTTACCGGCCTGCTGTACTGTTATGGTTCTGGTGGTTAGGAACACATGAACTGACCAGATAAGTAAACCAAAAATAAGGACAAGCTCTGGGAATGTGGGAACTTTACTGACCGCAATCCTGATCCTATCAAACACACACTATAGGCAGCCGTGGAGCGTACCTGACTCAGCCTAGATTCCTCTTCACAGCCTGAGAAACTAGCTACCCCTAGAGAGAAACAAAGCCTCACTTGCCTCAGAGAAATTTTCCCCAAAGTGAGAGCAGCCCCCCCACAAATAATAACAGTGAGATAAGGGGAAAACACAAACATAGAAGTGAAAACAGGTTTTAGCAAATGAGGCCCGCTAATAACTAAATAGTAAGAAGATAGCAAGGAATCTGTGCGGTCAGTATAAAATACTACAAAAATTATCCACGCAGAGAATACAAAAAGACCCCCACACCGACTCACGATGTGAGGGGCGCAACTCCGCACCCCAGAGCTTCCAGCTAGCAATCAAATAGCATATAAGCAAGCTGGACTGAACTCATCATATACTGAGAAACATTTTCAGAAAACAATGAGTAAAAATGGACTAGCATGAACTTAGCTTCTCCACGAGGAGACAGGTCACAAGGGAAGTCCCAGAGAGATCTGAACCAGTACTGAATACAACGACAGCAGGCAACAAGTAAAGGTCCAGATGGAGTTAAATAGGCAGCAAGCCTAGCAGGAAACGAGGCAGCTGGGGTCCAGCTACAGACCAGCCGTAACACTCAAAGCCACTAGAGGGAGCCCATGAAGAGAACTCACAAAGTACCACTCATGACCACAGGAGCCCGAGAACGGAATTCACAACAATTACCTGTGCCTACATCTCCCCCCTCTTATCATGGATATGGCCCCCATCACTCTTATGTGCCCCCCAGTGCTGCTGGCAGGCACAATAAAATAACAAACACTTAACTCACCTTCTTTTAATGGCTCTGTACTTACAGCTCCTCAAGTTGTGCTTCCTGTGTCTGTGCTGACATCTGGTCATGTGATCGGCACTGCACAGTGATGTCATCACTGTGTGCCCAGGTCACATGATCCGATGCCACGGAGCCATCATCAGAAGGTGAGTTAAGTGTTTGTTATTTTATCATGTGTCTGCCAGCAGCAAAGGGGTGGGGTATGTGTCTGCCAGCAGCACAGGGGGTGCATGTGTCTGCCAGCAGCACAGGGAGGGCATGTGTCTTCCAGCAGCACAGGGAGGCATGGGTCTGCCAGCAGCATGGGGGGCATGGGTCTGCCAGCAGCACAGGGGGGAATGTGCCTGCCAGCAGCACGGGGGCATGTGCCTGCCAGCAGCACAGGGGGGAATGTGCCTGCCAGTAGCACAGGGGGCATGCGCCTGTCAGCAGCACAGGGGGCATGCACCTGCCAGTAGCACAGGGGGGCATGTGCCTGCCAGCAGCACAGGGCGGCATGTGCCTGCCAGCAGGACAGGGGGGCATGTGCCTGCCAGTAGCACAGGGGGGCATGTGCCTGCCAGCATCACAGGGGGGCATGTGTCTGCCAGCAGCACAGGGGGGAGCAAGTGCCTGCCAGCAGCACAGGGGGCATGTCTGCCAGCAGCACAGGGGGCATGTATCTGACAGCAGCACAGGGGGCATGTGTCTGCCAGCAGCACAGGGGGCATGTGCCTGTCAGCAGCACAGGGGGGCATGTGTCTGCCAGCAGCACAGGGGGGCATGTGCCTGCCAGCAGCACAGGGGGGCATGTGTCTGCCAGCATCACAGGGGGCATGTGTCTGCCAGCATCACAGGGGGGCATGTGTCTGCCAGCAGCACAGGGGGGCATATAGTGACTGGGGGGGCTGTACCTGTCAGCAGCACAGGGGCATATTGTGACCGGGGGGCATGTCCCTGCCAGCTGCACAAGGGGACATATTGTGACCAGGGGGCATATGCCTGCCAGCAGCACAGGAGGCATATAGTGACTCAGGGGTGCATGTGTCTGCCATCAGCACAGGGTGGCATGTGCCAGCACAAGGATGGGGGTTATATAGATACCAGGATGAGGGACATATGATTTGCAAGATGGACACTGGTATTATAAGACAGACCACCATTTCACATAAAAAAATTTGTTTTCTCTTTTTCTTCCAAATTTGGGTGCGTTTTATAATCTACCTGCGTCTTATAAAGCGAAAAATACGGTATGTAGACTTTTCGACCATCTAATTATTCTTTCAAATGCAGCACATTGCAAGAACCCGAAAGGCCTAGATTAAACAGGCTCTAATTCTGTGCTGAAAAAAATTAAATTCCAAATTCTAATGTCAATTGTGTCAATTAGAGTCAGAAATTTAAATGAGTTTGAACATGTAAATGGTAACAGGTTCTTTGCAGTTAAAGTAGTCAGACAGTGTAATGCTCTACCACAAGAGGTAGTGATGGCACAACAAATGCCGTTGTGGGTTATAAATGGACTATCAATAAAGAATGTATAACTGGTGTAAAAATGTTGATCTTGCTGGATATTGCTGATATTTTGTAACCTATATACTGTAACTATGTAACTATAAGTTGTGCAGACAGACTTTCTAGCAAGAGCATTTATACTAGCTATACAGGGTCTCTGTGAGGTGAAAAAATGAATTGGCTCAATGGTTCAGACAGTAAATTATCAGGCATTACTGGCCAGGGTTCCAATCACATTTCGATTAGTAAAACTGCACTTTTATTATAAAGTGAAATTAGAACAATGAAATACTATGTTCTTTAAATACTTCCTCTTTAGTAGGAAGAACATAAACTCATTTTAATAAGGGTAACCACTTACCATTGAGCTACTGTGCTACTCATATACATTTTGATTTTAAAACTGTATTGCCATATTTTAGCCTTTGCTATCTTAACAAGGTGGTGCAGCAACTAAACATTACATAGTTTAGAAATGTATGTTGCATACATGCAAAATCATACATACATAAATACATACATACTAACTTGGTATGATTCCTCTTCATCTTCTTTTGTTCATTAAACGTCCACCTAATACATCAAGCACTGCAAAAAAAGAAGCCTCCTATTTTCATCTGTGTCAAAGTGGATCTGGGCTGTCTGACTAAGATTCTCACAATGTGTGACTACTAGCACTAGATAAATTAGATGGATGTTTTGACAAGGAACTTATAGGGATCATCATTTTGTTAATACTAGATTAAAAATAACATATTAATTAATAAACAGGCAAAATTTTCTATTCCTACTTACCATATAATTTGTTAATGAAATATAATGATATAGAAAGTAGATTTGTTGCATTTATTACAATAAAGATGCTGTCACGACTCTGTTGTCAGGTGTCCCAGGACCAGGGGCCCTTCCCTGCCCCTAAGTCAGGGGTGCCCTAGTTTGCTATGTTCCCCAGGTTACTTCTGAAGGTGAAGATGCCGGGGTAACGTACCTTGCCTAAGCTTCTGAATCTGTCCTTAGTCTGTACCCTTCCTCCACCCAGGGAAGAGGGGAGTAGTGTATCATAATGAGCCAACCAAACTAGCAAGCTAATATGAACAGGGGTAAAAAAAAATTACAAACATACAAATATACGCACATATATAACAGAGGTATGCACTAGGGAGTGGAGGATGGGGTTAGACCAAAGTAGGGGAAGAAAGGTAATTATCAAACACTCATATCCTGGCAACAGTCACAGATAAACCGACCAACCTTCTACTCAAATAACTATCAACAGCAACCTTCAGCCTTGCAGCAAAAGCTAGCTCTGACAATGACTGCTAGCCAGGACTCAGTTTATATAGGAGATGGGAGTGGCTAACAAGGCACAGCCGAGCACCTTAGCTCCAGGAGCTTTCCACAGAGCAGGTTAACCCCTACACTGCCCAAAGAAATTTTCAAAGTTTAATACGAAGGAGAAGAGCTTCTAACCAGTGCAGGAGTAATAATAATAATAATGTTATTTCTATAGCGCCAACATATTCCGCAGCATATTCCTCAGAAGTAGGAGAAATCAGACGCAGTCTTCTGGCTCTTCTCTGTTGCTGTAAACCCGTGACATGGTTCTTACCTCAGGTTGATATGGATTATAATTCATTAGGCTTCCTAAAGCAGTCAAAAGAAACCAAACAACAGATATTCTTGTAATGTGGAAAATATCATTGAGATTTCACTGGCTATGCAGAGTTTGGCTTCCATAATTTTTTTGTATTAAATCTAATGTTTAGAATAAATAATTCTATTAATCTAATGCTTAAATGATACATTGAAAGGAAAAATTTGTGCAAATACTTTGTGGTTTCTTATTATTGGTTTGAAGAAGGAAATTATTAACTTTTGTTTACTATATTTTCTTTTAGTGTTACCAAGTCATACTTGTGGGAGTCCTGGAGAAATTGTTAAAGGTGTTCTGCATGGAACAAGATTCAATATTGGAGATAAGATTCGATATAACTGCCTTGCTGGTTATATCCTTGAGGGCCATTCTACTTTGACCTGTATTGTAAGTCCAGGAAACGGAGCTTCGTGGGATTTTCCATCACCATTTTGCAGAGGTAAGAGATGCCATTTTGCTAAGTATGCTATGGACTTATAAATATATATATATATATATATATATATATATATATATATAAAACATTTTAAAAATAATTGTACAGGTTGGGCCATTTATATGGATACACCTAAATAAAATGGGAATGGTTGGTGATATCAACTTCCTGTTTGTGGAACATTAGTATATGGGAGGGGGAAAACCTTTCAAGATGGGTGGTGACCATGGCGGACATTTTGAAGTTGGCCATTTTGGATCCAACTTTATTTTTTCCAATGGAAAGAGGGTCATGTGACACATCAAACGTATTGAGAATTTCATAAGAAAAACAATGGTGTGTTTGGTTTTAATGTGACTTTATTCTTTCATGAGTTATTTACACATTTCTTTTGTTTACAGCCATTGACATGTCACAAAACAGCTCACATGTCCCGGCTTTAATGCGGGTTCACCGCGGAGCCCTGCATCAAAGCAGGGGATCTGACCTCGGACGTACTATCCTGTCCGAGGTCAGAAAGGGGTTAAGGACATAAAAATTAAAACTTTGAAAATTACGAATTTTTCCAACCTGTCTCTATATAGCGCACCTCACTCTCCAATATCTGTGATTGGTCAGTCATGTGATTGGCAGGAGTTGATGAAACATCAGCACTTCCATGCATTATCACCACCGGGAGCTCAAATTACCTGACAGTTGCAATCACCAGGGACAGTGCTAGCAATGTTCTTGGCTGATTAACCATTCAGATGCCACAGGCTCCCTCTCTCAATCCCAGCGGCACCCCTGTGATTAAATCACAGAGAGTTGATGGTTGTCATTGCACCCAGAGGTCAAACAATGATGGCCTGTTAGACCCAGCTTTAGGCAGGGTCTATCAGGAGTTCTGTCAGTGTAATCTGTACTGCAATGCCTTAGACAAGTTATCAGACAAATAAAAGTTAAATTCTAGGGATGAGTGAACGTGCTTGGTAATACTCAGATATCACTCTAGTAACACAGGGCTTGTATGTGCTCTTTACTTAGCGAATAATGGTCAATGCTTGAGTTCAAACTCAAATCTCCACCATGCATCTTTGACACTTATTAAACAGTCAAAACGCATGTGGGGATTGCCTGAGAGTCACTGGATGTTGTAGCCATCTTGGTTGTAGCACTACTGTGATTGGCTGGCAGTGTGATATCATCACTTTGAAAGGACAGGTGCTGGCCATTTTAGCACACTGACACCATTGCACAGCTCTGTGACACTTTGTATGAGCCATCATACTAACAACCCTTCTCAGGGCTAATCATTTGCTTTGCTGTTTGTATCACATACAATCTGCATTTAGCCTAGGGATGGAGAGAGAGTCACAGGAGTAGGAAGAGTGGCAGAATCCAGTCTGTAGATAGGGATTAGGCCTGTGAAATCCTTTGGCAAATATGTAGCTGTAGCTATTTCTGTGGGGGGTGATAAAATGGAATATATTTTGATCCATCAAGTATTACGTGCTTTAAGGTCCTTTTCTGTGTTATATTACACACGTCATTGAAACATTTGCCTGGGCTACATTTCTCAGACACACACTATTCCATAGTGTGGAGTACATTTCTGTGATCTCTAACAATGAGAAAAAGCTTTTAAAAATATTGTAGGCTCCCATTTCTCAGCCATACAGTGTTATGTGGTTGGTGAACATTTCTATGATCTCTCAAACTGAGAAAAGACTTTTAAAAATTTAGTAAGCTTCCATTTCTCAGCGATACAGTATAACGTGGTGTTAGGGCTAGCGGAACGCACCTAATGAATGTATATATTTTATTAGGATAGATGCGTTCGCAGCCCAGGGTCCACCGTGCAGGAGAACCTGCTGCTAGCAAATAGCGGAACTAAATGGCGGTGTTAGCTAACTCTGTTACTTCACAGAGCAGCCGTGAACTCAAAGCACTGAGCCCTATTAGACTCCACAGAGGCACAGGCTAACTGTCTAAACAAGAACAGTCAGTGGTCTTGCATGCACACGAAACTCCTCGCCGGAGGTGCCAGCATTCTAGGGGCTTATTTCGGGCCAGGTCCCTGAACACAAAAGCATACAAACTCCTTGCCGGAGGTGCCAGCATTCTAGGGGCTTATTTCAGCCGGGTCCCTGAACACACTCATACAAGACCAAACTGGCGCAAAGTACATAAATAAAAGCAATACTAGCACATGGCCGTGCGGCCATGCGAGCCTTAAATAGTTGCAGCATGTACAGGACCTTCCAAGAAGGACCAATGAGAGGCTGCTACAGAGCGTGAGCACCTACAGGACCTTAGCTGCAGTGTCTGATCATGTGACCCTCAATCTCCACTGAGAGATCTTACTCTGGGCATGCTCAGAACGAGAAAAGCAGGACATAGTCCCAGAAGCGTCTGCTCGCTGCTGCCCAGCACTGACTTCAATGGCAGAAGCAGGAAAAGCAGCAGTAACTCTCTGTACAGAGTCAGACTGAGCGAGATGCTGGGACCGACGTCTCCGCTGAGCAGACTCCACTGTGGCAGAAGAAGAATGGGAGACCGCAGCGGAGATGGCCCGAGCTTCCCCCTGTGCAGAGATGGGAACTTGACCCCTAACACATGGTCTGTAAACATTTCTGTGATCTCCAAAATAAAAAAAGCTTTTAAAAATGTTGCAAGGTTACATTTCTTAGCCGTACAGTATTACATGGTCTGGGTATATTTCTGTGACCTATAACTATGAAGAAAAAGCATTGAAACAGGATTAAATTTGATTGTCATCCATATACTTGTGTTTTCTTTCTCTTACTTTAAGGTAGAGAAAACACCTAAAAACCTCTTTGATTGCTGTAGCTGACTCTTTTTTTTATTTTATCAAAAATAAACATGGTTTCAAGAGACCTAGCAATTACAAAATGCATAATGCGTGCATTAAGGAATGGGGAAGTGGAAGTGCTGATGATGGCGCACACAGATGCCAAGGATGTGGGGCAGTTGTGACTATGCCTGTTGGTAGATCACAAGACACACGCCCATCCACAGGACAAAGGTTCTTGTCCCACTTTGCAGGGAGGCAGAGTACCCCACCTCTGAACCCAGAGCAGTGCAAACAGGTGATTGGTTGGATAGCAGATAATGCTTCCAGCTGGCTTGCCAGCACATCACAGTCTTCCACGCAGTCCAGTCTCAGCAACCTAAAGTCTGGATCACTTAATCTTCACCCTGATTCTCTACCATGTCGAGTCCCAGGAGACCAGTGATCCCAAACTAGGACACTCTGAGGAGCTTTTTACAACATAATTTCTTGATTGTGGCCTCTCAACCTGAATGCTACAAAATTGACAGAACAACATGCTGTTTAATGATGTGCAAAACTTAGAGCAGCCACGGCAACAAGAACATGAAGGTGGGAAAGGGAAAAATTGGGATAAGAAGGAATATGATAATATAGTTGCTTCTAAGTCTTACTATTAAGTCATGAAGTCAGGCGGACTAGGGTATGGTGGTGGAAGATGGGATGGTGGATAATGAAGTCACTGACCCAACCTGGGAAGCTGGCATGCAGAAGAGGCCAACAGAGCTGCGGGGGAGAGTTAGACAGCACAAAAACAGACGGGAAGAGAAAGTGGGGTAACAAGAGTGACAAGGAAGGAAACTGTTCAGCAGAGTACCGGCACTCGTGCATTTCTCCGTGAAAGAGCTAGATGTTCCCCAGTTTGAGAGTTTTATAAAAATAAGTCTGAGACTAACAAAATAGCCATTTGCAACCTTTGCCATGCCAAGATCAGCGGGGGCATGACCACTAAGAACCTAACTACCACCAGCATGATCTATGCACCTGACATAGTCGGCTGAACCCTACCAAAAGGCCTTGGAAAGTTCACAGCTAGCCACCCACATGCTAAATGGACACATTTCCAGGCTACTTGCTGTGGAAATGTTGTAAATTAGGCTGGTAGGCACAGAGAATTTCTGAAGATTTATGGTGGCAGCCATACCTTGGTACTTGGTCCACAGCCACCATTTTTTCTTCTGGTGTGGCATCTCTGCCTTGTACAAGAACGAGTCCAGGAACATCACCCGTGCCCTTCCTAGCACACTTACCGGCATTGTACAATTAACGATCTATATGTGGACAAGCGCTTGTGGCTAGGGATGCTACATTTTCATCACCGGACACTAGGTGAACATTGTGGAGGCTGGAGATGAGTCACTCCCTGGCATGGCATATGTGCTCCCAATGCCAATAATTGCTGGCCTTTTTATATCAGGGATTCCTTCACCTCCAACAGCAGTTCCTACACCCCCTCCTACTGCTCCTTATTCTGCATCTCCGATGTGCTGTATAAGAACAAGGCGTCCACATCAGCTGGAAGCTGGAAACTTTGCATCACTGCCTGTCATTGTGAAAAACTGAGGCGCCAGATCCGTTTTTTAGCTGGATCCGGCTCTCTTTACTGCGCATGGATTATTTACTTCTCTTTACTGCACATGGATTATTTACTTCCTGATAGAGAGAGAGAGAGAGAGAAAAAGAAAATTTCCCATGCCAGAATCAAAAACAAAGCTTCTGGGCTTGCTCAGTGTACAAAAAACGGATTCGGTAGCTGGAATCGTTCATTCACACATCCGTTCCATGCGTTTATTGCAGCAAACGTCCCTTCAGGCTTTTTTGCCGCACAGAAAAAACTTTGCAGTGGACGTTTTTTGTGTCCGGCAAAAAAGCCTGAAGGGATGGATCCAGCACAAAACAGATGAAACGCATGTCCTTCAGGCACAATCCGGCGCTAATACAACTCTATGGGAAAAAAACGGATCCGGTGTGTAAAAAAAAGGATCATTTTTTTCAAAAATTGCCAGATTGTGCCTGAAACAAAAAACCTGATGTGTGAAAGCAGCCTAACCCATAGACTATTCTATGGTCTGGAGTAAATTTCCTTGGTATTTAACCCTCAAAAATGCATAGCCTTTATGAGTCTAGGAGTACCAAGACATGACAATTTGAATAGAATGTGTATGAGGCCCTCCTTTATGTCAATTACAGAGTGTATATTAGTCTCTTATTTTTAGCAGCTCTTGCTTCTTTTATAAATTGCACTGAAATGTCCTATTTTTCATTTAAAAAAAAACATTTTGGTTAATTTAAATTATACTTTTTCTAAATCATTTTTATATGTTGCCTTACAAACAAGTCACTATACAGGGAAAAATATTTCTTCACATTTTTTTCCCTTGTAAAGTGCAATTTTGCATCAGTTTGAAATGTTTTATTCAGTAAAGAAACTGCAGGAGAGATCAGCGCAAATAGGGTCATTTCCGATGGATAGTTAAGACATATGCTCAGATAATACTAACCTGAAAGATCCCTTTATTAAGGCGTGTAGATATAATGGAGATGTTGGCTGGAGCAGATCCACAGGTCAGCAAGTGACCGTATCAAGAACAATGAAAATGGAAATCTGTGGATAAAATCCGTGCTGCTGATAAAATGTAGGCCCAGACGTATTTGAAGTAAAAGATGGTGGTTTATTCAATGCGTTTCAAGCAGTAATGAAAGCAAAAGGTGGCTACTTTGAAGAACCTAGAATATAAGACATAATTTCAGTTGTTTCACACTTTTTTGTTAAGTATATAATTCCACATGTGTTAATTCATAGTTTTGATGCCTTCAGTGTGAATATACAATTTTCATAGTCTTGAAAATACAGAAAAATCTTTAAATGAGTAGGTGTGTCCAAACTTTTGGTCTGTACTGTATATAAATTTGGTATCACTGTAATTGCACTGACCAGAAGAATAAAGCCATCTAATCACATAAACCACACAAGATACAGTGTAAAACATTAATAAAACCAATTCTTGACCTGCTGTTGATTTGTTTATTCTGCCTCGTAAAGATCACAGTGAGACTCGACTCATATTTATCCTGGGCTCTATGCTAAGCACTTACTCCAGGGTTTCCACATAAATCTCTGAAATACATGATTCAAATGGAACCTTAGACAGAAGATGGATGAGGCAGATGGAAACACATTGGACTCTGTCTGGCTTATGATCTGGCTGTACCTGTCTTTTTAGGTGTTCATAAAAGCACGGTCGAGTCCAGAGTATCTCAGCAACCTCATTAGTGAATGGATCCCTCTGGGGTTTCATCTGAATCATGAATTTTGTAGATTTGGATGGAAAGCCCAATATAAGTGCTCGATGTAGAGAACAGAAAAACTATGATTTGATCAAAAATATTCTGTACCCCAAAAGTACCACAAGTAAAAGCTTCTACTCAACTTTAAAAACATGTCCCCACTCTTGTCAATCATCTATTTACAGAAATATAGGGATGTCCATGTTACTGATAGCACACAGGCACAGGAAAAGTGACATGGCTGTCACCAAAAGAAATCATGTAAAATCTGAGCTTCCAAGTATGAATGTCATCTTCTCCTGAGCTCCTGTGTGTGCTTTAACAGCTTAGTGACAGAGCCAGTTTGGTACTTAATGACCAGGCCAATTTTTACAATTCTGACCACTGTCATTTTATGAGGTTATAACTCTGGAATGCTTCAACGGATCCTGCTGATTCTGAGAATGTTTTTTTGTGACATATTGTACTTCATGTTAGTGGTAACATTTCTTCGATATTACTTGCAATTATTTATAAAAAAAAACAGAAATATGGCAAAAAAATTGCAATTTTCAAGCTTTGTATTCTTATCCCCTTAAATCAGAGAGATATGTCACAAAAAATAGCTAATAAATAACATTTCCACATGTCTACTTTACATCAGCCCAATTTTGGAACCAAAATTTTTTTTTGTTAGGGAGTTATAAGGGTTAAAAATTGACCAGCAATTTCTCATTTTTACAACACCATTTTTTTTAGGGACCACATCACATTTGAAGTCATTTTGAGGGGTCTATATGATAGAAAATAACCAAGTGTGACACCATTTTAAAAACCGCACCCCTCAAGGTGCTCTAAACCACATTCAAGAAGTTTATTAACCCTTTACGTGCTTCACAGGAACTGAAACAATATGGAAGGCAAAAATGAACATTTAACTTTTTTTTGCAAACATTTTACTTCAGAACCATTTTTTTATTTTCACAAGTGTAAAAACAGAAATTTAACAATAAATGTTGTTGTGCAATTTCTCCTGAATACGCCGATACCCCATATGTGGGGGTAAAGCACTGTTTGGGTGCACCACAGAGCTTGGAAGAGAAGGAGCCCCATTTGACTTTTTCAATGCAGAATTAGCTGGAATTGAGATTGGATGCCATGTCACGTATAGAGAGCCCCCTAATGTGCCTAAACAGTGGAAACCCCCACAAGTGACCCCATTTTGGAAACTAGACCCCTTAAGGAACTTAACTAGATGTGTGGTGAGCACTTTAGTCCCCCAGGTGCTTCTCAGAAGTTCATAACGTAGAGCCAAGAAAATAAAAAATCACATTTTTCTACAAAAATGATATTTTTGCCCCCAAATTTTTATTTTCACAAGGGTAACAGGAGAAATTAGACCACAAAGGTTGTTGTGCAATTTCTCCTGAGTACATCGTTACCCCATATGTGGGGTTAAACCACTGTTTGGGCGCACTGCAGAGCTTGAAAGAGAAGGAGTGCCGTTTTACTTTTTCGATGTAGAATTGGCAGGAATTGAGATCGGACGCCATGTCGCGTTTGGAGAGCCCCTGATGTGCCTAAACAGTGGAATCCTCCCACAAATGACACCATTTTGGAAACTAGACCCCTTAAGGAACTTATCTAGATGTGTGTTGAGCACTTTAAACCCCCAGGTGCTTCACGGAAGTTTATAGCGTAGAGCCGTGAAAGTAAAAAGTCGCATTTTTTCTACAAAAATGATCTTTCTGCCCCCAAATTTTGCCCCCCGACCCTAGCCCTAACCCTAAATTTAGCCCCAGCCCTAACCCTAAATTTAGCCCCAACCCTAACCCTAAATTTAGCCCCAACCCTAACCCTAAATTTAGCCCCAACCCTAACCCTAGCCCTAACTTTAACCCTAGCCCTAACCCTAGCCCTAACCCTAACCCTAAATTTAGCCCCAACTCCTCTAGCTGCCAACCGGCAGATCATGGTGGGCGCACTGCGCATGCGCCCGCCATTTTTTTACAGAAGGAAGAAGCCGGCAGCCAGAAGAGGACACAGGAGGACCCAGTGACACCGGTAACTATGATAGGGTCCCCGAATCTCCCTATTTATCTGTCCTCTGATGTGCAATCACATCAGAGGACAGAGAATTACACATTGCTTTTTTTTTTTGCGGTCGCCGGTAAACAGTTAATTACCGGCGATCGCAAAACAGGGGTCAGTAAAAACCGACCCCGATCATGTTCTTTGGGGTCTCGGCTACCCCCGGCAGCCGAGACCCCAACGATCTCCCGGGTGTCGGCCAGCAGGCGCACTGCGCATGCGCCTGCCATTTTTTTGCCAGAAGAAGATGGCGGCGCCCATCGGGAGCCACGAGGAGCACCGGGGGAGACAGGTGAGTATCGGGGGTCCATCGGGGGCTTTCGAGGACCCCATTTCTCTGTCCTCTGATGTGCGATCACATCGGAGGACAGAGAAATTAAATGGGAAATCGCTTTTTTGGTTTTTTTTGCGACCGCCGGTAAACGGTTAATTACCGGCGATCGCAACTCGGGGGTCGGTAAAACCCCCCCGAATCATGTTCTCTGGGGTCTCGGCTACCCCCGGTAATCGAGACCCCAGAGAAAATCTGACTCTGGGGGGCGCTGTTCACTTTTTCCACAGCGCCGTTAATTAACGGCGCTGTGGTTTAAGTACCCTTAGTGGCCGCTGTTAAAAGGCGTATCGGCGGTCGTTAAGGGGTTAAACCACAGCTAGAGTCCACATCTTTAACATTACTGTAACAAGCAGAGCACACTTAATTTATGGGGTTTGTATCTCCAAAAGCAAGAGCTGTGCGCAATGTACAGGCACCACAGTGTATTGTGCACTACAATGTACGGGCTACAATGGGAGAGTTGCATTTTTACTCTCCAACATCCATTACTGCTTGTTTCTGGAAAACACCCATAGAGTCAATTACACCTGTAGATGAAATTGCAGAGGAGTGCAGTTTTCAAACTGGGAACGATTGAGAGTGGTTTTTGCTCTTCTGGCACTTAGGTGCTTTGCAAATGGAGTCGGCAAATTGTTTTAGGAAAATCTGTGCTTTCACCGAATGGCTAAACAGTACTGTACAGCCACATGTGCAGTATTGCCATATTTACTTGGAATTATTTAACAATTTATGCAGTCATTTTTACCGTTTTCCCATTGTGAAAATGTAAAATCTGGGGCTAAACCACCCAATGTTATAACATTTTGTGAAACAAATGTAGTGTCAATATACACGCTGCATTGCTACATTATTTCATTAAGATGTGCAGTTTGTAAAATGAAGTTCCTGCTATCCTGACAGCTCAGAAACTATGCCAATGTGACATGGCATCCACAAGCCATTCCAGGCGCAAATCTGCACTCTGATATTGTGCTACTTCCATTCTGAGTTTTGCATTGTGTCTGAAAAGTGATTTCATACCTTATGGGGTATTGCTGTTGTCAGGACACATTGCGGGAAATTTTGGGGCCTATTTTCTCCTATTACTATTTTCTCCTATTACCCCCTTTTGAAAATTAAGAACTTGGGGCTAAAACAACATTTTAGTGGAAAAAAATGTAAATTTTCATTTTCTCATCCCAATGAACACAAGTCTTTGAAATACCCGTGGGTTTAAAATGCTCACTGCACCCCAAGAGAAATTCTCAGAGAAGAGTAGTCTCCAAAATTATGTCTCTTTAGGGGTTTTCTTCTGTTCTGCAATTTCAGGGGCTCTGCCAATGTGACCTAGTGTATGCAATCTACTTTAGCAAACGTTGTGCTCCAAAAGTCATATGTCACAACTTCCCCCTTGAACCTTGTTGTATGCCCAATCATGAGTTTTTAACCACATATAGAGTAACAGTGCACTCAGGAGAAATTGCTCAACAAATGACATGATCCATTTTACTACTAAAATGAAAAATGTGGGGCTAAAGCAACATTTTTGTGGGAAAAATGTATTTTTCCATTTTCTCTCGCTCAACATTACAAAATTCTGGGAAGCACCTGTGGGTTTAAATTGCTCAGCACATCTCTAGATAAATTACTTGAAGGGTGTAGTTTCCAAAATGGGGTCATTTGTGGGGGTTTCCACTGTTTAGGCTCTCCAAATGGGATATAGTGTCCACTATTAATCCCAGCCAATTTTGTGCTCCAAAGCTCAGGGTGCACCTTCTATTCCGTGCCTTGCTGTCTACCCAAGCAGAAGTTTTCCATCACATATTGGTATTGTTGTACTCAGAAAAAAATGCACAACAAATTGCATGATTCATTTCCTCTGTTACCCTTGTGAAAATAAAAAAATTGCAAAATGCAACATTTTTGTGGGAAAATTTTTTTTTTCGTTTTTTCCCTCTTTTCTTTCATTCCTGTGAAAAGAGTTAATAAACTTCTTGACTGTGGTTTGAGCACTTTTAGTGGTGCAGTTTATAAAACAGTCAAAAACATATTCTAATATGGTGGGTGCCATTCAAGAAAGAAGTGATGGGAAAAAGGTACAATTTAAAAAAATAATGTTTATTTATAAACAATTAATTAAAATATGGATAAATACATGCAGACAAAAAATGGGGGAAGAGAACCTTCAAATACTGGGGGAGACTTTATACAGCACAAACCAGCAGCATGCTGAAACCTAGGAGTAGTCAGATCTTAATGCAGCAATAATAAGTGGTTACAGCAAGGAGAATTTTAAAGTGCCCAGTAACAGTGTATTAAGGCATCGCAGGCCATATATATAGTATTTCAGGTGCTATATTCCCCATGTCAAGACAGGCGGATAGAGATGTGTCTAATCAGGCAAGATTAGTTGCTAATGAAGCTGGAAGGCAATACAACACGTACATTAACTATATAACGCCGAGTGAGGAGGGGGAGAAATGCACATCGATTGGGTAATTACCTACAGTTGTAGTTGTTGGTATTGAAAATCAGTGTGCTGTACACCACGCAAGAGCCAACTTGTTTCTATTTCTTTCCACTTTACGACTTAGCCTGGTAACCTACCGCGCATGCGCCTCTTGCCCCTTCGGCCAGGTCCAGGAATTCATTGTGCACCCGCAGGTTCCGTACGCCCCCTCTTATTTTCGGAAGCACCAACACATGTGACCGCAGTGCGCTCCACTGCATGTCAAGCTGCGCTATTCCGGAAGTTCCTTAGGTAAGGTGGGCCGGCCCTGCATGTGCGCGCAGATACAAATTTCCTGGATCTCCTTCTGCTATCCCTGCACCTCATGTGCCACTATATAAACACCTTTAATACCTTCCCACTTTGTCCTTGCCCCTTGGAAGAAGCTAATGTGAAACGGCGCTTGTCGGGCGCAGGGGGACTTTCAACAGCACCTCTAATACAGCCCACTGATTTTCAATGCCAACAACTACAACTGCAGGTAATTACCCAATCGATGTGCATTTCTCCCCCTCCTCACTCGGCGGTATATAGTTAGTATATGTGTCTTATTGCCTTCCAGCTTTATTAGCAACTAATCTTGCCTGATTAGACCCAAATGCACTCAATGCTTGGTCAGGGCTCCTTTTACATCAATTACTGCATCAATATGGTGTGCCATGGAAGCCCAGGTTGCTTTGATAGCAGCCTTCAGTTCATCTGCATTGTTGGGTTTGATGTCTCTCATCTTCCTCCTGACAATACCCCATAGATTCTCTATGGGGTTAAGGTCAGGCGTGTTTGCTGGTCAATCAAGCACAGTGATATCGTTGTTTTTAAACCAGGTTTAGGTACTTTTGGCAGTGTGGACAGGTGCTAAGTCCTGCTGGAGAATGAAATTTCCATCTTCAAAAAGCTTGTTGGCAGAGGGAAGTATGAAGTGCTCTAAAATTTCCTGGTAGATGGCTGCGCTGACTTTGGTCTTGATAAAACACAGTGGACCTACACCAGCAGATGACATGGCTCCCCAAACCATCACTGACTGTGGAAACTTCACACTAGACCTCAAGCTGCTTGGATTGTGTGCCTCTCCACTCTTCCTCTAGACTCTGGGACCTTGATTTCCAAATGAAATGCAAAATTTACTTTAAACTGAAAACAACACCTTGGACCAGTGAGCAACAGATCATTTATTTTCCTCCTTGGTGTCACGGGGGTACTGGGTAGACTACAGCTGATTACCAGGGCCCCTGCAATATCTCTCAAACTAGGGAAACCCTGTCTGTCCCTCTCCCAGAGTTTACACTGAAGGTGTGCATGTCTGGGCCCCAGGCCTGACCCTGAGTCCTGTTTCAGTACTAAGCTGAAAAACCGCACCACGCCGCAGACACACAGGAAAACACTATAATGTGCACAGGGCAAAACAATACAAATATAGGAAGGAGAAATATAACGAAGGATAATACACCACCAGATACGATATTTCTTCTCCTAGACCACCACTCCAGACCGAGATCACCAGGCACAAGACACAAGCTATAATTGGCGACGCCCAAAGCCCAGCAAAACTATTTAAAGGCAATGGGCGTGACTAAGCCTCCAACCCGAGTACCAGCCAGATTAACCCTGGACAATCTGGATCAATCTAGCCGGCGCCACTGAGCATATAGTGGACGAATGAGGAATTATCGCTGTCTGTCGGACGCCCTAGTGTGAACAGCGTCCGACATGACACTTGGCCCAGGTAAGACTCTTCTGACATTGTCTATTGGTCATGAGTGGCTTGACACAGTGATGAAGATGGAAATTTCATTCTCCAGCAAAACTTGGCATGTGTCCACACTGGACTTGTGAACAGCATCATAGACTATAATGGTCATGAGTAGGGTTGAGCGACTTTTGCTTTTTTAGGATCGAGTCGGGTTTCGTGAAACCCGACTGTCTCGAAAGTCAGATCGTGTGAAATCGGCCGATTATTGTGAAAAGTTGGGGGGCTGACCGAAACACGAAACCCAATGCAAGTCAATGGGATTTTTTTCTCTCTCTCTCTCTCCTCCTCCTCCCAACCCCCCCCCCCCCCCCCGTCCCTAAAAAATGTGTGTTTTACTGTGGGAATCGCTATATCCCAAACCCAAACGTTAAGATGGCGGTTTTACCCCTTGTGACGCCACACAAAGCGAGCCGGAACCCATGTCATCACGCTGCACACACTCCTTCATTGGCTGAAAAAATGGCGGGGAAAGCGTCATACGAAACGCGACTTTGGCGCGAAGATCGCCGACCGTGTGGCCGATCCCACACTGGGGTCGGGTCGGGTTTCACGAAACCCGACTTTGCCAAAAGTCGGCGACTTTTGAAAATGACCGATCCGTTTCGCTCAACCCTAGTCATGAGTTTTATCTGTTAAAAATGCATTTGCAATACTGGAAAATAAACATCTTTTAGAGGCCTAACATTGTAAAAAAAATACAAAAACGTGTGACTTTTGTATGTTCTCTTTTCTTATATTGCATAAAAATATAAAAACATCTCCATAACATAAATATTTTGCTTGGATATCTACATTTAACGAAGTGTATCCTAAACTGTCTCAGAGGAAGAGTGATTCATATTTACAAAAGATGCCTCTAAAAAGACTTTCTAGCTACCTTTGTTGTACTTTTAATAAGGCGTTCTGAATAATATATGCCTTTGGTTCGTTTAGATCTGTCTAAGGCTTCATTTATTTAAATTGATAAGACTTATATAATGTGACTGGCAATGACAACATGTCACTTGCTGGTGCTTTATGAAATGTCAAGCTTCTTAATTGCATCTATTCAGCTTGTAGAGAAGAAATAGAAAAGGGCAGAAATCTAGAAGGCAAAAAAATCATCTCTTTTTATGTATGACTCTTCTTTTAAATCTGAGGCATACTAAAGATTTGCTTCTTTCAAGATGAAGAGACATATTTAAAGAACTTGATAAGTGATCAGTTATTCAGGGTTTTTCTGCTAGAAACTGGACTCTGGACAATTACTGTAGAGGTCACTTTATATATTATATGAAATAAGCATTTTTAGCAAAACTTAGTGCAGAAACTCTTTTACACAACTGATACATGGACTATATATGAAAAACTGATAGTGATAGAGATATTTGAGCAATCAAGATATTAAACTAAAATTAATCTTTCAATAAATAGCTCAGTTTGAGTATAGAGGCTTCATAATTTTTTTAAAGGGGCTGTCCATTTTAGGACAACCCCTTCATAAAATAAATATTTTGCCCCAATAAAATAATAAAGTCTATTCTCACCTCCCGTGCTGGTGCCATTACAGTGTTGTTAGCGCTCATTTTCCCTGAGGCTGTGATTTGGTGTTGTGACACATGATGCCGACTCCCATCAGCACTGGCATCACTGTCTCTGCCTTTTTACAAATTGAACGTGAAGAGGAAGCCAGGGCTGATGCTCATCCCATACTACCTCTTCATGTACAGTTTGCCCAAAGGTGGAGACAGTGATGCCAGCGCTGATTGGGTGCTGGGCATCACATGTCATTCCACCGCATTACAGCCACGGTACCACAAGTGACAAGATCGCTGGAAGAAAGTCAGCAATTATGGTGATTATAGTCTTTATTATTTTATCCGGGGATTAACATTTAGCCTCAGAAGGGGTTGTCCTGGTAGTCGACAACCGCTTTAATTGTGAATTGTTACTTGGAGTATTAAATACTAATTAAACAAATGCATGAAATGTTTTTCACAAAAAAAAATGTATCTTTCATAGTGCCCTAGCTTTTCATGTCAGGATTTTAATATTAATGATTCTCCCCATAAATAAAAAATGGCTAAGTGAAATAAGTTGACAGTACTAGGATGGCATATTTAGTCTAATTAACGAGGATTACTCCCTGAAATGCATAAATGGCATTTCAAATAATGAAAGTTGTTCTTCATCTTGAACCGCTTCTGAAGTTTTCATCTGTTTTACAATCTTGGAGCATAATTTTTGCATGCAGCAATACCTAAGTGGTGTAACTTAATGCTGTTCATTTTTTACTATCTAAGAAGCATGAAACTTTTTTTGTTTGTTTGTAATAAAACATACACCACACTGATGGCAAAAGCTGATGCAAGGGTTGGAAAAATTATACAATTCAGATAAAAATTATAGTGGTTAAATAAATCAATTTTTCTCACATGTTAAAAAAAATCTGAATGAGATCTTTAAGAGTACCTTTGATCTTAAGTAAATTTATTCATAAAAAATTTAAATGAAATCTTACTAGTTTTCTAGCAGAAAACTCTTACAGAAAAAACTGCCATACCAAAAACAGCTCAGATTACAAATGCTCTAACAGGATGCAGTAGACCCCCATGATAAAGATGGGGGCAGCATACTGTAGGTGCAAAATGTTGATGAAAAAACCACTCACAAACCTATAAATTTATGGAGGGAGTGGTTGCCCAGTATTAAAACTGCACATAAATGAGGCATAGGTACATGATATTTGACTGATATTGATGATGCCCATACTATTAGGCCGGCGTCACACACCATAGGGAAATACGGTCCGTTTTTTACGGCCGTAATATGCAGAAATGTTCCCAAAATAGTGATCCGTATGTCATCCGTAGGCAGGGTGTTGCAGCGTATTTTGTGCATGGCATACTCCATATGTAATCCATATGGCATCCGTACTGCGATATTTTCTCGCAGGCTTGCAAAACCGACCTCTAATGGATTTATGTGCTCAAATGTTCGTTAAAACATATATACAGTATATATATATATATATATATATATATATATATATATATGTAAAACCCCGGGGAATGAATGGAAAGCGGGGGAATGTCCTGTAGTTACCTTGAGTTGCAGCAGTGAAGCGCCCTCTGCTGGATGTCCTCATATGAACTCGAGCGTGGGAAAAATTCCCAGGGGTTTTACATCCACGAGCACAACTGCATTAGCAGAGCTCCTGGGTGTAAAATGATTTAACCCCTTGAGATGGATTTATATCATGGGACCTGCCAGAATGACGGAAGGTATGGGATATTGTTGATTTTTTATTTTTCCTTTTTTACAAAATGAGGGTCTTCAGGTGGATTAAGAGAATAATAAAATATTACAACACCCTGTGTCTTTATTTCATTAAAGTACTTTGTAATAATGTGTATGTTTTTTTAACCATTTCGTACTATTGGATTAATAATAGATAGGTGTCATAATTGACGCCTCTCCATTATTAATCTGGCTTAATGTCACCTTACAATAGCAAGGTGACATTAACCCTTCATTACCCCATATCCCACCACTACACAGGAGTGGGAAGAGAGAGGCTAAGTGCCAGAATAGGCGCATCTTACAGATGTGCCTTTTCTGGGGTAGCTGGGGGCAGATGTTTGTAGCCAGGGGGGCCAATAACCATGGACCCTCTCTAGGCTATTAATATCTTCCCTCAGTCACTGGCTTTACCACTCTGGCGGAGAAAATTGCGCTGGAGCCCACACCAACTTTTTCCACGATTTAACCCTTTAATTTAATAGCTAGATCGCACAAATTTTGCACATACACACTACTAACATTAGCAGTGTGGAATATGCAAAAAAAAAAGGAATATGAGATGGTTTACTGTATGTAAACCATGTCTCATATCCTGTCGGGTTTGGGAAGGAGATACCAAAAGCCGGCAATTGAATTAGCGGCTTTTGTGCTATCTCGCGCTGAATTAAATATAAATACAGTATATATATATATATATATATATATATATATATATATGTGTGTCTCAATCACATATATATATATATATATATATATACATATATATATATATATACTAGATTGTGGCCCGATTCTAATGCATCGGGTATTCTAGAATATGCATGTCCCCGTAGTATATGGACAATGATGATTCCAGAATTCGCGGCAGACTGTGCCCATCGCTGATTGGTCGAGGCAACCTTTATGACATCATCGTCGCCATGGCAACCATTATGACATCTACGTCGATACTGTGCCTGTCGCTGATTGGTCGAGGTGAATTCGCCTCAGACTGTGCCCGTCGCTGATTGGTCGAGGCAACCTTTATGACATCATCGTCGCCATGCTGTGCCCGTTGCTGATTGGTCGAAGCCTGGCGGCCTCGACCAATCAGAGACGCGGGATTTCCAGGACAGACAGACAGACAGAAAAACCCTTAGACAATTATATATATAGATATATATATAGATAGATATATCTATATATATAATTGTCTAAGGGTTTGTCTGTCTGTCTGTCTGTCCTGGAAATCCCGCATCTCTGATTGAGCGATGGGCACAGCATGGCGACGATGATGTCATAAAGGTTGCCTCGACCAATCAGCGCCGGGCACAGTCTGAGGCGAATTCGCCTCGACCAATCAGCGACGGGCACAGTATCGACGTAGATGTCATAATGGTTGCCATGGCAACGATGATGTCATAAAGGTTGCCTCGACCAATCAGCAACGGGCACAGTCTGTCACGAATTCTGGAATCATCATTGTCCATATACTACGGGGACATGCATATTCTAGAATACCCAATGCATTAGAATCGGGCCACAGTCTAGTATATACAGTATATATATATATACCTATTCTATGTGTAGACATTTATTTTACCTATTCTATTCTGTCAGTGTGATTTTACTGTACACCGCACCGAATTGCCGGCTTTTCTAGAGAACACCGCTGCATATTTCTCGCAAGTCACACTGCTGGTCCGTGTGTAATCCGTAATTTTGTCACCCTCATAGACTTTCATTGGCGATTTTTTTGCACAATACGGTGACAAACGCAGCATGCTGCAATTTCCTATGGCCGTACAAGACCGTATAATACGGATCAGTAAAATACGGCAGATAGGAGCTAGGTCATAGAGAATCATTGTACCATATGCAATCCGTATTTTATGCACCTCTCATACGTTCGTAATGCTCGCTAGTGTGACGCCGGCCTTAGATCAAGCAGAATGCCCAATATCATATAGGTGCACCCCACTAGGAAATGCACCTAAATTTACCCAAACAATAATAAAGGGCATAACTGCATCCTGCATAAAAATGTAAAAATGTGAAATAAAATGAAAAATTATATGTAATAAAATTTCCATTTCTCTTGTTATGCTCCCTCTTTACATGAGCAAAACCTTTCAGGCTTACAGAATAAATCTATTGTGTAAACCAATAAAATAGAGGATTGGAAGTGGGGACAGTTGAATCCACAGCAGAGTAAAGCAAAATGCATGAAGTTATGAGGGAATAAAAGAACTTTGCTAAAAAAAAATAAAATTGCGCCATTTTACGATACCCATTTTTCATGATCTGGGGTTGGGTGAGGGCTTATTTTTTGCAAGCTGAGCTGGCATTTTTAATGATAGCATTTTGGTGCAGATACATTCTTTTGATCGCCCGTTATTGCATTTTAATGCAATGTCGTGGCGACCAAAAAAACGTAATTCTGGCTTTTCGAATTTTTTTCACGCTACGCCGTTTAGCGATCAGGTTCATCTTTTTTTTGTTGATAGATCGGGCGATTCTGAATGCGGCAATACCAAATATGTGTAGGTTTGATTTTTGTATTGATTTATTTTGAATGGGGCAAAAGGGGGCTGATTTAAACTTTTATATTTTTTTCATTTTTTTCACATTTTTTTTACTTTTTTTTAACTTTTGCCATGCTCCAATAGCCTCCATAGGAGGCTAGAAGCTGGCACAACGTGATCGGCTCTGCTACATAGCAGTGATCATCAGATCGCTGCTATGCTGCAGAAATGCAGGTGTGCTATGAGCGCCGACCACAGGGTGGCGCTCACATCAGGCCGGCATCAGTAACCATAGAGGTCTCAAGGACCTCTATGGTAACAATGCAGAAGCATCGCTGATCCCCAATCATGTGACGGGGTCGGCGATGCGCTCATTTCCGGCCGCCCGGCCAGAAGCGGCGGTTAAATGCCGCTGTCAGCGTTTGACAGCGGCATTTAACTAGTTAATAGCGGCAGGATTTGATGCGGGCTCACCGCCGGAGCCCTGCATCAAAGCGCGGTATCTGACCTCGGACGTACTGTCCCGTCCGAGGTCAGAAAGAGGTTAATATGTAAGTTTTGATGAGTCAAGGACCAAAAAGTTTGAGATTTATCCTTTTGTAAGACTAATTTTTTCTTTAAATTACCTATGTAACTAACATTTTATTATTTTCTTATCTTTTCATATATCCATAAAAAATTCAGATGTGTCTCTTCATAAACTACAAAATAAAATTAGCACCAAAGGTCTCTTTGAGGTCGACTGAAACATTGTACTTATACATGAATAAACATATGTGTATCCTTAACCTCACTTTTTACTGAAGTGCAGTCTTAGACTTCATTTTGTATGTATCTGTCTATAAATCGTCTATAAGTCTATTGTAAATTTTTATTTTCTACAAGCTTTAATAATTTGACTCAGCAATTTAAAAAATAAATTATGGCTAACTTAATTTAATTGTGTGACCTTTCCTTATAACATAAATTTAAAATGAAATTTACAGCATTGTATAGTATTGATTAACTACTTGAAGACCTTTACTGTCCATTTTGTTCTGTATTGTAAAAATTGTCACACACAAATGATGTGGAACACATGAGGCTCATCAGTCATGGGATATGATATGCGCAGGCAGCAAGAATGCACATGAGTCAATTTACATGAAATAACATATTGGAAAACCATTGCATTAATAATTGACTATATGCTCTATTTAGGCAGATAATTGTTAGCCAGTTCACTGGTGTCATAATTAAGTATGAAAATATTAAAATAGCATTCATGTGATTTCTGAAATTACAGAAAAAAATAAATTACAGGTTTGGTCAATCTTTACGGCAATTAAACTGCAATGCTTTATACATCATTTTGTTTCTCTTAATGCATCTGTAAATCAACATTTGTAGGTAGTTGTCTGTTAGGGCTGGCGGAACGCACCGAGTAAATAGAGAGATGATATTTGGTGCATTCGCAGCCCGGGGTCCACCGTGCAGGCTACTGGCTAATGGCAGCACAATATGGTGGTAGAAGCGAACTCTGTTACTTCACAGAGTCGCTATAAGGAACGCACTCTGTCCTGTTTAGCTCACAGGTGTACACAGTAACTGCCGGGCAGATAGCAGCTTGTGGTCATGCAGTCAAAGAGAAAAACATACAATCTCCTCATCTGAGTAGCCGGTATTCTATTGGCTTATTTCAGCCAGGGCCCTGAAACCATACACACACAATCTCCTCACCAGAGGTGCCAGTATTCTAGTGGATTATTTCATCCGGGTCCCTGAATACACACAAGAGTGACCACATTGGCCCAAAACTCATCACATGAATTGATACTAGCGGTCATGTGCACCTTTTACAGCTGCAGCAAGTTCAGGACCTTCCCAGAAGAACCAATGGTAGGCTGCCACAGACGTTTGAGTACCTTCAGGACCTTCCTAGGGGACCAATGGGTTTTGCTAATGGGTTTTGCTGCAGTATCTAAGCATGTGACCCTTGATCTCCAATAAGAAATCTTACCCTGGGCATGCTCAGAAGGGGAAAAGTGGGACTTAGTCCCAAAAACGTCTGCTCACCGCTGCCCAGTACTGGCCACAATGGCAGAAGCTGGAAAGGCAGCAGTAACCATCTGCACAGAGTCAGACTGAGCAAGACGCTGGGCAGGCTCCACTGCAGCAGGAGAAGAATGGGAGATCGCAGTGGAGATGGCTCGAGATTCCCCCTGTGCAGAGGTGGGAACTCAACCCCTAATATTACCCCCCCTCCTAGGGCCCCCTCCTTGGACCTCGCTAGGTTCGAATAGCATTTACCTCGTAACCGTCCGTAGATGAACCCGATGTCCCGGCAGATGACTCAGAAAACCGGGACATGTATACAGGTTTCAAGAGGGACACATGAAAGGTGTTGGTGATACCAGGCGTGGCGGAAGGGCCAGACTGTAGACCACAGGGTTAAACTGTTCAAGGACCTTGAAGGGGCCCAAGCAGCGAGGTGCAAACTTAGTGGACTCAACTCGTAACCTGATGTTACAGGCAGAGAGCCACACTAAGTCGCCAGGAGCAAAGGTCGGAGCGGGGCGCCGATGTGCATCAGCAGAAGACCTAGTACTCTCCTTTGAGGCCCGAATGGCATCCTTAGTGCCTCCACAGCCCTGTCTGCCACCCTGGAGTCGGCAGAAGACACGGGCATAGGGACAGGAACTCGCGGATGGTGACCATAGTTAAGGAAGTATGGGGTCTGTCGAGTGGAGTCGGCTACAGCATTGTTCAGCGCAAACTCCACCCATGATAGCAAGGATGCCCAGTCATCCTGCCTGGCTGAGACAAAATGTCGCAGATATGTGACCAAGGTCTGGTTGACCCTCTCTACCAACCCATTCGTCTCAGGATAATGTGCAAAAGAGAGATTCAACTCAATGCTGAGAAGACAACAAAGCTCTCACCAGAACCGAAATGCAAACTGGGGACCCCGGTCACTGACAATTTTGTCCGGCATACCGTGTAGGCGGAAGATGTGTTTTATAAACAACGCTGCCAAGGCCCGTGCAGAAGGTAGCCGTGGAAGCGGCACCAAGTGCACCATTTTAGAAAAATGATCGGTGATAACCCAAATGATGGTACAGCCAAGAGACTTGGGCAAGCCCACCACAAAGTCCATCCCAACCATGTCCCAGGGCCTGTCTGTCACCAGCAAGGGATAAAGTAACCCAGCTGGCCGTTGTCGAGGAGACTTATTTTTAGTGCAGGAGACACACGCCCAAATATAATCTCCGACATCAAGGACCATATGCGGCCACCAGTACATCCTCGCCAGCAGCTCAGATGTCCTCTTTGTCTCAAAATGTCCACCCACATTGGACGAATGAGCCCAAGAGAGAACCTCCGGTCGCAAATTAATAGGTACAAAGGTCTTGCCCGGAGGCACTGACTAGCAAAACCAGAGCTTTGGTTCTCAGGATCTCAGAAGGGACAATAAGCCGAGGCTCCCCTTCCTCCTCCTCAGAAGACACAACGGAGCGAGAGAGGGCATCAGCACGAATGTTCTTCTCCCCAGCAAGATAATGGAGGTTGAAGTGGAACCGGGAGAAGAACAAGGACCATCTGGCCTGACAAGAATTTAGCCGATGGGCTGTTTGTAAATAAACCAAATTTTTGTGGTCCGTGAAGACTTGGAAGGGAAAGCGAGCCCCCTGCAAAAGATGTCTCCACTCCGAGAAGGCTAACTTCATTGCTAGCAACTCCCTGTCCCCGATGGAATAATTCCTCTCCGCTGGTGTGAAGGTCTTGGAGAAGAAGAAGCAAGGATGCTTCCGACCTTGAGCATCCTTTTGGAATAGGACTGCTCCTGCACCAATGGATGAGGCATCACCTCTCTTATAAACGGCTTATCAACATCGGGACGATGTAGGATGGGAGCGCTAGCAAAATGAGACTTAATAGAAGAAAAAGCATTGGAGACCTCTTCAGACCACAATTTGGGATTTGCTCCCTTCTTGGTGAGGGCTACCAAGGGAGCAACCAAAGTTGAGTAGAGGGGAATGAACTGACGATAGTAATTTATAAACCCCATAAATCGCTGCACCACTTTAAGAGAATGGGGTTCTTGCCAGTCCATCACAGCCTGTAGTTTGGCAGGATCCATAGCCAATCCCTGGGCTGAGATGATATAGCCCAGGAAAGGTAAAGACTCCAGCTCAAACATACACTTCTCCAACTTTGCATAGAGGGAATTAGCCCGTAAGAGGTCGAAGACTCTGCCAACATCTCTCCGGTGGGAGTCAATATCTGGAGAGAAGATGAGAATATCATCCAGATAGACTACGACCGAGTTGGAGAGCATATCCCGGAAGATATTGTTAATAAAGTCTTGGAAAACGGCTGGGGAATTACAGGGCATCACCAGATACTCATAGTGCCCATCCCTGGTATTAAATGCCATCTTCCATTCGTCCCCCACACGGATGTGAATCAGGTTATAAGCACCCTGCAGATCTAATTTGGTAAATACCCTTGCTCCCCATAGCCTATCAAAAAGCTCTGAGATCAGAGGCAACGAGTACTTATTCTTAATGGTGATGGCGTTAGGACCCCTGTAATCTACGCTTGGGCGTAATTCTCCATTCTTCTTCTGCACGAAGAAAAACCCCGCCCCAGCAGGTGACACTGACTTCCTAATGAACCCTCTTGCAAAATTCTCCTGGATGCATTGGGACATAGCCTCCGTTTCCGGGAGAGAAAGGGGATAGACCCATCCCCGAGGAGGTTCTGCTCCAGGCAAGAGATCAATAGGACAGACATAGGGGCGGTGAGATGGAAGGGTCTCCGCAGACTTTTTGGAGAAGATGTTGGCATAGGACCAATAGCACTTGGGAAGGGAAGAGAGATCTGCGGGTATCTCAGTAGTGGAAACCTGAATGCACTCCCTCACACATCTGCCCTTACTTGAATCACTCCAATCCAATATCCTCCCAGACATCCACTCAATATGTGGGAAGTGGAATTGGAGCCAGGGTATTCCCAGCAGAATATCGTCCATTCCCTCGGGAAGAACAAGAAGGGAAATAATCTCCTGGTGGGAAGGGGACATGGACAAGGTGAAAGGGACAGTTTGTTGTGTGATTTGTGAGGGAAGTGTCGACCCATTCACTACTCTAACAGTCACCGGTTTGGCAAGCATCACCAGAGGTATTGCATGGCGCAGAGCAAAAACAGAGGACATGAAATTCCCCTCTGCTGCAGAGTCCACACAAAGCTCGACTGTCAGAGGGGATGAGCCTAACGTGATTGTCCCTTTAAAGGACAACTTGGAGGAAAATGCCGCTGTGTCTAGTGAACCTCCTCCAATGGTCACTAGACGCGATCATTTTCCTGACCGCCCTGACATTTATTGGCTTAATGTCCAAGTTGTTAGCAATTTTTACAAACCACGGGTACTCGAGCGGTTCGAGACTTAGGTCCCTCTCGAGAAACCTCTATGGCCTCATGGGTGTCAGACGCCTGACCAGGAGATTCAAGAGGACTGGTGAAACCTCTGCCTACACTGGGTCCGCTCTAACCTCCGCTCGTTAAAACGGAGGTCGATGCGAGTAGATATAGAAATGAGCTCCTCCAGTGTGGCGGGAATCTCCCTGGTGGCCAAGGTATCCTTCACATGGTCTGCCAGTCCTTTCCAGAACACCGGAATTAGGACTTTATCTGGCCACTCCAGCTCTAAGACCAGAGTACGGAATTGGACGGTAAACTGGCTGACCATGGACGAACACTGTGTTATTGCCAACAATTGGAGCGCAGTATCAAGGGTAACACGAGGTCCTAAAAAGACCAGTTTCAGAGCGTCCAGGAAGAGAGGAGCACTCTGCACCACACGATCATCATGCTCCCACAGCGGCGTTGACCACTCCAATGCCCTGCCCGACAAAAGTGATAAAATAAATCCCACTTTCACCCGTTCCGTAGGGAAACATGCACCCAGGAGCTCAAGATGTATGGAGTACTGACTCAAGAATCCTCGACATAGCTTTCTGTCACCAGCAAACTTGTCTGGAAGTGGGAGATGGGATAAAGTCAGAGCAGGAATTGCAGAGGACAAACTGGCTGCAGCTACACTTGCAGCCTGGACAGCGACTGCGGTAACATCCACAGCTGAGGTTGTGCATTCAAGAGCCGCCAACCTACCCTCCAGCTGCTGGATGCAACGCTGTAGACGCTGATCATCCGCCATTTACTAGCCAGACCCTGGCGCTAGTATACTGTTAGGGCTGGCGGAATGCACCGAGTAAATAGAGAGATTATATTTGGTGTGTTCACAGCCTGGGGTCCACCGTGCAGGAGAGAACCTGCTGCTGGCAAATGGCGGCACAGTATGGAGGTAGAAGCGAACTCTGTTACTTTACAGAGTCGCTATAAGGAACGCACTCTGTCCTGTTTAGCTCACAGGTGTACACAGTAACTGCCGAGCAGATAGCAGCTTGTGGTCATGCAGTCAAAGAGACGTACCTACAATCTCATCACCGGAGGAACCGGTATTCTATTGGCTTATTTCAGCCGGGGCCCTGAAACCATACACACAGTCTCCTCACCGGAGGTGCCGGTATTCTAGTGCCTTATTTCCTCCGGGTCCCTGAATACACACAAGAGTGACCACATTGGCGCCAAACTCATCACATGAATTGATACTAGCGCATGGCCATGCGGTCATGCGCACCTTTTATAGCTGCAGCAAGTACAGGACCTTCCTAGAAGGACCAATGGGAGGATGCCACAGACGTTTGAGTACCTTCAGGACCTTCCTAGAGGACCAATGGGTTTTGCTGCAGTATCCAAGCATGTGACCCTTGATCTCCAATGAGAGATCTTACCCTGGGCATGCTCAGAAGGGGAAAAGTGGGCCACAATGGGAGAAGCAGGAAAGGCAGCAGTAACCCTCTGCATAGAGTCAGACTGAGCAAGATGCTGGGACTGATGCTTCCGCTGAGCAGGCTCCACTGCGGCAGGAGAAGAATTGGAGACCGCAGTGGAGATGGCTTGAGATTCCCCCTGTGCAGAGGTGGGAACTCGACCCTTAACAGTTGTTAATATAAACTTTAATTGTACTGAAAATTCATTAAAACGGAAGAGAATTTATGTAATTTGAATACCATGTAAGTTTATATGTAGAGAAAAATATATACTTATATTACTCGACATTGAAATTTCATCATCAAGGAGGACAAGTTGAAAGAATTCAGGAAGTATCAGGTGTTGCTAAGATTTGCAAATAATAACATTTGTAAGCACTTAGCTCCAATCTGTTGTCTGAGATATGTAGAAGGGGCATAGACAGCAGACTGAAATTACATTTTTTTAGCCATATCAGATTAAAAAAAATTGACCAAATCTTGTTGGATGCTTGTGCAATGCCTCCTGTTCATTGACGCACCAGTTTTCGCTACTTGCCACACACTGAGAGGGACAGAATCCTTGAACTAAAAGACTTTGGTATAACAATCTGACTGAAAGCAAAGGTCATAGACCAAGTTGTAAGCATTATTCAATATTTTATGTAACAATAACTGGGAGAATAATAGAGAAATGGAATGAGGTGGACAGATGTAAATCAACAGCTTAGAAGAATGGTGCTCACACTGCTCAGTGATCTATTCTGTAGAGCAAATGGAATTTGACATCACATACCAAGCAAAGGAGGCCAAACAGTATCTACACATCATAGAAAGCAGACACACCCAAACCTTGTCAAATGACAAATGCACTAGCAGGGTGCAGCAGGCCCCCACTGATAAAGGCTGGAGCAGCAGAGGTGCAAGCTACTGATGAGAACAACCACTCACCTAAATAATAGTAGGGTTGGCTGCCTAGTAGCAAAAATGCACAAAGGTAAGACTTGCATAAGACACTATTCACACAGATAGGTGTGATGCACAGTGTCTGGACAACCTATTGATCACATCCATAGTATTAGCAGGCACGTCTTCCAGCACTATATATAAATGCACCACACAAAAACCAAGCCAGCATAAAGGGGCCCCGCCGCACCATGCAAAAAATGGTAAAAAGTGCAATAAAAAGATTAAAAATATTTTTCAGTTTTGCGGTTCCGGTTTTCACTCTCCCCTTTTATTTTTCCATCAATATATCCATGTGAAAGCTTATTTTTTGCGGGACGAGTTGTACTTTTGAATGACATCATTGGTTTTACCATGTCATGTACTAGAAAACAGGAAAAAAATTCCAAGTGCAGTGAAATTGCAAAAAAAGTTCAATCCCACAATTTTTTTTATTGTTTTTTTCTAGATTCACTAAATGCTAAAACTTACCTGCCATTATGATTCTCCAGGTCATTATGAGTTCATAGACACCAAGCATGTCTAGATTTTTTTTATCTAATTGGTGAAAAAAATTCCAAACTTTGCTAAAAAAAATAAATTTGTGCAATTTTCAAATACCTGTAGCATCTCCATTTTTCATGATCTGGGTGCTGAGTGAGGGCTTATTTTTTGTATGCCAAGCTGACATTTTTAATTATACTATTTTGGTTTAGATACGTTGTTTTGATCGCCCGGTTTTGCAAATTAATGCAATGTTGCAGCGACCAAAAAAATGTAATTCTGGCATTTTGATTTTTTTCTCGCTACGCCGTTTAGTTAATCCTTTCTTTTATTAATAGATCATTCGATTTTGAACACGGTGATACCAAATATGTGTAAATTTGATTTTTTTATTGTTTTATTTTGAATGGGGCAAAAGGGGGTGACTTGAACTTTTATATTTTTTATTTTTTTTTCATATTTTAAAAGCTTTTTTTACTTTTGGCATGCTTCAATAGCCTCCATGGGAAGCTAGAAGCTTCCACAACTTGATTTGCTCTGCTACATAGAGGTGATGCTCAGGTCGCCTCTATGTAGCAGAATTACAGCCTTGCTATGAGCGCCGTCCACAGGGTAGCGCTCATAGCAATCCAGCATCAACAACCATAGAGGTATCCAGGAGACCTTTGGTTGTCATGCCGATGCACCGATGACCCCCGTTCATGTGACGGGGTCACCGGTGTGCTTATTTCCAGCCGGATGGCCGTAAGCGCTTGTTAAATGCCGCTGTCAGAGTTTGACAGCAGCATTTAACTAGTTAATAGGCTCGAGTGGATCGTGATTCCACCTTCCCATATTGCGGGCACATATCAGCAGTTCAAAACAGCTGACATGTCCTGGCTTTGATGGGGGCTCACTGCCGGAGCCCACATCAAACCTGGGGTACTGCCATTGGACATACTATCCCGTCCAATAGCAGAAAGGGGTTAAATGTCTGGATTGTGGAGATTCTTCTTATGGACTAAAAAAAAATGATGGCCTGCCTGTTCCACAATGCACAATGCAGGTAGGAAACTTTATGTCGCACAAAAGCCTTGGATTCAGCATTTTGTAAAAGTAGCGAAATTAACAATGAGAAGGTTTAATGCTCAGTCTCCTTGTTTACAGTTTATGAACAACAAAGAAAAGCTGTTAATTACAGGCCATTATTGCAGCATATCTCAGATCAATCAATTCATAATCAAATCTCTAGATGGTATCGACGGTGCACTTTATTTTATCCCTGCACTGTAAAAGCTTAAAATGACACTCCTTGGCCAGCTCATGCTTTATACTGGCAGTGGAAGCCCTCCTGATTGACTAGACCATGAATATTGATAACTGCAGAGCATCATGTATAAGCCTACACAGCTGTTCTGACATCATCAGCCCTCACTCTGAGTCTTCAGTGTGAGAAATTGTGCATGCATTTTGGAGGTTGTATCCTCACAAATCAAAGAGTTTTCAAATTTGCAAGGTCCCATGAGTTGCAGGAAATTTGACTCAAAATAGAATGAAGCATCGTTCTTCTCAACTCTAAATCAAAGTCTTGAAAATCAATTTACACTTATCTATTGGTCACATAAATATTGTTTATCTGATTTACTTTGCTTAATGAATTTGTTTCTATCAACTGACAAAATGCTAATTATTAACACTACTATTTTTGAAAATGTTATTGCTCTGTAGCTTTCTTGCCACCCGTGCCTAAAACTTTTGCACAGTGCCGTACTACATCTATATACAGGTGCTTCTCACAAAAATAGAATATCATCAAAAAGTCAATGTATTTCAGTTCTTCAATACAAAAAGTGAAACTCATATATTATATAGAGTCATTACAAACAGAATGGTCTATTTGAAGGGTTTATTTCTGTTAATGTTGATGATTATGGCTTACAACCAATGAAAAACCCAAAGTCTTTATCTCAGTAAATTAGAATAATTAAAAAATCACCTGCAAAGGCTTCCTAAGCATGTAAAAAGGTCCATTAGTCTGTTTCAGTAGGCTCCACAATCATGGGGAAGACTGCTGACTTGACAAATGTCCAGAAGGCAGTCATTGACACACTCCACAAGGAGGGTAAGCCACAAAAGGTCATTGCTAAAGAAACAAACCTCTCCTAATAATATAAGCATAGAAACCCTGGCTAAAAAGTTGCATGCAATCCATACATCACCAAGCATAATGTTCAGCATCAGAAGGAGTGTTGTAAAACACATTGCCAGCTCTTGGACGTTCCTGGTGGCCAGTTGCATGGAAACCTAACATCACTTGTCATAACGCCAAGCATCAAATGGAGTGTTGTAAATCACATAGCTAGTGGATTCATTAACAGTAAAACTATTAGCTCATTTTCTGGGGAGGAACAAATCATTCTTCTCTATACGTCAGTCTAGTAAATGGGTCTTGATTTCATGAATGACAGAAAACTTTTACCCATCTGAGTGAGTTGGGCTAACTGTAAAGTTTGGTAGCAAAGATATAATATTAGGGGAAAGTTTTTCAAGGGTTGACTTAGACCCCTTTGTACTAGTGAAGGGAAATCTTGATGCTTCAGTATACTAAAACACTTTAGACAATTGCAATTTCAACTTCAACAGTTTGATGAAGGGCCCCTTGTGTTCTGGCATTACTATTTCCCCGTGCACAAAGCAAGGTGAGTTTGGTGTGGAAGAACATAACTTTCCTGCACAGAGCCATGGCCTTAACCCAATCATCCACTCAACATATTTAAGAAATGAAATGAAAAAGAGATGGCAAGCCTGGTCCCCTTGTCCAAAATCATTTTCTTTACCAAAAATGGAAACAATTTTAACTACAAAGATGAGACCAACTTCATACCTGTGGAGTTAGAATGGGATGTCTGGGATAGCAGCTCCTGTGGATGCAGCTTGTGAGTGTCTGAATACTTTTGCCTTAAAATTCTAGAAAGGTATAAAGGAGTTCTTTTTCTTCATAGTCTATAGATTTTTTTCTTCTTTTCATTAATGTTGTTTTAACTTCTCACTTTGCTTCCAGGTATACTTATATTAGTGCTTTTGATCTCACGAAAATGGTAATTTACTCAGTTTAAATACCACATTGCATTATATAAGCATGTGTGACCTTAGGAGCCAATTGAACTATACACATATTACCATTCTATTCATCTCCTTAATTTATACATGTTCAGGGACTTTAGATCATTTTAATTCCCCGCTTCACAGTCCACTGAAGTGGTCTTCAGAGCAGCTGTTAATGATTTCAGGCTCGCCATACTGATATGTCTCTGTTCATTTTCTTTCACCTCTGATGTTTTTTTTCTTTCTTTCTATACAGTTGACTGCACATATTGCACATATCTTATAGTCTTCTATAATTATTTTTCATTAAAGGGGAAAAGCACAATTATTCTACATGTGCTTAGATATATTTATAAGTCAAAAGGGTAAATGTATCACGTATTTGTGACTTTCATAAAAAATAAAAATTGCAAAAGTCACACTATTAGCAATACATATGGGTACAATTGATTTAATATTTTATTTACAGTATATACAAGATTTAGTAATGAACAGAAAACTTGCAAAACTTCTAAGCTGCCAATTGAGGTATTTGAGTTAGTTACAGCATTAAATTATCATATAAGGCACAAACTGACACTACTAGACTACCCATAAATTGATCCAAACTGTTTTTACTGCTTGAAATAAAAAACATGATAACATTAAATTTAATAGGTCAAGTGGATGTGCTAAATGGATGAATTCACTTTTTAATATTGCAAAAATGAAAAAACTAAGGATTATGTTGTGCTTAAACACAATTGAATCAACCCATCACAAGAATCGCCTGAGTAGGTTTTACATGGTAGATCAGTATGGTTCACACTGGTGACACCCACAGCAATTGCTGGTCTTGCCGCTGGATCAGCACCATAATGGGTTGTTACAAAAGTAGAAGACATCTTATGTTTTCATGCAACAAGTACAGATGTTTATTACTGGTGAAGCCAGCATTCAGTCAAATTGACCTAGCATTTATTAACAATATATACTGTATGTGATAAATATTTTAAGCTAGTACACTCCTTTACAGGTTTCTTTATAAACTGTTTTATACACCTAAAAGGTTTTGTAAAATCCACACTATTGTACATTTTTTATTCAGATAGATATACAGTGTAGAAAAAGCTTCAGTCAAAGAAATGGAGAAATACGAGATACTGTATATTTAGTTCTAACATGTAGAAGAATTTTATATTTATATGCATATATTATGTCATGTATAATGATGCAATAAATAATTACTTTCAAAATTATAATGCCCAGGAGGTTAAATCCCCATAAATTAGTACATTGTAGTGGAAATATCCTAATTTCTTTTAATTGAGTGAAGATCTCAGTATAGTATAAGCCTCTGGCATATCTGTTAAGCCAGTTTGGCCCATTTATAAAGAAAGCTGAAAAAAAGCATTTTGATCCTTACATGCAAGCTATTTAGCAAAAAAAACACTTTAAGCATACTGGTGGCTTCTGGTGTATTTCTGATTATTTAATATTATAATATTTTAAGAACAGTCTAGACATATATTGCCTATTTTTTCAATTTTAATTTATTTCTTAATGAGGATTACCATAAATTGTCTAATTGCCTGTAAGCACTAATTATGACAGTTAAAGTCAGTTATAGTAGTCCACTTTATACACCTGATCTCTCAGTGACAAGAGGTTATTTGCATTGAAAATACCTAACAATCCTTTTTATGTTTTTTTTTTAGCTGAAGGGTCATGCGGTGGAACGTTAAGAGGAACCAGCGGTATAATTTCAAGTCCTCATTTCCCATCAGAATATGAAAACAATGCTGATTGCACATGGACTATACTTGCCGAGCCTGGGGATACAATTGCACTGGTCTTTACAGATTTCCAAATGGAAGAAGGATATGACTTCTTAGAAATCAGTGGAACTGAAGCTCCATCAATATGGCAAGTAGCAAAAACTATTTTATTTCAATATGGAAACGTCATCATATTTTAATAATGTATTACATCTCGTGAAGTATGGCTAGTGTTACATTAAATGGTCATTAAAAAGAATGGTTGATCTATACATTTGGATCAAATTGGAGACAATTTGGTTGTAAGTGTAACTTTTATGTCCAATCAGTATCATCACTGTAAAAATGTTCTGGATTAGATTTGATTTTCTGGGATAGATGGTCTAGGACTATTGAGTAAAAGTGTTTTCATTAGAGATGAAACCTAAAATATAATTTTAGTAGATTATGTAATTAAAAGCTGGAAGAGTTTATCCTAATCTGTTTCATGGATATCTGTACAGATGGTCCTTGCTTTTTTTTATTTGCATCTTTATTTCATTTCTTGGATTTAACACAGCACCTAAATCTCCATATCAGTATATTAAGATGTGATTACCTATTTTTGTTGGTAGAAGAGCTGAATAGAAGTACCAGTAGATCAATGGCAGGTGCAGTAATAGTTTTACTTGACTTCATTGGTCACTTTCTTCATTAGAACAATAAATCATAGAAACTTGGTCTACTCAAGTTTAATTTTTTTATATACAGTATATATTTTAAAAACTTGTTTTCCATTTTAATTCCCATAGTATTGTAGTATATTTGAATTATTATTCCAAAATAATATTTGAAGCAAGCTCTTGCTGATTTTAGCAGCTGTTGATGGTTGTATAACACAGATGGTGCCAGTTCCTATGCCTGCTTCATACAACAGCACCCAGTCCAACTATTACATTCTAGGTAAGGAAGAGGTTAAAAGACCATGGTACGTTTGTGGTTAACATTATTGGCACATTTGATTGATTATTATAAAATAGTCTTTATCTTGAAAGTAGTTGGATATATACAAGCATAGTTGACTAGTCGGACAAAAGTAGGATTAAATGCATCCTAATTGGCTGCATAATCTTTCGCACCGATGACAGCTTCCGAATATTTTTTACCCATCTGTGAGCTTCTTGCACCTGTATGATGGTTGTTTATTCCACCCGTCTTCTTTAATTTTATCAAGTTATTGAACATAGGGTTCCTTTTTCCAATTGAAGATTTCAGTTCTTTCCAAACATTTTCAGCAGGGTTAAGATCAGTACACATTGCGTTCATGAGTATATGCTGTTTATGTGCAATATTTATAACACTTATTTCAGTATTGTACAGAGCCAAAACTTCCATATAAATTCAAAACATACTTGAATTTTTAGATTCCTTACGCATGCAACAAAAACATAAAGGAAGCATGATACAAAACGTTCCTTACTTAGGGAGCTCTTATTGCCTAGAATCATTGCTTTTTGGGAGAATATATGACATGGCCAAAAACTTAAATGTTGCTATACCCTGGATTCTTGATAAGCAGAGTAAAATGATAGATCACGCAGTATTGTTGCCTTTTCTTTTCAGCAGTTCAACAAATTAGTGGCTTGCTCAAGTCCAAAGAGATTTATGTCTATGTTGAGACATCCCCTATAAGTGTCACACATTCTATTTAAATTAAATAGATTATCACTTGCTATAAAATAGTGAAGTACTTTAATAACCTATAAAAATAGTTTAAAGTCCAAAATGAAGACATGTTTATACCTGAGTGAATGAGCACTGTTATCCTGCTCACAACTGATATATCGATCGCATCTCAAAAAGCAACACTTTTAAAAACAATTGGGCTCTCAAATCAAAAGCATTAAATAGAATGCAACTTTAGTTTATCACTACAGAAATCAATCATCGCCCTTACTTCTGCAGAGTGAGTGATAGTCAATTTCCTTTCAAATGAAAGAGAAAGAATGACATACAAAGGATATGGGAACCTTTAATCTTTCAGCTTCCAAAGCAATAAAACCAAACAAAACTTGACATTTAGGATTGAAAGATACAATGTAACCACCTTCAGTTCCATACTTTAGAATTATAGCAATATATTGAGATATTGTTAAATTATAGACTTTCCATTCAGATCTAATATTGCGTTCTCTACTGTGTGGTACATAGGTAGAAAATAATGTGACAAAATAAACAAGAGAAAAAGCTACTTTTCATTTGAGGCTTCGTTGTTAGCACGTTACATCCTTTATTTAACCCCTTCATGACCCCAGCTTTTTTTGGTTTCGCGTTTTCATTTTTCGCTCCCCTCCTTCCCAGAGCCATAACTTTTTTATTTTTCTGTCAATATGGCCATGTGAGGGATTATTTTTTGCAGGACAAGTTGTACTTTTGAATGAAATCATTGGTTTTAGCATGTCGTGTATTAGAAAACGGGAAAAATATTCCAAGTGCGGTGAAATTGCAAAAAAAATTGCAATCCCACACAAGTTTTTTGTTTGGCTCTTTTGCTAGGTTCATGAAATGCTAAAACTGACCTGACATTATGATTCTCCAGGTCATTACGAGTTCATAGACACCAAACATATCTAGGTTATTTTTTTATCTAAGTGGTAAAAAAATTCCAAGCTTTGCTAAAAAAAATTGCGCAATTTTCCGATACCCGTAGCATCTCCATTTTTTAGTTCTGGGGTTGGGTGAGGGCTTATTTTTTGCATGCCAAGCTGATGTTTTTAATGATATCATTTTGGTCCAGATATGTTCTTTTGATCACCCATTATTGCATTTTAATGCAATGTCGTGGCGACCAAAAAACATAATTCTGACGTTTCAATTTTTTTTCTCACTATGCTGTTTAGGGATCAGGTTAATTTTTTTTTTGTATTGATAGATCTGGGGATTCTGAACGCAGCGATACCAAATATGTGTAGGCTTGATTTTTTTTTTTACTGTTTTATTTTGAAAGGCGTGAAATGGAGGTGATTTAAACTTTTATTTATTTATTTTTTTCAGATTTTTTAAAACATTTTATTTACTTTTGCCATGCTTCAATAGCCTCCATGGGAGGCTAGAAGCTGGCACAACTCGATCTGCTCTGCTACATAGGAGCGATGCATAGATCGCTCCTGAGTTATAGATTTACTGCATTGTTATGAGCCACAGGGTGGCGCTCACAGCAATCCGGCATCAACAAATATAGAGGTCTTCAATAGACCTCTGCTTGTCATGCCGACACATCGCTGACCCCGGTCACGTGATGGCGGGAAGCGCTAGTTAAATGCCGCTGTCAGCGTTTGACAGTGGCATTTATCTAGTTAATAGCAGCGGGTGGATCGCGATTCCACCCACCGCTATTGCGGGCACATGTCAGCTATACAAAACAGCTGACATGTCTCGGCTTTGTGAGCCCGCATCAAAGCGGAGGTTCTGACCTTGGACGTACTCTCCCATCCGAGGTAAGAAAGGGGTTAAGGAACCATTTGCATTATAGATTTAATGTAAGGTTAATCTAGGCAATTTTACATTACTTACAGATTATACAATCATTTAACACACGTCCTAGAAAATATTTAGTGAAATATATGTAATATGAAAATAGTAGATAATATTAGATTTCAAAATAGAATGAAATATTATAAAGTATCTGAATTAATTGAAACTGATAACATGTTTAGAACAATAAACTATATTTTATATTTAAACCAAACTACTGCTCATATGACTTCATTGCCAAATAATTGTGATATGGACACATTTGGCGACAGTTTTGCCCGTCATCAGCTAAATAGGGAATGTCCCACTGACTGAGACTATCTTAGTACATAAAATTAAGAGGTAAAAAATAACCAGGCTACAGTAAAACAGCCAAATGGAAAAGAAGACTGTCAAAAATTAAATGAGACCACCAAGTTAAAGGGAATTTGTCACCAAGTTTTGCCAACTGATCTGAGATCAGTATAATGTAGAGATAGATAGCGTATTTTTTGGATTATATGATGCACTTTCTTTCCCCCAAACTTGGGGGGAAAATGGAAATGCATTTTACAATGGGGATATACCTTTCCGCCCACATTGGAGCAGGGTCCCAGGGTCGCAGCTTGAGGGGGCAAGAGCCGAGCATTGCTGCAGGCTGTAGGCTGGGATGATGGGGTGTTTGGATGTGCGCTGCTGCGGGTGTTCGGTGGTTCGGGGGCTCTGCCGACATTTTGTGAAAGCCCAGAGCCCCGCACTTACATGGTTTACTATGCGGTGGACTCCGGCAAAATGGCTGCTGGGGGCGGCGCATGCACAGATGGAGATCCCGGCACCAAGATCGCAGGAGATCTTATTTTAATTAAAAAAAAAAGGTTTGTTTTCTGATTTTTCTCCTCAAAATTTGGGGTACGTCTTATAATTTGGTGCGTCTTATAATCTACAAAATACAGTAATCTTATTCCAGCAATGTGTCACTTACTGGGCTACTTGTTGTAGTTTTGATAGGTTGATTTATCATTAGTAGATTATCACTAGAGGACTAGTAAAGCTGTTGTCATTTAGTACTCCATATTCATGAGGTGTGTAGAACCCCAACCCCACCACTGATTGACTGCTTTCTGCCTATGCACAGTATACCCAGAAAGCTGTCAATCAGTGTTGCGGTCACTGCTATACAGAGCTCAGCATTCATAGAACTAGTATATCTGCCGCAGATAAAACACTAATTTCATCAAAACTGCAGCAAGCAGCACAGTAAGTGATACCTTGTTGGAATCACGATTTCTGCCCCTAAATCATGGTTCTCTCAGAAGGGCTAACAAACAGATGTAGATAGAGTCTCTATAACACCCAAGTTCATAATGAGCAGGGATTTAAATTGTTACAAAGAAAGTTATGCTAACTTTTTCCACAAGATGTTATACTGTATTAATATGGCAATGACAGTAGCATGACCGGCGATATGGAAATTGCACTCCAAGCAAATGTACCCAGATAGATAAATATAAGATATAAAAGGTGCTTACACAATCCTTATGAATATGAGAGAGGGATCTGCCATGGCTCAGAAGGATGCAGTATTTAAATAACTTTTCTGGCCGTTTTGTTTTTACACTTGCTCAAAGCGAAAAATAATGTACACCAGCAATAATTAACAATTTCAAACATAAACATTTATAAGTTTTCAAAGATTATTCCCTCTAAAGATTTGGAGACACCTGGTTTCTGTAAGAATATCTTATCTATGGAACAAGGTCTTGCAAAGTATTCTAACAATATCTGAAGGCTTAGCCTTGGTTTAATTTAGCTGTAAAAAAAATAGAATTTTTTTAAAATGTGATGTAACTGACATATACAGTCATGGCCAAAAGTGTTGGCACCCTTAAAATTGTTCCAGAAAATGAAGTATTTCTCCCAGAAAAAATTATTGCAATTACACTTTTTATCACACGTATGTTAATTTCCTTTGTGGCTAATGGAACAACACAAAAAAAACTGAGAAAAAAGACAGCTTGGACATAATTTCCCACTAGACGCCAAAAATGAGACCAAATATAAAGTTAATGGTGCCAACAATTTTGTCTTGCCCATTTGTCTTGCCCATTTTGGGTGTTTTCTGAGAAATTATGTCCAATTTGCCTTTTATCCTCTATTTTTTTTCTGCTCTTACATACACAATGGAAAAAACATGTATAACAAAACATATTTCAGTGCAATAATTTTCGAGGAGAAATAATTAATTTTCTGGAACAATTTCAAGGATGCCAATACTTTTGGCCATGACTGTATTAAGTATCATATAACATATTGGCAAATTATGGATTACAATGGGAGAAGGTGAAAATAAGAGGCTCCATAGACTCTGCTGAGGGTGAGCAATGAGGTAAGCATTTACAAACTATGTTTATTATGCTCTGGGGTCTAGAGAGAACACATGGGATAATAAGAAGTAGCCGCATCCCAGCTTCGTAAGCCCAAGTTTTCTGTCTAGACCTCAAAACATCATAAAAAGCATCTGGCTTAGTTACAGACTCCTAGTCAGCAATCAGACCTTAGACGATGTATGTCATTACTTCAAAGTCATGAAATTACATTTTCGGTACTATTCAATATGGTCGGGCCAAAGGTGCCAGATCCACTGAATAAAATGTGGACTTGCAGAAGAGAGGGCTGCACGTCTTGACAGGGGAAGGCCAGGAAATCATGAGTATACATTTTTTTCCATTTTCTTTAACCTATGTGTATTGGGCTTCTGGGGGCTGGATAGACATAAGGGTCTAATAAGGTAGATTTGATTAGCAGCAAATAAATTTTGTGAAAATCAAATATTCTAGCAAAATCTGCCAAACTAAATTTCATCAGACTCACTAATCAATATAGGAATATTACTGAATACCTTTAATTTGCAAATTATACTTGTTATCCCTAGGAAAGTAATCAGACAAAAATCTATTGTAGAATGCACATTGTTATTCTGCTATTATTTTTGTGTTTTTACTGCATTCTTTGTATGGAGAAAATTACCTTATAACTTTTCAGGTTAATATGATTATGTTGATAGAAAATGTAAATATTTTTTTATATTTTTGATTCTTAAAAATTTGAACTTTGTTTAAACAATTTGACCTGTTTTGCCATTTTCTAGGATGCACAACTTATTTTTTAATTTTTGTATTGATTTTAAGGATCTATTTTTTAAAGAACAAATATTCATTTTTATTGGTACCATTTGGTGGTACATAACACATTTTTAACCACTTTTTATTATTATTTTATAATAATAATAATAATAACTAATACTAATTAATAATGACTGCTATATGTTGATCATTTTTATGCTACATGATCAAAATGGGTTACAATTTTAGGATAGGTTTCTCTTTTACCATAGAGAATAGACTAAAGCAGTGATATTTTTAAGTGAATGTATAGTAGAATTGATAATGAAATTTCTTTTATGAAATTTTGCTATTAATATTATGTTTATGTTTAAATCTTTATGAGATTGTGATAAACACTCATTTGTGTACTGTTTTTTGGTGAGCAAGTTAAATGTGGTTAGAGGACTCGTTTAGTTGTGAGTCATCAACATCATGATGATGCAGAAAACTCTTATTTTTCTCAACTTTTCATTCAGATAAAATACAGTGAAGTTTAGAAGTGTGCCACAGTAATTCCAACATAAAAAGAAAGTGAAGAAAAAGTGTGCCGATGAATTGAGCATACTACTGCTTCAAATTAAGCAGATAGATCCAGAGAAATTGAAAAGTTAATACTGACCTTTAGATTTGTTGAAGAAAACATCATTAGATACATCGGATAGTGCTCTTTGAGTGGGATGTAAAACACTAAAACCAGATTGTATGGGAAGCACCAGAGACTTAACAAAGAGATTATTGACCAGACAAGTAGACAGGGACGTTCAATAAGTTTTAAAGGAAACAGAATGTTACAAGTAGGGGGATATGTAGTAAAGGAGACTGTCAAGAAAGAACTTTATAGGATTGATTGACACAAGAGACTAGGGAACTAAAGTAGCTCTTTATTGAATAATGACTGCTGCAATGTAAGATTTTATCCTAATTATGGAATTGATTATTGCACAACCCACACACACAAATGCATTCTGTTACTTACAGAGCATACAGTATGTGATGTACAGTACTGCACATTTTTTTGTGATACATCCCAGTCTTGAAGTGCACTTTCAAGTAAAAATTTAATTACCACTGGTCTTCTCTGGGAGACTTCTCAGGAATATAAACTACATTCAAGAAACTAGACACAATAAAGTTTCCCATATATGGAAAAGTGTAAATTATTTTTTGACAGTATTTACCTCTGTCTGGTATTCGTTATTTCTGCTTTATAACCCCTTAATAACCAAAGGTATTTTTGGTTTTGCATTTTCATTTTTTTCTCCCCTTCTTCCTAGAGCCATGACCTTTTTATTTTTGGGTCAAAATGGCCATGTGAAGGCTTGTTTTTTGCGGGACTAATTGTACTTATGAAAAACACTATTGGTTTTACCATGTCGTTTACTGGAAAATGGGAAACAAAATCCGAGTGCAATGAAATTGCTAAAAAAGAGCAATCCCACATTTGATTTTTGTTTGGCTTTTTTACTAGGTTCACTAAATGCTAAAACTGACCTGCCAATATGATTCTCCAGGTCATTACGAGTTCATAGACACCAAAGATTTCTAGGTTCTTTTTTATCTAAGTGGTGAAAAAAAGTCAAATTTTGCAATTTTCCAATACCTGTAGCATCTCCATTTTTCATGATTTTGGGTTGGGTGAGGGCTTATTTTTTGCGTGCCGAGCTGACGTTTTTAATGATACTATTTTGGTGCATATATGATCTTTTGATTGCCCATCATTTCATTTAAACCTCTTTTTCACATCTGACGTACTATCCCGTCCATGTGCCTTGGGCCCATTTGACCATGGATGGCATAGTACATCATAGCGAATGGCCCACAAACAGGTGGTGTGCGGTCGATCGCAGCCAGGTGTCAGCTGATTCTCACAGCTGACACCCGGCACTAAATGCCAGGAGCAGTCACAGACCGCTCCTGGCACTTTAACCCCCAAAATGCTTCAATCGAACATGATTGCAGCATTCCAGAGCTGACACACGGGCTGACACAGTCCATCTCCCTTCAAATCGGAGACCCCGTGGTGTGACGTGAGGTCCCGATTGCTGCCATGGTGACCCAATGCCGTCATGTAGACATCCGGGTCTCCTGAGCTGACAAACTTCCTGTCATGCGCAATGCATGTCAGGAAGACCGTCAGGTTAGTGTACAGAAACTGCTGCGCTTACAGCTTCTATATCATGCAAATCTGCATGCTATAGAAGTGATCAGCTTGCAAAAAATGAGTTTCCCATAGTGGTACACAGTGTAAATTGTAAAATGAATACAATTTTTTTTAAATAATTGTAAAAATATCTTAAAAAATAATAAAAAATAAAATAAAAAAAATCAATATTTATAAATAAATATTTGAATTGAAAAAAATCTAAACAACAAAAGTACACATATTTGGTATCGCCACATCCATAATGACCCGACCTATAAAACTGTCCCACTAGTCAACCCCTTTAGTGAACACCATAAAAAAGGCAAAAAACAATGCTTTGTCATCATTCCACTGAACAAAACATGGAATAACACGTGATCAAAAAACGGATATAAATAAACATGGTACCATTGAAAATGTAATCTTTTCCCTCAAAAAACAAGCCTCCATACAGCTCCATCAACAGAAAAATAAAAAAGTTAAAGCTCTCAAAATAAAGTGATGCAAAAATATTAATTTTTTTATTTAAAATTATTTTTATTGCATAAAAGCGCCAATGCATAAAAAATATAAATGAGGTATTGCTGTAATCATACTAACCTGAAGAATAATACTGCTTTATCAATTTTACCACACGTGGAACGGTATAAACACCCCCCCAAAAGAAATTCATGAATTGCTGGTGGTTGTTCATTCTGCCACCCAAAATCGAAATAGAATGCGATCAAAAAATGTCATGTACCTGAAAATGCTACCAATACAACTTGTCTCTTAAGTGCAGGGTGTTGAACTCAGCTCTCATCATTCTCCTCTGCCGATCGCCGACAGAGCAAGAGAGAATGATAAGAGTCATATTCAGCACCCTGTGCCTCGGAACATCGCTTATTGTAACGCTTCTTCCTCGGGGCTGATGTGTGTCACATGGATGATATCCATGTGTGTTATGAGTATGCACGTGAGCTGGATGCTTTGTGGCCCATGCTGACATTAAAAAACAGACATGTCAGCGCATTTTGCTCATGGACGCATGGTCTGTGGAAACACACTGACATGTGCACAGACCCATTCACTTGAATAGGCAAATAGCACTTCGTTTCTCCCGAATCTCTCCACATGGCTGCCCAATAGTATAAAATTCTGTGACACACCCATGGTGTCAATATGATCACTGCACCCTTAGATGAATTCATTTAAAGGTGTAATTCATAAGAGATAGGGTCACGTATGGGGGGTTCTGCTGTTTGGCCACCTCATGGGCTCTCCCAGTGGGTCATGGCCCCAGCAAACTATAGCAGTAAAATCTGGCACTCCTTCCCTTCTGAGAACTGCCATGAGCCCAAACAGTGGTTTACCCCAACATATGGGATATCAGCATACTCAGGACAAATTGTACAATTACTTTTGGGGTCCAAATTCTTCTGTTACCCTTAGGAAAATAAAAAATTGTGTCGAAAAGATCATTTTTGTGGAAAAAATAGAATTTTTTATTTTTACGGCTCTATATTATAAACTTCTGTGAATCATTTGGGGGTTCAAAGTGCTCACCACACATCTAGATAAGTTCCTTGGGGGGTCTAGTTTCCAAAATGGGGTCACTTGTGGGGGTTTCTACTGTTTAGGCACATCAGGGGCTCTGCAAACATAACATGATGCCTGCAGACCATTCCATCAAAGTCTGCATTCCATAATGTCACTACTTCCCTTCCGAGCCCCGAAGTGTACCCAAACAGTGGTTACCCCCCCATATTGGGTATCAGCGTACTCAGGCCAAACTGGACAACAACTTTTGGGTCCTATTTCTCCAGTAACCCTTGTGAAAATAAGAAATAGCGGACTAAAAATTCATTTTTGAGGAAAGAAAAATGATTTTTTATTTTCACGGCTCTGCATTAAAAACTTCTGTGAAGCACTTGGGGGTTCAAAGTACTCACCACATATCTAGATAAGTTCCTTTGGGGGTCTAGTTTCCAAAATGGGGTCACTTGTGGGGGTTTCTACTGTTTAGGCACCTCAGGGGCTCTGCAAACGTAACATGATGCCTGCAGATCATTCCATCAAAGTTTGCATTCCAAAATGTCACTACTTCCCTTCCGAGCCCCGACGTGTACCCAAACAGTGGTTCCCCCCCACATATGGGGTATGAGCATACTCAGGACAAACTGGACAACAACTTTTGGGGTCCAATTTCTCCAGTTACCCTTGTGAAAATAAAAAATAGCGGACTATAAAATAATTTTCGAGGAAAGAAAAATGATTTTTTATTTTCACGGCTCTGCGTTATAAACTTCTGTGAAGCACTTGGGGGTTTAAAGTGGTCACCGCACATCTAGTTTAGTTCCATGGGAGGTCTAGTTTCCAAAATGGGGTCACATGTGGGGGAGCTCCAATGTTTAGGCACACAGGGGCTCTCCAAACGCGATATGGTGTCCGCTAATGATTGGAGCTAATTTTTCATTCAAAAGTCAAATGGCGCTCCTTCCCTTCTGAGCCCTGCCGTGTGCACAAACAGTGGTTTACCCCATATGTGAAATATCGGTGAACTCAGGAGAAATTGCCCAACACATATTATGATCCATTTTATCCTTTTGCCCATGTGAAAATGAACAAATTGAGTCTAAAATTTTTTATTTTTTTTTAAAAAGTACTTTTTCATATTTACAGATCAATTTGTGAAGCACCTGGGGGTTCAAAGTGCTCACTATGCATCTAGATAAGTTCCTTGGGGGGTCTAGTTTCCAAAATGGGGTTACTTGTGGGGGAGCTCCAATGTTTAGGCACAGAGGGGCTCTCCAAACGCGACATGGTGTCCGCTAAAGATCAGAGCCAATTTTTCATTGAAAAAGTCAAATGGCGCTCCTTCCCTTCCGAGCCCTGTCATGCGCCCAAACAGTGGTTCCCCCCACATATGGGGTATCGGCATACTCAGGACAAATTGTACAATAACTTTTGGGGTCCATTTTCTCTTTTTACCCTTGGGAAAATAAAAAAATTGTTGCTAAAAGATCATTTTTGTGACTAAAAAGTTAAATGTTCATTTTTCCTTCCATGTTGCTTCTGCTGCTGTGAAGCACCTGAAGGGTTAATAAACTTCTTGAATGTGGTTTTGAGCACCTTGAGGGGTGCAGTTTTTAGAATGGTGTCACTTTTAGCTATTTTCAGCCATATAGACCCCTCAAACTGACTTCAAATGTGAGGTGGTCCCTAAAAAAATGGTTTTGTAAATTTTGTTGTAAAAATGAGAAATCGCTGGTCAAATTTTAACCCTTATAACTTCCTAGCAAGAAAAAATTTGTTTCCAAAATTGTGCTGATGTAAAGTAGACATGTGGGTAATGTTATTTATTAACTATTTTGTGTCACATAACTCGTTTAACAAAATAAAAATTAAAAATTTGAAAATTGCAACATTTTCAAAATTTTTGCCAAATTTCCATTTTTTCCACAAATAAACGCAAAAATTATAGAACTAAATTTACCACTAACGTGAAACCCACTATGTCACAAAAAACAATCTCAGAACCGCTAGGATCCTTTGAAGCGTTCCTGAGTTATTACCTCATAAAGGGACACTGGTCAGAATTGCAAAAAACGGCCAGGTCATTAAGGTCAAAATACTGTAGGCTGGGTCATGAAGGGGTTAACATGCATCCACCCTTGGGGGTAAAAATGTTAATGCAATGTCACAGCAACCAAAAAAATTGTAATTCTAGCATTTTTACTTTTTTTAGCTATGCTTTCAGGTTAATCCTTTTTTCTATTGATAGATCGGGCAGTTCTAAACACGTCAATGCCAAATATGTGTATGTTTGATTTTTTTTGTTTATTTTGAATGGGACGAAAGGTGGGGTGATTTAACCCCTTTACTCCCAAGGGTGGTTTGCACATTAATGACCAGGCCAATTTTTACAATTCAGACCACTGTCCCTTTATGAGGTCATAACTCTGGAACGCTTCAACAGATCCTGGTGATTGTGACATTGTTTTCTTGTGACATATTGTACTTCATGATAGTGGTAAAATTTCTTTGATATTACCTGCGTTTATTTGTGAAAAAATGGAAATTTGGCGAAAATTTTGAAAATTTCACAATTTTCCAAATTTGAATTTTTATGCAATTAAATCACAGAGATATGTCACACAAAATACTTAACAAGTAACATTTCCCACATGTCTACTTTACATCAGCACAATTTTGGAACCAAAATTTTTTTTTTAGGGAGTTATAAGGGTTAAAAGTTGACCAGCAATTTCTCATTTTTACAACACAATTTTTTTTTAGGGACCACATCTCATTTTAAGTCATTTTGAGGGGTCTATATGATAGAAAATAACCAAGTGTGACACCATTCTAAAAACTGCACCCCTCAAGGTGCTCAAAACCACATTCAAGAAGTTTAGCAACCCTTCAGGTGTTTCACAGGATTTTTTGGAATGTTTAAATAAAAATGAACATATAATTTTTTTCACCAAAAATTTACTTCAGCTCCAATTTGTTTTATTTTACCAAGGGTAACAGGAGAAAATGGAAAAGTTGTTATACAATTTGTCCTGAGTACACTGATACCCCATATGTGTGTGTAAACCACTGTTTGAGCGCATGGCAGAGCTCGGAAGGGAAGGAGCGCCATTTGACTTTTCAATGCAAAATTGACTGGAATTGAGATGGGACGCCATGTTGCGTTTGGAGAGCCCCTGATGTGCCTAAACATTGAAACCCCCCACAAGTGACATCATTTTGGAAAGTAGACCCCCTAAGGAACTTATCTAGATGTGTAATGAGCACTTTGACCCATTAAGTGATTCACAGAAGTTTATAATGCAGAGCCGTAAAAATAAAAAATCATATTTTTTCATAAAAATGATTTTTTCGCCCCCAATTTTTTTTTTCCCAAGGGTAAGAGAAAAATTTGGACCCCAAAAGTTGTTGTCCAATATGTTCTGAGTACGCTGATACCCCATATGTGGGGGTAAACCACTGTTTGGGCGCATGGGAGAGCTCGGAAGGGAAGGAGCACTGTTTTACTTTTTCAACGCAGAATTGGCTGGAATTGAGATCGGACGCCATGTCGCATTTGGAGAGACCCTGATGTGCCTAAACAGTGGAAACCCCCCAATTATAACTGAACCCCTAATCCAAACACATCCCTAACCCTAATCCCAACGGTAACCCTAACCAAACCCCTAACCCTGACATTCCCCTTAACCCTAATCCCAAACCCTATTCCCAACCGTAAATTTAATCCAAACCCTATCCCTAACTTTTGCCCCAACCCTAACCCTAACTTTAGCCCCAACCCTAACCCTTACCCTAGCCCTAACCCTTGCCCTAACCCTATCCCTAACCCTAACCCTTGCCCTAACCCTAACCCTAGCCCTAACCCTAGCCATAACCCTTGCCCTAACCCTAACCCTAACCCTAGCCCTAATCCTAGCCCTAACCCTAACCCTAACCGTAATGGAAAAATCGAAATAAATACTTTTTTTAATTTTATATTTTTTTGCTAACTAAGGGGGTGATGAAGGGGGGTTTGAGAGATGCTTTTTATTGCAAAAAATATTTTTTGCGTTACCACATTTTGAGAGCTATAATTTTTCCATACTTTGGTCCACAGAGTCATGTGATGTCTTGTTTTTTGCGGGACGAGTTGCTGCTTTTAACGGTAAAATTTTCGGGCATGTGACATTTTTTATCGCTTTTTATTCCGATTTTTGTGAGGCAGAATGACCAAAAACCAGCTATTCATAAATTTCTTTTGGGGGGAGGTGTTTATACCGTTCCGCATTTGGTAAAATGGATAAAGCAGTTTTATTCTTTGGGTTGTACGATTACAGCGTTACCTCATTTATATCATTTTTTATGTTTTGGCGCTTTTATACGATAAAAACTATTTTAAATAAATAATTATTATTTTTGTATCGCTTTATTCTGAGGACTATAACTTTTTTATTTTTTCTTTGATGAAGCTGTATCATGACTCGTTTTTTGCGGGACAAGATTACATTTTCAGTGGTACAATGGTTATTTATATCTGTCTTTTTGATCACGTGTTATTCCACTTTTTGTTTGGTGGTATGATAATAAAGCGTTTTTTGCCTCGTTTTTTTATGGTGTTCACTGCAGCGAGGAGGAGGTAAGAGACCATCGGAGCAACGTGATCACATCGCGTTGCTCAGGGGGTCTCAGGGAAGCACGCAGGGAGCCCCCTCCCTGCGCGATGCTTCCCTATACTGCCGGAACACTGTGATCATGTTTGATCGCAGTGTGCTGGGGGTTAATGTGCCGAGGGCGGTCCGTGACCGCTCCTGGCACATAGTGCCGGATGTCAGCTGCGATAGTCAGCTGACACCCGGCCGCGATCGGCCGCGCTCCCCCGTGAGCGTGGCTGATCGCATATGACATACTATGCCGTCGGTGGTAATACGGGCCCACCCCTGTTGTGGATTCTGTTTTTGGGCTCCCTCTGGTGGTTACAACTGGTACTGGGTGACTTTGGTGGGTTGCGGTTTCTGGTTTCCACCTGTCCATCAGAGGCTGGGTGTTTCCTATTTAACCTGGCTTCCCTGTCATTCCCTTGCCGGCTATCAATGTTCTCAGATGTTCTCAGTTTGGTTCTGACTACCTGCTTCCAGATCTCTCAGGATAAGCTAAGTTATGCTTTTCAGTTGTTTTGTTTTTTGTCCAGCTTGCTAAATATTACTCTATGCTAGTTGGAAGCTCTAGTGGGCTGAGGTGCTCCCCATGTGCCATGAGTTGGCACATGGGTGCTTGTAATCTCAGGATGGTTTTTGATTAGGGTTTTTTGCTGACCGCTCAGACCCCTTTTGTATCCTTCTGCTTTCTAGTTATAGCGGGCCTCGTTTTGCTAACTCTATTTTCATATCTATGTGCGTGCCTTCCTCTCATTTTCACCGTCAATACATGTGGGGGGCAACTATACCTTTGGGGTTTATTTCTCTGGAGGCAAGTTAGGTCTTTATTTTCTCTGCAGTGCTAGTTAGCTCTTAGGCTGGCACGAGGCGTCTAGAATCAACGTAGGCACGCTCCCTGGCTATTTCTAGTTGTGTTTGTCAGGAGTAGGGCAGCGGTCAGCCCAGGTTCCATCACCCTAGAGCTCGTCCGTTATTTTAGTTATTTTTTGCTTGTCCAGTGCGATCCCCTAGCCATTGGGATCCATAACAGTTCCTAGAGCTCGTCCGTTATTTTAGTTATTTTTTGCTTATCCAGTGCGATCCCCTAGCCATTGGGATCCATAACACACCCCACCTTGACTGGATAGTACATCTAATGTCAGAAAGGGGTTAAACTTTTTTTAATTTTTTAAAAACATTTTTCTTTACTTTTGTCATGCTTCAATAGTCTCCATTTGGAGACTAGAAACTGCCACAATGTGATTGGCTCTGCTACATAGAGGTGATGTTCAGATTGCCTATATATAGCAGAATTACTCACTTGCTATGCATGCTGACCACTGGGTGACACTCACAGCAAGCGAGCACTAACAACCATAGAGGTCTCCGGGAGACCTCTGCTTGTCATGCCAACCCATCGGTGACCAGTGATCACGTGCCAGGGGTGGGCGGATTTCCAGCTCGATGGCCGGAAGCGTGAGGTAAATTCTGCTGTCAGCATTTGACAGCGGCATTTAGCGGGCTAATAGCCATGGGTGAATTGCGATTCCACCTGCGGCTGTTCTGGGCACATAGTAAAAATAAGTAAACTGACTGAACAATATATATAATAATTATAAATGCTGGTGCATAGCCAAAAAATACATACATAATAATAGATTATGGCTGCACACATCTGTGCTAAAATAAGGAAGTTTGAAATATAAGGAATAGGAATAGCATAACGGCTTATGAACTTTATGAACAAACATGAGATTTTAGCACAAGATTTGGCCAAATATTGTGAGCCCATTCACCAACGACAAGGTAATCTCAGATCTATTATTATGTATGTATTTTTTTGGCTATGCACCAGCATTTATAATTATTATATATATTGTTCAGTCAGTTTACTTATATTTACTATGTACTATTTTCTGACTTGAACGTCCCGCCCTTCACCATACCTGTGATTTTTAATTACATCTTAACACTATTGGTTCTGAGCCTCCCTATATAAGAAGGCTTTATCATGTCATTAGCCACAAGCATGTGTTCACATTGGGCAGTAGCTCAGAGACCATAGGTAAGTGTTCACACCAGGCAGGCAGTGTAGTTACCCATTCAATCTGAGATTACCTTGTCGTTGGTGAATGGGCTCACAATATTTGGCCAAATCTTGTGCTAAAATCTCATGTTTGTTCATAAAGTTCATAAGCCGTTATGCTATTCCTATTCCTTATATTTCAAACTTCCTTATTTTAGCACAGATGTGTGCAGCCATAATCTATTATTATGTTCTGGGCACATGTCAGCTGTGCAAAACAGCAGACATGTACTCAGAAAGATGCGGGCTCACCGCCGGAGCCCACATCAAAGAGAGAGAAACCTACATCTGCGTAAATGTATGCCCGATGTCACAAAGGGGTTAAAGTGTCAGCCCAAACTGATAATGTAAGCTTTTGGCCTGGTAGGGGATATAAGCCCATAAGCCCATAAGCCCATAATCTAAATTTTAGTGTTCTCCCTGCCTTTGCTCTAAAAATTTAAATTGAAATAAATATGCTTAAAAGGGTGCTTAATGCCCCATTTTCTAGGTCAAGAGGCTCAGTGCAACTTTTGTACCTGTAGTTTTGCATGTCCCCTCCTTTCTCGCTATTCATTGATAGTGCTGGATGTCCTCAACTTTCTCTGTAGACAGTGATTACTTCAGGCAAGCTAGCACTGTTCACAACCAGTAAGGGAGGCAGAGGCATGCAAAACCGGAAATGGAACAGTACATTGAACAGTTTGGACATGTGAGGGGTGTATCGAGCAGCATAATGAACATATTTGAGTGAACTTTGTTTCTGCAGAACCTAATCAGCAATTAAACACTAGGGGCCAAATTCATTAATGCATTTCCAGCAGTTTGTCAAGTTTTGGTGTTTTGCTGTAAGAAAAATTTAAGTAATATCAGCCCACCGATATGGAAAAATACTGTAGGTTAGGATGCGGTGCAAGGAGATGTTACACTGATTCCTGTGCAATGAATACCATGAGGAGAGGAGGACAAAACCAGCAACTACAAAAGGAAAACATTTTATTAGAACATCACATTTGTTCAATCCATTAAATCCAGGGAAGTTCAATTAAAAAGAAATGAAGAAAGTCAAGATAAAGATGTTGAGTCTCCGCATTATAAGCTATACAGTCTGAAGAAATAAGGAATTTGTAGCAGATGCCCTGGTAAGGAGGATAGGAGGAAACATCCCTATGACATATATACTGTAAACACAAGTCGCACACGAATGAAGATAAACAAATGCATACACATTAACTGTCAATTAGTATACTAATAATGAGTTAAATTGTGAAAGATCAATGAATTATTAAAAAAATATAAATATGTATATAAAAAAACATAAGCGCAGGCACTTATTACTAGTAAACAACTCGTGGATGTAAATAATTATGGAAGATATAAAAGTCCAATTAAAAAAAGGTATACATTAATTAACAAAACCAAGAAATTGGAAAAAAAGGAATAACACAAAATAACTGTGCTATGATATGGACATAAGAAAAAAGCATACTACGTTTTCCACTAAAAAAGTTGCATAATCAATTAAAGGCAGAAAATATATCATTTTTACTTTGTGTATAATTCATGAAACATCTGTGACATATTGATGAATCTGGTACAAAAAACAACAGCAAATGCAGGGCAGGACAAAAAAGAAAAGTGATATGCAAATGATGAATCAGGCCCCAAACTTACAGGGCTATATCCCATACAGTTCTACAATGGCGGAAATAAGTGTTTGATCCCTTGCTGATTTTGTAAGTTTGCCCACTGACAAAGACATGAACAGTAAATAATTTTAAGGGTAGGTTAATTTTAACATTGAGAGTTAAAATATCAAAAATAAAATCCAGAAAATCACATTGTTTAAAGTATATAAATGTATTTGCATTTTGCAGTGAGAAATAAGTATTTGGTCCCCTACCAACCATTAAGAGTTCTGGCTCCTACAGACCAGGTAGATGCTCCTAATCCACTCATTATTTGCATTAGAGACAGCTGTCTTACATAGTCATATTTATAAAAAGACTTCTGTCCATAGATTCAATTAATCAGTCAGACTATACCCTCTACAACTTGGGCAAGTCCAAAGAGCTTAATGAGGATGTCAGGGACAAGCTCATAGAACTGCACAAAGCTGGAATGGGCTTCAAAATCATAAGTAAGACGCTGGGTGAGAACAAGATAACTGTTGGTGCAATAGTAAGAAAATGGAAGAAATACAAAATGACTCAATCGGCATCGATCTAGGGCACCATGCAAAATCTCATCTTGTGGGGTACCCTTGATCATGAGGAAGGTGAGAGCTCTGCCTAAAACTACATGGGTGAACTTGTTAATGATTTCAAGGCAGCTGGGACCACAGTCACCAAGAAAACCATTGGTAAGGGTAACACATTACCCCGTAAAGGTTTAAAATCCTGCAGTGCCCACAATGTCCCCCTGCTCAAGAAGGCACAAGTGCAGACACATCTAAAGATTGCCAATGAACACTTGGATAATTCTGTGAGTGATTGGCAAAAGGTGCTGTGGTCAGATGAGACAAAAATTGAGGTCTTTGAAATTAACTCAACTCACCATGTTTGGAGGAAGATAAATGCTGCCTATGACCCAAAGATCACTGTCACCACTGTCAAGCATGGAGGTGGAAGCATTATGTTTTGCGGGTGTTTCTCTGCTAAGGGGACAGGACTACTTCACTGCATCAGTGGGAGAATGGATGGAGCCATGTACTGTAAAATCCCTCTTCCAGCAAGACAATGACCCAAAACATACCTCCAAGGCAACAAAGGAGTAGCTAAAAAAAGCACATTAAGGTCATGGAGTAACCTAGCCAGACTCCAGATCTTATTCCTATAGAAAAGTTATGCTGGGAGTTGAAGCTCCGAGTTGCCAAGCGACAGCCTCAAAATCTTACTGATTTAGAGATGATCTGCGAAGAGGAGTTGTTAGGATTTTCCAATCACACTAAACAAAAATAACTAATATAGTGTGATTGCAACCCAGGGTCCACTGTACAGAGATGTTAACCTGCAGCTAAAGTAATGGTGGGACCATGCAGCGAGTGAACTCAACGTACAGATGGAGTTAAACATCACTCTGTGAGAACTGTGCACTAATTCCCCTACTCTGATGACTTCTCAGAGAGGTGAACACAGTAGCAGAACAGATGCTCTGCTATAGATCTGTGTCCCTTGCACACACAGTAACAAAACAACCTCTGCACAGAACGGTGCAGCTAACTGCATCTAAGGAGATATGGCACTAGACATGATCCCTGTTAACCTCACAGGGAGTCATAGCCCTCTGGCGAGATAGAGGACATTCAGTGATCTCTTAAAGAGCGCATGCACTCAACAACTCCTCTACGGAGTAGCCTGAATTCTAATGGCTTAAACGCTAGCCCTGAATTCACGCACACTAGCTCCTTTCCGGATATGCTGGAATTCTAACTGCTTACAGCCGACCCTGAGCACATGCATACAGAGATCATACTTGTGCAGAGCCCCATACAGACACATAAGCATAATGACACTAGTTCGTCTGCATGTGCTTCTGAGACCCTTTTATAGATTTCAGCTCATGTCCTGGACCTTGCTCGTGGGCTAATACGGAGCTACCACATCACCAGAATAGCTGATGACCGACCACCAATGAGACGCCACCACATCACAGGCATGCTCAGTAGTATGAATCTGGACTTAGTCTCCAGAGCTTTATTTCGTCGTTGCTTACCTCTGGTTATCATATGCTTGACTGAAGAGCCAGCAACAGCCAGACAAACAGCACAAGCCTGAGCAACATGCTGGGACAGATGCCTATGCTCAGCAGCAGCCACAGTGGCTGAAGCTGAATGGGAGACCGCAGGTGCAGACAAGGCTTGGGATCCACCCTTTGCAGCAGGAGAATCCTGCCTCCTAACAGGAGTGGACCAAAATTCCTCCTGACATGTGCGCAAACCTAATCATCAACTACAAAAAAAGTCTGACTGCTGTGCTTGCCAACAAGAGTTTTGCCACCAAGTATTGAGTCTTATTTGCCAAAGGGATCAAACACTTATTTCTCACTGCAATATGCAAGTAAATATATATAATTTATACAATGTGATTTTCTGGATTTCATTCTTGATATTGTATCTCTCAATGTTAACATTATCCTACCCTTAAAATTATAGACTGTCCATGTCTTTGTCAGTGGACAAACTTACAAAATCAGCAAGGGATCAAATACTTATTTCCCCCTCTGTATGTGCCTAATTTATACTGTCATTTATATTGATGCATTTGAAATTTTATTTCACCTCCTACCTAGCTCATTATAAACCAATCCATTGCCTTATATCCAAGAGAGAAATTGTACAGTATTGAACATGTCATACACTCAGTTATTTGTGTTTGTGTATATTTGTCTCAGATGTGCCTTGGGACTACTTTTGGTTGGTGATTTGTGTTTTAATTACAAGAAAAACACTCAACATTTTTACCATTCAAGTTTCCCTAGAGTCTTTCCCAGCAGTCCTCACCCCGCCATTGCCAAAATACCTTATTTCTTTTTAAAACAAGACAAAAAAATGGAGCTTCCATCCCAGATACTAAAAAGTATCAATTTATTCCATGAAGTCAAATAGTAACATTTATTTAAATACATATGATATATATTAGAACAACAATACAAAAGACGTGTTCAGCAAAGAGATCAGGTAGATAGCGGTGTGAATGTCATAATACTATATTAAGTGCTTAGTGGAATCTCATATTGTCACAGGAAAAAGAGCAAGGTAGTAGGATGGTGAATTGTAAACATAATACTCAGTACCTAGAGCCAAAGTGCCCTGTATATATCAACCATCCCATATCCTATAGTTCTTTACCCATCATGCGGTGTATCGGGACACACGCAGCGCAGACCGCAAAGTACGAATGCTTTACGTTTTAGTTGTTTAATCTTATCAATTGACAAAATGCTCAGTGAATGAGCATGGTTTGATGCATATCATAACACATAATGCCTATGCTGACTAGACCCATGGTGTGAAGAAGACGATCGGTTCCCAAATGAAGCCCAGACTAAAATGTCCAAGCAAGGATTTGAAAAATATGGTTACGGCCTGGAAGACATTTTTTCTTTTGTCAGCCCTTTTGAATCCACTGAAATAGCTGACATCTGGCCAACATTTTGTTAGATTCACATGAATCAAATCTCCAAATATTTGGATTCTGGCCATTCTGAGTTTTTTTGGTTACATTCAAAGTGATTTCGATTTGCCTTAAACAATATGCTTATTTCTACTGAACACCTTAAATATATAATGCAATATTGCGATTACTTTATATTTACTGCTTAAACATTTTCATAAAACAATGACACATATATCTTTTCTGTATTCCTGGAATCAGGGATCTGTTTGAAGAGTGAATAAGTTGGATAGGTATTGTGGGACTTATTGTAAACCTTTATAGCAAATACGTTATAACAAATTAAATAAGCATAACTTCTTATTTTCTTAATCATATATGTCATTCTGTATTGCTAATTTATTATCTGTGCATTAAATGTTGATTTCACCTTGACTTTCTTGCTAAACCTCATTAATTCTTCTATAATGTAAAATCTAATGTAATATGTACTGACATTATATTCAGAATTTACATTTATATTAAAGATAATTCCTCAGATGAATTTAGTAATAGAAATTAATTATGTATAATGTTAGAAATATAGAATTGCTGCTTTGGTTTAGAATAATGAGTTTGAAACATAAGAAATGCTGTATTTTAATCCTTAAAAGCACATATTAAAAACAAATCCTAAACAACAGTGCTTAAAAATCACAGTGGCAACGCTTATTGCATCAACACTTTTTATCTGCTTGTGTGGAATGCAGAGTATTACACACACTAAAATTAATGACTTTTTTTAATCTATCATCCAGCTATTAAAATTACTGTCAGCTATACTCTGGACTTTTTATTTGGTTTCTGGTATTTGTCAGTGAGTAGTGTTGAGCGATACCGTCCGATACTTGAAAGTATCGGTATCGGAAAGTATCGGCCGATACCGGCAAAGTATCGGATCCAATCCGATACCGATACCCGATACCAATACAAGTCAATGGGACTCAAGTATCGGACGGTATTCCTGATGGTTCCCAGGGTCTGAAGGAGAGGAAACTCTCCTTCAGGCCCTGGGAACCATATAAATGTGTAAAAGAAAGAATTAAAATAAAAAATATCGCTATACTCACCTGTCCGACGCAGCCGGGACCTCAGCGAGGGAACCGGCAGCGTTGTTTGTTTAAAATTCGCGCTTTTACTTGGTTACGTGAATTCCCGGCTTGTGATTGGTCAGGGCGGCCATGTTGCCGGGACGCGGACCAATCACAGCAAGCCGTGACGAAATTACGTCACGGCTTGCTGTGATTGGTCCGCGTCCCGGCAACATGGCCGCCATTAACCAATCACAAGCCGTGACGTCACGGGAGGCTGGACTTGCGCACTTTTTAAAAAACGCGCGTGTCCAGCCTCCCGTGACGTCACGGCTTGTGATTGGTTAATGGCGTCCATGTTGCCGGGACGCGGACCAATCACAGCAAGCCGTGACGTAATTTCGTCACGGCTTGCTGTGATTGGTCCGCGTCCCGGCAACATGGCCGCCCTGACCAATCACAAGCCGGGACGTCACTGGAGGCTGGACACGCGCGCTTTTTAAAAAAACGCGCATGTCCAGCCTCCCGTGACGTCACGGCTTGTGATTGGTTAATGGCGGCCATGTTGCCGGGACGCGGACCAATCACAGCAAGCCGTGACGTAATTTCGTCACGGCTTGCTGTGATTGGTCCGCGTCCCGGCAACATGGCCGCCCTGACCAATCACAAGCCGGGAATTCACGTAACCAAGTAAAAGCGCGAATTCTAAACAAACAACGCTGCCGGTTCCTTCGCTGAGGTCCAGGCTGCTTCGGACAGGTGAGTATAGCGATATTTTTTATTTTAATTCTTTCTTTTACACATTTTTACATTAATGTTGTTTCGATACCCGATACCCGATATCACAAAAATATCGGATCTCGGTATCGGAAATTCCGATACAGCAAGTATCGGCCGATACCCGATACTTGCAGCATCGGAATGCTCAACACTATCAGTGAGTGTTAGACTCCTAATGTACAATAATATTTTTATTTGCATTGTTTTTTTCTTTTCCACACGGAATGTTAACTCTTATTCCGCAATATGGACTCTTGTACATAACTGAATTATGGCCTCTTACAGTTGTGTTCAAAAGTTTACATACCCCAGGAAAATTTTTACTTTCTTGGCTTTTGTTCAGAGAATATGAATGATAACACCAAAACCTTTTCTCCACTCATGTTTAGTGGTTGGATGAAGCCATTTATTGTCAAACTGCTGTGTTTTCTCTTTTTAAATCATAACGACAATCCAAAACATCCAAATGACCCTGATCAAAAGTTTACATACCCCAACAGAATTTTTGCTTTCTTGGCCTTTTTTTCAGAAAATATGAACGATAACCCCAAAACTTTTTCTCCACTCATGGTTAGTGGTTGGGTGAAGCCATTTATTGTTAAACTGTGTTTTCTCTTTTTAAGTCATAATGACAACCCAAAACATCCATATGACCCTGATCAAAGTTCACATAACCTGGTGATCATGGCCTGATAACAGGCACAGAAGTTAACACAAATGGGTTTGAATAGCTACTATAGGTAACATCCTCACCTGTGACCTGTTTGCTTGTAATATGTGTGTGCGTGCATAAAAGCTGGATGAGTTTCTGGGATCCAGACATACTCTTGCATCTCTCATGATCATGTCATCCATGCAAATTTTTCTTTTGTATGCACTATATTTTCTTTTTAAAAATAAAAAAAAGGAAAATCCAGTCCTGTTGAGCCAGGCTTCAATTTTTTCTATTATGCTTAAAAATATATACGTTTCTTTTGGTAGGTAAAAGGCCAAAATATAATAAGAAAAATTACACTGTGGACAAAGTGTATTGTGCATTTAGATCCTGTATCATGCTGTATTGTATGTCGTAAGAGATAGATAGTAATACAAAGAAATGGAAGTATGAAAACATAATTTAAATGCCAGATCTATATTCATGCATTCTGCATCAAAACACTTTTGCCATTGAAGTGAACGTAAACTATGTTGAAAATATGGAATTCATAGCTTTATGTAATAGTAATGATCGTATCTTGGAAAATTAAAATTCACCAAATTGGATGGATTTTCTTGTGAAATATGATTTCCATAAATTTAAAATTATTGTTATTCTACACTAGGGTCTCTCATGATCCAGAGCATAATAAAAAATCTCTCATACTTACAGCACAGATCAGCTGTTCGGAGCCTCCTCTGCTCACTGCCCACTGTCCAATTCTCCATGCCACCATCGCGCTACAGCTCTGGTCCAGTGTTCACATTAGACCGGGATTGCCATTAATTAGTAGACCCCAGAGATAATTGTGTAACCTTTCGGCAGCCCTCTATGCAGTAAGATAACAGTCACAGCCAGCAGCCATTTTGCTGAATTCGCACCGACTTCATTTCAATAAGTCTGTATTCACCAAAACATAGATTTTTGTAAAATGTGAGTAGAATTCACTTTCACTCAAATAAATTCCCTCTTCCCTCATATCTACTCAGTATGTGCATGGGTTTTCAAATATAAATGCTTATATTTCCATATCAACACTTAAACTTTTAGTGTATTGATCAACTTTAAGGAGGTATAGGAATGTTATGTTATAAGGTATATGCAAATATGACAAACATGGAAATAGGAATGAGAACTTAGTTCTGACCATGGATGGTAGAGACATGTCTTGGCAGTAAGACACAGCCATTATTTGCAGGGTATGGGGCAGCCTACTCCATACACCCACTACCGACTTGTGAAGTACATGTAAGGCAGATGTCGGTAATGGGTTAAAAAGCTTTTCTGTCCAAAATAGACCAATGCCCACATATTGGTAGAGCAATGCTTCAGTTAAAAATATTTGGCAATCTAATCAAATATATATTAATAGGCTATTTAGACAAAATATAAACAAATTATACCCTATGCATTAGATTAGGGATAACTTACTTACTGCAGGAGATTTTACTACTAGACTGCCCAGTGATCCCAAGAACAGGGCTCTAGGCAGATTTTTGTTTCACCAAATAGCAAAGAGCAAATAGCAAAAAGAATTTTGGTAAATCTGATTTGTTGTGTTACATTCAAGGTGAATTCAATTTCTCTTGAATCAATTTGCTCAACTTTTTTAGAATTGCCTTATTAGTAGTGTTGAGCATTCCGATACTGCAAGTATCGGGTATCGGCCGATATTTGCTGTATCGGAATTCCGATACCGAGATCCGATACTTTTGTGGTATCGGGTATCGGTATCGAAACAACATTAATGTGTAAAAGAAATAATTAAAATAAAAAATATTGCTATACTCACCTCTTCGAAGCAGCCTGGACCTCACCGAGGGAACCGGCAGCGTTCTTTGCTTAAAATGCACGCTTTTCCTTCCTTCCGTGACGTCACGGCTTCTGATTGGTCATGTGCCGCCCATGTGGCCGCGACGCGACCAATCACAGCAAGCCGTGACGTAATTTTCAGGTCCTTCTAGGCATTCAGTATTTTAAAATTACATTCCGGCTTTGTGATTGGTCGCGTCGCGGTCACATGGGCGACGCGACCAATCACAAGCCGTGACGTCACGGGAGGCAGGAGACGCGCGCATTTTAAAATGCGCGCGTGTCCAGCCTCCCGTGACGTCACGGCTTGTGATTGGTCGCATCGCCCATGTGACCGCGACGCGACCAATCACAAGCCAGAACGTAATTTTAAAATCCTGAAGGACCTGAAATTACGTCACGGCTTGCTGTGATTGGTTGCGTCGCGGCCACATGGGCGACGCGACCAATCACAAGCCGTGACGTCACGGGAGGCTGGACACGCGTGCATTTTAAAATGCGCGCATCTCCTGCCTCCCGTGACGTCACGGCTTGTGATTGGTCGCGTCGCCCATGTGACCGCGACGCGACCAATCACAAAGCCGGAACGTAATTTTAAAATAATGAATGCCTAGAAGGACCTGAAAATTACATCACGGCTTGCTGTGATTGGTCGCGTCGCGGCCACATGGGCGGCAGGCGACCAATCAGAAGCCGTGGCGTCACGGAAGGAAGGAAAAGCGCGCATTTTAAGCAAAGAACGCTGCCGGTTCCCTCGGTGAGGTCCAGGCTGCGTCGGAGAGGTGAGTATAGCAATATTTTTTATTTTAATTCTTTATTTTACACATTAATATGGTTCCCAGGGCCTGAAGGAGAGTTTCCTCTCCTTCAGACCCTGGGAACCATCAGGGATACCGTCCGATACTTGAGGCCCATTGACTTGTATTGGTATCGGGTATCGGTATCGGATTAGATCCGATACTTTGCCGGTATCGGCCGATACTTTCCGATACTGATACTTTCAAGTATCGGACGGTATCGCTCAACACTACTTATTAGTACAAGAAATTAACTCACTGACTAATCCGATGTTACTCTGATAATGTCCATCTTGTGCATAATACCATCCCGTACTCTTACTCCTGCCCCTCTTATACCCCACTGCATGTACTTCATTGACAAGTGAACATAACTTTGCTAATTTAATGGACATGTCCACAAGTGCTGCTATTAAGCTTTACCTATATTTAAACTAATGAGCTTTTATCCTAGCAGTTTTCTTTCAGGTTTATCTACTAATGGATTTGCTTCATTTTACAAGCATGTATTTTAGGTGTTTACATTCTTTTTACAAGCATGAAAAGGGAAAAACTGCTGATCGTAAAATTCCTCCTGAGATCTTATTTATTATTATTGACCAGAAGAAAATAATATTGTGACAGGAGAGAAGGGTGCCGTTTAAGGCAAAGTTTACACTTGGACAAATTGCATGTATGCTTTTCAAAGAATCTGGGTCAGAAACTCAGAAATTCAAGGTCCTCTACTGTTTCTCTTACGTGGAAAAAATTGAAGTTTTTAAGTTTTTACAATCTTTTATCATTGCAAAATGGACAGCACATAAATTAAATAACACATTTATACTCATTTAACGCCCACTCCATGGTGTCCTGTAAAAAAAAAAAAATAAAAAACAACCATATCGCTCACATGTCTGTCATTCTGTCCCATGCCATAATTCATGTTCATGACAGCTTGGGAACTGCAGATCTCTGACTGGCATTAATGATTTTATTGTGATCAGAGGCAATGTTTGCCGTGCTGTCATGCACATGACAGTGTGGAAAACGCTAAATGTTCGGTCCCCCCATTCAAGTGAATTGGGTCCAGGTTTGGATACTGTTCTGGTATCCAAACCAAACTTTTTTTAACTGTTTGGCCTTACCTGCCGGAACCAGAACATCCAGGGGTTCTCCCATCACTATTACTAAGGAGTTGTAGGCACTCTATATTCTGATATAAGGCACCATCATACTGCACAATATATATTCGACACTGGCTGTATCATTTGAGGCATGTGTGCTTAACTCTGAAACACTGTGTTGCTTAATAGTCTTTGGTCACATAGCTGCATAGGAAATTAGTGGGGCAGGGGGGTCTTTGGCAGCTTCTCCATGCTCACTCCCCTTGAGTTATAGGTCTCTCCCAATACATGCAGGGAGAGACCTGTCACTCTAAAGCACTGCAGCTATTAAAGAATGCTAGTCGCTGACAAACTGCAGCATTTCAGAGTTAAACATACCTGGCTGAGATAATGCAGCCAGTGTCTGATATGCTACGGATTGGGAAGCATGTATTAGGGCTCATACTCACTTGCGCCAGACTCGGATGAGTCTCGCATGGCAATACCCAGCAGCTCTGATCGGAGCATGCGTCCGCATAGGAATACATGCAGCCACACGCTCGGCTCCTCTGTGCCAGGTGCAGTGCTGGGTATTGCCGTGCGAGACTCATCCGAGTCTTGCGCAAGTGAGTATGAGCCCTTAGCTGGCAGGTTCACTTTATTAACTATTTCCAGAGTGTAACATATGCTCTGACAACCTTCCATATGTGACAAAGCTTTGGTCGCATGCACCTCACATGTTCATAGAACCACGATGCTGTAAGAGTGCAGTAAAAAAAATTTGAAAGTCAACCTATGTTAATGTGCATTTATATGCCTATATAGTGGTATGAGTCAGAGGCTTCAGTCGTGGGTGAATAATGGGAGTATTTCCTTGTGAAAACCTCTGATACAGTACACTGCAACATGAACAAAGCAACATTTAGTACATTTTTCCTAACAAGTTGCAGAAAAAGACACATTCTAGCAAACATCAATCAAGCATCTGTATTTAAATCTACTTTCTGCAACTAAACCTCATAAAAATGTTGATAACTTTGCTAATGTTTAAAATGAAACAAAAGTTAAAGAAATAGATAATTTAGAAGATTTGTTGTAGCTGAAATCATGCTAGAAATGCTAGCGATGTGTTTCATTTTGCTCATGGCACCATCTTGTGGTTACTGCTACTAATAAACTACTAAAACATGGAACAATTTTTCTAATAAAACATGGAACAATTTTTCTAATAATTCAGATCTTTAGTGACAGCTATAGTGACATGTGAAAACCCTAATATATTTGACCCTTAGTCTACAATTTAATATAATTCTAAAATAAAGCAAAGGTCTATTGCCATTTGAAATATTCTCTTAAGTTCTGTCATTTTTAGAAATACATTAGGAGCCTTTTACCCAGAAAAGAACAAATTCTCTGACTGGCCTCATAGGTGGCTTGAAAGCATTATTATATTAACAATTGTGCTAATGGAGTTCGCCTAATGTGGCAATGAAAATACATATGCAAAGAGTGGTCATTGTTTCTAAAGTTCTAATATTTAATTATATTTTTCCATGCAATTTAGTTGAGCCTTGAATTATTTTTGTTAGGTGGTACATAGAATTACTTATTTTCTTTTAGTTTTTGATAGTAAAGAGAATAATTTATATGACATTACTTAGATTTATGAACAAAACTTTGAATATATATTTACATATTTATATATAAATATTAGGGATAAGCAAATCATATATATATATATATATATATATATATATATATATATATATATATATATATATATATATGTATATATATATATATATATATATATATATATATATATATATATATTACACTGTGACATGTAAATGTTTAGGCACCCCTGGTGAACATGACTGTTTTTGTGAACAGTTAAACAAGTTGAAATGATTTTTAAAATGCATGAATTTTAGCCAATTAGACAAACAAATAAAATTAATTTATATAATTTAAACAATGTTATTTTCTGTATTTTATTTTTGATATTCTGTCTCTCAGAGTTAAAATTAGCCCACCCTTAAAATTATAGACTGTTCATGTCTTTGTCAGTGGGCAAACTTACAAAATCATCAAGGGATCAAATACTTATTTCCCCCACTGTATATTGTTATTGTTTATTTTAAAAATTACAAAAAGGAAAATGAGTCAATGCAAAGTTTGGGCACCCTTTGATATTAATGCGCTCAGATAACTTTTTATCAAGGTTTATAAGCGGTCATAAATGTGTAAATAACTCATGAAATAATAAAGTTATGTTAAAACCAAGCACACCATTGTTTTTCTTGTGAAATGCTCAATAAGTTTGATGTGTCACAAGACCCTCTTCACATTGGAAAAAATAAAGTTGGATCCAAAACGTCTGACTAATATCTGCCATGGTTATCACCCATTTTGAAAAGTTTCCCCCCTCCCATATACTAATGTGCCACAAACAGGAAGTTGAAATCACCAACCATTCCCATTTTATTTAGGTGTATCCATATAAATGGCCCACCCTGTATACTTGGCTACATTGGAGTCTATGATGCCACTGCATCTTTAAATTGATAATTAGTACTGTTGAGCGATACCTTCCGATATTTGAAAGTATCGGTATCGGATTGTATTGGCCGATATCCGAAAAATATCGGATATCGCCGATACTGATACCCGATACCAATACAAGTCAATGGGACACAAATATCGGAAGTGATCCTGGATGGTTCCCAGGGTCTGAAGGAGAGGAAACTCTCCTTCAGGCCCTGGGATCCATATTCATGTGTAAAATAAAGAATAAAAATAAAAAATAGGGATATACTCACCCTCTGACGCGCCCTGGTTGTAACCGCTGCAACCGGCAGCCTCCGTTCCTAAGAATGAGCGAGTGAAGTACCTTCGATGACGTCGCGGCTTGTGATTGGTCGCGTGAGCGGTCACGTGAGCAGTTACGCGACCAATCACAAGACCGCGATGTCATCGCAGGTCCTTCACTCGCTCATTCTTAGGAACGGAGGCTGCCGGTTGCAGCGGCTACAACCAGGGCACGTCAGAGGGTGAGTATATCCCTATTTTTTATTTTTATTCTTTATTTTACACGTGAATATGCATTCCGATCCCGATTCCCGATATCGCAAAAATATCGGAACTCGGTATCGGAATTCCGATACCGCAAATATCGGCCGATACCCGATACTTGCGGTATCGGAATGCTCAACTCTAATAATTAGTGCTTATATCTGTCTACAGTAGTAATGATGCTTCTGCACCTTTAAATCACTAAATGGGTATTTTTTTCTCCAATAATTGATTCTTTGCATATTCCCAGATCACTTGCATCTTATATGTATATAGAATTGAGGTTTATTTACCCAATACACCGCATATTTAATTTTTGAGATGTATCTAATAGGAAATCTATGATTAGCACTGCTATGTGGTTCAGATATCAGAAGTAATGTCTCTTGCTTTCAAACAACCAGATGTGACATCACTTTGCGGACCAGAAGTATACTGCTTGACTGTAACATCCCTGCCGACAGTGCTTCATGGCTTCCCATCTCCCCTCTTACTCACCACTCTGGGCCATGCTGTGAGTTTGTTTCTCTGCCGGCTCCATGTTCTGGGCCTCATGTCCTTGCTTGCTGCTTACCTCCTGGCTGTATGCTTAGGGCAGCGGTCCCGGCATTTCCTGTTTCTTAAAGTGACTGTGAGCACCTTTCTAAAGTGTCCCCTTCCAATTGCCAAGAGGCATCAGGTACTTAAGGTATTCAAACCCCTTTGTGGATGCCTGAGCAACGTATTTACTCAGTTAGTGTCTTGCTGCTGAGTTGCCAGGTCCTGTCTTGCTTTATCTCTGTCAGCCACCCAGAGGTGCTTCGTACCCTGGCCTGTACCTGTGTCCTGCATCTCTCGTGTCAGCCACCCAGAAGGGCTTCATACCCTGGCCTGTACCTGTGTCCTGTGTCTCTTGTGTCAGCCACCCAGAGAGGCTTCGTACCCTGGTCTGAGTCCTTGTTTCTTTGCCTTGTCTCGTTCCTGACCCTGTTTGAACTTAGTTCTATACCTGTGTCTGTTTGCATCCCTGTCTGTAACCTTTCATATTCCACTGTGTGCTTTCTTGTTTTCACTCCTTCTCTTTGCTCCGCCTCCTGCGGCTCTGCTCTTTGCTCCACATCCTGCTGATCTGCTCTTTGCTTCACCTCCTGTGGTTCTGCTTTTTGCTCCACCTCAGCAGTTTTGCTCTTTGCTCTGCCTCATGCGGTTCTGCTCTTGCTTTGCCTCCTGCGGTTCTGCTCTTGCCCCACCTCCTGCAGTTCTGCTCTGCTCTGCCTCCTGTGGTTCTGCTATACTCCCATCTCACCTCCTGCAGCTCTGTCCTGCTCTCCGCATCGTGCGGCTTTTCTCTGCTCCTGCTCCATGCACTGTATGTCCTTGTCCCTCCTGTATAGTTCTTTCCTGTTCCTTTATGCCTCTAGTCTGAACTGATCCCTACCTGTTTCCTTATCGCACACGTACCTGCCTATGTTCCTGTCCTACCTGAACCAGTTTCAGCCCTCTAGCTGTGCCTGCCTGCCTGCCAGAGTTTCAGCTGTGCCTGCCTGCCAGAGTGCCAGCCATGCCTGCCAGAGTACCAGTCATTCCCTTCTGTACTTGCTTGCACCTGTCACTTGTGTTTTGTCCCTCAATGGGATCAGCTGCCACAGCCAGACACCACCCTGGAGTGGTACCAGGCAGCTACCTGTTGCACAAGCCTGACCTCATCATCAGAGGCTCCAGTGAATACCAAGGTAGCTGTTTAGTCACTCCCCTTCCAGGGTAGTCACATTTGTGGCACAGTGATGCCACAATCCCCTCGTTCACGCCACCCAGTCAGGGCGTGAGCATAACAGTTTGCTCAGGTTATGGTTCCTGCTGAGTCCCATGGTCCTTTGCTCTCAGAGCAAGATGAACTTTCTCCCTTCCAGATTGAGCAACTGGATATTTGATTTAGCCGATCAGAGATCCGTAACTTCACTGCACCACCCACAATCATAGTCCCTTCCTATGTAATTACTCAACCGTGATCCGTCCCAGTGGATCTGCCTATTTTCGATGGGGATCCAAAGCAGTGCTGTATGTTTTTGGAACTTTGCTTGCAATACCTCAAAAATTATGCTCCTTATTTCACCACTGATCAGATAAAGGTGGGCTTTCTAATGTCTTAACTGGCTGGAGATGCCTTGGAATGGCTCAACCCCCTCTGAGAAACAGGGGATCCCATTATCTAAGACCTAGAGGCCTTCCTGATGGCCTTCCGTAAAGCCTTTGATGTGCCTAGTCCAGCTTCTGCAGCGAAATCTTACCTCTCTAGGTTCCAGAGGCGATCCAGATGGGTGAAACCCATGAGAAAGCTGTCACGTCAGACCACAATCATCCAAAACTCATCTGTTCCTCAACCTGTCAAAGTAGCTACCCGAGCCAAACCCAAAAAGGCTGATAAGAGTAGGCTGGCAGAACAGCAGCCCGTATCCAGTTGTAAGAAGAGAATGCGGCATCACTGCGGTAGTGAGGAACATCCTGACAGTCTCTGCCCAGAGAACCTTAAGATCCAAAACCTTGGGTCAGTAGGAGAGGCTGCCCTTGGTGAGAGTATCTCCTCTCCACCTAGATCTATGACTGTTTTGTTGCCTTCTGGGAGCTTTGGTGTATAAAGCCGCCAGCCATATGGAATTGGTTGATGAGCTCTGTTCTTCAGCTCCAGAATCCGGCAGGGGTGTTATTTGCAGATGGCCTAGCCCTACCTATGAGCAGTCTAGTTTTGAATGGACAACTACAGCTCTAAGTCGGAGCATTATACACCGAGAGGTTCGTCTTCCACGTGCTGTCCGTTATACCCATCGGTCATTCAGAGCTGAGAACTCTACTTCCCATTCCGGTCTGGAGACCCAGTGTAGTGCTGCATTTGGAACTGCCAAATCACGAGAGGTGTCTAGTTCCTATACGTCGAGGTCAATCAACAGTGTCATCACCTTCTCCACCTGATCTCCTGGTCGTTGAGTCATGGTGTGCTGATGTCACTGAAGAAAGGGAAGCAGTGGCGCTCTCTCCATACATCTCTAATCGCGATACCTGTGATCTGTTTCAGGAACATCCCTGCCGCTTCCTTTGGACAATGGGCTGATGATGGATCCTGAGAGGAAGCCTTCAGATTCTTTGTGGCAGGCAGATGAAGATGTTGAAACTGAAGCTTTTGTGTCTCTGTTTTCCATCAACCTGGAGGAAGAGGTTCAGTTTTCTCGGGGTAACAGGCAGAAGTTGGAGCCAGTAAAGGTGTCTTCAGTTTCCAAGTGGCCGGTAGATGTAGATGTCAAAAAGGAACTTTCCAAGTCCCTGCTTTCCATTAACCTGGAAGAAGTCCAGGTCATTGTATCCTCAGAGATGAGAGCTGATGCCATAGGGCACAGAGAGATTTGGCATTCTGAGATTCCTGATGTCATGCCTGCCTCTTTCTACCCTAAGGATGTCATGGTGGGCTGAACTGTGTGTGGTCCTACATTTCTGCAACCCATAGAACATAGAGGCATAATATATTACAAGGATCACTCAAAAGAATGTGTAAAAATATTTACCCTTTATTGACATACACAACAATGTGATACTAAAACCATTTAAAACCAGAAATACCACATACAAGAATACATGCCCATAATAGGGTAAAAAGCCCTGTCCAACTCTTTTAGTTCCTGGTGTAGTGTGCGTTGAATTACCACAAATAGAATCAGAAAATCCTGTTATAAATAAATATATTATGACTCTCTGTTTAATGGGTTTCATCATTCTAAATTGGGCATAACACAGGTGATCCGCTTTAATTTTGCTGGTGTCCTCCTTGTCCAAAATTTCCTATACTTCTGCAGATCATCCTAGTGGGCTTGAAGAAGAGGGGGCATAAATGGGGGAACTGTGACATCCCTGCCGGCATCGCTGCATGGCTTCCCATCTCCCCGCTTACCCACCACTCTGGGCCATGCTGTGAGTTCAGTCTCCTGCCAGCTCCATTCTCTGCACAACATGTCCTTGCTTGTTGCATACCTCCTGGCTGCATGCTTAGGGCGGCGGTCCCGGCACTTCCTGTTTCTTATAGTGACTGTGTGCACCTACCTAAGGTGTCCCCTGCCAATTGCCAAGAAGTATGAGGTACTTAAGGCATTACGACCCCTAGGGGGATGCCTGAGCAACATATTTACTCAGGTAATGTCTTGCTGCTGAGTTGCCAGGTCCTGTCTTGCTTTATCGCTCGTGTCAGCCATCCAGAGGGGTTTCTTACCCTGGCCTGTACCTGTGTCTCTTGTGTTAGCCACCCAGAGGGGCTTCGTACCCTGGTCTGAGTCCTTGTTTCTGTGACTTGTCCCATTCATGACCCTGTCTGAACTATATCTGTCCTATACCTGTGTCCATTTGTATCCCTGTCTGTAGCCTTTCCTATTCCACTATGTGTTTCCTTGTGCTCACTCCTTCTTCTCTTTGCTCTGCCTCCTAAGGCTCTGCCCCTTGCTCCACCTCCTGTGGCTTTGCTCTTTGCTCCACCTCCTGCAGCCCTGCTCTTTGCTCTGCCTCCTGAGTTTCTGCTCTTTGCTTTGCCTCCTGTGGCTCTGCTCTTTGCTCTGCCTCCTGCGGTTCTGCTCTTTGCTCCGCCTCCTGCAGTTCTGCTCTTTGCTCCACCTCTTGCGGTTCTGCTCTTTGCTCTGCCTCCTGCGGTTCTGCTCTTGCTCCGCCTCCTGCAGTTCTTTTCTTGCTCTGCCTCCAGCGGTTCTGCTCTGCTCTGCCTCCTGCAGTTCTGCTCTACTCCTGTGTCACCTCCTGCAAATCTGTCCTGGACTCCGCATCATGCAGCTTTGCTCTGCTCCTGCTCTGCACCCTGTGTGTCCTTGTCCCTCTTGTATAGTTCTTCCCTGTTCCTTTATGCCTCTAGTCTGAATTGGTCCCTACCTATTTCCTTATCCCACACATACCTGCCTATGTTTCTATTCTACCCGAACCAGTTCCAGTCCCGCTAGCCATGCCTTCCTGCCAGAGTGCCAGCCATGCCCGCCTACCTGCCAGAGTGCCAGCCATACCCGCCTGCCTGCCTGCCAGAGTGCCAGTCATGCCTGCCTGCCTGCCAGAGTGCCAGCCATGCCCACCTGCATGCCAGGATGCCTGCCGTGCCCACCAGAGTATCAGCTGTGCCTATGCGTACTTGCTTGCACCTCTCACTTGTGTTTTGTCCCTCAGTGGAATCAGCTGCCACAGCCAGACACTGCCCTGGAGTGGTACCTGGCAGCTACCTGCTGCACAAGCCTGACCTCATCATCATAGGCTTCAGTGAACGCAAAGGTAGCTGCTTAGTCACACCCCTTCCAGGGTAGCCGAGTTTGTGGCACAGTGGGGCCACCATCCCCTCGCTCATGCCACCCAGTCATGGCGTGAGCATAACATTGACTAAACTATCTATACTCTTTGCTATAATTACAGATAATTTGGGATCGTCCAGTAGCTTTACTGATACTACTTATACTTATGGGCTATACCTTGATGCCATGGTAGTATTGTAGACGTCCTTTGCACTCATTATATTTTGATCATTACCCTATTGTCAGAAAGCCTAATGTAATATATATGATTAATAATTTTATGAGAGAATTAGGTCTCTGTATATTCCTCAGTTAATTGTACTTTTATGGTCAGCACTTTTAATTATTAGTCTATTAAAGTTTATGCTTTATTCTCACCATTTGCTGTTATATACAAGAAATGAAAAATAATATATTTATATATTACATATGCAAACAAACAGCACAGGAAGGTAAATGCTATTGCAGCTATTATTTTTTATGATCATCACAAACAGCTTAAGATTGACTAAACAGACAATAATTAATACTGTGATTGAGTATTCAGGAACTTCTAACCTATAGTGACATCTAGCCAGTGATGGTTGGAGAGAATATACAAGTTGCCATATTACATTAAATGGGTTATTTCTGCAAACCAACAGCAAAATGAGTTTACATAGACTTAGCTATACTGAAAAGGAAACATTAACCAGCCAGTCTGACCTGCAGACATCATGGTTTAGGGAAGGAGAAGTTAAAAGGGTTTTCCATATAATTTAGCAAGGTAACTGGATCTGTAAAAAATAACAAACTCATTCATATTTACCTAGCTGTGATCTGTGAGACATTCAGTATTGATGTCAAGGCTGCACAAGGTGCTAAACAGCTGTGGCCTGTGATTGGTTGCAGTGGTTTATGATGGAGTGCTGCTCAAAGTCACCTAACCACTGCAGTTAATCATAGGCTTCATCAATCTGGAGGATGATTACATGGTAACATCATCGCATCATGTTTTTGTACAGTTCATGCAACATCCTATGCTGGCTCCAGGTGGGTGCCGGTAGTTGATATGATTAAAGGGAACCTGTCACCCCCCCCAGGGCCTATTAAGGTGAAAGAGCCACCTTCAGCAGCACTAAGGCTGCATTCTGAGAAGGTGGTTCTTATGCTTATTATCCATAGGAAAGCTGAAATATTCACTTTTATAAACTGCGCACCATACCTATATTGAGTCCAGGGAGCAGCCGTCCATCATCCTACTGGGCACCGCCTCCTCTCTGTCTTGTGCTGTCACAGGCGCCTGCGCTCTGCAATTATTTCTCGGACATGCGCCGTGCATGTTGCCCTGGAACTTACATCAAGTGATGTAAGTAGATCGCGCCTGCATACAGTGCCGGATTCCCAGCCCTGCAGTGTGAATAAATCATAACACACTGCAGAGCGGGATCTTGGGCCTCCGCTACACTCAGGCGTGGTATCACTAGATCAGCTGATATGAGCTCCAGGGCAGCGTGCACAACGCATACCCAAAAAATGAGAGTGCAGGAACCGGTGACGTGAGGAAGCACAGGAGGCAGTGCCCATTGCACTGAGGGGATGATGGATGGCTGCGAGGGGGCTGAGTCAGGGGGAGAAAACATACCCCCAGACTTAATACAGGTATGGCGGGCAATTTATAAAAGTGAATATTTCAGCATTATTAGGGATCAAAAACATAAGAGCCACCTTTACAGAATGCAGCCTTAGTGCTGCAGAAGGTGGCTTTTTTACCTTAATAGGCCCTGGGGGTTGACTGGTTCCCTTTAAGCTTGTATTTGTATTTGAAAGGAAAACACCTTTACACAAAATAAAATCTAGTTTTCCATTGGAAAAAATAAAGTTGGATCCAAAATGGTCGACTTCAAAATGGCTACCATGGTCATGACCCATCTTGAAAAGTTTTCCCCCTCCCATATACTAATATGCCACAAACAGTAAGTTTATATCACCAACCATTCCCATATTTTTTTGGTGTATCTATATAAATGGCCCACCCTGTACATACAGCTCTGGCAAAAATTAAGAGACCACCATATCAAAACCCTGTCATGGGCAGCCCAATCTTCAAACCTGAACCCCATTGAAAAACTCTGGAATGTAATCAAGAGGATGATGGATAGTAACAAGCATCAAGCAAAGAAGAACTGCTTAAATTTTTGCGCCAGAAGCAATGTGACAGACTGGTGGAAAGCATGCCAAGACGCTTGAAAGCTGTGATGTCATGGTTATTCCACAAAATATTAATTTCTGAACTTTTCTTGAGTTAAAACATTAGTATTGTTGTTTCTAAATGATTATGAACTTGCTATTTGAGGTCTGAAAGCACTGTTGTTTTTAATTTTGACCATTTCTCCTTTTCAGAAAAAAAATGCAAAATGTATTGCTTGAAAATTCAGAGACGTTGTCAGAAGTTCATAGAATAAAAGAACAAATTACATTTTACTCAAAAACATACCTATAAAGAGAAAAAAGACAAACTGAAAATTTTGCAGTGGTCTCTTAATTTTTGGCAGAGATACATACTGTATGTATATATATATATATATGTATATTTATATATATATATATATATATATATATATATATATACACACACACAGTACAGACCAAAAGTTTGGACACACCTTCTCATTTAAAGATTTTTCTGTATTTTCATGACTATGAAAACTGTACATTCACACTGAAGGCACCAAAACTATGAATTAACACATGTGGAAGTAGCAGTCATCAAAGCAAAGGGTGGCTACTTTGGAGAACCTAGAATATAAGACATAATTTCAGTTGTTTCACACTTTTTTGTTAAGTATATAATTCCACATGTATTAATTCATAGTTTTGATGCCTTCAGTGTGAACGTACACTTTTCATTGTACTATGTACTACTGTACATAGTTATAAAACACATTATATTTGTAATGTCTAAATAATACCTGTACTCTCAACAATGCAAATAGTAAGGTACAGTGTGTTAAAAGTACCGTATATACTCGAGTATAAGCCGAGATTTTCAGCCAACTTTTTTGGGCTGAAAGTAACCCTCTCGGCTTATACTCGAGTCATGCCCAGGGGTCGGCAGGGGAGGGGGAGCGGAGCTGTGTAATAATACTCACCTGCTCCTGGCGTGGTCCCTGCACGTCTTTTCCCCGGCGCCGGCAGCTTATTCCTGTAGTGAGCGGTCACATGGTACTGCTCATTACAGTAATGAATAACTCAGTGAGTATAACTCAGTGCACTATATTCACCTGCTCCCCTTTCCACCGTCGGCGCCAATGCGTCTTCCCCATCCTCTGCAGTGATGCTCAGGTCAGAGGGCGCGATGACGTGATTAGTGCACACCACTCTCTGCCTGAACAGTCAGTTCTAAGTGCGCAGAAGACACAGCGGCGCTCGGCTGTGGAACGGGAAAGTTGAGTATAGCAAGTGCCGGGGGCTTGAGAGGTGAGTATGTGATTTTTTTATTTTTTTAATCGCAGCAACAGCATGTGGGGCAAATGTCTATATGGAGCATCTTATGGGGCCATATGCAGCATTATATGGGGCAATTATTTGTATGGAGCATCTTATGGGGCCATGTGCAGCATTACATGGGGCAATTATCTGTATGGAGCATCTTATGGGGCCATGTGCAGCATTATATGGTGCAATTATCTGTATGGAGCATCTTATGGGGCCATGTGCAGCATTATATGGGACAAATATCTGTATGGAGCATCTTATGGGGCCATGTGCAGCATTATATGGGACAAATGTCTGAATGGAGCATCTTATAGGGCCATGTGCAGCATTATATGGGGCAAATATCTGTATGGAGCATCTTATGGTGCCATGTGCAGCATTATATGGGGCAAATATCTGTATGGGGCCATGTGCAGCATTATATGGGGCAAATATCTGTATGGAGCATCTTATGGGGCCATAATCAGCATTTGTGCAGCATTATTTGGAGCAAATGTCTCTATGGAGCATCTTATGGGGCCATAGTCAGCATTTGTGCAGCATTGCATGGGGCAAATGTCTGTATAATAAAAAATAAATGTCTGTAATAAAAAACAACAACATAATCACGTTCCTCCATCATGTTCTCATACACTTTATGCAGTTAATAGCCTCTGTGTCTGTACTGTTACATACTTAGGCAGTTAACTGGTTCATGCAGCTTTACATGAACACCCGAGCCTTACACTATGGCTGGTCCAAATAACTAAAGCAATTGTTACCATCCACCTCTTGTGTCTCCCCTTTTCCTCATAGATTGTAAGCTTGCGAACAGCAGGGCCCTCATTCCTCCTGGTATCTGTTTTGAACTGTGATTTCTGTTATGCTGTAATGTCTATTGTCTGTACACGTCCCCTCTATAAGTTGTAAAGCGCTGCGGAATATGTTGGCGCTATATAAATAAAATTATTATTATTATTATTATTATTATGTATAGAGCATCTTATGGGGTCATAATCAACATTTGTGCAGCATTATATGGGGCATATTTTACTATGGAACATCTTATGGAGCCCATCATAAACTCTATGGAGCATTATATGGGGCGTATTTTGTATGGAGCATGTTATGGGGCCATCATGAACTGTATGGAGCATTATATGGGGATACTGATTCAATAGGGATATTCAAAAACATTTAACCTACCGATGTCTCAATTAATTGTTCTTTTATTGGTATCTATTTTTATTTTTGAAATTTACCAGTAGCTGCTGTATTTTCCACGCTAGGCTTATACTTGAGTGATTAAGTTTTCCCAGTTTTTTGTGGCAAAATTAGGGGGGTCGGCTTATACTCGGGTCGGCTTATACTCGAGTATATACGGTAGTACTGAAAATGTGCAATAGCACAACCACACAGTGATGGGAAGGTAAAATCCTTCTCTAACTCCAATATTCAACATATTTGTCCTATGATTGATGCAAATGAGCAGTGATAGACAGTATGGGCATATGCTGAAAATAATATAATATAGTAGACTAAGCTTGCTACTATGTTGTGTGATGGATGTGCCAGTAATGTCACCCTAAATTTGCTGTGGTGTTTACTTCTATGTTGCAATTGATAGTAGAACACAGGGAGTGTTCCATGATAGACTATACATCTTGCTAGTTGATGAAAAGGAAATCTTTTATGCAATGGTCATGTTCCAAATAGCATTGTGCGCACATGGAAGATATGACACATGTCCTCAGCATGTGACATCACTGCTGCCTCCTGTAGTGACAAATAAGCAGTGCTACTCCAATAATTTCAGAAGAACATAGCCTTCTTCACTATAAAATATGTCCTATCTGCAAGTGCTTTCTTATGCAGGTGCAGTAATGGCTAAAAGTGTTGGCACCCTTGAAATTGTTCAAGACAATGAAGTACTTCTGCAAGAAAATTATTTCAATTACACATGTTTTGCTATACATGTGGTTATTTCCAATGTGTGTATTGGAATGACACAAAAAACAGAGAAATAAAGGCAAATTGGACATAATTTCACATTAAAGATCAGAAATGTGCCGGACAAAATAGTTTCCACCTTCAACTTAATATTTGATAGCACACAAATTATTGCAATCAATCGATTCCTTGATTTTACTATCAACAAGCTTCTTTCATCTCTCAACTGGAACTTTGGATCACTCTTCTTTGGAAAACTGCTCTAGGTCTTTTATATTTGAAGGGTGCCTTCTCCCATCAGCAATTATAAGATGTCTCTACAGGTGTTCAATGGGATTTAGATCTGGACCCATTGCTGGCCACTTCAGAACTCTCCAGCACTTTGTTCCATACTTTTCTATGTTCGTCTTGAAGTACGTTTGAGGTTGTTGTCCTACTTGAAGACCAATGAGACTTACAAATATACTCCCATGGACAACAAGTCATTGTGAAACACAAATTTTATTAGCACAATTAACAATTGTATAAAAGCAAGTAAAAAGGAGAGGTCATACTGAGAAAAGATCATAGGGTAAATATATCAATAATTGGTCCCAGAGTAATCAGAAAGTCAGTTTCAAGTTTGTATGGGTAACTAGATACATCTCATATGCCCATGTGAAAAAAAGAGAGAGAGATAGCATTACTAAGTGGAAAAAGGGATTACAGAATGCTGTAGATAAGCCCCTGATGCCGGTTGGCCTTATCTCATATACGATTTTTGGGGTGACAGATTCCCTGACACCAAACATTCCGGCAAACATTCAGAGTGAAAAGGGGTTGTCCTAGTAGTGGACAACCCCTTTAAGCAAGAGGTCAATGGTCATGGCTAGAGCTCCAATGCTCAGCTGGTAAAGGTACCTAAAGTCTTAATGCAACAATGTTCAAAGAATAAATGTGGGTGATGCTTCAAAACTAGAGTTTAATCAGGTAGCTCAGTTAGATGTAATAAACCCATGGTACATGCATTTAATTCTAACACACCAGAAATATTCAAATATATGCTGAGGCTAGCAAAGTAAGCTAATGATAACTTATTAACGTAAAAATTAATTCAGTCCAAATTATTAAGGTTGTTTATTATTTTAAAACAAATTTCAAAGTGAATTACAACCTATATTCTAGGCTTTTCTAATTGTAATTTATGACATCCTTCTCTTTATGCTGAAACAGTGATTAAAGCAAAGTCTAATTGTACGAAAAAGGTAAAAAACATCAACCTTTAAAACTACATTGTATGAAACTTTAATGAAAAAGTAATCATTTCTATTCTCAGCATGTTACAAGCAGCAGCACACATCTGACCTAGCAGCTGCAGCATGTAGCAACTCTTGAGAGTTCTTGTGGAGGTGAGGAGAATGTAAATTACCAGTTGAATGTTACAACACTGGCAATAGGAGAGAATACATGACATGCAGATGAATTTTAAAAGAAAATATAGTTATTCCCCACCTCATTGCCTGGAGTGTAATAAATAAAACTCAGAATAAAATGAGAATGACTTAGACTCATTAGCTTCATTCCCTTCCTTATATGAAAGGGAATATCTCTTAAATGCTGACATACATCTTTGAGATTTCCCTGAATATTTATATTTTATTTATATGTTTTGCAGCTAATTAGAAGGAGTCTAAATAAACCAGCACATCACCCACAGAAATAAACTCAGGTGACACCTTTTCTTATTTAACAGAAATTATTTTCTTTTTTTTTTACTACAGTACGCTTATGTTTTTAAGAATGACATAAACACCAATTCTCTAATATACATATTCCACTGCTTACCTAGTTATCCATTAGCATGCACATGTTGCATTATGATTATTCTACAGATGGGTTGACAGAGGAATGATTGTGAAGTTAAAATACATAAAGCACTGGCATACTGACAGACATATTGGGTGCAGAGTAAGGATAAGTAAATCTGCATTTGTTAACATTTGGCTGGAAATTTTGATTTGCTTCAAATCTATTTTAAGTGAGTCAAGCTTGCCACAATTGCAATAATAAAGCTATGTATTATGCTCTGATGTCTATCAGCTCTAAACCATAATCTTATATTGGTAAGATAGAGGTTAAAAAGGTTCCCTGCTGGATTTACACTTACTCTTTAAGGCACTATCTCCATCTGTTAGGCGTTAGGATTCTCCTGCTGTGTGGGATAGATCACAAGCATTATTAGGTTCTGTGGTCTCCCATCCAAGTCCAGCCACTGCAATTGCTGCTCAGCACAGAGTTTGGTCCCAGCTTCTTGCTCAGGCTTGTGGTATACATTTGGCTATTGCTGGCTCTTCATCCAAGTCTATGGTAACCAGTGATATGCAGGTGCAGCCTTTAAGCTTTGGAGTCTAAGTCCAAAGATCACCTAACTGAGCCTATCCGTGATGTGGCATCTTCTCATTGGTGGTCGGACATAAGCTGCTCTGATGATGTGGCTGCATTGGATTGGCCCATGGGCGATGTCTTGCCTAACTGGGCATGAGTGTTTTGGGTGGAGCCTAGCATATAAAAGGCTCTCAGCGGCACACGCGGGCACGCTAGTGTCATTTACGTTTGGTGTGTGGGTGGATACTCTACCACTCTGTCTGCATATTTTTGTGTCTGCCTTTGCTTTGAGCCTGAACATGTTGGCAGGCAGGTTGCACACTTATGTGGTTTCGTACCCATGGCTCGCCACCTGAGACTCTAATCTGCTACATGCTTTGGTGCCAGTCAGGCATGGGTTTAGTAGTGTCAGGGCTGTGGTAACTAGCCACTTGGCTTATCATCTGTTTCGTTCATGTGTGCGGTTAGCACAGTCCAGTTACAGAGCAAGGTCTACACTTACGCTAAACTTCTCAGTGAAGGAATATGGTATTGGGCCTAGTGTCATAAGAGTTATTTCTATTGGCTCAGCATCTGCTTCAATTGTGTGTGCAGTTAGCACAGTTTAGTTGCAGAGCAAGCCTAATCGATGTGCTAACTTCCCTGTGACTAGAACAGGGTTTAGCACTCAGTAAACTAAGTGCAGTACCTCTCAGTGAAGTAACTGAGCTTGGTACTCGGTGTTCCGATCACACTGTATGTCGTTAACACAGTGTGTTTAAGATAACGCTTGCTGTTTTGTTCCATCATTGTTCACACTAGCAGCAGTTACACATCTCTGCACTGTGGACACTGGGCTGTGATTGCACTTTATTTTATATTCTATTTAGTGCAATCCGCAAACCCTAACACCATCTTTGGTCCCCTTCACTCTTGGCTGGCACGTCTACTGCCAACTAGGCATCAATGCATACATTGTTATGACTTGTATATGAACTGATGAATTGTAAAACTCTGCGGAATATGTTGAAGCTATATGAATAAAGATTATTAATATTACAATGCACTTCATGAAACCATGACACCACTACACCACCGTTCCATATGATCACATTGCCCCATTTGTTCAAATGGGGCAATGCACTTCATGATGTCATAATGTTATAATATCTGTCAATGCCTAGTTGGTACTGGAAGTGCCAGCCAAGAGTGAGGTGGGCCGGAGACAAAACTGATGCCTAAGTGAGCAAGCATAAAGCCAGCAGATAGTCATAGCAGCTTAGACAGGTGAACTAATAGTTTACTTTTGTTTGTGAATCCAGAGAGAATGATGGGTTACAATTTGGTTGATTCATGCAAAACCAAAAAACTGAGCTGGACTATAAGCTGTTATATGAGCAAAGTTTAAGGGCATATTTAAGCTGTGAACATTTCACAGAAAAAAAACCCAAGGAAAAAAAAAAGATCATATATCGTACAGCAGATAAATATTAGTAGTACATATAAATAACAAAGGGTTCTTAGTTAACATTATTTTGATGAAAAAAACATAAAAGCCATCCCTAGAAGCAGGTTAGGGACGTCCTAATGGGTATACCTTGTGGTGGTTTTTATGATTTTTTTATTTGGTTAGTATTTCACATCAGGATTTGTAAGTCAAAACCAGGGGTGGAAAAATCAGAGGAAACGTATAATAGAAATGCGTCACTACTTTTTCATTAATAGTGTTTTTCACCCACTCCCTGTTTTGGCTTAGAAATACTGATATAAAATACTGAAAATACTGAACTTGTAAACGTGGTTTTAGAGCTCAGCTCCTGCTGCTGCTGAGAAACAGTGATTTCTTATAAAGTTCTGCAAATAAAAAGTAAGTGTCCCTGTGATGTTATAAGGATGTTGGCAATTGCTTTATGGTCCTCAGGAGCTTTAAGCAAAAAGGTTCTACAAGTAATAAAAAGCACACAAAGAGACTGGTTTTATGCAATGATCTAATATGTTTATGTTTCCTGCAAAGATAAAAAGAACAACATAAACTATGCTTAAAATTAGTGATGGGTGAACCCCATAAAGTTTGGGGTCTGTACTAAACACATACTCTTCAGGAAGTCTGTGTAACTGTTTAGGTTCAGCACCCCAAACATTGGGTATTTCCCCACGCTGTCATCTGCATGACAGGGAGAGAAACACTGGCAGATCTGATCAGCTTTTAGATTATCAATGCTGGTAAGAAAGACAGCATCTGTGAACGGTGGTAAAAAGTTTACCTCCGGTCACAGACGCGTCAGCTGATATGAGCACTACTCACATCAGCCTACACCCAATGCCACTAATACCAGAGAGAGCAGGCGTGGCTGATGGGAGTATTCAACAACCAGCGCCTGCGCTATAAATAAATACTGTTTTTTAAAATGATGTGGGTCTGTTCTATTTTTGATAACTAGCATGTCAAAACTGACAGCTGCAGGCTGCAACCCTTAGCTGTTAGCTTTATCATGACTGGTTATCAAGAATAAAGAGGTCAAAATTCCATTTTTATAAATTATTTAAATAAATAATTTAAAAAAACAATGTTGGGTCCCGCCATTTTTGTCTTATAGACGCCTCTCTGTTACTAATTGCTGGGCATGATGTCACCTGAAAATACAAATGTGACATCAACCCCATAAATATGAACCCCACTTGACACCACCACAGGGCAAGTGGGAAGAGCCTGGCAAAGAGCCAGAATTGGTGCATATAATAGATGTGCTTGTTCTGGGGTAGCTGTGTGCTGCTATATTTATCCTAGGTGGCCAATATCCTTGGCCTCTTACAGCCTGAGAATATCAGCTCCCAACTGTCTGCCTTAACTTGGCTGGTTGTCAAAAATTGGGGGACACCATGCCATTATTGATAACCAAGCATGATAAAGCTGATAGCAGATGATTGCTGCCCACAGCTATCAGTTTTTCCATGATGGTTATCAAAAATAGAAAGACTCCACTTAATTTTATTTATTTATGTATAGCACAGGCAGCTGTGTGCTGCTATTTTTAGGCTGGGGGCAATATATGTTGCCTGAACTATCCTTCATGTCAGCAAGCGGCTTGGATGGTAAACATATAATTCATTCCCTGAACTGAACTATCCTGCATGTCTATTGCTCCATTCCCTGACAGCAAGCGGCTTGGATGGTAAACATATCATTCATTCCCTGAACTGAACTATCCTGCATGTCAGCAAGCGGCTTGGATGGTAAACATATCATTCATTCCCTGAACTGAACTATCCTGCATGTCTATTGCTCCATTCCCTGACAGCAAGCGGCTTGGATGGTAAACATATCATTCATTCCCTGAACTGAACTCTTCCTGCATGTCAGCAAGCGGCTTGGATGGTAAACATATCATTCATTCCCTGAACTGAACTATCCTGCATGTCTATTGCTCCATTCCCTGACAGCAAGCGGCTTGGATGGTAAACATATCATTCATTCCCTGAACTGAACTATCCTGCATGTCTATTGCTCCATTCCCTGACAGCAAGCGGCTTGGATGGTATCTGATTCATTCTATCTTCGGCATTGAATCCTGCATATAGCTATATATGTTAGTCATCTTATTATGCATTTGTTTGTGTTTATAGATATTTAACTCACTTTTGCTTGTCCCTATGTAGAGAGATCACATAACTTTTTCAAAGGGGTTTATGATCCATGCAGACCTGGACATTTGTTTATCTGATCACTAGTGTTGAGCATTCCGATACCGCAAGTATCGGGTATCGGACGATACTTGCGGGTATCGGAATTCCGATACCGAGATCCGATACTTTTGTGGTATCGGGTATCGGTATCGAAACAACATTAATGTGTAAAAGAAAGAATTAAAATAAAAAATATTGCTATACTCACCTCTCCGACGCAGCCTGGACCTCACCGAGGGAACCGGCAGCGTTCTTTGCTTAAAATGCGCGCGTTTACTTCCTTCCGTGACGTCACGGCTTGTGATTGGTCGCGTGCCGCCCATGTGGCCGCGACGCGACCAATCACAGCAAGCCGTGACGTAATTTTCAGGTCCTGAATGCCTAATTCTAGGCATTCAGGATTTTAAAATTACGTTCCGGCTTGTGATTGGTCGCGTCGCGGTCACATGGGCGACGCGATAAATCACAAGCCGTGACGTCATGGGAGGCAGGAAACGCGCGCATTTTAAAATTACGTCACGGCTTGTGATTGGTTGCGTGCCACCCATGTGACCGCGACGCGACCAATCACAGCAAGCCGTGACGTAATTTTCAGGTCCTGAATGCAGAATTAGGCATAAAGGACCTGAAATTACATCACGGCTTGCTGTGATTGGTCGCGTCGCGGTCACATGGGCGGCACGCAACCAATCACAAGCCGTGACGTAATTTTAAAATGCGCGCGTTTCCTGCCTCCCATGACGTCACGGCTTGTGATTGGTCGCGTCGCCCATGTGACCGCGACGCGACCAATCACAAGCCGGAACGTAATTTTAAAATCCTGAATGCCTAGAATTAGGCATTCAGGACCTGAAAATTACGTCACGGCTTGCTGTGATTGGTCGCGTCGCGGCCACATGGGCGGCACGCGACCAATCACAAGCCGTGACGTCACGGAAGGAAGTAAACGCGCGCATTTTAAGCAAAGAAGGCTGCCGGTTCCCTCGGTGAGGTCCAGGCTGCGTCGGAGAGGTGAGTATAGCAATATTTTATATTTTAATTCTTTCTTTCACACATTAATATGGATCCCAGGGCCTGAAGGAGAGTTTCCTCTCCTTCAGACCCTGGGAACCATTCAGGATACCGTCCGATACTTGAGTCCCATTGACTTGTATTGGTATCGGGTATCGGTATCGGATTAGATCCGATACTTTGCCGGTATCGGCCGATACTTTCTGATACCGATACTTTCAAGTATCGGACGGTATCGCTCAACACTACTGATCACTACATTTATTGTGTCCTGCTGTCTCAACTGAGTTAGATTGATTGGTAACAAGAGGGGGAGAAACACCCTTTTCCAAAAAAAAAAAAAAAGTGAGATCTAAGAGCTAGCCTTCTATAAATGTAGACATAGCTTGGGGATGGATTCATGCAGGGGTGCATTCATGCACTATTATTCGTGTACTTTTTTTTCAAAGTATGACACAGTTATAACATGGCAGTTAGACAGGGCAGGAGACAGGTAAGACAACCTAAACCTACTCCCTATTCACTTGAAACAGAACAAATACACACCATATGTATCTGTATAATCTATATCCTGGCTGCTGCATTCACTGCATAAACTCTTTAACCCCTTAAGCCCCGAGGGTGGTTTGCACGTTAATGACCGGGCCAATTTTTACAATTCTGACCACTGTCCCTTTATGAGGCTATAACTCTGGAACGCTTTGACGGATCTTGGCGATTCTGCATTGTTTTCTTGTGACATATTGTACTTCATGATAGTGGTAAAATTTATTCTATATAACTTGCGTTTATTTGTGAAAAAAACGGAAATTTGGCGAAAATTTTGAAAATTTCGCAATTTTCCAACTTTGAATTTTTATGCCCTTAAATCATATGTCACGCAAAATACTTAATAAGTAACATTTCCCACATGTCTACTTTACATCAGCACAATTTTGGAACCAAAATTTTTTTGTTAGGGAGTTATAAGGGTTAAAATTTGACCAGCAATTTCTCATTTTTACAACACCATTTTTTTTTAGGGACCACATCTCATTTGAAGTCATTTTGAGGGGTCTATATGATAGAAAATACCCAAGTGTGACACCATTCTAAAAACTGCACCCCTCAAGGTGCTCAAAACCACATTCAAGAAGTTTATTAACCCTTCAGGTGTTTCACAGGAATTTTTGTAATGTTTAAATAAAAATGAACATTTAACTTTTTTTCACACAAAATTTATTTCAGCTCCAATTTGTTTTATTTTACCAAGGGTAACAGGAGAAAATGGACCCCAAACGTTGTTGTACAATTTGTCCTGAGTATGCTGATACCCCATATGTGGGTGTAAACCATTGTTTGTGCGTATGGCAGAGCTTGGAAGGGAAGGGAAGGAGCGCCATTTGACTTTTCAATGCAAAATTGACTGGAATTGAGATGGGACGCCATGTTGCGTTTGGAGAGCCCCTGATGTGCCTAAACATTGAAACCCCCTACAAGTGACACCATTTTGGAAAGTAGACCCCCTAAGGAACTTATCTAGATGTGTGGTGAGCACTTTGACCCACCAAGTGCTTCACAGAATTTTATAATGCAGAGCCGTAAAAATAAAAAATCATATTTATTCATAAAAATGATCTTTTCGCCCCCAATTTTTTATTTTCCCAAGGGTAAGAGAAGAAATTGGACCCAAAAAATGTTGTGCAATTTGTCCTGAGTACGCTGATACCCCATATGTGGGTGTAAACCATTGTTTGGGCGCATGGCAGAGCTTGGAAGGGAAGGAGCGCCATTTGACTTTTCAATGCAAAATTGACTGGAATTGAGATGGGACGCCATGTTGCGTTTGGAGAGCCCCTGATGTGCCTAAACATTGAAACCCCCCACAAGTGACACCATTTTGGAAAGTAGACCCCCTAAGGAACTTATCTAGATGTGTTTTGAGAGCTTTGAACCCCCAAGTGTTTCACTACAGATTATAACGCAGAGCCATGAAAATATATATATTTTTTTTCTCAAAAATGATTTTTTAGCCCCCAGTTTTGTATTTTTACAAGGGTAACAGGATAAATTAGACCCCAAAAGTTGTTGTCCAATTTGTCCTGAGTACGCTGATACCCCATATGTGGGGGGGAACCACTGTTTGGGCGCATGACAGAGCTCGGAAGGGAAGGAGCGCCATTTGGAATGCAGACTTAAATGGATTGGTCAGCAGCCGTCGCGTTGCATTTGCAGAGCCCCTGATGTACCCAAACAGTACAACCCCCCCCACAAGTGACCCCATATTGGAAACTAGACCTCCCAAGGAACTTATCTAGATGTGTTGTGAGAACTTTGAACCCCCAAGTGTTTCACTAAAGTTTATAGCGCAAAGCCGTGAAAATAAAAATTCTTTTTTTTCTTCACAAAAATTATATTTTAGCCCCCAGTTTTGTATTTTTACAAGGGTAACAGGATAAATTAGACCCCAAAAGTTGTTGTCCAATTTGTCCTGAGTATGCTGATACCCCATATGTGGGGGGGAACCACTGTTTGGGCGCATGACAGAGCTCAGAAGGGAAGGAGCGCCATTTGGAATGCAGACTTAAATAGATTGGTCTGCAGACGTCACGTTGCATTTGCAGAGCCCCTGATGTACCCAAACAGTACAAACCCCCCACAAGTGACCCCATATTGGAAACTAGACCTCCCAAGGAACTTATCTAGATGTGTTGTGAGAACTTTGATCCCCCAAGTGTTTCACTACAGTTTATAACGCAGAGCTGTGAAAATAAAACATCTTTTTTTTCCCACAAAAATGATTTTTAGCCCCCCAAATTTTTATTTTCCCAAGGATAACAAGAGAACTTGGACCCCAGAAGTTGTTGTTCAATTTGTCCCGAGTACGCTGATAACCCATATGTTGGGGTAAACCCCTTTTTGGGCGCACGGGAGAGCTCGGAAGGGAAGGAGCACTGTTTTACTTTTTCAACGCAGAATTGGCTGGAATTGAGATTGGACGCCATGTCGCGTTTGGAGAGCCCCTGATGTGCCTGGACAGTGGAAACTCCCCAATTCTACCTGAAACCCTAACCCAAACACACCCCTAACCCTAATCCCAACGGTAACCCTAACCACACCCCTAGCCCTGACACACACATAATTCTAATCCCAACCCTAATCCAAACCGTAAATGTAATCCAAACCCTAACCCTAACTTTAGCCCCAACGCTAACTTTAGCCCCAACCCTAACCCTAACTTTACCTCCAACCCTAGCCCTAACCCTAACCCTAACTTTAGCCCCAACCCTAACCCTAGCCCTAACCCTAACCCTAACCCTAGCCCTAATGGGAAAATGGAAATAAATACATTTTTTTTATTTTATTATTTTTCCCTAACTAAGGGGGTGATGAAGGGGGGTTTGATTTACTTTTATAGCGTTTTTTATATCGGACTTTTATGATTGGCAGCTGTCACACACTAAGGCTTGTTTCACACTTGCGTTTTTATCTGCATGCATGCGTGAAAAAACGCATGTAAATGCGGTAAAACGCATGCGTTTCTTAGACGATGCGTTTTTATAGAAAAACACAAGAAAACAAGAAAACACAAGAAAAAACAAGAAAACCCTAACCCTAACCCTACCCCTAACCTTAACCCTAAACGTAACTGAAATACGTGGCACTGAAATACGTGGCACTGAAATACGTGGCACTGAAATACATGCAACTGAAATACGTCGTACTTAAATATGTGGCACTTAAATACGTGGCACTGAAATACGTGGCACTTAAATACGTGGCACTTAAATACGTGGCACATAAATACGTGGCACTTAAATACGTGGCACTATGACTGTCAGAAAATGTTCATTAAACGGTTAGGGGTGAGGCTAGGGGTAGAGTTAGAGTTAGGGTTTGGATCCCTTTATCACCTTGATGGTGGTGGGTGGCTTTTCAGTGTGTTTTCTGTTTTTTTCGATAAAAACGCATGCGTTTTTAACGCAAACAAACGCATGTGCTTAAAAACGCATGCATTTACATAGACTGCAATGCATTTTTTGCCGCGAAAAAACGCCGCAAGAAAATACTGCAGGTTGTATTTCCGAAAATGAATGCATGCAGAAAAAAACGCATGCGTTTGAAAACGCGACCAAACGCGTACAAAAAAAACGCATGCGTTTTTAATGTTAAATATAGGGAAAAAAAGCATGCGTTTTTTTGTGCAAAAAACGCTGCAGACAAAAACGCAAGTGTGAAACCAGCGACGCTTTTTATAGCAAAAAAGTTTTTGCATCTTCACATTTTGAGACCTATAATTTTTCCACATTTTGCTCCACAGAGTCATGTGAGGTCTTGTTTTTTGCGGGACGAGTTGACGTTTCTATTGGTAACATTTTCGGACACGTGACCATTTTTTATCACTTTTTATTCCGATTTTTGTGAGGCAGAATGACCAAAAACCTGCTATTCATGAATTTCTTTTGGGAGAGGCGTTTATACCATTCCACGTTTGGTAAAATTGATAAAGCAGTTTTATTCTTTGGGTCAGTACGATTACAGCGATGCCTCATTTATATCTTTTTTTATGTTTTGGCGCTTTTATACGATAAAAACTATTTTATAGAAAAAATAATTATTTTGGTATCGCTTTATTCTCAGGACTATAACTTTTTTATTTTTTTGCTGATGATGCTGTATGGTGGCTTGTTTTTTGCGGGACAAGATGACGTTTTCAGCGGTACTATGGTTATTTATATCCGTCTTTTTGACCGCATGTTATTCCACTTTATGTTCGGCGGTATGGTAATAAAGCGTTGTTTTTTGCCTCGTTTTTTTTTTTTTTCTTACGGTGTTTACTGAAGGTGGGGCAGTTTTATAGGTTGGGTCGTTACGGACGCGGCGATACTAAATATGTGTACTTTTATTGTTTTTTTTTTTTTTTATTTAGATAAAGAAATGTATTTATGGGAATAATATATATATTTTTTTATTATTTATTTTGGATTTTTTTTTTTTTATTTTTACACATGTGGAAATTTTTTTTTTTTTACTTTGTCCCAGGGGGGGACATCACAGATCGATGATCTGACAGTGTGCACAGCACTCTGTCAGATCGGCGATCTGCTGTGCAGGGCTGCAGGCTTACCAAGCATCTGCTCTGAGCAGGCACTCGGTAAGCCACCTTTCTCCCTGCAGGACCCGGATGCCGCGGCCATCTTGGATCCGGGACCTGCAGCGAGGAAGGAGGTAGGAGACCCTCGCAGCAACGCGATCACATCGCGTTGCTCCGGGGGTCTCAGGGAAGCCCGCAGGGAGCCCCCTCCCTGCACGATGCTTCTCTATACCGCCGGTACACTGCGATCATGTTTGATCGCGGTGTGCCGGGGGTTAATGTGCCGGGGGCGGTCCGTGACCACTCCTGGCACATAGTGCCGGATGTCAGCTGCGATAGGCAGCTGACACCCGGCCGCGATCGGCCGCGCTCCCCCCGTGAGCGCGGCCGATCGCGTATGACGTACTATCCCGTTACTGGGAATTAAGTCCCAGGTCACCTTGACGGGATAGTACGTCATATGGGATTAAGGGGTTAAACTCCATCCATATCGGCCCCTCTGTCCTTGCCTCTCCTATGTATAGCACTCATGCTCTGTTCACATTGCTTAACAGCGCAGATCCATTCAGTCCCACCATCCAACACAAAAGACGCTCTCACAAATCACTTAACCATCTGCTCACTCTTTCTATCCTCCTTCTCCTAGTCGCTGGAGACATCTCTCCAAACCCCGGCCCCCCATGTTATAGCCAGTCAAACCTCCCAACTGCTACACCCAGAAACCCCTCTAACCTTATTAATATTCCATGCATGCCTTCTGTCTCTTTCAATTGTGCTCTTTGGAATTCTCGCTCTGTGTGTAATAAACTCTCCTTCACCCATGATTACTTCATTTCTAAGGCTCTTAATCTCCTGGCTCTTACTGAAACCTGGATCCAGCAGTCAGACACAACCACTGCTGCTGCTCTCTCCTATGGTGGACTACACTTTTCTCATACCCCAAGATCAGACAACAGAGCAGGTGGAGGCGTTGGGCTGCTCCTTTCACCCAAATGTACCTTCCAAGTTATCCCCCAAGTACCCTCACTTGTATTCCCTTCCTTTGAGGTCCATGCTGTCAGACTCTACGTCCCCTTCTCCATGCGAGTGGCGGTGGTGTATCGTCCCCCCGGCCCCTCTCATCAGTTCCTGGATCACTTTGCCACCTGGCTTCCACACTTTCTCTCCTGTGACACCCCCACCCTTATCATGGGTGATTTCAACATCCCCATTGCTTCTCCCCTTTCCCCGTCTGCTTCTCACCTTTTATCTCTAACCTCCTCTTTCGGCCTCTCGCAGCATACTAACTCTCCAACGCATGAAGATGGAAACTCCCTTGACTTGGTCTTCTCCCGACTTTGCTCAGTGGATGATTTCACAAACACCCCTCTCCCGCTCTCTGACCACAACCTTCTTTCATTCTCTATCAAGAACTGCCATCCCACTCAGGTCACCCCCACTTTCCACACTTATAGAAACATACAGGCCATTAACACCCAGAAACTTATGAAGAATGTTGTGAAATTGGATTTTGGGCTCCCCCGGTGGCCACTGGTGGAATTGAACTGGTGTGCATCATCCTCTCTGTTCACCTGTTTCCATCAGTATGTGGGAGTCGCTATTTAGCCTTGCTCCTCTGTCACTTCCATGCCGGTCAACATTGTAATCAGAAGCCTTTCTGTGCATGTTCCTGCTGCTAGACAACTCCCAGCTAAGTTGGACTTTTGTCCTTGTTTGTTTTTGCATTTTGTTCCAGTTCACAGCTGTAGTTTCGTTTCTGTGTCTGGAAAGCTCTTGTGATCTGAAATTGCCACTCTGATGTTATGAGTTAATACTAGAGTCTTAAAGTAATTTCAGGATGGCGTTTTGATAGGGTTTTCAGCTGACCATGAAAGTGCCCTTTCTGTCTTCCTGCTATCTAGTAAGCGGACCTCAATTTTGCTAAACCTATTTTCATACTACGTTTGTCATTTCATCTTAAATCACCGCCAATATTTGTGGGGGCCTCTGTCTGCCTTTCGGGGAAATTTCTCTAGAGGTGAGCCAGGACTATATTTTCCTCTGCCAGGATTAGTTAGTCCTCCGGCCGGCGCTGGGCGTCTAGGGATAAAACGCAGGCTACACTACCCGGCTACTGTTAGTTGTGCGGCAGGTTTAGTTCATGGTCAGTTTAGTTTCCATCCTTCCAAGAGCTAGTTCTTATGTTTGCTGGGCTATGTTCTCTTGCCATTGAGAACCATAACAGTTTGACCGGCCAAAAAGGGTTAAATTAATTGACAGAGAAAGGAGAGAAAAGAGAAGTCTGCTGAAGATTTTTTTTTTTTTTTTTTTCAGTTCTGAGTGTGCTTGTAATTGAATCTCTTGCAAGTCTGCCTATATTGCAGCCTTTCTCTCTCTCTCTCCTTCTAATCCTGGAATGGCTCTGTGTTCACCTGTTTAAAATGGATATTCAGAGTTTAGCTGCAGGTTTGAATAATCTCACCACGAAAGTTCAAAATTTACAAGATTTTGTTGTTCATGTTCCTATATCTGAACCTAGAATTCCTTTGCCTGAATTTTTCTCGGGGAATAGATCTTGCTTTCAAAATTTCAAAAATAATTGCAAGTTGTTTTTGTCCCTGAAATCTCGCTCTGCTGGAGATCCTGCTCAGCAGGTCAGGATTGTGATTTCCTTGCTCCGGGGCGACCCTCAGGATTGGGCTTTTGCATTGGCTCCAGGGGATCCTGCGTTGCTCAATGTGGATGCGTTTTTTCTGGCCTTGGGGTTGCTTTATGAGGAACCTCAGTTAGAGCTTCAGGCGGAAAAGGCCTTGATGTCCTTGTCTCAGGGGCAAGATGAAGCTGAAATATACTGCCAAAAATTCCGCAAATGGTCTGTGCTTACTCAGTGGAATGAGTGCGCCCTGGCGGCGAATTTCAGAGAGGGTCTCTCTGATGCCATTAAGGATGTTATGGTGGGGTTCCCTGTGCCTGCGGGTCTGAATGAGTCCATGACAATGGCTATCCAGATCGATAGGCGTCTGCGGGAGCGCAAACCTGTGCACCATTTGGCGGTGTCTACTGAGAAGACGCCAGAGAATATGCAATGTGATAGAATTCTGTCCAGAAGTGAACGGCAGAATTTTAGACGAAAAAATGGGTTGTGCTTCTATTGCGGTGATTCAACTCATGTTATATCAGCATGCTCTAAGCGTACTAAGAAGCTTGATAAGTCTGTTTCAATTGGCACTTTACAGTCTAAGTTTATTCTATCTGTGACCCTGATTTGTTCTTTATCATCTATTACCGCGGATGCCTATGTCGACTCTGGCGCCGCTTTGAGTCTTATGGATTGGTCCTTTGCCAAACACTGTGGGTATGATTTGGAGCCTCTTGAAACTCCTATACCCCTGAAGGGGATTGACTCCACCCCATTGGCTAGCAATAAACCACAATACTGGACACAAGTAACTATGCGGATTAATCCGGATCACCAGGAGATTATTCGCTTTCTTGTGCTGTATAACCTACATGATGTGTTGGTGCTTGGATTACCATGGATGCAATCTCATAACCCAGTCCTTGACTGGAAAGCTATGTCTGTGTTAAGCTGGGGATGTAAGGGGACGCATGGGGACGTACCTGTGGTTTCCATTTCATCATCTATTTCCTCTGAGATTCCTGAATTCTTGACTGAATATCGTGACGTTTTTGAAGAACCTAAGCTTGGTTCATTACCTCCGCACCGGGAGTGCGATTGTGCCATAGATTTGATTCCGGGTAGTAAATACCCTAAGGGTCGTTTATTTAATTTGTCTGTACCTGAACATGCTGCTATGCGAGAATATATAAAGGAGTCCTTGGAAAAGGGACATATTCGTCCTTCGTCATCTTCCTTAGGAGCCGGTTTTTTCTTTGTGGCTAAGAAAGATGGCTCTTTGAGGCCGTGCATTGATTATCGGCTTTTGAATAAAATCACGGTTAAATATCAATATCCGTTGCCACTGCTGACTGATTTGTTTGCTCGCATAAAGGGGGCCAAGTGGTTCTCTAAGATAGATCTCCATGGGGCATATAATTTGGTGCGAATTAAGCAGGGGGATGAGTGGAAAACCGCATTTAATACGCCCGAGGGCCACTTTGAGTATTTGGTGATGCCTTTTGGTCTTTCAAATGCCCCTTCAGTCTTTCAGTCCTTTATGCATGACATTTTCCGTGATTATCTGGATAAATTTATGATTGTGTATCTGGATGATATTTTGATTTTTTCGGATGACTGGGACTCTCATGTCCAGCAGGTCAGGAGGGTTTTTCAGGTTTTGCGGTCTAATTCCTTGTGTGTGAAGGGTTCTAAGTGCGTTTTTGGGGTTCAAAAGATTTCCTTTTTGGGATATATTTTTTCCCCCTCTTCCATCGAGATGGATCCTGTCAAGGTTCAGGCTATTTGTGATTGGACGCAACCCTCTTCTCTTAAGAGTCTTCAGAAATTTTTGGGCTTTGCTAACTTTTATCGTCGATTTATTGCTGGTTTTTCTGATGTTGTTAAACCATTGACTGATTTGACTAAGAAGGGTGCTGATGTTGCTGATTGGTCCCCTGCTGCTGTGGAGGCCTTTCGGGAGCTTAAGCGCCGCTTTTCTTCCGCCCCTGTGTTGCGTCAGCCTGATGTTGCTCTTCCTTTTCAGGTTGAGGTCGACGCTTCTGAAATCGGAGCTGGGGCGGTTTTGTCGCAGAGAAGTTCCGATTGCTCCGTGATGAGACCTTGTGCTTTTTTCTCACGTAAATTTTCGCCCGCCGAGCGGAATTATGATGTTGGGAATCGGGAGCTTTTGGCCATGAAGTGGGCTTTTGAGGAGTGGCGTCATTGGCTTGAGGGGGCTAGACATCAGGTGGTGGTATTGACTGACCACAAAAATCTAATTTATCTTGAGTCCGCCAGACGCCTGAATCCTAGACAGGCGCGCTGGTCGTTGTTTTTCTCTCGGTTTAATTTTGTGGTGTCCTACCTGCCGGGTTCTAAGAATGTTAAGGCGGATGCCCTTTCTAGGAGTTTTGAGCCTGACTCCCCTGGTAATTCTGAACCTACTGGTATCCTTAAGGATGGAGTGATATTGTCTGCCGTTTCTCCAGACCTGCGGCGGGCCTTGCAGGAGTTTCAGGCGGATAGACCTGATCGTTGCCCACCTGGTAGACTGTTTGTTCCTGATGATTGGACCAGTAAAGTCATTTCTGAGGTTCATTCTTCTGCGTTGGCAGGTCATCCTGGAATCTTTGGTACCAGGGATTTGGTGGCAAGGTCCTTCTGGTGGCCTTCCCTGTCTCGAGATGTGCGAGGCTTCGTGCAGTCTTGTGACGTTTGTGCTTGGGCCAAGCCTTGTTGTTCTCGGGCTAGTGGATTGTTGTTGCCCTTGCCTATTCCGAAGAGGCCCTGGACGCACATCTCGATGGATTTTATTTCGGATCTTCCTGTTTCTCAGAAGATGTCTGTCATCTGGGTGGTGTGTGATCGTTTCTCTAAGATGGTCCATTTGGTTCCCCTGCCTAAGTTGCCTTCTTCTTCCGAGTTGGTTCCTCTGTTTTTTCAAAATGTGGTCCGTTTGCATGGTATTCCGGAGAATATCGTTTCTAACAGAGGTACCCAATTCGTGTCTAGATTTTGGCGAGCATTCTGTGCTAGGATGGGCATAGATTTGTCTTTCTCGTCTGCTTTCCATCCTCAGACTAATGGCCAGACCGAGCGGACGAATCAGACCTTGGAGACATATTTGAGGTGTTTTGTGTCTGCAGATCAGGATGATTGGGTTGCTTTTTTGCCTTTAGCGGAGTTTGCCCTCAATAATCGGGCCAGCTCTGCCACCTTGGTGTCTCCCTTTTTCTGTAATTCGGGGTTTCATCCTCGATTTTCTTCTGGTCAGGTGGAATCTTCGGATTGTCCTGGAGTGGATGCTGTGGTGGAGAGGTTGCATCAGATTTGGGGGCAGGTAGTGGACAATTTGAAGTTGTCCCAGGAGAAGACTCAGCTTTTTGCCAACCGCCGGCGTCGGGTTGGTCCTCGGCTTTGTGTTGGGGATTTGGTGTGGTTGTCTTCTCGTTTTGTCCCTATGAGGGTTTCTTCTCCCAAGTTTAAGCCTCGGTTCATCGGCCCGTACAAGATATTGGAGATTCTTAACCCTGTGTCCTTCCGTTTGGACCTCCCTGCATCTTTTTCTATTCATAATGTTTTTCATCGGTCATTATTGCGCAGGTATGAGGTACCGGTTGTGCCTTCCGTTGAGCCTCCTGCTCCGGTGTTGGTTGAGGGCGAGTTGGAGTACGTTGTGGAAAAAATCTTGGACTCCCGTGTTTCCAGACGGAAACTCCAGTATCTGGTCAAATGGAAGGGATACGGTCAGGAGGATAATTCTTGGGTGACTGCCTCTGATGTTCATGCCTCCGATTTGGTCCGTGCCTTTCATAGGGCTCATCCTGATCGCCCTGGTGGTTCTGGTGAGGGTTCGGTGCACCCTCCTTGAGGGGGGGGTACTGTTGTGAAATTGGATTTTGGGCTCCCCCGGTGGCCACTGGTGGAATTGAACTGGTGTGCATCATCCTCTCTGTTCACCTGTTTCCATCAGTATGTGGGAGTCGCTATTTAGCCTTGCTCCTCTGTCACTTCCATGCCGGTCAACATTGTAATCAGAAGCCTTTCTGTGCATGTTCCTGCTGCTAGACAACTCCCAGCTAAGTTGGACTTTTGTCCTTGTTTGTTTTTGCATTTTGTTCCAGTTCACAGCTGTAGTTTCGTTTCTGTGTCTGGAAAGCTCTTGTGATCTGAAATTGCCACTCTGATGTTATGAGTTAATACTAGAGTCTTAAAGTAATTTCAGGATGGCATTTTGATAGGGTTTTCAGCTGACCATGAAAGTGCCCTTTCTGTCTTCCTGCTATCTAGTAAGCGGACCTCAATTTTGCTAAACCTATTTTCATACTACGTTTGTCATTTCATCTTAAATCACCGCCAATATTTGTGGGGGCCTCTGTCTGCCTTTCGGGGAAATTTCTCTAGAGGTGAGCCAGGACTATATTTTCCTCTGCCAGGATTAGTTAGTCCTCCGGCCGGCGCTGGGCGTCTAGGGATAAAACGCAGGCTACGCTACCCGGCTACTGTTAGTTGTGCGGCAGGTTTAGTTCATGGTCAGTTTAGTTTCCATCCTTCCAAGAGCTAGTTCTTATGTTTGCTGGGCTATGTTCTCTTGCCATTGAGAACCATAACAGAAGATCTTGCAGTCCTCATTGGCCCCAATCTCCTCCATCTCATGTCCTGATTCTGCTCTGAACCATTACAATGAAACCCTGCAAAGTGCCCTGGATGAAGCTGCTCCTCCTATACATAGAGCAACTCGACACAGACGGCGACAACCATGGCACAAGCTGCAAACACGCTTCCTGCAGCGATGCTCTAGGTGCGCCAAACGTCTGTGGAGAAAATCTAATCTACCCGAAGATTTCATCCATTATAAGTTCATGCTAAAAACATACAACTCTGCCCTTCACCTCTCCAAACAAACCTATTTCAACACCCTCATCACCTCACTGTCCAATAACCCTAAACGTCTCTTCGACACTTTCCAGTCCCTACTCAACCCAAGAGAGCAGGCCCCAACCACAGATCTCCGCGCTGACGATCTGGCCAATTACTTCAAAGAAAAAATTGACCACATTCGACAGGAAATCATCACCCAATCTCTTCATACCAGGCACTGTCCTCCCTCCCCCACTGCATCTAGTTCACTCTCTGACTTTGAACCACTTACTGAAGAAGAAATAAGCAGGCTCCTTGCATCTTCTCGCCCGACCACTTGCACCAGTGACCCCATTCCGTCACATCTCCTCCAGTCCCTTTCCCCGGCTGTCACCTCTCACATAACAAAAATATTCAACCTTTCCCTCACTTCCGGTATTTTTCCCTCCTCATTTAAGCATGCCATCATACATCCATTACTTAAAAAACCCTCCCTCGACCAAAACTGTGCCGCTAATTATAGACCTGTCTCTAATCTTCCCTTCATCTCTAAACTCCTGGAACGCCTTGTCCACTCCCGTCTTACCCGCTATCTCTCAGATAACTCTCTTCTCAACCCTCTTCAATCTGGCTTCCGCTCTTTACACTCTACTGAAACTGCCCTCACTAAAGTCTCTAATGACCTACTAACAGCTAAATCTAATGGTCACTACTCCATGCTAATTCTATTGGATCTTTCCGCAGCATTCGACACTGTGGATCATCAGCTCCTCCTCACTATGCTCCACTCCATCGGCATCAAGGACACCGTTCTCTCTTGGTTCTCCTCCTATCTCTCTGACCGATCCTTCACTGTATGTTTTGCTGGTTCCTCCTCCTCTCACCTTCCCCTTACTGTTGGGGTTCCTCAAGGATCAGTCCTAGGCCCCCTCCTCTTCTCTTTGTATACTGCCCCTATTGGACAAACAATCAGTAGATTTGGGTTCCAGTACCATCTCTATGCTAATGACACCCAATTATACACCTCTTCTCCTGCTTTCACTCCGACCTTCTTAGAAAACACCAGTGATTGTCTTACCGCTGTCTCTAACATCATGTCCTCCCTCTATCTGAAACTGAACCTGTCAAAAACTGAACTGCTCGTGTTCTCTCCCTCTACTAACCTACCTTTGCCTGACATTGCCATCTCCGTGTGCGGTTCAATCATTACTCCAAAGCAACATGCCCGCTGCCTTGGGGTCATTATTATTATTATTTATTATTATAGCGCCATTTTTTCCATGGCGCTTTACATGTGAGGAGGGGTGTACATAATAAAAACAAGTACAATAATCTTGACAATACAAGTCACAACTGGAACAGGAGGAGAGAGGACCCTGCCCGCGAGGGCTCACAATCTAAAAGGGATGGTTGAGGATACAGTAGGTGAGGATAGAGCTGGTCGTGCAGCGGTTTGGTTGATTGGTGGTTACTGCAGGTTGTAGGCTTGTCAGAAGAGGTGGGTCTTCAGGTTCTTTTTGAAGGTTTCGATGGTAGGCGAGAGTCTGATATGTTGTGGTAGAGAGTTCCAGAGTAGGGGGGATGCATGAGAGAAATCTTGTATGCGATTGTGTGAAGAGGAGATAAGAGGGGAGTAGAGAAGGAGATCTTGTGAGGATCGGAGGTTGCGTGCAGGAAAGTACCGGGAGATGAGGTCACAGATGTATGGAGGAGACAGGTTGTGCATGGCTTTGTATGTTATGGTTAGGCTTTGGTACTGGAGTCTCTGGGAAATGGGGAGCCAGTGAAGGGATTGACAGAGGGGAGAGGCCGGGGAATAGCGGGGGGACAGGTGGATTAGTCGGGCAGCAGAGTTTAGAATAGATTGGAGGGGTGCGAGAGTGTTCGAGGGGAGGCCACAGAGCAGGAGGTTACAGTAGTCGAGGCGGGAGATGATGAGGGCATGGACTAGGGTTTTTGCAGATTCTTGGTTTAGGAATGTACGGATCCGTGAAATATTTTTGAGTTGGAGGCGGCAGGAAGTGGAAAGGGTTTGGATATGTGGTTTGATGGAGAGATCAGTGTCAAGGATTACCCCAAGACAGTGAGCTTGTGGGACTAGGGAGAGTGGGCAGCCGTTTACTGTAATGGATAGGTTCGTTGGGGGGGTCACGTGAGATGGGGGAAAGATGATGAATTCTGTTTTGTCCATGTTAAGTTTTAGAAATCTAGCAGAGAAGAAGGATGAAATAGCGGATAGACATTGAGGGATTCTGGCTAGAAGGGTGGTGATATCTGGTCCAGAGATGTAGATCTGTGTGTCATCAGCATAGAGGTGATACTGAAAGCCGTGAGATTCTATGAGCTGTCCCAGGCCAAAGGTGTAAATGGAGAAGAGCAGGGAACCTAGAACTGAACCTTGCGGGACTCCGACAGATAGGGGGCGAGGTGAGGAGGTGGTGTGTGAGTGGGAGACGCTGAATGTCCGGTCAGTTAGGTATGATGAGATCCAGGATAGGGCCAAGTCTGTGATGCCAAGGGATTAGAGGGTCTGCAGCAACAGGGAATGGTCCACAGTGTCAAAGGCAGAGGACAGGTCCAGGAGGAGGAGGATAGAGTAGTGCCGCTTGCTCTTGGCAGTTAATAGGTCATTTGTGACCTTAGTTAGGGCAGTTTCAGTGGAGTGGTGTAACCGGAAGCCAGATTGAAAGCGGTCGAAGAGGTAGCAGGAAGATAGATAGGAGGACAGTTCAAGATGGACGTGTTGTTCCAGTAGTTTTGAGGCATAGGGGAGAAGTGATATAGAGCGATAGCTAGATACAGAGGATGGGTCAAGAGAGGGCTTTTTGAGGATAGGTGTGATTGAGGCATGTTTAAAGCTTGAGGGGAAAACACCAGTTGTTAGTGATTGGTTGAAGAGATGGGTTAGGGTTGGGATGAAGACCGTGGCGAGGTTTGGGATGAAGTGGGATGGGATCGGATCAAGTGCACAGGTGGTGAGATGTGATCTTGAGAGTAGAGTGGAGAGTCTGTCTTCTGTAATGGTGGAGAAGTTGGTTTTGGAGGTGGAGGGCTGGGTAGTTGGGAGGAAGGGTTCTGGGGGTTGTCGACTGAAACTGTCTCTGATGTTCTCAATCTTCTGCTTGAAAAATGAGGCAAAGTCTTCAGCAGAGATGAGTGGGGAGGGAGGAGGCGCTGGGGGGCGGAGGAGAGAATTGAAGGTGTTGAATAACTGTTTGGGGTTGTGGGACAGGGAGGAAATAAGAGATGAGAAGTAGGTTTGTTTTGCTGTGGTGAGTGTGGTCTTGAAAGTAGTGAGGGACTGTTTGAATGCGATGAAGTGCTCGTTGGAGTGGGATCTTTTCCATCTCCGCTCTGCAGCCCTGGAAGCTCGCCTCAGTTCTTTGGTCAGGCAGGTGTGCCAAGACTGTCTGTTGATTTTGTGAGCTTTGGTATGTGTGAGAGGGGCAACCGATTCCAAGGCTACAGCTATTGTGGTGTTGTATAGAGCGGCGGCGACATCCGCATTGTGTAGGGAGCTTATGTCTGTGACAGGGAGGAGGGATTCAGAAAGTGAGTGTAGATCAAGGTGTTTAAGATTTCTGCGAGGGTATGCAAGTTTGTGGGGTGGGGATTGTAGACAAGGAGTGGAGAGGGAAGAGAATGTGAGCAGGTTGTGGTCAGAAAGAGGAAGAGGTGAGTTAGAGAGCTTAGATAGGGAGCAGAGGCGGGTGAATATGAGATCCAGTGTGTGACCATCTTTGTGAGTGGCTGTAGAAGACGATTGAGCAAGGCCAAAGGAGGAAGTGAGAGATAGAAGTTTAGTGGCAGCAGAGAGGGAAGTGTCAATGGGGATGTTGAAGTCGCCCATGATGATAGTGGGGATGTCAGCGGCGAGGAAATGGAGTAGCCAGGTGGTGAAGTGGTCAAAGAAGGTGGTGGCTGGCCCTGGGGGACGGTAGATGACAGCCAGTTGGAGGTTGGAGGGGGAGTAAATGTGCACGGAGTGCACCTCAAAGGAAGGGAGGGTAACAGAGGGTGGCAGTGGGATTGGGGCGAAGGAGCAGTTATCTGACAGGAGAAAACCAACTCCTCCGCCGTGCTTGCTGTTGGGGCGAGGGGTGTGGGAGAGGTGGAATCCACCATAGGAAAGCGTGGCTGGAGAGGCTGTGTCAGAGGGGGTGAGCCAGGTTTCAGTGATGCCGAGGAAGGAGATTTTGTTATTGATAAAGAGGTTGTGGATAAATGACAGTTTATTGCAGACAGAGCGTGCGTTCCATAGTGCTCCAGGTAGGGAAATTGGGGGAGTGGGGGCTGGATGAATGGGTATGAGGTTACTGTGGTTGCGAAGACGTGTAGAGGATCGTGGCAGGGGATTAGAAATGAGTGTGGGGGTGTGATGAGGAGGGCCAGGATTTGGGGATATGTCACCAGCAATGAGGAGCAGCAGACAGAGCGTTAGAAGGTGTGAGCTGGATAGGTCATGATGTGGCCGTGTGCGCCTGGAGAGAAAGGATTGTATGTGGAGGAACAGTTCTGTGGAGGAGGTGAGGTGGCTGGGGAGGATGGAGGAAGAAATGACTAGTTCCTTACTAGGTGGAGGGATTACTGGAGATAGGAAGAAAGAGAGTAGTATGGGGGTGAATGATAAAAGAAACCGGAACATTATAGTAGTTTTCTATTCCTTTACCTTCTAGTCAATTCCAGTCCAATTCTAGTCTAATTCATAGCAGTTAAAATCTGCAGTTTAAAAGATGCAATTTCTAAGATGGTCAGACACGTCTGGTCAGACTCATGGCTTGGAATTTATGTGCACCTAAGGGCTCACAGCTGAGAGAGGATGTGGGCGTGTGTGTCCAGAGCACATGTTCACAGTTAAGCCAGGTCATAAAGAGGGGGTGGGGTAAATGGCCACTCAGGTATGCACGGAAGACACAAGAGGAGTGAAGTACATATGGATAGAAAAAAATGGGTAAGCAAAGCATGCAAGGTGGGAATTATATGCACTTCATATGGAAAGACATAGCAGGGAAAGCTGAGTAGGATAGCAGCATACCAGGTAGGAATTATATGCACTTCATATGGAAAGACATAGCAGGGAAAGCTGAGTAGGATAGCAGCATACCAGGTAGGAATTATATGCACTTCATATGGAAAGACATAGCAGGGAAAGCTGAGTAGGATAGCAGCATACCAGGTAGGAATTATATGCACTTCATATGGAAAGACATAGCAGGGAAAGCTGAGTAGGATAGCAGCATACCTGTGGGTAGACAAAACAACTCGATTAGATGATACAGGTGGTGATGAGGATGATGAAAGTACAGCAGTGATGAATGGGTAAATGCTTCATGGAATTCTAGTCTAATTCAGTTAAAAATCTGCAGTTTAAAAGATGCAATTTCTAAGATGGTCAGACACGTCTGGTCAGACTCATGGCTTGGAATCCTTGATTCCGAGCTTTCATTCACCCCCCACATCCGATCACTGCCTCGCTCTTCTTATCTGCATCTCAAAAACATTTCTAGAATTCGCCCTTTTCTTACTTTTGACTCTGCAAAAACTCTTACTGTTTCTCTTATTCATTCCCGTCTGGACTATTGTAACTCTCTACTAATCGGCCTCCCTCTTACCAAACTCTCCCCGCTCCAATCTGTCCTGAATGCTGCTGCCAGGATCATATTCCTCACCAACCGTTACACCGATGCCTCTACCTTGTGCCAGTCATTACACTGGCTACTCATCCACTCCAGAATCCAGTACAAAACTACTACCCTCATCCACAAAGCACTCCATGGCTCAGCACCACCCTACATCTCCTCTCTGGTCTCAGTCTACCACCCTACCCGTGCCCTCCGCTCCGCTAATGACCCCAGGTTAGCATCCTCAATAATCAGAACCTCCCACTCCCGTCTCCAAGACTTTACACATGCTGCGCCGATTCTTTGGAATGCACTACCTAGGTTAATACGATTAATCCCCAATTCCCACAGTTTTAAGCGTGCCCTAAAAACGCATTTGTTCAGACTGGCCTACCGCTCAAACACATTAACCTAACTATCCCCGTGTGGCCTATTAAAAATAGAAAAAAAAAGCAAAACACATAATCAGGTTCCTTGCATCATGTTCTCATACACTTTATGCAGTTAATAGCCCTCTGTGTCTGTACTGCTACATACTTAGGCTGTTAACTGGTTCATGCAGCTTTACATGAACAACCGAGCCTTACACTATGGCTGGTCCAAATAACTAAAGCAATTGTTACCATCCACCTCTCGTGTCTCCCCTTTTCCTCATAGTTTGTAAGCTTGCGAGCAGGGCCCTCATTCCTCCTGGTATCTATTTTGAACTGTGATTTCTGTTATGCTGTAATGTCTATTGTCTGTACAAGTCCCCTCTATAAGTTGTAAAGCGCTGCGGAATATGTTGGCGCTATATAAATAAAAATTATTATTATTATTATTGCCCCTTACCATCCTGAGAATACCAGCCCCCAATTGTCTGCTTAGCTTGGCTGGTTGTCAAAAATTGGGAGGACCCCATGCCATTTTTTTAAAGTAATTATTTTCTTGATAACAGGCAAGATAAAGCTGATAGCAGAAGGTTGCAGCCTGCAGCTGTCAGTTTTGTCATGCTGGTTATCAAAAATAGAAAGACCCCACTTAATTTTTTTAATTTATTTATAGCCCAGGCACTTAATGATGAATACTCCCATCAGCCGCTCCTGCTTTTGCTGCTATTAGCTGCAGGCATAGGCTGATGAGAGAAGTACTCCCTCATCAGCCGACACCTCTTTAACCCCTTAATCCCATATGACGTACTATCCCGTCGAGGTGACCTGGGACTTAATTACCAGTGACAGGATAGTACGTCATATGCAATCGGCCGCGCTCACGGGGGGAGTGCGGACGATCGCAGCCGGGTGTCAGCTGACTATCGCAGCTGACATTTAGCACTATGTGCCAGGAGCGGTCATGGACCGCTTCTCGCACATTAACCCCCGAAACACTGCGATCAAACATGATCGCAGCATTCCGGGGGCATAGCAAAGCATCGCACAGGGAGGGGGCTCCCTGTGGGCTTCCCTGAGACCCTTGGTACAAGGCGATGTGCTCACTTTGTACCGAGAATCTCCTCCCTGCTGGCCCCGGATCAAAAATGGCCGTGGGGCTACTTCCGGGTCCTGCAGGGAGGTGGACTACAAGCGCCTGCTCAGAGCAGGCGCTGGTAAGCTTGCAGCAATGCTTGTCAGATCACTGATCTGACACAGTGCTGTGCAAAGTGTCAGATCAGCAATCTGACCCTATAGTGTGATGTCCCCCCTGGGACAATGTTATAAAGTAAAAAAAATGTAGATGTGTAAAAAAAAAAAAATTCCTAAATAAAAAAAATATATTGTTCCCATAAATACATTTCTTTATCTAAATAATATTAAAAAAATAAAAGTACACATATTTAGTATTGCCGCATCCGTAATGACCCCACCTATAAAACTATCCCACTAGTTAACCCCTTCAGTGAACGCCGTAAAAAAATTAAAACGAGGCAAAAAACGCTTTATTATCATACCGCCGAACAAAAAGTGGAATAACATGCGATCAAAAAGAGGGATATAAATAACCATGGTACCGCTGAAAATGTAATCTTGTCCCGCAAAAAACGAGCCACCATACAGCATCATCAGCAAAAAAATAAAAAAGTTACAGTCCTCAGAATAAAGCGATGCAAAAATAATTATTTTTTCTATAAAATAGTTTTTATCGTATAAAAGCGCCAAAACATAAAAAAATATAAATGAGGTATCGCTGTAATCGTTCTGACCAAAGAATAAAACTGCTTTATCAATTTTACCAGATGTGGAATGGTATAACCTCCCCTCCTAAAAGAAATTCATGAATAACTGGTTTTTGGTCACTCTGCCTCACAAAAACGGAATAAAAAGCGATCAAAAAATGTCACGTGCCCGAAAATTATACCAATAAAAACGTCAAATTGTCCTGCAAAAAACAAGACCTCACATGACTCTGTGGACCAAAATATGGAAAAATTATAGCTCTCAAAATGTGGAGACGCAAAAAATATTTTTTGCTATAAACAGCGTCTTTTAGTGTGTGTCAGCTGCCAATCATAAAAATCTGCTTAAATACCCACTATAAACAGTAAATCAAATCCCCCTTCATCACCCCCTTAGTTAGGGAAAAATTAAAAAATTAAAAAAATGTATTTATTTCAATTTTCCCATTAGGGTTATGGTTAGGGCTAGGGTTAGGGCTAGGGTTAGGGCTATGGTTAGGGCTAAGGTTAGGGCTAGGGTTAGGGTTAGGGCTAGGGTTAGGGCTACAGTTAGGGTTTGGGCTTAAGTTAGGGTTAGGGCTGGGGCTAAAATTAGGGTTAGGGTTGGGGCTAAAGTTAGGGTTAGGGCTACAGTTAGGGTTGGGGCTAAAGTTAGGGTTAGGGTTGGGGCTAAAGTTAGGGTTAGGGTTTGGGCTACAGTTAGGGTTGGGGCTAAAGTTAGTGTTTGGATTACATTTACAGTTGGGATTAGGGTTAGGGGTGTGTAAGGGTTAGGGGTGTGGTTAGGGTTATGGTTGGGATTATTTTAAAGGATGTGTTGGAGTTAGGGGTGTGGTTAGGGTTGGGATTAGGGTTAGGGGTGTGTTGGGGTTAGGGGTGTGGTTGGGGTTAGGGGTGTGTGTTTGGGTTAGGGTTTCAGTTAGAATTGGGGGTTTCGGTTGTTTAGGCACATCAGGGCTCTCCAAAGGAGACATGGCGTCTGATCTCAATTTCAGCCAATTCTGCATTGAAAAAATAAAACAGTGCTCCTTCCCTTCCGCGCTCTCCCGTGTGCCCAAACAGGGGTTTACCCTAACATATCAGGTATCAGCGTACTCAGGACAAATTGGAAAACAACTTTTGGGGTCCAATTTCTCTTGTTACCCTTGGCAAAATAAAAATTTGGTGGGCTAAAAACATTATTGTGGAAAAAAAATGATTATTTTCACGGCTCTGCATTATAAACTGTAGTGAAACACTTGGGGGTTCAAAGTTCTCACAACACATCTAGATAAGTTCCTTGGGGGTCTAGTTTCCCATATGGGGTCACTTGTGGATGGTTTCTACTGTTTAGGTACATTAGGGGCTCTGCAAATGCAATGTGATGCCTGCAGACCATTCCATGTAAGTCTACATTCCAAACGGCGCTCTTTCCCTTCCGAGCTCTGCCATGCACCAAAACGTTTTTTCCCCCCACATATGGGGTATCAGCGTACTCAGGACAAATTGGACAACAACTTTTGGGGTCCAATTTCTCCTGTTATCCTTGAGAAAATACAAAACTGGGGGCTAAAAAATAATTTTTGTGGGAAAAAAAAGAATTTGTATTTTCACGGCTCTGCATTATAAACTGTAGTGAAACACTTGGGGGTTCAAACCTCTCACAACAGATCCAGATAAGTTTCTTAGGGGGTCTACTTTCAAAAATGGTGTCTCTTGTGGGGGGTTTCAATGTTTAGGCACATCAGTGGCTCTCTAAACGCAACATGGTGTCCCATCTCAATATCAGTCAATTTTGCATTGAAAAGTGAAATCACGCTCCTTCCCTTCCGAGCTCTGCCATGTGCCCAAACAGTGGTTTACCCCACATATGGGGTATCTGCGTACTCAGGACAAATTGTACAACAAAATTTGGGGTCCAATTTCTTCTCTTACCCTTTGGAAAATAAAAAATTGGGGGCAAAAAAATCATTTTTTGTGAAAACAAAAAGGATTTTTTTTCATTTTTACGGCTCTGCATTATAAACTTCCGTTAAGCACTTGGTTGGTAAAAGTGCTCACCACACATCTAGATAAGTTCCATAGGTGGTCTACTTTCCAAAATGGTGTCACTTTTGGGGGGTTTCAATGTTTCGGCACATCAGGGGCTCTCCAAACGCAACATGGCGTCCCATCTCAATTCCAGGCAATCTTGCATTGAAAAGTCAAATGGCGCTCCTTCCCTTCCGAGCTCTGCCATGTGCCCAAACAGTGGTTTACCCCCACATATGGGGTATCGGTGTACTGAGGACAAATTGTACAACAAAGCTTGTGGTACATTTTTTCCTGTTACCCTTGGTAAAATAAAACAAATTGGAGCTGAATACATTTTTTGTGAAAAAGTTAAATGTTCATTTTTTTAAACATTCCAAAAATTCCTGTGAAACACCTGAAGGGTTAATAAACTTCTTGAATGCGGTTTTGAGCACCTTGAGGGGTGAGGTTTTTAGAATGGTGTCAAACTTGGTTATTTTCTATCATATACCCCCCACAAAATGACATTAAATGTGATGTGGTCCCTAAATAAAAATGGTGTTGTAAAAATGAGAAATTGCTGGTCAAATTTTAACCCTTATAACTCCCTAACAAAAAAAAGTTGGTTCCAAAATTGTGCTGATATAAAGTAGACATGTGGGAAATGTTACGTATTAAGTATTTTGTGTGAAATATCTCTGTGATTTAAGGGCATAAAAATTCAAAGTTGGAAAATTGCGAAATTTTCAAACTTTTTGCCAAATTTCCAATTTTTTCACAAATAAACGCAGGTAATATCAAATAAATTTTACCACTATCATGAAGTACAATATGTCATGAGAAAACAATGTCAGAATCATCAGGATCCGTTGAAGAGTTCCAGAGTTATAACCTCATAAAAGGACAGTGGTCAGAATTGTAAAATTGGCCCGGTCATTAACGTGCAAACCACCCTTGGGGCTTAAGGGGTTCACTAGAGGTAAACTTTTTACTGCCAGTCACAGCTGCTGTCTCACACTGTCATCTGAGGGACTGCAGCTCTCTGGTGGTAATGATCTTTCCACTTAATCAGAGGCAGTGTTTGTCATGCTGTCTTGCAGGTGACAGCTTAGTAAACAATGGATGTTAAAGCCCCCTTTCATCTGAATTGGGCCTAAGTTTAGGTACTGTTCTGGTACCCGAATCAAACTCTTTTTTCACTCTTTTGCAGAACCTTCCAGACCCGAACATCTAGGGGTTCACCCATCACCACTTACAATATCTACAATTTATTTTAATTTTAAATGAACAAAAGGAGAGGTAGAATTGGTAAGAAGAGTAGAGAATATCTATTTTGTTATTTGCTTAGTACTATTTAGGTTTGTAATATTCAATTTACTGATTTTTAGATTGTTTTATGGCTGCAATGCCTTTAAATTGAGTGACTACAACTAATTAGTAAATGGAATTATTTTAGTGTTATTTTAAAATTACATGCTTATTTGTTTGCTATAAAATTGACCGCAATGTGTTTGAGATAGGGAATTGAGTGTCGAGGCAATAAAAAATCTGTGTGCAGCAATGCAGAATATATTGGTGTCTTGGTGCTATAGAAGCAACAAAAATATTTAAATGTTTCTTTGACACTTGTTTCAAATAGTAATTGTTTATACTGATTAATAAATGCCATAATTGAACTATTTAAATACTGTGTCTATTCAGCATTTTGAAACACAGGAAGGGCAAACAGGACTTCTAGTCACACATTTGTCACACTACCTGTTATGCAGCTATGGTCATGCTAATAGCTTTTTGATTATTTCCCAGTATTTCATTCCCTGTAATATTTTCAATCCTAGATGCACATAGAATAAGTACTTGCCTTTCATACAATAATGTCATTGCCACTTACAGTAGAAAGGATTTCCCTGTGTGAGCAATTTTAAAGGGAAAAATCCTGCCTCCACTTAATCTTCGACTATTTCCCTATCCCAAAAGGGAATACAGTCTGTGTTGTTCTGGCAATTACTTTTTTTGTGTTTTTTTATTAAACATTAAATTATTATACCACTTTTATAATAGCTAGTATTCTGTTTCTAGAGTTTGCTGTTATATTCTAATGTACATTTAATAAATTCAGGTCCAAGTTGTAGTGTAAGATGCGCTGCAATGTGCATTCAACTTTATGCTCACAGCACATCCATAGATGAACAGCTTGGTCCCCTATTATCTAACAACTGAGATTGGGGGGCTAAAATATTAACATGGTTGATTCTTTCTTTTGAGTTTTATATTCCAGATTCACAAATGTTTTTGATCTGTGAAGTACATATTAAAGCTACTAATATTAGTAACTGGTATTTGCCAATGTATGAATTTGTTCATCTAAAATAAATCCTAATATTATGCTTTTCAGAACTTCCCAGGATCCCAGTAGATCCGTAAGTCATAAAATGGATGTATCAGTCAGTTAACAAACCCGAGAAATTAATTCTGAAATTGTCAATGATTAAAATGCAAATGAGGTTCTAGTTTCTGACATCAGTCACCATTCTACAACTATGTATGAGGCGTAACCTCATTGACACCATGTTATGTCTGCAGTAGTGATGAGCGAATATACTCTTTACTCGAGATTTCCCGAGCACGCTCGGGTATCCACTGAGTATTTTTTAGTGCTCAGAGATTTAGTTTTTTTTGCCAAAGCTGGATGATTTACAGCTACTAGCCAGCATATGTACATGTGGGGGTTGCCTGGTTGCTAGAGAATCCCCACATGTACTTATGCTGGCTAACAGATGTAAATCATTCACCTGCGGCAAGAAAAACTAAATCTCCGAGCGCTAAAAAATACTCAGAGGACACCCGAGCGTGCTCGAGAAATCTCGAGTAACGAGTACATTCGCTCATCATTAGTCAGCAGTCCTGCTTCCTAACCTACATGGTGGAAAGGCACATGCTATTGGAAATATTGAGAGCCCTATGCTCTCATTTAGTTAGCTTTTCATGCTTTGAACCAGAAATAAGGAACATGAAAGGAAAAATTAAACTCTTATTGTTTTCAGCATTATGCAAAAAGTGAATGCATTTCCTGTGCAACTAGGTAACTTGAAGTAATTTTATAATTTTTTTGGTGTGTTCTTAGAACCTATGATATCCACACTATCTTGGACATTAATATTTGAGAAGCTGTAAAAAATAAAATAAAGTAATAATATTTTATTTGATCATATAAGAGTTATTTTGCTAATTATGCAAATTTTACCCTACACTCATCTGAAGAAGGTTTGACACCAAAATAATTCCTCTAAAAACTTATAAGATATAAACCTACAGTAACTGCAAATGAACAATGCAATCTAAATCTACTAAAATAATAATTACGCGAGATGCATAAAACATTATTCTTGAGTTGTGAAACATAGATAGAGAATCAATATAGCACAATCCCCCATCCCAACAAACTTAAATAAATAATAAGTATTAATAAGATAAATACCCAATGTATATAAGGATCAATTGTCTAAATACTACTAGATCCACCTTCGAAGCAAGATGGCCACATGGCCTATAAACGATATTAATTTGCTTCCATCAAAAGCATGATCCATTACCTGTGGCCATGAAAGGGATGTGTGGACTGCTGGATCGCTCCTCAATGTGCGTTTCGCCAGCACCTGTGGTTTTGTCAGGAGGTATAGATAAGCGCTCTAGTAGGTGATGCTTTATAGTGTATGTAATTACCTAATAAGCCAAGCATATGTGCTGATGCGTGCTCGCCTTGTTGCCACGTTATAGAGGAGGAGGCATTCAATGCACACATCATCCGGCCACATGACCAGGTCACATGACCGGACCTGTAGCCTCACTGTGAGAGCACCTCTCCACAACGGTGCAGCAGGGCAAGCGCAGTTCATGCATTCAAATGCCAGCAATAAGAAAAAGCACAACAGATTTTATATGTATGTTAACATGGCTCTAAGTAACGCAGAATAGATAAATCGAACATAATATCAAGATATGGTCCTATTATAGATTATATAATGATACAATATACAATGAAGAGCAAAAGGCTAGCAATGTTTTGAACTTTTGATTTTCAGACTACATATCTGACAATTCATTACTGCTTTGATCATGAAGCTACCATTTTTTATAGACAATCATTTTGGCTATCTCATACATAAATTTGACTTTTAACTATTTAGCATGTGATTACTTATGCAGATTATTGTCATATATCTGCATTGTTACTGTTTTGCTCCTGGTGGTAGTAAAATATTTTTCTTCCTGAATACTACAAAATGCAACCTGTTCTCACATTCTCTAATAGCTTAGTGTATTATTAGGTTTATTCCCAGGTGAAGGGTCATTGGTTTTAATCGAGGAGGAGCCATGAAAATGATTTCCCAAGAAATAAGAAACAGCATCATCCAGCTCATCAATAGCGGTCTCTCTGCCAAGAAAATTGCCAAACTGCATTATGTGAGAGCCATGTCACTTGAAAGAATACAAAATGAAGTCTGTTCATCCATTCAGAAGCTTAAAGGTGGACATCCAGGTAAAATATTGGAGACAACAAGTCTGCTCATCCCAAGGTCTATCAGTTCTGGTACGACAAGCACGACAGTGGAGGTGGCTCATATGCTTCATAAGAGTGAGATCACAGTCATTGATGCAGGCACTGTGGAATGCAAATTACACCTCTCTGAAATGGTGGCCCCAAAAAAGAGATGAAGCCTCAAATTCAATATTGTCATAAGAAGCGTTGGTTTGAGTTTGCAAACAAGTACAAAAATGGGACATTTAAAGTTTTGAAACAGGTGATTTGGAGTGATGACATGAAAGTCAATAGACTAGGCCCTGATAGATGCAAATGGGTCTGTAAGAAACAAAGGAAAAAGTTCTAACAGATTGATAAATTGAAGGAAATGTCAAGTTTGGTGGATGAAGCCTGAGATATGGAGTTGTGTCACAGCCAAAGGCATTGGATACTTGATCAGGATCAATGGTGGTCTCAATACTGAGGTACATGTGAGTATCTTACAAGATGAGTTGCTTTGAACACTCAAATACTATGGGTATAAAAAGGACTACATAGTGTGCCATCGAAATTGGCAAAGAAATGATTCAATGACCATGAAGTAGAGGTGCTGAATGGCCCCCACAGTACCCAGATCTCAACCTAATCAAACACTTGTGGGTAGAATTGAAGAAAAAACTGTATACATACCCAAGTGAGTCAACCAGTATGCACCAAACTTTTTGAATGTGTAGGAGAGACCTGAGATCAAATTTTGGTCGACACATGTTTGAATGTGACCGAGAGCATGTCCACAAGGATTCAGGAAGTGTTGAAAGACAAAGGTGGATTTACAAAATACTAACACAATAATAAAAAAGTAAATTTAGATCTAAATTAACAAAGCAGTAACAATGCAGTGACATGACAACAATCTGCATAACTAATCGTATGCTAAATAATTGCATGTCAAAATTAAGTATGGGATATCCAAGATGATTGTCTACAAAATGATAGCAGTCTCAAGTTCAAAGCAGAAGTGGATAATGAGTTGTCGAGCATGAAAGTAAAAACTTCAAAACATTGTTAGGGTATGTGCACATGTTGCAGATTTGCCTGAAGAATTTTCTGCACAGAATCTGCATCTCTTGCCAGAAAAATGCTCAGATTTTATGTGTTTTCTATGCATTTTTATGCAGATTTGATGCGGATTTTCATGCGTTTTTTTTCATGCCGATTTGTATGCATTTTTGAAAGCTAAATAAAGATCTATTATTGAACAAAAAAAAGAATTGTGATGTAATTTCTTGTCCAAACTCTTAATTTACAAACTCCATTGAAGAATAATGTTTACGCACACAGAAAGATAGATAGATCTATAGATATATAGATAGATGACAGATAGATGATAGATAGAGAGATCATAGATAGATAGATAATAGATAGATAGATAGACAGAAAGATAGAAAATAGATAGATGTATCTATAGATATATTTGTAGATAGATAGATAATACCAAGCCCAATGTTTAGTAATAAACATAATAAAATGGTACATAAAAAGTTAAAGACACACACACACACACAAAATCTGTGTTAGGGCGGGGTCACACTTGCGAGAAACTGCCGCGAGAACGTACTGAGTGTCGGCGGCAGTGCTGAGTATTGAGAAACTCGCGAGAGTATCGCATCTCAATACTCAGCACTGCCACCGGCACTCAGTACGTTCATCTACATAGAAATACATGCAGCCACACACTCTGGTCTCAAGTGCCGGTGGCAGTGCCGCATATTGCTGCGAGACTTGTACGATTTTCTCTCAAGTTTGACCCTGGCCTTAAATGCAATATCTGTTTAATTTTTGAAAAAATTTAAAACAAAATGGCATGGGCTCCTGTGCAATTTTCTGCACCAGAGAGGGAAAGCCAGCGACTAGGGGCCAATGTTTATAGCCTGAGAAGGGGTTAATACCCATGGATCTTCCCTGGCTATGAATATCAGCCCACTGCAGTATATTTAGCCTTTACTGGCTATTAAAATAGGGGGACCCTCCAAAAAACGATGTGGGGTTCCCCTATAATTAATAGCCAGAAAAGGCTATGCAGACAGCTGCGGGCTGATATTCATAGCCTAGGAAGGGACCATGGTTATTGGCATCCCCCAGCTACAAATACCAGCACTCAGCCGGCCCAGAAATGGTGCATCTGTAAGATGTGCCAACTCTGGCACTTAGCCTCTCTTCCCACTGCCTTGTAGCTGTGGCATATGGGATAATAGTTGGCGGTTGATGCCACCTTTGAATTGTAAGGTGAGATCTTTGCAGGTTGGAGCCTTGTCATGGACCATTTTCTTCAACTTCCTCCAAAGATTTTCAATTGGATTGAGATCCGGACTATTTGCAGGCCATAACATTGACCTTATGTGTCTTTTTTCAAGGAATGTTTTCACAGTGTTTGCTCTATGGCAGGATGCATTATCATCTTGAAAAATGATTTCATCATCCCCAAACATCCTTTCAAATTGATGGGATAAGAAAAGTGTCCAAAATATCAACATAAACTTGTGCATTTATTGAAGATGTAATGTGTTAGGGCTGGCGGAACGCACCGAGTAAATATAGAGATGTTATTTGGTGCGTTCGCAGCCCGGGGTCCACCGTGCAGGAAAATAATCTGCTGCTGGCAAACGGCAGCACTATATGGCGGTAGAAGCGATCTCTGTTGCTTCACAGAGTCACTATAAAGAAAGGACTGTGTCCTGTTAAACTCCCCAGGAATACAGAGTAACTGCTGAGCAGCTAGCAGCTTGTGGTCACGCAGTCAAGGAGGCAAACATACAATCTCCTCACCGGAGGTGCCGGTATTCTAAGTGGCTTATTTCAGCCGGGTCCCTGAATCCACACAAGCGTGACCACATTGACGCAAAACTCATAACATGTATTGATACTAGCGCATGGCCGTGTGGCCATGCGAACCTTATATAGCTGCAGCAAGTACAATACCTTCCTAGAAGGACCAATGAGAGGATGCCACAGAGCCTGAGCACCTTCAGGACCTTCCTGGAGAACCAATGGGCTTTCCTGCAGTATCCAAGCAGGTGACCCTTGATCTCCAATGAGAGATCTTACCCTGGGCATGCTCAGAAGGAGAAAAGCAGGACTTAGTCCCAAAAGCGTCTGCTCGCCGCTGCCCAGCACTGACTTCAATGGCAGAAGCTGGAAAAGCAGCAGTAACCCTTTGCACAGAGTCAGACTGAGCGAGATGCTGGGACTGACATCTCCGCTGAGCAGGCTCCACTGCGGCAGGAGAAGAATGGGAGACTGCAGCGGAGATGGCCTGAGATTCCCCCTGTGCAGAGGCAGGAACTCAACCCCTAACATAATGGCATCCATCTCCCCAGTGCCCTTACCTGACCTGCAGCCCCATATCATCAGTGAATGTGGAAATTTGCATGTTCTCTTCAGGCATTCATCTTTATAAATTTCATTGGAATGGCACCAAACAAAAGTTCCATCATCATCACCTTGCCCAATGCAGATTCGTGATTCATCACTGAATATGACTTTCATCCAGTCATCCACAGTCCAGGATTGCTTTTCCTTAGCCAATTGTAACCTTGTTTTTTTTCTGTTTAGGTGTTAATGATGGCTTTCGTTTAGCTTTTGTAAATCCCATTTCCTTTAGGCGGTTTCTTACAGTTCGGTCACAGACGTTGACTCCAGTTTCCACCCATTAGTTCCTCATTTGTTTTGTTTTGTTTTGCATTTCCTGTTTTGGAGACATATTGCTTTAAGTTTCCGGTCCTGACCCTTTGATGTCTTCCTTGGTCTACCAGTATGTTTGCCTTTAACAACCTTCCCATGTTGTTTGTATTTGGTCCAGATTTTATACGCAGCTGACTGTGAACAACCAACATCTTTTACAACATTGTGTGATGATTTACCCTCTTTTAAGAGTTTGATAATCCTCTCCTCTGTTTCAATTGACATCTCTCGTGTTGGAGCCATGATTCATGTCAGTCCACTTGGTGTAACAGCTCTCCAAGGTGTAATTACTCCTTTTTAGATGCAGACTAATTTGATGCAGGTGTTATTTTTGGGTATGAAAATTTACAGGGTGATTCCATAATATTTTCCTCAGAATCGAGTGATTCCATAATTTTCCCCCTATGCTTGGTTAAAAAAGGTAACCATTACTGACTACCACATTTTTTGTTCTTGATTTCTTTTAGTATTTCTTAAAGCCAGAAAGTAGCCATTTGAAATGATTTAAGTTTTGTGCCATGTCTGTGATCTGCTTTTTTTCTCAAAATTAAACAACTGAATGAACATCCCCCAATGCTGGTGATTCCATAATTTTTGCCAGGGGTTGTATAACTAATAATAATTGCATGCATGTTATGAAAATAAGACATATGTCATGAGGTAGATGGTTGATACATAGCAGCCAAAATAGATAAGAACTAACAAGGTAAACATAGTGCATCCATATTGTGCATAGTAAGGACACTATAATGCAAAAGCTCACATTTATCAAAGTTTTAAAATTAGCAATGCTTGTAAGCCTTAAATTACATATGAAACAAAACTCTGACACTGTGAATTAGCACTTTAATAAATATACACTGTGTGCAGAATTATTAGGCAAGTTGTATTTTAGAGGATTATTTTTATTATTGATCAACAACTATGTTCGCAGTCAACCCAAAAGACTCATAAATATCAAAGCTTAATATTTTCGGAAGTTGGAGTGGGTTTTTTTAGATTTGGCTATCTTAGAAGGATATCTGTTTGTGCAGGTAACTATTACTGTGCAGAATTATTAGGCAACAACAAACTAAGAAAAGATAGCATGCATTCCACAGGGTTCACCACATCAAAATAACAAGAAAATTGGTAAATTTTATTAGGTCATCATAATGCAAACATTGCAAAAAGATTTTTTTAAAACATTTAAAAATTGCATAATGCAAACAGATACAAAGACCCACAATAGAGTCATTCCCCTGCCACACCCCAAGTGTGAAACAGCAAAGATCAATATCTATAATGTTGATAATCACTCAAAAAAGCATACAAAGATAATAAAGGGGTCCTCCTGTCAATATCATACAGTAAAGCACATATGCAAAGAAAGCCCTGGCCTATGGGCTAAAAAATGCATAAGGACATGCTCCAAAAAATAGGTGGAGGAAAACAACCTGAGCCTGTAGATGGAGCTTCCCGCATAGGATCTCTGTATGAAGCATCAGTGTAATAAGAGGTAAAAGGTATGGGGGAGGCAAGGGCAGTGCCTCTTATTACACTGATGCTTCATACAGAGATCCTATTCGGGAAGCTCATCTACAGGCTCAGGTTGTATAGGTTTCCTTCTGTCTCCTCATTTGAGGGGATTATTTTACCATTGTGGTTAAGTGACTGATATCACTCTCTAAGGATAACCGGTTTCTCCTATATGCCCTTTGAGCAGAACTATGTCCTTGCTTATTTTCCTCTAGATAGCATCCATGCACTTTATGAGCATCAGGCTCAGCCTATTTTTTGGAGCATGTCCTGATACATTTTTTAGCCCATAGGCCAGGGCTTTCTTTGCATATGTGCTTTACTGTATGATATTGACAGGAGGGCCCCTTTATTATCTTTGTATGCTTTTTTGAGTGATTATCAACATTATGTATGCAAATTGCCTCTTCTGAGAAAAAGAGGACTTAACTCTATAGCGCCACCTGTTGGAAGTAGCGATCCTACAAGTCACAATCAACCCTCTAACGAGTCGTGCAACATTATAGATATTGATCTTTGCTGTTTCACATTTGGGGTGTGGCAGGGGCATGACCATGACCCTATTGTGGGTCTTTGTATCTGTTTGCATTATGCAATTTTTAAATGTTTAAATAAAAAAATCTTTTTGCAGTGTTTGTATTATGACCTAATACAATTTACCAATTTTCTTGTTATTTTGGTGTGGTGATCCCTGTGGAATGCATGCTACCTTTTCTTAGTTTGTTGTGTCCATTATCTTTTAGCATGCAGTAGGAGATGCCTAGTAGTGGTGCCCGCCAACGTTGGCTGTTAAAGAATTATTAGGCAACTTAATAAAAACCAAATATATTCCCATCTCACTTGTTTATTTTCACCAGGTAAACCAATATAACTGCACAAAATTTAGAAATAAACATTTCTGACATGCAAAAACAAAACCCCAAAAAATTAGTGACCAATATAGCCACCTTTCTTTATGATGACACTCAACAGCCTTCCATCCATAGATTCTGTCAGTTGCTTGATCTGTTTACGATCAACATTGCATGCAGCAGCCACCACAGCCTCCCAGACACTGTTCCGAGAGGTGTACTGTTTTCCCTCCCTGTAGATCTCACATTTTATGAGGGACCATAGGTTCTTTATGAGGTTCAGATCAGGTGAACAAGGGGGCCATGTCATTATTTTTTTTTTTGAGACCTTTATTGGCCAGCCACGCTGTGGTGTAGTTTGAGGCATGTGATGGAGCATTGACCTGCATGAAAATCATGTTTTCCTTGAACGATACCGACCCTGTTGGCTATTTGCCATGAAACACTTGATTGTTCGGTGATCACGATTCAAAAGTTTGGCAATTGCAAGACTACTGCATCCCTCTGCAAGACATCTCACAATTTTGGACTTTTCAGAGCCCGTCAAATCTCTCTTCTGACCCATTTTGCCAAAGGAAAGAAAGTTGCCTAATAATTAAGCACACCTTACATAGGGTTTTGATGTCATTAGATAACACCCCTCCTCATTACAGAGAAGGACATCACCTGATTTACTAAATTGGTAGGCTCTCAAGCTTGAACACCTTGGAGTAGGACAACATGTATAAAAAGTATCATGTGATCAAAATACAACTTGCCTAATAATTCTGCACACAGTGTAGTTGCTCCAGTGCAACATACAATATAATATGGAGCTAAATAAAACATGGATAAACCAGTTTATATTTAAATTATCAATTAAGTGTACATGTGCTTCTCACAAAATTTGAATGTCATCAAAAAGTTAATTTATTTCAGTTCTTCAATACAAAAAGTGAAACTCATATATTATATAGAGTCATTGCAAACAGAGTTATCTGTTTCAAGTGTTTATTTCTGGTAATGTCAAAGATTATGGCTTACAGCCAATGAAAACCCAAAAGTCATTATCTCAGTAAATTAGAATACTTTATAACACCAGCTTGAAAAATGATTTTAAAATCTGAAATGTTTACCTACTTAAATGTATATGCATATGTATATGTAAATGCATTTAAATTGGATTCAAATTACTCAAATATGGCTATGGGTTCAAGAACATCATGGAAAACATATGGATTCCATCCACAAAACATACAGGTGCTTCTCACAAAATTAAAATGCACTAAATACTTGGTCAGGGATCCTTGTGCATCAATTACTGCATCAATACGGCGTGGCATGTAGACGATCAGCCTGTGGCACTGCTGAGGTGTTATGGAAGCCCAGGTTGCTTTGATAGCAGCCTTCAGCTTGTCTGCATTGTTGGGTCCGGTGTCTCTCATCTTCCTCTTGACAATACAGTATAGATTCTCTATGGGATTATGGTCAGGTGAGTGTGCTGGCCAATCAAGCACAGTGGTACTGTTGTTTTTAAATGATGTCTTGGTACTTTTGGCAGTGTGGACAGGTGCCAAGTCCTTAACTAGTAATAGCTGGCAAATCTAAATGCTACAGTGTTTATGGTCTGAGCTCATAATCAGATCAATCAATTGTGCAAAAAAGATGGACAAAAGTGCAAATATAATGATATGGTATTTAAGATTAACTACCTTGGGACATGTTGGAAGTAACCCAGTGTATGGTGGGGAGAGAACAGAAGCGCCTCAACACACGTTTCACCTCTACAGCTTCGTCAGGAGGCATCAGAGGCAAAGAGCTGATGCTAAAGAATCAAGTGGCAAGTGGCACTTCATGGTTGAGCTGCTGTAATTACAAAATATTTCACCAGTACCATTACCATCACAGTTGATCGATATTTGGCAAGCAATGAATTTCCCAAGCTGGGGCATCCTGTTACAGTAGCACATTCTAAGTCAGAGAACTCTTTAGAACAGCCGATATAGCCATTTTGCTGAGTCTGTGCTGAAATTAATTTAAAAAATTCTACAGTTTGTCAAATGGAAATTTTGCAAAATTTGAGTATAAATCAATTAATTTCAAACATATTCACTCATCTCTATCCCTGTCTAAATTCTGTTACATGCAAATTGTCCAGTTCTCTGTCTTAAGCATTCATGCTGAAGAGTTTCTTGCCTTCTTTCTATTCAATGCTTTGTGTTGTCATTTTAAAACTAGCTGTAGTGCCTTTGATCTTCTACAAAATGTAACGCACATTAAAAACAAGGTAAAGCAGTGTAGCACGTAAATTATTTGTTTGAAATAGTCAAAAAAAGATTGTTCCTGAAATCAAGCATACTGTACAAATTAATACTTTCTTTTGGAACTACATTTTTACACCTCTGAACTTTTGAACTTTTTTTCACATCCTCAAACAAAATAAATGCAATGGTTCACACATAAGGCAAGAGGTCTCGTCTTTCTAAAAAAACTTTTATAAGGGAGGCACTTTTCATATAAATATCCCTTTAGACCAAAACACGGACAGGAGCTGCCAGCAGCTGTCAATACAATTTTACAATACAGAGACAATTATGTGGTCTGGTTTTCTAAATACTAGAATTCCAAAATGAATTTAAAGCCTTGCAAGCTATTTTAACATTCAATTAAAAAAGTTAGTAGAAAATCCTGCATTACAGTTTGATGAAGGGACCTGCGTAGTCTCGAAAGCTTGCAATTTGTTACCATCTTTTCAGTTAGCCATTAAAAGGTATCAATCACTGAGGACTCTCAAATCTAGATATCTTGCATTACAGCAGTTACTAATTAGTGTTGAGCGATACCATCCGATACTTGAAAGTATCGGTATCGGATAGTATCGGCCGATACCCGAAAAGTATCGGATATCGCCGATACCGATACCCGATACCAATACAAGTCAATGGGACACAAGTATCGGAAGGTATCCAGGATGGTTCCCAGGGTATGAAGGAGAGGAAACTCTCCTTCAGGCCCTGGGATCCATATTAATGTGTAAAATAAAGAATAAAAAGAAAAAATATTGATATACTCACCTCTCCGGCGGCCCCTGGACCTTACCGATGTAACCGTGAGCCTCCGTTCCTAAGAATGAGTGCGTGAAGGGCCTTCGATGATGTCACGGCTTCTGATTGGTTGCATGACCGCTCATGTGACCGCTCACGCGACCAATCACAAGCCGCGACGTCATCGCAGGTCCTTCAGGCGCTCATTCTTAGAAACGGAGGCTGCCGGTTACAGCGGTAAGGTCCAGGGGCCGCCGGAGAGGTGAGTATATCCATATTTTTTATTTTAATTCTTTATTTTTTACATGTATATGGATCCGATTCCGATTTCCGATATAACAAAAGTATCGGTACTCGGTATCGGAATTCCGATACCCGATACTTGCGGTCTTGGAATGCTCAACACTATTACTAATACATTTTTGTAATGATCCAAATGTTATCAAATATTTACTAAGGATAAAAAAGCTGGAAAAATATTCCTCCTCCTATCCACAGTTTGCTTGATCAGTCTTTCATCACTCTTTAATTGTTCTTTGTTCACAGCGCTTGCTCTACAACTCTTCAGAATAACAGTGCACAGTCTTAAAGGAATTGATTTTTATTTCAACAACTTAGCCCAACACCAGGAAATAAAACAAAATAAAAAAATAACTATTACTTATCTGTCAAATCCCTTGCTTCTCCAATTTTATTGATCCAGAGACCCTGCTGGCCTTTGCTGCAGCAATCACCTGTGGTCCATTCTTGTGACTGCTGCATCCAATCATTGGCCTCAGTAATAATATACTGTACCTTACCTGAAAGCATCGAGTTGAAGTTACTCATGGTCCATAAATTCATACGCATGTATGTCAAGTTGCAATAATACATAATTGACACACTATACACAATAATGTTTTGTCATAAAATTCGAAGCTCACCTGTTCAATTACACAATTTGTCAATCATGAACCCTGAATCTCAAATGTACAAATGAGAAAGAAATGTATTTAAGGACAGGTGCAGATGACCGTAGAATCTCTCATCTGAGAAAATTGGGACAATTATACAAAACACACTAATCAAAATCCAATCAATGTTTGATCAGAGTGTGATCATTGTGTAATCTGATTCTCTCAGATGACAAGAATATAGAGGAAAAAATGTGTTCATCTTCTCTATAGTGTCAGTCCATGGAGATAATCATCAATAGTGCCTGATACTGTATTAGTATTATTTCCCCAGTCCATGGAAATCAGACTACATTCAGATGTCATCTGAGTGCAGAACAATGTTATCTATACACTCACTGACTTGCTTGGCTGAGCACAGTCCAAATATTGGATCAAACTGATTGACCCCAAGGAAAAAATTGGAAATGTGCATGACCCCATAGCATAACATTGGTCAGGTTGCGCTCCAATATTTTGTTGGATTGCACTCAGACTAAAAATACACTCCTCTGAATCTGCCTTAATAGTAAGTTATAACCTCCATTCAGCTCAAAACAGGCTTGTCTTTTGTTGGACTTTTCCGAGTAATTTTTCAGAGCCTAGATATAACAGAGATTCATCTTGTAATGTAGTGGGCAACTCCAAATCTAACTTGTAACTAGCAATACTTTTCCATGGGCTGTTTGACATATGCAGGGAAATCGTGACAGTGTCATGACTCACTGTCATGATTCGGCAGTATGCAGACATACTGTATATAGTGACAGCAGACATTTCAAATTAGTTTGGACCACCCCTTTAATCACATGAACAATACGATTAATACATAATTTAGACAATAACGTAAGCCATTAAATTTTAGGATTTTACTAAGTAAACTTTAGAAGACTAAACTGAAGTTTGAACATCAGAATTTATGAATATTTTACTGTAATGCTCTGGCTTAAGATGGACTTTGAAGCAATTTTCCATATTCTATTTTTGCTTACTAAATAAATAATCTTTCACTCACAGAATTAGAAATATATCAAACCACATTGATATATACTGTACATTGCATTGCACATCAGCAAAATTAAAATTCAATAAATTGCACAACAAAAGCATAGAAATTTGACAGAACAAGGGCCTCATTCAGATATCTGTTTTGTTTCATAGATCACATTTTCACTAGTGTTCTCTTAGTGTGTAAGTTTTTGCCATCAGTGTTTCATGCAGAAAAAAATTGCAAAGCTCCTCCCATCCACTAATATGTTAAAAAAGGGACAGCTGAGAGATGGCATCTATGTTTTCTCGATGATTTTTCTGGACTTGTAGACTGGTTCAAAAACAGGTATGCGTACATTTTTTTCTAGTTCCATGGCATGTGAAAAGCCACATAGACTATAATGGGAAAAATAGTGAAATGTGACTATCTGAATGTCTAACCCATTCTAATTGTTTTCCTCTTAATATATTGCAACTCATATTATAAAAAAGTTAATGAAAGTGCTTGTTTAAATAAGCACACCATCAAAGTTTTTGTGTTATGAAAATATTGTAATTATCATACTATATAGCACTTTGTATTTTCAATTGCTTATTTTGACCTTCTACCCAGCTAATTCATCTCTTTTCCATTAGTTCTATGACATCACTTGATTAAATGCAGATTAGCTGAATCCTGCTAAGCTCTACATAGGAACAGGACGTTTCTTTTTCCTGCATGAGTCATTATTGCAAGAATCCCTGGCTGGGTGAGGAGCAGAGCAAATGGGTCAGGAGTAGTGTTGAGCATTCCGATGCTGCAAGTATCGGGTATCGGCCGATACTTGCTGTATCGGAATTCCGATACCGGGATTCCGATACTCTTGTGGTATCGGGTATCGGGTATCGGAACAACATTAATGTTAAAATGTGTAAAATAGAGAATTAAAATAAAAAATATCGCTATACTCACCTGTCCGACGCAGCCGGGACCTCAGCGCAGGAACCGGCAGCGTTGTTTGTTTAAAATTCCCGCTTTTACATGGTTACGCGAAGTCCCGGCTTGTGATTGGTCAGGGCGGCCATGTTGCCGGGCCGCGGACCAATCACAGCAAGCCGTGACGAAAATACGTCACGGCTTGCTGTGATTGGTCCGCGTCCCGGCAACATGGCCGCCATTAACCAATCACAAGCCGTGACGTCACGGGAGGCTGGAAACGCGCTCATTTTAAAAAGGGCGCGTGTCCAGCCTCCCGTGACGTCACGGCTTGTGATTGGTTGCGTCGCGGTCAACCAATCACAAGCCGGGAGGCTGGACACGCGCCCATTTCAAAATGAGCGCGTCCAGCCTCCCGGCTTGTGATTGGTTGATCGCGGCGCAACCAATCACAAGCCGTGACGTCACGGGAGGCTGGACACGCGCCCATTTCAAAATGAGCGCGTCCAGCCTCCCGGCTTGTGATTGGTTGATCGCGGCGCAACCAATCACAAGCCGTGACGTCACGGGAGGCTGGACACGCGCCCATTTTAAAATGAGCGCGTGTCCAGCCTCCCGTGACGTCCCGGCTTGTGATTGGTCAGGGCGGCCATATTGCCGGGACGCGGACCAATCACAGCAAGCCGTGACGTAATTTCGTCACGGCTTGCTGTGATTGGTCCGCGTCCCGGCAACATGGCCGACCTGACCAATCACAAGCCGGGAATTCACGTAACCAAGTAATAGCGCGATTTTTAAACAAACAACGCTGCCGGTTCCCTCGCTGAAGTCCCGGCTGCGTCGGACAGGTGAGTATAGCGATATTTTTTATTTTAATTCTTTCTTTTACACATTTATATGGTTCCCAGGGCCTGAAGGAGAGTTTCCTCTCCTTCAGACCCTGGGAACCATCAGGGATACCGTCCGATACATGAGTCCCATTGACTTGTATTGGTATCGGGTATCGGTATCGGATTGGATTCCGATACTGTGACGGTATCGGCCGATACTTTCCGATACCGATACTTTCAAGTATCGGACGGTATCGCTCAACACTAGTCAGGAGTTGAAGAGGGGAATTATTCATGCAGGGTAAAGAAACTGACTATTTTTCCATAATGCAGAAAAAATAGAAAAGTAAAGAATTGACTAGGTAGAAAGGCAAAATGAGCAATTGTAAGTTTACACGCAGTGCTCTCTAGTATGATGATTACAATATATTAATAAGACAAAAACTTTGATGGGTGTGCTTGTTTAAAGAAGCACTTTCATTAACTTTTTTTCCCTTAGACCTGCGTAAATGTTATTGTGATGGAGTGTAAGTATGTTAATATACTCACTGATCAGCGTCTTCTTCAGTTTCCAGGGCTGTTTTGCTCCTCTTCTTAGTCACATGACAGAGCACAGTGTAATCTGGGGAGTCTGAATTTCTGGGTGACCTGAAGTATGTTTTAAATTGAAAGCCCATGGAGTTTCCGAACAAAAGTTCATCGGCTTACATTGTAGAACAGACTTCTGGCTCACATATGGAGCACAAAATGATCCGGATAGCCTGAATCGCTGTCACGTGACTTAGAAGATGATCAGAATGACTCTGGATACTGGTGACAACGGCAATTGGTGAGTATCTTCTCACACTGACACTGGAATATACTAATATTTAGACAGATTTAGGAAAAATTATGTTAAAGGGGTTGTCCACTACTAGGACAATCCTGCCTCAATCTGAATGTTTGCCCCATTAAAGTAAAAACACCTATACTCATGACTCATGCTGCTGCTGTTTCCGCGATGTCAGCACTCGGGTTTCCAGAGTTCATGTGAGGTTGTTATATCATATGAGCCCTGCAACCATTCATCACTGGTGTCACTGTCCCTGCTTTTGGAAGTACAATAAATCAAGAAGCAGTGGAAAGCAACCTCAGCCATCACTTCCACTTATCATTGTATTTGTCTTAAGTGGGGATATTGAAGTCAGCGCTGATTGAGTGAAGGGCTCTTGTGATGTAAAAACCTCACGGAAGCCCAGGGAACATGAATGCCAATGCCACTAGAACAGTTCTGGCATTAGTGGTGAGTATAGGTTTTTTAAATTAACAGAGGGAAATAATCAGCTTGAAAAGGGGTTTCCTAGTAGTGGACAACCCCTTTAATGGCAGTGCTTCATTAACCTATTTACCCCCCAAGGGGGTTTGCATGTTAATGACAAGGCCAATTTTTTCCATTCTGACCAGTGTCACTTTATGAGGTAACAAAGCTGGAACACTTTAACAGATCCCACTGATTCTGAGATAATTTTTGTGACATATTGTACTTCATGATAATGGTATAACATTTTCAATATAATTTGTGTTTATTTGTGAAAAAATAGAAATTTTGCAAAAATATTGACATTTTCAAACTTTTAATTTTTATGCCCTTACATCAGAGCATTATGTCACACAATATATTCAATATATAACATTTCCCACATCTAATTTACATCAGCACAATTTTTTTAAACAGATTTTTGTTTGCTAGGAAATTATAAGGGTTAAAACTTGACAAGCGATTTCTCATTTTTATAACAAAATTTACAAAACCAATTTTTTTTATATTTGTAGTGACTTTGAGGGGTCTATATGATAGAAAATACCCAAAAGTGACACCATTCTAAAAGCTTCACCCCTGAAGGTGCTCAAAACCACATTTAAGAAGTTTATTAACACTTCAGGTCCTTCACAGAATTCGGGGAGAGTTTTCTCACACCCTCCTATCGCCCTGGCCCTGAGGCGTGGAGGACTCTCACAAGGAGTGCTTTGTTTTGGAAAATGCTGAGGGAGTACCTTGCTGACCGTACCAACATCCTCTGTCATTGCTCTGTGCCCTTAAATTATTGTTTTGCAAAGCTGAACACGGAACATGAACTGTCTCTCTGCTGCGAATGTGCGCTGTACTCACGGTCATGAAGAGCACGGTGCTTCGCTTTCTGGTGGTCAATGTGAACATGGCTCCTTGCCTTCTGGCAGTAACGCTTTTATTGGTGCGAGCACATACCTTCATAATACAGAGAAAGAGTACAACATTGCAAAAGCATTCACACTCTGCTCCTCAGACTTTCTATGTGCACAGTGACTGCCTCTAGGCAGAAGATGATGATGGCGGTAGTTGGAGTTGGAGCATTTAACACAGTCATGAAGCAGCCATAACAACTTGAAAGAGAAGTATTTTTAATGCACACTGTTCGATATGTGACCTGTATTTGTTAATTTTGTAAACTAAAATAGTGTACCGAACTAGGGTAAGAGACATCAAACACAGCTGAATGTAGGCCTGAATTTCCACATTTTGTAGGCCACAAATACAGTTATATGAAAAAGTTTGGGCACCCCTATTCATCTTAAGCTTAATGTTTTATAAAAATTGTTTTTTTGCAACAGCTATTTCTGTTTCATATATCTAATAACTGTTGGCCACAGTCATGTTTCTGCCTTGAAATGAGGTTTATTGTACTAACAGAAAATGTGCAATCTGCATTCAAACAAAATTTGACAGGTGCATAAGTATGGGCACCTTACCAGAAAAGTGACATTAATATTTAGTAGATCCTCTTTTTGCAAAAATAACAGCCTCTAGTCGCTTCCTGTAGCTTTTATTGAGTTCCTGGATCCTGGATGAAGGTATTTTTGACCATTCCTCTTTACAAAACAATTCCAGTTCAGTTAAGTTTGATGGTCGCCGAGCATGGACAGCCCTCTTCAAATGATCCCACAGATGTTCAATGATATTCAGGTCTGGGGACTGGGATGGCCATTCCAGAACAGTGTAATTGTTCCTCTGCATGAATGCCTGAGTAGATTTGTAGCGGTGTTTTGGATCATTGTCTTGCTGAAAGATCCATCCCCTGCGTAACTTCAACTTTGTCACTGATTAATGAACATTATTGTCAAGAATCTGCTGATACTGAGAGGAATCCATGCGTCCCTCAACTTTAACAAGATTCCCGGTGCCGGCATTGGCCACACAGCCCCAAAGCATGATGGAACCTCCACCAAATTTTACTGTGGGTACCAAGTGTTTTTCTTGGAATGCTGTGTTTTTTTGCCGCCGTGCATAACGCCTTTTTGTATGACCAAACAACTAAATCTTGGTTTCATCAGTCCACAGGACCTTCTTCCAAAAATAAATTGGCTTCTCCAAATGTGCTTTTGCATACCTCAGCCGACTCTATTTGTGGCGTGCTTGCAGAAACGGATTCTTTCGTATCACTCTCCCATACAGCTCCTCCTTGTGCAAAGTGCGTTTTATAGTTGACCGATGCACAGTGACACCATCTGCAGCAAGTTGATGCTGCAGCTCTCTGGAGGTGGTCTGAGGATTGTCCTTGACTGATCTCGCCATTCTTCTCTGCCTTTCTGATGTTTTTATTGGCCTGCCACTTCTGGCCTTAACAAAGAACTGTACCTGTGTTCTTCCATTTCCTTACTATGTTCCTCACAGTGGAAAATGACAGGTTAAATCTCTTAGACAGCTTTTTGTATCCTTCCCCCGAACAACTCTGTTGAATAATCTTTGTTTTCAGATCTTTTGACAGTTGTTTTGAGGAGCCCATGATGCCACTCTTCAGAGGAGATTTAAACAGGAGAACAACTTGCAAGTGGCCACTTTAAGTAGCTTTTCTCATGATTGAGTACCCCAAGCACCCCGATACTCAGGCGAGTAACGAGTAGTGGCGAGCACGTTTGCTCATCACTAGAGGGGACATTAAGATTTTGGAGTGCAGAATTTGCTGAATGTCTTTTGAGGGGTATGGAGTCATTTCGCTTTTCCAGAGCCATTGTACTATCAGTAATGTGGAAGTCCCCTTTATTTCCATTAACAGATGATGGACCAGGGTGGGGGCTTGATTTTTTTTTGACTGAGTTGAAACGTTTATTGGGAACATTTTACATAACGTTTGAGATCACATCTATCCGGTGCTCTACGCTAAGCACTTTGGGGTTTCTATCTAAATCTCCAAGTTACGTGATTCAGATGAAACTCCCTAAAGATCCATTCACTATAATGAGGCAGCAGAGTTAGTCTGGACTCTGTCTGGCCACTGTTCAGCGTTATCCTTCTTTTCAGAAGTGCAAAAATCTGTGACTGAGGGCACTTTTATGCAATCCTAAAAAGAAGGACACTGTCGGATCACAGGTCCTATGACTTCCACAGTGCCTCCATCTGCCTCTGAGGGTTCCATTTGATTCATGTATTTCAGAGATTTACACGGAAACCAAGATGCAAATGCTCAGTGCTGAGCACAAGATTAATGTGCGCTGAGCCTTAAGGTACCGTCACACTAAACGATATCACTAGCGATCCATGATGTTGCAGCATCCTGGATAGCGATATCGTTGTGTTTGACACGCAGCAGTGATCAGGATCCTGCTGTGATATCGCTGGTCGTTGATTAAAGTTCAGAACTTTATTTGGTCATCAGATCGCCGTGTATCGTTGTGTTTGACAGCAAAAGCAACGATACCAGCGATGTTTTACAATGGTAACCAGGGTAAGTATCGTGTTACTAAGCGCAGGGCTGCGCTTAGTAACCCGATGTTTACCCTGGTTACCAGTGTAAAATGTAAAAAAACAAACAGTACATACTCACCTTCTGATGTCTGTCACACGTCCCTCGCTGTCCGCTTCCTGCACTGACTGACCGCTGGCCGTAAGTGAAAGCACAGCGGTGACGTCACCGCTCTGCTGTTAGGGCCGGCACTCAGTCAGTGCAGGAAGCGGACGCCGGGGGACGCGAAGGTGAGTATGTAGTGTTTGTTTTTTTACATTTTACACTGGTAACCAGGGTAAACATCGGGTTACTAAGCGCGGCCCTGCGCTTAGCAACCCGATGTTTACCCTGGTTACCCAGGGACCTCGGCATCGTTGGTCGCTGGAGAGCGGTCTGTGTGACAGCTCTCCAGCGACCAAACAGCGACGCTGCAGCAATCGGCATCGTTGTCTGTATCACTGCAGCGTCGCTTAGTGTGACGGTACCTTTATTGATATCTTTGGGAGGCAGAATGAACAAAACAGCAGGTGAAGAATTGGTTTTATTTATTTTTTACGCCATTGCTCAGGCGGTGTAAGTGATGAGTTGACTTTATTCTTCGAGTCAGTGCGATTACTGTGATACCAGATTTATACCAGTTTTCTTATGTTTTGCTGCTGTCATGCACTAAAATTAAGTAATTGTTTTGGAGGGGGTCTTATGCCGTTCTTCATGTAGCAAAAAATGATAAGGCAGTTTTATTCTTTGGGTCAGTACGATTACAGCAATACTCCATTTATTGTATTTTTTTATGCTTTGTCGCTTTTACACAGTAAAAACTATTTCCTAGAAAAAAACAATTATTTTTGCATCGCTTAATTTTGAGAGCTATAACTTTTTTATTCTTCTGCTGATGGAGCTGTTTGATGGCTGTTTTTTGCTGGACAAGATGTCGTTTTCAGCGATATCATGTTTATCTATATTCATCTTTTTTATCGTGTTTTATTACACTTTTCTTGGTACAATGATGAAGCATTGTTTTTTGCCTTTTATATGGTGTTCACTAAAGGGGTTAACTAGTGGGACAGTTTCAAAGGTCAGATCTTTCCAGAGAATCATGATAATATCCAATATGGTAGGGCAAAATAAATGAAAAAACATTTGTGAGATTCTGATAGCATCTTATTATGCTTTTTGTTCATATAATGTGTATAAAGTGAATGTTTGGGTAGAATTTCTAGGAATTCTTTACACTGCAGGTTTATTTATAACATGTCAATTTGTTGCATTTGCTATATCAAGAGAAAGTAATGCAGAAATAGCAGAAAATGCTATTACTTCCAGATAACACTTTTGCTTCAAAATTAAGTTTTAGAATAGGTGAATCAGCAATTTTTTTTTAATCCTCACATGCTTGTTTATGTGAATTGATACAGAATATCCTGAGCCAGTGTATAAAAAAAACACTTTTCCCATTTGTATTTCATCTTAGAACATTGTGTGGGTGGAGGATTTCCATGGAAACAAACTGCTCGTTGTAATAGAAAATTTTGTTTTCTAATTATAACAAATAAAGTTTTAGTCTGTACTATTATACCAAGGGAAAGTAAAGCTTTTCACAATTTCTTTATTCGTTTTTTTTTTTTTTTTAATATTATGTAATGTGTTTGCACAATATTATCAATACAGGGATAGGAATAAGAAAACTCTGCTATAAGTTTTTCCTGTGTTTTACTTCTTTGAGTTTTTCTTGAAATATCTTTACTTTTCTTTAAAGTGACACCATGGTTCTCCAACAAGTAGCTACAGCATGGGAGCTTCAAGTAAATCATCCCCCTTTGTGTAAAAACCATACCTGGCATTTTACATTAGAGTGAAAGTCATACAAGTTTGTAGGGTTGCAGCAGAGCTGTTATTATGCACAGTATGAGCTGCGTGTGTGCAGCAGGGAACTGCGTTTATATGTATTCATCACAGCTGTGAGGGTGTATGTATGCAGCAGAACTGTGTGGGTAGGTGTATGTATGCAGCAGAGCTGTGTGGGAGTATGTATGCAGCAGAGCTGTGTGTGGGGGGGGTAGGTGTATGTATGCACAAGAGCTGTGTGTGGGTGTATGTATGCAGCAGAGCTGTGTGGGTAGGTGTATGTATGCAGCAGAGCTGTGTGGGAGTATGTATGCAGCAGAGCTGTGTGTGGGTGTATGTATGCAGCAGAGCTGTGTGTGGGGGGGTAGGTGTATGTATGCACAAGAGCTGTGTGTGGGTGTATGTATGCAGCAGAGCTGTGTGGGTAGGTGTATGCATGGAGCAGAACTGTGTAGGTAGGCGTATGTATGCAGCAGAACTGTGTGGGTAGGTGTATGTATGCAGCAGAGCTGTGTGTGTTTGAGGGTGTATGTATGCAGCAGAGCTGTGAGTGTTTGAGGGTGTATGTATGCAGCAGAGCTGTGTGTGTTTGAGGGTGTATGTATGCAGCAGAGCTGTGTGGGAGTATGTATGCAGCAGAGCTGTGTGTGGGTGTATGTATGCAGCAGAGCTGTGTGTGTGGGGGGGTAGGTGTATGTATGCACAAGAGCTGTGTGTGGGTGTACGTATGCAGCAGAGCTGTGTGGGTAGGTGTATGCATGGAGCAGAACTGTGTGGGTAGGTGTATGTAGGCAGCAGGGCTGTGTGGGTAGGTGTATATATGCAGCAGAGCTGTGTATGGGTGTCTGTATGCAGCAGAGCTGCATGTGGGTGCATGTATGCAGCAGAGCTGTGTGGGTGTATGTATGCAGCAGAGCTGTGTGTGGGTGTATGTATGCAGCAGAGCTGTGTGGGTAGGTGTATGCATGGAGCAGAACTGTGTGGGTAGGTGTATGTATGCAGCAGAGCTGTGTGGGAGTATGTATGCAGCAGAGCTGTGTGTGGGTGTATGTATGCAGCAGAGCTGTGTGTGGGGGGGTAGGTGTATGTATGCACAAGAGCTGTGTGTGGGTGTATGTATGCAGCAGAGCTGTGAGTGTTTGAGGGTGTATGTATGCAGCAGAGCTGTGAGTGTTTGAGGGTGTATGTATGCAGCAGAGCTGTGTGTGTTTGAGGGTGTATGTATGCAGCAGAGCTGTGTGGGAGTATGTATGCAGCAGAGCTGTGTGTGGGTGTATGTATGCAGCAGAGCTGTGTGTGTGGGGGGGTAGGTGTATGTATGCACAAGAGCTGTGTGTGGGTGTATGTATGCAGCAGAGCTGTGTGGGTAGGTGTATGCATGGAGCAGAACTGTGTGGGTAGGTGTATGTAGGCAGCAGGGCTGTGTGGGTAGGTGTATATATGCAGCAGAGCTGTGTATGGGTGTCTGTATGCAGCAGAGCTGCATGTGGGTGCATGTATGCAGCAGAGCTGTGTGGGTGTATGTATGCAGCAGAGCTGTGTGTGGGTGTATGTATGCAGCAGAGCTGTGTGGGTAGGTGTATGCATGGAGCAGAACTGTGTGGGTAGGTGTATGTATGCAGCAGAGCTGTGTGGGAGTATGTATGCAGCAGAGCTCTGTGTGGGTGTATGTATGCAGCAGAGCTGTGTGTGGGGGGTAGGTGTATGTATGCACAAGAGCTGTGTGTGGGTGTATGTATGCAGCAGAGCTGTGAGTGTTTGAGGGTGTATGTATGCAGCAGAGCTGTGAGTGTTTGAGGGTGTATGTATGCAGCAGAGCTGTGTGTGTTTGAGGGTGTATGTATGCAGCAGAGCTGTGTGGGAGTATGTATGCAGCAGAGCTGTGTGTGGGTGTATGTATGCAGCAGAGCTGTGTGTGTGGGGGGGAAGGTGTATGTATGCACAAGAGCTGTGTGTGGGTGTATGTATGCAGCAGAGCTGTGTGGGTAGGTGTATGCATGGAGCAGAACTGTGTGGGTAGGTGTATATAGGCAGCAGGGCTGTGTGGGTAGGTGTATATATGCAGCAGAGCTGTGTATGGGTGTCTGTATGCAGCAGAGCTGCATGTGGGTGCATGTATGCAGCAGAGCTGTGTGGGTGTATGTATGCAGCAGAGCTGTGTGAGGGTGTATATATGCAGCAGAGCTGTGTAGGTAGGCGTATGTATGCAGCAGAGCTGTGTATGGGTGTATGTATGCAGCACAGCTGCGTGTGGGTGTATGTATGCAGAGCTGTGTGAATGTGGGTAGGTGTATGTATGCAGCAGAGCTGTGTGTGGGTGTATGTATGCAGCAGAGCTGTGTGTGTGGGTAGGTGTATGTATGCAGCAGAGCTGTGTGTGGGTGTATGTATGCAGCAGAGCTGTGTGTGGGTGTATGTATGCAGCAGAGCTGTGTGGGTAGGTGTATGTGCAGCGCCCCAGAGTCCTGGTCGTTGCAGTACTGACGCTCTGCCGCTAAGGAGGACCCAGAAGTGTGCAGAACCCGCGCCACGAAACCAGGCAGTGAAGGGTCCTCCTGGCGGCGCATGCGCCGATATGCTTCTATTCCCTCCATCGGTAACATGGATACGCATATTTATCTGATGATCGGATGCCGTCACTGTGCGCATGCGCTGCCTGTGTCCCTCTAGTTGTGCATCCTGCGTCTTTGTTACCATGGCAGCCTTTTTCTGCCGGGTCGCATGACGTAGGTGCTGCACACTTCCGGGTCCTCCTGGCGGCGCATGCGCCGCTACGCCTCTGCTCCCTTCATCGGTAGCATGTTCAATCATATAAATAGACCTCCGGTTCCTCCCGTACATCACCCCCTGACGAAGGACACAGTCCGAAACGCGCGTCGGGGTGCGCTGTACCTGGAGGATCGGACGGCTTATAGGAGGAGGTAATTAGCCTTTGTTTATCTAACTCTGCACTCAGCATCTTGTGACTTTGGCATCAGCCACACTATTCACACGTGCTTTACTATTTACTATTCACACACTGTTTACATGCACTCTTCACTGTTTGCCCATGAGCTGGCTTCACATCTATTGTTGCCTGTAATACAGGCTCTATATACTTTTTTGTGCACTTTATTTGCCATTTTTGCACTTTGAGTGTAACACATGTTTTTTCACACCTTTTTACATATTTTATATATACATTTTTTGTGTACCCCTCATTACAAATGCTGAGTGCCCTTATTTTTAGCCATTGAATTGTACTTATTTATATAGAATTATTTTTTATCTTATGCTGCCTCCTTTGCGTCCGTTTAATTATTGCTATATTTTTTTGCTGAAATATTTTTTAGATATTTACCTCCAGTTACAGGCACACTTCTGTTGTTGCCATTTGTTGCCCAATATATATTATATATATTTTAATAAAGGCATTTTACTATATTGCATTTTTTTGTCTTTCCTTTGTTCTTAATTTTGCTGCTATACACCAGTACATTATTTATAACATACTTGTATTGATCTCCATACATAGGGTTCTTTGTTGTATCATAAGGGGAGTGATGGTACGTCTGATGGCACTTAAGGAGTTCACCTGACCAGGTATCACAGTCACACTTTACACTTCACATTCTGGCCACCAGAGGGAGCAAAGGGTTCTATGTATTAGGCCACTCCTCACAATCTGGTAAAACTGGGGGCTGGATAGGAAGTTAGTCAGAAGCTGACTGGGTTGGAACCAGGCAACATCCTGTGGCAGGGGGTGTTGCGGGGGGAATATTCAGGGGGTCTCTGTCAGGGGTGGGATCCTGACAGTGGCCTAGCGAACAGAACAGAACGTTACGGAGCCGCGCCTGCACTCGAATGTGGTGGCATCCTAAGAAAGGAAAAGAAGCAAGGTTTATGGTGGAGAAGTGAGAAATGAGATCGCAGCAAAAAGGATATAAAGCCAGTAGGAGTCGTGCCGTAAGATCAAGGCAACATCCTACTGAGGCGCATAGCCAGTGGCTGGAACACCGAGGAAGTATTAGGCTCCAAGCAATACTTCAAACAGCAGCAGGACAGTTAATTTTAGGTTGGCTGTCTCACCTAAATCACCTAAGCAGACATAGGGGGCAATTGTGGGAGAGGGGCTACGCTAGGGTCCCGGAAGAACTCCAGGCCTACCCGTCATACCCGTCCTATCCATATCATCTGGGGGACGGAGAAGAACATCAGAATTGATACGAGTTGTGAGAAAAAAGAACATCAGAAACAGATACAACAGTTGTGAGGACTCTCCCATGGTGCTCAGCAGGGAGGTACTACAACACACAGGCGCTAGAAGGTAGGCACTGATTTCCACCTGCAAAGGGAACTCTGGATGTGCCTTCAGACCGGCCGGTCTCAGCCAGCCCTGTTAGCAGTACTCTGGATTGAGGATCCTGAAGCCTTCAGTAAAGAGGTAAAGAGACTGCAACCCTGTGTCCTCGTTATTCATCGCGACCTGCACCACGCACCATCATCACACCTTTCATTGGATGCCCCTTAGAAGGGTCACGGTCCGGGTCTAGCCACCGAGACAACCCCAGAACTGAGCCAGAGAAGCCTGGTACCGAGTACCCCGCGGTCCTGCATCTGGGGGCGCTCCATATGTATGCAGCAGAGCTGTGTGGGCAGGTGTATGTATGCAGCAGAGCTGTGTGTGGGTGTATGTATGCAGCAGAGCTGTGTGTGTGGGTGTATGTATGCAGCAGAGCTGTGTGTGGGTGTATGTATGCAGCAGAGCTGTGCGTGGGTGTATGTATGCAGCAGAGCTGTGTGGGTAGGTGTATGTATGCAGCAGAGCTGTGTGTGGGTGTATGTATGCAGCAGAGCTGCGTGTGGGTGTATGTATGCAACAGGGCTGTGTGTGGGTGTATGTATGCAGCAAAGCTGTGTGTGTATGGGTAGGTGTACGTATGCAGCAGAGCTGTGTGTGGGTTTATGTTTGCAGCAGAGCTGTGTAAGTAGGTGTATGTATGCAGAAGAGCTGCGTGGGTAGTTGTATGTATGCAACAGAGCTGAGTATGGGTGTATATATGCAGCAGAGCTGCGTGTGGGTGTATGTATGCAGCAGAGCAGTGTGAGCAGGTGTATTTATGCAGCAGAGCTGTGTGTGAGGGTGTATGTATGCAGCAGAGCTGTGTGTGGGTGTATGTATGCAGCAGAGCTGTGTAGGTAGGTGTATGTATGAAGCAGAGCTGTGTGTGAGGGTGTATGTATGCAGCAGAGCTGTTTAGGTAGGTGTATGTATGCAGCAGTGCTGTGTGTGAGGGCGTATGCAGCAGAACTGTGTGTGGATGTATGTATGCAGCAGAGCTGGATATGGGTGTATGTGTGCAGCAGAGCTGCGTGTGGGTGTATGTATGCAGCAGAGCTGCGTGTGGGTGTATGTATGCAGCAGAGCTGTGTGTAAGGGTGTATGTATGCAGCAGAGCTGTGTGAGGGAGTATGTATGCAGCAGAGCTGTGTAGGTAGGTGTATGTATGCAGCAGAGCTGTGTGTGTGGGTGTATGTATGCAGCAGAGCTGTGTGTGGGTGTATGTATGCAGCAGAGCTGTGTGTGGGTGTATATATGCAGCAGAGCTGTGTGTGAGGGAGTATGCAGCAGAGCTGTTTGTGGGTGTATGTATGCAGCAGAGCTGTGTGTGTATGTATGCAGCAGAGCTGTGTGAGGGTGTATGTATGTAGCAGAGCTGTGTATATAGGTGTATGCATGCAGCAGAGCTGTGTGAGGGTGTATGTATGCAGCAGAGCTGCGTTTGGATGTTTGTATAGAGCAGAGCTGTGTGTGGGTGTATGTATGCAGCAGAGCTGTGTAGGTAGGTGTATTTATGCAGCAGAGCAAGTGTAAGGGTGTATGTATGCAGCAGAGCATTGTGAGGGTGTATGTATGCATCAGAGCTGTGTAGGTAGGTGTATGTATGCAGCAGTGCTGTGCGTGAGGGTGTATGTATGCAGCAGAGCTGTGTGTGGGTGTATGTATGCACTAGAGCTGTGTGTGTGTATGCATGTAGCAGAGCTGTGTATGGGTGTATGTATGCAGCAGAGCAGCGTGAGAGTGTATGTATGCAGCAGAGCTGTGTGAGAGTGTATGTATGCAGCAGAGCTGTGTTTGGGTGTATGCATGCAGCAGAGCTGCTTGTGGATGTATGTATGCAGCAGAGCTGTGTGTGGGTGTATGTATTCAGCAGAGCTGTGTAGGTAGGTGTATGTATGCAGAAGAGCTGTGTGTGAGGGTGTATGTATGCAGCAGAGCTGTGTAGGTAGGTGTATGTATGCAGGAGAGCTGTGTATGGGTGTATGTATGCAGCAAAGCTGCGTGTAAGTGTATGTATGCAGCAGAGCTGTGTGTGGGTGTTTGTATGCAGCAGAGCTGTGTGAGTGTGGGTATGTGTATGTATGCAGCTGAGCTGTGTGGGTAGGTGTATGTATGCAGCAGAGCTGTGTATGGGTATATGTATGCAGCAGAGCTGCATGTGGGTGCATGTATGCAGCAGAGCTATGTGGGTGTATGTATGCAGCAGAGCTGTGTGTGAGGGTATATGTATGCAGCAAAGCTGTGTGGGTGTATGTATGCAGCAGAGCTCTGTGTGAGGGTGTGTGTATGCAGCAGACCTGTGTGTGGGTGTATGTATGCAGCAGAGCTGTGTGTGTGGGGGGGTAGGTGTATGTATGCACCAGAGATGTGTGTGGGTGTATGTATGCAGCAGAGCTGTGTGGGTAGGTGAATGCATGGAGCAGAACTGTGTGGGTAGGTGTATGTATGCAGCAGAGCTGTGTGGGTAGGTGTATGTATGGCAGCAGAGCTGTGTGGGTAGGTGTATGTATGCAGCGGAGCTGTGTGGGTAGGTGTATGTATGCAGCAGAGCTGTGTATGGGTGTACGTATGCAGCAGAGCTGCTTGTGGGTAGGTTTTTGTATGCAGCAGAGCTGTGTATGGGTGTATGTATGCAGCAGAGCTGCGTGTGGGTGTATGTATGCAGCAGTGCTGTGTGAGGGTGTATGTATGCAGCAGAGCTGTGCGTGGGTGTATATATGCAGCAGAGCTGTGTGAGTAGGTGTATGTATGCAGGAGCACTGTGTATGTGTGTATATATGCAGCAGAGCTGCGTGTGGGTGCATGTATGCAGCAGAGCAGTGTGAGAGTGTATGTATAGAGTGTATGTATGCAGCAGAGCTGTGTTTGGGTGTATGCATGCAGCAGAGCTGCTTGTGGATGTATGTATGCAGCAGAGCTGTGTGTGGGTGTATGTATGCAGCAGAGCTGTGTAGGTAGGTGTATGTATGCAGAAGAGCTGTGTGTGAGGGTGTATGTATGCAGCAGAGCTGTGTAGGTAGGTGTATGTATGCAGGAGAGCTGCGTATGGGTGTATGTATGCAGCAGAGCTGTGTGTGGGTGTTTGTATGCAGCAGAGCTGTGTGAGTGTGGGTATGTGTATGTATGCAGCCGAGCTGTGTGGGTAGGTGTAAGTATGCAGCAGAGCTGTGTATGGGTATATGTATGCAACAGAGCTGCATGTGGGTGCATGTATGCAGCAGAGCTGTGTGGGTGTATGTATGCAGCAGAGCTGTGTGTGAGGGTATATGTATGCAGCAGAGCTGTGAGTGGGTGTATGTATGCGGCAGAGCTGTGTGGGTGTATGTATGCAGCAGAGCTCTGTGTGAGGGTGTATGTATGCAGCAGAGCTGTGTGTGGGTGTATGTATGCAGCAGAGCTGTGTGTGGGGGGGGGGTAGGTGTATGTATGCACCAGAGATGTGTGTAGGTGTATGTATGCAGCAGAGCTGTGTGGGTAGGTGAATGCATGGAGCAGAACTGTGTGGGTAGGTGTATGTATGCAGCAGAGCTGTGTGGGTAGGTATATGTATGGCAGCAGAGCTGTGTGGGTAGGTGTATGTATGCAGCGGAGCTGTGTGGGTAGGTGTATGTGTGCAGCAGAGCTGTGTATGGGTGTACGTATGCAGCAGAGCTGCGTGTGGGAGTATGTATGCAGCAGTGCTGTGTGTGGGTGTATGTATGCAGCAGAGCTGTGCGTGGGTGTATATATGCAGCAGAGCTGTGTGAGTAGGTGTATGTATGCAGGAGAGCTGTGTATGTGTGTATATATGCAGCAGGGCTGCGTGTGGGTGTATGTATGCAGCAGATCTGTGTGTGGGTGCTTGTATGCAGCAGAGCTGTGTGAGCGTGGGTAAGTGTATGCATGCAGTAGAGCTGTGTGTGGGTGTATGTATGCAGCAGAGCTGTGTGTGGGTGTATGTATGCAGCAGAGGTGTGTGTGTGTGTGTGTGTGTGGGTAGGAGTATTTATGCAGCAGAGCTGTGTGTGGGTGTATGTATGGAACAGAGCTGTGTGTGTAAATGTATGTATGCAGCAGAACTGTGTGGGTAGGTGTATGTATGCAGCAGAGCTGTGTATGGGTGTACGTATGCAGCAGAGCTGCATGTGGGTAGGTGTATGTATGTAGCAGAGCTGTGTATGGGTGTATGTATGCAACAGAGCTGTGTGAGTGTGGGTATGTGTATGTATGCAGCAGAGCTGTGTATGGGTCTATGTATGCAACAGAGCTGCATGTGGGTGCATGTATGCAGCAGAGCTGTGTGGGTGTATGTATGCAGCAGAGCTGTGTGTGAGGGTATATGTATGCAGCAGAGCTGTGTGTGGGTGTATGTATGCAGCAGAGCTGTGTGGGTGTATGTATGCAGCAGAGCTCTGTGTGAGGGTGTATGTATGCAGCAGAGCTGTGTGTAGGTGTATGTATGCAGCTGAGCTGTGTGTGTGGGGGGTAGGTGTATGTATGCACCAGAGATGTGTGTAGGTGTATGTATGCAGCAGAGCTGTGTGGGTAGGTGAATGCATGGAGCAGAACTGTGTGGGTAGGTGTATGTATGCAGCAGAGCTGTGTTGGTAGGTGTATGTATGGCAGCAGAGCTGTGTGGGTAGGTGTATGTATGCAGCAGAGCTGTGTATGGGTGTACGTATGCAGCAGAGCTGCATGTGGGTAGGTTTTTGTATGCAGCAGAGCTGTGTATGGGTGTATGTATGCAGCAGAGCTGCGTGTGGGTGTATGTATGCAGCAGTGCTGTGTGTGGGTGTATGTATGCAGCAGAGCTGTGTGTGGGTGTATATATGCAGCAGAGCTGTGTGAGTAGGTGTATGTATGCAGGAGAGCTGTGTATGTGTGTATATATGCAGCAGGGCTGCGTGTGGGTGTATGTATGCAGCAGATCTGTGTGTGGGTGCTTGTATGCAGCAGAGCTGTGTGAGTGTGGGTAAGTGTATGTATGCAGCAGAGCTGTGTGTGGGTGTATGTATGCAGCAGAGCTGTGTGTGGGTGTATGTATGCAGCAGAGGTGTGTGTGTGTGTGGGTAGGAGTATTTATGCAGCAGAGCTGTGTGTGGGTGTATGTATGGAGCAGAGCTGTGTGGGTAAGTGTATGTATGCAGCAGAACTGTGTGGGTAGGTGTATGTATGCAGCAGAGCTGTGTATGGGTGTACGTATGCAGCAGAGCTGCATGTGGGTAGGTGTATGTATGTAGCAGAGCTGTGTATGGGTGTATGTATGCAGCAGAGCTGCGTGTGGGTGTATGTGTGCAGCAGAGCTGTGTGGGTAGATTTGTGAATTCTGCTTTTGGGCTCCCTCCGGTGGTTGTAGGTGGTAATGCAGTTGTCTCTGAGTTGCAGTCCTGGGCAGGTGTATCTGCTGATTGCAGTTCTGACCGGGGTATTTAGGCGTGCAGGATTCATTAGTCCTTGCCAGTTGTCCATGGTTGTTGGGAGGTTTTGGTCCTGGTTTGGTTCCTTCTACCTTCTGCCAAATCAGCAAAGATAAGTGTCTGGTTTTGTTTCTTTGGCACACATGCTGTGTGCTTAATAATTCTGTGCTATTCAGTGTTTTTTTTGTCCATCTTAGATTGTGTCAGTATTTTCTCAGTCTTGTTGGATTCTCTGGGGTGGCAGATATACATTCCATGTCTTTAGTTAGATTGTGGAACTTTTTGTATTATCTGCTGTGGATATTTTTGGAAGGGTTTTAATACTGACCGCTTAGTATTCTGTCCTATCTTTCCCTATTTAGCTAGAGTGGCCTCTTTTGCTGAATCCTGTTTTCTGCCAGCGTGTGTCTTTCCTCTCCTACTCACAGTCAATATTCGTGGGGGGCTGCCTATCCTTTGGGGTTCTGCTCTGAGGCAAGGTAGTATTCCTATTTCCATCTATAGGGGTATTTAGTCCTCCGGCTGTGTTGAGGTGTCTAGGGTTTGTTAGGCACACCCCACGGCTACTTCTAGTTGCGGTGTTAGTTCAGGTTTTGTGGTCAGTACAGTTTACACCTACTCCAGAGAAAGTTCATGTGGCTCCAAAGTCACCGGATCACGAACAGTACAACTGGCCCACTATGAGTTAAATGCATCTCAGAAGAAGGGAAGAAAGGTGTTGAGTCATTTTTTTTTTCTGCAGTTTGCTTTGCCTTTTCTTCCCTCTTTTTCTCTGGGTGGCTAAGGAGTCTTGTGTTAGCATGGATGTTCAGGAATTAGCTTCTCGTGTAGACCAGCTTGCTGCTAGGGTACAGGGAATTTCTGATTATATTGTTCAGACTCCTGTTTTAGAGCCGAAGATTCCTACTCCTGATTTGCTTTTTGGTGACAGGTCCAAATTTTTGAGTTTTAAAAACAACTGTAAACTGTTTTTTGCTTTGAGACCTCGATCCTCTGGGGATTCTATTCAGCAGGTTAAAATCGTCATTTCCCTGCTGCGTGGTGATACACAGGATTGGGCATTTTCCCTGGAATCTGGGAATCCGGCTTTGCTTAATGTAGATTCCTTTTTTCAGGCTTTAGGACTATTATATGATGAACCTAATTCTGTGGATCAAGCGGAGAAGACCTTGTTGGCCCTATTTCAGGGTCAAGAGGCGGCAGAATTGTATTGTCAGAAATTTAGAAAATGGTCTGTGTTGACTAAATGGAATGATGATACTTTGGCTGCAATTTTCAGAAAGGGTCTTTCTGAATCCATTAAAGATGTTATGGTGGGGTTTCCCACGCCCGTCGGTCTGAGTGATTCTATGTCTTTGGCCATTCAGATTGATCGGCGCTTGGGGGAGCGCAGAACTGTGCGCGCTGTGGCGTTGTCCTCAGAGCAGAGTCCTGAGCCAATGCAGTGTGATAGGATTCTGTCTAGGACAGAACGACAAGGACTAAGACGTCAGAATAGGTTGTGTTATTATTGTGGCGACGCTTCTCATGTCATTTCAGTCTGCCCTAAACAGACAAAGAGGATCGCTAGTTCATTTACCATCAGTACTGTACAACCTAAATTTCTGTTATCGGTGTCCTTGATCTGCTCATTGTCATCATTTTCTGTCTTGGCGTTTGTGGATTCAGGCGCCGCTTTGAACTTAATGGACCTTGAGTTTGCCAGGCGTTGTGTTTTCCCCTTGCTGCCCTTGCAGAACCTTATTCCTTTAAGGGGCATTGATGCTACACCTTTGGCTAAAAATATGCCCCAGTTTTGGACACAGGTGACCATGCGCATGGCGCCAGCCCATCAGGAAGATTGTCGATTTCTGGTATTGCATAATTTACATGGTGCCATCGTGTTGGGTTTTCCGTGGTTGCAGGTACATAATCCTGTGTTGGATTGGAAGTCTATGTCTGTGACTAGTTGGGGTTGTCAGGGGGTTCATAATGATGTTCCTTTAATGTCCATCTCCTCTTCTTGCTCTTCCGAAATTCCAGAGTTTTTGTCTGATTTTCAGGATGTACTCGATGAGCCCAAGTCCAGTTCTCTTCCACCGCACAGGGACTGTCATTGTGCTATTGATTTGATTCCAGGCTGTAAGTTTCCTAAGGGCCGACTCTTCAACCTGTCTGTGCCTGAACATACCACTATGCGGAGTTATGTTAAGGAGTCTTTGGAGAAAGGGCATATTCGGCCATCTTCTTCACCGATGGCAGCGGGATTTTTTTTTGTTGCTAAGAAGGATGGCTCCTTGAGACCCTGTATTGATTATCGCTTCTTGAATAAGATCACGGTCAAGTTTCAATACCCTTTACCTTTGCTTTCCGATTTGTTTGCTAGGATTAAGGGGGCTAGTTGGTTTACGAAGATTGACCTTCGGGGGGCGTATAATCTTGTTCGTATTAAGCAGGGTGATGAATGGAAAACTGCGTTCAATACGCCCGAAGGCCATTTTGAATACCTTGTGATGCCGTTCAGGCTCACTAATGCTCCATCTGTTTTTCAATCTTTCATGCATGATATCTTCCGGACTTATATTGATAAATTTTTGATTGTATATTTGGACGATATTTTGATTTTTTCTGATGATTGGGAGTCTCATGTGGAACAGGTCAGGATGGTATTTCAGATCCTTCGTGACAATGCTTTGTTTGTGAAGGGGTCTAAGTGTCTCTTTGGGGTGCAGAAGGTTTCTTTTTCGGGTTTTATTTTTTCTCCTTTATCTATTGAGATGGATCCGGTTAAGGTTCAGGCCATTCATGATTGGATTCAACCCATGTCCGTAAAGAGCCTTCAGAAATTTTTGGGTTTTGCAAATTTTTATCGCCGTTTCATTGCTAACTTTTCCAGCATGGTTAAACCCTTGACCGATTTGACGAAAAAAGGCGCTGATGTGGCGAATTGTTCCTCTGCGGCTGTTTCTGCCTTTCAGGAGCTTAAACGTCGATTTACTTCTGCTCCGGTGTTGCGCCAACCGGATGTTTCCCTTCCGTTTCAGGTTGAGATTGACGCTTCTGTGATTGGCGCAGGGGCCGTTTTGTCCCAGAGGGATCATGTTGGTTCCTTGACGAAACCGTGTGCATTCTTTTCCCATAAATTTTTGCCTGCTGAACGCAATTATGATGTCGGCAATCGGGAGTTGTTGGCTATGAAGTGGGCATTTGAGGAGTGGCGACATTGGCTTGAGGGAGCTAAGCACCATATTGTGGTCTTGACCGATCATAAGAATTTGATTTACCTCGAGTCTGCCAAGCGGCTGAATCCTAGATAGGCTCGATGGTCCTTGTTTTTTTCCCGTTTTGATTTTGTTGTCTCGTATCTTCCGGGTTCCAAGAATATTAAGGCTGATACCCTTTCTAGGAGTTTTTTGCCTGATTCTCCTGAGGTCCTTGAACCGGTCGGCATTCTGAAAGAAGGGGTGGTTCTTTCTGCTATTTCCCCTGATTTACAATGGGTTCTTCAGGAATTCCAGGCTGACAGACCTGATCGTTGTCCAGTGGGGAAACTGTTTGTTCCTGACAGATGGACTAGTAGAGTGATTTCTGAGGTTCACTGTTCTGTGTTGGCTGGTCATCCTGGTATTTTTGGTGCCAGAGACTTGGTTGGTAGGTCCTTTTGGTGGCCTTCTTTATCACATGATGTGCGTTCTTTTGTGCAGTCCTGTGGGACTTGTGCGCGGGCCAAGCCTTGTTGTTCCCGTGCTAGTGGGTTGCTTTTGCCATTGCCAGTCCCTGAGAGGCCCTGGACGCATATTTCTATGGATTTTATTTCTGATCTTCCTGTTTCCCAGAGGATGTCGGTTATCTGGGTTGTTTGTGACCGGTTTTCTAAGATGGTTCATTTGGTGCCTTTGCCTAAATTGCCTTCCTCTTCAGATTTAGTTTCATTGTTTTTTCAGCATGTGGTTCGTTTGCATGGTATTCCGGAGAATATTGTGTCTGACAGAGGTTCCAAGTTTGTTTCTAGGTTTTGGCGGGCCTTTTGTGCTAGGCTGGGCATTGATTTAACTTTTTCCTCTGCATTTCATCCCCAGACAAATGGCCAAACCGAGCGAACTAATCAGACCTTGGAGACTTATTTGAGATGCTTTGTGTCTGCTGATCAGGATGATTGGGTGGCCTTTTTGCCATTGGCCGAGTTTGCCCTTAATAATCGGGCTAGTTTGGCTACTTTGGTTTCGCCTTTTTTTTGTAATTTTGGTTTTCATCCTCATTTTTCTTTTGGGCAGGTTGAGCCTTCTGACTGTCCTGGTGTGGATTCGGTGGTTGACAGGTTGCAGCAGATTTGGGCTCATGTGGTGGACAATTTGGTGTTGTCTCAGGAGGAGGCTGAACGTTTTGCTAACCGTCGTCGGTGTGTTGGTTCCCGGCTTCAGGTTTGGGATTTGGTCTGGTTGTCTTCCCGTCATGTTCCTAAGAAGGTTTCTTCTCCTAAGTTTAAGCCTCGGTTTATAGGTCCTTATAGGATTTCTGGGATTATTAATCCGGTGTCTTTTCGATTGGCGCTTCTGGCCTCTTTTGCTATCCATAATGTCTTCCATAGATCTTTATTGTGGAAATATGTGGTACCCATTGTTCCCTCTGTTGATCCTCCGGCCCCTGTGTTGGTTGATGGGGAGTTGGAGTATGTGGTTGAGAAGATTTTGGATTCTCGTTTTTCGAGGCGGAGGCTTCAGTATCTTGTCAAATGGAAGGGTTATGGCCAGGAGGATAATTCTTAGGTTTTTGCTTCTGATGTCCATGCTGCTGATTTGGATCATGCTTTTTATCTGGCTTATCCTGATCGGCCTGGGGGCTCTGGTGAGGGTTCAGTGACCCCTCCTCAAGGAAGGGGCACTGTTGTGAATTCTGCTTTTGGGCTCCCTCCGGTGGTTGTAGGTGGTAATGCAGTTGTCTCTGAGTTGCAGTCCTGGTCAGGTGTATCTGCTGATTGCAGTTCTGACTGGGGTATTTAGGCGTGCAGGATTCATTAGTCCTTGCCAGTTGTCCATGGTTGTTGGGAGGTTTTGGTCCTGGTTTGGTTCCTTCTGCCTTCTGCCAAATCAGCAAAGATAAGTGTCTGGTTTTGTTTCTTTGGCACACATGCTGTGTGCTTAATAATTCTGTGCTATTCAGTGTTTTTTTTGTCCAGTTTAGATTGTGTCAGTATTTTCTCAGTCTTGTTGGATTCTCTGGAGTGGCAGATATACATTCCATGTCTTTAGTTAGATTGTGGAACTTTTTGTATTATCTGCTGTGGATATTTTTTGGAAGGGTTTTAATACTGACCGCTTAGTATTCTGTCCTATCTTTCTCTATTTAGCTAGAGTGGCCTCTTTTGCTGAATCCTGTTTTCTGCCTGCGTGTGTCTTTCCTCTCCTACTCACAGTCAATATTTGTGGGGGGCTGCCTATCCTTTGGGGTTCTGCTCTGAGGCAAGGTAGTATTCCTATTTCCATCTATAGGGGTATTTAGTCCTCCGGCTGTGTCGAGGTGTCTAGGGTTTGCTAGGCACACCCCACGGCTACTTCTAGTTGCGGTGTTAGTTCAGGTTTTGCGGTCAGTACAGTTTCCACCTACTCCAGAGAAAGTTCATGCAGCTCCAAAGTCACCGGATCATAACAGGTAGGTGTATGTATGCAGCAGAGCTTTGTGTGGGTGCATTTATGCACCAGAGCTGCGTGTGGGTATATGTATGCAGCAGAGCTGTGCGTGGGGGTGTATGTATGCAGCAGAGCTGTGCGTGGGTGCATGTATGCAGCAGAGCTGTGTGGGTAGGTGTATGTATGCAGCAGAACTGTGTATGGGTGTATATATGCAGCAGAGCTGCGTGTGGGTGTGTGTATGCAACAGAGCTGTGTGTGGGTGTATGTATGAAGCAGAGCTGTGTGTGTGTGTAGGTGTACGTATGCAGCAGAACTGTGTGTGGGTGTATGTATGCAGCAGAGCTGCGTGGGTAGGTGTATGTATGCAGCAGATCTGTTTATGGGTGCATGTATGCAGCAGTGCTGCGTGTGGGTGTATGTATGCAGCAGAGCTGCGTGTGGGTGCATGTATGCAGCAGACCTTTGTGTGGGTGTATGAATGCAGCAGAGCTGTGTGTGAGGGTGTATGTAAGCATCAGAGCTGTGTAAGGGTGTATGCATGCAGCAGAGCTGTGAAGGTAGGTGTATGCATGAAGCAAAGCTGTGTGAGGGTGTATGTATGCAGAAGAGCTGCATGTGGGTGTATGTATGCAGCAGAGCTGTGTGGGTAGGTGTATGTATGCAGCAGAGCTGTTTTTGAGGGTGTATGTATGCAGCAGAGCTTCATGTGGGTGTATGTATGCAGCAGACCTTTGTGTGGGTGTATGAATGCAGCAGAGCTGTTTGTGAGGGTGTATTTAAGCATCAGAGCTGTGTAAGGGTGTATGCATGCAGCAGAGCTGTGAAGGTAGGTGTATGCATGAAGCAAAGCTGTGTGAGGGTGTATGTATGCAGCAGAGCTGCGTGTGGGTGTATGTATGCAGCAGAGCTGTGTGGGTAGATGTATGTATGCAGCAGAGCTGTGTGTGAGGGTGTATGTATGCAGAAGAGCTGTGTGTGGGTGGGTGTATGTATGCAGCAGAGCTTCGTGTGGGTGTATGTATGCAGCAGACCTTTGTGTGGGTGTATGTATGCAGCAGAGCTGTGTGTGAGGGTGCATGTATGCAGCAGAGCTGTTTGAGAGTGTATGTATGCAGCAGAGCTGTGTAGGTAGGTGTGTGTATGCAGCAGAGCTTTATGTGTGGGTGTATGTATGCAGCCGAGCTGTGTAGGTAGGTGTATGCATGCAGCAGAGCTGTGCTAGGGTGTATGTATGCAGCAGAGCTGCCTTTGGATGTATGTATGCAGCAGAGCTGTGGAGGTAGGTGTATGTATGCAGCAGAGCTGTGTGAGGGTGTGTGTATGCAGCAGAGCTGTGTAGGTAGGTGTATGTATGCATCAGAGGTGTGTATGGGTGTACGTATGCAGCAGAGCTGCATGTGGGTAGGTTTTTGTATGCAGCAGAGCTGTGTATGGGTGTATGTATGCAGCAGATCTGTTTGGTTAGGTGTATGTATGAAGCAGAGCTTTGTGTGGGTGTATGTATGCAGCAGAGCTGCCTGTGGGTATATGTATGCAGCAGAGCTGTGTGTGGGGGTGTGTTATGGACTGGTAATTTAGGAGCGACATGCGACTAGCTCTGGGCAGGTGGTAACTATACAGACCGCAATCCCTGATCTTAACACAACACTAGCAGTAGCCGTGGAATGTTCCTGTCACTCCCTGGACATCTCGTCACAGCCGGAGAACTAGCTACCCCTGAAGGTAGAAACAGGAAAGCTATCTTGCCTCAGAGAAAATCCCCAAAGGATAGGACAGCCCCCCACAAATATTGGCTGTGGGAGGAGAAGGAAATGACATACGTAGTATGAAACAAGATTTTAGCAAAGGAGGCCAATTCTAGCTAGATAAACAGTAAGGAAAGAAACACTGTGCGGTCAGTAATAAAAATTAGAAAAAGTCCACCGCAGAGATATGCAAAAATCTCCACACCTGACTAAAGGTGTGGAGGGCAAAATCTGCAGCCCAGAGCTTCCAGCTTAGCTAAATAGATCCATACTGATAAGCTGGACAAATGAGCAAAACATAGAATGTGCTGAACAATAAGTCCACAACAAGTGGACTGCAAAAGGACAAGCAAGAACTTATCTTTGCTGAAAGAGTCAGAGTGTCAGGGAAATCCAAGAGCCGTGCATCCAGGCAGGAACAATTGGCAACTGGCATTGATTGAGGGTTAAAGCCAGACTATTATAGCCGAGCAGAAAGATCAATAGATGCAGCTGCTGATACTAAATCCAAGAAGCAGCTATACCACTCAAAACCACAGGAGGGAGCCCAAGAGCAGAATTCACAAAAGTGCTACTTACAATCACCGGAGGGAGCCCAAGAGCGGAATTCACAACAAGGGTGTATGTATGCAGCAGAGCTGTGTGTGGGTGTTTGTATGTAGCAGAGCTATGCATGGGTGTATGTATGCAGCAGAGCTGTGTGGGTAGGTGTATGTATGCAGCAGAGCTGTGTGTGAGGGTGTATGTATGCAGAAGGGCTGTGTGTGGGTGTAGGTATGCAGCAGAGCTGTGTGTGAGGGTGTATTTATGCAGCAGAGCTGTGTGAGAGTGTATGTATGCAGCAGAGCTGTGTAGGTAGGTGGTATGAAGCAGAGCTGTGTGTGAGAGTGTATGTATGCAGCAGAGCTGTGTAAGGGTGTATGTATGCAGCAGAGCTGTGTAGGTAGGCATATGTATGCAGCAGAGCTGTGTGTGAGGGTGTATGTATGCAGCAGAGCTGTGTGTGGCTGTATGTATGCAGCAGAGCTGTGTGTGTGGGTAGGTGTATGTATGCAAAAGAGCTGTGTATGGGTGTATGTATGCAGCAGAGCTGCGTGTGGGTGTATATAAGCAGCAGAGCTGTGTGGGTAGGTGTATGTATGCAGCAGAGCTGCGTGTGGGTATATGTATGCAGCAGAGCTGTGCCTGGGTGTATGTATGCAGAAGAGCTGTGTATGGATGTATGTATGCAGCAAAGCTGTGTGTGGGTGTAAGTATGCAGCAGAGCTGTGTGTGGGTGTATGTATGCAGCAGAGGTGTGTGTGTGGGTAGGAGTATTTATGTAGCAGAGCTGTGTGTGGGTGTATGTATGCAGCAGAGTTGTGTGGGTAAGTGTATGTATGCAGCAGAGCTGTGTGGGTAGGTGTATGTATGCAGCAGAGCTGTGTATGTGTGTACGTATGCAGCAGATCTGCGTGTGGGTAGGTGTATGTATGTAGCAGAGCTGTGTATGGGTGTATGTATGCAGCAGAGCTGCGTGTGGGTGTATATATGCAGCAGAGCTGTGTGGGTAGGTGTATGTATGCAGCAGAGCTTTGTGTGGGTGCATTTATGCAGCAGAGCTGCGTGTGGGTATATGTATGCAGCAGAGCTGTGCGTTGGGGTGTATGTATGCAGCAGAGCTGTGCGTGGGTGCATGAATGCAGCAGAGCTGTGTGGGTAGGTGTATGTATGCAGCAGAGCTGTGTATGGGTGTATGTATGCAGCAGAGCTGCATGTGGGTGTATGTATGCAACAGAGCTGTGTGTGGGTGTATGTATGAAGCAGAGCTGTGTGTGTGTGTAGGTGTACATATGCAGCAGAACTGTGTATGGGTGTATGTATGCAGCAGAGCTGTGTGGGTAGGTGTATATATGCAGCAGAGCTGCGTGGGTAGGTGTATGTATGCAGCAGAGCTGTGTATGGGTGCATGTATGCAGCAGTGCTGTGTGTGGGTGTATGTATGCAGCAGAGCTGCGTGTGGGTAGATGTATGTATGCAGCAGAGCTGTTTTTGAGGGTGTATGTATGCAGCAGAGCTTCGTGTGGGTGTATGTATGCAGCAGACCTTTGTGTGGGTGTATGTATGCAGCAGAGCTGTGTGTGAGGGTGTATGTAAGCATCAGAGCTTTGTAAGGGTGTATGCATGCAGCAGAGCTGTGTAGGTAGGTGTGTGCATGAAGCAAAGCTGTGTGACGGTGTATGTATGCAGCAGAGCTGCGTGTGGGTGAATATATGCAGCAGAGCTGTGTGTGAGGGTGTATGTATGCATTAGAGCTGTGTGTATGTGGGTGGGTGTATGTATGCAGCAGAGCTTCATGTGGGTGTATGTATGCAGCAGAGCTTCATGTGGGTGTATGTATGCAGGAGAGTTGTGTGAGAGTGTATGTATGCAGCAGAGCTGTGTAGGTAGGTGTGTGTATGCAGCAGAGCTGTGTGTGAGGGTGTATGTATGCAGCAGAGCTGTGTAGGTAGGTGTATACATGCTGCAGAGCCGTGTGAGGGTGTATGTATGCAGCAGAGATGCCTTTGGATGTATGTATGCAGCAGAGCTGTGTGTGGGTGTATGTATGCAGCAGAGCTGTGGAGGTAGGTGTATGTATGCAGCAGAGCTGTGTGAGGGTGTGTGTATGCAGCAGAGCTGTGTAGGTAGGTGTATGCATGCTGCAGAGCTGTGTGAGGGTGTATGTATGCAGCAGAGCTGTGTGGTTAGGTGTATGTATGCAGCAGAGCTTTGTGTAGGTGTATGTATGCAGCAGAGCTGCATGTGGGTATATGTATGCAGCAGAGCTGTGTGTGTGGGTGTATGTATGCAGCAGAGCTGTGTGTGGGTGTTTGTATGCAGCAGAGCTGTGCATGGGTGTATGTATGCAGCAGAGCTGTGTGGGTAGGTGTATGTATGCAGCAGAGCTGTGTGTGAGGGTGTATGTATGCAGAAGAGCTGTGTGTGGGTGTAGTTATGAAGCAGAGCTGTGTGTGAGGGTGTATGTATGCAGCAGAGCTGTGTGAGAGTGTATGTATGCAGCAGAGCTGTGTAGGTAGGTGTGTATGCAGCAGAGCTGTGTGTGAGAGTGTATGTATGCAGCAGAGCTGTGTAAGGGTGTATGTATGCAGCAGAGCTGTGTAGGTAGGCATATGTATGCAGCAGAGCTGTGTGAGGGTGTGTGTATGCAGCAGAGCTGTGTAGGTAGGTGTATGCATGCTGCAGAGCTGTGTGAGGGTGTATGTATGCAGCAGAGCTGCTTTTGGATGTATGTATGCAGCAGAGCTGTGTGTGGGTGTATGTATGCAGCAGAGCTGTGTAGGTAGGTGTATGAATGCAGCAGAGCTGTGTGAGGGTGTGTGTATGCAGCAGAGCTGTGTAGGTAGGTGTATGCATGCTGCAGAGCTGTGTGAGGGTGTATGTATGCAGCAGAGCTGCTTTTGGATGTATGTATGCAGCAGAGCTGTGTGTGGGTGTATGTATGCAGCAGAGCTGTGTAGGTAGGTGTATGAATGCAGCAGAGCTGTGTGAGGGTGTGTGTATGCAGCAGAGCTGTGTAGGTAGGTGTATGAATGCAGCAGAGCTGTGTGAGGGTGTGTGTATGCAGCAGAGCTGTGTAGGTAGGTGTATGCATGCTGCAGAGCTGTGTGAGGGTGTATGTATGCAGAAGAGCTCCTTTTGGATGTATGTATGCAGCAGAGCTGTGTGTGGGTGTATGTATGCAGCAGAGCTGTGTAGGTAGGTGTATGTATGTAGCAGAGCTGTGTGTGAGGGTGTATGTATGCAGCAGAGCTGTGTGTGGGTGTATGTATGCAGCAGAGCTGTCTGTGTTGGTAGGTGTATGTATGCAGCAGAGCTGTGTGTGGATGCATGTATGCAGCAGAGCTGTGTGTGGGTGTATGTATGCAGCAGAGCTGTGTGGGTAGGTGTATGTATGCAGCAGAGCTGTGTGGGTAGGTGTATGTATGCAGCAGAGCTGTGTGGGTAGGTGTGTGTATGCATCAGAGCTGTGTATGGGTGTACGTATGCAGCAGAGCTGTGTATGGGTGTATGTATGCAGCAGAGCTGTGTGGTTAGGTGTATGTATGCAGCAGAGCTTTGTGTAGGTGTATGTATGCAGCAGAGCTGCATGTGGGTATATGTATGCAGCAGAGCTGTGTGTGAGGGTGTATGTATGCAGAAGAGCTGTGTGTGGGTGTAGGTATGCAGCAGAGCTGTGTGTGAGGGTGTATGTATGCAGCAGAGCTGTGTGAGAGTGTATGTATGCAGCAGAGCTGTGTAGGTAGGTGTGTATGCAGCAGAGCTGTGTGTGAGAGTGTATGTGTGCAGCAGAGCTGTGTAAGGGTGTATGTATGCAGCAGAGCTGTGTAGGTAGGCGTATGTATGCAGCAGAGCTGTGTGTGAGGGTGTATGTATGCAGCAGAGCTGTGTGTGGGTGTATGTATGCAGCAGAGCTGTGTGTATGGTTAGGTGTATGTATGCAAAAGAGCTGTGTATGGGTGTATGTATGCAGCAGAGCTGCGTGTGGGTGTATGTATGCAGCAGAGCTAAGTGGGTAGGTGTATGTATGCAGCAGAGCTGCGTGTGGGTATATGTATGCAGCAGAGCTGTGCCTGGGTGTATGTATGCAGCAGAGCTGTGTATGGATGTATGTATGCAGCAGAGCTGCGTGTGGGTGTATGTATGCCTCAGAGCTGTGTGTGGGTATATGTATGCAGCAGAGCTGTGCCTGGGTGTATGTATGCAGCAGAGCTGTGTATGGATGTATGTATGCCTCAGAGCTGTGTGTGGGTGTATGTATGCAGCAGAGCTGTGTGTGTGTGGGTAGGTGCATGTATGCAGCAGGGCTGTGTATGGGTGTATGTATGCAGCAGACCTGTGTATGTGTGTATGTATGTGCAATAAAATGTGACGTTTTACTGAATCTGTCCACCACTTCACTCTTGTTTTCAGTCTTCTGGGGGGAGAAAAAAAGATCAAAGAAAAGTCGATTGAAAATCTAGTCAGTGGCAAGAATGGGGAAGACTCAAGAAGAAGTGAATTTGAGAGATTATTTATTTCATATTCTATCAATTATTTGCACAAAATGTATTTCATGCAAATAAAATCATCCCATTGCCCACTCCCACCCCCATCCAAATGTATTTGCCCAAGTGTAATTTAGGGAGATTCCCTGAATTCTAGCAGTTTCCCTAGTAAGTCATTTATCTTAACAGTTGCAAAGTATACTTAATTATCAACATTGTAAGGGATAGAATTTAATTTTGTGTGCAATTTTAGGCTTGTATTATCCAGAACATTGGACACAAAAGTGTTACTTTTGTTGCATTTCTGCATACACGTTTTCTTATAAACATAGCAATTAACAGAGATGCTTTTCTTTTAGTTTGTAGATGCCTGCTAAGTATTTTCATTTCCTCCTCCTGGAAAGTAGCACTTAATCATGCTGTTAAACCATACAGGACTCTGTAAAGTGTAGGTATGGCTATAGAAATTACATTATTTGTTTTTATTTAGACATGTACAAGGAGAGAATGGAACACAGTTACAAGAAAACATTGTTCCTGATGTCTAAATAAAGTAGTATACTGAGCCAAAATCAATGGTTTACTGAGCTTGAATGCTCAATCTGGTCCCTTTGTTCTCATGTAACATACAGTTCCATTTTAGACATCAGTTTGTAGTTGTAAAATCTAGACTACACTTCTGTGCACCAGGGGATGGCCTTTCCTCATGAATCTATAAAATAATTCTGCGTTGTTACATGACTCATTGCTTGGTTTCACTTGACAGTGGTGCACTGTTAGGGGAAAGCTGGCTGTTGGCTCACAATTTTTAATCATGTATACTAAGAGGTATTTAACTTCAACGATTAGCTCTTTATTTTGTGCTAGAAGTTGTTCAATAAAGAATGTGAGCACATTTGCATAATTATATTTATTGAAATGTTCTCAGTTTTAAAAGAAAGACTGTAACCATAGCAGCCTTTGTTGTAACACATGAATATAAATAAAGTCACCCACAATTCTAGGGACGTCACTATTTTATTTCTCTGTAATCTAGATATTAAAAAAAAAAAATGGATGTGTGTTCCTTGCCTAAATCTTTCCAATTCAGAATACAGTGAGGGTTATACTCTTAACACAAATGTAGAAAGATGGCTGGGAAGGTACAATGATTAAGGCAAGTCTCCATGTCAAAATAAGATTGTCTGACACAAAAGACAAAACCAAACTGTAAGGCTACATTCCCATGATGAGTATTTGGTGAATTTTTGATATTGCAAATTTTCTGCAGGATTTTGGCACCCTTTTGTTAAATTAGGTTACTTGTGTTTTTTTCATAGCGTTTTGAGTGCAATTTTTTACATGAATTTTTATTGCTTTTTTGACTCTGTGGTTTTAGTCCATTTTTGCTACTTCCTAGTATTGAACTTTGAAAACACTTTAATGATAAAGTCATGTGGGGATTACATGTGTTTATAGTGCGCTTCCACAGGGCACTACAATCACACACCTCTTGTCAGTTTATACTGCATTAAAAAAAAGCACAGTGGATGTGAGTTTTGTATAAATCCAATCCATTTTGCTGTAGCTGTATGACACTGAATTTTATGGTCTCCGAAAATCTGTGAAATGTCAACAAAAAATCATTGTGGAAACTTAACCTTAAAGTTATTCTTAATTAGCCCCTCTAATTTATAAATCCAGGTGATTCTTCATACATTACGTTTCTTTACCATGAATTCAAACGAGGTGCCAGATTGTAATTGGTATTGCTTTTCTTCTAATTAGCATGTGATTTGTGATCACTGTGTATGCCTGTACATTATTTAGGGCACAGGTACATGGATGGGAGAAGTTCCTTCTCTCCATTCATAAGCATGATTTTCATTCTTATCACAAAAGTAAGTCATTTTTCACACTTACAATATCATACTTATCTACTCTCCATTAGTCCATAGATCCATGGAGATAATCTCATGGCTCCTTTGTCATGACAGTGCCCTCAGCTCCCCAGCAGCAGGATATTTGGTATGATCAGACATTGTCCCTGCTCAGACGCAGGGCACGGCTATGACACAGTACACAGCAGGGGCACATTTATACTATTTTCTCAGCACAGGAACATTTTTTTACCTCATCCAACTGTGGAACTTATTTTTTCCCAAGATCTATTACATGTTAAGGTTTGTATAAGTTATTTTTGTTTTGCCAGAACATATTTGGATTGAGAACTTTAGAAAGAAAATCATAAGTGTAGATAATAGTAAATACTTTATGCCTCAATGAAGCTTCTAAAATTAGCTGTATCAATAGAAAAGTCTATTTGTGCACACACCAAATCGATAAGAAACATTAGTTTTCAACCTACATCTGTCGAACTTGTTTTCAATTAGATTTATTGTGCTTAAATATACCATATATGTAAGAAATTATAATTATTTCAGCCATTATGGTGTTTGTTCAATTAAGATAATTTTCAGTAGACTATTGTAGATTACATTCTACACTGGTGCTCCATGTTTTATGTTTATATAAGTTGCATAGGCATATGAACATAATTTGTTGTTCTGCTGTATATGTTTTTTGAGGGAACTATTCCCTATAACCTTATAATAGTGTATAAAGCATTTAATTATTTTTGCTCTCAAGGGAACTGGATAAAAATGTAGCCTTATTTTATTTTCAATATTCGTTATTTCGGTTTTGGTATCCTTTATTAAAGTGCCTACTCATTCTCTATTCACTGCAGTTCCCTTCCCACCACAGTGATCATTGACAGACTACTGTGTATTCATATGTGTGAAGAGCTCCCAAAATAAACACAGATCTTTCATATTTGGAAATGAGTGGAAATATCCTGAAATTTGCAGTTCTACACAAATTTGTACAGTTTGGGACTCAATTCACAATTTACAAAAAAAACTTGTACCATTTCTCGCACTCAAGAAGTAGAGACAGTAGACTAATGTCATTTTGTGTGGCTGAGTGGGCTTCCACATAATGTCCAGCAGCTTTGACATCTAATCTTAGTTTTTCAAGTGGATTATCATACCTTTTTCAGCAATGGTTAGGATACCACTGTATCATTAAAAAAAATAGTGGTCCCGAGCATAGTATTGTCAGGCACAGGAATGGTTATATGTAAAACAGAGCTGGATTCTATCTCCAGATTCACTGGATAATATAGATCATAGTGAAGTGATATATATTACTCTTGTGGTCACTCTCTCTTCCCATTCCCCTCTCCAGTACTGAGATCCATGAGCATTTCTTTGATGTAAATCAAATCTTTTGGAAAGTTTTGTAAAGCTGGCAAATTTGAATTTCATTCTATCTGTTCATATCTTCTCATAACTGTCAGTCTTCCGTATTCTTTAATTGCTTGCAACAAAGTACATAATCTTTTGAGAATGTCATTTTGGTTAATAGGAGAACAAAATATTAAACTCTTGAAATTGGCCAATTTATAGAATGCAAGCCCTGCTTCTCTTCAGCTCTATGTGTATTTCCCTCTAAGAAGCTTACTCCTGAGAGGTGCTGGTCAAACATGGCTCACAATATATGATGAGGTGGCTGTGCATGCAAGGATTTATTCATTTACTGCTATTGGAGTTGCAAAAATACAAGCACTAGTGCCTAGCTACTTCACTCCACATATACAAGAAAATAGAGAGTGATTTGAATGAATAGTAAGTCACCTAGCCAAACATTGTAACATGGCATTGGGCCCATACCTCTGTGACAATAATGGCAAATTGTGTGAATAGCATCATTTTGCTTAACAGGTATAAGTTTCTTGGAAAAAGGAAGGAATACTCAATTATTTTCATAGACCACCACGGAAGTTAAAAAGAATGTCGTACAGTACAGACCAAAAGTTTGGACACACCTTTAGAGATTTTCTGTATTTTCATGATTGAAAATTATACATTCACACTGAAGGCATCAAAACTGTGAATTAACACATGTGGAATTATATACTTAACAAAAAAGTGTGAAACAACTGAAATTATGTCTAATATTCTAGGTTCTTCAAAGTAGCCACCTTTTGCTTTAATGACTGCTTTGCACACTCTTGGCATTCTCTTGACGAGCTTCAAGAGGTGGTCACCGGGAATGGTTTTCACCTCACAGGTGTGCCCTGTCAGGCTTAATAAGTGGGATTTCTTGCCTTATAAATGGTGTTGGGACCATCAGTTGTGTTGTGCAGATATCTGGTGGATACACAGCTGATAGTCCTACTGAATAGACTGTTAGAATTTGTATTATTGCAAGAAAAAAGCAGCTAAGTAAAGAAAAACAAGTGGCCATCATTACTTTAAGAAATGAGGGTCAGTCAGTCCGAAAATTGGGAAAACTTTGAAAGTCTCCCCAAGTGCAGTGGCAAAACCCATCAAGCGCTACAAAGAAACTGGTTCACATGAGGACCGCCCCAGGAAAGGAAGACCAAGAGTCACCTCTGCTTCTGAGGATAAGTTTTTCCAAGTCATCAGCCTCAGAAATCGCAGGTTAACAGCAGCTCAGATTAGAGACCAGGTCAATGCCACACAGAGTTCTAGCAGCAGACACATCTCTACAACAACTGTTAAGAGGAGACTTTGTGCAGCAGGCCTTCATGGTAAAATAGCTGCTAGGATACCACTGCTAAGGACAGGCAACAAGCAGAAGAGACTTGTTTGGGCTAAAGAACACAAGGAATGGACATTAGACCAGTGGAAATCTGTGCTTTGGTCTGATGAGTCCAAATTTGAGATCTTTGGTTCCAAGCACCGTGTCTTTGTGCGAGGCAGAAAAGATGAACGGATGGACTCTACATGCCTGGTTCCCATCGTGAAGCATGAAGGATGAGGTTTGATGGTGTGGAGGAGCTTTTCTGGTGACACTATTGGGGATTTATTCAAAATTGAAGGCATACTGAACCAGCATGGCTACCACAGCATCTTGCAGCGGCATGCTATTCCATCCGGTTTGCGTTTAGTTGGATCATCATTTATTTTTCAACAGGACAATTGTTGTGAACTCTATTTTTGGGCTCCCTCTAGTGGTCACAAGCGGTACTGTGTAGTGTTGTCTTTCTGCAGGTTGGCAGCATCAGCTGGTTCGTTATCCTTGGTTGGTTTCCTATTTAGCTCACCTGGATACTCAGTTCCTTGCCTGCTCTCAATGTATTCAGTGCTCTTCAGATTCCTTGTGATTACCTTGCTCCCAGTCCCTCCAAGACAAGCTAAGTTTTTGTTTGTTTATTTTTTTGATTATCAGCATTCATCATGTTTCTTGTCCAGCTTGCTAAAATGTGATTTCCTCGCTTGCTGGTTGCTCTAGGGGACTGAGCTTTTCCCCCCACACCGTTAGTTGGTGCGGGGGTTCTTGAAATCTCAGTGTGGATATTTTGTAAGGGTTTTTTACTGACCGCACAGACCCCTTTTCTATTTTCTGCTATCTAATATTAGTGGGCCTCATTTGCTGAATCTGCTTTCACTCCTGTGTATGTGCCTTCCTCTTACCTCACTGTTATTATTTGTTGGGGGCTTCTATATCTTTGGGGATTATTTCTCTGGAGGCAAGTGAGGTCTTTCTTTCTCTCTAGGGGTAGTTAGTTCCTCAGGCTGGCTCGAGACGTCTAGGATTTTAGTCACGTTCACCGGCTACTTCTAGTGTGTTGGATAGGTTCAGATTTGCGGTCAGTCCAGTTTACCACCTCCCTAGTGCTTGTCCTATGTTTTGTTACTTAGCTGGAGTATTTTGTGATCCTCAACCACTAAGGATCATAACAGACAATGACCCCAAACACACCTCCAGGCTGTGTAAGGGCTTTTTGACCAAGAAAGAGAGTGATAGGGTGCTACGCCAGATGACCTGGCCTCCACAGTCACCAGACCTGAACTCAGTTGAGATGGTTTGGGGTGAGCTTGACCGCAGAATGAAGGCAAAAGGGCCAACAAGTGCTAAGCATCTCTGGGAACTCCTTCAAGATTGTTGGAAGACCATTCCCAGTGACTACCTCTTGAAGCTCATCAAGAGAATGCCAAGAGTATGCAAAGCAGTCATCAAAGCAAAAGGTGGCTACTTTGAAGAACCTAGAATATAAGACATAATTTCACTTTTTTGTTAAGTATATAATTCCACATGTGTTAATTCATAGTTTTGATGCCTTCAGTGTGAATGTACAATTTTCATAGTCATGGAAAAACAGAAAAATCTTTAAATAAGACGGTGTGTCCAAACTTTTGGTCTGTACTGTACATAAATAACATTTCCATTCATGTAGTACGGGCTGGAGCCTTGTTCTAAAAAAATATGTAGATCACAGTCGTAAAATCCACATCTATCAGATGTTTATGACATATCCTGTTGACTCCCTATCTCAGTTTAGCAAGCATCAAGCCGATTGCGGTTCTATTGAAAGTTGTAACTTTTATCTAGTTTAGAAGCTTAATCTACTTTGGTAAAACCATTATTTCATGTCTACCAATTAATGGACACTATGTATCTATCAAAATCAATCATTTTTATCAGTTTGCAATTGTCAAAGACACACAGCAAAGAGTGTACTAGTGTTGACATAGTTTTAGCATTTATCAATGTAGACATTGAGATAATGTAGAAAGGCTCTTCATCCCCATCTTTTCTTAGTCTTGAGTACCAGTCTACAAAATACACTACAGGCTACAAACTTTTACTACAGATTATTATTAGAGTCAGACTTGCCCCTGAAAATAACAAAAATTACAAACAAAGCATAAGACAATTCTATTTGATGCTTTCAATGGCCACTAATTCTATGATTTGATTTACAGATAACATATTTAATGAATCACTCCCAACAAAACTGCAACCTTCTTAATGTATTTCAGTCATCATATTATATAGGACCATGTACTTACAATTGCTCATTCTACCCAGTTAATTCTCTTTTACGTTAGGTCTATGACATAATGCGATTAAACACAGACTAGCTGAATCCTTCTAAACTCTATTTAGGAACAAGAAGCTTCTTTTCCCTGCATGAGTCATTATTAAAACTACAATTCTAATCACTGCAAAAGTCCCTGGCAGAAAGGAGGAGCATAGCAGTTGGTTAGGAGTTGAAGAGGAGATGACTCGTGCAGTTAAAAGAGACTTCCTGTCTTTATATAGACCAGAAAAATGAGAAAAGAGAAAAATAAACTGGGTAGAAGGGCAGAATCAACAATTGTAAGTACAATATATTGAGGATGAAAACTTTGATGGGAGTGCTTTATCTTCTTCTTTAAAGGGACACTGTCACCCCCTCCAGCTGTTATAAACTAAAAGAGCCACCTTGTGCAGCAGTAATGCTGCAGTCTAACAAGGTGACTCTTTTAGTTTTTGTTGCTGATATTCCCACAATAAAGGTATTTATAATTTTGCTCAAATACCTATCTTTGTACCTGGAGGCAGGTCTGAAGCCTCCTCTTTTAAGTGCCCATCTGCCGTCAGTCATCTCTTCTGGGGCGATTGTCGCCGCCCCCTCAGTGCTGTTTTCATCCGAAATCCAGCGCCTGCACTCTGCTCTTCTGCCTGGCGCAGGTGCATAGAGCATTGGCCGTCCTAGCTCTGATGCCGGGTTCCGGTCTGCGCCTGTGCGGGCAGTGCAGCCACCCTGTTACTAAATCCCCGCCCTGCACTGTGTTATGCATTATGCACAGTGCACACATACATAATATGAAAATCTCTCACCTCTTCTACCTTCTCCCACTTTACATGTCTTCCACAGACATGCATAGGCAAAAAACTTCAACCATAACCAGGTTCCTCGCATCATGTTCTCATACACTTTATGCAGTCAATAGCCCTCTGTGTCTGTACTGTTACATATTTACACTGTTCCAAATTATTATGCACAAAGAGTTTAGGAGTGATAAGGTTAGAATTTTTTTGTTTGTCATTTAAACACATTGATGGTGATGTGTGTCAGGGCTCTTTATATCACTGAAAGCAATTGCAGATACCTGTGCAAATTAGTTTGGCAGGTGTGTCCAAATAAAGGCAAGACTACTTAAGAAGGCTGTTCCACATTATTAAGCAGCCTACATTTTTTGCCAAAATGGGAAAGAAAAAGGACGTGTCAGCTGCTGAGAAGCAACAAATTGTGGAGTATTTAGGTCTAGGCATGACTACAATCAACATTGCCAAGACACTTCATCGTGATCATCGCACAATCAAGAAGTATGTAGCTGATTTCCAGCACACCCGTGTGCGTGCTAATAAGGAAAAATTGAGGACTCTTTCCAACAGGCAATTGCGTAAGGTTAAAAGAGCAGCTGCAAAAATGCCTTGTCATGGCAGCAGACAAGTTTTTGAAGCTGCTGGTGCCTCCAACATCCCCAGAACAACAAGATGCAGGGTCCTTCAGAGGTTTGCAGCTGTGCGTAAGCCATCCTGTTGACCACCTCCATCCACTGCACACGAGCAGAAACAGCTCCTGTGGGCCAAGCGATACATGAAGACTGACTTCCAAACTGTTTTGTTCACCGATGAGTGCCGTGCAACGCTCGATGGTCCAGATGGATGGAGTGGAGGATGGCTGGTTGATGGACACCCCATGAAAACACGGCTAAGGCGCCAACAAGGAGGAGGTGGAGTAATGTTTTGGGCTGGAATCATGGGGAGAGAGATTGTCGGCCCCTTTATAATCCCTGAAGGGGTAAAGATGAACTCCATAATCTATGTGGAGTTTCTAAAACAACACTTTCTGCCATGGTTCAAGAGGAAGAACCGTGCTTTCCGCAGCAAGATCATTTTCATGCATGATAATGCACCGTCTCATGCTGCAAAAAACACATCTGCATCTCTGGCTGCTATGGGCATAAAAGAGGACAAACTTATGGTGTGGCCATCATCTTCCCCTGACCTCAACCCCATTGAGAACCTCTGGAGCATCATCAAAAGGAGTGTCTATGATGGCGGGAGGCAGTTCACATCTAAGCAACAGCTCTGGGAGGGTATTCTATCCACATGCAAAACAATTGAAGCAGAAACCATCCAAAAACTGACAAATTCAATGGACGAGAGAGTTCAGAAGCTTCTTTCGAACAAGGGGTCCTATGTGCAAATGTAACATCACCTAGAATAAAGTTTTCACTTGAAAACTGTTTGATTTCATTTTGTAATAAGCTGATAATGCTTATAACTTGACAATTGACCATTTTTTTGTTCAAAATAAAAAAAGGTTCAAAACTCTGCTGTGCATAATAATTTGGAACATGCATTTTGAGTGTTCATTTTTTTTTTAAAAGATACTGTTTTCATAGGCAGTTTGTTCCAAAACATTGCAATTATACTAGAATAGTAGATGACTGGAAAATAACAATGACTGCAATTCAGATAGGTAATTTAGAGAAAATATGAGGACATATTATTTGCATAATAATTTGGAACACAGTGTAGGCTGTTTAACTGGTTCATGCAGCTTTACATGAACACCCGAGCCTTACACTATGGCTGGTCCAAATAACTAAAGGAATTGTTACCATTCACCTCTTGTGTCTCCCATTTTCCTCATAGTTTGTAAGCTTGCGAGCAGGGCCCTTATTCCTCCTGGTATCTGTTTTGAACTGTGATTTCTGTTATGTTGTAATGTCTATTGTCTGTACAAATCCACTTTATAATTTGTAAAGCGCTGCGGAATATGTTCGCACTATATAAATAAAATGTATTATTATTATTTACTTAATATAAGAAGAACAATTGAGTTAAATGTCTACAAACAGTAAATATTTGCATAGAATACATACGAAATGAACACATAAATTTGAAGTATATAGGATGAAAGAAAACAGCACACAAAGTTATTAGGCACGATAGGTATACAGAGGTAAATTCACAAATAATACTCTCAATAGTTATGAGGAATAAGATCAGATTGTCAATATAAAATTGCCAGCACTATTAAAAAAAGACAGCTGCGATCGTACTAAATGCTTTCCAAAGAGCAACATTATATACATTATATTTCAGTTTTCCTTTTTTTATTACATTTGCAAACATTTCTGCATTTATGTTTTTTTCAGTCAAGATGTGGTGCAGAGTGTACATTAATGTGAAAAAAATGAACTTTTTTCAATTTACCAAATGGCTGCAATGAAAGAAAGAGTGAAAAATTTAAAGAGGTCTGAATACTTTCCGTACCCACTGTATGTATTCCACTATCTAGCTAACAATTTGGAATGAGGGAGGGATCTCCCATATGTAGGAGTGAGAGCACTCACAAATGTTAAAGAAAGAACTAAAGCCAAAATGCTGTGTGAACATATGCTAAAGGGGAGGTATATTTATATATATTTTTTTGCTTTATATACATGTAATTATGAACAACAAATGTTTTTTAGAATTTTTGCCTTTAAAAAAAATTAGGTTTGGTTTGGTAGGTCTTTTTATAAATTCGTAAAAGCGGCTCAATAGTCTGACAACTTTACTCCCTGATACCATATGTGAGTCAGAAAGGCATGCAGGCATCTTCTCCATGCTGTTCCCATTTAGTTTTAGCTGTCTCCCATCTATTTCAGCTTTTTTCTCAGGCCCCCAGACCTGTTTGTTGGGTTCAGCAGAAAAATATTCGACTTTTCCATTGACTTGCATTGGATTTGTTATTCGGTACGAATACACGGAACTAGGAATTATTCGTGATGATTTTCCCGAATCCGAATATTTCACTATTCGCTCATTACTAATAGATTTTTCTATAAATTAATTGATCTTTCAGCCAAAGATGAAAAAATAAATGCAAGTTTACCCCCAAATCATTTCTATCTATAGATTTCTATACATAAGGAATAAATGTATAAATGTATAGCTGATATGCATAATATGAGATGGTAGTTTGATCATAATCAGTATAAATGACAGTAAATTAACTTTATTTTATGATTATTTCTCTTAAAGATTATGTTACTTGTTTACCAGCAAAATGTAAATATTGAAAAACTACATTTAACTGGCTAAGAACATTAATTATCTGAAGTAAATTGCCATGAAAGTTAGATTTAATTTATGTAAGTTTCAGTGTTGTTTGGTCAATTCTTACTAATTCATTTGGGTATCCATTGATTTTAACATTGGAACTTTAATCTAATCTTCCATCAGTAGCCTTATTTGTATTCCTAATATATCATTAGAGGTGATTTTGATTTTTGTTTTCTATTTTGAGTAAACATTAATGAAAGGACGAAATATTAATAATGTATCAATAATATTCATATCTAAAAATTCTCTATTGCATTGTAATAAAACTACTGTCATGTTATATATCACTAAAGTTTTCTGCCGGTACTAAAAGTTCAAGTATGTAATCTCCATTCATACACCCGAGGTTTATCAATGGATCTTCCATGTCCTTTCTTATCTTATTGCATGTGCACTTAAATTATTCTGAATGTTATAAACATGTACAGTAGAAAAGTTTCAAAGATGGTGAGTTCTCCTTCAATGGAAGTCTTCAAACAGAGGTTGGACAGACATCTGTCTGAGATGGGTTATTGAATCCTGCATTGCACAGGGAATTGGACCCAATCACCCTGGAGGTCCCTTCCAACTCTAATATTCTTTGATTCTATGAAAAATACTGCTGAGATGCCTAGATTTGTTTATAAACCTTTACTTACAGGGAATAAAGTAGTTAAACCTTGTGTCCTCACAATATGCTATAATATATATACTATAATATAATATTGAGCATGTTGTTGTGAATAAAGCAGTACAGTGTAACATGTAGGCTTCTCTGGTCTTAAATGATTTAGCAATTTATGTTCTGATTGATATTCTGTTCATTCATGCTAATGAAGTTTTAATATATGTATGCACACATGCATTACTTATATGTAACTAGATCACATGAAAGAAAACTGTAATTGACTCTAAACATATTTTGTCACCACTTTTTTTCTCTATCTGATTAAAGAGTAGAGCAATCTAGGGGCAGAAACCTTGATTCCAGCTATGTTTAGCTAACTGGGCTGCTTGCTGTAGTTTTCATAACACCACTACTTTATAAGCAGGAGATTATTACTATAGGACTTACAATCCTGCTGCCAGGTAGCTGTCCATATTCACGAGCCACTGATCCTCAACTTTCTAACTATAAGCAGTGTGCACAGAAAGTTGTCACTCATTAGTTTGAGTGGGGTTCTGCAAGGCTCAGCATTAAGAGAACCGGTAAATCTGCAGAATATACAAGAGTTTTTTTATTTAAAAAATCATCACACAGCTCGTCTGGAATCAGGAACTCTGCCCCTTCATCATGCAGATCTCGGGGTATCAAATTACTGGTGACAGATTATTTTTAGCACAGCACAAGCCATGTTAGATGTCAAGTTACAGTTTTAAACATTAGGATATTTTTCAGTTTCAGTATTCAGTAAATGTTCTGTTTTTATTGTTAATATAAATTTATATATATACTGTATATATATAAGCTATGTACAAAGTAGCATGTCTCTTTTGCATGATTTACTCAGACCAAATACTAAAAAATATAGGTCAAGGATAGAGATTAGTGTTGAGCGAGTGTACTCGTTGCTCGGGTTTTCCAGAGCACACTCGGGTGGTCTCCGAGTATTTGTTAGTGCTCGGAGAATTAGTTTTCATCACCTCAACTGAATGATTTACAGCTACTAGCCAGCCTGAGTACATGTGGGGGTTGCCTGGTTGCTAGGGAATCCCCACATGTAATTAAGCTGTCTAGTAGCTGTAAATCATTCAGCTCCCGTGATGAAAGCTAAATCTCCAAGCAGTCATAAATGCTCGGAGGTCACCCGAGCGTGCTCAGGAAAACCCAAGCAACGAGTATACTCGCTCATTATTAATAGAGATGAGTGAATCTGACAAGATTTGCATTCGACAAATGGCACAGAATTTGTCAGAAATTTTAATTCACTGCTAATTTATTTTCCTCAAATTAAATGTCGCTTATTATGCTCTGAGGTCTGGAATGACCATGCAGCATAAGAAGTGTAACATGCAGAAAACAACAATTAATATCACACTGCTCCCCTCACTGGCCATCCCACTGCTCACTGTCCTCAGGGACCATTTGTAGCCCCACACACTGAACTCCCAGTCCTCTTTACGCTAGAACTTCAAGCTGTGACCAGACCGATGATGTCCCTGTATTCTCATTATACCATCTCAGTTCACATTGTGACATCACGATGTTACTTTATGAAACACATGTGCAGGGATGTTTCGGGCCTAGTTGCGTCCAGAAATACTAGCCTCTTGTGTACGTCATAAGCTTGCGGTACATGTAATGAAGAAAGAATGTTATGACCTTAAAAATTCTTGCTTTATTTTACTTTTTGTTTCAATAATTCTTCATTCAAGTTACTATCATAGTTGGCTTAGTTATTGATTCATAAAAAAATAAATAAAAAATGTGCCCTAACATCTGTCTGTCTGGCTACTGATTGTATTCAGTGAACTTCAATGGGTGTCCTACAGGAATTAAAAAGAATTAAAAGGTAACAGAAATTTCAATTTAAATACATCCCTAATGTGAGGGGTTAACACACTCAGCTGCTTCTCAAGGTAGACACAAGAATGTTTCTTGTAGTAAATCACCTGCTGGTTTATTATGAACAATATAGACCATAGCATGGTTCAGCAAAATAAGCAGAGCCATTCTGACATAATGTAAAACAAAAAAATAACATATGACAAAGTCCATTTGTGTGAGGGATTTGCCTGCTGAAACCGCTAGGTGTATCCAGCTTCACCTGGAGATGCCATTTGGAGACTTTCTCTCTCCAAACCACAACACACACTGACTCTCAAATCAAGCTATTTAAGCCAGACCATGTGATGATCACATGACCGTGGCATCATCCCAGGTCCTGTCAGGTCAGCACACCTGTTGGTGTCGGCTCTGCAGGTGGAGATATGGTGGGCACCCTCCCACCCACTCTATGGATGCCCACATAAAACCAGCCAATGTCTGCAACTTAGCCCTCTCAACACATAGTGTGCTACAGGAAAATATCCTGGTTTTCCATCACTGATGCCATTATGTGCAGTGACACTTATTTCCGCTCATACACTGTGCCAGTGACCCTGTCTCACTAAAAATATATTTAATGAGTAAATCACACTTGTTTTCTGTATGGGGTGATCATTATAGTGTATAAAATTGACCAGCATATTTTATACTGACAGAAACCTGTCTGAGAATATTAATAGGACAAGTAGGACTCGTAGCCTTGAGATTGCTGATGCTTCCTCACAATTTGGTTTCTCAAGACCTCAGACAGTTCTTTGGTCTTCTTTCTTTTCTCCATGCTCAATGTGGTACACACAAGGACACAGGACAGAGGTTGAGTCAACTTTAATCCATGTCAACTGGCTGCAAGTGTGATTTAGTTATTGCCAACACCTGTTAGTTACACAAATTAGAGAAGCATCACATGATTTTCCAAACAGTGCCAATACCTATGTTCACCCCTTTTTTATGTTTGGTGTGGAATTATATCCACTTTGGCTTTAGGACAATTCTTTTTGTGTTTTTTCATTTAAGACAAATTAAATGAAGATAATAATAACAAAGAATTTGTATTTGCAATCATCTTCAGGAAGAAACTGAGTATTATCTGACAGAATTGCAGGGGTGTTAATACTTTTGGCCACAACTGTATACTCTCAGTTGATATTTTAACCTAGAAGTAGAGCTATAAGCGGTGATAAGGCTTGACTAAGAATAGGCTGCTCATTCTTCTGTTCTCTATGTTGCTCTGAAAGCTGAGTAGCTACTTAATAGTGATTCGCAAATATACTCATTACCTGAGATTTCTCGAGCACGCTCGGGGGTCCTCCGAGTATTTTTTAGTGCTCGGAGATTTAGTTTTCATCGCCGCAGCTGGATGATTTACATCTGTTAGCCAGCTTGATTACATGTGGGGATTCCCTAGCAACCAGGCAACCCCCACATGTACTTATGCTGGCTAACAGATGTAAATCATTCAGCTGCGGTGCAGAAAATGAAATCTCCGAGCACTAAAAAATACTCGAGGTCACCCAAGCATGCTCAAGAAATCTCGAGTAATGAGTATATTCGCTCATCACTACTAATTATACATTAGTAAACAAAAGTTTAGCATTTTTTTAAAAGTGCAATTACTTTTGGCTGTTTTGATGCCATTTTCCTGGTGATGAATTGAAAGTGCGTGAAGTTGTCATCATGCAAGACTTTAATTTTAAGCAAAATGCTTTAGAAAATAGAATGGTCATTTAATTAACTCCTTCACGCCGGAGACCTTTTTCATTTTTGCGTGTCTGTTTTTTGCTCCCCTTCTTCCCAGAGCCATAACTTTTTTATTTTTTCATTAATGTGGCCGTATGAGGGCTTATTTTTTTACTAAACCATTGGTTTTACCATATCGTGTACTTGAAAACAGAAAAAAATTCCAAGTGCGGTGAAATTGCAAAAGAAAGTGCAATTCCAAATCTGTTTTTGGATTTTTTTTACCATGTTCATCAAATGCTAAAACTGACCTACCATTCTGATTCTCCAGGTCATTACAAGTTTGTAGATACCAAACTTGTATAGGTTGTTGTTTATTTAAATGGTGAAAAAAAATCCAAAGCTTGTTAAAAAAAAATATTGCCTCATTTTCCGAAAACTGTAGCGTCTCCATTTTTCATGATCTGTTGCTGGGTGGGGGCTTATTTTTTGCATGTCGAGCTGATATTTTTAGTTATACCATTTTGGTGTGGATACGATCTTTTGATCTCATGTTATTGCATTTTAATGCACTGTTGTGGCAACCAAAAAACTGAATTCTGGCGTTTTGACTTTTTTTTTCGCTACTTCATTTACTGATTGGATTAAATATTTTTATATTTTGATAGATCTGGCGATTCTGAACCAAATATGTTATTTTCTTAAATGTTTTATTTTAAATGGGAGGTGATTTGAACTTTTATATATTTTTTATTTTTTTAATATTTTTATAAACTTTTTTTTACTTTTCACTTGCTTCAATAGTCTCAATGGGAGACTAAAAGTTCCAATAATCTGATCGTCTCTGCTATACACAGGCGATGATTAGATCGCTTGTGTGTAGCAGAAATGCTCACTTGCTATGAGTGCTGACAGCAGGGTGGTACACATAGCAATGCAGCAATGACAACCACAGGGGTCTCCTGCAGACCCTGGGTTGTCATACTAACCCATTGGTGACCCAAGGTCATGAGCCAATGCACCGATGGGCGTGATTAAAGTCACACTTCCGAAGCAGATAAAAATCAAATTCACTGCACTCTCTTAGGGAATATTATGCAAAATACTTTAAATTTATTATATTATGTTCTGGGAGCAAAACAGAATATTTCAATAAAGCGACAATTGTCACTTTATTGAAATATTCTGTTTTGCTCCCAGAACATAATATAATAAATTTAAAGTATTTTGCATAATATTCCCCAAGAGAGTGCAGTGAATTTGATTTTTATCTGTATTCGTGACCATCTGGTCCATTACACCAGCACCTCAGATATTTGACAGAGTGCACGCTATATCTAACACTTCCGAAGCAAGCACATTAAATGCCGCTGTCAGAGATTAACAGGTTAACAGGCGTGGGTGATTCGCAATTCCACCCCCAGCTGTTAGGGCACATTAGAGCTGTTCAAAACAGCTGACATGTGCCAGGAAAGATGTGGGCTCAGTACATAAGCAGCACATGTTGTGAAGGGGTTAAAGAAAACTGACTGCGAAAAGTTTTGCATATAGTATTTATTGATCACAACATAGAGAGTAATTTATAGTTTATAATGCCATAACTTAGTATTTTGTTAGCATAACCTCTTGCTTTAATTTCTGCACCAGACGGGGCATTGAAGCCACTAGGGTATTCAATACATCCTGAAGGATATTGCACCATTTCATTTGCAAATCTTTAAACAATTAATCTTTATTGCTATGGGTTTGGGCCCCAACTCATCGCCCTAACTTATCCCAAAGGTGCTCTAGAGGGTTTAAATCAGATGATTGGCTTGCCCTTTACATCAGGAAAATGTTCTTCTTTGCCAACCATTTTTTTACTAAATTGGATGTGTGCTTAACATTATTGTCCTGCTGGAATTTCCAGCCCCTGCCAATTTTTGCTTTATTATGTGGCAGCATTGCATTTTCCAGTATATCCTTGTACATGGTAACATTCATATTTCCATCAATTCTATGCAGAGGGCAAAAGGCAGATACAGAAAAGCAGCTCCAATCCATGACATTGCAACCACCATGTTTCACTGTATGTGTTTGCTACCTTACATCATTATGTTTTCCAATTGAGCGGTATACATTGTGCTTGCCTTCACTACCAAACAGATTGAACTTGCATGCATCTGACCATAACACCTTAGACCAATCAGACTCTTTCCATTGGCCATGTTCTTTTGCAAACTCAATTTGGACCTTCCGATTCTTTGCAGACATGAAAGGCTTCTTGACTGAAACTTGCACATTTATGCCTACTGGTCTTAACCATCGCACCACAGTTTGGTGACTCACATTGACCCAATATTCTTCATTTATTTCATGCAAAATCTGTACAGCTCTTTTATGAACATCAGATACTGACTTTTTCTTAATAATGTGATCAACTTTGGAGGACATTTTCTGTGGTTGTCCAGTTCTAGGCTTGTCAGCTCTTCCATAACTGTCACGGGAAGACTAGGTGGGCAAAAGCTAATAACACGGGCCCCTGCAATTTCCCTCAGACTAGGGAAATCCTGACTGACCCTCTACCTAGAGTTTACACTGATGGTGTGCATGTCTAGGCCTCGACCCTCGCCCTGTCTACTGTTTCAACCCTAGGCTGAAACCACCGCCCACCACCCAGTGAAAAGATAATACACCAATACCCACAGTTAGCACAGACAGGGGTAACGGAAAATATACACCACGCCGCAGTCACTCAGGAATACACTATAAAAGCGCAGGGCAAAATAAATACAAATACAGGAAGGAGTAAATAAGACAAAGGGAAATACTCCACCAGCAATGATACTCCAACTACTAGCTCACCACTCCAGACCGAGATACAACGCACAAGACAGAAGCTATAATCAGCGACGCCCAATGTTCAGGAGAACTATTTAAAGGCAGTGGGCATGGCCAAGCTTCCAATCCGATCACCAGGTAAATTAACCCCGGACCAGCTAGATAAAATCTAGCCGACGCCAATGAGCGCATAGTGGACAAAAGCAGAATTACCGCTGTCTGTCGGACGACCTGGTCTGAACAGCGTCCGACATGACAGTACCCCTCCTTCTACGAGGGACCCCAGGGCCGTCATGGCTTATAGGACCCGGCTTGTCCGGATGGCGGTGGTGAAACAATCTGACCAATCCGCATGAATGTCCGAGGCTGGTACCCAGGACCTCTCCTCAGGCCCATAACCACGCCAGTGTACCAAGTACTGTAAAGTGCGGCACACTACACGAGAGTCAACCACCTTGGAGACTTCAAATTCCAGGTTACCATCCACCAAGACTGGAGAAGGCATTGGTGTCGCGTCCACAAGACCCACCACCTTCTTTAACAACGATCTGTGGAACACGTTGTGTATTTTATACACCGTAGGAAGCTCCAACCAGTACGCTACTGGGTTAATGACAGCGGCGACCCTAAATAGACTAATAAACCGTGGACCCAATTTAAGGGATGGTATTTTGAGTCTTATGTTTTTTGTGGATAACCACACCCAGTCATCCACACTCAGGTCCGGACCTGGCACACGCCTACTGTCAGCCACACGTTTGTACCTAGCAGCCACACTCAACAGGCGCTGTTTAACTCTCCTCCAGACTGATGATAATTGTGTTCCTAACTAGTCTTCCTCTGGGATGCCGGAAGAGCCCCCCTGACTCAAAGTACAAAATTCAGGATGAAGCCCGTAAACACAAAAAAACAGAGACTCCCCAGATGACTCCTGGCGGTGATTATTGATGGCAAACTCAGCCAAAGGAAGGAACTTCGACCACTCCTCCTGGTTATCCAAAACAAAGCAGCGTAAGTACTGTTCCAAATTTTGGTTCATACGCTCGGTCTGACCATTTGACTGACGATGAAACACCGAAGAATGAGACAACTTGATCCCCAGCCGTGAACAAAATGCTTTCCAAAATTTTGCCACAAACTGAGACCCCCTATCAGAAACGATGTCAGACGGAACCCCATGAAGTCTGACCACCTCCTGCACAAATACCTGAGCCAGAGTCTTAGCATTAGGCAACGAAGGCAGAGACACAAAATGCAACATTTTTGAGAATCGATCAACAATCACCAAGATGACCGTGTTCCCAGCTGAGGAGGGCAAGTCAGTGATAAAATCCATGGAGATTTCCGTCCATGGCATACTAGGTACCTCAAGAGGAAGTAGTGTGCCAACAGGACGGGAGCGGGGCGTCTTAGTCCTAGCGCACGTGGTGCAAGCCGACACATATAAGACCACGTCCTATCGGATCTTGGGCCACCAAAACCGACGTGTCACCAACTCCAAGGTACCCCTAACCCCAGGATGGCCAGCCAGGATGGTATCATGATGCTCCGCCAAAACCTTTAAGCGGAGATGAAGCGGTACAAACGTTTTGTTAATGGGAAGCTCAGACAGTACCTCATCCTGGGCCTCAGCAATCTCAGCCTCAACCTCGGTAGTGAGAGCCGAAACCACAACACCCTTTTGGAGGATGGGTACTGGATCTTCCCGAGGCTCTCCCCCCGGAAAACACCTGGACAGGGCATCCGCCTTAGTGTTTTTAGAACCAGGTCTGTAAGTGACAACAAAATTGAACCGCGTGAAAAACAATGCCCAGCGAGCCTGCCTGGGAGACAGATGCTTGGCAGACTCCAAATAAAGTAAATTCTTATGGTCGGTAATAACAGTAACCTGATGAATCGACCCCTCCAAGAAGTGTCGCCATTCTTCAAAGGCCAATTTGATTGCCAACAACTCTCTGTTGCCGATATCGTAGTTACGTTCGGCGGGCGACAGTTTCTTGGAAAAATAGGCGCATGGACGCAAACCGCTCAAGGATGAGACTTGTGACAGCACCGCCCCCACACCAACCTCAGACGCATCGACTTCTACAACAAAAGGTTTCAATACATCTGGCTGCACAAGAATGGGAGCCGAAACAAACCTGTTCTTAAGAGATTCAAATGCGCACACAGCAGCCTCAGGCCAAACGGAGAAATTGGTACCCTTTTTAGTCATGTCAGTTAGCGGTTTAGCAATGATGGAAAAATCTTTGATAAATTTCCTATAGTAGTTAGAAAACCCAAGGAACCGCTGAAGTGCTTTCAGGTTATCAGGCCGTTCCCAATGCAACACCGCTTGCACCTTAGCGGCGTACATTTTAAAACCAGAAGCAGACACAATATAGCCCAAGAAAGGCAACTCCTGTACCGAAAACACACATATCTCCAGTTTTGCATATAGCTTATTGTCTCTGAGAAGCTGTAACACCTGCCTGACATGATCCAAATGAATATCACGGTCGCAAGAATATATGAGGATGTCATCTAGGTACACAATAACGAATTTCCCCAAAACATGCGAGAACACATCATTTATGAAATGCTCAAACACTGCAGGTGCGTTTGTCAACCCAAATGGCATCACCAAATTTTCAAAATGACCCTCAGGGGTATTAAAAGCCATCTTCCACTCATCACCTTGACGGACTCTTATGAGGTTGTACGCCCCCCTGAGGTCAAGCTTGGTAAACCACTTAGCACCTGCCACCTGGTTGAACAAATCCGGTATCAATGGCATAGGGTATGGATCACGAATCGTAATCTGGTTTAACTCCCTGAAATCCAGACACGGCCGTAGTCCACCATCTTTCTTCTTAACGAAGAAGAACCCTGCTGCCACAGGTGAGGATGAAGGCCTGATGTGCCCTTTGCTCAAACTTTCAGCAATGTAATCCTTTAGGGCTTGTCTTTCCGGACCGGAGATGTTAAACATCCTTGCTTTAGGCAATTTAGCCCCTGGTTTAAACCTGATAGTACAGTCATAGGAGCGATGTGGTGGCAGCTCTGAACAACCCTTCTCAGAGAACACATCCACAAAATCCAGAAGTGACTCAGGAACGCTTGAAGTCACAGCAGCAACACATGGGGCCAAGCAATTCTCCTGACAGAAATTACTCCACTGAATTATGTCCTGAGTTTTCCAGTCAATCACCGGGTTGTGTGTAGACAACCATGGAAAACCCAGAACCAATTGTGCCGGAAGACTCTTGAGCACCTTACATGTAACCTGCTGGAAATGAAGAACCCCAATGTGGAGTTTAATCTAAGCCACAAACTCAGTAATCTCCACCTGTGGGAGAGGAGCAGAATTGATGGTGACCACGCGGATAGGATGAGGCAGTTTTTCGATCTTAAAACCAGCAGTGCGCGCAAACTCCTCATCAATGAGATTTGTGGCAGAACCACTATCCACAAAAGCAGTGATTGGCAGCTCTCTGCCAGTGACAACAACTTTGGCAGGGAGCATGCACTGAGAAACCATCATGGAGGATATACATAAGCTCAGATTGGACTCCTCCACACCCTCTGAGCTTAGAAGTTTTTCCGCCGTTGCGTTTTTCTTTGACAACAGAGGACAGATATTAATAAAATGACCAGTTTTACCGCAGAAAAAACAGGCTCCCTGCTTTCTGAGTACAGGAGCACAATGCTTAACATGTGATACCCCTGCGATTTGCATAGGTTCCGTGGGCTCACCTGCAGCAGCCTCACGAGAACCTAAACCTCCTCCCAAAGGTGGCGTCTCATGCTCCCCCAGATGCAAATGGCGATCAAGGTGGACAACAAGACTCATAGCGGAATCTAGTGAAGTAGGAGTCTCGTACATCAGGAGGGCTTTTTTAACCCTATTAGAAACTCCATGAATAAAGTGACTCCGCAGCGGGGAATCATTCCACTGAGTGTCGACCGCCCAGCGGCGAAATTCAGAACAGCAATCCTCTGCAACTCGCTCCCCCTGGCGAATAGTGAAAATCTTCGATTCTGCTAGAGCCATTCTGTCAGGTTCATCGTAAATATTTCCAAGAAAGGAAAAAAAACTCTCCACAGAGTCAAATGCAGCAGAATCAGATGTCAAAGAAAACGCCCATGCTTGGGGATCCCTGCCTAATAATGACAACACCAGGCCCACTCGCTGAGCCTCATTACTGGAGGAGATCGGACGTATCCGAAAATACAGTTTGCAAGCTTCACGAAAAGAAACAAATTTACTGCGTTCCCCAGCAAATTTTTCAGGCAAAGGAAACTTAGGCTCAGCAACTCTACCTGTCGCTCCAGCTTGCACATTGGATACTGCTAGTCCCTGTTGCTGCACTGCCCCCCTCAACTCAGTGACCTGTAGGGACAGCGCCTCCAACTGGCGGGTTATGGAAGTTATGGGATCATGACAAAACAAAATAAAGGAAACCCCTTTTTTTTTTTTTTTTTTTAAGGCCAATTATAATGTCACGGGAAGACTAGGTGGGCAAGAGCTAATAACCCGGGCCCCTGCAATTTCCCTCAGACTAGGGAAATCCTGACTGACCCTCTACCTAGAGTTTACTCTGATGGTGTGCATGTCTAGGTCTCGACCCTCGCCTTGTCTCCTGTTTCAACCCTAGGCTGAAACCACCGCCCACCACCCAGTGAAAAGATAATACACTAATACCCACAGTTAGCACAGACAAGGATAAAGGAAAATATACACCATGCCGCAGTCACTCACGAATACACTATAAATGCGCAGGGCAAAATAAATACAAATATAGGAAGGAGTAAATAAGACAAAGTGAAATACTCCACCAGCAACAATACTCCAACTACTAGCTCACCACTCCAGACCGAGATACAACGCAGAAGACAGAATCTATAATCGGCGACGCCCAATGTTCAGGAGAACTATTTAAAGGCAGTGGGCATGGCCCAGCTTCCAATCCAATCACCAGGTAAATTAACCCCGGACCAGCTAGATAAAATCTAGCCGATGCCAATGAGCGCATAGTGGACAAAAGCGGAATTACCGCTGTCTGTCGGACGACCTGGTCTGAACAGCGTCAGACATGACAATAACCTTCTTTTTCTTTCTTTATTATTCCTGACACTTGACTCTGAGACCAGTTGAATTCCAAAGCTACCTCTTGCTGGCTTTTTCTTGTCTTCACTCTCAGAATAATAAGCTTCCTGACATCTAGTGATAAATTTGGCTTTGTCTGTGCCATGTTTTAACCTCAAAACACACAAACAAACAAAAAAAATAGGCAAAATTTGACTACTTATGGCAATATATGTAAAACATTTGACCAAGCAAATGTTTAAAACTAGCACATAAAAGGATAAAATAATTTCAATCACAATTTTCATCTTTAAAGCTGGCAACCATTTGCTTTGTTTAATAAAATCACCAGGAAAATGGCATCACAACACCCAGACAGAAGTATTCACACTTTAAAAAAACATACAAAACTTTTGGTCACTGCTTTAGGTTGTTTCTATGTCACAGCATTGCAACCATTTAATGTACGTACTCATCGGCACCTCTTCTATTAATATTCTAGGAAAGGTATATATCAGTGGGACAAGATGGCATTTTCATGTATTATAGTAATATGAGTGATTACTTTATATTTAAGAATTTAATTAATTGAGATTAGTGGATCTTTTGAAATTCAGATTTTCCAACTTTTAGAAATTTTCCCACAAATTTGATTTGCAGCAATTCCAGCAAAGCAAAGCTTGTGTATTGCTCTGACCATAAGAGTTTACACAGTACAGAAAAAGAAAAGAGAGGACCTCACTGGCCATAATAGCTTACACAGTACATATTTATATTCAGGATTTTTTTATTACTGTTACCTATATATTTAAAAAGATAATGTTAGGGTTTGCGGAACGCACCGAATATATTTATTGACGTGATTGGTGCGTTCGCAACCCGGGATCCACCGTGCAGGAAATATCCTGCCGCTAAGTAAATGGCGGCACTATATGGCGGTATTAACCAGCTCTGTTAGCTTCACAGAGCGGCCAAGAAAGCAAAGCTCTGTGCCCTGTTAACTCTCACAGAGACACCGGCTAACTACCCAGAAGAGAGCAGTCAGTGGTCATGCATGCACACAACACTCCTCGCCGGAGGTGCCAGCATTCTAGGGGCTTATTTCAGCCGGGTCCCTGAATACTTTCATACACAATCTCCTCGCCGGAGGTGCCAGCATTCTAGGGGCTTATTTCAGCCGGGTCCCTGAATACATTCACGCATATGACCACAGTGGCGCAAAGCATGTAACTTTAGAAGATACTAGAGCATGGCCGTGCGGCCATGTGAGCCTTAAATAGCTGCAGCACATACAGGACCTTAAAGAAGAGGACCAATGAGAGATTGCTACAGAATCTGCGTACCTACAGGACCTTCCTAGAAAGACCAATAGACTTGGCTGCAGTACCTGAACATGTGACCCTTGATCTCCACTGAGAGATCTTACCCTGGGCATGCTCAGTGTGTGCAAAGCAGGACTTAGTCCCAGAAAAGCCTGTTCGCCATAGATCAGTGCAGGTACAATAGGAGAGCCTGGAGAGGCAGCAAAAACCCTTTGCACTGAATCAGACTCAGTGAGACGCTGGGACCGACGTCTCTGCTGAGCAGGCTCCACTGCGGCCGAAGGAGAATGGGAGACCGCAGCAGAGACAGATCAAGATTCCCCCTGTGCAGCAGAGGAAACTCGACTCCTAACATTACCCCCCCTCCTAGGGCCTCCCTCCTTGAGCCTCGCTATTCTCAAAAGCTGCAATGAGCAGCGGAGCCCAAATGTGCTCCACAGGCTCCCAGGTTCTATCCTCTGGACCGTGACCCCTCCAATCCACCAGATAAAATTTCTTGCCATGTACCACCTTGCACCCCACGATAGCATTCACCTCAAACTCATCCGTGGATGAACCCGATGTCTCGGCAGATGACTCAGAAAACCGGGACAAATGAACGGGCTTTAAGAGGGAAACGTGAAAGGTTTCAGTGATACCAAGGCGTGGAGGAATAGCCAAACAGTAGACCACAGGGTTTACCTGTTCCATAACCTTGAACGGGCCAATGTAGTGAGGCGCAAACTTAGTGTACTCAACTCGCAGCCTGATGTTACGGGCGGAGAGCCACACTAAGTCGCCAGGAGCAAAGGTCGGAGGAGGAGGGCGCCGGTGTGTATCAGCCGAGACCCTCATTCTCTCTGTGGAGGCCCGGATTGCATCCTGTGTGCGGTCCCAGATGTCACGTGCCTCCACCGCCCAGTCTGCCACCCTAGAATCGGTGGATGACACTGGCATGGGCACAGGGACACGCGGATGCTGGCCGTAATTAAGGAGAAAAGGAGTCTGACCAGTGGAATCGGCTACGGCGTTGTTCAAGGCAAATTCCGCCCAAGGTAGCAAAGATGCCCAGTCATCCTGCCTAGCAGAGACAAAATGTCGTAAGTATGTCACCAGAGTCTGATTGGTTCTCTCCACCAACCCATTCGTCTCAGGATGATATGCAGAGGAGAGATTCAGCTCTATGCTGAGTAAATGGCAGAGCTCTCTCCAAAACCGAGATGCAAACTGGGGACCCCGGTCGCTGACAACTTTATCAGGCATTCCTTGTAAGCAGAAAATATGTTTACTGAACAATGCCGCCAAGGCCCGTGCAGAAGGTAACCGTGGTAGCGGCACCAAATGCACCATTTTCGAGAAATGATCGGTGATGACCCAAATGATGGTACAGCCGTGAGACTTGGGCAAACCCACCACAAAGTCCATCCCGACCATCTCCCAGGGCCTGTCTGCCACCGGCATGGGGTAAAGAAACCCAGCAGGCCGTTGCCGTGAAGGCCGATTCTGGGCGCAGGAGACACATGCCCGAATATAGTCCCCGACGTCACGGGCCATATGTGGCCACCAGTACGTCCTCGCCAAAAGCTCAGATGTCCTCTTGGTTCCAAAATGTCCACCCATTCTGGACGAGTGAGCCCAAGAGAGAAACTCCGGTCGCAAATTTGCTGGTACGAAAGTCTTGCCCGGGGCACGGACTCTAGCGAAACCGGGGCCACAGTTCTCAGGCTCTCAGAGGGGACAATAAGCCGAGGCTCCTCATCCTCCTCAGATGACACTACGGAGCGGGAGAGAGCATTGGCACGAATGTTCTTCTCCCCAGAGAGAAAATGGAGAATAAAATGGAACCAAGAGAAGAACAGCGACCATCTGGCCTGGTGAGAATTCAGCCGCTGGGCTGTCTGTATGTAAACCAAGTTTTTGTGGTCGGTGAATACTTGGAAGGGAAATTGAGCTCCCTCCAAGAGGTGTCTCCACTCAGAAAAAGCTAACTTCATTGCTAGCAACTCCCTGTCCCCGATGGAATAATTCCTCTCCACTGGTGTGAAGGTCTTGGAGAAGAAGAAGCAAGGATGCTTCCGACCTTGAGCATCCTTTTGGAAAAGGACTCCTCCAGCTCCAACGGATGAGGCATCCACCTCCATTATAAATGGCTTATCTACATTGGGGCGATGTAGAATAGGAGCGCTAGCGAAGTGTGACTTAATCGAAAGGAATGCCTTGGAGACATCCTCCGACCACAACTTGGGATTTGCTCCCTTCTTGGTGAGGGCAACCAAGGGAGCTACCAAAGTTGAAAAGTGTGGAATGAACTGGCGATAGTAATTGATGAACCCCATAAAGCGCTGCACCGCTTTAAGAGAATGGGGTTCCTGCCAGTCCATCACAGCCTGTAGCTTGGCAGGATCCATAGCCAAACCCTGGGCAGTGATGATATAACCAAGGAATGACAAGGACTCCTGCTCAAAAACACACTTCTCCAACTTGGCGTAGCGGGAGTTTGCCTGTAAGAGGTCAAAGACTTTGTGAACATCTCTCCGGTGGGATTCAATATCTGGAGAGTAGATGAGAATATCATCCAGATAGACTACGACCGAGGTGGTGAGCATCTCCCAGAAGATGTCATTCACAAAGTCTTGGAAAACGGATGGGGCATTACAGAGCCCGAAGGGCATCACCAGATATTCATAGTGCCCATCCCTGGTGTTAAAAGCCGTCTTCCACTCGTCCCCCTCACGGATGCGAATCAGGTTATAAGCACCCCGCAAATCTAATTTAGTAAATACCCTTGCTCCCCGTAGCCTATCAAAGAGCTCAGATATCAGGGGTAGTGGGTACTTGTTTTTAACGATGATGGCGTTAAGACCCCTGTAATCAATGCATGGACATAATTCACCACTCTTCTTCTGCACGAAGAAGAACCCAGCCCCTGCAGGTGACACTGACTTCCTAATAAAACCTCTTGCCAGATTCTCTTGGATATACTGAGACATTGCCTCCGTCTCCGGGAGAGATAACGGATAGACTCAACCCCGGGGAGGCTCAGCACCAGGCAAGAGATCGATAGGACAGTCATAGGGGCGGTGAGGCGGAAGGGTCTCCGCAGCCCTTTTGGAGAACATGTCTGCATAAGGCCAATAGTGCTTGGGGAGAGAGGAAAGATCTGCGTGTACCTCAGTTGTAGCAACCTGAACGCACTCCCTCTGACATCTACCCTCACAGGATTTACTCCATCCCAAAATTTTCCCAGAGGACCACTCTACATGAGGAGAATGAAAACGAAGCCAGGGTATCCCCAACAGGACCTCATCAACTCCCTTAGGAAGGACCAAAAGAGAAATAATCTCCTGATGTGATGGAGATACAGAAAGAGTGAAAGGGATGGTTTGGTGTGTAATCTGTGAAGGTAGTGTCGACCCATTTACCACTCGAATGGTTATTGGCTTGGCGAGCATCACCAGGGGTATTGCGTTTCGCTGAGCGAAAGCGGATGACATAAAATTACCCTCTGCCCCAGAGTCCACGCAAAGCTCTACCATAAGAGTAGATGGGCCCATGGTAATTGTCCCCTTGAAGGACAATTTTGAGGTAAACGTCGCTGTGTCTAATGTACCTCCTCCAACTGCCACTAGATGCTGACGTTTCCTCAACCGCTGCAGACACTTGGAGGCAAGATGTCCGGACTGCCGGCAAATATGACAGACCTTAAGGGCACGAGCGGCCTGGGACTTAGACCCTGCTCGCGACCCCTCTATGGCCTCATGTGACTCGGGCGCCTGGACCAGAGATTCCAAAGGGCTGGCGAAGGTGGGAGCCAGCTGAAACCTCTGCTTACACTGGGCTCGCTCCAAACCTCGCTCGTGAAAACGAAGGTCTATGCGAGTTGATATAGATATGAGCTCCTCCAGTGTAGCAGGAATCTCCCTAGTGGCCAAAGCGTCCTTCACATGGTCAGCCAGCCCCCTCCAAAATACCGGGATGAGGGTTTTATCTGACCACTCCAACTCAGACGCTAAGGTCCGGAAGAGAATGGCAAATTAGCTGACCATGGTCGAACCCTGAGTCAATGCCAGCAGTTGGAGCGCCGTATCATGGGTGACTTGAGGTCCTACGAAGACCTGCTTCAGAGTGCCCAGAAACCGAGGAACACTCTGCACCACATGATCGTTGCGCTCCCACAGCGGCGTAGCCCACTCCAAAGCTCTGTCCGACAGGAGAGAAATTACAAATCCCACCTTTGCCCGCTCTGTGGGAAAATGTGCAGCCAGGAGCTCGAGATGTATACCGCACTGGCTCACGAATACCCTACAGGACTTACTGTCCCCAGAGAATTTTTCAGGCAATAGAAGGTGGGATAAGGTCGGAACAGAGGTGGCAGTGGGTAAAGCTGCTGCAGCCACGCTAGCAGCCTGAACAGCAATTGCGGTAACATCCACCGCCGAGGTTGCACGCTCGAGATGCCAACAGACCCTCCAGCAGCTGGATGTACCCCTGCAATCGCTGTTCGTCTGCCATTACTTAGCCAGATCCTGGCGCTAGTATAATGTTAGGGTTTGGGGAACGCACCGAATATATTTATTGACGTGATTGGTGCGTTCGCAACCCGGGATCCACCGTGCAGGAAATATCCTGCCGCTAAGTAAATGGCGGCACTATATGGCGGTATTAACCAGCTCTGTTAGCTTCTCAGGGCGGCCGAGAAAGCAAAGCTCTGTGCCCTGTTAACTCTCACAGAGACACAGGCTAACTACCCAGAAGAGAGCAGTCAGTAGTCATGCATGCACACAACACTCCTCGCCGGAGGTGCCAGCAATGTAGGGGCTTATTTCAGCTGGGTCCCTGAATACTTTCATACACAATCTCCTCGCCGGAGGTGCCAGCATTCTAGGGGCTTATTTCAGCCGGGTCCCTGAATACATTCACGCATATGACCACAGTGGCGCAAAGCATGTAACTTTAGAAGATACTAGAGCATGGCCGTGCGGCCATGTGAGCCTTAAATAGCTGCAGCACATACAGGACCTTAAAGAAGAGGACCAATGAGAGATTGCTACAGAATCTGTGTACCTACAGGACCTTCCTAGAAAGACCAATAGACTTGGTTGCAGTACTTGAATATGTGACCCTTAATCTCCACTGAGAGATCTTACCCTGGGCATGCTCAGTATGTGCAAAGCAGGACTTAGTCCCAGAAAAGCCTGTTCGCCGTAGATCAGTGCAGGGTACAATAGCAGAGCCTGGAGAGGCAGCAAAAACCCTTTGCACTGAATCAGACTCGGTGAGACACTGGGACCGACGTCTCCGCTGAGTCAAGCTCCACTGAGGCCGAAGGAGAATGGGAGACTGCAGCAGAGACGGATCGAGATTTCCCCTGTGCAGCAGAGGAAACTCGACTCCTAACAGATGCATTTACATTTTTGTTTATTTGCATAGTTTACATGGGGATACATTTTTCCACTGTTTTAAATAATCAGTACTTCATCAATATTACAAATACAGTTAAACATTACTAATCCTGTAACAAAAATATCATACAAATGAGAGTGAAAGCTAAACAATTTACAATGTGCTTTAAGGCAAAATTTATATATTCGATTAAATTTCAATGTGAAATTTTCAAGGCAGATATCCAAAGTTTACCCTTTGATGTGCCACGGGTTTGCTGTTTACCCAGCCATGGTATCACACAAGGATTACCCACATTGGAATGTAATGTTGTCCACCCCATCATACGTGGATGACATCTCAAGTAACAGCTGTCAAAGTGTAAAGGCCAAAAGAGGAGATTAGATATTGGCAATTTAAAAATATTGTCTGGGCTCAGGATACTAATGACCTCTTCTGATTATAGGCCCTCAATATCAGATCGGTAGTCATCACACAAACCACATCTAACCAGTCATTTGTTTTCAACTCCAGCAGCCGTATCTGAACGATGAATGGGGCCTGTTGTGAATTCCGCTCTTGGGCTCCCTCCGGTGGTTATAAGTAGCATTTTTGTGAGTTCTGCTCTTGGGCTCCCTCCTGTGGTTTTGAGTGGTATGGCTGCTTCTTGGATTTAGCATCAGCAGCTGTTTTCACTGATTGTCTTTCTGGCTCTGCTATATTAGTCTGGCCTTTTCCCTAATTCAATGCCAGTTGTCAATTGTTGAGCTTGGAGTCATGGCTCTCTGAGGATTTCCCTGTCACTCTGACCATTTCAGCAAAGCTAAGTCCTTGCTTGTCTTTTTGCAGTTCACTTGTTGTGGACTTTGTTGTTTAGCACTTTCTATGTTTTGCTCATTTGTCCAGCTTATCAGTATTGATCTATTTAGCTAAGCTGGAAGCTCTGGGCAGCAGAGTTTGCCCTCCACACCTTTAGTCAGGTGTGGAGATTTTTGAATTTCTCTGCGGTGGACTTTTTCTAGTTTTTATTACTGACCGCACAGTGTTCTGTCCTGTACTAATTCTTTCTAGCTAGTAGTGGCCTCCTTTGCTAAATCTTGTTTCATACTACGTATGTCATTTCCTTCTCCTCTCACAGTCATTATTTGTGGGGGGCTGTCCTATCCTTTGGGGATTTTCTCTGAGGCAAGATAGCTTTCCTGCTTCTACCTTTAGGAGTAGCTAGATCTCCGGCTGTGACGAGGTGTCCAGGGAGTGACAGGAACATCCCACGGCTACTGCTAGTGTCTGTGTTAAGATCAAGAACTGCGGTCGGTATAGTTACCACCTGCTCAGAGCTAGTCGCATGTCGCTCCTTAATCACCAGACCATAACAGTACAACTGGCCAAAAATGAGCTGAATGCATCTCAAAAGAAGGAAAAGAAAAAGAGTTCTGAGCCATTTTTTTTTTCTTTAGTCTGTTTTGTCTTTTTCCTTCCTCTTAATCTCTGGGTGATTCAGGATTTGGATGCGGGCATGGATGTTCAGGGGTTGTTTTCTCGTGTGGATCAGCTTGCTGCAAAAGTACAGAGTATTCAAGATTATGTTGTTCAGACTCCGGCCTTAGAGCCTAGAATTCCTACTCCAGATTTGTTTTACGGGGATAGATCTAAGTTTTTGAACTTTAAAAATAACTGCAAATTGTTTTTTGCTCTGAAACCCCGTTCCTCTGGTGACCCCATTCAGCAAGTAAAAATAGTTATTTCTCTGCTGCGTGGTGACCCTCAGGACTGGGCATTCTCCCTTGAATCAGGGGATCCGGCATTGCTTAATGTAGATGCATTTTTTCAATCGCTTGGATTATTGTATGACGAACCTAACTCTGTAGAGCATGCTGAGAAAACACTGTTGGCCCTGTGTCAGGGTCAGGAAGCGGCAGAATTATACTGCCAGAAATTTAGAAAATGGTCTGTGCTCACTAAATGGAATGAGGACGCTCTGGCAGCAATTTTCAGAAAGGGTCTTTCTGAAGCCCTTAAAGATGTTATGGTGGGGTTCCCCACGCCTGTTGGTTTGAGCGAATCTATGTCTCTGGCCATTCAGATTGATCGGTGCCTGCGCAAACGCAAAGTGGTGCACCATATGGCAGCGTCCTCTGAGCAGAGTCCTAAGCCTATGCAATGTGATAGGATTTTGACTAGAGCAGAACAGAGGGGATACAGATGTCAGAATGGGCTGTGTTTTTACTGTGGGGATTCTGCTCATGCTATTTCTGATTGCCCTAAGCGTATTAAGAGGGTCGCTAGATCTGTTACCATTAGTACTGTGCAGCCTAAGTTTCTCCTGTCTGTGACCCTGATTTGCTCATTGTCATCTTTTTCTGTCATGGCATTTGTGGATTTGGGCGCTGCTCTGAACTTAATGGACTTAGAATTCGCTAGGCGCTGTGGTTTTTCATTGCAGCCTTTGCAGAGTCCCATACCCTTAAGGGGTATTGATGCTACACCGTTGGCCAAGAATAAACCTCAGTATTGGACTCAGCTGACTATGTGCATGGCTCCAGCACATCAGGAAGATTGCCGTTTTCTGGTGTTGCATAATTTACATGATGTTGTTGTACTGGGTTTTCCATGGTTACAAGTACACAATCCAGTGCTGGATTGGAAATCTATGTCTGTGACTAGTTGGGGTTGTCAAGGGGTACATAGTGACGTTCCTTTAATGTCAATTTCCTCTTCCCCCTCTTCTGATGTTCCTGAATTTTTGTCAGATTTCCAGGATGTATTTGATGAGCCCAAGTCCAGTTCCCTTCCTCCACATAGGGACTGTGATTGTGCTATTGACTTGATTCCTGGCTGTAAGTTCCCTAAGGGCCGACTTTTCAACCTGTCTGTGCCTGAACATACCGCCATGCGGAGCTATGTAAAGGAGTCTTTAGAGAAGGGGCATATTCGGCCGTCTTCGTCACCATTGGGAGTGGGATTCTTTTTTGTTGCCAAGAAGGATTGCTCCTTGAGACCCTGTATTGATTATCGCCTTCTTAATAAGATCACGGTCAAATTCCAATACCCTTTACCTTTGCTCTCTGATTTGTTTGCTCGGATTAAGGGGGCTAGTTGGTTTACCAAGATTGACCTTCGAGGGGCATATAATCTTGTTCGTATTAAACAGGGTGACGAATGGAAAACTGCATTTAATACGCCCGAAGGCCATTTTGAATACCTGGTGATGCCTTTCGGGCTTTCTAATGCTCCATCTGTATTTCAGTCCTTTATGCATGATATTTTCCGCAATTATCTTGACAAATTCTTGATTGTGTATTTGGATGATATTTTGATTTTTTCCAATGATTGGGAGTCTCATGTGAAGCAGGTCAGGATGGTATTCCAGATCCTTCGTGATAATGCTCTATTTGTGAAGGGGTCTAAGTGCCTATTTGGAGTTCAGAAGGTCTCTTTTTTGGGCTTCATTTTTTCTCCCTCATCTATAGAGATGGATCCGGTTAAGGTTCAAGCCATTCATGACTGGATTCAACCCACATCTGTGAAGAGCCTTCAGAAAATTTTGGGCTTTGCTAATTTTTATCGCCATTTCATTGCCAACTTCTCTAGTGTGGTTAAACCCCTGACCGATTTGACGAAGAAAGGCGCTGATGTGACTAATTGGTCCTCTGAGGCTGTTGAGGCCTTTCAGGAGCTTAAACGCCGATTTACTTCTGCCCCTGTCATGCATCAGCCAGATGTTTCTCTTCCTTTTCAGGTTGAGGTTGATGCTTCTGAGATAGGGGCAGGGGTCTTTTTGTCACAGAGGAATTCTGATGGTTCCTTGATGAAGCCATGTGCCTTCTTTTCCCGAAAGTTTTCGCCTGCGGAATGCAATTATGATGTCGGCAATCGGGAGTTGTTGGCTATGAAGTGGGCATTTGAGGAGTGGCGACATTGGCTTGAGGGAGCCAAGCACCGCATTGTGGTCTTGACTGATCATAAGAATCTGATTTACCTCGAGTCGGCCAAGCAGCTGAACCCTAGACAGGCTCGGTGGTCCCTGTTTTTCTCCCGTTTTGATTTTGTGGTCTCATATCTTCCAATATCTAAGAATGTTAAAGCGGATGCCCTCTCTAGGAGTTTTTTGCCTGATTCTTCTGGAGTCCTTGAGCCGGTTGGCATTCTTAGGGAAGGGGTGATTCTGTCTGCCATCTCCCCTGATTTGCGGCGGGCGCTTCAGGAATTTCAGGCTGATAAACCTGACCGCTGTCCTGTGGGGAAGCTGTTTGTTCCTGATAGATGGACAATTAAGGTAATTTCTGAGGTCCATTGTTCTGTGTTGGCCGGTCATCCTGGGATTTTTGGTACCAGAGATTTGGTTGCTAGGTCCTTTTGGTGGCCTTCCTTGTCGCGGGATGTGCGTTCTTTTGTGCAGTCCTGTGGGACCAGTCCTGTGGGACTTGTGCCCGGGCTAAGCCTTGCTGTTCCCGTGCTAGTGGGTTGCTTTTGCCTTTGCCTGTCCCGGAGAGGCCTTGGACGCATATTTCCATGGATTTTATTTCGGATCTACCTGTGACCCAGAGGATGTCTGTTATCTGGGTGGTTTGTGACCGGTTCTCTAAAATGGTCCATTTGGTACCTTTGCCTAAATTGCCTTCCTCCTCTGATTTGGATCCATTATTTTTTCAGCATGTGGTTCGTTTGCATGGCATTCCAGAGAATATTGTGTCTGACAGAGGTTCCCAGTTTGTTTCCAGGTTTTGGCGGGCCTTTTGTGCTAAGATGGGCATTAATTTGTCTTTTTCTTCGGCGTTCCATCCTCAGACAAATGGCCAAACTGAGCGAACTAACCAAACCTTGGAAACCTATTTGAGATGCTTTGTGTCTGCTGATCAGGATGATTGGGTGGCTTTCTTGCCGTTGGCCAAGTTTGCCCTTAATAATCGGGCCAGTTCGGCTACTTTGGTTTCGCCTTTCTTTTGTAATTTTGGTTTCCATCCTCGTTTTTCTTCAGGGCAGGTTGAGCCTTCTGATTGTCCTGGTGTGGATTCTGTGATGGACAGGTTGCAGCAGATTTGGACTCATGTGGTAGACAATTTGACGTTGTCTCAGGAAAAGGCTCAGCGTTTTGCTAACCGCCGTCGGTGTGTTGGTCCTCGGCTTCGTGTGGGGGATTTGGTCTGGTTATCCTCTCGTCATGTTCCTATGAAGGTTTCTTCCCCTAAGTTCAAGCCTCGGTTTATTGGTCCTTATAAGATTTCTGAGATTATCAATCCAGTGTCTTCTCGTTTGGCCCTTCCAGCCTCTTTTGCCATCCACAATGTTTTCCATAGATCTTTGTTGCGGAGATATGTGGTACCCGTTGTTCCATTTGTTGATCCTCCTGCCCCGGTGTTGGTTGAGGGGGAGTTGGAATATGTGGTTGAGAAAATTTTGGATTCTCGTTTTTTGAGGCGGAGGCTTCAGTATCTTGTCAAGTAGAAGGGTTATGGCCAGGAGGATAATTCTTGGGTAGTTGCCTCCGATGTCCATGCCGCCGATTTGGTTCATGCTTTTCGTTTGGCTCGTCCTGATCTGCCTGGGGGCTCTGGTGAGGGTTCAGTGACCCCTCCTCAAGGGGGGGTACTGTTGTGAATTCCGTTCTTGGGCTCCCTCCGGTGGTTAATAGTAGCATTTTTGTGAGTTCTGCTCTTGGGCTCCCTCCTGTGGTTTTGAGTGGTATGGCTGCTTCTTGGATTTAGCATCAGCAGCTGTTTTCACTGATTGTCTTTCTGGCTCTGCTATATTAGTCTGGCCTTTTCCCTAATTCAATGCCAGTTGTCAATTGTTGAGCTTAAAGTCATGGCTCTCTGAGGATTTCCCTGTCACTCTGACCATTTCAGCAAAGCTAAGTCCTTGCTTGTCTTTTTGCAGTTCACTTGTTGTGGACTTTGTTGTTTAGCACTTTCTACCTTTAGGGGTAGCTAGATCTCCGGCTGTGACGAGGTGTCCAGGGAGTGACAGGAACATCCCACGGCTACTGCTAGTGTCTGTGTTAAGATCAGGAACTGCGGTCAGTATAGTTACCACCTGCTCAGAGCTAGTCGCATGTCGCTCCTTAATCACCAGACCATAACAGGGGCCATAACAGGACCACTGAAAGTCACTTTGTAGTGACGCTTGCTCAGCTCTTTATGATTTGCCACTGCTACTGCAGTTCATGGTAATATTCACTACATAGTGACCAAAGCTGTACAGTTCCAATGCCATTCACCGTTTTTATCCTGCAACTGCTAAAGCTAAAACCAGCTGATTGATGGAGGAAGGTACTGCTTGTTGCACACCCACTAATCTGATATCAATGACCTATCCTTTCAATTAGTCATCAATATCATGAGCATAAAAACGTCTTGAGCATCTCATATAGCAGGCAATTTTGTTAGATGCCTCAATGCTCGTTGATTTCCATGGCAGCCTGGGGAATTCTGAAGGTGCCAAGGTCTGCCATCCATGTTATCTTTTTATTACTAACCTAACAATCACAGGCTTTGAGAGTAATAGACCAGATGATGCCTAGCAATATTAATGGGGGGTACTACTATAGAGACTATTTTGCAGGGCCATTATTATTTGGAGGACATTTAAATAGGACAACAAATTTGGGACAATATTAATGGGGTGGTCTACTAAAAGCAATGACTCTTAGGGAACATTATTAATAAGGTAACTATGAAAGAAAACAACCATGTAAGTGCACTATTAAAATGGAAAACTACCAAAGAAGACTACTGTGAGGGATGCTTATTGTTAATCGGTTCCCAGGCCTTTGTTATTTAACTGGGCTTTTGGCTGTAGTGGATGCCAGCTGTCAATGTTTTTCCTGTGGATTCAGTCCTTTCCTGGAAGTTCTCTGTTGGCCAGTCCATTTTCAGCTTAAGATAAGTCTGCTAGTTTTTGGGTGTTTCCCTGCTTATGACCTTCTGTTCAGTTTAATTTTGTCTCTTTTGTCCAGCTTGTCATTATGAAATATTCCGGCTAGTTGGAAGCTCTGGGGTCGCAGATTTGCCCCTCCACACCGTGAGTCGGTGTGGTGGTTATTTTTGTAAACTCTGCGTGGACATTTAGTTTTTATACTGACCGCACAGTAACCTTTCCTATCTCTGTCTATTTAGATAGTATTGGCCTCCTTTGCTAAAAAATCTAGTTTCATTTCTGAGTTTGTCATTTCCCTCTCCACTCACCGTCAATATTTGTGGGGGGCTGTCTTCCTTTGGGGGTTTCTCTGAGGCGAGATAGTTTTCCGTTTCCATCTTCAGGGGTAGCTAGTTCTTAGGCTGTGCAGAGGCGTCTAGGCAGAGTTAGGTACGCTCCACGGCTATTTCTAGTGTTGGTGTTAGGAGTAGGGATTGCGGTCAGTAGAGTTACCACCTCCTCAGAGCTAGTACATTATTTGTTTTACCCACCAGGTCATTTCAGTGCTGCTCTGTATTCACTAGGTCATATCAGTGATTACTGTCTGTGGAGCTGCTACCTCCTCTAAGTTTGTCCATGATTGGTTTTACCCGCCAGGTCATCTCAGTACCGCTCCGTAACCACCAGGTCATAACAGTACAGCTGGCCAGCAATGTGTTAAATGCATCTCAAAAGAGGGAAGAGAAAGTTCTGAGTCATTGTTTTTTTTTTCTTGTTGCTTGTTTCGTCCTTTCTTTTCCCCTTGATTTTTGGATGGTGCAGGAGCTTGGTACTGATATGGAGGTTCAGGGTCTGTCTGCGCGTGTTGATCATCTCGCTGCTAGGGTACAGAGTATCCAAGACTATGTTGTCCAAACTCCTGTTTATGAGCCTAGAATTCCTATTCCTGATTTGTTTTCAGGGGATAGATCTAGGTTTTTGAACTTCAAAAATAATTGCAGATTATTTTTTGCTCTGAGACCCCAATCCTCTGGTGACCCCATTCAGCAGGTGAAGATTGTTATTTCTCTGCTGCGTGGCGACCCGCAGGACTGGGCATTCTCCCTTGAGCCAGGGAATCCTGCATTGCTCAATGTAGATTCATTTTTTCAAGCACTTGGACTGCTTTATGACGAACCCAATTCTGTGGATCAGGCAGAAAAAATTTTGCTGGCTCTGTGTCAGGGTCAGGAAGCGGCAGAGATATATTGTCAGAAATTTAGAAAGTGGTCTGTGCTTACAAAATGGAATGAGGATGCCCTGGCGGCTATTTTCAGAAAGGGTCTTGCTGAAGCTCTTAAAGATGTTATGGTGGGGTTTCCCACGCCTGCTGGTTTGAACGAATCAATGTCTCTGGCCATTCAGATTGATCGGCGCCTACGTGAACGTAAGGTGATGCACCATATGGCGGTGTCCTCTGGGCAGAGTTCTGAGCCTATGCAATGTGATAGAATTTTGACGGCAGGAGTTCAGACGTCAGAATGGGCTGTGTTTTTACTGTGGTGACGCTACTCATGCTATCTCTGACTGCCTGAAGCGAACTAAGAGGGTTGCTAGGTCGGTTACCATCAGTACTGTACAGCCTAAGTTTATCTTGTCTATTACCCTGATTTGCTCATTGTCGTCCTTTTCTGTAATGGCATTTGTGGATTCTGGCGCTGCCCTGAACTTAATGGACCTAGAATTTGCCAAGCGCTGTGGTTTTTCCTTGGAGCCTTTGCAGAGTCCTATTCCCTTGAGGGGGATTGACGCTACGCCATTGGCTAAGAATAAACCTCAGTACTGGACACAGTTAGCCATGAACATGGCTCCAGCACATCAGGAAAATATTCGCTTTTTGGTGTTGCATAATTTGCATGATGTGGTTGTTCTGGGGTTTCCATGGTTACAGGTACATAATCCAGTGCTGGATTGGAAATCTATGTCCGTGACTAGTTGGGGTTGTCAGGGGATACATAGTGACATTCCTCTGATGTCAATTTCCTCGTCCCCTTCTTCTGAAGTTCCTGAGTTTTTGTCGGATTTCCAGGATATATTTCAGGAGCCTAAATCCAGTCCTCTGCCTCCTCATAGGGACTGTGATTGCGCTATTAATTTGATTCCTGGCTGTAAGTTCCCTAAGGGTCAACTTTTCAATTTGTCTGTGCCAGAGCATGCTGCTATGCGGACTTATGTAAAGGATTCCTTGGAGAAGGGGCATATTCGCCCGTCTTCGTCACCGTTGGGAGCGGGGTTCTTTTTTGTTGCCAAGAAGGATGGCTCCTTGAGGCCCTGTATAGATTATCGCCTTCTCAATAAGATCATGGTCAAATTCCAGTACCCTTTGCCTTTGCTCTCTGATTTATTTGCTCGGATTAAAGGGGCTAGCTGGTTTACCAAGATTGACCTTCGAGGGGCGTATAATCTGGTCCGCATCAAACAGGGTGATGAATGGAAAACAGCATTTAATATGCCCGAAGGCCATTTTGAATATCTTGTGATGCCTTTCGGGCTCTCTAATGCTCCATCTGTGTTTCAGTCCTTTATGCATGATATTTTCCGGGAGTATTTGGATAAATTTATGATTGTATATTTGGATGATATTTTGGTTTTTTCCGATGATTGGGAGTCTCATGTGAAGCAGGTCAGGATTGTATTTCAGATTCTTCGTGCTAATACACTGTTTGTGAAGGGGTCTAAGTGCTTTTTTGGAGTTCAGAAGGTTTCTTTTCTGGGGTTCATTTTTTCTCCCTCGGCTATTGAAATGGACCCTGTTAAGGTCCAGGCTATTTATGATTGGACTCAGCCCACATCTGTGAAGAGCCTTCAGAAATTTTTGGGCTTTGCTAATTTTTATCGCCCTTCATTGCTAATTTTTCTACTGTGGTTAAACCTTTGACCGATTTGACCAAGAAAGGTGCAGATGTGGTGAATTGGTCCTCTGCGGCTGTGGAGGCCTTTCAGGAGCTTAAGCGTCGTTTTACTTCGGCCCCTGTGTTGCGTCAGCCAGATGTTTCTCTCCCTTTTGAGGTTGAGGTTGACGCTTCTGAGATTGGGGCAGGAGCTGTTCTGTCTCAGAGAGGTTCTGATGGCTCTGTGTTGAAGCCGTGTGCTTTCTTCTCCAGAAAGTTTTCGCCTGCTGAGCGTAATTATGATGTCGGCAATCGGGAGTTGTTGGCTATGAAGTGGGCATTCGAGGAGTGGCGACATTGGCTTGAGGGAGCCAAGCATCGTGTTGTGGTCTTGACCGACCATAAGAATCTGATTTACCTTGAGTCGGCCAAGCGGTTGAATCCTAGACAGGCTCGGTGGTCTTTGTTTTTCTCCCGTTTTGATTTTGTGGTCTCGTATCTTCCGGGATCTAAGAATGTGAAGGCTGATGCCTTGTGTAGGAGTTTTTTGCCTGATTCTCCTGGAGTCCGTGAGCCGGCTGGTATTCTCAAGGAGGGGTGATTCTTTCTGCTATCTCCCCTGATTTGCGGCGGGTGCTTCAGGAGTTTCAGGCTGATAGACCCGACCGTTGTCCTGTGGGGAAATTGTTTGTTCCTGATAGATGGACTAGTAAGGTGATTTCTGAGATTCACTGTTCGGTGTTGGCTGGTCCTCCTGGGAACTTTGGAACCAGAGATTTGGTTGCCAGGTCCTTTTGGTGGCCTTCTTTGTCACGGGATGTGCGCTCCTTCGTGCAGTCCTGTGGGATTTGTGCCCGGGCTAAGCCCTGCTGTTCTCGTGCCAGTGGGTTGCTTTTGCCTTTGCCTATCCCTGAGAGGCCCTGGACGCATATTTCCATGGATTTTATTTCTGATCTTCCTGTTTCTCAGAAGATGTCTGTCATCTGGGTGGTTTCTAAAATGGTCCACTTGGTACCTTTGCCTAAGTTGCCTTCCTCCTCTGATTTGGTTCCTTTGTTTTTCCAGCATGTGGTTCGTTTGCATGGTATTCCAGGGAATATTGTGTCTGACAGAGGTACCCAGTTTGTTTCTAGGTTTTGGCGGTCCTTTTGTGGTAGAATGGGCATTAATTTGTCTTTTTCTTCGTCGTTTCACCCTCAGACAAATGGACAGACGGAGCGAACCAATCAGACCTTGGAAACCTATTTGAGATGCTTTGTGTCTGCTGATCAGGATGATTGGGTTACCTTCTTGCCATTGGCCGAGTTTGCCCTTAATAATCGGGCTAGTTCGGCTACTTTGGTTTCGCCTTTTTTTTGTAATTTCGGTTTTCATCCTCGTTTTTCTTCAGGGCAGGTTGAGCCTTCGGACTGTCCTGGGGTAGATTCTGTGGTGGACAGGTTGCAGCAGATTTGGACTCATGTGATGGACAATTTAACATTGTCTCAGGAAAAGGCTCAACGTTTTGCTAACCGCAGTTGGTGCGTTGGTCCCCGGCTTCGGGTTGGGGATTTGGTCTGGTTGTCTTCTCGTCATGTTCCTATGAAGGTCTCTTCCCCTAAGTTCAAACCTCGTTTTATTAGTCCTTATAGGATTTCGGAAATTATCAATCCGGTATCTTTTCGTTTGGCCCTTCCAGCTTCGTTTTCCATTCATAATGTGTTCCATAGATCTTTGTTGCGGAGATATGTGGTGCCCATGGTTCCCTCCGTTGACCCTCCTGCTCCGGTGTTGGTTGAGGGGGAGCTGGAATATGTGGTGGAGAAGATTTTGGATTCTCGTCTTTCAAGGCGGAAACTTCAGTATCTGGTCAAGTGGAAGGTTTATGGCCAGGAGGATAACTCTTGGGTTTTTGCCTCCGATGTCCATGCTGCCAATTTGGTACGTGCTTTTCATTTGGCTCATCCCGATCGGCCTGGGGGCTCTGGTGAGGGTTCGGTGACCCCTCCTCAAGGGGGGGTACTGTTGTGAATTCCGTTCTTGGGCTCCATCCTGTGGTTGCGAATTGTATTTTTGGGAGTTCTGCTCTTGGGCTCCCTCTGGTGGTTTCAAGTGGAACTTAGCAGCTGCGTTCACTAATCGGTTCCCTGGCCTTTGTTATTTAACTGGGCTTTTGGCTGTAGTGGATGCCAGCTGTCAATGTTTTTCCTGTGGATTCAGTCCTTTCCTGGAAGTTCTCTGTTGGCCAGTCCATTTTCAGCTTAAGATAAGTCTGCTAGTTTTTGGGTGTTTCCCTGCTTATGACCTTCTGTTCAGTTTAATTTTGTCTCTTTTGTCCAGCTTGTCATTATGAAATATTCCGGCTAGTTGGAAGCTCTGGGGTCGCAGATTTGCCCCTCCACACCGTGAGTCGGTGTGGTGGTTATTTTTTGTAAACTCTGCGTGGACATTTAGTTTTTATACTGACCGCACAGTAGCCTTTCCTATCTCTGTCTATTTAGATAGTATTGGCCTCCTTTGCTAAAAAATCTAGTTTCATTTCTGAGTTTGTCATTTCCCTCTCCACTCACCGTCAATATTTGTGGGGGGCTGTCTTCCTTTGGGGGTTTCTCTGAGGCGAGATAGTTTTCCGTTTCCATCTTCAGGGGTAGCTAGTTCTTAGGCTGTGCAGAGGCGTCTAGGCATAGTTAGGTACGCTCCACGGCTATTTCTAGTGTTGGTGTTAGGAGTAGGGATTGCGGTCAGTAGAGTTACCACCTCCTCAGAGCTAGTACATTATTTGTTTTACCCACCAGGTCATTTCAGTGCTGCTCCGTATTCACTAGGTCATATCAGTGATTACTGTCTGTGGAGCTGCTACCTCCTCTAAGTTTGTCCATGATTGGTTTTACCCACCAAGTCATCTCAGTACCGCTCCGTAACCACCAGGTCATAACAGCTGTGCGTCCCTCCAAAGAAATGCCACCCTACACCATTACTGACCCACTGCCAAACCGGTCATGCTGAATGATCTTGCAGGCAGCAGATCGCTCTCCACAGCATCTCCAGACTCTGTCACATCTGTCACATGTGCTCAGTGTGAACCTGCTTTCATCTGTGAAGAGCACAGGGTGCCAGTGGCGAATTTGCCAATCCTGATGTTCTGTGGCAAATGCCAAGCATTCTGCATGGTGTTGGGCTGTGAGAACAACCCCCATCTGTGGATGTCGGGCACTCAGACCATCCTCATGGAGTCAGTTTCTAACCGTTTGTGCAGACACATGCACATTTGTGGCCTGCTGGAGGTCATTTTGCAGGGCTCTGGCTGCACTCCTCCTGTTCCTCCTTGCACAAAGGCTGAGGTAGCGGTCCTGCTACTGGGTTGTTGCCCTCCTACAGCCCCCTCCACGCCTCCTGGTGAACTGGCTTGTCTCCTGGTAGCACCTCCAGCCTTTGGACACTACGCTGATAGACGCAGCAAACTTTTTTGCCACAGCTTGCATTGATGTGCCATCCTGTATGAGCTGCACTACCTGAGCCACTTGTGTGGGTTGTAAAGTCCGTCTCATGCTACCACAAGTGTGAAAGCACAACCAGCATTTAAAAGTGACCAAAACATCAGCCAGAAAGCATTGGTACTGAGATGTGGTCTGTGGTCCCCACCTGCAGAACCACTCCTTTATTGAGTGTGTCTTGATAATTGCCAATAATTTCTATCTGTTGTCTATTCCATTTGCACAACAGCATGTGAAATTGATTGTAAAACAGTGTTGCTTCCTAAGTGGACAGTTTGATTTCACAGAAGTTTGATTTACTTGGAGTTATATTCTGTTGTATCATATACATAAAAATGTCCTATAGCTATGATGTCAATAAAGTCTAGAATTTGTTCTTTCGCTTTTAGTACTCTAGTTATGCCCCTGCCAAATATGGCTGTACATTTTGACCCAACTGAGAGTCTTAATTTTTGGCTGTATTATGCTCTTGTGAAGGTGGTTTAAGTGTGGTTTGATATTTAATGCATTATGTACATGTATGTGAGACTGTAATTGAAAAAATTACAATAAATTATTTTTCTATAATTACTATTGAAGTTTTTTGTTGCAATTTTTGTAGCATATTTGCAATGCACTAAAAGCATTGCAGTCAATATTACGTATGATGCAACCATGCAAATTTTAAAGAGAAAATTCAAACATCTGTTGGATTTTTAAGTTCTTGGTGTTTTTTTTCTCAAAAGGCTGAATGCTCTAGGTAGAATTATTTTTTGCATTTTTCAGTAGGATTTGCTTTATAAAAAAAGTATAAATAACACACAAAACACAGCAAATGTGTATAAAACGCACATGAAAATGATGGCATTTTTACAAGCAGAGAAAAAAAGGTTGCAACAAACTTTGAAGGAAGCCTAAAATCTATTTCTAAATGCACATTTAATCTTTGTGGGGCCATTAAACCTTTTAAGGCCCGGTACATTTATTTATGAAATCGTGAGCAATCCATACATTTATGCTTTCTAGGTAGAAAACATTCTCCTGTTTCACATGAATAAATCTGGTATTTCAGAGCCCCAGGCAGATTTTCAGCAAAGCACATGCTGCTCTTGGCATTCTATGTTTCTTTCTTTTCTTTCTGCTACATTGGTTGCTTGTGAAATACCAAATTGATCCATATTATTAATGACATTTTGCTTTCCTTTCCACGTAAAGCTAATTTTTGAAGTTAAATTCAGTCAGGTTGCTACAGGCTTAAATTTATGCATGTGAAAAGAATTATATGCAAGCGAAGTGAAAGAAAGTTATCAATTTAGCAGCGCTTTTGTCATATTTCTTAACTCATAAAAAAAGATCTTAAATTACCTCTGGTTTTGTGTTGGGTTGGGCGAAAACCTGACTTAGTTTAATGAGTTATAGAGATGCATAATGATGAGTTCAGACAGACAGGCAGACAAGTTGGAGGATAGATAGATAGATAGATAGATAGATAGATAGATAGATAGATAGATAGATAGATAGATAGATAGATAGATAGATAGATAGAGTGCCTTGCGAAAGTATTCGGCCCCCTGGAACTTTTCAACCTTTTCCCACATATCACGCTTCAAACATAAAGATAACAAATGTAAATTTTTGGTGAAGAATCAACAACAAGTGGAACACAATTGTGAAGTTGAGCGAAATTTATTGGTTATTTTAAATTTTTGTGGAAATTTAAAAACTGAAAAGTGTGGCGTGCAATATTATTCGGCCTCTTTAACTTAATACTTTGTTGCGCCACCTTTTGCTGCGATTACAGCTGCAAGTTGCTGAGGGTATATCTCTATCAATTTTGTACATGGAGAGTCTGAAATTCTTGCCCATTCTTCCTTGGCAAACAGCTCGAGCTCAGTGAGGTTTGATGGAGATCGTTTGTGAACAGAAGTTTTCAGCTCTTTCCACAGATTACCGATTGGATTGGGGTCTGGACTTTGACTTGGCCATTCTAACACCTGGATTTGTTTATTTGTGAACCATTCCATTGTAGATTTTGCTTTATGTTTGGAGTCTTTGTCTTGTTGGAAGACAAATCTCCGTCCCAGTCTCAGGTCTTTTGCAGACTCCAACAGGTTTTCTTCAACAATGGCTCCATCCATCTTCCCATGTATTTTAACCATCTTCCCTGTACCTGCTGAAGAAAAGCAGGCCCAAACCATGATGCTGCCACCACCATGTTTAACAGTGGGGATGGTGTGTTCAGGGTGATGAGCTGTGTTGCCTTTACGCCAAACATATAGTTTGGCATTATTGCCAAAAAGTTCGATTTTGGTTTCATCTGACCAGAGCACCTTCTTCCACATGTTTGGTGTGTCTCCCAGGTGGCTTGTTGCAAACTTTAAACAACACTTTTTATGGATATCTTTGAGAAATGGCTTTCTTCTTGATACTCTTTCATAAAGGCCAGATTTATGCAGTGTACAACTGATTGTTGTCCTATGGAAAGAGTGTCCCACCTCAGCTGTAGATCTCTGCAGTTGATCCAGAGTGATCATGGGCCTCTTGGCTGCATCACTGATCAGTCTTCTCCTTGTTTGAGATGAAAGTTTAGCGGGACTGCCGGGTCTTGGTAGATTTGCAGTGGTATGATACTCCTTCCGTTTCAATATGATCGCTTGCACAGTGCTACTTGGGATCTTTAGAGTTTTGGATATCATTTTGTATACAAATCTGGCTTTAAAGTTCTCCACAACAGTTTCATGGACCTGCCTGTTGTGTTCCTTGGTCGTCATGATGCTCTCTGTGCTTCAAACAGAACCCTGAGACTATCAAAGAGCAGGGGCATTTATACGGAGACTTGATTACACACAGGTGGATTATATTTATCATCATTAGGCATTTAGGACAACATTGGATCATTCAGAGATCCACAATGAACTTCTGGAGTGAGTTTGCTGCACTGAAAGAAATGGGGCCGAATAATATTGCACGCCCCGCTTTTCAGTTTTTGAATTTCCACAAAAATTTAAAACAGCCAATACATTTTGTTCAACTTCACAACTGTGTTCCACTTGTTGTTGATTCTTTACCAAAAATTTACATTTGATATCTTTATGTTTGAAGCATGGTATGTGGGAAAATGTTGAAAAGTTCTAGAGGGCCAAATACTTTTGCAAGGCACTGTAGGTAGATAGATAGATAGATCTATAGATAGATAGATGTATAGATAGATAGATAGATTGATAGATATGAGATAGATAGACAGATAGACCAGGAATTAAAACAGCACAAGGGTATGATCCACAACGGAGATCATCTCTAATCACCGAAAAACTGATTTCAATGCATGATACCCAAAAACAGACAGCACTCCATAATATACTTCCCAAAATAGTGAACTTTATTAGCCCATATGTGGCACCATCTTGACTTTAAAAAAAGAGCCTTTCTTAAGCAGACTAATGATGACTTGGAGAAAGGCTCAATATTTTTTTAGGCAAAATGTTGTCACATTATGGGCTGATAAAATTCACTATATTTTATGAAGTGTTGCCTATTTCTGAATTCTAGAGAGATAGCTAGGTAAATTGATATAGATAGATAGAGAAAATATAGATAACTAGGTTAAGAAACATTCAAACAGTGACAACATTTCAATAACTTACCCTCTGCACAACACTTTCATGGATTGGAAATAAATCCATTGAGTTGTGATTGAAATAATTTTTACCGTATTTTCCGGCGTATAAGACGACTTTTTAACCCCTAAAAATTGTCCCAAAAGTCGGGGGTCGTCTTATACGCCAGGTACGGCATGTGCAGGGAGCGATCCTGGATGTTCCCAGGGTCTGAAGGAGAGGAGACTCTCCTTCAGGCCCTGGGATCCATATTCATGTTAAAAATAAAGAATAAAAATAAAAAATATGTATATACTCACCCCTCCGAGAAGCCTGGCTGTCACGACTGCAAGCGTCTGCCTCCGTTCCTAAGAATTGCAGAGCGTGAAGGACCTTCGATGACGTCACGGTCAGGTGACTGGTCACATGAGCGGTCACGGACCAATCACAGGCCAGTCACCTGACCGTGACATCATCGAGGGTCCTTCATGCTCTGCAATTCTTAGGAACGGAGGCAGACGCTTGCAGTCGTGACAGCCAGGCTTCTCGGAGGGGTGAGTATATACATATTTTTTATTTTTATTCTTTATTTTTAACATGAATATGGATCCCAGGGCCTGAAGGAGAGTCTCCTTTCCTTCAGACCCTGGGAACCACACGCCGTATAAGATGACTGGGCGTATAAGATGATGGGGTCATATATGGAATTTGGGATATGTATATCCCAAAATCTGGGGGTCTTATACAGCGGGCATATCCCAAATTCCATATTTTATATGGAAAAGTTGGGGGTCGTCTTATACGCCCAGTCGTCTTATACACCAGAAAATATGGTACTTTTAATTCAATAGGTTGAAAAAAAGATTACATTAATGAAGGAGGACATCATTATTTTTTTTTTTAAAAAGAAACTTGCTAGTCAAAGAAATAATAGAAATGATAAGACTAGCCATATCAATTATTACATACATTTTTAAAAGACAGAATGTGCTGGTAGGCTCAATAGCAAAAAATAACGGTCTGGAAGAATATGGATGACAGCTAATGTGGATGATCTCAAAGGAAATCATTTTTTCATTGGTAAAGAAAGACTTTTTGAGAACATCTTTCCAAGTCAGGAATATTCTCAATATGGTAGCTACATAATTGCCAAAGTATGTGATGAAGTAAAGCCTTTCTGAATCCAGGCTATTATAACGCATAAAAACGCAAAGAAATCTATACCAAACTAGCTGCAGCTACATTTCTATTGTTTCTTTTCTATTATATTAGTCTTCCAAACAATTTTGACAAGTTATTTTTTCGGAAGAATGTTCTTTGCAGTCATTTTCCTTACAAATTAAACAAAATCTCTCAGTTTTCCTTTCTATGTTTCTTTTTCTTTCTCCTGGCCCTGGAATAATCTGAAATTGTACGCCACACTGTTTCATTGCTTCTTTAGTTTGCTTTAGCAAGCCTTTCACGTTGCTTCGCTCTATCACGTGAGGCATTACAAGTTTATGACAAAGGTCCTTCAAAAATAGGCGTCTCCTGTCCTTCCTCTGTGCATGGAATTCTGGATGAGTTTCTGTATAAATGATGAATGAATTTAGGGCTGCTACATCAAGCATATTTGAAAAAAGTACTACAGGCCATCGTTTTGTTTGCCTCTTGCATGAATATTCTCCAACCATCTCATCCATTTTGTCTACACCTCCTTTTGTTTTATTGTAATGCAGGATGAGTTCTGGTTTCAATTTTCTGTCATTGCTGTCAATACTGCAATTGTGATGCATGGTACTGAGTAAAATCACTGATTTCTCCTTCTTCGCTTTGTAAGATACCAAAGTCGCTTTGTTATTGAATCCAAAGACACTCTCATAAAGTGCTCGCTGATGATTGTGTTTCAGTGCTTCTGGAATTTCTTGTCGGTTTAAATTCATAGTACCAACAAGTGTAATAGCTTTTTGAAGCAGAAAATTTCCTAGTTCAATATTGGTGAAATAATTGTCCATGGTAATGTTTCTACCTGAGTTGAATATTGGAACAGCAAGAGTTTTGACAATTTCAGACCCCAGATCCTTCTGTACTGGTGCACCAACCTCTTTGCCACAGTAGATTACGCCATTTATGCCATAATAATTTGCAGAATCACACATCCAGAAGATTTTGATACCATATTTGGCTGGCTTGCTGGGCATGTATTGTATGAACTTGCAGCGTCCTCTGAACTGTACAAGTTGCTCATGTACTGTAACATTAGTACTAGGATTGTAAAGTTTGGTGCAATATTTGATAAATATGTTCCAGAAATAACTGATAGGGGCTAATTTGTCTGTTTCAAACCTCAATGCACGTGTTCGCTTATCATCAAATCGAATGTGTCTTCTAATTTCCTCATATCTGTCCACTGACATTGTCGCCTTATAGTGTGGATCAGAAAGTGGGTCCAGAAATAATTCTAGTATTGGGATATCGTACGATTTTTGACTCCCTGCCAGCAGTAAAAGTCCAATGTAAGCATAAAGTTCCTCTTTTGAGATATTTTCCCAGGACTTATTTTTTACAGAAGCAATACGTCTTCCTTCTAGGTTTGAACATAAAAGGACCTCTTCTGCAATATTGTCAGAAAAAAAAGTACAGAATATGTCTTTAGGGGAAAAGTAACTGGGACTTCCCACAGCTCCTTGAGCCTGTCTCACAATATTATGGATTGCAGTACGTCCGACTAATGTAGGATTACTGTCCCAAAAAACATTCGTTTTGGATGTTCTACTTATCGCTTCTTGAGGATCCACTGTATTCACTTCTTCATTATCAGAAGAAGAATCACTTGAGGATGTTTGATTCTCTTGTGGCAGGTACTCGTCATCGGACAAAAATAGTTCACTTTCATCATTATCACTTTGAAACACAATTGCTTCAATCTCTTGGTCACTCAGACGCTTGGAGGAAGACTGTGCCATTGCTGACTAGATGTTAGCAAACTAAAAGAAAAAACAATGAACACAATCAGGGTTGTCCACTCTTTGCTTGTGTGTGACACACTGTAAGTGTAAAGTGCCCCCTCCCTCCTCTCACCCTCAGCACCTCTTACCTTTTATACTTTCCTTTAGGTGTTGTACAATTCTCTGGATATCTGTAGCTCAATAGCTTTACCCTTTTCAGGCTTCTTAGAATCAGAGAAACTGAAACTGAATCAGACTTCCTCTCAACATCTTATCTTATCTCAGGTCCTTCACAATTAGCTCACAGTGTATACTGTCCTCATTACTCTCTACACAGTTCATTACTGTGTTCAGAAGGACCTGAGATGATGTCATGGCCTTATCTCTCCTTCCAAAAATCACATGACATCCTCATATGGCATTATCCACACTCTGGCCCCACCACCAACATTACTGAGTATAAATAAAGTAACTTGAGACACAAACACTACTGAGAACATGATAAAAAATACATGGGGGCCTAAAAGGCCCCCAATCCATACAGATGTGGTTTTCACCAAAAAAGCATTGCTACACCGAAATGCCTATGAAAAAAATTATATGAACAACTGGATATTACCAACAACGATATACTTGAGGATTACCTGGAGTTTTCAAAATTCTAACTTAAGTAATTTTGCAGATAATAGCAAAAAAGTAAGCATGGGGGCCTAAAAGGCCCCCAATACGCAGGATAAGGTTAATTAAATTTAATTTATTTGAGTTCAATATTTTTATTATTATATCTCTGCCTTCATCTATAATATTTAGAAGTGAGTTTTGGAGCTTGCAGATGCTGTTTTTTATTAGAAAAATTAATCAAAGTTACTTAAATACAGATCTTGATACTTTGCTCTAAAACAATCATGGTTATGTTACATGGTAAATGGCAAAAATAAAGGAACCTAAAAAAGTCTCCTTATAGCCTTGGCCCAAGGCCTCTGTGATGATTTTTTCAAATTGCAAATCCATCTATTGCGAAATTAGGGTCAGGGTCCTTTCATTAATAGTAGTTCAACCTACTAATTTTGTTTTAGAGTGTAATGCAGCAGTACGTCTTTGAATGCAACACTCGATGTATTATTTAGAGTGAACAGGTTAAAAAGTGTAGTAGGTGATGGTATCTGAACAATTTAAAGAAGCACTCCCATTAAGTTTTTTATTCATTAAATGTGTGTATTTGTGCATGTAATGTAGTGCAAGTGCTTTAAACTACTCATTTACTGCTACTCTCTCCAGTGCCCAGCACTGTTCTTCTTCTCTTCTGAGTGAGGTCACCACAATTGTGATGAGCCAACTCACTATATGCATGAGCCGGAAGTCATTGTTACAATGAAAGCCTATGAGCCAGATCGCCACGCTGAATTTGCAGAATGGACAAAACAAAAATTGTAACAGGACCCTCAGTTTAAACAGAACATTATGTTTAGTGATGAGGCAAACTTTTTTGGGTGGCTTATTTATATGGATGCACCTAAATAACATGGGAATTGTGACAGTTTTCTTGCATAGGGTGTCTTGCATTGAAATCTGCTGCAATGACCCGGGTACTGCGTTCACAAGAAATCACCACAATTTCTATCCGCTCCTCACGTGTTAACCTCTGTGACATGTCAATGGCTGTAAACAAAGAGAAACTTGTAAATAACTCATGAAATAATAAAGTTACATTAAAACCAAGCACACAATTGTTTTTCTTGAGAAATTCTCAATACGTTTGATGTGTCACATGACCCTCTTCCAAGTTGGATCCAATATGGCTGACTTCAAAATGGCCGCCATGGTCACCACTCATCTTGAAAAGTTTTCCCCCTCCCATATACTAATGTGCCACAAACAGGAAGTTGATATCACCAACCATTCCCACTTTATTTAGGTGTATCCATATATATGGCCCACCCTGCATAATCATCTCCTGACAAAGTAACATAAACCATCTAAATACAGTATGTAATATAAAAAAGTTGGTTATCTAAATCCTTATAATATCATCATTTAGAAAGCTGGTTATCTCATACGTTTGATTTCTGAATATGTTTTGCCAAGTTAAAAGCTAAGAAAGGACACATGCAAAACAATGAAAAAGCAGTTTTGTGGAATGCTATGTTATGAACTGAATCTGTTAAGAGTTTCTCAGAATGTTATTTTCTTCATATATATTTGATTGATATATGCTCTTGGTGACCTTAGTCTTGAGATAAAGACATGATATACAGTTTAATGCAGCACCATGTATTGCTTTGAAGTTATCTTTAGTAGCTCTGAGATGTATTCTATGGGTATCATTAGGAAAACGCTTGATCCCACAGGTCAATGAATTTACAAGACAGCAGGTAGCTTTGTGCCAGAGAAGATGTTATGGTAACAAAGGTATTAGCACATGAGCACTTGTGTTTGAACTAAACAAAACAAAAAGAAATTTAGTATCAGAATTTACGTTTGCCAAAATTATGCTGGAGACATACGTGTACAAGTAAACTGATATTTAAGGACAAGCATGCCTGATGGTTATGTAAGCATAAAAAAATCATTTTAGCAAACTGCCTGCAAAATTTTCATTGCATGATAGTTGCTAGAAAAGTTGCAAACACAGGTAATCTCGTGACTACAAACAGTTGTCCTTAATTTGTTCAATTCAAAAATACAAAAACCTGTTTAAGCTCAGTATTTTTTGACAGCATAGCAGCTTGTATATATAAATATATATGTGTACATATATATATATATAACTATATGCTGATGTTCCTTATAATTTCCAAGCTTCATATGGCCCATGCTGTCTATATTAATGAGAAAAGCCAGAAAAAACATCTACAAGTTAAACTATTCATATTCATATCCATTCATATAATTAGTAAAATAGTAAAATAGGTTTAATGCATGAATAGGAGATTATTTGCTGCAACTTGTGTATTTTATGTCTTGTTTATTAATTTTAGACTTGTTTTGGGATAACTTGATAGTAACAAAAAAAGGGAGCTGATTAAAAAGTAACTATTACTTATTCTATTGCCATTACCGATGAGCAGATCAGGCAAAATTCAAAGTTGCCTCTTCTCTCAGATTTTCCTGGGAATTTCAAGTTGCAGAGAAGATATTTTTCACTAATTTAGTGTCCATTATTATGGGTATCTCCAGAACCCAGAGCATAATTAATGTAAGATGTAAAAAAAGGCAAAAAAATACTTCTTCTCATGTTACTGCACTGGTCACCTCTATCCTTATATTTTAGAAAAATTGCGACAAGTAGCTGCAGTTTTGATGAATTCATGTGAAAGCAAACTTTAAAAGATCTGCAAACCAAGGGAAGATGGAAGAAATGGCATATCATAAGGTAGGTAAAAGTCAATAATTCTTTAACCTTCTATCCATTAAACCAACATGCAAGGGATTTAAAACTGATGTTTTTATGTTAGATCACTTACCCTTAAAGGGAACCTGTCACCAGTTTTGTCACATAGAACTTAAAAATATCATCTTACTCAGTATCTGCTCTGCATTCCCTAAATTATTATATAACTCCCTGACTCCGCCTGTACAGTATAGCCTCAAAAACCTTTTTGAGTTTTCCCTTGCTGTATGCTAATCGAGTCCATCTGGTCCGATGGGTGTGGCTTTGGTCTTCTCCACCACTCCCCCCAGGCTGCTGCTTGCTGTCCTTTAAGTGGATGATGCCTCACCATCATCCTAATCACCATGAGATAACTCATGCCTACGCAGACAAATCACATGCTTGTATGCACCCAACTGCGAGCAAAGCCAAAAGGCAAAAATGTGCATACATGAAGCAAGGAGTTATATAAGAATTTAGGGAATGCAGTACAGACACTGAGTAAGATGATATTTTTAGCTGCTATGTGACAAACCTGGTGACAGGTTCCCTTTAACCATGGTATAATAAGTACCTTACAATGGTCTTATTTAAAGCACAATGAACCAATCAGCTAACACATGATGCATATGCAATTAACAAGAAAACCACGTGACAGGAGAACCACATGACTGACACACCTACTAAGACGTTTAAATCATGTATGCAACATACCAAAGTAAGAAGTTATGTGACCTTAAACATATTTAAAAAATTAAATAAATAATATTTGAACTAGATATGTAGCTAGAAGGAGACGATTCCTTGCGAATATATTTGTTAGGGCTAGCAGAACGCACCGAGGAAAATAGTTTTTATTGTTATTGGTGCATTCGCAGCCCGGGGTCCACCGTGCAGGAGAAACTGCTGCTAGACAAATGGCAGCACTATATGGTGGTATTGGCTAGCTCTGTTAACTCACAGAGCAGCCGTGAAAGCAAAGCTCTGCACCCTGTTAACTTCACAGGAGCACAGGCTAACTACCCAAGAGAGAGCAGTCTGTGGTCATGCATGCACACAAAACTCCTCGCTGGAGGTGCCAGCATTCTAGGGGCTTATTTCAGCCAGGTCCCTGAACACAATCACACATGACCACACTGGCGCAAAGCACATAATTTAGAAAGCCGTGCGGCCATGCAAGCGTTTTATAGCTGCAGCCCGAACAGGACCTTCCAAGAAGGACCAATGAGAAGCTGCCGCAAAGCCTGAGCACCTTCAGGACCTTGCTGCAGTATCCAAGCATGTGACCCTCAATCTCCAATGAGAGATCTTTCCCTGGGCATGCTCAGAAGGAGAAAAGCAAGACTTAGTCCCAAAAGCGTCTGCTCGCCGCTGCCCAGCACTGACTACAATAGCAGAAGCTGGAAGAGCAGCAGTAATCCTTCTCACAGAGTCAGATTGAGCGAGACGCTGAGACCGACGTCTCCGCTGAGCAGCCTCCACTGCGGCAGGAGAAGAATGGGAGACCGCAGCAGAGATGGCCCGAGATTCCCCCTGCGCAGAGTTGGGAACTCGAACCCTAACAATATTGTCCCCCAGTTTGTTTGACAAACGTTATACTCCAAGACATTTTCTAAATGTTAATGAATTTTTTAGGTGTGCAGCGAGCCTTTGCAACATGTGAGTCTTTGCTTGGATAAAACTAAAGATTTTTCTTCAGCACAAGGTGACAAATTTTATATTAATAAATTCATTAACTTTGATAGCCATTATTTTTTTTATTTTCCTTTGTGCGATATAACCTCAGACTCCAATAAATATCTAATATATGTTATTGTTCCCACTGTATGAAGTACAAGGATTTTTCTTCAATTTTCTCAATGTTTTTCGTGATTAACTGTTCAAGTATTATTTATTTAATTTTATAATATATTTTAGGTTAGTTGGGAATTTTGCATACATAATCTAAATAGCTTATTAAAATTAAGGTGTGTTTTCACTCATGTGGTCTCCTGTCATGTGGTTTCACTGTTAATTGCATTTGTGTCATGTGTTAGCTCATTGATTGATTGTGCTTTAAATTAGACCATTGTAATGTGTTTATTATAAAGGCTAGTGACTCCCCAGAAAAGTGTCAGTTTTAAATCACTTGTGTGTCGTTTTAATTAATACAAAATTTAAGAATTATTGACTTTTACCTACCTTTGGATGTGCTATCTCTTCCATCTTACTTGGTTCCTTACTGCTGTGCTGCTATAGCCAGAGTCGTGTCACCTTTTGATCCAATCCTCTTTTCTACATTGAAAATAGCATGATTAAGCTCCTTCACCTTTCTTCTTTCAAAGATCTGCATTTAGGCAATTGTGGACCTTTGCAATATAAGACTGTATATATAACTAATGGATCAGGCTCAAATATTTGAGTTTGATCTGTCTCAGATCACAACTGTTTGAAAAACTGATTAAAATTGCAAATTCTCACAGAACAAAAAAGGTGTGGTAAAACCCCACATGTATAAAAAAACACATTTTATGATGTGTTAATGATAATTGAGCATGGTTTCTATAGTTTTGTCTGTTTTGTTAAAATTGCGAAAAGCTAGATATAATTTCACACGAAAAAAAATAATTATTTATATCTTTTTTATCATATTTATTGTAATTACCAAGCTGTAAACAATTGTATTTTAATAAATCACTTTTTACATGTGTTTGAAATTCATAAGCTACTACCCTTATGTAATTTGCATGCAACCCAATGAAATTGAGAAAATTGAGATCTGATTAGTGCTTGAGCGATTTTCTGTATTTACGAGAACACTGAATGTTACAGTAAAAAGTTACCAGTCTGCTGATTAAATGCTCAAAATGATGTATCCCATTTCCCCACTCTTATAATTCTGTTTTATTGTGGAACTAAGTAGCAGATATAAAGTGTATAGCTCACAAGGTCACATTCCGTACCTTGAGGACAGTATAAATTTATGTAGTGCTTCACATTTGTACATACAGTATCTATTTAAAGGAGTTTTGCTAATTCTAGGAACTATTAAACTCTGCTGTACAAATATACACATTTGCTTTACTATTTTAAAAATTAAAGATTTCAGTCACTTTTTTGTTAGTTGATGTATTATAAAGTTTATTATTACAGCAATAGCAAAAATATTAAACTAGAGGTAAAGTAATGATGAGTTAAGGAAAGTAGAGAAAAGATTATCAAAAATATTTGCATTGAAACTACAAGATAGAGCATGTGTTACACATATGAAAATCAGTGTTACTTACCAAGAAGGCAAAGTACTAGCCACAAAGAAGCAGTGTAGTAGCCAGGGGAAAGGGGAGGGGACCTACATAGATAAGTGGAGAAAAAGGCATTGTTCTTTAATAAATCATAGTACAAAGTTTAATATTGGTGTGTGCATCAGTACGAAAAGAATAAAACTATAGATATGCTTAAATCTCTTTATTTGAAATGCAATAATTATACTCAACCAGGAGATGTTTACGCCATTAAATTACATTAGATAATGACATAGTGATGTTGCAGGCATTGTAGCTGTACTCAAGACATTTTCTGCTAGAAATATCCAGATAACACATTATTCTAATACTCAAGAATAGATATAACTCTAAGGGTACCGTCTCACAGTGGCACTTTTGTCGCTACGACGGTACGATCCATGACGTTCCAGCGATATCCATACGATATCGCTGTGTCTGACACGATCCGATCCAGCGATGCGTTTGCTTGTAACCAGGGTAAACATCGGGTTACTAAGCGCAGGGCCGCGCTTAGTAAACCGATGTGTACCCTGGTTACCATCGTAAATGTAAAAAAAAAAAACTGTACATACTCATATTCCGGTGTCCGTCAGGTCCCTAGCCGTCTGCTTCCCGCACTGACTGACTGCCGGCCGGAAAGTAAAAGCAGAGCACAGCGGTGACGTCACCGCTGTGCTCTGCTTTCACTTTACGGCCGGCACTCTTTCAGTGCGGGAAGCAGACGGCTAGGGACCTGACGGACACCGGAATGTATGTACTGTTTTTTTTTTTTACATTTACGATGGTAACCAGGGTAAACATTGGGTTACTAAGCTCAGCCCTGCGCTTAGTAACCCGATGTTTACCCTGGTTACTAGGGGACTTCGGCATCGTTGGTCGCTGGAGAGCTGTCTGTGTGACAGCTCTCCAGCGACCACACAACGACTTACCAACGATCACGGCCAGGTCGTATCGCTGGTCGTAATCGTTGGTAAATCGTTTTGTGTAACGGTACCCTAAAGATGACCACTTAACACTTAGATTGTACTGAATGCTGAATATACAGTAGTGCCTTTATAGATAAAGATAGTGATTATGGATAGAGGTAAGCAAACATCATCGGCTCCCTCCTTATTCTGCAAGCTATAGCGCTTACCAACTAGCTGCAGCGGGACCCCGGATACCTGGAGCGCTCCCAATGGTCAGATGTCTGGCGCCGCAGCTACATGTGTAGCAGCTGTGTGACAGTCACAATACATGCATGGACAGCCTGTGTGTTGTGACTGTCATGTAACACATGCAGCTGCGGCACCGGACACCTGACTATCGGGAGCGATCCAGGTATCCGAGTTCCCGCTGCAGCTATTTAGTAAGCTCTATTAGCGAGTCAAATAAGGAGGGAGCCAAAAATGTTCACTCATATCTAACTATGGACTTCCAAAGATGTTTCCATACATACCTAAAAATTGACACAGATTTAAAGCATATCCAATCCAGATGGCTGATTGCCAGTGTAAGGTTACTTAAAAAAGTCAATATGTCAATCAGTAGTTTGCAAACAAGAAGCAGAATAATCAACATGGAGATAAATCATAATAGAAAAATGTGTACCTTTTATATGCTTAGGTTACAGTAGTAATTTTTATAAAATATTGCTGTATTGACATTGCATAATACTAAAACGCAGCACACCACCTTGCAATAGAGAAATATTGCAATGTATTACAAAGTCAAGCCTCCCTAAAAGCAACTAAACCTCTAAGCCCAGCCATATTCCTTACAAAATGTAGAATTAAATATTTTAAAAAATATTTATCATTTGTATCTATACAACTGTAACAACAAATATCACTTTATTTATCCTGCACAGTAAATATTATCTAAAAAGGAATTATGAGAACAACCCCTCAAGTGCTGTTTTAGCTTCCCACCCATTAAAATGAATAAAAAATAGTCAAAAGTTGTATGTACAATATAAAGGTAGATAATGCTTCATTTAGATGGTAATTCATTTATTTTGTTTTGTAAATCACTTACACCCACTACAAATACATTAAAGTTCAATACTTTATAGGCATCCTAAAAAGGTCTCAATAAAAATACATTTCAGCCTGTAAAAAGCAAATCTTTTTACATCTACATGCAATAAAAAAATTAAAAAGATGTATTTTGCAATGTTTGGGGAAAATTGAATCCTTATGGCCCAAAATGTACTGTATACTTAAGGGGTTAAACATGTGCAATATTTATAACTAGTGTTGAGCGATACCATCCGATACTTGAAAGTATCGGTATCGGAAAGTATCGGCCGATACCGGCAAAGTATCGGATCCAATCCGATACCGATACCCGATACCAATACAAGTCAATGGGACTCAAGTATCGGACGGTATTCCTGATGGTTCCCAGGGTCTGAAGGAGAGGAAACTCTCCTTTAGGCCCTGGGAACCATATTAATGTGTAAAAGAAAGAATTAAAATAAAAAATATTGCTATACTCACCTCTCCGACGCAGCCTGCACCTTACCGAGGGAAGCGGCAGCGTTCTTTGTTTAAAATTTGCGCGTTTACTTGGTTACGTGAAGTCCCGGCTTGTGATTGGTCGCGGCGACCATGTTGCCGGGACGCGGACCAATCACAGCAAGCCGTGACGTAATTTCAGGTCCTGCAGGATTTTAAAATTACGTCCCGGCGTTGTGATTGGTTGCGCCGCAGTCACATGGGCGACGCAACCAATCACAAGCCGTGATGTCACGGGAGGCTGGACACGCGCGTATTTTAAAATGCGCGCTTGTCCAGCCTCCCGTGACGTCCCGGCTTGTGATTGGTTGCATCGCGGTCAACCAATCACAAGCCGGGAGGCTGGACACGCGCATTTTATAATGCGCGCTTGTCCAGCCTCCCGTGACGTCCCGGCTTGTGATTGGTTGCATCGCGGTCAACCAATCACAAGCCGGGAGGCTGGACGCGCGCATTTTAAAATGTGCGCTTGTCCAGCCTCCCGTGACGTCCCGGCTTGTGATTGGTTGCATCGCGGTCAACCAATCACAAGCCGGGAGGCTGGACGCGCGCATTTTAAAATGCGCGCTTGTCCAGCCTCCCGTGATGTCCCGGCTTGTGATTGGTTGCATCGCGGTCAACCAATCACAAGCCGGGAGGCTGGACGCGCGCATTTTAAAATGCGCGCTTGTCCAGCCTCCCGTGACGTCCCGGCTTGTGATTGGTTGCATCGCGGTCAACCAATCACAAGCCGGGAGGCTGGACGCGCGCATTTTAAAATGTGCGCGTGTCCAGCCTCCCGTGATGTCATGGCTTGTGATTGGTCGCGGCGGCCATGTTGCCGGGACGCGGACCAATCACAGCAAGCCGTGACGTAATTTCAGGTCCTGCAGGATTTTAAAATTACGTTCCGGCGTTGTGATTGGTCCGCGTCCCGGCAACATGGCCGCCGCGACCAATCACAAGCCGGGACGTCACGGGAGGCTGGACACGCGCGCATTTTAAAATGTGCGCGTGTCCAGCCTCCCGTGACGTCCCGGCTTGTGATTGGTTACGTCGCCCATGTGACCACGACGCGCCCAATCACAACGCCGGAACGTAATTTTAAAATCCTGCAAGGACCTGAAATTACGTCACGGCTTGCTGTGATTGGTCCGCGTCCCGGCAACATGGCCGCCGCGACCAATCACAAGCCGGGACTTCACGTAACCAAGTAAACGCGCAAATTTTAAACAAACAACGCTGCCGGTTCCCTCGCTGAGGTCCGGGCTGCGTCGGAGAGGTGAGTATAGCAATATTTTTTATTTTAATTCTCTCTTTTACACATTATTACATTAATGTTGTTTCGATACCCGATACCCGATACCACAAAAGTATCGGATCTCGGTATCGGAATTCCGATACAGCAAGTATCGGCCGATACCCGATACTTGCAGTATCGGAATGCTCAACACTATTTATAACCTATGCCTGTACAAAATAGCTGTTTGTGCATAAGAACAATAAAAATCTTTTGATTTGTTTTGTAACATTTTGGATAACATTTGCTGCAGAAATGCTTAGAAACTATTGATCTATACTGTTTGCACTAGAACAAATGTATATATAATTTCAAAACTTGGCCAAAGTCAATAAATGTGGAACTGGTACAATCAATATCAGTATGGTTTAAAGTATAAGAAATATTATACTATACTTAGATGCATAACAGAACATTCTTAAATAGTATTTTGTCAGACCAGATCTACTAATTAATGTCAGGCAGGGGGAATTTCTACACACCTCAGCTCAGGATAAGTATTATGCTTATATTTGACCTTGACATAATTCTAACTTTTAGCTTTCTAGCTATAAAAATAAAGTTAAGGTAATTAGTAGTTGAAAATGAAATAAAATTTTGTGCAGGGAAAGAAATGCTAAACCTTAATGAAGTAATATGTCAAATAAGCATCTAGTAAAACTTCCTATTTCTAAGAGGGTATGAAAAATAAGGACATGAAAAGGAAATATTAACTTAGTATTTAAGGTTGAAGGTAGACTTTAAGTCCATCTAGTTCAACCCATAGCCTAACATGTTGATCCAGAGGAAGGCAAACAAAACCCCATGCGGCAAACACTAAGCTCCATATTGGGCAAACAATTCCTTCCCAACTCCACATATGGCAATCAGATGAGTTCCTTGGATCAATGCCCCATCAAGGAATCTAGTATATATAACCTGTAACATTATACTTATCAAGAAAGGCATCCAGTCCCTTATTAAATTTTGGTAGTGAATCACTCATTACAACATCATACGGCAGAGAGTTCCATAGTCTCACTGCTCTTACAGTAAAGAATCCGCGTGATTATGATTAAACCTTTCCTCCAGACATTAAGGATGCCCCCTTGTCCCCATCTAAGAGTAAAAACATCATTAGAAAAATGTTTGTACTGTCCCCTCATATATTTATACATTGTAATAAGATCCCCTAAGCCTTTGTTTTTCCAAACTAAATAGCCCCAAGTGTAATAATCTTTCTTGGTATTGCAGACCCCCCAGTCCTCTAATAACCTTGGTCGCTCTTGTCTGCACCCGCTCTAGTTCAGCTTTGTCTTTCTTATACACCGGAGACCAGAACTGTGCACAGTATTCTAAGTGTGGTTGAACTAGTGACTTGTATAGAGGTAAAATTATGTTCTCCTCATGAGCATCTATGCCTCTTTTAATGCATCCCATTATTTTATATGCCTTTGCAGCAGCTGCCTGACACTGGCCACTAAAAGTGAGTTTGCTGTCCACCCATACTCCCAGGTCTTTTTCAGTGACAGTTTTGCCCAGAGTTTTACCATTAGGCACATAATTATACATCTTATTTCTTCTGTCAAAGTGCATGACCTTACATTTATCCCCATTAAAGCTCATTTGCTATTTATCAGCCCAAGCTTCTAGTTTACATAAATCCTCTTGTAATATAAACTTGTCCTCCTCTGTATTGATTACCCTGCAGAGCTTAGTGTCATCTGCAAATATTGAAATTCTACTCGATATGCCCCCTACAAGATCCTTAATATTAACACCGACCCCTGCGGTACCCCACTGCTAACTGCAACCCAGTACGAGTGTGCTCCATTAATAACCACCCTTCATTTCTTATCCCTGAGCCAGCTCTCAATGCACCAACACATTTTCCCCTATCCCCATTGTTCTCATTTTATGTATCAACCTTTTGTGTGGCACCCTATCAAAAGCTTTTGAAAAGTCCATATACACCACGTCCACTGCATATCCTTTGTTCAGTCCGGAACTTTCATCTTCATTGAAGCTTATCAGATTAGTTTCACAGGAACGGTCCCTAGTAAACCCATGTTGATATTGGGTTGTGAGGTTATTCTTCTTCAGATACTCCAGTAAAGCATCCCTTAGAATATCCTCCAGGATTTTACTCACAGTAGAGGTTAAACTTATGGGCATATAATTTTGATATAATATATAAATATAAATGTATTAATACTAAACAAAAGAAAAAACAAACGACCAAAAAACTCCCAGGTGTAGTTTAAATAATCAAAATACATTTATTAGATACTCAGGTACGGATGACAAAAAACAGGAAAGGAAGGGGTTACACCCACTAGCACATGCCAGAAGTTAGGAAGCTCACAAGACATAGAATGTATCCATAATAAATGCTCTCAGGGACGAGCATAATAATAAAATGTGACCATACATATATTGCACATTTCCCATATAGCCAACGGTATTCAAAAACCTAGCTCTAAAATATCCATCACAAAATAAAGAGGCAAGAAACATTATCCGTAATGAGCCAGGAGTGTGTCTGTGATCGTCCCCCCTTATTTTGATATAATATATAAATATAAATGTATTAATGTAAAATAAATATGAGAGAAAAACAAAAAACAAATTAATATTCCTCCCCCTAATAGTTGTTAAAAGAAGCCAGTTTGACACTAATCATATCCGGAAATATATACGTACCTCTATGTGCAATGAAACATCACTAAGTTAATGTACATCCCAAGGCAAGTGGTGCAGGATAACCAACTTGAAAATGTTTAAATCCAAAAAAGTATGATTTTGCAATGCTTTAATATTAGAAGTCTGCTGAGAGTTTTGTTAATATATCGTTATGATATTTTGAATTTCTATTGTGAAAATTCACAGCTAACTAAGGGGAGAAACTAATGTACAAAGATGCACAAGGAGTCTGGAAACACTTTGGCATTAATTTGTTAAATACCTACTTTTTCAATTATTTAAAATTGTTTTAGAGGGTTTTTTATAAAACATTTTGGTTATAATTTATTTTGTATAATTTAAATAGCATTTTTCTGAGTTTTTGTAAGTCCATTAGATTTGCCTATAGAAAAAACGCAAAAAAAACCCTCCATATGCAAAGCATGTCAGGTTTGGGGGAAAAAAAAGATGGCAAAAAAAGAAAAAAATCAATATATATAGTGACTTCACATAAATTTTGATGCATTTAATTTAAAATTAACATCTAAGTGCATATGCCAGAATGCTTTGAAATGTCAGAAGTTATATTCATCAAGTGTCTGGTTGCTCAAACGCTCACCATTTGCTAAAGCAGAGGGCCGAAAGCACTCTTATACAATATTGAAGATAAACTTATTCACCAAGACTCTTTAATCTCCAAAGACACCAGTGCTTTACTGAATAGCTCTGCTCAGTTCACTTTACCAATCATTTGCAGTCATAGTGCCAGGGACCAGTTTTTGCTCTAATTTTATTACTGCTGTTAAACTGAATTTTACTTTTTTCTTTTACTTTGACATACGATTCCAGAATTCTGGGTTTTTATTGTATGCACATTTTGTAGTCATTATCAAGAGGGCTTGGCTCACAGGATTCTCAGGAGGCCTATCTTTAGGCTTCTCTGCATTATTACCTTATGAGCAATGTTCATTGGTGAAGACCATCAAAAATATCACTAAATTAAAAGCCTCAAACTATAGAACTGTATGGTGGATTAAAAAAAAGAATATTCAGGGGAGCAGGCGGAATACAATAAGAGCAGAACACAGACATTTTGACCAAGTAACAGGTCCACTTTTCATGTGTCCTTATGCTATGTCAAAAGACTTCTGAAAGTATAGTTTTCCACTTTGTACATTTTTATGTTATTGAAGGAACACCCATCCATTAGCTGATCATAACGTTACCGCTGATGGCAGGTAGATGATAATGTGGTCTATATCCGAAACTTCATCAGAATGATGCTGTATAAAATAATAAGAGTGAAACTGAACATATATTATGATACAGAAAGGAGTAGGTTAAAATCTTTATAATCAAAATTAGAACCAACTCGAGTAACAAAATGTGTCCATTAACAAAGAATAAGGTGGGACAGAAATTGCATACAGAGACATAGGTATAAACAATAAAGTATTATAACCTAATAAGATCATATGTTGTAATTATAGTGTGCACTATGGATGTTACTGCTGATGGGTCATATGCTGATTTGTTGTAATGCGTGTGTGGGAGCATTGTGGAAAGTGTTCAATATGTTTGCTGCCACCATACAATTAGAACCTTATAAGATACTATAAATAAATTGACTGTCTGTTCAATAGCCTAACAGGCTGAGAAAAAAACGTGTGAAATTAGATTTTCTAATCTAGACAACTCCTCTGAGGGCTTTGGCTAAACCCGAAACAATGGCTAAAATGATTTGTTAAATTGAATTCCAAGAATAATATTAATGTTTGATGACTGAAGATAAACTAATATTACATCAAATAAAAATGACAACAAGGCACATTTTGGTAAACTGTAGTTGTAAACACCATAATATTGCTCATAATAAAAATATATTTTATAAGATGTAGTCAGCTTTCTGAATTAGTGTGAACTTCTTTTCAGGCTTATAAAATGTCATCATGTTAACAACTTATGAAGGTTAAATATGAGTTTATGCGCTTGTTCATTATTCACAATTTATGTAGAAGTCTACGCAGAATGCATTTACTCATAATGCATTATGTGAATGTTCATTAAGTGTGTTTTCTTCCACTAACCACACATTTTGCTTAGAATACAGAAACTTTTACTGCAGACGTTGTTTTTCACCACAGTTCAATACTTTTTTAATTCTCCCAGTACCCAATCACTTTAGACCACAAGCAGAAAAAAGACTGCTGTAAAATGCACATACATAAGATACAGTGGGGCAAAAAAGTATTTAGTCAGTCAGCAATAGTGCAAGTTCCACCACTTAAAAAGATGAGAGGCGTCTGTAATTTACATCATAGGTAGACCTCAACTATGGGAGACAAACTGAGAAAAAAAAATACAGAAAATCACATTGTCTGTTTTTTTATCATTTTATTTGCATATTCTGGTGGAAAATAAGTATTTGGTCAGAAACAAAATTTCATCTCAATACTTTGTAATACATCCTTTGTTGGCAATGACAGAGGTCAAACGTTTTCTGTAAGTCTTCACAAGATTGCCACACACTGTTGTTGGTATGTTGGCCCATTCCTCCATGCAGATCTCCTCTAGAGCAGTGATGTTTTTGGCTTTTCGCTTGGCAACATGGACTTTCAACTCCCTCCAAAGGTTTTCTATAGGGTTGAGATCTGGAGACTGGCTAGGCCACTCCAGGACCTTGAAATGCTTCTTACGAAGCCACTCCTTCGTTGCCCTGGCGGTGTGCTTTGGATCATTGTCATGTTGAAAGACCCAGCCACATTTCATCTTCAATGCCCTTGCTGATGGAAGGAGGTTTGCACTCAAAATCTCACGATACATGGCCCCATTCATTCTTTCATGTACCCGGATCAGTCGTCCTGGCCCCTTTGCAGAGAAACAGCCCCAAAGCATGATGTTTCCACCATGCTTTACAGTAGGTATGGTGTTTGATGGATGCAACTCAGTATTCTTTTTCCTCCAAACACGACAAGTTGTGTTTCTACCAAACAGTTCCAGTTTGGTTTCATCAAACCATAGGACATTCTCCCCAAACTCCTCTGGATCATCCAAATGCTCTCTAGCAAACTTCAGACGGGCCCGGACATGTACTGGCTTAAGCAGTGGGACACGTCTGGCACTGCAGGATCTGAGTCCATGGTGGCGTAGTGTGTTACTTATGGTAGGCCTTGTTACGTTGGTCCCAGCTCTCTGCAGTTCATTCACTAGGTCCCCCCGCGTGGTTCTGGGATTTTTGCTCACCGTTCTTGTGATCATTCTGACCCCACGGGGTGGGATTTTGCGTGGAGCCCCAGATCGAGGGAGATTATCAGTGGTCTTGAATGTCTTCCATTTTCTAATTATTGCTCCCACTGTTGATTTCTTCACTCCAAGCTGGTTGGCTATTGCAGATTCAGTCTTCCCAGCCTGGTGCAGGGCTACAATTTTGTTTCTGGTGTCCTTTGACAGCTCTTTGGTCTTCACCATAGTGGAGTTTGGAGTCAGACTGTTTGAGGGTGTGCACAGGTGTCTTTTTATACTGATAACAAGTTTAAACAGGTGCCATTACTACAGGTAATGAGTGGAGGAAAGAGGAGACTCTTAAAGAAGAAGTTACAGGTCTGTGAGAGCCAGAAATCTTGATTGTTTGTTTCTGACCAAATACTTATTTTCCACCAGAATATGCAAATAAAATGATAAAAAAACAGACAATGTGATTTTCTGTATTTTTTTTCTCAGTTTGTCTCCCATAGTTGAGGTCTACCTATGATGTAAATTACAGACGCCTCTCATCTTTTTAAGTGGTGGAACTTGCACTATTGCTGACTGACTAAATACTTTTTTGCTCCACTGTAGATATAAGGATAGATAGATGATAGATAGATAGATAGATAGATAGATAGATAGATAGCAAGAGAGAGAGATAATAGATAAGGTAAAAAGAAAAATGTAATTTGACTTCATGGGCAATCCATAATAGATTGAACTCTCTCTGAAAAGCAGCCAATTTTAATCAATCCTTAGATGCATTTCAGGATAAGATGATATACACCTGTATTGTCAGTACATTATTACACAGTGCTGCCATACATACTGATTGCGCGTTTAACATGTTTCCGCTTTCAGGAAACTGCTGAAATCAGAATGGTGATTATTTGCTTTGCTTGTTATTTTAAATCACAACTTGAGTGTTTTTTTTTATTGCAGTAGTGCAAGCTAAGTTCTCTGCCCTAGTCTTACTCATCTTTTATCAGTGCCTCTTTGCTCATCTCCTAAGTAGTGTTGAGCGATACCTTCCGATATTCAAAGGTATCGGTATCGGATGGTATCGGCCGATATCCAAAAAATATCGGATATCGCCGATACCGATACCCGATACCAATGCAAGTCAATGGGACACAAGTATCGGAAGGTATCCTGGATGGTTCCCAGGGTCTGAAGGAAAGGAAACTCTCCTTCAGGCCCTGGGATCCATATTCATGTAAAAAATAAAGAATTAAAATAAAAAATATGGATATACTCACCCGTCCGGCGGCCCCTGGACCTTACCGATGTAACCGGCAGCCTCCGTTCCTAAGAATGAGGAGTTTAGGACCTTCGATGGCGTCGCGGCTTGTGATTGGTCGCGTGACCGCTCATGTGACCGCTCATGTGACCAATCATAAGCCGCGACGTCATCGCAGGTCCTAAACTCGCTCATTCTTAGGAACGGAGGCTGTCGGTTGCAGCAGTTACAACCAGGGCGCGTCAGAGGGTGAGTATATCCCTATTTTTTATTTTTATTCTTTATTTTACACATGAATATGGATTCCAGGGCCTGAAGGAGAGTTTCCTCTCCTCCAGACCCTGGGAACCATACACTGGGAACTTCCGATTCCGATTTCCGATATCACAAAAATATCGGAACTCGGTATCGGAATTCCGATACCGCAAATATCGGCCGATACCCGATACTTGCGGTATCGGAATGCTCAACACTACTCCTAAGGTTTGTGACCTGCCCGATCGTTCCTGTGTTTGCTGGGTGATCTGGAAGTTATAACTCACTATTAGTCTATGAGAGCCAGAAGGAGGAGATTTTTCAGATCTGCATCATGTTAATTATTTCCCAGTTTTGCAGCATTTTTCACCAATTCAAATGAATTGGAAAAAAATTCAAGCAAAAACTCCTATAAAACGTGCAATTTTTTACTGCCTTCGGTTCAATCCCGAGCGATTTTGTTATGTGTCGAGTTCCCAGGGGGAATCTAGAACCACCTCCGCTGTGATCTCTCATTCTCCTCCAGCCGCAGTGGAGCCTGCTCAGCAGAGACGTCAATCCCAGCACCTGGCTCAGGCAGATACTGTGCGTTTGGTTACTGCTGTTCTTCCAGGTTCAGCCATTATAACCAGTACTGATCAGCGGCAAGCAGGTGCTCCTTGGACTAAGTCCTGCTTTTCTTCTTCTGAGCATGCCCAAGGGAATACCTCTCATTGGCGGTCGGGGGTCAGATGGTCAGGTCCTGTGGCATCTCCTATTGGACCACTAGGAAGGTCCCGGAGGGCTGCAACTATCAAAGTACAGCCATGCACTAGTATAAACCTGTAATCGTGTGCGTGTGGATATATGTCTGTTCTGGTGATTGCTCCTTAATCATTCCCATTCCTAGTATTGTTGAATGCTTGCGAATGTTGGAGCTACCTAGCGCCTGACAGTGCTATCCAGGCACAAGAGCACAATTCTTACTGTGTCAGATCAGCAGCGACCGCCAGTGCGGCGCAGTGCGCAATTAGTGCACTTTCCTGGCCCTACTCAGGGTGGTTAGTGGCATCCGTCAGAGCGGCGCTGTACGCACTCTCGTGCAATAAATGTTTATTAAGTTTTCCCCTGGCACTGCAGTAGTGGCGCTGAGCACTAGTGGTCTAGAGGGACTCCTCCCCCACTCCTTGGGGCAGAGTTCTGTGATCTCGTCCTAGTGCTCACTTTATGGTTCGGTGACCCTGTGAAGCAACACCCATGTGTGATCATGTTATACCGCCATAGAGTGTCTGCCATTACCGAGCAGCAGGAATTTCTCTGCACGGTGGACCCCGGGCTGCGAATGCACCTGATACCTTCCATATTATTCTTAGGTGCATTCCGCTAGCCCTATCAGATGGCAACTTGATGAATGGTTAGTAGGAAGATTTGACTTGTGCAAGCCTAGATAGGTCCTCCAAGGTATTTTCCACAGTTCTTTTAAATGTATCAATCCATCGGGTTGCTGGTCTTCCTGTTCACCTTGTTCATTCTATTCTACCGATTATGATGGAACTAGCATATTTTATGTAGCATTTTTCCTACCAATGCTCTGTATTTTTTGACCTAAAGTATTAAATTGGTTCACATAACCTTAGAAGGATTTTTTCTTTAAAAGGACCTAGAAGATAGGTTGCTACACATCTAATCACCTCATGCAATCAGATCACTTATTAACTTCATGGATCCAATGTTTAACTCCTTCACCCCAAAGCCTGCTTTCACATTCCTGACAAGGCCAATTTTTACAATTCGGACCACTGTCACTTTATGAGTAGTGTTGAGCATTCCGATGCTGCAAGTATCGGGTATCGGCCGATACTTGCTGTATCGGAATTTCCGATACCGAGATCCGATATTTTTGTAATATCGGATATCGGTATCGAAACAACATTAATGTAAAAAGGTGTAAAAGAAAGAATTAAAATAAAAAAAATCGCTATACTCACCTGTCCGACGCAGCCGGGACCTCGGCGATTGTAAGCGGCAGCGTTGTTTCTTTAAAATTCGCGCTTTTACTTGCTTACGTGAATTCCCGGCTTCTGATTGGTCAGGCCGGCCATGTTGCCGGGACTCGGACCAATCACAGCAAGCCGTGACGAAATTACGTCACGGCTTGCTGTGATTGGTCCGCGTCCCGGCAACATGGCCGCCATTAACCAATCACAAGCCGTGACGTCACGGGAGGCTGGACACGCGCTTATTTTGAAAAGCGCGCGTGTCCAGCCTCCCGTGACGTCACGGCTTGTGATTGGTCACGGCGCCATATTGCCGGGATGCGGACCAATCACAGCAAGCCGTGACGAAATTACGTCACGGCTTGCTGTGATTGGTCCGCGTCCCAGGAACATGGCCGCCATTAACCAATCACAAGCCGTGACGTCACGGGAGGCTGGACACGCGCTTATTTTGAAAAGCGCGCGTGTCCAGCCTCCCGTGACGTCACGGCTTGTGATTGGTCACGGCGCCATATTGCCGGGACGCGGACCAATCACAGCAAGCCGTGACGTAATTTCGTCACGGCTTGCTGTGATTGGTCCGAGTCCCGGCAACATGGCCGCCCTGACCAATCAGAAGCCGGGAATTCACGTAAGCAAGTAAAAGCGCGAATTTTAAAGAAACAACGCTGCCGCTTACAATCGCCGAGGTCCCGGCTGCGTCGGACAAGGTGAGTATAGCGATATTTTTTATTTTAATTCTTTATTTTACACATTTATATGGTTCCCAGGGCCTGAAGGAGAGTTTCCTCTCCTTCAGACCCTGGGAACCATCAGGAATACCGTCCGATACCTGAGTCCCATTGACTTGTATTGGTATCGGGTATCGGTATCGGATTGGATCCGATATTTTGCCGGTATCGGCCGATACTTTCCGATACCGATACTTTCAAGTATCGGACGGTATCGCTCAACACTATTTATGAGGTAATAACTTTGGAAAGCTCCAATGGATTTTGGTGATTTTGAGAAAGTTTTCTTGTGACATATTGTACTTTATGATAGTGGTAAAAATTATTTGATATGACTTGCGTTTATTTGTGAAAAAACAGAAATTTGGGGAAAATGTTGAAACTTTCTCAATTTTCAAAATTTAATTTTTATGCCCTTAAATCACAGAGTCATATTGTGCAAAATAGTTGACAAATAATGTTTCATATATGTCTACATTACATCAGAACAATTTTGGAAATATAATTTTTTTTAGTAAGGAAGTTATAAGGATTAAAATTTGACCAGTGATTTCTCAGCTTTACAACAAAATTTGCCAAACCATTTTTTTTAGGGACCACTTCACATTTGAAGTTACTTTGAGAGGCCTATATGACAGAAAATACAACAAAATTATACCATTCTAAAAACTTCACCCCTCAAGGTATGCAAAACCACATTCAAGAAGTTTATTAACCCTTTAGGTGCTTCACAGGAATTTTTTGGAACGTGGAAGGAAAAAAAAACATTTACTTTTCTTTCTCAAAAAAATTCCTTTAGACCTATTTTTTTTTACTTTTGCAAGGGTAACAGGAGAAAATGGAAGATACATTTTATTGTGCAATTTCTGCTGAGTGTGCCAATACCCCATATGTGGGGGAAATCTACTGTTTGGGCACACAGCAGCACACAGCAGTGAACTTTTCTAGATATGTATTGAGCACCTTGAACCCCCAGGTGCTTCAAAGATGTTTATAATTTTAAGCCGTTAAAATAAAAAATCACATATTTACCAAATAAATCTTTAGCTCCATATTTTACATTTTCATAAGGGCAAAAGGAAAAAATGGACCCCAAAGCTTGTTGTGCAATTTCTCCTGACTTCACTGACACCCCATATGTGGTTAAAAAATAATTTTGACCCACAGTGCACAGCTCAGAAGGGAAGTTCAGATTTTGGGGGGCATTTGAATTTGAGAGTGGAGAGAGAGCTTGTTGAATTTCTTTTGGTGAGGAGCCATTTAGCTTTTTCAGAGCCTTGGTTAATGGAAACATAGGAGGTTTCCACGTTACTGGTGGCACAGATGACAGATCTGAGTGGGGACTTGCTTTTTTGTGGACTGAATTAAAGCTTTTATTGGGAACATTTTACATAACGTTTGGGATCACATTTATCCAGTGCTCTACACTGAGCACTTACATTGGGGTTTTGATCTGAATTTCGGAGTTACGTGATTCTGATGAAACTCCCTAAAGAGCCATTCACTATGAGGCAGCAGAGTTACTCTGGACACTGTCTGGCCTCTGTTCAGCGTTGTCTTTCTTTTCAGAAGAGCAAAAAACTGTGGCTGACCGCACTTTTATGCAATCCTGAGCACTTACTTTGGGGTTTCCATCTAAATCTCCGAGAGACGTGACTGAAGAAACTTCCAAGGGATCCATTCACTATAATGAGGCAGCAAATTTTTTCTGGATGCTGTCTAGCCTCAGTCGAGCAGTGTCTTTTTCAAAAGTGCACAAAACTGTGGCCGAAGGCAATTTTATGCAATCCTAAAAAAATGGACACTGCCGGATCACAGATACTATGGCATCCACAGTGCCTTCACCTGCCTCATTAAAGGGAGTTTTCCACAGGGGGTTCTGTCTGAATCACATATTTCAGAAATTTATACAGAAACCCCAGTGTATGCACTCAGCACAGAGCACAGGATAAATGTTCACCAAGCCTTACTATGATCTTTTGGAGGCTGAATGAAAAAATCAGCAGCATGTGAAGAATTGGTTTTAGTTATTTTTCACGCCGTTCCTCATGCGGTATAAGTGATTAGGCGACTTTATTCTTTGGGTCGGTGAGTTTGAAGCAATGCCAGAATTATATCGTGTTTTATGTTTCGCTGTCGTCACACACTAAAATACACTTTTTATTGTGAAACTAGTTTTTGCATCATCATATATTTAGAGCTATAATTTTTTCAGATTTTGGCCAACAGAGTCATGTGATGGCTTGTTTTTTTCAGGATGATCTGACATTTGTATTGATACCATGTTTGGGCACCTGACATTTTTTAATCGCTTTCTATTCTGATTTTTTGGAGATGTAATTTTATACCATTCCGCATGTGGTAAAATTGGTAACACTGCTTTATTCTTCGGGAAAGTATGATTACAGCAATACCTCATTTATATTTTTTTCTGTTTTGGTGCTAAACAAAACTATTTTCTAGAAAAAAATATTTTTCATTGCATTATTCTGAGAGCTATAACTTTTCTATTTTTCTGCTGATGCAGCCGTATGGTAACTTGTTTTTTGCGGGACAAGATGACTTTTTAGCGGTACCATTTTTATTTACATGCTTTATTGCACTTTTTTATTTGCATTATGATGATAAAGCATTGTTTTTTTGCCTTGTTTTTTATTTTATTTTTTTACAGTGTTCACAGAATGGGGTTAACTAGTGGGACTTCGGATTCTGGAGAAAGTCAGACTGGTTCAATGGCAATTTATGAGTTTGAAGATCCTATACTCCTCATGAGCTAAGACTTGAATTATGATAAAAAGTTTACAAAATTAGCTATTTTTCCTACTAGCGGGACAGCTTTATAGAGTGGGTCGTTACAGACACAGACAGCTGACACCCGCACCCAATCGCATTGGGGTTCAGGGTGAGGTCGCGCGGTTGGTGCGCCATACTAGTGCTGCTGTTTGTGGATAATGCAATTCCTGCAGAGCTGTACTATGGTGCATGTCGGGGAAGGGTTAACAGAAATCAAATCACATACATATTTAAATAGATCGTCCGTCTTAGGGGAACTTTTTTTCTTACTTAAATGCATGCAGTTAGGGCTAAATATCATTTTGCAATTAGGTTTCATTAAATATTTTGGACCACTTATTTCCTATAGCTGCTGTTTTACACTGTCTTTGTTTAATGCAGAATGAGTCAATAGAGTTGGAAACAATTTTTTTACAAATGTGTTGAGGATATAATTTTGTGGCACTTACTATTATATAGATATGACAAGTTATTCTCCTGCTCTTGATTGTGCAGCTTTCCTCACAGACTGCAGATCTCTCCTTTCATACAATGGCTGTTGATGAAGGAACATGTGAAGAGTCCTGTCCAATTGAAAATCTCAAATGAGAAATCATCTTTTCAAGTGGAGAAGACTGATGGACAGTTCTGGTCACATTCTCCTCTACTAGCAGCCATTGTGTGGCTAACCTAGGTAACTCACTCGGCAGCCAGCAATAGACAATGTAATGGAGAGGTTATAGGAGGCAAACTGTGCATAATTTTAATGAAAACTAATTGTAACATTATTTTTATCCCCAATTTCATAAAATTAAATAAGAAAAATAAATTGTTCTCAAAGATAATCCCTTTAATCTATTTATGTTCTTAGGAATATGTGATGACTTGCTTGAGGAGATTAGTTTAAGACTATGTTCAATCAACATTTGATCCACTCATCAGTGGCTCTATTGGGATTTATGTCTGAATTTCTGAATATGAGATTAGGATATTTACACTGATGGGGTCATTGACTACAATTGTGCAGATAGAGTCCCTTTGCACTTTGTTGAACATAATTTTTTACATTATTTAACTAAATCAGGTGGGACCCAAAGTGCAGTCGACTATATTTTGGTGCCTGCCTCAAATAGTTAGATACTGTGGAAAATGATGTCTGACAAAGTGTCTCTATCTGCATCATAAAGTCAATGGCCCCATCAGCACAAATGTCCAAATTCCATATGTAAGCCCTGACATAGCTATTGAAGAGTGGATAAATTGTTATGTGAACATAGCCTAAGTGGTGTGAAGTTTAATATATTCTTACAAAAGTTAAACTTTGATGGAACATTTCATGAAGGTGCCCGTAACTGTAAAGTGTTAGACTGCATTAGTTAAAAATGGCAAAATGAACTAATTTTACTAATAATAAAGTGCAGTAAAGTGCAATAAAGAGTATTATCCTCCTTCTTCTTGTTTTTGGACTCCCTTTAAGTATTACCTGAATAGGTTGAGAATATAGTCCTGTTGACATACTTGAAATTTGATTTCTATACAGTAGTGGTTTTCCTTAACATTGATTGCCACACTGTTGCTGTTAGATTGCTAGATCGCCTACATAAATGTTAGGCTCTTATTACATATTTACTGCTGCTTCTAATTTCACAAGCTATTAAAGCGGGCTAGGATTTCTTCTTCACTTAGGCTACACTAGTGGAGGTATAGGCTGTATGCATATACTAGTGAAGATCCATACTTTTTAATGGCTAGGTGTGCTCAATCTGATACAGACGCACTGGATCCATTTGGACCCAAGTGCATTTCTGTTGTTTGTGTGTCCTATGTGTTAGAATAGGGAGTTCTAGGGATTAAGGGGTCAGATGTTGCTGGGCAGGGGCTTCACAACGCAATATTTAGGGTGCCAACCTCCGCTGTCAGGCCATCAGATTCTAAGGCATACTAGGGGAGTGTTCGGTACATATTATTTAACACCTGTCCACCCCCCACCCCCCATAAGACCGCTACCTTGATTCCCTAGTTAAATATCCCTATTTGGGTGCTTTTCACATATATTGGTGTGTAATTATATTGATTATTAATAAAAGTTATGTTTTTAGGAGTTTTTCTTTTTGGTTTAGTTTGGTACACGTTACCCCGTTTTTGATCTTGTCTATATAAGTTTTTGTGGTAAAACAATTGTCTACAGGAGCACTTTGTGTAAGCAGTGTGAATTTTCAGAAAAAGAGCTTTACTTTTGTCTAGTGACTCAGCTTCATTCACTGTAGATATTGATAAATGAATATATATATATATCTAATATATAAAGCTGAATGTGTGTGTGTGTGTATGTATGTATGTCCGGGATTGGCATCTGAACCGTAGCAGCTACAGCCACAAAATTTTGCACAGTCACACGTCTGGACCCCGAGAGCGTCATAGGCTATGTTGTGAGGTGAAATTTTAACCCCGCGCTTTCCAATTCACCAAACAATTTTGCCCCTATCTACATAATGGGGAAAAAGTGAAAGGAAAAGTGTTGGAGGCGTCGCAGCTACAGGCACAAAATTTTGCACAGTCACACGTCTGGACCCTGAGAGCGTCAAAGCTATATTGTGAGGTGAAATTTTAACCCCGCGCTTTCCAAGTCACCAAACAATTTTGCCCCTATCTACATAATGGGGAAAAAATGAAAGGAAAAGTGTTGGAGGCAAATTAACAGCTGCCAGATGTGAACAAGGGGGACTTAAAGAATGACAGCGATGGCACCAAAGAGTATATACTGTACAGTTGCTAAGGTGGGGCCCCAACATGGGATAATCACACCACCACGGGGATATGAACACACACACAAAATGCGCCACACACTACCACGTGCTCGAACACATATACCACCCTCAGTGCACATTTCACCACACATACACCAACCTCGCCACATAAAAGTAGAAACACAAAAGTCGCCGCTCAAAACTCGCCACGCGCAAAACTCTCCACATGCAAAACTCGCCACACGTGCAAAACTCGCCACACGCAAAACTTGCACACGCAGAAAAATTGCCACACGCAGAAAAATTGCCACATGCACAAAAGTTGCAACCCATGCAAAAGTTGCCTCACACAAAACTTGCACATACTCAAAAGGCACCACACATAAAACTCGCCACGCGCAAAACTCGCCATGCGCAAAACTTGCTGCACACAACTTGCTACACTAACCTGTCACATGCAACTCGACACACAAAAAGTTGCTACACGCATGTCGCCACACAAAACTCATCTCACAAAAGTCCCTACATGCATGTCGCCACACGCAACTCAACACACACAACTTGACACACGAAACTCGCCCTAAAACACACACAAGTCTGGTATCCTTCAAAAATAAAAATCTGATTAATAAGCAGACAAACTACAAGAGCAACAAATGTACCATATAGGAATCCGGCAGCTGTCAGTCACATGACCAGTCTATTATGTGTATGTGTGAGCTAATATATACTGCCAGGGGGTGGGCTTACTGTTGGCTGGGGATTTATCAGGCTGCCATTTTAGCTTACAAATACTGAGGTAAAAATACTGACCAAATAACGTGTGAACGAGGGCTAATACAGGAGGAGATGGCATACAGCTATATACTATATACAGGAGATGACACACAGGTATATACTATTTACAGGGGAGATGACACACAGGTATATACTATATACAGGAGGAGATGACACACAGATATATACTATATACAGGAGAGATGACACACAGGTATATACTATATAGAGGAGGAGATGACATACAGGTACATACTACATACAGGAGGAGATGACATACAGGTATATACTATATACAGGAGGAGATGACACACAGGTATATACTATATACAGGAGCAGATTACCTACAGGTATATAGTATATACAGGAGGAGATGACACAGGTATATGCTATGTATAGGAGGAGATGACATACAGGTATATACTATATACAGGAGATGACACACAGATATATACTATATATAGGTGAGATGACACACAGGTATATACTATATACAGGAGATTACATACAGGTATATCTAATATATAAAGCTGAATGTGTGTATGTATGTATGTGTGTATGTCCGGGATTGGCATCTGTACCGTCGCAGCTACAGCCACAAAATTTTGCACAGTCACACGTCTGGACCCCGAGAGCGTCATAGGCTATGTTGTGAGGTGAAATTTTAACCCCGCGCGTTCCAATTCACCAAACAATTTTGCTCCTATCTACATAATGGGGAAAAAGTGAAGGGAAAAGTGTTGGAGGAAAATTGACAGCTGCCAGATGTGAACAATGAGGACTTAAAGAATGAGAGCGATGGCGACAAAGAGTATATACCGTACAGTTGCTAAGGTGGGGCCCCGACATGGGATACTCACCACACACGGGGATATGAACACAAACACAAAATGCGCCACACACTACCACGTGCTTGAACACATATACCACCCTCAGCACACATTTCACCACACACACACACCAACCTCGCCACATAAAAGTCGAAACACAAAAGTCACCACTCAAAACTCGCTACATGCAAAACTCGCCATATGCAAAACTAGGCTCACGCAAAACTCGCCACACGTGCAAAACTCACCTCATGGAAAACTCACCTCATGCAAAACTTGCACACACAGAAAAATTGCCACATGTACAAAAGTTGCACCACATGCAAAAGTTGCCTCACACAAAACTTGCACATACTCAAAATGCACCACACATAAAACTCGCCACGCGCAAAACTCGCCATGCACAAATCTTGCTGCACACAACTTGCTACACTAACCTGTCACATGCAACTCAACACACAAAATGTTGCTACACGCATGTCGCCACACAAAACTCATCTCACAAAAGTCGCTACATGCATGTCGCCACACGCAACTCAACACACACAACTTGACACATAAAACTCGCCCTAAAACACACACAAGTCTGGTATTGTCCTTCAAAAATAAAAATCTGATTAATAAGCAAACTACAAGAGCAACAAATGTACCATATAGGAAATACGGCAGCTGTCAGTCACATGACCTGTCTATTATGTGTATGTGTGAGCTAATATATACTGCCAGGGGGGAGGGCTTCCTGTTGGCTGGGGATTTATCAGGCTGCCAATAGCAACCAATCACAGCTCAGCTTCTATTTTGCTACAGTTAATTAACCTGAGCTCTGATTGGTTAATATAGGCAACAAAGACATTCTCAGTATAACAAAGCTAATATATGTTGTGAAATGCTTCTATTTGCTTAGTTTTTGCCTTTTAATAATTACATTTCTATCTATTTGTTTTGTGGTTTTTGTGTGCAGAATAAATTTTTGTTAACACATTCTATTTTGCTAACAGCAGTCATTAACCCGGGCGAAGCCGGGTAGTACAGCTAGTATATATATATATATATATATATATATATATATACAGTACTTAGATAAAAGGGCTTTTACAATTGTACTTTATATTACTTGATTTTTTCTACACAATGCTGGTTACAAATTAATGAATAAGGAACCTGAAATACCTTTCAGAAAGACAAGAGGTATGAGACTTATATTTAAGATATAAAACAGCATCAAAGTTAAAGTCCAATTCAGCTGTAATAAAATACTTCCATGACAGTATTACAATGCTCTCAGACAGGTAGATGTAAAATCAAAATGCATAATTTTGTAAAATGCTGACACAATTCATGAATAAAAGGTCACCTTTATCTTACTGTACCATTTTCAAAGTGTACAACTATTTGAGCTGTCTAAGTTTGAATAGAGAGATATGCTGCATGTTTTTCCTTATTTTTAAGGACAGCAGATTTCAGGGATATGTCACTTGTGCTGTTATTTCCATACATCAAATGTTTTATTACCAGGAAAATATTACTACCCAGACTAACTCCCTTGTGCCAACTGGTCCAACCACACCCTCTCCTCCGATAAGCAGCTCACTGTCAATAGAAAAGCTATGGTGTGGGCAGGGTTAGCTTTTTAAGGTATGCTACATTTAAAAACTCTATTTTGTGTCACCCAGTAAACTAGGTGATATATCATTAGAATCAGGGTCTCTTTTCCTAAATTATGCTGTTCTCAGTTGAAATAGCGAAAACTTGATGACAGATTCCCTTTACTCAGTTCAGCGCCCTATAGAAATAAAAATAAATGTATGGTTATCTCCTGCAGCAGTGCTGATCCAGAATGTTGTCAATGCTGTTCCTGGAGGGTGACATGACATTTTTGTGTGACATGAACGATGCAGTTACAGCGGTTGCTGACTGGCTGCTGTTCATCAATATCCTATCAGAGTAGATATCCATTCTTGAAAAATAGTAAAGGCAAGTCAACGGTCGCTGATTGACTCCATTGCTCACGTGACATAGAGTAACAATGTCACATTTGTGCTGGGTGACCCGACACCAATATTGCTGGACGGTGATGGCATAGTAGGTGAGTATAATGCTTTCATATTTTACTCAGGTAGCCTGAGCTTATAAGAAGAAGATGTCCAAATAGTTCACATCTCCTTTAATTTGAATGTTTTCTTTTACGTTTTGGGAAAATGATGATAATAATATAAATAATAATAGCAATAATACTGTGTGCTTTTTGGGTATTTATCCAGGGAATTATGCTTTAATCATGTATTACTAAATATACTGATGCCTCTGAATGACATGTCACAAAGAATATTCCATAATATGTCTTTTAATATAATTTTCATAATTGATTTGATGTCCTTAATGTTTCTTAAAATTATAGCGTTGCCTTTCTATTTCTATCCAATCACTTTAACTGGCTAGATGTTTACTGCTTGCTATGGAAAATGTTTTGTGTTACATTTAGAAAAGTACTTTTACACATTTTTTTTTATTAATAGTTAATTTCATTAGTTAATACCAGAAAATAAACTTTTCTTTACCAAATGACCATTAACCCATTAAAAACATAGCCATTTTATGTTTTGCTTTTTTGTTTTTTTCTCCCCGGTTTCAGAAAGCCACATTTTTTTACATTTTCCATTAACATAAACATATGAGGGCTTGTTTTCTGCAGAACGAGCTATTTTCTCAGCGACACCATGCATTTTACCATAAGATGTATGAGAAAACGGTGAAAAAAATTCCAAGTGTGGTAAAACAATAAAACAATACAAATCCTCCATTGTGTTATGCTGTTTCATTTTTATAGCATTAATCTTGAAGGAAAAATTACCTGGCAAAACAATTTTTCATCTCAATGCAATTACATTAAACTTATACAGATTATTTTTCATACTATTTTGGTGGCTAAAAACAAACTTTGTCAGAAAAAGAAATTGGTTTGTGAAACCATTACCCAAGACACCATAAAACACAATTTTTAATATAACGATAAAACTTCAAACACCAATAAACCATAAACATGAATTAAAACATTCATAAAAGTGCTCACAACGAGACCAGTGCAATTAATAAAAATTGAGGGGAATTATTAAAAATAGTAGTGAACCCTAACCAATTCCTACTGGTATCAGCCTTTTTCATAGGCTCATTAGTGGAAAATATGGGATAAATATATAGGTTCTTTGAGTAGTGCAGTGGCACTGATAAACCGGATAAGGACATGTCAAACATGGTGTCGCCTAGAATGTTCCTGACCATTTTGCTGAAAAGTAGAAGGCAGACAAAGGTTAAATAAAACAATTAAATACTTCCCTCACTGCTCACTTCTCACAAAGCACCTGCAGCCCACTATCCAGTCCTCTGCACCTCTTTTTCCACCTTCCACCATTGTTTGCATCTTTCTCGACTCTCTTTACTTTGGGCCAGAACTTACGCCATGAGAAGACCTCTGACAATTCCTTTGTTACACACTTTAGGGGTGTACATCATAACATCACAATGTGCACAAGGAGAAAATTCTCACAGTCCTTGCTGTGAAATCATCAAGGTTACCGCAGTTCCCCGGCTGGTTCACACTGAACTGTGCATAGGAACAGCTGGCAGTGACAAGCGGTACCTTCTATGACTCAGCTAAGTGTGCCCTCAAATCATGGCTGAGCAGTTGCATCATGCCGCTGCTCAGCTATGTAATCCAGATGTAGCAGAGCTACAAATGGATTGTCATCAGACACTTGAGGAATATGGTGTTTTTCACTTTATTTTTTACAATAATAAATGGGAAAAAGACGTTGGGGTGTGTTTATTTCAAATAAAGAATTCTGTGTCTTTCTTTCAATTAAAAGACTTTATTCCTGCTGTGCATTTTTTACAATATGGCTATGGGTTTGGTAAAGGGGGTGTCTTATAGACATCTTTCCATTACTAAGCATTGGGCTTGATGTCAGTGGCCATAAAACAACTGACCCCAACCCTTATCTCAATTGCCACTACACCATGGAAAGTGGGAAGAGCGAGGCTAAGAGCCAGATTTGGCGCATCTTATGTATGCACCATTACTGGGGGTGCAATATCCCTGGCCCCTTCCTAAGTTATTAATAATAGCACACAGCTTTCTGTTTAGCTTTTGCTGGTTACAATTTATAGGGGGGGCCCTACATTATTTTTTTCTGGGATCCCCGGAAAGCAAACCTGTAAAGGCTAAGGAAACATATGTGAGCTACTATTAATAGCATGGGAACCTTTTTAGATATTGTCTTGTTCCCCAGATTATTAACATCAGCCCCAGCCGTGGGTTTTCCCTCTGCTGGTTATGAAAATTATGCAAGAGCCCACCCCATTTTATTTTTTAATCATTTATTTTACACATAATGTACACAGCGAGTGTTGAATACAACTCCCATCATTGATCGCGCTGATCTCAGGGACAATAATCAGAGCTGCTGTCAGCAAATGGCGCCAGTATGTGTCCTACCAATTACACACAGATGTTAGCCATGACCTGTGCTGCTGATAAAAACAGACATGTCAGCATGTTTTACCCACGAACACATGGTCCGTGGAAACACACTGACATGTGCGCCGAGCAATTCATTTGATTGGGTCTGAAGTGTCTATGGTACGTGTGAAAACTATCACCACACGTACTGGAGACCCTGACTTGTGAAGGAGGCCTAAAGGATAACAGCAATAGGCTTAGATCTGCTTGCTGCTACTATAGGTAGACAAGGGCTATACAACACAGCCATCATCTGCTGGGTTTGAGACAGGCACAGCTCCTGCACTGACATCATTCACAGGTACAGTACCAAACATAGGATGTGCCAATGTGTCAAATGCCAAGAAAGGGTTAAAATCGAACAGAGATTGGACACAGATAATGTTTCCTCTTTTTAAAAAATCCTGACCCTTAAGAATGTATAACTTGTGTTAAATGGCTTTTTTTTCCAGTGCTTAGAATAAAAAGTAAGTTGTCTCTGTCTTTTCATAAGTTATAAATAATTCTGAAACCTATTTATTTTATACACAGTTGTTAGGAAATAGATGTTACCACCAATTTTACCCATGTAATCTATTGTTATTTATTTCATATGCACATAAATAAAAATGCAGAAAGTTCCTTTACTTTTGCAAATTCAATTGTGCATCATTAGCGTGTCTAGGGAAAAATGATCTTTGCTGTAACTAATGCAATGGGAATGTGTAGATGTTGGCTTGTCAAACTGCACAGATGCTAACTCTGAAAATCAGAACATTTGTTTTAATGATGGTTTCCTGTTATGTTTTCCATACAATGTATTCTTCTACATTGATGGGACCAGTAAAATAAATTGGCTCTGCATGGCTTCAATTTTGCAGGCTGTTTGAAAGCAGCTAACCTTTGCAAAATGTATTCATTCACATAAATGTATGTAAAGCCTTTATTGCTTAAAAAGATCACCTTTTTAAACTGTTGTTTAATATCAATAATCTTCTGTTTCAATATTATTAAGAATAATAATTTGGGGTAGTGTTCAACTAATTGATGTGTGGCTTAGGTAAATCCCAAACTAATTGCCCTCCTTCTCAGTTGTCTCTTAGGCCTATGATGACCCTATTTGGAATTCTTATCACACTATCTATTATAACAGGGGTGGGGAACCTCAGGCTTGAGGGCCATTTAACCCCTTGATGACCTCGGGATTTTCCATTTTTGCATTTTTCTATTTTGCTCCCCTTCTTCCCAGAGCCATAGCTTTTATATATTTTGTCAGCATGGCCAAGTGAGGGCTTTTTTTTTGTGGGACGAGTTGTACTTTTGAAAAACACCATTGATTTTATCATAACAGATAGCAAACTTGTATAGGTTCTTTTATGTTTAAGTGGTAAAAGAAAAAATCCAAAGTTTGTGTGAAATGAAAAAAAAATGGCACCATTTTCCGAGACACGTAGCATCTCCTTTTTTGGGGGATTTGGGGCTGAGTCAGAGCTTTTAGTTTGCTCACCAAGCTGACATGTTTATTGGTATCATTTGGGGGTAAAAATGATGTTTAATTGCCTGTTATTGCATTTTATTGCAATGTTATGGCGACCAAAAAAACTTGAATCTGGAGCATCGATTTTTTCCTGTTATGCTGTTTACCAATCAGATTGATTTAGTTCATATTTTGATAGACTGGGCATTTCTGAATGCAGCCATTCCAAATGTGTATTTTAGAAAAAAATAATTGTTTTATTTTGAAAGGGGCAAAAGGGGAGTAATTTGAACTTGAAAGTTTGATACTTGTACTTTTAAATCTTTTTTTATTTTCTATTTATTTACTTGCTTCAATAATCTCCTTAGGAGACTGGAACCTGCAATCATCCGATCTCTTGTGGTACACATAGCAGGGTTTCATCTCCTATGAAATGACAAGAACGGGAGTCTTCTGCAGACACCAGGCTCATATTCCAAGCTATTGGTGCCAAGCGAACATGTGACAGAGCACCGATGGGTGGGGTTTGCACAAGTTACATTTTCACAACAGCGAAAAACCCTCTAGGTATCTCTAAGATGCTCTTTTGAATGTGCTTCTCTGAATGTCTCATAATATTATAGTAACCTAAAGGGAATCTATGAGCAGGTTTTCACTATGCAAATTGAGAATAGCAAATTAAAGCAGAGACCCTGATTCCAGCTATGTATCACTTACTTGGCTGCTTGTTTTACTTTCAATAAAAGCAGTTTACCATCATCAGATTATCACTAGAGGACCAGTTGTCTTGTGCTTTGTAGTACTTTGTGGTGATTTGGTGATGATGGCAGGGATAGACAGATTTTATCATTCAGGGAACTTCTAGATCTACAGGAGAGTAAACAGGGATTTTGTCAAAATTGCACCAAGCAGCCAAGTAAGTAAAACACCTCTGGAATCAGGTCCTTTTTTTCCCATCATCATGCTACTCTCAGATGCTGACAGGTTCCCTTTAAAATCTGAGTTTAATTTGCAATGTAATTTTCAGATTCACTATTGTATCAGCTTTCGGAAGCACATGATGTCATATCTTAATGAATACTAAGCATAATCAGTACATTTCCTGACAGATTATATAACGCAGCATGATCTATGACATTTGAGCAACATTGTGTCAATATGTAATATATATATAGTTAATAAATTGTGACACATTCAACTAATATTGTCGGATGTTAATGTATTCCTTTGTGATGTAATAGAATTCTTCACTAGTGAGTTATATTTTTACTTTTCTTTTATTCTTTTTTTAATCACATTTTATTGCATTCTTCATTCAAATGAGCTTTCTATTAAATAGATGAAATAAAGCATTATAAATTAAAATGTTCTACCTCACTGCATGTTCTCTAGACCTTAAACAATGTTTAATTGTTCTTCCAGGAGATTTAATATTTTACTCAAATTATTAATGAGTGTTTTATCTGTAACCAGGTGTAAGTACAATGCATTTCAAAATGAAGAGGAAGATGGAGCCGTATAAACTAAAAGTAAATGTTCTCTCTTTTTATTATCATGTGTAACAGGAAGCTAAATATAAGTTAGCAAATTAATTTGATGGGAATCGAATTTGACACAGCAAATTCAAACAATTTGCTATTCGACTTGTGCAAATTAAAAAAATTTTTTGCCTGCCACGTTATTATAAATTTCAGAAGATTGCATCAGCCATAGAAGGCATGACATGAGGTGCGCATGACCTCACATCACATGGTAAAGCAAAATCAGGAGGAATTACCGTGGCATGTAAAAAAGCCTGGGCAGTGAACGCAGAAACCGTTATAAGATTATTTACAATAGTGACAGGACATCAGAATTCATAGCTCAGCAATATATATATAGGTATTGTCCAGAGCCCCGAAACATTGGACAAATATTCCAAACAATATGTTGTACAACTGCAGCAGTGAAGAAGATGAGTGTAGTAGTCTGTGAATATTACCAAGGTCCAATTGATAGAAGTGAGAGATAGTGGAGTAGCTAGCAAAAGCAGATTAAATCACTGACTTGAAGTGATGGATCAGTGTCACACTTGAGCAAGGAGCAAGATGGCACAGAGAGAGACAAATGGGAAGGGTAGCATTGTCTCTACGGAAGGATTAGAGGGACAACCCATGAAATTTACCTTGCACAACCCTGATCTCCATGACGTCCCTAGATGGGTCCTTTCACTCCAAGTGAAAGGTGATTGAATTCCTTCCTCTGTCTTGCCCTAAGCCTGGCCCTGGCTGTTGTGTGGTGCAGCAGGTACATTACTCCTGCTATATAGTACAGAAACAAAGAGAAAAAGACAAGGGAAATGGAAAACAGCAATCACACTAAGTGCACCCAGACTATGGAATGGTATATAAAGGGAAAGGAAGGGAGATGCAAATAAAAAAGTAGATAAGAAAAGGGAAGACACTAGACAAACTTCCAAACAGCAATCTCCAGTGACGACTCTTAAACAACTTCTCTTTCCATGGCTCACAGCTCCAAACCAATTCCAAGATGTAGCAAGCTATCAGTGGAAACTACCCAAGCTAAAAGATTAGTACTTATGCCAGAGGTGAGGGGATAAAACCAGAACAGCTGAGATTACTTGGAACAGAAGGCTTTATTACACAAGCACGAGAATTTAACACTTGCTGCCAACAAACAAGGGAAATCTGCATAGCTAACTGGAAAGCAAAGCAGACCCAATCAGTGGAGATGTGTATGTAGCCAAACAGTGATCTTCTGACCCCTAAAATAGAGGAAACCACTCTCTGTCAAGGTATCCCTGTGATAATCAGTGATATGGTGAAGTCAGCAATTTTCAATCTAAATTTGAATTACAATTACACATTTTTTCTTCATTCTTAAAGAAAAGCTATCATAAGACAATTATATATAGTTTTTATGTTGCATAAAATAATTTTTTAAACAATTTGTTACAGTTTGATATTAAAAAACAGAACAGAATTTGTAATATTGCAATTTTTACACTGGCCATTGTGACATTTTCTAAATTTATGTTTATTGTTCTTTTAGAAATGTTCAGGGTTCCCCATCAAAATCAGGGTTACAATGACATTTGTTTCATTTCCACAAACAGCTGATCCTCCATTGACAATAAGCAATGTCACCCCTGACCCTGCAAACCCCCTCTATACAATGACCTTTGCACAAGATAATTAGACTTCAATACAAATTATAGTGTTAGGGTCTGTTCAGGTGTTTTGGCTGTGTGTTTTTGTACATGTGTTGTTTCCTGAAACAACAGAAAGTCAAAGTCTAAATAAGCCCCACTGGCCAGTTTGAACACCGAAAGATTTCTATTTTACATTTTTATTTTTTTATTGCATTGCATTATAAAGCAGCAGCAATGCAGCACAATAATTTTACGGAAAATATAAATCTAAAATCAGTGTTAATCAGAGATGTGTACTTGCTTATCAATGGTGTACAAGCAACTGAATTGAGTTTTTGGATTTCTTGTGCAATCTTTTCTGTGACAGGAGAAATAATTGCTTTCTTTAATACTAAAGAAAACTTCACAAAATCCAGACATTTAATTGTGAATGTTTATTCCACAAAAAGTTCATGTCAGTTATCAAATTATATATTTGCTCGTGCCACTGTACACAGCCATGTTGCAATTGCTGGCTGTTTGAATGTCTTTCTACCTAGCATTCCTTTTCACATCATTTTTGTTAAGCAGTTTGATTTTTGTAAGAAAAAAAGAAAAACAAAAAATTGTTTAAAACATTTAGATATATTGTTATGCATGTCTGTTGTTGCATACCTGTTTTAATAACATGCCACATCTATACTGCCACAAAGCCTGCTGCCAGAAGTTGCTTTTTTAAGTGTACATACTTGCCTAGTCTTCCTTATTATGTATTTTTTGGTAAGAGTTGAGTAATTAAGATTAGAAAAGTTGTTAAAAGTTAATTATAGTATTGTACAAAATGTAGGGTAAAAAGTTGCAAGAATAAAAAACTTAGTACACCAAAAAATCCATACCAGCTAATAGCATCAGCAAAAGCACTGACATCAGCCATCCTGACCGCAGTATTAAATAACACAGTCCATAATTGGCTTTCTTTGACTATAGCAAGAGTATTAACAGGAAGAAGTCAGAGGGTGTTATGGAATATACAGTGCATTCATTGTCTCCATAACAGCAGGTTAATGATACCTCTGACAGCGACACTGTCAGTTTTTGTCAGTGAGCAGCACTTCAGGTGGATACTAAGTAACATAGTAACATAGTTAGTAAGGCCGAAAAAATACATTTGTCCATCCAGTTCAGCCTATATTCCATCATAACAAATCCCCAGATCTACGTCATTCTACAGAACCTAATAATTGTATGATACAATATTGTTCTGCTCCAGGAAGACATCCAGGCCTCTCTTGAACCCCTCGACTGAGTTTGCCATCACCACCTCCTCAGGCAAGCAATTCCAGATTCTCACTGCCCTAACAGTAAAGAATCCTCTTCTATGTTGGTGGAAAAACCTTCTCTCCTCCAGACGCAAAGAGTGCCCCCTTGTGCCCGTCACCTTCCTTGGTATAAACAGATCCTCGGAGAGATATTTGTATTGTCCCCTTATATACTTATACATGGTTATTAGATCGCCCCTCAGTCGTCTTTTTTCTAGACTAAATAATCCTAATTTTGCTAATCTATCTGGGTATTGTAGTTCTCCCATCCCCTTTATTAATTTTGTTGCCCTCCTTTGTACTCTCTCTAGTTCCATTATATCCTTCCTGAGCACCGGTGCCCAAAACTGGACACAGTACTCCATGTGCGGTCTAACTAGGGATTTGTACAGAGGCAGTATAATGCTCTCATCATGTTTATCCAGACCTCTTTTAATGCACCCCTTGATCCTGTTTGCCTTGGCAGCTGCTGCCTGGCACTGGCTGCTCCAGGTAAGTTTATCATTAACTAGGATCCCCAAGTCCTTCTCCCTGTCAGATTTACCCAGTGGTTTCCCGTTCAGTGTGTAATGGTGATATTGATTCCTTCTTCCCATGTGTATAACCTTACATTTATCATTGTTAAACCTCATCTGCCACCTTTCAGCCCAAGTTTCCAACTTATCCAGATCCATCATTAAGTAGTTAATGTAGAGAACAATGGGCTTAACATTTAATAGTCAGTGGGTGGAGAATTTGGCGTCACACCTGTGATTAAACAAAGCAATAGATAAAGTAATGAAAAAATTAAAAAAGCATAAGAAAGCATGCTGACTGCAAGCACTGGGCAATCAAATAAATTATACATGTCACTTTGCAAACTAAAGCTTTTATAAATAAAGTGGTAGACTTATAATTTTTAATGAAGCACTCATTTGGTCTTATACATAGAACTAAATATTAAATCCTTATTTTTTCTCCTTTTGAAAGATCATATTTATTATTGATAAATGCTATGGTATCAGCTGGATAATACAGAGTGTTAACTTTGCTTATGCATGAGTAATTAAAGTGTAATCTAGAGTAAAGTCTTTCTTTATAACTTAGATATCTTAAAATAAACCTATTTTTATTTACCTATAATCAAAGGGGTTAAAAATTAATAAAATTGTAGACTAATTTGAACTAATGGATCTCTAATGTTGTCCTTATCCTATATTATTTCATAATACAGTATATTTTATTGGAAACCCAATAAAGTCTGACAATTTAATTGCAGATATATTAAAACCCGCATTCCCTTCTGCACTTTCTCATCCTTTTTTATTAGTGCTCTAAGATATAAAAGTGGTGTACTCCACATCTGATTACATACAAAATATACAATGTAGTGTGGAAGCAATGTAGCTGCTTTATTTTAATTTAGAATTGCAAAGTTGGGCATCAATAAAACATGGTAACCTGAAATTGCAGCTGCGGAGTTATAACACAAGTCACAGTAAGTGTTTCATATTTTGAGCTTCCAGTGCTGAAAGAAGGCACTGTACATTTCTGACTATTCTGCTAACTGAATTAGTAAATAAAAATATGCTTTACCAATTCCTAAATTGGATATGGAAAAGATTAATACATGAAAGTAATAGAAAGTACTATAGCATGCAGAAAAAAAAAGTTTAAGCTGTTTCCACTACCCATTTATATTCTCAGAACAAATTAAAGACATTGTAATGCTAACCTCATTATGATCTCCATACTGGCATCAGCAAAATAGTCACAGTCCCAGAAAAGCTGAATATACCTAATATACCTATTTAGTGCTTCACTTATTTTGCATATAACCTAACATCTGTTTGTGGCAACCTATATCATTTTCACCCCTTTACCCCAAGGGTGGTTTGCACCTTAATGAGTGGGCCAATTTTTACAATTCTGACCACTGTCCCTTTATGAGGTTATAACTCTGGAACGCTTCAATGGATCCTGGTGATTCTGACATTGTGTTCTCGAGACATATTTTACTTGATAGGAGTAATAGTAATAAATAATAATAATTTTATTTATATAGTGCCAAAGTATTCTGCAGTGCTTTACAAATTATATAAAATTTCTATGATAAAACCTGCATTTATTTGTGAAAAAATAGAAATTTGGTGAAAATTTTGAAAGTTTCCCAATTTTCCAACTTTAAATTTTCATGCCCTTAAATCAGACAGATATGTCACACAAAATACTTAATAAATAACATTTCCTACATATCTGCTTTACATGAGCACAATTTTGAAACCAAATTTTTTCCTATTAGGGAGTTATGAGGGCTAAAATTAACCAGCAATTTCTCATTTTTACAACACCATTTTTTTTAAAGAACCACGTCAAGTTTGAAGTCACTTTGAGGGGTCTATATGGTAGAAAATACCCAAAAGTGACACCATTATAAAACTGCATCCCTCAAGGTGCTCAAAACCGCATTCAAGAAGTTTATTAACACTTCAAGTGCTTCACAGGAATTTTTGAAATGTTTAAAAAAATGAACATTTGACTTTTTTTCACAAAAATATTACTTCAGATCCAATTTGTTTTATTCTACCAAAAGTAACAAGACAAATTGGACTCCAAACATTGTTGTGCAATTTGTCCTGAGTATGCTGATACCCCATATGTGGGGGTAAACCACTGTTTGTGCGCATGGCAGAGCTCGGAAGGGAAGGAGCCTCGTTTGACTTTTTCAATGCAAAATTGGCTGGAATTGATATCGGACACCATGTCACGTTTGGAGAGCCCCTGATGTGCTAAACAGTGGAAATCCCCCCCAGTGACAGCATTTTGGAAAGTAGACCCATTAAGGAACTTATTTAGATGTGTGGTGAGCACTTTGAACCCCCAAGTGCTTCACAGAAGTATAAAATGTAGAGCTGTAAAAATAAAAATCCTATTTTTTTTCTCAAAAATGATTTTTTACCCCAAGTTTTAATTTCCCAAAGGTAACAGGAGAAATTGGACCACAAAAGTTGTTGTGCAATTTGTACTGAGTATTCTGATACCCCATATGTAGGAGTAAACCACTGTTTGAACGCATGGCAGAGTTTGGAAGAGAAGGAGCACCGTTTGACTTTTTCAGCGCAGAATTGGCTGGAATTGAGAGTGGACGCCATGTCACGTTTGGAGAGCCCCTGATCTGCCTAACCAGTGGAAACCCCCCAATTGTAACTCCAACAATAACCCCAACACACCCTTAACCCTAATCCCAACTCCAACCATAACCCTAACCACACCCCTAACCCGAACACACCACTAACCCTAATCCCAACTGTAAACTTAATCCCAACCCTAAACCTAATCCAAACCCTAACCCTAATTTTAGCCCCAACCTTAACCCTAAGTTTAGCCCCAACCCAAACCCTAGCTTTAGCCCTAACACTAACTTTAGCCCCAACCATAACCTAACTTTAGCCCTAACCCTAAGCCTAATGGAAAAAAGGAAATAAATACTTTTTTTATTTTATTATTTTTCCCTAACTAAAGGAGTGATAAAGGGGTTTTTTATTTACTATTTATATTGGGTTTTTATGTTTGGCAGCTGTCACATGCTAAAAGACTCTTTTTATTGCAAAAAATAATTTTTGCATCCCACATTTTGAGAGCTATAATGTTTCCATATTTTGGCCCATAGAGTTATGTGAGGCCTTGTTTTTTGCGGGACGATTTGATGTTTTTATTGATACCATATTCGGGCACCTGACATTTTTTGATCACTTTTTATTACAATTTTTGCAAGGCAGAATGAACAAAACCAGCCATTCATGAATTTTTTTTGGGTGGGGCATTTATACTGTTCCGTGTGTGGTTAAATTGATAAGGCAGTTTTATTCTCTGGGTCAGTACAATGACAACAACACCTTATTTATATAATTTTTTTATGTTTTGTTGATTTTATAAAAAAAAATATTTTATATAATAAATAATTGTTTTTATCGCTTTATTCCGAGAGCTGTAACTTTTTAATTTTTTTGCTGATGATGCTGTTTGGTTGCTCATTTTTTGTGGGACAAGATGATGATTTCAGCGGTAACACTTTGTGTTCGGCGGTATGATGATAAAGCATTGTTTTTTGGCTCATTTTTTATTTATTTTTTATAGTGTTCACTGAAGGGGTTAACTAGTGGGACAGTTTTATAGGTCGTGTCATTACGGACGCGGCGATACTAAATATATGTGCTTTTATTTTTTGTTTACATAAAGAAATGTATTTATTGGAACAATATTTATTTATTTTTCTTTATTTAGGAATTTAAAAAAATATATTTTTAGACAGTATAATATTTTTGTTTTACTTTTTACATTGTCCCAGGGTGGGACATTACTGTATAAAGTCAGATCACTGATCTGACACTTTGCACAGCACTGTGTCAGATCACCGATCTGACAGGCAGTGAAGGAGGTTTCTCAAGTCCCTGCTCTCAGCAGGCACTAAGAAGCCACCTCCCTGCAGGACCCGGAAGAACTCCACAGCCATCTTGGATCCAGGGGCCTGCAGGGAGGAGACACTCAGAACACATCCCATTGTTCTGAGGGTCTCAATGAAGCACGCAGGGAGTCCCCTCCTTGCAAAATGCTTCTCTGTGCCACTTGAAAGCTATGATCTTTTTTGATCATAATGTATTAGGGCTAGCGGAACGCATCGAATAAATAGAGATGTTTTTATTGATATTGGTGCATTCGCAGCCCGGGGTTCACCATGCAGGAGTACCTGCTGCTAGCAAATGGCGGCACTATATGGCGGTATGGACTAACTCAGTTAATTCACTGAGTAGCCGTGTAAGCAAAGCACTGTGCCCTGTTAGACTCCACAGAGGCACAGGCTAACTGCCCAAAAAGAGAGCAGTCAGTGGTCACGCATGCACACAAAACTCCTCGCCGGAGGTGCCAGCATTCTCGGGGCTTATTTCAGCCAGGTCCCTGAATACATACAAACACAAACTCCTCGCCGGAGGTGCCAGCATTCTAGGGGCTTATTTCAGCCGGGTCCCTGAACACACTCTCACGTGACCACACTGGTGCAAAGCACATAATAAAGAACAATACTAGCGCATGGCCGTGCGGCCATGCGAGCCTTAAATAGTTGCAGCACATACAGGACCTTCCTAGAAGGACCAATGAGAGGCTGCCACAGAGCGTGAGGACCTACTGGACCTTCCTGAAGGACCAATTGCCTCAGCTGCAGTATCTGATCATGTGACCCTCGATCTCCACTGAGAGATCTTACTCTGGGCATGCTCAGAACGAGAAAAGCAGGACTTAGTCCCAGAAGCGTCTGCTCGCCACTGCCCAGCATTGACTTCAATGGCAGAAGCAGGAAAAGCAGCAGTAACTTCTTTATACAGAGTCAGACTGAGCGAGACGCTGGGACCAACGTCTCCGCTGAGCAGACTCCACTGCGGCAAGAGAAGAATGGGAGACTGCAGCGGAGATGGCCCAAGATTCCCCCTGTGCAGAGGCGGGAACTTGACTCCTAACACAGTGTTCCAGGGGTTAAAGTGCAGGAGCAGTCCGTGACTGCTCCAGGCACTTAGTGCTGGGTATTAGCTGTGAGAATCAGCTGACACCTGGCCCTGATCTGCCACACACCGTCCGATCAGCTTCGACGTACTATCCCGTCCATGGTCATATGGACCCAGCCCACATGGATGGGATAGTACGTCGGATGTCAGAAAGAGGTTAAAGGTCAGCATAGGAAGAGACTAATTATTGAGCAAGAATGGACCAAAACTCTGTTAGGCCCTGTTCATCTAGTGTGATTTTAAAGCAATGATCCCATACAGGCTAATATTTAGAGATTGGGCTTTGCTATATACTGCAATACTGTGGCAGTAAAGATTATAACATAAGTGATTGAACCTTAACAGTTTTCAAGTACTCTCATGGGTCTGAAAAATAGAGTAAATATAAGAGATTTAAAAAAATGCAAAAGGTAAATAAATTAAAATTTAAATTAAACATTAAAAAAATTCAACAAAAAGCAATGAAATGTATGTTCCCAAAACTTCAATAAAAAAGTCAGCTCAGGGCACAAAGAGCAAGCTCCGGCACAACTCCATTGAAGGAAAAGTAAAAAAGTTACAAATTTCAGTGTATGAGGGTGCAAACAAAATATTATATTTTTTCCAAACTTCAGAAGTTTTTCACCACTGAAATAAAAAAAAAAACTGGACTAGTTTGGTAATCATAATTATACTAACATGAATAATCATATTGATAGGTAATTTTTATCACACAAGAAAACAAAAAAATGAAACCCAAAAAATATTGCAGAATTGTGTTTATTTCCCAATTTCACAGCACTTGGATTTCCCCCCTACTTTTTAGGACATGACATTATAACATTAATGGTGTAGTTCATAACTACAACTAGACAAAAAGCAATTAGTGTTTTTAAACTCCTAGTGCTATATTGATGAAAAAATAAAATGGCTTTGGCTTTTGGAACAAGAGGAAACAAACAAAAAAAACTAAAGTGTAAAAATGAAAACTTCCTGGGTCCTGAAAGAGTTAAACCTAATTGACTAATTGCTATTTTAAATATAATAAAGTGATATTTTTTTTCAGTCACATGTTTCCTCAGTTATTCTTATTGTTTCACATTTTTTTATACTCAATGGTTTATGTTTTTTAAACAGTTAATAATAGTAGACATGAGCAACACTAGAAAATTATTGAATTAATGTAAGGGATAATATTATAGTGGCCACAAAAATAGCAGTTCATGCCAGACACTGAAGAACTGTGATCTATAGTACCATAGTTGTGTAATGCAATTTGATTTGTGAAGATTGCCAAAAGTTACTTAACGTTAAGACTCTGTGAGTGAATTTATGGCATCAGGCACAGCCACACGAGCTTCTCTGTGATGCCCTCCAGCAATAAAATCACATAATCTAGCCCATCCAATCAAGGTAGACTATTACAGCCAGTATTAAAGATGTGGGTCAGGAAAGCATCTATTTTAGGCCATTTCCAAGTAGAGATAGGAGGTCAGAGTGCACTACTCATTCCACATAGGGATAAAAAACAACTAATCTGGTTGGGGTGTTCTACCTCTGTACTGAATCGCTTTGAAAATAGGAGTGGTAAACTCATTTTGTAAATAACAATCTAAAGATTCAAGTGAGATAGGGAAATGCTGTACCTGAAAAGTCTGATGTGACTTAATTTATTTATCTGAGGTATACTGCAGTAACAGTACCTAATTACCAGTCATTTTTATTCATCATAAACTGAAAACAAGGAGGCAGTATTAAACATATCAAGTGCAAATTTTGCTACTAAACCAAAATCCTGAAAAAACGCCTTGTGTGTCTCAGAAAGTTTGTTGCTTGCATTGTGAGACAGATAAGGCTTTTTATAACAAAAATCTACATAATCCAGTATTTTAAATACAAATCCTAAGCTATATGACATCCTATGTAGATATAGACCTTTATCAATGTCTACATGACAAGTTTTACTTTTAGGGGGGAACACAGTCATGGTAAGGCAGTCCAGCAAAGAGAGCATCAAAAGAATGGACACCACTTCTTTGCTACTGTCTTTGAAATGTGGCATGGGTAAAGATGATAAACATTGCAATTTGGAATAAACAATAATAAGTTGTAACGCTGATGGCTGTGGACCAGCAATGCCAGAGGCCAGGCTTTCCCTAGAGGGGTGTAAATAAGTGTCTACAAGGAAAGGATAAGCTATGCTGCTGGAAGACACCAGGTACCACACCAGAGCAGCCCCTAGAACTGCAGCAAATGACTGGAGGGTCAGAAGTATGGGTATGAGGCACTGGAGGGCGAGACAGATGCGCAGCCAGATGATTTGAGGTCACATGATCAGAAAATGCAGAGTAAACATAGCCATGGATGGCCAAGGAGAACAGAATTCACAGACCTGGGTAGCACGTAGTCAATGAATAGAGGCAAAAGAAAGGGGATGATCCAGCTGTTGTGTAGGGAGCTGAAGTCAACAGACCTGATCCAGATGAATGAAGTTGCCCACAGAGCCATAATCTGAATAGCCAGCATCGGTGAGGGACCAGACAGCAGAGAGACCATAAATGCTATCTTGGTCTGATCTGAAGGAAAAGGTGAGTGTGGAGTGTGAAATGGATCTGACACTGATTGATGAACCCATGGCCCTAACTGGAGACTTCATTGCAGCAGGATGGAAGAGGAAGCTTATCAGATCCACCAGAAACTGAAGCATTAGGTGGTTCCCTTGAAAAGGCTGACGTTGCAGAGGAGGATTGGTCAGACATGGTAGAATCAGATGGCAGTGCAGATATAGCAGTAGCTACATTAATGGCCTGCATCAGCTGGTCCTGACACTTATGCTGAGAGCAGACCTCATTGAACAATACTTGTACACTAGACTTTGGTATCTCTGGATCCCAATTTGCCAGAGGGGTCTATGGCCAGAACCTACTGTAATGCTGGTGGGTGTGGTCTTATTGCACCATGGGCCAGGTTTACTCTGGAGGGGTGTGACTATGTGATTACCACATCTGCTCTAGGATCTCTGATGTTGAGGACAGGCCAGTCTTGCTGGTAGACACAAGGCATCAGGGAAGTCCCGGGGACTGCAGCAGTTGACAGGAGGGTCAAAGATGCAGGTACAAGCTACAGGAGGGTGAAAAAGAGGCATAGTCAGATGGTCAGAGGTCAGAGCAGGCAGCACAGGATCAGAGTACAAAGCCGAGGTCAGGTGCGGAGAAGTCAGACAGGTCAGTAATACAAGCCGGGTCAATAATGGGAGAATCAATACAAGCAACTGCATAAACAGGACACGAGCAGATGAACTAACTAGTAACCAACATTTGGGAAAATAGTGGTGGGAGAATTATTTCAATATAGACCCTGCAGGCAAGGGATAGGGGAGGGAACCTAATCTCTGCAGGACACACCAGTCTTCAGAGACCGGCCACACCTCTCTAAGGCCAAATAGAAGCTACATGCTGATGCAGCAGTGCAGAGGAGTGCTGCCAAAGGCAACTCAATGAGACAACCTGGCATGATGACACACCATGCTACCACCATGACCAGAAGGATGGTGGTGAGGAGTAATGCCAGTTACCGCCGTGACACACATAACAAAAAAATAATTAAATGATGGGTCAGAAATGTCAATGTGACACTTGCATGAAAACAATGATTTGTAATAATAAATCCAAACATTTGATTTTCCTACACTGCTTTATAAACCTCACATTTTGTCTCCCATATTTGAAAGCCAAGATTAATATTTAGTAAGGTATCTACCACTTCAAACAAATGTAATTCCTTTCATTTGAAATTATGCATTCCCACTTTTGCAATGTGGGAAATGTTACTTTTATTTACCGTCTTGTTTACACATGTATTATTAATGCGTTATGAATTCTCGAAGCGGTGCTGTTTTTCCTGCAATGCCATGATAAATATATCAGAAAAGAATAGAAAGTCACCTTATATGTCTAAATATGGCAATTGTTATCTCTGAAAAGAGAATTGGTCCAGCTGTCATGAGTAGTTTAACTCACTGTACCTATATGCTTATTGTTTTACCTTCCACAAGTTGATATTCTTTTTCTGCTCTCTATCTTTACAAACTAACTGAGGTTTTCACTGGGAGGTTTTACAATATCTACATAATTATTTTTTTTAAGTAGACTTTATATAATCTTCAATCTGTACAAATTAAAAACATTGTTTTACTCTAAGCTTTCTCATGCAATTTCTTTTTAATTCTTTAATTCTGCTCACATACAAGAGTAGAGAACTAAAATTAGATGTTACAATTAAAATGTCCCCAAGACGTATAGTCTCTATTAGGGGACATATATTACAAGGACACAGAGAAGGAGCATCACTAAACCTAAAACAATAGTAATGGTAATACTAATCGTTTAGTGATTATATCTTATGGAAACCATCACAGCCTTTATGTTTTAGGAATTGTATTCAATTATATATTTTGTCAGCTGCTATCATTTTAAATATGGGTGTTCATTTTAAACACCCATTCTGTTCTATATGCAAAAATGCATACTTTTTAAACCTCTCAATTAATATTCTGAGATTTTATCATTCTATGGAATTATCAAATGTGTATGTCTTATGCTAAAGACAAAGGACTTAAACCCCTTAATAACCCTTTATTTTTTTTCTTTTCTTTTTCAATGTTTCCTTACCGTTTCCAAAATCCATATTATTTTTTTTTTTTCCATCAACATTTTCATTTGATGGTTTGTATTTTGCAGGACACCATTCAACAGTGTTTACATCATAATGCACTGATAGAGGGAAAAATATTCCTTTGTGGTGAAACTGTGAAAAAAGGCAATTCTGCAAATTTTTGGGGGCCTTGTTTTTACACCATTGACTGTTTTGTAAAAATAACATTGGGATATTATATCTTTAGCAGGACAAATGCAGGATTAACAAACTTGTCCAGTTTTTTATTATTTTAGTCGTGAAAAAAATTATGACATTTGTAAAAAAAAATGTTTTTATCACCATTTTCTAAGATCTCAAAATTTTTATTTTGTAGTCCATAGCGCTGTAACAGGGCTTGTCTTTTTCATCTCCAGCTGAAATTTATATTGATATCATTTTGAGGCACATATGATGTTTTAATCACTTTCATTATATTTTTGAGAAGCACAGCAGTAAAATAAATCAATTCTGATTTTCATTTTCTTTTCTTTTTTTGGCGTTTAACATATCATTTAATAATGTAATGTTTTGATAGTGTAGGCTTTTTAGGGCAAAACATTTACAAATCTTTTTTTATTTGTGTTTATTTCAATTTTTAAGGAGGAAAAAGGTGGCTATACAAGTTTTTACATTTTTTAAACACTTTTTTAAAATGTATACTTTATTTTGTAATCCTTTTAAGGGTCTTGAACTTACGATCGCCAAATCACTTATTCTATATACTGCATTACCAAAGTAGCTATATATTTAGGAAAGTTATGGCTCTCCAATGGAGCTCTGTAGCTGAAATTCATAGGAGGACTAATATGACAGTTTGGGGGGCCTATAGTAAGTTCCCAGTTGTCCCGGTAAATTATCAATTCTCTGCAATCATGTCAGGTTGTCGATAGGATCCAGCGACTGAATGTGCTCACACTGACATAATTTAAATGCTGCTGTCAAAGACTGAACATGACAATTAAATGTTTACCCCCTTCAACACCTTGGGTTTTTCAATTTTTGCTGTTTCATTTTTTGCTCCACTTCTTCCCAGGGCAATAACTTTTATATTTTTTTGTCAATATGGCAAACCATTGGTTTTACCATATAGTATACTGGAAAAAGGGGGAAAACTTCAAATTTCGGTGAAATTGCAAAAAAAGTGCAATTCCACGACTGTTGCTTTTTTTTTTACCATGTTCACTTAATGCTAAAACTGACCTGCCATTATGATTCTGCAGATCATTATGAGTTTGTAGATATCAAACATGTGTAGGTTCTTTTTTATTTAAGTGGTGAAAAAAATCCAATATTTGTAAAATAAAAAAATTACGCTATTTTCCAAGACCCATAGCATTTCCATTCTTTGTGGTATGGGGATGGGTGAAGTCGAATTTTTTGCGTACCAAGTTGATGTTTTGATAGATACCATTTTAGTGTACATACAATCATTTGATCACCCATTATTATATTTTAATGCAATGGTGCGTAAAACATAATTCTGGTGTTTTGATTTTTTTCTCGTTGCGGATTTTACCGTTTGGATTAAATCTTTTTACATATTGATGAATTGGGTGGTTCTAAATGTGGTGATACCAAATATGTGTTTTTTTATTGTTTTATTTTGAATATGGCGAATGGGAGTGATTTAAACTTTTATATTTTTATTTTTTTTCATATTTTTAAAAACTTTTTTTACTTTTAACTGACTTCTATAGTCTCCATGAGAGTCTAGAAACTGTGATCTTCTGATTGCTTGTGCTATACATAGCAGGGCTTCAGTCATAGAAATAGGGTGGCGTTCATAGCAGTTCAGTGATGACAACCACAGGGGTCTCCTTCCAACCCCGGGTTGTCATGCAAACCCATCGGTGACCCACGATCATGTGACATGACATGGGCACCAATAGGCAGGGATTATAACACATTTAAAGTTGTTTCTGTATGTTTTCCGGCATGGAAATCACATTATCTAACCACATTAGGTTTTCTTAAAAATCTGCCATGTACAGCAAAATCTACATGTTAGTTACTACATCGTTGTTGACCATCGTGGAGCCTGTGGAAAAATGTCAAAAGCAGCAGGTGGAGGAAGAGATGGAGAAGTGGAATCAGGTGCACATTGAAGGAGGCAATGCATTTTCCTAGGCAAAGATATTACACAAGGCTGTCAATTATTAAGAAATTGATTATGACAATTGTGGAGACATGGGGGTCAGTGGGTGCTCTCGTCCGCTGGCCCGGCTATCTTTAGATAGATTGCATGGACCAGGGCACATATCACTGAATGCCCCCATGGGCAGAACACTACTCAGACAACACAGGTTGAGGGTAAAACAGTGTGGCAATAATTATTGAATCACAACACACAATAGCATACAGAGAAGTCCCAGCAAATACCCAAGATTGTGCAAATTACAGAGTCTCACCTTTCCGCTGACTCTCCGGGAATAGAGTTGCTTCCAGTACCGAATATCCCTACCAGTTGCTCCCCGCTTTTGGCAGGTCCCCACAGTGAGTTGGTAACGATAACTTAGAAAGCTGACAGTCCATTAATGGATGCACGAGACTAAGTGACTTGATTATCCCAACCTGGATTCTCTAAATGTCTCTGAGGGTTCAGTGATGGTCAATGAGTCAGCTCTGTATTTCTTCAGTTGGAGTGATGATGCCATGACTTCTGTAATGTAAGCTCCCTGAGCGCAGGCAGATCCTCTTTTTTTATAGGTCACAACTTCTCATTCAGTCATTCCACAACAGGTGGAAGGAGGCCATCCTTCAGTGCTGGAGTGTACAAACAACATGCATAGATTGTCTTTCATATTGCAGATGTCTTGGTTAAGACATGATTAATGTCCTGTTCTCTCAGGGTTAATTTTGATGGCCTCCCTTTGGATCTGGGAGGGGTATTTATACTCACTCCAGACTAGGATGCACTGTCAGCTATACTTTTGTCTAGTCTGTAATACTGACCCTTGGAGTGTGTGCCTGGTTTGCAATTGTTTTCCTTGCTCTCCATGTGTTACTCTGCTTGTTTGTTCCTTTGGATTTCTGACCTCTGGCTTCTCTTCTAACAATCCCCTGTCTCACCCATTTGGTACCTTGTGATCTCCTGGTTCTGATCTTAGCATGATCGACTACTCTCCTGTTATGAACCCAATGGCAGAGGGTCTCAGAAATAAATACCAAGTCTGCAAACATAAAAAACCAGCTCATAGGGCAGTGGTAACTGGGCTGACCGTATATCTAATCCTAGCACCACAAATAGCAGCAGCCGGGGAACGTGCCTACGTTGGTTCTAGACGTCTCGCGCCAGCCGGAGAACTAACTAACCCTAGAAGGGAAAAGATAGACCTTTCTTGCCTCCAGAGAAAAGACCCCAAAAGTTGGATACAAGCCCCCAACAAATAATAACGGTGAGGTAAGAAGAAAAGACAAATGTAAGAATCAACTAGGTATTTAGCAAAGAGAGGCCCACTGACTAATAGCAGAATATAGTAAGATGACTTATACGGTCAGCAAAAACCCTATCAAAATTTCCACACTGGATATTCAAGAACCCCCGAACCATCTAACGGCCCGAGGGGAGAATACCAGCCCCCAAAAAATTCCAGCAAAATCAGGAATCACATTTAGTACAAGCTGGACAAAAATTAAGAGCAATACAAATAACCAAAAAACAAGGAAGCAGGACTTAGCTTAATTTTGCAAGAACCAGGACCAGCAGACAGGAGCAAACAGAAAGGACTGATTACAACGATGCCAGGCACCAGACTGAGAATTCAGGAAGTTCATATAGCAACACCCCTGGACTAACGACCCAGGTGGGTGCCAAACTAAGAAAAGACAATCCCAGAGTCATATCACTAGTGACCACAAGAGGGAGCCAAAAAAGTCTAATTCACAACAGTACCCCCCCTTTAAAGAGGGGTCACCGAACCCTCACCAAGACCACCAGGGCGATCAGGATGAGCAGCGTGAAAGGCACGAACTAAATTGGCCGCACGCACATCAGAGTCAACCACCCAGGAATTATCCTCCTGACCATAGCCCTTCCACTTGACCAGATACTGAAGCATCCGCCTGGAGAGATGAGAATCCAAGATCTTCTCCACCATGTACTCCAACTCGCCCTCAACCAACACCGGAGCAGGAGGCTCAACAGAAGGAACAACAGGTACAACGTACCGCCGCAACAAAGACCTATGGAACACGTTGTGAATGGCAAACGACACCGGAAGATCCAAGCAAAAGGACACAGGATTAAGGATTTCCAATATCTTGTAAGGACCGATGAAGCGAGGCTTAAATTTAGGAGAGGAGACCTTCATAGGAACAAATCGAGAAGACAGCCATACCAAATCCCCAACACGAAGTCGGGGACCCACACCGCGGCGGCGGTTGGCAAAACGCTGAGCCTTCTCCTGTGACAACTTTAAGTTGTCCACCACATGATTCCAAATCTGCTGCAACCTATCCACCACAGAATCTACCCCAGGACAGTCAGAAGGCTCCACATGTCCCGAGGAAAAACGAGGATGGAAACCAGAGTTGCAGAAAAATGGCGAAACCAAAGTAGCGGAACTAGCCCGATTATTAAGGGCAAACTCAGCCAACGGCAAGAAGGTCACCCAATCATCCTGATCTGCAGAAACAAAACAACTCAAATAAGCCTCCAGAGTCTGATTAGTTCGCTCCGTTTGTCCATTAGTCTGAGGATGAAAGGCAGACGAAAACGACAAATCAATGCCCATCTTAGCACAAAAGGATCGCCAGAACCTGGAAACAAACTGGGATCCTCTGTCAGACACGATATTCCTAGGAATGCCGTGTAAACGAACCACATTCTGAAAGAACAAAGGAACCAGATCGGAAGAGGAAGGCAGCTTAGGCAAAGATACCAAATGGACCATCTTGGAAAAGCGATCACATACCACCCAGATGACAGACATGCCCTGAGACACCGGAAGATCTGAAATGAAATCCATGGAAATGTGTGTCCAAGGCCTCTTCGGGACAGGCAAGGGCAAGAGCAACCCGCTGGCACGAGAACAGCAAGGCTTAGCTCGAGCACAAGTCCCACAGGACTGCACAAATGATCGCACATCCCGTGACAAGGAAGGCCACCAAAAGGACCTAGCCACCAAATCTCTGGTGCCAAAAATTCCCGGATGCCCTGCCAACACCGAGGAATGAACCTCGGACATGACTCTGCTGGTCCACCTATCAGGAACAAACAGTCTGTCAGCTGGACAACAGTCAGGTCTACCAGCCTGAAATCTCTGCAACACACGTCGCAAATCCGGAGAAATGGCTGACAAGATTACTCCCTCTTTAAGAATACCAACTGGTTCTGCGACTCCAGGAGAGTCAGGCACAAAGCTCCTTGAAAGAGCATCAGCCTTCACATTCTTTGAACCTGGTAAATACGAGACCACAAAGTCAAAACGGGAGAAAAACAATGACCAACGGGCCTGTCTAGGATTCAGGCGTTTAGCAGACTCGAGATACATCAGATTTTTGTGATCAGTCAAGACCACCACACGATGCTTAGCACCCTCGAGCCAATGACGCCACTCCTCAAATGCCCACTTCACGGCCAGCAACTCCCGATTGCCAACATCATAATTCCGCTCAGCAGGCGAGAACTTCCTAGAGAAAAAAGCACATGGTCTCATTACAGAGCAACCAGGGCCTCTCTGCGACAAAACGGCCCCTGCCCCAATTTCAGAAGCATCCACTTCAACCTGAAAGGGAAGTGAGACATCAGGCTGGCACAAAACAGGCGCTGAAGTAAACCGGCGCTTCAACTCTTGGAAAGCTTCCACGGCTGCAGGATCCCAGTTAGCAACATCAGAACCTTTCTTGGTCATATCCGTCAAAGGTTTAACAACGCTAAAAAAATTAGCGATAAAACGACGGTAGAAGTTAGCAAAACCCAAGAACTCCTGAAGACTCTTAACTGACGTGGGTTGAGTCCAATCATGAATAGCTCGGACCTTGACTGGGTCCATCTCCACCGCAGAAGGGGAAAAAATAAAACCCAAAAAGGGAACCTTCTGTACTCCAAAGAGACAATTTGAGCCCTTAACAAACAAAGCATTCTCACGCAAAACCTGAAACACCATCCTGACCTGCTCTACATGAGAATCCCAATCATCAGAAAAAACCAGAATATCATCCAGATAAACAATCATAAATTTATCCAGATACTTCCGGAAAATATCATGCATAAAGGACTGAAACACTGAAGGAGCATTAGAGAGCCCAAAAGGCATCACCAAGTACTCAAAATGACCTTCGGGCGTATTAAATGCAGTTTTCCATTCATCTCCTTGCTTAATGCGCACAAGGTTGTACGCACCACGAAGATCTATCTTGGTGAACCACTTGGCACCTTTAATCCGGGCAAACAAGTCCGACAACAGAGGCAAAGGATACTGAAATTTAACAGTGATTTTATTCAGAAGCCGATAGTCAATACAAGGTCTCAAAGATCCGTCCTTCTTGGCCACAAAAAAGAATCCCGCACCAAGAGGGGAAGAGGATGGACATATATGCCCCTTCTCCAGAGATTCCTTGATATACGAACGCATTGCGGTATGCTCAGGTACAGACAGATTAAATAGTCTTCCCTTAGGAAATTTACTACCTGGAATCAAATCTATAGCGCAGTCACAGTCCCTATGAGGAGGCAGAGCACTGGACCTGGACTCGCTGAATACATCCTGAAAATCAGACAAATACTCAGGAACTTCCGAAGGAGTAGAGGAAGCAATAGACACCGGCAGGGAATCACCATGAATTCCCTGACAGCCCCAACTTGACACAGACATTGCCTTCCAATCCAAGACTGGATTATGGGTCTGTAACCATGGCAGACCCAAAACGACCAAATCATGCATTTTATGCAGAACAAGAAAACGAATCACCTCCCGATGTTCAGGAGTCATGCACATGGTTACCTGTGTCCAAAACTGCGGTTTATTTTCCGCCAATGGCGTAGCATCAATACCTCTAAGAGGGATAGGATTTACCAACGGCTCAAGAACAAAACCACAGCGCTTGGCAAATGACAGATCCATAAGATTCAGGGCAGCACCTGAATCCACAAACGCCATAACAGGGTAGGAAGACAATGAGCAAATTAAAGTCACAGACAAAATAAATTTAGGTTGCAAATTACCAATGGCGACAGGACTAACAACCCTTGTTAGGCGTTTAGAGCATGCTGATATAACATGTGTAGAATCACCACAGTAAAAACACAACCCATTCTGACGTCTATGATTTTTCCGTTCATTTCTAGTCTGAATTCTACCACATTGCATTAAATCAGGTGTTTGTTCAAACAACACCACAAGAGGATTAGCGGCTTTGCGCTCCCGCAAATGCCGGTCAATTTGAATAGCCAGCTCCATGGAATCATTCAGACTTGTAGGAATGGAGAAACCCACCATCACATTCTTAATGGCTTCAGAAAGGCCATTTCTGAAATTTGCGGCCAGAGCACACTCATTCCACTGAGTAAGCACGGACCATTTCCGAAATTTTTGGCAATACACTTCAGCTTCAACCTGGCCCTGAGAAATAGCCAGCAAGGCTTTTTCTGCCTGAATTTCAAGATTGGGTTCCTCGTAAAGCAATCCGAGCGCCAGAAAAAACGCATCAATATTTGCCAATGCCGGATCTCCTGGCGCTATCGAGAAGGCCCAATCCTGAGGGTCGCCCCGTAAGAAAGAAATAACAATTTTAACTTGCTGAGCTGAGTCTCCAGACGAACGGGGTCTCAGAGATAGAAACAATTTACAATTATTCCTGAAATTCCTAAACTTAAATCGGTCTCCAGAGAACAGTTCAGGAATAGGTATTTTAGGTTCAGACATAGGACTACTAGTAACAAGATCTTGTATGCCCTGCACACGAGCAGCAAGCTGGTCCACACTTGTAATCAAGGTCTGGACATTCATGTCTGCAGCAAGCTCAAGCCACTCAGAGGTAAAGGGGAGGAAGAAAGAGAGGAAAAAAAAACAAAAAACAAAAACTCAGAATTTCCTTTCTTATTATCCCACTTCTGCAATGCATTAAACATTCAACTTGGGCCTGGCATACTGTTATGACCCCAATGGCAGAGGGTCTCAGAAATAAATACCAAGTCTGCAAACACAAAAAACCAGCTCATAGGGCAGTGGTAACTGGGCTGACCGTATATCTAATCCTAGCACAACAAATAGCAGCAGCCGGGGAACGTGCCTACATTGGTTCTAGACGTCTCGTGCCAGCCGGAGAACTAACTAACCCTAGAAGGGAAAAGATAGACCTTTCTTGCCTCCAGAGAAAAGACCCCAAAAGTTGGATACAAGCCCCCAACAAATAATAACGGTGAGGTAAGAGGAAAAGACAAACGTAAGAATGAGCTAGGTATTTAGCAAAGAGAGGCCCACTGACTAATAGCAGAATATAGTAAGATGACTTATACGGTCAGCAAAAACCCTATCAAAATTTCCACGCTGGATATTCAAGAACCCCTGAACCGTCTAACGGCCCGGGGGGAGAATACCAGCCCCCTAGAGCTTCCAGCAAAATCAGGAATCACATTTAGTACGAGCTGGACAAAAATTAAGAGCAATACAAATAACCAAAAAACAAGGAAGCAGGACTTAGCTTAATTTTGCAAGAACCAGGACCAGCAGACAGGAGCAAACAGAAAGGACTGATTACAACGATGCCAGGCACCAGACTGAGAATTCAGGAAGTTCATATAGCAACACCCCTGGACTAACGACCCAGGTGGGTGCCAAACTAAGAAAAGACAATCCCAGAGTCATATCACTAGTGACCACAAGAGGGAGCCAAAAAAGTCTAATTCACAACACTCTCCTGTGTTCATCATCTTCTCTGCACCCCTATGTCTGGCTCCGCCCCGACCACCTCTTACTCTGTCACATGGTTCGGGTCCTGGTTGTTACCAGGATAGTTATCCGGTGCTTTACTCAGCTCCCTTCCTGCTGTGTGCAGCTCTCCCCGCAGCAGTAATACCCAGGAGTTGTGATAGCAGATAGCATATTAACAAACTTTCAAACATTGTGCCTGTGCCAAAATAGTAGAACAATACTAGGACTTCAATACTAGGACAGATAAGATAGCTAATCAGCAGCCAGTGAGCATTAATTCTGTGACAATAAGGGTCAACAGTCATTCCCATATGAACTCTAGCTTTATCTCATGTCCCTGGGCATACTGAAATAATATGTCTGGATAATTCAGATTAAACGTGATGTTGCTACAACAATGATAACCATCTGTCTCAGCAGAGGGTGGAAAGTGAACTGGTAGGAGGAAGGATCTTAGTCATCGCAAGGTGCATGCTCCAATGTTTGCAGGCTGCAATATGTACAGTGGCATGTAAAAGTTTGGGCACATTTCCTTTGTGTATATATATATATATATATATATATATATATATATATATATATATATATATCATCATTTACATTTTAAAAATTCCAAAAAGAAAAATGGGCCAATGCAAGAGTTTGTACACCCTGCATGGTTAGTACCTAGTAGAATAGAACCCCCTTTTGAAAGTATCACAGCTTGTAGATACTTTTTGTAGCCAGCCATGGGTATTACTGTGAGACTGTGAGGGCCATTGTAAAACCTTCAGCTTGTGCCTTTTGAGGTAGTCTGTTGTGGATTTTGACGTGTGTTTAGGATCATTATCCATTTGTAGAAGCCATCCTCTTTTCAGCCTCAGCTTTTTTTTTACAGTTGGTGTTATGTTCAAGAATTTGCTGAAATTTCATTGAATCCATTCGTCACTCTATCCATGAAATGTTCCCCATGCCATGGGCTGCAACTCAGCCTCAAAGCATAATTGACCCACCCCCATGCTTAATGGTTGGCAAGATGTTCTTGTTCCTGAAATTCTGTGTAATTTTTTATCCACACATACAGTACCTTTGATCATTTTGGCCAAAAATAGAAGAGATCCTTGGCATTATGTATAATGCACACTGTCAAGTATTTATCCATTTTGAGCTCCCAAGATTGACTGCAGAAATGTATATGACTCATGTAAATTTCCCTATAAGCTTCATATTAGATAAATCTAAGCATAAATGTACACTGAAAACAAAAAAAATAGATTACTATATTGTAACCAAATACATTTTACATCTTGTTTCTTTAATGAAATATCAATGTTAATGTTAGGGGTCGAGTTCCTGCCTCTGCACAGGGGGAATCTCGAACCACCTCCACTGCAGTCTCCCATTCTTCTCCAGTCGCAGTGGAGCCTGCTCAGCAGAGAGGTCGGTCCCAGCATCTGGCTCAGGCTGATACTGGGCGACTTGTTGAAACTGTTTTTCCAGGCTCTGCCTTTGTAGCCAGTACTGGTCAGCATCAAACAGATGTCTCTGGGACTAAGTCCTGCTTTTCCCCTTCTGAGCATGCCCAGGGTAAGACCTCTCATTGGAGATCAGAGGTCACATGCTCAGATACTGCAGCAGCTTCCATTTTTCCTCTAGGAAGGTCCTGAAGTTGCTCAGGTACTCTAGCAGCTCCCATTGGTCGTCTAGGAATGTCCTGAAGTTGCTGCAGCTATAAAAGGTTCGCATGGCCGCACAACCATGCGCTAGTATCAAACCAATGTCTATGAGCTCAGCGCTAGTGTGGTCATGTCTGGATGCAGTTAGGGTTTGGCTGAAATAAGCCCCTAGAGTACCGGCACCTCCGGTGAGGAGTTTGTACGAGTGTATTCAGGGCCTTGGCTGAAATAAGTCGCTAGAATACCTGCACCTCCGGTGAGGAGTTGTTTGTCTGTTTTCTCTGACTGCATGCCACAGTTTGCTTTGGTTGGTAGCTGTGTACCTCTGTGAGGTTAACAGGGCACAGCACCTTGTTCCTAGTGACTTGGTGAAGTTAATAGAGTTTGCTTATACCGCCATATAGCGCCACCATTTGCCAGCAGCAGGTTCCTCTCCTGCACAGTGGACCCCGGGTTGCGAACGCACCTACTAATAATACATATATAAATACTCGGTGCATTCCGCCAATCCTAACAGTTAATCTTTTTGATGTGCGTGCATCTTGTTTTCTATAATATACTCAACTTTCATGTATTGCTCTACAGGAAAGGAATAGTTTAGGCCTCTATTATGTTCCAAGCTGATCGCGGCACTAAAATGAAGCTATAGAAGTGCTTCATTGAGATTTGATCTATGCATAGTGTAACAAGGATTCTGCTCATTCTTCTTCTTATTATAATTATTGTTGGAACTTACTTATTTTGAATTTTAGTTAAGTCTTAAATTTGATTGTAGCTTTGGCATTATTGCATGACATCATCACTGAGGAGACAGCTTCACTTGGATGATGTAATATCTTATACTTACATATACTAATGTGGAGTCATGGTTTAACCTGTGCTGTTCCTTTGGTGAATTTTAATATTGTTATTATCCCAGTACAGTTTGTGTTACTAGTTCACAAAACAAGAGATTGTAAAACTAGCAAAGAAGTGGGAGTCTGTCTCACAGCACCCCCAATGATCAACTGATTGAGAAAAGGAAAGAGCTGCAATATTAGTAGAGCCACCACACAATGTGCATAACTGTGTCAGTTTCTTTGAACCACTCTGGTATATTAGCTGATTTCTGTGAGAACCAGGAGTCAAACTATTATTAATCTGAGCGTGATTACCTAGCCTAAACCCCATAAAACCATTTGTAGGGAAAAGATAAACCCTAAAGCATAAACTTCAATCTGGATGGGCAGAGAGATAAATAGAGTGGATATGGTAAAATTCAAGTTGTGTGTGAAAGGCTTCCTGCGCCACACGCGGGTGTGCTAGCATCTTTGGTGAATGTATTTGTGTGTGGATATGCTACTTCTCTGTTTGTACTTGTGTGTGCCGCTCTTTACCAGTGACTGTGTGTCTTTGCAGGCATTGTAGGGTGGGTAAACATCGCCTGGCTTAGCATCTGTCTCCGGTCGTGTGTGCAGTTAGCACAGCTGAGTTACAGAGCAAGCCCAACCACTAGCCTAGACTTCCCTGGGAGAATGATAGAGTTTCACACCTAGCTTGCTATTTGCTTTTACCCCTGCGGGTTTAACAGAGTATTGCACTTTTCTTATTTTTATGTGCTGCTCGGTAGTTAGCTGAGCTCGGTATTTATATTTTCTGTGCCACTCTGTGGTTAGCTGAGTTTGGTATTTATTTTTTCTGTGCCTCTTGGTGGTTAGCTGAATTACAGTAGGTACTTATATTTTCTGTGCTGCTTGGTGGTTAACTGAGCTTGGTACTCTGCGTCCCCTTCACTCTGTGTGGTTTTAATGCAGTGCATTTGCTAGCTTTGTATCCATCATTTGCTCACACTAGCAGCAGGTTAACATCTCTGCATGGTGGACCCCAGATTGCGATTGCACTTTATTATTAATTTTATTTAGTGCAATCTGCCAGCCCTAACAGGGCCATTAATAAATATAGCACTAGAATATGATATATTTCATAGCTCAAATGTTAGTTTTTCTATGGTAGAAAACAGAGAAAAATATGTTTCCTTGGCATTGAAAGCTAGTCATGACTTATGATAGCTACATAACCACACATTTTTGAAAATGTTGAAAAGCATTTGTTTTTCAGTAGTAAATTATTCTTACAAAATTGCATTACGCTTCATTTTTAGACAATGAAAATGAACATGAGACATTATTTCATTCATCAATCCTGGACAACACTTATACTAGAGATGAACACAATATATTTAGTTTATCTTTGTCAGTTTTACAAGCTGTTTTGTGGATTAATTATCATTTACAAAGGAGGCCAGATTTTCTTTCAGCGTGAATTGTGACATATTTTGAAGTATCGTCAATAAATTGTTTTAAGAGGCTTTTAGAACAAAGCTTTGATTTTGTTTAAATGTTTTGCATGGAGATTAGTTCCGAATAAACAGTTGCTTTTGTAGATGTGGCACAATCTTTTCTTTCATTGATATGTTTTCAAGCAAATGTTAAGATGTAAATATAATGTATCACTCTTGCAAGTTTTTGTTTATTAGCAAGCATCAATTCTTTAACCCCTTTACCCCCAAGGGTGGTTTGCACGTTAATGACCGGGCCAATTTTTACAATTCTGACCACTGTCCCTTTATGAGGTTATAACTCTGGAATGCTTCAACGGATCCCGGTGATTCTGACAATGTTTTCTCGTGACATATTGGGCTTTATGATAGTGGTAAAATTTCTTTGATATTACCTGTGTTTATTTGTGAAAAAAATGGAAATTTGGCAAAAATTTTGAAAATTTCGCAATTTTCCAAATTTGAATTTTTATCCCCTTAAATCACAGAGATATGTTACACAAAATACTTAATAACATTTCCCACATGTCTACTTTACATCAGCACAATTTTGGAACCAATTTTTTTTTTGTTAGGGAGTTATAAGGGTTAAAATTTGACCAGCAATTTCTCATTTTTACAACCCCACTTTTTTTTAGGGACCACATCACATTTGAAGTCATTTTGAGGAGTCTATGTGACAAAAAATAACCAAGTGTGACAGCATTCTAAAAACTGCATCCCTCAAGGTGCTCAAAACTGCATTCAAGAAGTTTATTAACCCTTCAGGTGTTTCACAGGTATTTTTGAAATGTTTAAAAAAATGAACATTTAACTTTTTTTCACAAAAAATTTATTTCAGCTCCAATTCGTTTTATTTTACCAAGGGTAACAGGAGAAAATGGACCCCAAAAGTTGCCCTGAGTATGCCGATACCCCATATGTGGGTGTAAACCCCCTTTTTGGGCACATGACAGAGCTCGGAAGGGAAGGAACGTAATTTGACTTTTCAATGCAAAATTGACTGGAATTGAGATGGGACGCCATGTTGCGTTTGGAGAGCCCCTGATGTGCCTAAACATTGAAACTCCCCACAAGTGACACCATTTTGGAAAGTAAACCCTCTAAGGAACTTATCAAGATGTGTAGTGAGCAAATTGCCCCCAATTTTTTATTTTCCCAAGGGTAAGAGAAGAAATTGGACCCCAAAAGTTGTTTTACAGTTTGTCCTGAGTATGCTGATACCCCATATGTGGGGGTAAACCACTGTTTGGGCGCAAGGAAGAGCTCGGAAGGGAAGGAGCGCCGTTTGACTTTTCAATGCAAAATTGACAGGAATTGAGATGGGATGCCATGTTGCGTTTGGAGAGCCACTGATGTGCCTAAACATTGAAACCCCCCACAAGTGACACCATTTTGGAATGTAGACCCCCTACGGAACTTATATAGATGTGTGTTGTGCACTTTGACCTATTAAGTGACTCACAGAAGTTTATAATGCAGAGCCGTAAAAATAAAAAATCATATTTTTTCACATAAATGATCTTTTCACCCCCAATTTTTTATTTTCCCAAGGGTAAGAGAAGAAATTGGACCCCAAAAGTTGTTTTACAATTTGACCTGAGTACGCTGATACCCCATATGTGGGGGTAAACCACTGTTTGGGCGCAAGGGAGAGCTCGGAAAGGAAGGAGCGCCGTCTGACTTTTCAATGCAAAATTGACAGGAATTGAGATGGGATGCCATGATGCATTTGGAGAGCCACTGAAGTGCCTAAACATTGAAACCCCCCACAAGTGACATTATTTTGGAAAGTAGACCCCCTAAGTAACTTATCTCGATGTGTGGTGAGCACTTTGACCCACCAAGTGCTTCACAGAAATTTATAATGTAGAGCCGTAAAAATAAAAAAATAAAAATTTTCCACAAAAATTAGTTTTTTAGCCCCCAGTTCTGTATTTTTCCAAGGGTATCAGTTGAAATTGAACCCCAAACATTGTTGTCCAATTTGTCCTGGTACGCTGATACCCCATATGTGGGGGGAACCACCGTTTGGGCACATGGCAGAGCTTGGAAGGGAAGGAGCACCATTTGGAATGCAGACTTAGATGGATTGGTCTGCAGGTGTCACGTTGTATTTACAGAGCCCCTGATGTAACTAAACAGTAGAAACCCCCCACAAGTGATCCCATATTGGAAACTAGACCCTCCAAGGAACTTATCTAGATGTGTTGTGAGAACTTTGAACCCCCAGGTTAGGTTAGCCGTGAAAATATAAAAAAAAAAATTTCCACAAAAATTATTTTTTAGCCCCCAGTTTTGTATTTTCCCAAGGGTAAAAGGAGAAATTGGACCCCAAAAGTTATTGTAAAAACTTGTCCTGAGTACACGGATACCCCATATGTTGGGTAAACCCCTGTTTGGGCACACAGGAGAGCTCGGAAGGGAAGGAGCACTGTTTTACTTTTTCAATGCAGAATTGGCTGGAATTGAGATTGGACGCCATGTCGCGTTTGGAGAGCCCTGATGTTCCTAAACAGTGGAAACCCCCCAATTATAACTGAAACCCTAATCCAAACACACCCCTAACCCTAAACTCAATGGTAACCCTAACCACACCCCCCTGACACACCCCTAACCCTAATCCCAACTCTATTCCCAACCGTACATGTAATCCAAACCCTAACCCTAACTTTAGCCAAAACCCTAACCCTAACTTTAGCCCCAACCCTAACTGTAGCCCTAACCCTAGCCCCAACCCTAGCCCTAACCCTAGCCCCAACCCTAACCCTAGCCCTAACCCTAGCCCTAACCCTAGCACTAACCCCAACCTTAACCCTAGCCCTAATGCTAACCCTAGCCCTAACCCTAACCCTAACCCTAGCCCTAACCCTAGCCCTAACCCTAACCCTAGCCCTAACCCTAGCCCTAACCCTAGCCCTAACCCTAATGGGAAAATGGAAATAAATACATTTTTTTAATTTTTCCCTAACTAAGGGGGTGATGAAGGGGGTTTGATTTACTTTTAAACCGGGTTTTTTAGCGGATTTTTATGATTGGCAGCCGTCACACACTAAAAGACGCTTTTTATTGCAAAAAATATTTTTTGCATTACCACATTTTGAGAGCTATAGTTTTTCCATATTTTGGTCCACAGAGTCATGTGAGATCTTGATTTTTGCGGGATGAGTTTACGTTTTTATTGGTAACATTTTCAGGCACGTGACATTTTTTTATCGCTTTTTATTCTGATTTTTGTGAGGCAGAATGACCAAAAGCCAGCTATTTATGAATTTCTTTTGGGGGTGGTGTTTATACCATTCCGCGTTTGGTAAAATGGATAAAGCAGTTTTATTCTTCGGGTCAGTACGATTACAGCGATACCTCATGTATATTTTTTTTATGTTTTGGCGCTTTTATACGTTAAAAACTATTTTATAGAAAAAAGAATTATTTTTGCATCGCTTTATTCTGAAGACTATAACTTTTTTATTTTTTTGCTGATGATGCTGTATTGTGGCTCGTTTTTTGCGGGACAAGATGACATTTTCAGCGGTGCCATGGTTATTTATATCCGTCTTTTTGATCGCGTGTTATTCCACTTTTGTTCGGCGGTATGATAATAAAGCATTGTTTTTTTCCTTGCTGTTTTTTTAACGGTGTTCACTGAAGGGGTTAGCTAGTGGGACTGTTTTATAGGTTGGGTCGTTTCAGATGCGGCAATACTAAATATGTGTACTTTTATTGTTTTTTTTTATTTAGATAAAGGAATGTATTTATTGGAACAATATTTTTTTTTTATTATTATTTATTTAGGAATTTTTTTTCCACACATGTTATTTTTTTTTTTTTACTTTTTTACTTTTCCCCAGGGTGGGATATCACAGTAAAGTGACAGATTGCTGATCTGACACTTTGCTGTGCACGGTGTCAGATCAGCAATCTGACATGCACAGCAGTGAGGCTTTCCGGCGCATGCTCTGAGCAGGTGCTGTGAAGCCACCTTCCTTCAGGACCCGGATGCAGCCCCACAGCCATTTTGGATCTGGGGACTGCAGGGAGGAGATGCTTGGTAGAAGTTGAGCACATCGCCTTGTACCGATCGTCTCAGGGAAGCACGCAGGGAGCCCCCTCCCTGCGCGATGCTTCCCTATACCGCCGGCACACTACGATCATGTTTGATCGCAGTGTGCCGGGGGTTATTGTGCCGGGGCGGTCCGTGACCACTCCTGGCACATAGTGCCGCATGTCAGCTGCGATAGTCATTTATTGAAATGAGTCAATCTGCCAGCCCCATCAAATGAAGCAGTAACTGTATGTCAAAATAAAAAGTCCTGTCCCATGTTGAGTACAGTGCTAGATTCGGATTTGCTGAGCACAGCTTTGATAATGGAAGATCAGGACACCTTTGTAAAGTAAAAGCATTTGAAATGTATTAAATTTATATAAATATATTAGGAATAGAGATCAGTGGATATGATTAAAATGGAGATTAAAATTCACCAAACTTCACAGATTTTACCAAAAATTAGATTTTCAGCAAATTTATATTCTGCAAATCGAATATCTCATTTTTTGTGTGTCTTCAGACCTCAGGGCATAACAAACATGAGAAGTAAAATACAGCTGTGATAAAAGTATTTGCCCCCTTTGTGAGTTCCTATTCTTTTGCATGTTTGTCACAATTAGATCACCAAACAAACACAAAATGCAGACTTTAATGAGGGTCTTTATTATCAAGGGAAAAAGAAACCTAATCCTACAGGGCTCTGTGTGAAAAAAATGAATGCCCCTCAACCAAATAAGTGCCACCCTTAGCAGCAACAAATGCATTCAAGCATTTGCGATAACTGGTATTGAGTCCAGTAATTCAGCCACATTGGAGGGTTTATGAGCATAAATCTCCTTTTTAAGATCATGCCCCAGCATCTCAATCGTATTAAGATCAGGACTTTGATTAGGCCACTCCAAAGTCTTAATATTGTTTTTCTTAATCTATTCAGATGTGGACTTTCTGGTATGTTTTGCATCATTGTCCTGCTACACTTTAGCTTAAGGTCACAAACAGATGACCAGGCATTCTCTTTCAGGATTTTTTGCAGATAGCAGAATTCATGGATCCATTTACCACAGCAAGTCTTTCAAGTTCTGAACAGCAAAACAGCCCCAGACCATCACACTACCACAACCACCATATTTTACTGTTGGTGTGATATTCATTTTCTGAAATGCTGTATTACTTCTACGCCAGGTGTAAGGGGATATAGACCTTCCAAAAAGTTCAAATTTTGTCTAATCTGTCCAGAGTAGTCTCCCAAAGTCTTGGGGACCATCAAGAAGTTTTCTGGCAAAACTGAGAGGAGCCTTTATGTTATTATTGCTCAGCAGTTATTTTTTCTTGGAACTTTGCTATGCAAGCCATTTTTGCCCAGTTTCTTTCTTATGGTGGAGTTGTGAACAATGACCTTAACTGAGGCAAGTCAGGCCTGCAGTTTTTTGGATTTTGTTGTGACTTTCCCGTGACCTCTTGAATAAGTTGATATGGATAATAGCTCTCACTGTGGTTCGCTGGAATCCTAAAGCTTTAGAAATGGCTTTATAACATTTTCAAGACTGACATATCTCAATTAATTTGTTTCTCATTTGTTCCAGAATTTACTTGGATTGCCACATAAGGTCTGTTTTTTGAGACACTTCTGGTCTGCTTCACTATGTCAGGCCGGACATATTTAAGTGATTTCTTGAGAAGATGTGGCAGTATTCAGGTCTGCATGTGGCTTGGGAATTTGAACTCAGCTTTCCAAAGATGTGATAAACCACAGTTAATTTATGTTTTAAGGGTGGGGGCAGTGACTTTTTCACACAGGGCTCTGTAGGTTTGGATTTATTTTTCCCCTAATAATAAGGACTTTCATTTAAAAACTTTATTTTGTGTTTGCTTGTGCTATATTTGTCTAATGTTTAAATTTGTTTGATGATCTGATATTGAAGTGTGACAAACATGCAAAAGAATAGGAAATCAGGGGGCAAACACTTTTTCACACCACTGTAGAAAACATAATATTCTGCCTCCCAGGCCTACTTGAGGTTGCAGTCCCAGGGCAGAGTATGTGTTGCAAAGTTTGCAGCACAAAACATTGCTGTGACCTTACAACGAACATGTGCAGAGATGAGTGAAGTCTCACCCTTAAGCAGGTGACTAGGCCTGTGACATCCCTGTGAATTCACATTTTAAGGTCTTTGACATTGTAACATCACAACGATCACTCTAGGCCAGATCTTCCAGACGCGACTATGCATGGAATGACTCAGTATACTCAAGGTCACCCAGGGACTAGTCATGTCCTGAAGTCCTCTTATTGCTTATCCCCCATATGGGGAAAAATGAACTGCCATTGTGGCTGGAGAGGTGAGTGTTGAGATGTTAGTTTTTGGCCCTGTATTATTCAGCAAATTGGTGGCTAGCTGGCCACTATTTGACTGAATTTGCAGAGTGAACTACAAAAATACACATTCTGAAGAATATGGATTTTTTTTAAATTCAAGTACAATTCAGTTCCACTCATAAGAGTTCTCCCAGCTCTTATTAGGAACACATCTACCGTTATTTTTTTAAATAGACAAGTCCTTTAACTGTTATTCTACATGACTGTGCTGAACAGCACATTTCTCATTAAAAATTATATACTCTGTTATGACTGGTTAAAACCCCAAAAGGGTAGTACGTGACAAATGAGTTCTCTTTTTGCAATTTATTGATTGATATTTTTGTACTATAATGCATGCTTTTTCGCTAAAAATATTTTTGTAATATTATTGAATATTTGCAACTGTTGGCCTTTGCAGCATAAGGTTTACAATACATAATAAGAAGCAGAATGCTTTTGCAGTCAAATCTGTAAGATGACTTCTCTGACAGCTCAGTCTTCAGTGCTTCTATGTACACCTGACCTATCAGCTCAATAATGATCAAATCAAAGTTAATCAACTTTGAAAATATTTAAGTATAGCTCATTCAAAAGAAGACAGGAGCTGCTGGAAATTGAGTCTTTAGAAACTTGTTTTACGCATTTGACAGTAAATGGCATTCTTCAGCTTGGTATGTATTTTGGTACATATAGATGAAGTAACTGCCAATATGATGGCTGTTGTGCTAAGTTAATAGCTTAGTAACATGCATTCGCGCTGTACAGTATTTGCAAAAATGCGAATAATGCTTAAAAAATGTCAGATTTTTCTATGGTATAATGGTGCTGTTTTGTAACATTATTTGAAAGCTCAATTGTTATATATAAATATTGACAACATAAGAATGGCAACTCGCTATAAAGTAACAATGATATAGCAGTATTAGAAATCAGCGAATCCAACAGAATTCCTATTTACAAAAATGTGTAGATTTTATCAGGACTTTTGATATGTAGCAAAGTTATTCTCCACTAATAGAATGTACCCTGTTGTGAATTCCGTTCTCGAACTCCCTCCTGTGGTCATGAATGGTACTTCGGTGAGTTCTGTCCGTGGACTCCCTCTGGTGGCTGTGAGTGGAACTGCTGGTTCTGAGGCTGCTTCCTCAGCTGCCCTCGTTTGCGGCTAGGCTGGCTTCTCTATTTAACTCCACTCAGATTGTTACTTCATGCCAGCTGTCAATGTATCGCTACTGGTTCAGATCTCTCTCGGATCTTTCTGATGACCTGTCTACTTCAGCAGAAGCTAAGTCCCTGCTAGTTCATTTGTTGTTCATTTTGTACTGAATATATTTATTAGTACTTGCTAAGTTCTTGTCCAGCTTGCTAACATGATATTTCCTTGCTAGCTGGAAGCTCTGGGGTGCAGAGTGGCACCTCCGCACCGTGAGTCGGTGCGGGGGTCTTTTTGCACACTCTGCGTGGCTTTTTGTAGTTTTTTGTGCTGACCGCATAGATCCCTTTCCTATCCTCAGTCTATTTAGTAAGTCTGGCCTCCTTTGCTGAAACCTGTTTCTTTCCTGTGTTTGTGACTTTCCTCTTAACTCACAGTCAATATTTGTGGGGGGCTGCCTTTTCCTTTGGGGAATTTCTCTGAGGCAAGGTAAGGCTTTGTTTTCTATCTTTAGGGGTAGTTAGCTCTTAGGCTGTGAAGAGGCATCTAGGGAGAGTTAGGTACGCTCCACGGCTATTTCTAGTGTATGTGATAGGATTAGGGTTTGCGGTCAGCAGGGATCCCACTCCCCAGAGCTTGTCCTGTCATCTAGTTTAACCATCAGGTCATTCCAGGTGCTCCTAACCCCCAGGTCATAACAGTACAGCTGGCCCACAAAGTGTTAATGCATCTCAATAGAGGGATAAGAGAAGTTCTGAGACCATTTTTTTTTCTCTGCAGTGTGTTTTGTCTTTCTTTTCCCCTTAACCTCTGGGTGGTTCAGGACTCAGGTGTAGAGATGGACATTCAAGGTCTGTTCTCTTGTGTTGATCAACTCACTGCAAGGGTACAAAGCATTCAAGATTATGTAGTTCAGAATCCGATCTTAGAGCCTAGAATTCCAATTCCTGATTTGTTTTCTGGGGATAGATCTAAATTTCTGAATTTCAAAAATAATTGTAGACTGTTTCTTGCTTTGAAACCCCGCTCCTCTGGTGACCCCATTCAGCAAGTGAAAATCATTATTTCTTTGTTACGTGGCGACCCTCAAGACTGGGCATTCTCCCTTGCGCCAGGAGATCCTGCATTGCTTAATGTAGATGCGCTTTTTCTGGCGCTTGGATTGCTTTATGATGAACCTAACTCTGTAGATCAGGCAGAGAAAATCTTGCTGGCTTTGTGTCAGGGTCAGGATGAAGTGGAGGTATATTGCCAGAAGTTTAGAAAGTGGTCTGTGCTTACTCAATGGAATGAGTGTGCCCTTGCAGCAATTTTCAGAAAGGGTCTTTCTGAAGCCCTTAAGGATGTTATGGTGGGGTTCCCCACGCCTGCTGGTCTGAATGAATCAATGTCCTTGGCCATTCAGATTGATCGGCGCTTGCGTGAGCGCAAAGTTGTGCACCATTTGGCGGTATCCTCTGAGCAGAGGCCTGAGCCTATGCAATGTGATAGGACTTTGACCAGAGCTGAACGGCAAGAACACAGACGTCAGAATGGGCTGTGTTTTTACTGTGGTGACTCCACTCATGCTATCTCTGATTGTCCTAAGCGCACTGTTGTGATTTTGCTTTTTGCTCCCTCTAGTGGTCATTAGTGAATTGACTCTGGAGCGTCTGTCTTTTTCTTTATCCTCACCTGGGCCGTTAGTTCTGGGGCGTTGCTATATAAGCGCCTTGGACCTTCAGTTCAATGCCTGGCATCGTTGAAATCAGAGCTAATCTGTTGTGCTCTTGTCCTTTGATCCTGGTTCCTGTATTTCAAGCTAAGTCTTCTTCCTTGCTTTTTGCTTTTGTTTTGTTTTGTATTTTTGTCCAGCTTGTTCCAATCTGTATCCTGACCTTTGCTGGAAGCTCTAGGGGGCTGGTGTTCTCCCCCCGGACCGTTAGACGGTTCGGGGGTTCTTGAATCTCCAGCGTGGATTTTTATAGGGTTTTTGTTGACCAGATAAGTTATCTTGCTTTATTCTGCTATTAGTAAGCTGGCCTCTCTTTGCTGAACCTGGTTCATTTCTGTGTTTGTCATTTCCTCTTACCTCACCGTTATTATTTGTGGGGGGCTTGTATCTTGCTTTGGGGTCCCTTTCTCTGGAGGCAAGAGAGGTCTTTGTTTTCTTCTCCTAGGGGTAGTTAGATTCTCCGGCTGGCGCGAGTCATCTAGCGATCACCGTAGGCATGATCCCCGGCTACTTCTAGTGTTGGCGTTAGGAGTAGCTATTTGGTCAACCCAGTTACCACAGCCCTATGAGCAGGATTTTTGTATTTCGCAGACTTACACATTCTTCTGAGACCCTGTCCACTGGGGTCATAACAGTATGCCAGGCCAGTATTAAATGTTTAATGCATTGCAGAAGTGGGATTATAAGAAAGAAAATTTTGAGGTTTTTTTTTTCCTCTCTCATTTTTTTTTTTTTTTTTTCTTTTCCCCTTTACCTCAGAGTGGCTTAAGCTTGCTGCAGACATGAATGTCCAGACCTTGATTACAAGTGTGGACAAGCTTGCCGCTCGTGTGCAGAGTATACAAGATTATGTTACCAGAAATCCTAGGTCTGAACCTAAGATTCCGATTCCTGAACTGTTTTCAGGAGACCGATTTAAGTTTAGGAATTTCAGGAATAATTGTAAATTGTTTTTGTCCCTGAAACCTTGTTCGTCTGGAGACTCTGCTCAACAAGTAAAAATTGTTATTTCATTCTTACGGGGTGACCCTCAAGATTGGGCTTTTTCGTTGGCGCCAGGAGATCCGGCATTGGCCGATATTGATGCGTTTTTTCTGGCGCTCGGTTTACTTTATGAGGAACCCAATCTTGAGATTCAGGCAGAGAAAGCCTTGCTGGCTATGTCTCAGGGCCAGGACGAGGCTGAGGTGTATTGCCAAAAATTTCGGAAATGGTCCGTGCTGACACATTGGAACGAGTGTGCACTGGCCGCTAATTTTATAAATGGCCTTTCTGAGGCCATTAAGAATGTTATGGTGGGTTTTCCCATTTCCACAGGTCTTAATGATACCATGTCCCTGGCTATTCAAATTGACCGGCGGTTGCGGGAGCGCAAAACCGCAAATTCCCTCATGTTGTTGTCTGAACAGACACCTGATTTGATGCAATGTGATAGAATCCTGACTAGAAATGAGAGGAAAATTCATAGACGCCGGAATGGCTTGTGCTACTACTGTGGTGATTCTACACATGTTATCTCAGCATGCTCTAAACGTATATCTAAGGTTGTTAGTCCTGTCACCGTTGGTAATTTGCATCCTAAGTTTATTCTGTCTGTAACTTTGATTTGCTCATTGTCATCTTATCCTGTCATGGCGTTTGTAGATTCAGGTGCTGCCCTGAGTCTTATGGATCTCTCATTTGCTAAGCGCTGTGGTTTTGTTCTTGAGCCATTGGAAAATCCTATCCCTCTTAGGGGTATTGATGCTACGCCATTGGCAGAAAATAAGCCGCAGTATTGGACACAGGTTACCATGTGCATGACTCCTGAACACCGCGAGGTGATACGTTTTCTCGTTCTACATAAAATGCATGATTTGGTTGTTTTGGGGCTGCCATGGTTACAGACCCATAATCCAGTCCTTGACTGGAAGGCTATGTCAGTGTCTAGTTGGGGCTGTCTTGGTATTCATGAGGATTCCCTGCCTGTGTCTATTGCTTCTTCTACGCCTTCGGAAGTTCCGGAGTATTTGTCTGATTATCAGGATGTCTTTAGCGAGTCCAGGTCCAGTGCATTGCCTCCTCATAGGGAATGTGACTGTGCAATAGATTTGATTCCAGGCAGTAAGTTTCCTAAGGGGAGACTGTTTAATCTGTCGGTACCTGAACATACCGCTATGCGTTCATATATCAAGGAGTCTCTGGAGAAAGGACACATCCGTCCGTCTTCTTCCCCTCTTGGTGCGGGATTCTTTTTTGTGGCTAAAAAGGACGGATCTTTGAGGCCTTGTATTGACTATCGGCTTTTAAATAAGATCACTGTCAAGTTTCAGTATCCTTTGCCGCTGTTGTCTGACTTGTTTGCCCGGATTAAGGGTGCCAAGTGGTTTACCAAGATAGACCTTCGTGGTGCGTACAACCTTGTGCGCATTAAGCAAGGGGATGAATGGAAAACCGCATTCAATACGCCCGAAGGTCATTTTGAGTACTTGGTGATGCCTTTTGGGCTCTCTAATGCCCCTTCAGTTTTTCAGTCCTTTATGCATGACATTTTCCGGAACTATCTGGATAAATTTTTGATCATTTATCTGGATGATATTCTGTTTTTTTCTGATAATTGGGACTCGCATGTGGAGCAGGTCAGGATGGTCTTTAAAATTTTGCGTGAAAATTCTTTGTTTGTCAAGGGCTCAAAGTGTCTTTTTGGTGTACAGAAGGTTCCCTTTTTGGGGTTCATTTTTTCCCCTTCTGCTGTGGAGATGGACCCAGTCAAGGTCCGAGCTATTCTTGATTGGACTCAGCCCTCGTCAGTTAAGAGTCTTCAGAAGTTCTTGGGTTTCGCTAACTTCTACCGTCGTTTTATCGCTAACTTTTCTAGCATTGTGAAACCTCTGACGGATATGACCAAGAAGGGCTCCGATGTGGTTAATTGGGCTCCTGCCGCCGTGGAGGCCTTCCAGGAGTTGAAACGTCGGTTTACTTCGGCGCCTGTTTTGTGCCAGCCTGATGTCTCGCTTCCCTTTCAAGTTGAGGTGGATGCTTCAGAGATTGGAGCAGGGGCCGTTTTGTCGCAGAGAGGCCCTGGTTGCTCTGTTATGAGACCTTGCGCCTTTTTCTCTAGGAAGTTTTCACCTGCGGAGCGAAATTATGATGTGGGCAATCGGGAGTTGTTGGCCATGAAATGGGCATTTGAGGAGTGGCGTCATTGGCTCGAGGGTGCTAAGCATCGTGTGGTGGTCTTGACTGATCACAAAAATCTGATGTATCTCGAGTCTGCTAAACGCCTGAATCCTAGACAGGCCCGCTGGTCATTGTTTTTCTCCCGTTTTGACTTTGTTGTCTCGTATTTACCAGGTTCAAAGAATGTGAAGGCCGATGCTCTTTCCAGGAGCTTTGTGCCTGATGCTCCTGGAGTCGCTGAACCTGTTGGTATTCTTAAGGATGGTATTATCTTGTCAGCTATTTCTCCAGATCTGCGACATGTGTTGCAGAGATTTCAGGCTGATAGGCCTGATTCTTGTCCACCTGACAGACTGTTTGTGCCTGATAAGTGGACCAGCAGAGTCATTTCCGAGGTTCATTCCTCGGTGTTGGCAGGTCACCCAGGAATTTTTGGCACCAGAGATCTGGTGGCCAGATCCTTTTGGTGGCCTTCCTTGTCTAGGGATGTGCGGTCATTTGTACAGTCCTGTGGGACTTGTGCTCGAGCTAAGCCTTGCTGTTCTCGTGCCAGTGGGTTGCTCTTGCCCTTGCCTGTCCCTAAGAGACCTTGGACACATATCTCCATGGATTTCATTTCTGATCTTCCGGTGTCTCAAGGCATGTCTGTTATCTGGGTTATGTGTGATCGCTTCTCCAAGATGGTCCATTTGGTTCCTTTGCCTAAGCTGCCTTCCTCCTCCGATCTGGTTCCTGTGTTTTTCCAGAACGTGGTTCGTTTGCACGGCATCCCTGAGAATATTGTGTCAGACAGAGGATCCCAGTTCGTTTCCAGATTCTGGCGATCCTTTTGTAGTAGGATGGGCATTGACTTGTCGTTTTCGTCTGCTTTCCATCCTCAGACTAATGGACAGACGGAGCGAACTAATCAGACTTTGGAGGCTTATCTGAGGTGTTTTGTCTCTGCTGATCAGGACGATTGGGTGACCTTCTTGCCGTTAGCTGAGTTTGCCCTTAATAATCGGGCTAGTTCCGCCACCTTGGTTTCGCCGTTTTTCTGCAACTCTGGTTTCCACCCTCGTTTTTCTTCGGGTCATATGGAGCCTTCTGACTGCCCTGGGGTGGATTCTGTGGTGGATAGGTTGCAGCAGATCTGGAATCTTGTGGTGGACAACTTGAAGTTGTCACAGGAGAGGGCTCAGCGCTTTGCCAACCGCCGCCGCGGTGTGGGTCCCCGACTACGTGTTGGGGATTTGGTGTGGCTTTCTTCCCGCTTTGTTCCTATGAAGGTTTCCTCTCCCAAATTTAAACCTCGTTTTATTGGTCCTTACAAGATATTGGAAATTCTTAATCCTGTGTCCTTTCGCCTGGATCTTCCTGTGTCGTTTGCTATCCACAACGTATTTCATAGGTCCTTGTTGCGGCGGTACGTTGTGCCTGTGGTTCCCTCTGCTGAGCCTCCTGCTCCGGTGTTGGTTGAGGGCGAGTTGGAGTACGTGGTGGAGAAGATCTTGGATTCTCGTCTCTCCAGGCGGAGGCTTCAGTACCTGGTCAAGTGGAAGAGCTATGGTCAGGAAGATAATTCCTGGGTGGTCGCCTCTGATGTTCATGCGGCCGATTTAGTTCGTGCCTTTCACGCCGCTCATCCTGATCGCCCTGGTGGTCGTGGTGAGGGTTCGGTGACCCCTCACTAAGGGGGGGGTACTGTTGTGATTTTGCTTTTTGCTCCCTCTAGTGGTCATTAGTGAATTGACTCTGGAGCGTCTGTCTTTTTCTTTATCCTCACCTGGGCCGTTAGTTCTGGGGCGTTGCTATATAAGCGCCTTGGACCTTCAGTTCAATGCCTGGCATCGTTGAAATCAGAGCTAATCTGTTGTGCTCTTGTCCTTTGATCCTGGTTCCTGTATTTCAAGCTAAGTCTTCTTCCTTGCTTTTTGCTTTTGTTTTGTTTTGTATTTTTGTCCAGCTTGTTCCAATCTGTATCCTGACCTTTGCTGGAAGCTCTAGGGGGCTGGTGTTCTCCCCCCGGACCGTTAGACGGTTCGGGGGTTCTTGAATCTCCAGCGTGGATTTTTATAGGGTTTTTGTTGACCAGATAAGTTATCTTGCTTTATTCTGCTATTAGTAAGCTGGCCTCTCTTTGCTGAACCTGATTCATTTCTGTGTTTGTCATTTCCTCTTACCTCACCGTTATTATTTGTGGGGGGCTTGTATCTTGCTTTGGGGTCCCTTTCTCTGGAGGCAAGAGAGGTCTTTGTTTTCTTCTCCTAGGGGTACTTAGATTCTCTGGCTGGCGCGAGTCATCTAGCGATCACCGTAGGCATGATCCCCGGCTACTTCTAGTGTTGGCGTTAGGAGTAGCTATTTGGTCAACCCAGTTACCACAGCCCTATGAGCAGGATTTTTGTATTTCGCAGACTTACACATTCCTCTGAGACCCTGTCCACTGGGGTCATAACAGCGCACTAAGCGGTTCGCTAGGTCTGTCACCATTGGTACTGTACAGCCTAATTTTTTTTGTCCGTTACTCTGATTTGCTCTTTGTCGTCCTACTCTGTTATGGCATTTGTGGATTCAGGCGCTGCCCTGAATTTGATGGACTTGGAGTTTGCCAGGTGCTGTGTTTTTTTCTTGGAGCCCTTGCAGTATCCTATTCCATTAAGGGGAATTGATGCTATGCCTTTGGCCAAGAATAAACCTCAGTATTGGACTCAGTTGACCATGTGCATGGCTCCTGCACATCAGGAAGATATTTGCTTTTTGGTGTTGCATAATTTGCATGATGTGGTCGTGTTGGGTTTGCCATGGCTACAGGTCCATAATCCAGTATTGGATTGGAAATCAATGTCTGTGTCCAGTTGGGGTTGTCAAGGGGCACATGGTGATGTTCCGTTGTTGTCAATTTCTTCCTCTACTCCTTCTGAAGTCCCTGAGTTTTTGTCGGATTACCGAGATGTATTTGATGAGCCCAAATCCAGTGCCCTACCTCCTCATAGGGATTGCGATTGTGCTATTAATTTGATCCCTGGTAGTAAATTTCCTAAGGGAGGACTTTTCAATTTATCTGTGCCGGAACACGCCGCTATGCGGAGTTATATAAAGGAGTCCTTGGAGAAAGGGCATATTCGCCCGTCGTCGTCACCGTTGGTGCAGGGTTCTTTTTTGTGGCCAAGAAGGATGGTTCTCTGAGACCTTGTATAGATTACCGCCTTCTTAATAAAATCACGGTCAAATTTCAGTACCCTTTACCTCTACTGTCTGATTTGTTTGCTCGGATTAAGGGGGCTAGTTGGTTCACCAAGATAGATCTTCGAGGGGCGTATAATCTTGTGCGTATTAAACAGGGCAATGAATGGAAAACAGCATTTAATATGCCTGAGGGCCATTTTGAGTACCTGGTGATGCCATTCGGGCTTTCTAATGCTCCATCTGTGTTTCAGTCCTTTATGCATGACATCTTCCGAAAGTATTTGGATAGATTCATGATTGTATATTTGGATGATATTTTGGTCTTTTCGGATGATTGGGAGTCTCATGTGAAGCAGGTCAGAATGGTGTTCCAGGTCCTTCATGCTAATTCTTTGTTTGTGAAGGGGTCTAAATGTCTCTTCGGAGTTCAGAAGGTTTCCTTTTTGGGCTTCATTTTTTCCCCTTCTACTATCGAGATGGATCCTGTTAAAGTTCAAGCCATTTTTGATTGGACTCAGCCTACATCTGTGAAAAGCCTTCAGAAATTCCTGGGCTTTGCTAATTTTTACCGTCGCTTCATCGCTAATTTTTCTAGTGTTGTTAAATCGTTGACTGATTTGACCAAGAAAGGTGCTGATGTGGTGAATTGGTCCACTGCGGCCGTTGAGGCTTTTCGGGAGTTGAAACATTGTTTTTCTTCGGCCCCTGTGTTGTGTCAGCCAGATGTTTCGCTCCCTTTTCAGGTCGAGGTTGATGCTTCTGAGATTGGAGCAGGGGCTGTTTTGTCTCAAAGGAGTTCTGATGGCTCTGTGATGAAGCCATGTGCTTTCTTTTCTAGAAAGTTTTCGCCTGCTGAGCGTAATTATGATGTTGGCAATCGGGAGTTGTTGGCTATGAAGTGGGCATTCGAGGAGTGGCGACATTGGCTTGAGGGAGCCAAGCATCGCGTGGTGGTGTTAACAGATCACAAGAATCTGACTTATCTCGAGTCTGCCAAGCGGTTGAATCCTAGACAGGCTCGATGGTCGCTGTTTTTCTCCCGTTTCAATTTTGTGGTTTCATACCTTCCGGGTTCTAAGAATGTGAAGGCCAATGCCCTTTCAAGGAGTTTTGTGCCTGATTCTCCGGGAGTTCCTGAGCCGGCTGGTATTCTCAAAGAGGGGGTAATTTTGTCTGCCATCTCACCTGATTTGCGGCGGGCGCTGCATGAGTTTCAGGCTGATAGACCTGACCGTTGTCCAGCGGAGAAACTGTTTGTCCCTGATAGATGGACTAGTAGAGTTATCTCTGAGGTTCATTGTTCGGTGTTGGCTGGTCATCCTGGGATTTTTGGTACCAGAGATTTGGTGGCTAGGTCCTTTCGGTGGCCTTCCTTGTCACGGGATGTGCGTTCTTTTGTGCAGTCCTGTGGGACTTGTGCTCGGGCCAAGCCCTGCTGTTCTCGTGCCAGTGGGTTACTTTTGCCCTTGCCAGTCCCGAAAAGGCCTTGGACGCATGTTTCCATGGATTTTATTTCAGATCTCCCTGTCTCTCAAAGGATGTCGGTCATCTGGGTGGTTTGTGATCGCTTCTCTAAGATGGTCCATTTGGTACCCTTGCCTAAATTACCCTCCTCCTCTGATTTGGTTCCATTATTTTTCCAGCATGTGGTTCGTTTGCATGGCATTCCGGAGAACATCGTGTCCGACAGAGGTTCCCAGTTTGTTTCAAGGTTTTGGCGGTCCTTTTGTGCTAAGATGGGCATTGATTTGTCTTTTTCTTCGGCTTTCCATCCTCAGACAAATGGCCAAACCGAACAAACTAATCAGACTTTGCAGACCTATCTGAGATGCTTTGTTTCTGCTGATCAGGATGATTGGGTGACCTTCTTGCCATTGGCTGAGTTCGCCCTTAATAATCGGGCCAGTTCGGCTACTTTGGTTTCGCCTTTTTTTTGTAATTCTGGTTTTCATCCTCGTTTTTCTTCAGGGCAGGTTGAGCCTTCGGACTGTCCTGGTGTAGATTCTGTGGTGGACAGGTTGCAGCAAATTTGGACTCATGTAGTGGACAATTTGACATTGTCCCAGGAGAAGGCTCAACATTTCGCCAACCGCCGTCGCCGTGTTGGTCCCCGACTTCGTGTTAGGGATTTGGTTTGGTTGTCGTCTCGTTATGTCCCTATGAAGGTTTCTTCTCCTAAGTTTAAACCTCGTTTCATTGGTCCTTATAAGATTTCTGAAATTCTCAATCCTGTGTCGTTTCGTTTGGCCCTTCCAGCTTCTTTTGCCATTCATAATGTGTTCCATAGGTCGTTGTTGCAGAGATATGTGGCGCCTATGGTTCCCTCCGTTGACCCTCCTGCTCCGGTGTTGGTCGAGGGGGAGTTGGAGTATGTGGTGGAGAAGATTTTAGATTCTCATGTTTCGAGATGGAGACTTCAGTACCTGGTCAAATGGAAGGGCTATGGTCAGGAGGATAATTCCTGGGTTGTTGCCTCCGATGTCCATGCTGCCGATTTGGTTCGTGCCTTTCATTTGGCTCGTCCTGATCGGCCTGGGTGCTCTGGTGAGGGTTCGGTGACCCCTCCTCAAGGAGGGGTACTGTTGTGAATTCCGTTCTCGAACTCCCTCCTGTGGTCATGAATGGTACTTCGGTGAGTTCTGTCCGTGGACTCCCTCTGGTGGCTGTGAGTGGAACTGCTGGTTCTGAGGCTGCTTCCTCAGCTGCCCTCGTTTGCGGCTAGGCTGGCTTCTCTATTTAACTCCACTCAGATCGTTACTTCATGCCAGCTGTCAATGTATCGGTACTGGTTCAGATCTCTCTCGGATCTTTCTGATGACCTGTCTACTTCAGCAGAAGCTAAGTCCCTGCTAGTTCATTTGTTGTTCATTTTGTACTGAATATATTTATTAGTACTTGCTAAGTTCTTGTCCAGCTTGCTAACATGATATTTCCTTGCTAGCTGGAAGCTCTGGGGTGCAGAGTGGCACCTCCGCACCGTGAGTCGGTGCGGGGGTCTTTTTGCACACTCTGCATGGCTTTTTGTAGTTTTTTGTGCTGACCACATAGATCCCTTTCCTATCCTCAGTCTATTTAGTAAGTCTGGCCTCCTTTGCTGAAACCTGTTTCTTTCCTGTGTTTGTGACTTTCCTCTTAACTCACAGTCAATATTTGTGGGGGGCTGCCTTTTCCTTTGGGGAATTTCTCTGAGGCAAGGTAAGGCTTTATTTTCTATCTTTAGGGGTAGTTAGCTCTTAGGCTGTGAAGAGGCATCTAGGGAGAGTTAGGTACGCTCCACGGCTATTTCTAGTGTGTGATAGGATTAGGGTTTGCGGTCAGCAGAGATCCCACTCCCCAGAGCTTGTCCTGTCATCTAGTTTAACCATCAGGTAATTCCAGGTGCTCCTAACCACCAGGTCATAACAGTACCCCATGCTCCAGACCTTCCCCAAAAAACTGATACCTTACTACATCCCCTGCTGCCTCCCCTGCTCACTGCCTGCCTTTCCTGTTACTAGGCGTTAATTTTATGCAATCACAGGCCAGTGTCTTTGCTCTAGAATAGAACTTCTGGTTGTAACCAAAACTTCAGAGGTCACAAAACATTGTGACCTGTAAAACCTGATGTCTTCACTCCAGAACAGGACTTCTCGATAAAACCTTGCTGGCCATTGCACATCAAAATGTCCAGACACCCAAGGCCAGAAATTCTGTTTTGAAGTGATTATACCAGTGGAGGTCTACAGAAAGAAGAGTCACTGAGATCTGGATGGTGGAAAGCAGGCATAGGTGTCAGGACAGGTGAGCTTTTGGGTTTTAATTTTGTATTTTAACCTTTTGCTGGCCCTCTACAGTCCAGCATAATGGTGGCCGCACCATTTTGATGAATTTGAGCTAACTACAAAAAAAATCTGAACTCTGGAATATACACACCTGGTTAAAATTGTTGGTACCCCACGTTTAATGACAGAAAAACCTTCAATGGTCACAGAAATAACTTGAATCTGAAAAATGTAATAATAAATAAAAGATCTATGAAAATGAACAAACGAAAGTCAGACTTTACTTTTCAACCATGCTTCCACAGAATAAAAAATAAATAAAACTCATGAAATAGGCTTGGACAGAAATGATGATACTCTTAACTTCAAATTTTGTTGCACAACCATTTGAGGAAATCACTGCAATCAAGCGATTCCTGTAACTGCCAATGAGACTTCTTCACCTCTCGACAGGTATTTTGGCCCACTCCTCAAGAGCAAACTGCTCCAGTTGTCTCGTAATTGAAGGTTGCCTTTTCCAGTTGGCATGTTTCTGCTCTTTCCAAAGATGCGCTATAGAATTTAGGTCAGGGTTCATAGAAGGCCACTTCAGAATAGTCCAATGTTTTCCTCCTAGCCATTCTTGGGTGCTTATTTGCTGTGTGTTTTGGGACATTGTCCTGTTGCAAGACCTGCGACTGACCTGCGACTGAGACCAAGCTTTCAGACACTGGGCAGCACATTTCTCTCTAGAATCCCTTGATAGTCTTGAGATTTGATTGTACCCCGCACAGATTCTAGACACCTTGTGCCAGGTGCAGAAAAGCAGCCTCAGAACATAGCAGAGCCTCCTCCATGTTTAACAGGAGGACAGTGTTCTTTTCTTGATATGCTTCATTTTTCCATCTGTGAACATAGAGCTGATGTGCCTTGCCAAAAATTTAAATTTTTGTCTCATCTGCCCATAGGACATTCTCCCAGAAGCTTTGTGGCTTGTCAACATGTAGTGTGTCAAATTCCAGTTTGGCTTTTTTAGTTTTTTTTTTCAACAATGGTGTCCTCCTTGGTTATCTCCCATGTGTCAGGACTCTGAACATTTTTTATTACCTTTTTGTGCATTACTGCCCTTTTCCAAGATGGCGTCTTTGGTCTCATGTGCACTGTATCTTCCTGCTATAAAACTCCACTCCAGCCTTCAGTCTGTGCTAGAGTCGTCTGCCTTGCATCCAGCTCCTGACCTCTGGTGACTCCCTGGCTATATACCTGCTCCGATGAATCTGTGTGGTGATCCTGCAACTCTGCTCTGAGTTCCTGCTGCATTCACCAGTTCCAGTAATCCTCCTTCACCTGTTGCTCGTGTTTACTTCCATCTGCATTTGCTGGACATGTAAGCTGTTTCTGCTCTGCAAGAATCTGAGACCATTACCAAAACCTCCCTGGTTGAGCTAAGATATTATTTGAACTGCCTTATAAGCATATCTATCTGTGTTTTGGACTAAGCAAGGACTTATTCGTGTCAAGTATCCTCAAGAATAATTGTGCTTTGTAGACTTTCTGCATGATTGCTTTTTCCTCTGAAGTTTCCTATAGACTGCTGAGCTGCATTTGATATTTGCACCAAATGTTGTGGACTTGAGTTTCTCTCTGCACCTGTTTGAATCACCGTGTGATAATATCGACTTTACCACTTATAAAACTGTGTCCTGTAGTTGTCTTGTTCCACGCAAAGAGTCTCCTGAGTTATCCCCTATAATTATTACAGGATACTCTAGCCTAAAAAAAAGGAGACTGCTGGAACAATGACTGCAGAAAGCAGACTAGAGCAGGTGTTTTCCATAATTAGATCACTGCAAAAAGATGAGGAAGGTCTGCAAAAGAAGTTTGGAAGCTTTGAACACAATCAACAAGTGTTTGGACAGACTTTGCAGGACTTAAGCACCCGCATGGCAGCCCAGGAAAACAAACTTGCTGGCATAGAGTCCCAGTATGGACAGGCTTTTAAGGACATAAGCACACAAATAGCTGCACAAGCGACTTTTCCCTCTGGGCAACCACCACCAGCTAGCCAACCTAAGTTGCCCCCATTCAGATTTAATGGTGATTGCGACAAATTTTGTGGCTTTGTGAATCAATGTATGCTATACTTTGATGTGCATGCTGACCGTTTTCCTAATCCTAGATCCAAAGTATTGTGTGTAATAATGCTGCTGACCGCACGAGCGCTCCCCTGGTCGAATCCGATGATTGAGTCTCGTGACCCACGGTTAAATAACTTGGAAGATTTCTTGGCCGCTATGGCATTAATGTTTGATGATCCTTATCACTGTGGAACTGCTGAATCTGCTTTATTGTCTTTACACCAGGCAAAATGTTCTGTTATTGAGTATGCTACTGAATTCAGGAGATTAGCAGTAGATACCCATTGGGACAGTTATGCACAATTGCCTATTTTTAAAAGGGATCTGTCTAGTATTGTAAAAGATGAACTACCTCGCTCTGAGTCACCACAAGAGCTAGAGACATTTATACAGCATTGTGTGCGCATTGACATTCGCCTTACTGAGCGTAGGCAGGAGAAGTTTGCTTCATATAACCGTATTTCTAACTTTTCCCTTCCTTCCAAAGAGCCTGCAGGCAAAACATCTCAGGAGGTGGAGGAGGTGCCCATGCAAATTGATTCCGTTCAGAGGTGCGAGATCAATGAGCGCCGGGAGCATCGCCTTCATGAAAGTCTATGTTTCTACTGCGGACAGTCTGACCACTTCTTGATCAATTGTCCTAAGTGTCCTGGATGGCCTAACAAGGTGCTAGCAGCAGTAGGGGAGTATGACAACTGTGATGATGAATCTGACATCTCTGAATGTAGCCTGCCTTTAAACGCTGTATTCCATTCACTTTCTATGACTTCACCCCCCAAGGAGCTTAAGGAAAAGAGCTCTCACTGTTCTCTCCCTATTAAGATCCTGTGTTCAGGACAGTGGATTTCCAGTGCAGCTATGATTGACTCTGGTGCAGGTGGCAATTTCATGGATATCGCATTTGCCAAGGAACATGGTATTGAAATTCAGCAAAGAGCCTCTCCAATTACCATGGAAACAGTGGATGGATCACCTTTAATCTCTGGGTCTGTGGATCAGGAGACCGTACCCCTTGAAATTTTGTTGGAGCCTAATCATCAGGAGCAACTTTCTTTCTTGCTAATTTCTTCTCCTCATTTTCCTGTGATTTTAGGCATTCCTTGGTTGTGTTCTCAGAACCCAATTATCAACTTGGAGACCAAGGAGATTATCTTTCCAACAAGGAGCAACTCAGCGTTAACAGAAGCTGTCCCTGTGTCCACGGCTACGGAACCACATGTACAGGTATTTTCTTTACCTCCAGCATATAAAGAGTTCTCTGACATCTGTGACAAGAAGAATGCAGATCAGCTTCCTGCTCACAGGCATTATGACTGTCCCATTGAGTTGCTTCCTGGGGCAGCTATTCCTTTTGGTAACATATACCCTTTGGTGGCACCTGAGATTCAAGCCTTAAAGGAGTATATTAATGAAAATCTGGCCAAAGGCTTCATACGTCCTTCTTCCTCACCAGCAGGGGCACCTATCTTTTTTGTAAAGAAGAAGGGTGGGACCCTGAGACCCTGTGTTGACTTTTAGGTACTCAATAAGGTAACCGTACGAAACCATTACCCTTTGCCTCTGATTCCTGAATTACTGGAAAGAGTCCGCCATGCTAAGGTGTTCTCTAAACTGGATCTTTGTGGGGCTTATAATTTGGTGCGTATTCGTCCAGGGGATGAGTGGAAGACAGCATTCAGATGCCGGTATGGACACTTTGAATCTCTTGTGATGCCATTCGGGCTTTGTAACACCCCTGCAACGTTTCAACACCTTGCTAATGACATTTTCAGAGATTTGTTGGACCAGTTTGTAGTGATATATTTGGACGATATGCTAATCTTTTCTGACTCTCTATAGGAACATGAAGAACATGTCAAAACTGTTTTAAGACGTCTTAAAGAGAACCATCTGTATATTAAGCCGGAGAAATGAGAGTTCCATCGTTCTGAGATACAGTTCTTAGGTTATATCATCTCTCCCCAGGGGCTGAACATGGAATCTGGTAAGATTCAGGCTATCCTTGACTGGCCGTTACCCAAGAACGTTAAGGAGGTCCAACGTTTTATTGGTTTTGCAAATTTCTACAGACGCTTCATTTGAAATTTTTCTGATATTGCCCGTCCCATTACTTCCTTGACAAAGAAGGAAAAGCCCTTTAAGTGGTCATCACAGGCTCAAGAAGCTTTTGATCGGCTTAAGATCTGTTTCACATCACACCGCTGTTGATACACCCAGATCCAACACTTTCTTTCATTGTGGAGGTGGACGCTTCTGATAATGCTTTGGGGGCTATTCTCTCCCAAAGAACTGGAGAGAAGGGTCTGCTACATCCTTGTGCTTTCTTTTCCCATAGACTAACCTCAGCAGAGAAGAATTACGACATGGGAGACAAGGAATTGCTGGCTATTATTGCGGCTTTCAAAGAATGGAGGCATCATCTGCAAGGAGCTGCACAACAGATCATAGTGCTAACTGACCATCACAATTTAGAGTTCCTTAGATCCGCTAGATGTCTTTCTCCTCGTCAGGCTCGTTGGAACTTATTTTTAAATCAATTTAACTTTTGTTATCTCGTACCGTCCAGGTTCTAGTAATGGGAAGGTTCCAAAGAAAAACAAGAAAATCCGCACCAGCAGCTGGTCTAATCAGAGACTCAGGGTAAAGCCGAAAACATGCTGCATACTCCTGCCAGTATAACGGACTCGGGTGCTCCTAGAAAACATTGTAATCCATGTTGCAGTACAAAAATAGAAAAGAGCACTCACCGTCCGAAGTACAATTCAGTCTTTATTGTGGCATATAAAAATTAGCAAGGTCTCACGAGAGAACGGAGGAGTCACCAGACGACGGCCTTTTCGCGCTTGTGCGCTTCTACGGGTCTGAAAACAGACTGGGAGGAGGGGGAACTTGTAGCCACTGACTGTTACACAGTACCCGCCCCTACCCCAGCGTCAGCAGGACTGACTCCGACTTACTAATCAGATAAAATGAACAAACGTTTAAAAACAATCAATATACATAAATAGGTGACTCTAACTCACATAATTATTACTCAAGCCTATGAACTAACTCTCTTATTTCTTTATAAAAATATAGACATATCAGATCTCTCATTGAGGCCCAAAGGACCTGTTGCATTGACTCGTAAAATCCATTTTCCCTCTCTCTGTAAGAGCAATCTATTCAAATCTCCCCCTTGTGGAGGAAGTTTCACCTTTTCTAAGCCGGCAAATCGTAACAGCGCTGCGTTACCTTCATGGTGAGTACGGAAATGGTTAATTAACCGAGGAACTCCTTTGCCTGTGTGAATCGAATTAGAATGTTCTCTGACTCTTACAAAGAGGGGACGAATGGTTTTCCCCACATAATAGAAACCGCAGGGACAAAATAGTGTATAAACTACATGTGTGGTTTTACAAGTTATCAAATCGCGGACTCTGTGACAAACTGGACCTATTTGTATTGTTTTTCCGACTATATGGAGCTTACAGAAGTTACAATGTCCACATTTATAATTACCCTCTGGGGTCCCTGATTCTAACCAGTTGTGTCGCTCAGTAACTACTCTGTTGCGTACTAAAATATCTTTTAAGTTCTTACTTCTTCGGCACGCAAACAGGGGTCCCTGACTGGTGGGTTGTGCAAGGATAGGATCTTTTTCTAAAATGTGCCAGCTTTTTCTTATGGCGGACCTGATGCAATTATCCATGGGGCCAAATTTAAAACTGAAGACAAATCTTTTTGCTACTTTGTTTTTCTTCACCTGTTGTGGAAACTCTTTATTTTTTGTTTCAGCTTTCGTTTTAGCTTTGTCCAATATAGAACTGGGGTAACCTCGCGCTCTAAATCTATTATATAATTCCCTTGATTGTCTCATATAACCTTCTTCTGTACTGTTGACCCTTTTTACCCTTAAGAATTGACTATAGGGAAGGGAGTTTTTTGTATAATGCGGATGTGCACTATTGTAATGTAGAAGAGAATTTGTTGCTGAAGATTTGCGGAACACCTCGGTCTCTATCCTGCCCTCATTGATTCGTAATTTAACATCTAGAAATTCTAGAAATTGTCCGCCAAACACCGACGTTAATCTCATATTCATAGTGTTGACTTGCTCTAGATACATGACAAACTGGTCAAACTCATCCTTTGTCCCATCCCATATAATAAAAGCATCATCCACAAATCTTACAAAGAGTTTTATATTACTCAGGAAGGGGTTCAAATCTGCATATACATACCGATTCTCAAAAACTGCCAAAAACAAGTTTGCTAGGGTACATGCAACGGGCGTACCCATTGCAGTCCCTTCTACTTGGAGAAACCAGGTAGAATCAAATTGAAATGCATCGTGTGTTAACACAAATTGTAAACCATCGCAGATAAAACGTGTGGTGTTGGGATCCGTCGCAGTGCTGGATAACACTTCTCTCACTGCCTCCACTCCTAAACCTTGCAAGTAGCAAAAAGATTTGTCTTCAGTTTTAAATTTGGCCCCATGGATAATTGCATCAGGTCCGCCATAAGAAAAAGCTGGCACATTTTAGAAAAAGATCCTATCCTTGCACAACCCACCAGTCAGGGACCCCTGTTTGCGTGCCGAAGAAGTAAGAACTTAAAAGATATTTTAGTACGCAACAGAGTAGTTACTGAGCGACACAACTGGTTAGAATCAGGGACCCCAGAGGGTAATTATAAATGTGGACATTGTAACTTCTGTAAGCTCCATATAGTCGGAAAAACAATACAAATAGGTCCAGTTTGTCACAGAGTCCGCGATTTGATAACTTGTAAAACCACACATGTAGTTTATACACTATTTTGTCCCTGCGGTTTCTATTATGTGGGGAAAACCATTCGTCCCCTCTTTGTAAGAGTCAGAGAACATTCTAATTCGATTCACACAGGCAAAGGAGTTCCTCGGTTAATTAACCATTTCCGTACTCACCATGAAGGTAACGCAGCGCTGTTACGATTTGCCGGCTTAGAAAAGGTGAAACTTCCTCCACAAGGGGGAGATTTGAATAGATTGCTCTTACAGAGAGAGGGAAAATGGATTTTACGAGTCAATGCAACAGGTCCTTTGGGCCTCAATGAGAGATCTGATATGTCATATTTTTATAAAGAAATAAGAGAGTTAGTTCATAGGCTTGAGTAATAATTATGTGAGTTAGAGTCACCTATTTATGTATATTGATTGTTTTTAAACGTTTGTTCATTTTATCTGATTAGTAAGTCGGAGTCAGTCCTGCTGACGCTGGGGTAGGGGCGGGTACTGTGTAACAGTCAGTGGCTACAAGTTCCCCCTCCTCCCAGTCTGTTTTCAGACCCGTAGAAGCGCACAAGCGCGAAACGGCCGTCGTCTGGTGACTCCTCCGTTCTCCCGTGAGACCTTGCTAATTTTTATATGCCACAATAAAGACTGAATTGTACTTCGGACGGTGAGTGCTCTTTGCTAGTAATGGGAAGGCTGTTGCTTTATCCCGAATCCATGCTGCGGATTCCATACCTAGAGCCCCATCCAAGACCATTCTATCTGATGCCAATTTCATCGGAGTTATCCATGATCAGGACTTGTGGAAGGAGTGCAGGGAGGCCTATGACGGTGATGTATTTCTGGCCAACCCACCTGTGGATATTAATCTTGTCTTTAAGGGTGGCATGTGATTCAGAGATCGACGTATCTACGTCCCTGAGGTCATCCATCTGCAGATCCTCAAGTTGGTACATGACTCCAAGTTGGCTGGTCACAGGGGGGTACAGAAGACACAAGAGTTCCTGAGCTGATTATTCTGGTGGCCAACTTGCCTGAAGGATTCCAAGGACTATGTTCTCTCTTGTGAGGTATGTGCACATTACAACACTCCTCATGTGGCACCTACGGGTCTTCTACAACCATTACCTGTTCCATCCCGCCCTTGGGGGTCTATATCAATGGACTTTATTGTGGAGCTGCCTACATCTGGGGGCATGAATGCAATCATGGTGTAGTTGATCACCTGACTAAAGCTGCTCATTTTGTTCCATGCACCGGCCTCCCCTCAGCTAAAGATACAGTGAACTTGGTTATGCAGAATGTCTTTCGGTTGCATGGGGTTCCGGATGAGATCATCTCTGACCGTGGTGTGCAGTTCACTTCAAGATTCTGGAAGGGGTTTTGCTCTGCACTCAATATTAATGTCTGTCTCTCTTCCTCTTACCATCCCCAGACAAATGGTCAGACTGAGCATACCAACCAGACGCTGGAACAATATCTAAGATGCTATGACAGCCATCTCCAGGATGATTGGTTGGAGTTGCTGCCGTTAGCCGAATTTTCATATAACAATTCTCAGAGTGCCTCCACTAAATTTACACCTTTCTTTGCCCATCTGGGTTATCATCCGTGTATCTTACCTAGGTCTCCAATTAATTCTCCGGTTCCGGCAGTGGAGGAAAGGCTGACTGCGATGAGGCAAAATCTGGAAGTTCTGAAGGAATCCCTGACCACTAGTGTTGAGCGATACCATCCGATACTTGAAAGTATCGGTATCGGATAGTATCGGCCGATACCCAAAAAGTATCGGATATCGCCGATACCGATACCCGATACCAATACAAGTCAATGGGACACCAAGTATCGGAAGGTATCCTGTATGGTTCCCAGGGTCTGAAGGAGAGGAAACTCTCCTTCAGGCCCTGGGATCCATATTAATGTGTAAAATAAAGAATAAAAATAAAAAATATTGATATACTCACCTCTCCGATGCAGCCTGGGCCTTACCGATGTAACCAGCAGCTTCCGTTCCTAAGAATGAGCGCTTGAAAGACCTTAGATGACGTTGCGGCTTGTGATTGGTCGCGTGAGCGGTCACGTGATCTCCGATATCACAAAAGTATCGGATCTCGGTATCGGAATTCCGATACCGCAAATATTGGCCGATACCCGACACTTGCGGTATCGGAATGCTCAACACTACTGACCACAGCTCAAGAACGTTATAAGAGATCGGCTGATAGATTCTGTAAACCTGCACCCATGTTCAAGGTAGGAGATTCCGTGTGGTTAGCAACTAGGAATCTGAAGTTAAACGTTCCTTCACAAAAACATGGACAGAAATTCATTGGCCCTTTCAAGATCAACGGTATTGTGAGCTCTGTGACCTGCCGGCTGAAGCTGCCTAGGACTATGAAGGTACACCCAGTTTTTCATGTATCTTTACTAAAGCCTGTATCTCCTAATACCTTCCAGGGATGTGTTGTGCCACCTCCGCAGCCTGTGGTGATTGATGGGCAAGAACAATTTGTGGTGGAGGAAATTGTTGATTCCATGATTTGCAGGAATTGGCTCCAATATCTGATAAGATGGCAGGGATACACCCCTGAGGAAGACTCTTGGGAACCTGTGGAAAACATCAATGCCCAACAGAAGATTTCTCGTTTTCATCAGAGATTCCCTGAGAAACCAGGTCCAGTATCGTCCTGAGGCTGCTTCTAAGGAGGGAGTAATGTCAGGACTTTGAACATTTTTTATTACCTTTTTGTGCATTACTGCCCTTTTCCAAGATGGTGTCTTTGGTCTCATGTGCACTGTGTCTTCCTGCTATAAAACTCCACCCCAGCCTTCAGTCTGTGCTAGAGTATTCTGCCTGGCATCCAGCTCCTGACCTCTGGTGACTCCCTGGCTATATACCTGCTCCGGTGAACCTGTGTGGTGATCCTGCTACTCTGCTCTGAGTTCCTGCTGCATAGACCAGTTCCAGTAATCCTCCTTCATCTGCTGCTTGTGTTTACTTCCATCTGCATTTGCTAGACATGTAAGCTGTTTCTGCTCTGCAAGAACCTGAGACTATTACCCAGACCTCCCTGGTTGAGCTAAGATATTATTTGAACTGCCTTATAAGCATATCTATCTGTGTTTTGAACTAAGCAAGGACTTGTTCGTGTCAAGTATCCTCAAGAATAATTGTGCTTCATAGATTTTATGCATGATTGCATTTTCCTCTGAAGTTTCCTATAGACTGCTGAGCTGCATTTGATATTTGCACCAAGTGTTGTGGACTTGAGTTTTTCTCCGCACCTGTTTGAATCACCGTGTGATAATATAGACTTAACCACTTAAAAAACTGTGTCCTGTAGTTTTCTTGTTCCACGCATAGAGTCTCTTGAGTTATCCCCTATAATTATTACACCATGAAGTCCACTTTGGCTCATACAACGATGGATGGTGAAATCTGACACTGATGTTCCTTGAGCTTGAAGTTCATCTTTAATGTTTAGAAGTTTTTCTGGGCTCTTTTGCTACCATTCGTATTATCCGTCTCTTTGATTTGTCATCAATTTTCCTCCTGCGTCCAAGTCCGGGGAGGTTGGCTACAGTCCCCTGGATCTTAAATTTCTGAATAATATATGCATTTGTAATCAAAGGAACATCAAGCTGCTTGGAGATGGTCTTATAACTTTTACCTTTAACATGTTTGTCTATAATTTTATTTCTAATCTCCTGAGACAACTCTTTCCTTTGCTTCCTCTGGTCCATGTTGAGTGTGACAAACACCATGTCACCAAACAGCACAGTGAATATCTGTAGCCCTATATACAGGCCCACTCACGGATTTCAAGATTGTAGACACCTGTGATGCTAATTAGTGGACACAACTTTAACATGTCTCTTTTGTCACATTACTTTTAGTGGTACCATCATTTCTGTCCAGGCCTATTTCATGAGTTTTATTTTTGTTTAAATTCTGTGGAAGCATGGTTGAAAAGCAATGTCTGACTTTCATTTCTTAATTTTCATAGATCTTTATTTATTATTACTTTTGTCAGATTCAAATTATTTCTGTGACCATTGTGGGTTTTTCTGTCATTAAACGAGGGGTACCAACAATTTTGATAGTGTGTATGTTTGTTTGTAACATTTGAGTAGAATTCCATTAGAATAAGTTTGCCTAACTCTAACCAGTGCTATTGCACAGAATTTGTTACCTAATTCACCTCATTGAACTGACTGATAATGATGACAGACATGAGAAAAAAAGTTCTTCACTTAACAGTGTAAGAATTTTGAATGTGTTAATGTCATTGCAGTTCATTGACTAAAGCATTGCCATTTTATAATTCTTCTGAGTTTAGCAGAAACCAGTAAATGATCTTTATTGAAACTTAACCTTTATAAAAGTTCAAAATGTTTCACAAACCATATTGCTATTGTATCTGCTTCATTACTTCATATAATGAATATTTCACAGTCGTTGAGGCAGTTAGATTTTAAACATTTTAGGTTTCAAATTTGTTTAATTGTCTAAAAACAGACAATGATATAATTTTATTTCACAAACAGTGATGTTTTTCTCAGTCCATATAGTTTCTAAAATAAAACGGTTTTGTTTTTCGTTGGCATCATGGGCATTTTTTCATGCATGCAAGAGACTGATAGGTGTTATTGCAAACATATGATACTCATGAAAATGTCTATCTTTCATAGTTAGAGATGTCCATATCAAGCAGTCTAATGTTCATGCCAGTAATCTGTTGTTGATGAACAGTTCCTGGGGATGCCATCCACGGTACCAGATTACTGACGTGACCAATGGACCAAGTCATGCGAATCGATTCGCAACAGCTCTACTCAAATCTAGTATTTTATCAATAAATGATTTTAAACTTACTTCTAGCCCTGTTTTACTAAATATATCTGTTACTTAATTTAAAACTTGTGTGTAAATTCAAAATAGTTTTGCATCAAAGTGTCTATATGTCCAATGCTCAGAAGAGTATAGAATCAACATGATTAACTCGGTTACAAATTCTAGTTGTCTGGTTATCTCTGCAAGTTCCCTAACATTCACCATGTTAATCGAAATGTTAAAGCAGGTTTATTTTCATAATAGAATTTTAGTAAAGTGAACAATTAAGGAAATAGTTTAGGTGTAGTATTTGTGTCAGCAGTTTGTATAATTACACAAACAAATTGTATTTTAAAAACCATGGTTAGCACATTACATTTGAAAAGGCTTTGAGGGATCTATGTGACAACAAATATCCAGATGTGACACCATTTTAAAAACTTCATCCCTCAAGGTGCTCAAAACCGCGTTCAATAAGTTTATTAACTCTTTAAGTGCTTCACAAGAATGAAAGACATGTGGAAGGAAAAAATAAAAATGTTTATGGCCCCAAGTTTTTAATTTCTATAAGGGCAACAGGAGAAAATGGAACATAAAATTTGTTGTGCAATTCCTCCTGCGTATGCTGATACCCCATATGGGATGAAAAACCACTGTTTCGGTGCACAGCAGGGCTCAAAAGGGAAGGAGTGCCATGTGACTTTTGGAGCACAAAAATTGCTGGAATAGATATCATAGCAATGTCGTGGTTGCAGAGCCCCTGATGTGCCTAAACAGTGGAAACCTCCCACATGTGATCACACTTTGGAAACTGCACCCAGGTATATTGAGCACCTTGAACCCACAGGTGCTTCACAGAATTTTATAACGTTGAGCCGTGAAAGTGAAAACATACATTTTTCTAGCAAAATTGTTGATTTAGCTTGACATCTTGCATTTGCACTAAGGTAATAGAAGAAAATAGACAACGTTGTTTGTTGTGCAATCTTATACCCCACATGCTGTTGAAAACTATTGATTAGGGACACAACGGGGCTCTGAAGAGAAGGAGCACCAACTGAATTCTGGAGCACAACTTTGGCTGAAATAGATTGCAGATGCCATGTTACATTTCTCACTCTCAAACTCTTTGGTCTTGCCCATGTTGTAGAGGTTAGAGTCTGACTGATTAATTGAGTCTGTGGACAGGAGTCTTTTATAAAGGTGACTATGTAATACAGCTGTCTTTATTGCAGGTAACAAGTTTATTAGGAGTGTCTAACTGGTCTGTAGGAGCCAGAATGCTTAATGGTTGGTAGGGGATCAAATACTTATTTCTCACTGTAAAATGCAAATATATTTATATAATTTAAATAATGTGATATTCTCGATTTTATTTTTGATATTCTATCTCTCAATGTTAAAGTTAACCTACCCTTAAAATTATAGACTGTCATGTCTTTGTTAGTGCGCAAACTTAGAAAATCACCAAGGGATCAAATAATTATTTCCTTCACTGTATATATATACTGTACTCTTACTGTAGAGTTCTGGATCACAGAAAGCACTTCTTCATAACCTTGGCTAGGAATGTGAATAGGGGTCAGCTGTTGAAGTTGACCCTTACTATGAGGGTTAGATAGACCATAAAGATACACAAAAATAATAAGGCAGCATTATATGCACAAACTCTTGTTTTTAATAGTCTTATGATTAATATTGTGTAAAAGTTTGCATCATCAAAAAAACAGGAATACAAACACAAGCTCATTACTAAAAATAACACTAGTAAAGAAAATTCATCAGTCATGAAGATTACAAAAAGGATGTATTGTCTGGTGTTGTGTTATAGAATCTTATTATGTTGTCTGGAAACTTGCTGAGCAGCCACCTTTCAAGATTAGGAGTAGAAGGCAGCATTTTAATTAATGGACACTTTACATGCAAAAAAATGTAATTATTCTTGATGATTAAGACCATTGACATTTATAGTGTATATTATGAGTGTACAAGTTCTGCACTGTAATATCATTATGGCAAGTTATATTTCAAAATGGTTACGTTACATTAATTTCTGTTTTAGATTCAGATGTCTAAGCATGCACATCAGCAGTCCTTTAGGAAATAATTAAACTTGCCACCTCAGAGGTGTAGACTTTTCTATTGGGACAAAGATTTATCAGAGTGAATGTCTCTACTCAGTTTCATAGATTTATAATTGTAACTTGCATTGTGTGGATTTATTTTCTAATTATCATTTATTAGCAAACTTAAATAACATGCATTTTTAGATTATTGCCTTTTGTAAAGGCAAGACAGAAACAAGTATAGATATCCCAGAGACATAAATATGGGTTCACTAGTAGCAATCATTTATTTAAAAAGGATTTAATTTGTTCATTAAAGGACTCAAACAATGGGAATTCTTTTTGAAGCTTCTGTGTTCTTTCATGCACTTAGTAAAAAAAGAAAGATAATAACATTGTTATATACGTTAACCTAAGGGACATCTGGCATAATAGCTGACTCAAATTTCTCTATAGTGCTCAAAACAAAATAATCCACAGAACAAGGGCTCAATGTAATTTCTGTATTGAGAAGACTTTAGTGCTTAGACCATTATCTTATCATTGGGTTCTGTTTTAAACTATGCAAAGGTAAGTAGTTTAAATGAATATCTTTTCTTTACACCAAATTCCTATAAGTAAGGTAGGTAGGGTGTGCAAGGTATTGATTTCATGGCGGTAGCGCCAGGATTCCGTTCCTTGACATAAGTGAACAACATAGGTATGCCCATATGTGCAATGAAATTCAATGCTCATCTCTAGGAGTTTTGGAAGCATGTTAAAAGACCAGGGACACAAGCCCAAAACTCTACTCCACAGAAAAAAAGATTTATATAGATATGCAACTACGAAATAATACCATTATGCCAGGGTCAAACCTATGAATGCTACAATCAAATACCACCAAATCATGGCCTTTACCATTACCACTACATAACAATATTAACAATGCCATCAACGAAGAACAAAAGAAGGCACTCACCGATCTAAAATTCCAAGTATATTGAATCTTCATATATAAAACTTCATGGCCGGGGGAGTGAGGAATCGAGCTCAGGTGAACAGGAGACGACGACGGCCGTTTTGCGCTGTGCTCGCGCTTCTATGGGTCTGCATCCGTCGGGGATTTTTGATTTGCATTTTTTGCTCCCATTCTTTCCAGAGCCATTATGATCTGACATTATGATTCTCCAGAACATGTCTAGGTTCTTTTTTTATCTAAGTGGTAAAAAAAATTCCAATCATTGTTCCAAAAAAAAATTGCGCCATTTTCTGATACCAGTAGCGTCTCTATTTTTCATGATCTCGGGTTGGGTAAGGGCGTATTGTTTGCGCACCGAGCTGACTTTTTAATGATACCATTTTGGTGCAGATGCGATCTTTTTATAGCCCGTTACATTTTAATGCAATTTTGTGGCGACCAAAAAATGAAATTCTGGTGTTTTGACCTTTTTTCTCGCTATGCCATTTAATGATCAGGTTACACCTTTTTTATTGATAGATCGGGCGATTCTGAATGCAGCGATACCAAATATGTGTATATTTGATTTTTTTTTATTGTTTTATTTTGAATGGGGCATAAGGGGGTGATTTGAACATTTATATTTTTAATTTTTTTTATATTTTTAAAAATATCTTTTTTTCTTTCGGCATGCTTCAATAGTCTCCATGGGAGACTAGAAGCTGCCATAACCCGAACGACTCTGCTACATACAGGCGATGATCAGATCAGTTGTATGTAGTAGAATTGCTCATTTGCTATGAACACCATCCACTGGATGGCGCTCATAGCAAACCAGCAGTGACAACTATAGAGGTCTCCAGGTGACCTCTGCTTGTCATGTTAACCCACCGGTGACCCGCAATCATGTGATGGGGTCACCGGTGGGTGGATTTCCAGCAAGATTGCTGGAAATACATGTCAAATGCCACTGACAGTGTTTGACAGCAACATTTAGCGGGTTAATAGCCGCGGGTGGATTGCGATTCTACCCCGGCTATTCCGGGCACATCAGCTGTTGAAAACAGCTGACATGTACCAGGAAAAATGTGGGCTCACTGCTAGAGCCCACATTAAAGGGAGGGAGTCCGACATCAGCATACTATTATGCCCAATGTCAAGAAGGGGTTAAAATGGCACACATCATTAATGAATTTGATGCACAGTCAAAAATGGAATTTTGTTCTGTATTGAACTGTTTCTGTGATTTTTGGATGCCAAAAGTTTCAAGCTTTGCAAAATGGCGAAAAATTGCATGAAAAATCTTGCATGCTCAAATACATACAAAGGGGAAAAACATTTTAAGGCTATGTTCACACTTTGCGGTTTTTGCTGCGGATCCGCAGCGGATTTGACACTGCAGATCCGCAGCAGTTTTCCATGTAGGGTACAGTACAATGTTACCCTATGGAAAACAAAAACCGCTGTGCCCAAATTGTGGAAAATCCCTTAAAAAACGCGCGGAATTGCTGGGGAAAAAAAGAAGGAGCATGTCACTTCTTTCTGCGGATTTCGCAGCGGTTTTCAACATGCACCAATAGGAAAGTGCTGTTGAAAACTCGCAGAGGAATCCGCAGAAGAAACCGCAGGAAAATCCGCAGTGAAAACCGCAGCGGTTTTGCACTGCGGTTTTTCCAAATCCGCAGCAGAAAAATCCGCAGCTAATTCCGCAAAGTGTGAACAAGCCCTAAAAAGTCACAATTGATAAATCACACGAAATAATCTGTATTTTCTAAACTCTGGCAGCAAAAAGGAATAAAAAACAAATCAAGCAGAAATATATAAAATAGATTTCATAGAAGGCACAAATAGAATGATGAATTGTTTGCAAACAAAGAAAATACACAAAACACCCTAGACAAAAGATAGGTGCAAGAGCAATGATGAATTGAGGCCATGGTCACTTTAGCTGAAGATGATGTTGAGGAAAGTGACTGACACTTCTTCTGACTTGTCGTGTCTACCAATGCAGACAGCTCTATGCGCTATTGTCATTGTGCTGATTGCTGTTCAATCACTCTGCTTTCTTTTTGAAACCAAAGAGGTAGCCAGTTTCAAAATTACAGAAAATGGTAGGTAGAATGAGCTGGACTTCATTCGGAAGCTGCTGAACAGAGAGCAAAAGCAGTACGGTGGCTCGGTTGTTAGCATTGCAGCACTGAGGTCTTAGCTTCAAGTTTTACAAAGGACAACATCTGTAAGGAACTTGTACGTGTTTGTATGGGTTTTCCTCCCACACTTGAAGACCTAATTTATATTGTGAGCCCCAATGAGGATAGGGGTGATGATGTCTGTACAGCTTTGTGGAATTAATGGTGCTATATAAGTGACTAGAATAAATAATCATAAACAGCAGATACATTCCAAACCTTTACATTGTACTGTAGGAATATGAGGAATCTGTTTTCTCACAGAAAGTATACAGATGAATGTGTAGATGATAACTGACCAATTAGCTCCAAAACAATTAGAATAGGAAACTCTTATCCCCGTTAATATGAAATGGCTGTGTGTAAGCTCAACTGCTGCTCTATACATTCCCTATGAATGCTGAGCTCTGCATTCGGCTTATTCTGGCAGCTCTATAAAGAATGAATGGCGAGGCGAGAGGCAGACTAGTGTCTTACCTGCCATGCCATTTTGTATTAGGGATATACATTTCCTGTCAGGGATAAAGATTTCTCAGTTTGCGTATAAATGGGAGTCCTAACAGTTGATCAGCATGATATTACCCATCTTGAAAACAGGTGATAATTAGTGATGAGCGAATATACTCATTACTCGAGATTTCTCGAGCACGCTTGCGGGTCCTACGAGTATTTTTTAGTGCTCGGAGATTTAGTTTTGTTGCCGCAGTTGAATGATTTACATCTGTTAGCCAGCATAAGTACATGTAGGGATTCTATAGCAACCAGGCAACCCCCACATGTACTTATGCTGGCTAACAGATGTAAATCATTCAGCTGCGGCAAGAAAAACTTAATCTCTGAGCACTAAAAAATACAAGCATGCTCGAGAAATCTCGAGTAACCAGTATATTCGCTCATCACTAGTGATAACCTTCTGTTTAACTTTAAATTATTAGTCAAAGACTCATTATTCAAGATGCACATGTTCAGGATATTTTGTGTTTTTTTCTCGTTTTTCCACTATAAAAGAGCGATAAAAACGCTTAACAAACGCATGCATATGCATCCCATAATGTATAAAGCATTCAGCAATTTTTGTGCATATGTTACAGTAAAAAAAAATTGTGCATCGTGGTAAAAAACGCAGCATGTTCATTAATTTTGAGGATTTTTTGCGGAGTTACCACTATATTATTGCATTGGGAACCTCCGGAAAAAAATGCAAAAATCCGCAAAAAAACGTGCAAAAACTGCGAGAAAATGCGAAAAATACGCATGTGGATTTCTTGCAGAAAATGTCCGGTTTTGTTCAGGAAATTTCTGCAAGGAATCCTGATGTGTGCACATAGCCTTAAGGGAGTTGGCGAGAAGAAGGAATGAAATCAGTCAGACTATCATAGCCTGTTATAGTCTCTCTCCCCTTGTAAATACTTCAAAACCCCAGTGGGAAGGAAGTATTTATCTTAGCACCAATCTTAAGCTTTATTTAGAATGAAAAAATATCGTGAAGGAGCATTCTTGATCACCAGATTAATGAGCAAAAAAATCATTGTTCTCAGGAGTGCAACTTCCTGTGTAAACTAAAACATAAGCAGCCTATGCCCACTGACCAATCTATTGCTAAGTGTGCATTGCTTATTGAAGTCTTAGTCCTCCTTCACATGTCCATGTTTAAGCACATACAGTTAGGTCCATATATATTTGGACAGAGACAACATTTTTCTCATTTTGGTTATAGACATTACCACAATGAATTTTAAACAAAACAATTCAGATGCAGTTGAAGTTCAGACTTTCAGCTTTCATTTGAGGGTATCCACATTCAAATTGGATGAAGGGTTTAGGAGTTTCAGCTCCTTAACATGTGCCACCCTGTTTTTAAAGAAAATAAACCAGATTATAAAATAATTTCAATATCATATTCATTAGTTAAAAAACCAAATAAAAAATCCAGAGGAATATGAAAAGAATATATAGTATATTAACCAGGGCATAAAAAAGAAGACATAAAACAACTACATCAGTCTATTTCATTATTTAAAGACTTGAGATGTTGTCTTCAAAGACTTTACATTATGTCCAACAACTTTCTCATTCTCAAAGTTGCATATGTTGTTATAAAGAATAAAAATAGATTTTTTTTCCTTACAAGTTTTATGTTTGATTGTTTATCAGATATCTAAAAAAATGCAGATGTTTTGTCTTTTTCCACTAATTCATTGCCTTTTGTTATGATGATGTATCATCAAAATTAAAACAGATTGGCTTTAATTTCACTATGGCATGCTGTGAATAAAGAACTGAAGGATAGCCCCATGAGGCCAGTGCCACTGTCTAACTAGTGCACATCAAAGGAACTTTGCATTCTGTCTTTCCCACTGTGGCATCCTAGAAAGTAAAACCTACATATTGCTGCAATCTCTTTTATAAATCAAAAAGAAATTGTCAGCGGCTGTGAAAATAATGCCACTTAATACAATCAAACATATTAAATGATTTTGAAAATTTGGTGTTGCAAATGTTGTTGATGTTGGAATCAAAGGTTGACAGTTTTATTTATTTTTATGAACATAATTTGATAGTATTATAAATACATAATAAAATAGTCACATTGGCCGACTAGCAGATTGCACATTCTTGTTACACCAGTCTTGACAGAGTACATGGTGCCAAATTCATTTAGAGGCACAGGCTACTCTCTAGTAAGTGGAACGCGTCTCTGTGTGCTGTTCTAGAAATGATATGCCAATTTTTGTTGAAAACTCCTGCAAGTTTGATGAATTTGACTCTTCCTCTTGCTCTTCCTGGCCACTCCTTTTTTTGCAAAGCTAACTCAAAGTGTTGTGAAAACGCAAGAACTTGCCAACTTTTGCACAACTCCTCATTGCTGAAAAATTTTGCAACTTTTCAAAGCTTTTATGCCACTTTTGTGGTTTAAAAACTTTCCTAAATTGGACTATGTTTGAGAACCTTAAAAAGCAATAGATCCAGTGTTTCAAAAATCAGAATATCCAAAAATGTGCTGTGACAGATTTAGACTTATTTTTATATCAATAAATGTGAAGAAGGGGTGCACTAATTGGGAAAATAAAGAACAAAAGAGGTGTGCTCTACCTGGTCTATATATAGCAAGTACATGAAAAAAGGAGAAAGATAGACCAGATGGAGTAGGCACAACCACAAATATATAAATGTCAAAAAAAGATAAATCCTTTATTATCACCTCACAAATTACCATAAAAACATTTAAAACACATAGAAAAAACAACAAAGGGTCACAACCCCACTCATGAATTACAATAGACCCCTAAGCCCCCAGATACTCATGACAAAATATAGATACATAGGCAAACATGTATATACAATTATGTGCTGTACCCCTAAATGCACCCACACAACAATCCATGTGGTGAAAGTATCAAACCCCGACAGACATTCATCTGATAGCAAAAATACAAATGTATATATACACAACCTGACTGTCATCGGGTGATAAACTCATAGCCCAGAGTCATCAGGCTGTCATCAAGAGAATGCCAAGAGTGTACAAAGCAGTCATCAAAGCAAAAGGTGGCTGCTTTGAAGAACCTAGAATATAAGACATATTTTCAGTTGATTCACACTTTTTTGTTAAGTATATAATTCCACATGTGTTAATTCATAGTTTTGATGCCTTCAGTGTGAATGTACAGTTTTCATAGTCATGAAAATACAGAAAAATCTTTAAATGAGAAGGTGGGTCCAAACCTTTGGTCTGTACTATATATATATATATATATATATATATATATATATATATATATATATATATATATATATATATATTTTTTTTTTTTTTTTTCCCTAGGTAACCACTTCAACAATAATCTGATATGAATCAAGTTATGATCTATGGAGATATTACTATTTAGACAGTCAACTAATGACCATCAAGTGTTATCCAATACATTTCATGTTTGATACTGCATTCTGCTGAGCTGTAAACCAGGAACAGTCTTAAAAAGAATGGAGCAATTTCTGATCTAACCCTCATAGTTCACACACTGATGACATGTGATATTGTGCAAGCATGTCACTAAATTACATGTCAAGCAGATTGAATTTGAATTCCAATTAAGTTATGCATGAGTGTTTACTCATGTTTTAGTATGTGCCTAATAGATTTCTGTGCATGTTTACAATACTATATGTTATAAACATTATCACCTATCTACTTGGTAGGAAATGATTGCCAGGTGGGTTCACATTACTGGGACAACTACCAGTTGCAAAAATTCAATGTTTTTTTCCTGGCTACAATGCCTAAGCCAGGAGGAGATGAATTCAGTGACTGGTTTACCATGAGCTGTGCTGTTCCATTCATTGTCTGAGGTACTGAAGAAGATACCCAAGCACTGTGATCAAGGTCACTTTCCAGTGAAGAGGCAAGACACAAACATCCTCACCTTTGCAGTCATCTTTTTTCTTCTTTTTTCCTCATCTATCCAGAACATGGTCCAAAAAGTAAATATGTCAGTAAGTTTTTGCTATGTAATCTGATAGCACCATGATATAGGGGATGAGACCCTGATTCCAGTGATAATAATAATCTTTATTTACATAGCGCCAGCATATTCCGCAGCACTTTACAGTTTAACAATTTCAAACATAACAGTCATAAGTAACAATGTTAACAATACAATATTAAATCAAAATAAGACGACCCTGCTCGTGAGAGCTTACAATCTACAATGAGGTGGGGGAGATACAAAGTACAGGTGTGTATTTACAATGATGTATTTACAATGATGGTCCAGCCGTCTTCAGGTGATGGGGGATAGATGGAAGTAGTGAATGGGCTACACACAAACATAAAATTACTTTGATTAGGGAACGTGATGGGCCGCTCTGAACAAATGTGTTTTGAGCGAGCGCCTAAAACTACGCAAATTGAGGATGGTCCTAATACCTTGGGGTAGAGCATTCCAAAGGGTTGGTGCAGCGTGGGAGAAGTCTTGGAGTCGGGAGTGGGAGGTACGGATTAGTGCAGAGGTTAGTCAAAAGTCATTTGCAGAAAGCAGTGGTCAGTTAGGCCGATAGACAGAAATGAGGGAGGAGACGTAACGGGGTGCCGCACTGTGGAGAGCTTTGTGGGTGAGAACAAGTACTTTGAATTGTATCCTGTAATGAATAGGCAGCCAGTGTAATGACTGACGAAGAGAGGGGACATCTGAATACCGATTAGCTAGATGGACAACCCTGGCTGCTGCATTAAGGATGGACTGGAGAGGGGAAAGTCGAGTGAGTGATTTAATTTACTGGATGTTTTTGCAGTTTCAGTATAATGACTGTTTAATCATCAGGAGAGCATCACTACAGGACAATTGGCCACATGCCTCCTAGTCCAACCACTCCCCCATCATTAATTAGCAGCTTTCTGTCAATATGCAAGGAACAAAGGAAGCTGCCAATCAGGGTTGCCCATCAGAGTTGTGGGCAGCGTTATACAGGGCTCTGCTAGATCAGCAGTAAATTAAACTAGTTTTAACACAACTGCTGCACCCAATAACGTAAATGTTAGATTGCTGGAATCAGGCTCCGAGTCCTTACATTTTGCTATGTAGTATTACATAACTAAAAACTATTGACAGATTGCTATTAACATTTTAAGTGTAAGATGGTGTGGGAGAAAATACAAATGTTTGCAACAATTATTCATTTTTTTGTTAAAACAATATCTTTTACTCAAGATCACTGACATTATAGAACATTTTGTCTAGAGACTTGAGGTTAGCTTTAACAAAGGAGTTCATTTTATGTATAGCACCAACCTTCCCTTAATGATGGAAACACAAGTATATCAAGAGAGACAAAACACATTATTATAGCCTCAGAATAACTGACATGCCATTAAACTTCTTTTTATTGGTTCATTTTAAGCTTGATTAATTGCAATAAAAAGGTTTCCTGCTTGCACAAAGGTTGCTAATTTTGAGAATATATCTGACAAACTACTGGCTAATTGAAGTCGATAGCAATGGACAAGAATAAGATAACATGGCCTGTTGAGTAACAATGTATTATTTGTTTGTCCTGTAATGTGTCACTGGTGGCACATGTTAACTTACATTTAAGATATATTTAGTGACTGGGGCATTTTCTATTTTTTTTGTGATTACTATAAAAAGTGAATTAGAAAAGCTAAGATGTGTTTGAAATTAAAGCCATAAGTTCTGAAAACACTGGACAAGTAGTGTAACATTCACTCCCGGTGATCTAAATAAAGTTAGTTAAAGGGCAAAATGAAATGATATTCTGAATAAAGAAAAATCCCTCTTCTACTTAGTGCCAAGAGATGATTCAACCTTTTTGTAGAATCAAGTTTTAAAAAAAAAAATTCCTAGAATGCAATGACTCTTTTTGCTTATTTTTATAACTTTTCAAATAGAAAGGCTATAAATAAATGATCAATGAAGTCCACAGAAAGCCAGATTGAAGGGTTCCAACTTGTACAGCTTCTGTCTGCAGAGAAGAATAGTAGAGAGGATGAACCAGCTGAGAACTTTTTTTTACTTGGCATCACAGAAATACCAAGAGGTCTAATTGACAAGTCAGAAACAAATAGAAAAATGAAATATGCCAAGTTTCTTGACAATTCCTGCTAAATCAGGTGTTCTTTATTACTCTTTATTTCTGTGGGCAACAAATACTAGAGAGGGATATGTGGAGCCAGACTACATATATTTTTCTCTGTAATTAAATTCAAAACATGTTTTAACTTATTTCTTAAAATGTATTATGTAAAAAACAATATTTTCTGCTATCAGTTTTTCTTGTTTGAATTGACAGATATGTTCACTTTTAACCTTTGTTTTTGTTTATGCAACTTTTTAGGATTCTAATTTGTAAAAAGACATAAGACATAAGTTAGATGTATACCGTATATATTTTTTTAGCACTGGAGTCTGTGAGTAATGAATATCTGATGAATGTCATCTGTTAGAAGCATCCATTACAGCATTGCCTTAAAAAATATAAAATTTGTAAATACATGGTAAACGAATGATTGATGTATGACATCCTTTAAAGTATCTGTTTAAAATAGAGCATAATGATTAAATGGAATCTATTAGCAGGCTTTTGCTTCCTCATCTGAGAGCAGCATGATGTAGGCAAAGAGACCCCGAATACTACGCTGTATCACTTAGTTTCCTGGATGTAGCAGTTGTGAATCAATAAGATTTTTTAGATATAGAATGAAGCAGAGCTGAGAAAGCTAACCCCGCCCACCCCACAGGTAACCCCACCCACACCACAGCTATCCCCACCCACATCAGGCTCTCTATATAAATTGCCTATTGACAGTGATCTGATTATCTTAGGATGGGCCCTGGTCGGAGGACTTGGCATGATGCAGCTAGTCCCAGCCACAATGTTCTAGTGATAAAAAGTTCATTGTATGTAAACAACATAACACAGCCTAATGAGTGACATATCCTCTAATTTAGTGTTTTAACCCCTACCTGATGCTGCCATCAGATGACATAGCAAAAACCTGCTGATAGATTCCCTTTAACTAGAACACAATTTACCTTTTCTTATAATACATAAAGTAGCAGACTAATGGTTTGGTTTCTGTGAGATAATTGATGTGCTTCTTCTGTGGCATAGATAGGACCAGTCTTTCAAAAAGACAGTCTTATGCATTACTGTGACAAGGGAGTGAAATAACTTCTTGTCACAAAAAAACTTTCAAAGCAGCACTGTAACTGGCATGTCTGCATTTAGAGAATTGTAAGGTAACTCATTGAGTTCAATAATGAAATCATATATAATACATTGGCGGGCATACCTGTTTATGCAAAAAAGATGAAATATCTATCTTAGTTTATTAGAAAAAATATATAGGATGTTAGCGCTCTTTCAAATAAAGCATAAAAAGCATCAATTAAATAAACTTTAAAAATAATGTGTTTCAGAGGAAAGCTACCCCTATCACATAAAAGGAGAATACATTTTTTTTTATCTTAGGAATGGGCTCAACCCCAAAATAAAGGATTCAATAAATCTCATTCATCACAATTATCAAACTAGAACTAGTGGCCAGATTTTTTTCTCTACATATTTTTTTTCTCATGAACTAGTATATTAACTAGGGGAAGAATTAGCCTGTGAAATAACATCAGCAGTTCTAAAGGCACCTGTAGCTACCATAAAGAGAAAACTTTGCTACTCCAAAACTTAGTCATACGTCATAAGTCATACGTGGCACTCTGACTTATTATTATTGTCACAAATTTGGTTGTAATATGCATCTTATTTGTATGTTTGTCGACACAGGTAACTGGTTAAAGTAACCCAATGAACTGTTGCAGTCAGATTACGGTGATTTGTATATACGAAGAGTATAATATTTCCTTCTAACATGGGCCCCATAGTATGAAAAATATATATTACTTATATATCAGTAAGCAAATCATTCATGAATAAATGATTAATAACAGTAAAATGTTCTTCAATGATTAATAAAATGGCAAAAAAAGAAAAATTAAAACATGCATACTACTCTGAACTTCGGGGTTCAAAGTCTGAACCCACACACCAACTATACCCTTTCATACACATGTCAATCAGGCATGTCACATGTTAGGTCCTGGCAGTATTACATAGCTAGAACTTAACTCTAACAGCAGCAATCAAAGCTAGCCCCATTTGTTGCTATTCAACTTTTAAGACTCTTCTATGACAATGACATGTAGTTTATTAGATATGGGGGTGGGAGTAAATGTCACAATATGCAAAAACTAAAACTACAAATTACACCCTTTTTCACACTAAAATAGAAGTATGTTTGGTAATAATTACACATCTGTAAAAGTCTTGTCTTTCAAAATATAACATTATTTATCCTATAGAAGAACATTGTAAGAAAAAAATGCCTCATTTGATATACATATTCACAAAAATTAAATAAAAAGGGACCAAAAGTGTTAAAGCACCACTCCAACATTTTTTTTTCTAATTTAAGGCTGGAGTGGTGCTTAAAATCTAAATCTCTTTCTCCTTGTCTTGGAATCACCTTCCAGCATCTTTCTTTGTTGTCACCACAGCTCCTGCTGGTCTCCAGCACTTTGTGGCCTGCTGACTACTCCAGTGTTTCATGGAAAAAGCCAGAAGTCACAGCTCAATCTGGCTCTCGTAGACTTGCATTGAGAACTTGTGACATAACTTCTGACTTTTGGTCAGTCAGAAGTTGAGGTCACAAGATGGCACTGCAGGGCCGGAGTTACACCGAAAAAGTGAAGACACCACAAGGTGAGTATAAGAGCAAGGGCAAGAACTTTAGGTTTAAAGCACTATTCCAGCACTGAAAAAAAACAAACAAAATGATTGATTGGTGCTTTAAGTATATGAAAAAGGAACCACTTAAAACTACAGGTCAACTTACACAACTCCGTTAATGGGGAAGAAAAGGTTATCGGTCTCAAAACCTGGAGACGCAATCATATTTTTAGGTTTTAAATATCTAAAAGCTGTAAAAGTACACTGACATTACAGATATAAAACATCAAAAGTGTATTTTAGCTGTGTTGAAATGAATTAAGCAACTCTAATAAAATTTGAAAGCCTAGACATTTAACTTAGTAATGAGGATAAAAAAAAATCGAAAACAAGACTGTAAAACCATTTTTTACTTAATCTTCCATTTTTTCCTGAATACAAAGCATTTTTAGCCAGTAAAGCAATTCAGAAATATGAAGATTTCTAAGGATTTCTTAGCTATTTAAACAATGGGGATTTAGTTGCTATATCTTGCTTGAGAATATGTAAGTCATATTTATTGCACAGTGTTACTTTTCTATACCACATAAACCATTATATAGCTGTCATGTTCTCAATGGCAAGAGAACATAGCATCAGCATATATAGGAACTAGCTCTTGGAAGATGGGAACTGAGCTGACCATGAACTAAACTTAACACACAACTAGCAGTGGCCGGGTAGCATGCCTACGTTGATTCTAGATGCCCAGCACCAGCCGGAGGACTAAATAATGCTAGCAGAGGAAAATATTAGTCCTAGCTCACCTCTAGAGAAATACCCCGAAAGGAGACAGAGGCCCCCCACATGTATTGGCGGTGAATCAAGATGAAATAACAAACGTAGTATGAAAATAGGTTTAGCAAATTTGAGGTCCACTTACTACATAGCAGAAGACAGAAAGGGCACTTTCATGGTCAGCTGAAAACCCTATCAAAACACCATCCAGAAATTACTTTAAAACTCTGGCATTAACTCATAACACCAGAGTGGCAATTCCTGTTCACAAGAGCTTTCCAGACACAGTAACGAAACTACAGCTGTGAACTGGAACAAAAATGCAAAAACAAACATGGACAAGAGTCCAACTTATCTAGTAGTTGTCTAGGAGCAGGAACAAGCACAGAGAGGCTTCTGATAACATTGTTGACCGGCAAGCAACTAACAGAGCAGCAAGGTTATATAGCGACTCCCACATCTTGATGGGAACAGGTGAACAGAGAAGATGAAAACACCAGTTCAATTCCACCAGTAGCCACCGGGGGAGCCCAGAATCCAAATTCACAACAGTACCCCCCCCTCAAGGAGGGGGCACCGAACCCTCACCAGAACCACCAGGGCGATCAGGATGGGCCCTATGAAAGGCACGAACCAGATCAGAGGCATGAACATCAGATGCATTCACCCAAGAATTATCCTCCTGGCCGTATCCCTTCCACTTGACCAGATACTGGAGTCTCCGTCTGGAAACACGAGAGTCTAAGATTTTCTCCACAACGTACTCCAACTCACCCTCAACCAACACCGGAGCAGGAGGCTCAACGGAAGGCACAACCGGTACCTCATACCTGCGCAATAATGACCGATGAAAAACGTTATGAATAGAAAAGGATGCAGGGAGGTCCAAACGGAAGGAAACAGGGTTAAGAATCTCCAATATCTTATACGGGCCGATGAACCGAGGCTTAAACTTAGGAGAAGAGACCCTCATAGGGACAAAACGAGAAGACAACCACACCAAATCCCCAACACAAAGCCGAGGACCAACACGACGGTGGCGGTTGGCAAAAAGCTGAGTCTTCTCCTGGGACAACCTCAAATTGTCCACCACCTGCCCCCAGATCTGATGCAATCTCTCCACCACAGCATCCACTCCAGGACAATCCGAAGATTCCACCTGACCAGAGGAAAATCGAGGATGAAACCCCGAATTACAGAAAAACGGGGACACCAAAGTGGCAGAGCTGGCCCGATTATTGAGAGCGAACTCTGCCAATGGCAAAAAAGCAACCCAATCATCCTGGTCAGCAGACACAAAACACCTCAGATATGTCTCCAGGGTCTGATTAGTCCGCTCGGTCTGGCCATTCGTCTGAGGATGGAAAGCGGACGAAAAAGACAAATCTATGCCCATCCTAGCACAGAATGCCCGCCAAAATCTAGACACGAATTGGGTCCCTCTGTCAGAAATGATATTCTCAGGAATACCATGCAAACGAACAACATTTTGAAAAAACAGAGGAACCAACTCGGAAGAAGAAGGCAACTTGGGCAGAGGAACCAAATGGACCATCTTAGAGAAACGGTCACACACCACCCAGATGACAGACATCTTCTGAGAAACAGGCAGATCTGAAATAAAATCCATCGAGATGTGCGTCCAAGGCCTCTTAGGAATAGGCAAGGGCAACAATAATCCACTAGCCCGAGAGCAACAAGGCTTGGCCCGAGCACAAACGTCACAAGACTGCACAAAGCCTCGCACATCTCGTGACAGGGAAGGCCACCAGAAGGACCTTGCCACCAAATCCCTGGTACCAAAAATGCCAGGATGACCTGCCAACGCAGAAGAATGAACCTCAGAGATGACTCTACTGGTCCAATCATCAGGAACAAACAGTTTATCAGGTGGGCAACGATCCGGTCTATCCGCCTGAAACTCCTGCAAGGCCCGCCGCAGGTCTGGAGAAACGGCTGACAATACCACTCCATCCTTAAGGATACCTGTGGGCTCAGAGTTACCAGGCGAGTCAGGCTCAAAACTCTTAGAAAGGGCATCCGCCTTAACATTCTTAGAACCCGGTAGGTATGACACCACAAAATTAAACCGAGAGAAAAATAATGACCAGCGCGCCTGTCTAGGATTCAGGCACCTGGCGGTCTCAAGATAAATCAAGTTTTTGTGGTCAGTCAATACCACCACCTGATGTCTGGCCCCCTCAAGCCAATGGCGCCACTCCTCAAAAGCCCACTTCATGGCCAAAAGCTCCCGATTCCCAACATCATAATTCCGCTCAGCGGGCGAAAATTTACGGGAAAAGAAGGCACAAGGCCTCATCACGGAGCAGTCAGAACTTTTCTGCGACAACACTGCCCCAGCTCCGATCTCAGAAGCGTCGACCTCAACCTGAAAAGGTAGAACAACATCAGGCTGACGCAACACAGGGGCAGAGGAAAAACGGCGCTTAAGCTCCCGAAAGGCCTCCACAGCGTCAGAGGACCAATCAGCAACATCAGCACCCTTCTTAGTCAAATCGGTCAATGGCTTAGCAATATCCGAAAAACCAGCAATAAATCGACGATAAAAGTTAGCAAAGCCCAAAAATTTCTGAAGACTCTTAAGAGAAGAGGGCTGCGTCCAATCACAAATAGCTTGAACCTTGACAGGATCCATTTCAATGGAAGAGGGAGAAAAAATATATCCCAAAAAGGAAATCCTCTGTACCCCAAAAACACACTTAGAACCCTTCACACACAAAGAATTAGACCGCAAAACCTGGAAAACCCTCCTGACTTGCTGGACATGAGAGTCCCAGTCATCCGAAAAAATCAGAATATCATCCAGATACACAATCATAAATTTATCCAAATAATCGCGAAAAATATCATGCATAAAGGACTGGAAAACTGACGGAGCATTTGAAAGACCAAAAGGCATCACTAAATACTCAAAGTGGCCCTCGGGCGTATTAAATGCGGTTTTCCACTCATCCCCCTGCCTGATTCGCACCAAATTATACGCCCCACGAAGGTCAATCTTAGAGAACCACTTGGCCCCCTTTATGCGAGCAAACAAATCAGTCAGCAACGGCAATGGATATTGATATTTTACAGTGATTTTATTCAAAAGCCGATAATCGATACATGGTCTCAAAGAGCCGTCTTTTTTTGACACAAAGAAAAAACCGGCTCCTAAGGGAGATGACGATGGACGAATATGTCCCTTTTCCAAGGACTCCTTTATATATTCTCGCATAGCAGCATGTTCAGGCACAGACAGATTAAATAAACGACCCTTTGGGTATTTACTACCCGGGATTAAATCTATGGCACAATCGCACTCTCGGTGCGGAGGTAATGAACCAAGCTTGGATTCTTCAAAGACGTCACAATAGTCAGACAGGAACTCAGGAATTTCAGAGGGAATAGATGATGAAATGGAAACCACAGGTACATCCCCATGAGCCCCCTTACATCCCCAGCTCAACACAGACATAGCTCTCCAGTCGAGGACTGGGTTGTGAGATTGCAGCCAAGGCAATCCTAGCACCAAATCATCATGTAGATTATACAGCACCAGAAAGCGAATAATCTCCTGGTGATCCGGATTAATACGCATAGTTACTTGTGTCCAGTATTGTGGTTTATTATTAGCCAATGGGGTGGAGTCAATCCCCTTCAGAGGAATAAGAGTCTCCAAAGGCTCTAAATCATACCCACAACGTTTGGCAAAGGACCAATCCATAAGACTCAAAGCGGCGCCAGAGTCGACATATGCGTCCGTGGTAATAGATGACAAAGAGCAAATCAGGGTCACAGATAGAATAAACTTAGACGGTAAGGTGCAAATGGAAACAGATTTATCAAGCTTTTTAGTGCGCTTAGAGCATGCTGATATAACATGAGTAGAATCACCACAATAGAAACACAACCCATTTTTCCGTCTAAAATTCTGCCGCTCGCTTCGGGACAGAATTCTATCACACTGCATACTCTCTGGCGACTTCTCAGTGGACACCGCCAGATGGTGCACTGGTTTGCGCTCCCGCAAACGCCTATCGATCTGAATAGCCATTGTCATGGACTCATTCAGACCCGCAGGCACAGGGAACCCCACCATAACATCCTTAATGGCATCAGAGAGACCCTCTCTGAAAGTCGCCGCCAGGGCGCACTCATTCCACTGAGTAAGCACAGACCATTTACGGAATCTTTGACAGTAAATTTCCGCTTCATCTTGCCCCTGAGATAGGGACATCAAAGTTTTTTCTGCCTGAAGCTCCAAATGAGGTTCGTCATAAAGCAACCCCAAGGCCAGAAAAAACGCATCCACATTGAGCAACGCAGGATCCCCTGGTGTCAATGAAAAAGCCCAGTCTTGAGGGTCGCCCCGGAGCAAGGAAATCACAATCCTGACCTGCTGTGCAGGGTCTCCGGCAGAGCGAAATTTCAGGGACAAAAATAATTTGCAATTATTTCGAAAATTCTGAAACCCAGATCTATTCCCCGAGAAAAATTCCGGCAAAGGAATTCTCGGCTCAGATATAGGTGCATGACAAACCAAGTCTTGCAAATTTTGTACCTTCGTGGCGAGATTATTCAAACCTGCAGTTACACTCTGAAGATCCATTACAAACAGGTGGACACAGAGCCATTCAAAGATTAGAAGGAGAAAAAAAAAAAATTCTCAGCAGACTTCTTATTTCTCTCCTTTCTCAGCCAAGGATTTTAACCCTTTAGTGGGCCGGTCAAACTGTCATGTTCTCAATGGCAAGAGAACATAGCATCAGCATATATAGGAACTAGCTCTTGGAAGATGGGAACTGAGCTGACCATGAACTAAACTTAACACACAACTAGCAGTGGCCGGGTAGCATGCCTACGTTGATTCTAGATGCCCAGCACCAGCCGGAGGACTAAATAATGCTAGCAGAGGAAAATATTAGTCCTAGCTCACCTCTAGAGAAATACCCCGAAAGGAGACAGAGGCCCCCCACATGTATTGGCGGTGAATCAAGATGAAATAACAAACGTAGTATGAAAATAGGTTTAGCAAATTTGAGGTCCACTTACTACATAGCAGAAGACAGAAAGGGCACTTTCATGGTCAGCTGAAAACCCTATCAAAACACCATCCAGAAATTACTTTAAAACTCTGGCATTAACTCATAACACCAGAGTGGCAATTCCTGTTCACAAGAGCTTTCCAGACACAGTAACGAAACTACAGCTGTGAACTGGAACAAAAATGCAAAAACAAACATGGACAAGAGTCCAACTTATCTAGTAGTTGTCTAGGAGCAGGAACAAGCACAGAGAGGCTTCTGATAACATTGTTGACCGGCAAGCAACTAACAGAGCAGCAAGGTTATATAGCGACTCCCACATCTTGATGGGAACAGGTGAACAGAGAAGATGAAAACACCAGTTCAATTCCACCAGTAGCCACCGGGGGAGCCCAGAATCCAAATTCACAACATATAGCATAATGATATAGCCTGAACACAGGATTCAACAAGCACTAATGCAAATATAAGTGAAGACTAGACAATAATGGTTGCCGTATATTCTTTTTAAGAGAGTGATTATATTCTCTACTCTACAAGATTGGGATAGCGGAATTAAAATAAAGTACAGTACATGATCCTACAGTATGGTTTATTTTTATACATTGCATAGAAAGCAAAAAATATGTTTGTGAATTCCTACAATACTTGTTTTATAAATGTAAAAGACCCCTTAGACATCCTACATTCTGTAATAACTTTAGTATCTCTTAGCAGACTCTAAGGTCTTGTACATGTATAAATGTAATTATCTAATATTTTATCGGACTTCCTAAGTCAATTTCATCAGTTTTCAGTAAGAAATTAGACATTTAGCTTGATATTCATTTCTCAGATGGATCCCTGCAATTAAATAGGACTGTTTCAGTTATTCAGTGTGGCTAGAATATTTAGTTTAATTAACTTCCGGGAGATAATATATTTTAGAATAACTGCTTAAAATATCTGTCTACAGACCACAAATCATATGCTGCTAATATATACTATTTGGACAATTTACATAGAATTGATTTTTTTGGATATTATTCCTTTCTATTTTGTCTACTACATTTCTTATGCTCAAAAGCCACTTTATTGATACAGCAGTTATTTCTTAAAATTGAGTTTGTTCAATTACATTGATTGAATAATGTATTAAACAATAAAATAATTTTTATTTACATATTTTTCATTAGGGAATGAACCATTCAAGTTATTAATATTTTAGTATTAATATGTTACCTTTACTTGAAAACCATAAAGAATTATAACATTTAGAGCAGGTGCAGAAGAGAGTATTTTCTTTCCTAGTGTGATCTGCTGAAACATCAGATTATATTAGGACCAATGATATTCTCTGGAGCCGTGTACATGTCCAATTTTTTCCTCGAACATATTTTGTCCGAGAAAGAAATCTCTGTATGCCCAACTTTGATCCAATATTTGGATCGCACTAGGCCATGCAGATGAATGAGTGCATTAAAAACACTGGACTGCACTGGGATGACAGAATGGTGATGTGAAACACAGGGAAACATATGCCTGTCTGCACTTGCCATTAAAGAGAACCTGTCAGCAGGGTTTTGTACCTTTAACTGATCTAATCTGTGTTAGATCACTTTAATTCAGATAAAATTCTGAACCCTTGTTTCCCCTTAGAGACCAGGCCAATTTTTTTAAATCTGATCAGTGTCACTTTACATGCCCTGCAATGCTTCAACATATCCCATTGATTTTAAGATTGTTTTTTTTTTAGACACATCATACTTTTTGGTTATGGTAAATTTAGATTGATATGTTTTGCATTTATTTATAAAAATATCAGACAAAAATTTCCAAAAAATTGAAATTTTTCAACTTTGAATTAGTATCCCTTTAATCCAGATGGTCATGCCACATGAAAACATTGATACATAACATTTCCCTCATGCCTGCTTTACATTAAAACCATTTGTAAAATGTTTTATTTTGTTAGCATTTTAGAAGGTTTAAAAATATAGCAGAAATTTTTCATTTTTTTCAAGGAAATTTACAAAACTTATTTTTATATGGACCTGTTCAGTTTTGAAATGACTTTGGGGGTCCTATATAATGGAAACCCTGAAAAGTGATACCATTTAAAAAACCACATCCCTTCACTACACTGTGTGCAGAATTATTAGGCAAGTTGTATTTTGATCACATGATACTTTTTATACATGTTGTCCTACTCCAAGCTGTTCAGGCTTGAAAGCCAACTACCAATTAAGTAAATCAGGTGATGTGCATCTCTGTAATGAGGAGGGGTGTTGTCTAATGACATCAAAGCCCTATATAAGGTGTGCTTAATTATTAGGCAACTTCCTTTCCTTTGGCAAAATGGGTCAGAAGAGAGATTTGACGGCCTCTGAAAAGTCCAAAATTGTGAGATGTCTTGCAGAGGGATGTAGCAGTCTTGAAATTGCCAAACTTTTGAAGCGTGATCACCGAACAATCAAGTGTTTCATGGCAAATAGCCAACAGGGTTGCAAGAAGCATGTTGGGCAAAAAAGGCGCAACATAATTGCCCATGAATTGAGGAAAATCAAGCGTGAAGTTGCCAAGATGCCATTTGCAACCAGTTTTGCCATATTTCAGAGCTGCAGTGTTACTGGAGTAAAAAAAAGCACAAGGTGTGCGATACTCAGGGACATGGCCAAGATAAGGAAGGCTGAAAAATGACCACCTTTGAACAAGAAACATAAGATTAAACATCAAGACTGGGCCAAGAAATATCTTAAGAGTGACTTTTCAAAGGTTTTATGGACTGATGAAATGAGAGTGACTCTTGATGGGCCATATGGATGGGCCAGAGGCTGGATCAGTAAAGGGCAGAGAGCTCCACTCTGACTCAGATGCCAGCAAGGTGGAGGTGGGGTACTGGTATGGGCTGGTATCATCATTGATGAACTTGTGGGACCTTTTTGGGTTGAGGATGGAGTGAAGCTCAACTTTCAGACCTACTGCCATTTTCTGGAAGACAACTTCTTCAAGCAGTGGTACAGGAAGAAGTCGGTATCGTTCAAGAAAAACATGATTTTCATGCAGAACAATGCTCCATCATATGCCTCCAACTACTCCACAGAGTGGCTGGCCAGTAACGGTCTCAAAGAAGAAAAAATAATGACATGGCCCCCTTGTTCACCTGATCTGAACCCCATAGAGAACCTGTGGTCCCTCATAAAATGTGAGATTTACTGGGAGGGAAAACAGTACACTTGTCGGAACAGTGTCTGGGAGGCTGTGGTGGCTGCTGCATGCAATGTTGATCGTAAACAGATCAAGCAACTGACAGAATCTATGGATGGAAGGCTGTTGAGTGTCATCATAAAGAAAGAGGGCTATATTGGTCACTAATATTTTGGGGTTTTGTTTTTGCACGTCAGAAATGTTTATTTCTAAATTTTGTGCAGTTATATTGGTTTACCTGGTGAAAATAAACAAGTGAGATGGGAATATATTTGGTTTTTATTAAGTTGCCTAATAATTCTGCACAGTAATAGTTACCTGCACAAACAGATATCCTCCTAAGATAGCCAAATCTAAAAAAACCCACTCCAACTTCCAAAAATATTAAGCTTTGATATTTGAGTCTTTTGGGTTGATTGAGAACATAGTTGTTGATCAATAATAAAAATAATCCTCTAAAATACAACTTGCCTAATAATTCTGCACACAGTGTACTTCAAAATTGCTTCAGGGTAGTTCATTTACCCTTCAGGTACTTTTCAAGAATTAATGCAAAATGACATGACAGGAATGAAGAAGTTTTCTTTTGCCGCATAAATTTTGATAACTTCTGAACAGGCCGCTATAGCCAGCAGACTTTAAGGCCTTTATTTGGTAATGAACTGCAGTGGCAAACTTCAGGACCACATGATCAAGATCTCAGGGTGCTAATGGGGTTAAAGAGGATGCCTACACGCTCTGTTAACCATCTATATGCTGTTGTCACTATTGACAGCAGCATTTAAGGGGCTAAAATGACCAAATTTGGGCCAACACTGATAGTGGCTGATGCAGCAAGTTGTCAGCTATAGCGTGCAGCTGATAGCTACTGGTTTCTCACCCGTAGGGCGATGCCCAGTCTCTTGTAATGCAGGTCAGTAAAAAGATGTACTGGTGTTATTAAGTAGTTACATTCCTTTATTCAATTCTAGAGTACGGTAATTTTAATTTAAATTTTAATATAAATAAGCCTCAGGGCATGTTAAGTCCTGATGACATTTTGAGAGCTGTATTATGTATCTCCTGCACTGGCACAAGAAATGACAATGCCTACCCAGGATCTTCAAATATTAAAAAACTGAGCAACATCTTTAGAGTATGACTAGTATGAAGAAGTGGAAGCTGTCATGACTAGTGTTGAGCGATACCGTCCGATACTTGAAAGTATCGGTATCGGAAAGTATCGGCGGATACCGGCAAAGTATCGGATCCAATCCGATACCGATACCCGATACCAATACAAGTCAATGGGACTCATGTATCGGACGGTATTCCTGATGGTTCCCAGGGTCTGAAGGAGAGGAAACTCTCCTTCAGGCCCTGGGAACCATATTAATGTGTAAAATAAAGAATTAAAATAAAAAATATTGCTATACTCACCTGTCCGACGCAGCCTGGACCTCAGCGAGGGAACTGGCAGCGTTGTTTGTTTAAAATTCGTGCTTTTACTTGGTTACGTGAAGTCCCGGCTTGTGATTGGTCAGGGCGGCCATGTTGCCGGGACGCGGACCAATCACAGCAAGCCGTGACGAAATGACGTCACGGCTTGCTGTGATTGGTCCGCGTCCCGGCAACATGGCCGCCATTAACCAATCACAAGCCGTGACGTCACGGGAGGCTGGACATGCGCGTATTTTGAAAAGCGCGCGTGTCCAGCCTCCAGTGACGTCCCGGCTTATGATTGGTCACGGCGCCATGTTGCCGGGACGCGGACCAATCACAGCAAGCCGTGACGAAATTACGTCACGGCTTGCTGTGATTGGTCCGCGTCCCGGCAACATGGCCGCCATTAACCAATCACAAGCCGTGACGTCACGGGAGGCTGGACATGCGCATATTTTGAAAAGCGCGCGTGTCCAGCCTCCAGTGACGTCCCGGCTTGTGATTGGTTAATGGCGGCCATGTTGCCGGGACGTCACTGGAGGCTGGACACGCGCGCTTTTCAAAATACGCGCATGTCCAGCCTCCTGTGACGTCACGGCTTGTGATTGGTTAATGACGGCCATGTTGCCGGGACGCGGACCAATCACAGCAAGCCGTGACGTAATTTCGTCACGGCTTGCTGTGATTGGTCCGCGTCCCGGCAAAATGGCCGCCCTGACCAATCACAAGCCGGGACTTCACGTAACCAAGTAAAAGCGCAAAATTTAAACAAACAACGCTGCCGGTTCCCTCGCTGAAGTCCAGGCTGCGTCGGACAGGTGAGTATAGCAATATTTTTTATTTTAATTCTCTCTTTTACACATTATTACATTAATGTTGTTGCGATACCCGATACCCGATACCACAAAAGTATCGGATCTCGGTATCGGAAATTCCGATACAGCAAGTATCGGCCGATACCCGATACTTGCAGTATCGGAATGCTCAACACTAGTCATGACTTTTTAATATAACCAAGAAGTGCCATAACATGTAAGCATTACATTTAATATTTGTAGCATACTTCTTCTGATTGAATACACCTACCATGAGCCTAAGGCATTTTTAATTAAATCTGAATCTTGTCTGTCCTTAATATTGTAGGCTTTCAGCCTCAGAGAGGAATATAAGTCTTGGGGTCTCAGAAAATGGATACACCTTGTTGCTGGTGGTTGGGGTTTCACAAATTGGCAAATTTATGTGCCAAACACCTTAGTTTTTTAACAAGTTTTCTATAGCAGTAATGCCATCAGAATTTCATATATAAAATGTTTGCATATCATAGCATTTCAGAGTGCAGCTGTATTTTCTTGGATATACGCAGTATCTTCGGCCGGTAGGATGGTCACTCAAACAAGAGTGGGTAGTTATTCAGTGACCAGATGATGGTAAAGAAAGAGGTATGAGAGCTGTTAGTGTAACACCAAGCTTCCTGTAAGCTCATTTATATAAAAATTGGAAAAGTGAGGTACGTAATCGATCTGCATTACAGCAACCTAACAGACATCAGTTGGGGATGCTAAAACTTGCTGATAGGTTCCCTTTAAACTGGAAATTCAACTTTAGAATTTTTTTCTTTGCTATTATGATTTTACTCACCTCCATGACATTTCCTTATGCCAACAAGCAGCATGATTACATATTTATATTCAGGACCACCATACATTGGGGGAAATAAGTATTTGATACATTGCTGATTTTATAAGTTTCCCACCTGCAAGGAATGGCGAGGTCTGTAATTTTTTTTTATCATAGGAACATTTTAATTGTGAGAGACTAAATCTTTAAAAAATCCACAAAATCATATTGCATGATTTTTGCATAATTAATTTGTATTTTATCACATGAAATAAGTATTTGATACAATAGAAAACAGAACTTAATATTTGTTTCAGAAACCTATTTGCAGTTAGAGAGGTTAGAAGTTTCCTGTAGTTCTTGACCAAGTTTGCACACACTACAGGGATTTTGACCCACAACTTCATACAGATCTTCTCCAGATATTTCAGGTTTCAGGGCTGTCGCTAGGCAGCATTGAGTTTCAGTTGCCTCCAAAGATTTTCTATTGGGATCAGGTCTGGAGACTGGCTAGGCATCTCCAGGAACTTGAAATGCTTATTATGGAGCCACTCCTTAGTTGTCTTGGTGTGTGCTTCAGGTTCTTGTCATGCACTTTACATGTAAAAAGGGTATACATAATAAAAACAAGTACAATAATAATGAAAAATACATGTCACCAATTGGTACAGAAGAATAGAGGACCTTGCCCATGTGGATCACAGTCTATAAGTGTTGGGTGAGGATACAATAGGTGAGGTTAGGGCTGATTGTGTAGCAGTATAGTGGAGTAAGAGTAACTTGCCCTAATGGTGGCCCTGCATAGAGCTCCTGTTAGGGGCACTGGTAAAGCAGGGGCTAGGTGAATGGGTAAAAGGTTAGAAAAGTTGCGGAAGTTTGTGATAGATCTTGGATAGGAGGTCAAAGTGACTGTGGGGATATGATTAGGAGATAGATCGTGGATAGGAGGTAAGTTGTGTCAAACATACCAGATACAATCAGCAGATACAAAGAATATTAGATATTGGAAAAGCTGGGTAGCATATTCTAACATACTCGAGGGAAGAGTAGACAAGTAGATATGATGATTAGATGATGAATAGAGAATGGTGGTCATAGGTGACCTGTTGCATTCCACATACATCATATTAAATTCTGGTCCTATTCATTATAGTACATTTATACAATGAACTTACAGCGGCTTGCAAAAGTATTCACACCCATCCCTTGACATTTTACTTGTTTTGTTACCTCACAACTTAGAATTTTGCTGCTTTATTTTAGAGCTTGCATCAGTTCATATGAAGAACATGTCTACAACTGTGAACATTTCGTTTTTTTTTTATTGTGAAACAAACAACAAAATAGCTGAAAACTTCAGTGTGCATAATTGTTCACTCCCCTACAGTCAGTACTTTGTAGACCCTCCTTTTGGGGCAATTATAGCTGCAAGTTGTTTTAAATATGTCTATATGAGCTTTCCACATCTTGTGCAAGTTGTTTTAAATATGTCTATATGAGCTTTCCACATCTTGCCACTGGGACTCATGCCCATTCCTCAAGACAAAACTGCTCCAGCTCCTTCAATTAAGATGGTTTCCTCTGGTGAACAACAATCTTCCAGTCTGACCACAGATACTCAATTGGATTAAGGTATGGACTTTGACAAGGCTACTCCAAAACATTCACACATTTCCACTTAAACTACTTGAGGGTTGCTTTAACAGTTTGCTTTACATCATTTTCTTGACAGATGGTGAACCTCTGCCCAGTCTCAAATCACTGACAGACTGAAACAGGTTTTGCTGAAGAATATCCTTGTATTTGGCAGCATCAATCTTCCACTCAAATCAGACCATTTTCCATGACCCTGCTGCCAAAAACCATCCCTACAGCATGATGCTGCCACCCCCATGTTTCACTGTTCATGGGGTGAAGAGTTATATTGGGTTGGCGTCAGACATACCTTGGTTGTCAAAAAGTTCAATTTTGGCATCATCTGACCACAGCACCTTCCTCCATACATTTGGGGTGTTTCCCACATGACTTTTGACAAACTCAATATGGCCTTACAATTTTTGTTTGTAAGTAAAAACTTTTTTCTTGCCCACACTTTGCCCATAAATGCCACCTTTATAGAGTGCACTGTATGTTGTGGTCGTATGGACAGATACTCAAGTCTCTGCTTGGGAACTCTGCAGCTCCTTCAGTATTACCTTTGTCTCTGTGCTGCCTTTCTGATAAATAACCTCCTTGCCCAGGGCTGAGAGTTTTGGTGGGTGACCCTCTCTTGGCAGGTTAGTTGTGGTACCATATTTTTTTCCGTTTGATGATAATGAATTTGATGGTGCTCCAGAGGAACATCAGAGATTAGGACATTTTTTTTATAACCCAACCCTGACTTGCACTTCTCAACAAGTTTTTCCATGACTTGTTTGGAGATGTCCTTAGTCTTTATGGTGTTGTTTGGTTAGTATTGCCTCTTGCTTAATGCTGTGACCGCCTCTATGGTCTTTCAGAAAAGGTGTGTATATAATGACAGACCATGTGACACTTATATTGCACACAAGTAGATTTATGCCTATATATTTACCTCACTTCACCAACTTAGACTGTTTAGTAATGCTGCATCACACACAGAACGGATTACAAAAATATTTAAACACAGGATATAATGTAACAAAATAAGTAAAAAGCCAAGGGGCTGAATACCTTTGCAAGTCTCTGCTTTTGCCACACTGAATATAAATGTATTTTCAGCATTTAAAAAGTACTATTTAAACAACACACCACCATTTTTTTTGTGCAGTTTATAACACATAAATGAGGTACAACACTCACATTTTTGCACCTGTGTTTGATTCTGTGACACCTGTCTCAGCTTCTAATTGTTTATCTTCCGATATTGCTGTATTTTGAGTGAAACTGATAGCATAACCCTTTTGGCATCTCAGCCAGTTTTGGCCTTTATGACAAACCATTATTTTTTAACATTTTATTGTCATACTTCAAAAACCAGGTGACATTTTTCAGCTAAATAGTCATATAAACACTTTTTCTTTGGAGCAAGAGTTGTGTTTGTCAGTAGAATCATTGTGGTGCACATCTAACTTATTAATAATCCTTTAATACCTCTTTACTGAGAGGAATATAATCAAATAGCATTTCTACCACTGATTTTTGGTGTTTTAAATTTTATACTATTCACATTATTGCACAAGTGAAGTATAATCTTTAAATCTTTATTCTGAACGTCAGCACAATACAGTATATAAATGCCATCTCTATATAGTTTTTTTATGTTTAACCACTATGTATAATACACATGTTAAAAAAAATCACTTATTTTGGAATTGCTGTATTTTGAGAGTCCTCAGGTTTTCAGTTTTTCATCAGCAGAGTTGCATAAAGCTTATGTTTTGTATAATAAGCTACAGATTTTATTGGTTCCATTTTGTGTTACATGCAACTTTTTGATCACTTACTATTAAACTCTTTGGTGCTCAAAATGAAAAAAAGCATTATTTCTAAATCTGCTATCCTTTTTTTAAAAAAACACCATTGACAGGTATAACAGAGATTATCTTAAATCATAGGGTTGAAAAGATCATGACATTAAAAAAAATGTATGTATGTATGTTATTTACTGTATTTGGGTACATATGACTTTTTGATCAATTCTTCACTTATTTGTGTTAGAAAGAAGCAATCCCCAAAAAACAATGCATCTTTTTTTTTAATTATTATTTTTTTATGAATTTTATCTGGTTGTAAAAATGTTATGTTATTAATTTTACTCTTCTGGTCAATATGATTATAGTGCTACCAAATTTATATTGTTATTTGATGTTTCACTACTTTTGCATAAGAGAATGCTTTTTTAAAATATATAAATACAGAATATGTTTCTTGTCCTATTGTGAGAACCATAACTTTTTCATTTTTCTGAGAACAGATCTGTTTTAGACTTTGATTTTTGTGTAGCAAGCTGAAGTTTTATTGGTACTATTTTATGGTAAACATGATTTTTTTATCACTTTTTATTTCATGTTTTGTGTTGAAAGATGAACAGAAACAGCAAGATGGCATAGCATTTCATATCTTTTTATGGCATTCTTTATGCCCGATAAATAATAACACATTTTTAGTACAGTTTGTTAGGAAAATGGTATTGTGTAAGTGTCATTGATGCTGGAGTTTAGGTTATTTTTACAAATGAATAATGATGGTCAGATGAGGCAAGATTCAAAATCACCAGTTCTGGGTATTTTCCTGGGAAATTTTCCTTGGAAAATTAAAAGACCTTACTATGGACTGGGATCTCTTGTGATCCCAGAGCATTTTAACTGTAAAAAATAAATGCCATAGTTAGGCCTCCTTGTTTCCATAGTACTCTGTTGCAATTGTCGCCCTGCGGATAGTGTTGAGGAGGTGCCCATGAACTGAAAGAGGAAGTGATCTCCCTCTGTCAAACTCCTCACTTGCCAATTCCACTATTAACAGTGGCATTTGAGGAGCTCAAGTGTATGATCATAACTAGTCACAGCACAAGTAGTTGGAGCTTAGCTTTGCAAAATAGATAGCTTTTAAATCAACATATGTCCAAAAGGTACTTAGGGGCACTTCATCCAAATGCAACCACAAAATCCCACATCATTAAATGTTTGGGACAAGGAAGAGATCCCACACAAATTATTAAAATCAATATTTTTATTCAAGCCAAAAAGGACAATAAACAACAATAAAAAAGCAAAATGCCTTCAAGGAGACGCCAGAATATTAATCAATAAATTCCCCACACATAAACAATGGTCCAAAGCAAAATTGCCTTATCATCAAACAGTTTGTTAGTGTATATTGCTGTTTACACATATTTATATAGGAACTTTTTTTTAGCAATAAAAGCCATTCAAAAATACCTAATACCTATTCTACATCTTCATATAATGTGACCAGACTCGATATCTCCAAATGTAGGATTATATTAACACTAATAATCCTGTGTTATATTTAACAAACAGGAAAAATGAGACATATCCTTATAAATCACTACATAGTCTCCATAAATACAAGCCAATAATTATTATTGTAATTATCAATCTTCATTTTTTACTATACCACCCTAAATGAATACTGTGTACCAGGGAAGGTTATTGGCTTGTATTTATGGAGACTATGTAGTGATTTATAAGGATAGGTCTAATTTTTCCTGTTTGTTAAATATAACACAGGATTATTAGTGTTAATATAATCCTCCATTTGGAGATATCGTGTCTGGTCACATTATATGAAGATGTAGAATAGGTATTGGGCATTTTTGAATGGCTTTTATTGCTTAAAAAAGTTCCTATATAGTTATGTGTTAACAGCAATATACACTTACAAATTGTTTGATGATAAGGCAATTTTGCTTCGGACTATTGTTTATGTGTGGGGAATTTTCTGATTAATATTCTGGCATCTCCTAGAAGGCATTTTGCTTTCTTATTGTTGTTTATTATCCTTTTTGGCTTGAATAAAAATATTGATTTTAATAATTTGTGTGGGATCTCTTCTTTGTCCCAAACATTTAATGATGTGGGATTTTGTGGTTGAAAATAGATAGCTTTTGCTGTACACGATAAGAGCACGATGTCTGTGACATACAGTACAGACCAAAAGTTTGTTCACACCTTCTCATTTAAAGATTTTTCTGTATTTTCATGACTAATGAAAATGAGTCATGAAAATTGTACATTCACACTGAAGGCATCAAAACTATGAATTAACACATGTGGAATTATATACTTAACAAAAAAGTGTGAAATAGTGTTGAGCATTCCGATACTGCAAGTATCGGGTATCGGCCGATACTTGCTGTATCGGAATTCCGATACCGAGATCCGATATTTTTGTGATATCGGGTATCGGTATCGAAACAACATTAATGTAAAAATGTGTAAAAGAGAGAATTAAAATAAAAAATATTGCTATACTCACCTCTCCGACGCAGCCTGCACCTTACCGAGGGAAGCGGCAGCGTTCTTTGTTTAAAATTCGCGCTTTTCTTTCCTTTACGTGAGTCCTGGCTTGTGATTGGTTGCGTGCCGCCCATGTGACCGGGACGCAACCAATCACAGCAAGCCGTGACGTAATTTCAGGTCCTTCAGGATTTTAAAATTACGTTCCGGCGTTGTGATTGGTTGCGTCGCAGTCACATGGGCGACGCAACCAATCACAGCAAGCCGTGACGTAATTTCAGGTCCTTAAGGATTTTAAAATTACGTCCCGGCTTTGTGATTGGTTGCGTCGCAGTCACATGAGAGACGCAACCAATCACAAGCCGTGACGTCGCGGGAGGCTGGACACGCGCGCATTTTAAAATGGGCGCATGTCCAGCCTCCCGTGACGTCCCGGCTTGTGATTGGTTGCGCCGCGATCAACCAATCACAAGCCGGGAGGCTGGACACGCGCGCATTTTAAAATTTTAAAATGCGCGCGTGTCCAGCCTCCCGGCTTGTGATTGGTTGACCGCGGCGCAACCAATCACAAGCCGGGACGTCACGGGAGGCTGGACACGCGCCCATTTTAAAATTTTAAAATGCGCGCGTGTCCAGCCTCCCGGCTTGTGATTGGTTGACCGCGGCGCACAAAATGAGTGAGGATGAACTAAACCAAACAAGGGGAAACTGCCAATGTTGTCAAAACATCAATTATTGCATAATAAGTTTGGTCGAATTTGCAGGATGTGTCTCACATTTCCATGTATCACCTCTCAGCTGATGTATTATACAAGCCTCCCGGCTTGTGATTGGTTGACCGCGGCGCAACCAATCACAAGCCGGGACGTCACGGGAGGCTGGACACGCGCCCATTTTAAAAAGCGCGCGTGTCCAGCCTCCCGTGACGTCACGGCTTGTGATTGGTTAATGGCGGCCATGTTGCCGGGACGCGGACCAATCACAGCAAGCCGTGACGTAATTTCGTCATGGCTTGCTGTGATTGGTCCGCGTCCCAGCAACATGGCCGCCCTGACCAATCACAAGCCGGGACGTCACTGGAGGCTGGACACGCGCGCTTTTTAAAAAGCGCGCGTGTCCAGCCTCCCGTGACGTCACGGCTTGTGATTGGTTAATGGCGGCCATGTTGCCGGGACGCGGACCAATCACAGCAAGCCGTGACGTAATTTCGTCACGGCTTGCTGTGATTGGTCCGCGTCCCGGCAACATGGCCGCCCTGACCAATCACAAGCCGGGACTTCACGTAACCAAGTAAAAGCGCAAATTTTAAACAAACAACGCTGCCGGTTCCCTCGCTGAGGTCCAGGCTGCGTCGGACAGGTGAGTATAGCGATATTTTTTATTTTAATTCTTTCTTTTACACATTTATATGGATCCCAGGGCCTGAAGGAGAGTTTCCTCTCCTTCAGACCCTGGGAACCATCAGGAATACCGTCCGATACTTGAGTCCCATTGACTTGTATTGGTATCGGGTATCGGTATCGGATTGGATCCGATACTTTGCCGGTATCGGCTGATACTTTCTGATACCGATACTTTCAAGTATCGGACGGTATCGCTCAACACTAGTGTGAAACAACTGAAATTATTTCTTATAACCTAGGTTCTCCAAAGTAACCACCTTTTGCTTTGATGACTGCTTTGCACACTCTTGGCATTCTCTTGATGAGCTTCAAGAGGTAGTCACCGGGAATGGTTTTCACTTCACAGGTGTGCCCTGTCAGGTTTAATAAGTGGGATTTCTTGCCTTATAAATAGTGTTGGGACCATCAGTTGTGTTGTGCAGAAGTCTGGTGGATACACAGCTGATAGTCCTACTGAATAGACTGTTAGAATTTGTATTATGGCAAGAAAAAAACAGCTAAGTAAAGAAAAACAAGTGGCCATCGTTACTTTAAGAAATGAAGGTCAGTCAGTCTGAAAAATTGGGAAAACTTTGAAAGTGTCCCAAAGTGCAGTGGCAAAAACCATCAAGCGCTACAAAGAAACTGGCTCACATGAGGACCGCCCCAGGAAAGGAAGACCAAGAGTCACCTCTGCTTCTGAGGATAAGTTTATTCGAGTCACCAACCTCAGAAATCGCAGGTTAACAGCAGCTCAGATCAGAGACCAGGTCAATGCCACACAGAGTTCTAGCAGCAGACACATCTATACAACAACTGTTAAGAGGAGACTTTGTGTTGCAGGCCTTCATGGTAAAATAGCTGCTAGGAAACCACTGCTAAGGACAGGCAACAAGCAGAAGAGACTTGTTTGGGCTAAAGAACACAAGGAATGAACATTAGACCAGTGTAAATCTGTGCTTTGGTCTGATGAGTCCAAATTTGAGATCTTTGATTCCAACCACCGTGTCTTTGTGCAACGCAGAAAAGGTGAATGGATGGACTCTACATGCCTGGTTCCTACCGTGAAGCATGGAAGAGGAGGTATGATGGTGTGGGGGTACATTGCTGGTGACACTGTTGGGGATTTATTCAAAACTGAAGGCATACTGAACCAGCATGGCTACCACAGCATCTTGCAGCGGCATGCTATTCCATCCGGTTTGCGTTTAGTTGGACCATCATTTATTTTTCAACAGGACAATGACCCCAAACACACCTCCAGGCTGTGTAAGGGCTATTTGACCAAGAAGGAGCGTGTGGAGGCCAGGTCATCTGGTGTAGCACCCCATCAGTCATCAGACCTGAACCCAATCGAGATGGTTTGGGGTGAGCTGGACCGCAGAGTGAAGGCAAAAGGGCCAACAAGTGCTAAGCATCTCTGGGAACTAATTCCAGATTGTTGGAAGACCATTCCCGGTGACTACCTCTTGAAGCTCATCAAGAGAATGCCAAGAGTGTGCAAAGTAGTCATCAAAGCAAAAGGTGGCTACTTTGAAGAACCTAGAATATAAGACATATTTTCAGTTGTTTCACACTTTTTTGTTAAGTATATAATTCCACATGTGTTAATTCATAGCTTTGATGCCTTCAGTGTGAATGTACAATTTTCATAGTCATGAAAATACAGAAAAATCTTTATATGAGAAGGTGTGTCCAAACTTTTGGTCTGTACTGTACCTATACAGTAGAGTGCCGGAAAGCACTTGCAATGTGGATATATAGTTTCATCATTTTTTGGGAAGGTGTTAAACATCACACCTCCATTGATTTTAGTTCAGGCTCTGATAATTTGTTGAGGCATGACCAGTGAAAGAAAATCTAAAAATGTTTGGCAATAGAAAGACTGTTAGTAGAAAGTGCAATGTAGAATGAAACATATGTGCATATGTAGTCAGGTTGCCAGTAGTAGCAGACAGAGGACACCATAGTCCGTTGACTCCAATAGTTGAATTAAGATTTAAAAATTTTATATTTTTCAAAATTAATAATGTAGTTTAAAAAAAAGTTTATATTTTAAAACCGTATAGAGTCTTACAATGCAGTTTTATTGGCTTTTTGTTACCACCCTTATCCATTTGTTTACACAAAGTAATTTATATTGATGTGACAATGACATTACTAAGCTGTTTTTGCATTATAGAGTTTAAAAGGAGTTGCATAAGGTCCTAGGAAACCTCAGAATGGTACACACATCTTTCTTGGGCACTTGGAGACTTTAGACCGCTTAAAAAAGACTTTATCAGCACAGAATGAATGTTCAAAACATGTGCAGGCGTTTGGTACATCATGGCGGGGTTCAGTCATTTAAATTCACCTTCTCCTGTCATTACACTTCTCTTGCTCTATATACCCAGAGTTGTTAATCAAAGAAGGGGTAGGTGGGGGGGATAGAGGGAAAACAAGCAGGACCGAAGGTGTATTTAGCTGATTGTCCACAACTTTGCACCAATCGGCAGTATTTAGTTTGAACTGGTCATTCTATTCATTCTATGCCGACTAATCTTGCTAATCTTCCTTTATTTTACTGTCATATAACAAAATTGTACAATGTTTGTATTTGTAATCTCACAAAGCAATTGGGTGCTGCTGACTTCATTTTTTTGTTATGAAATGTGGCTATATATTATGCTTTTTCTTAGAATTACATTTTTAAGCATATGCTTATCACAAGCTACATATTTTGCATTATTTGAAAAGAAAAAACAAAAAACAAATAATATTATGAGAATTATTATACTGTGAGTACAATAGGTAGAAGTACAATATGTTATATATAATAAATTATACATAGCAAAGGAGCAAATCATACTGTGTAGTAATGTTTTTATAATTTCTACTTTCTATTACAACTTTTCCTATATTTTTAGTTGGTCTACACAGAATTCAGAATCATTGTTGCACCCTACCATTCTAGCAGAGACTTTGATGTGCTAAACCTTAATCTGTCAGATCTTCAAAGACATTGACTAAATAGATATAGGTTACTTTTTTGATTTATCTTTTGACTTATTTCTTTTAAACCTACAGTACATTACAAGCTACACTTGAACTTTGAAATATACTTCTAATTTGTTGGTTTGATTCTTTGTAATATACACAAGTTTATTGTAATTTAGTACTAAAATACACCCTTTTTTGAGTTTTATGGAATTTTTTACTAAGTCCCCAATATTATCTTTAAATTCTTAATATATCTTAATAAATTAGTATGGCAATAACATGAACTCATGGTTGCTATTTGGCAACAAATTGCCATTTTATTCTAATTCATTCCAAAAATAATGAAGTAGATGTGATGGACCTGCAGCAATAGTAAATGTGTCTCATAAATATTAAATAAACATTTTCAAATTACTTCTAAATACTAATGAATAACTATTAGCCTTTTCAAATGTCAACCAGTAGGTTTATAGTCGTGAGTGTGAGAAAACTTGGGGTTTTCTTCAAAAAGTGTGATACAATCATTGCTGGTAAATATACAGTATGTGGAATGCCATGTGACCATGCTCATGTTTTTGGTTTTTTTTTGCTTGTGCGATGTCTAATGTTTTTTAAAAAAGTGTTATTATTCCCTTTCTACTTTTCAGAAATACTGGACAAAATACATATTTTCCTTACATGCTAATTACAGTACTCATTCACTCCCCCTTCATTATTTGTCTGCAGGAAACATGTTTCTCATGCTGGGCAGCATAAGAAAGCAAAAGTCTAGTAAAGCTGAATTTATACTGCATGATGCACAGCATTAAATGACCACTGATAGGTAACATGTCTACCAGTCTGTGGCTGTTTAATTTTCAGTTTACATAGGCATGCCATGCTTCAAGTGTGCACTTATTAGAGCGTTCAGTGTCCATAGGCTGCTATTGCTTTTACCAGCACATTTCATGTAAATACAGGACAATGCTGATAATCTTTTGGGAAAATTAAAAGATTAATTAACAAGCATTTTGCTCATTTGATGGGCGATTGTCAGCCTGTTTCATAATAATTCTTGTTCACAATAATCGTGCAGTGTAAATGCTTTTTAAGACGCAGACCTGTGATACGCAAATTAGCAGACCTGTGTCTCAATTCTTTATTGAGAATAATTACACTGCTTATGGCACATTTACATTGAAAGATTATTGTGCACAAGTGTTCTTAAGAATGTTTATTTCACAATATACTTTTCAATGTAAATAGATGACGAACGCACAACACTGGGAGATCCTGTAGAGAGGGGGGACAGGGAAACAGATCTCTCCTCCACGGATACTGATTTCTCAGACGTAGAGACGAGACCAAGGAACACACGTGGTCGGCAGAGAGGCAGAAATCGGGGCTATTCTAGGGGGGGTGGTTTTCATTCATCCAATAGGTCCGGTTTTTTAGACAACACGTATGCCCTGAGGAGCAGGAACCCATTCAACAGGGATTAGAACTACAGGTGGTCAATTTATCTGAGAGAATTATCAGTGAACTGGAAATGACAGTACTTAGCAAGGGGCTATCCTTCATCCCCACAACTGACTTTTCTATGTTTGATTGCATTAAAGACATCAACTTGTTTGTAAGAAAACTGAGGTGGCACAAATTTTTTAAACAGCAAAATAAAAAGACATGTGTGGACCTAGACATCCCAGTTGATATCCTCCAAGAGGTTCAACTTTTGGCAAATTTAGATCAACCTCCACCATCCATAACTGGATACGGCCCGTTTTCATCTTTGAAAAAAACGAGTACTAAGATGCCGCCAGTGGGAGGTGATGTGTCGGCAATAGATGTGTTCCTTAATCTGACTACTGAAGAGATTAAACGGAGTGAAGCTGTGCATACCAGACACAACTTAACTAAAACTCAAATTGAAGCACTCCGTAGTTTAGAAATGGACACAGCTATTGTGGCAAAACCTTCCGATAAAGAAGGTAACATAGTAGTCATGAATGTGGATGGTTACAGGGATATGTGTCTTTCTCTTTTGAATGACTCAACAACGTATATACGAATGGCCAACAACCCAGTAGAGGTGATAAAAAACAAGTTGAGAAACATCTTGGATGTGGCGAGGTTCAATAATTTGATAAGTCAAGAGGAATATAACGTTTTGCTTCGAATACATCCAGTGGTGGCTACATTTTATGCACTCCCGAAGATACATAAGGGGGTCTCCCCCCTAAAGGGTAGTCCGATTGTATCAGGTATCGGGAGTGTAACACATAACGTGGGCATATACATTGACGAAATTTTGAGACCCTTCGTCAGTTCTTTACCCTCCTATGTAAGGGATACATCGGACTTACTAAAAAACTTGAGAACATCAATGTGGAACCAGAAGTGCTTCTAGCAAGCATTGACATTGAAGCACTTTATTCATCTATTCCACATGAGTCTGGAATTGCTGGAGTTAAACACTTCCTAGCCACAAGGGGATGTCAATTTACTCCACACAACGAATTGGTTGTGTCCCTTCTTGAGTTTGTTTTGTGTAATAATTATTTTACCTTTGATGATCAAGTCCTCCACCAGCTCAGGGGCACTGCCATGGGTAATCCATGTGCTCCCAGTTATGCCAACTTGTTCCTGGGCTGGTGGGAGGACACCATCGTTTTTTCTGAGGAACTTGCGTACTTAATTGGCTTTGTGGACCTTTGGGCCAGGTTCATAGATGATGTTTTTATTCGATGGCGGGGCTCTGTGGTGGAGTTCCAGGAGCTCATTAATCAGTTGAATCAAAATGAGATTGGCCTGAGGTTCACATACGAGATCAACCCCACCAGTTTAGCCTTTCTGGACATCATGATCACGAAATCAGACAGTGACCACACTTTAGAAACTACTATCTTCCGCAAACCCACCTCGACTAACTCCTTGTTAAGGTGGGAGAGTCTCCATCCGTATTCTCTAAAAAAGGGGATACCTAAGGGCCAATATTTGAGGTTAAAAAGAAACTGCTCTAACACAAAGGATTTTAAAATCAAGGCAGACGATTTACGACATAGGTTCCTGGCAAAGGGTTACCCTGACCGGATACTTAGAGAGGCATATAAACATGCTAACCAACAAGACAGGGGTGAATTGATGGTACCTAAAAAGAAATCTGAAAATTTCAACGGTCCGGCACGACTTATCTGTACTTTTGACAACGGGGCACCTATGGTCAAGGAGATAATCCATAAACATTGGAGTATACTCCAGATGGATGAGGATTTAAGGGACTTTGTGGGTGAGAAACCCAACATCACCTATAGAAAAAGTAGAACTATAGGGAATCGTTTGGTCCATAGTCATTTTGTTCCACCTAGGACAAGCACCATGTGGTTGCCAGCTAGAACTAAGGGGTGCTATCGTTGTGGGGGATGTGTGGCCTGTGAATATGTTCAGATTGGTAAAAACTTTGATAGTTCCAACAAGTCTTTTGAGATCAGAGACTTTATTAATTGCAAAACCAAGGGGGTCTTTTATCGCATTACATGTACTTGTGGCAAGTCGTACATCAGAAAAACCATCAGAGAATTTAGGAGGAGAATAGGAGAACATTTGGGGGACATTCGTAACCAAAGAGATACACCAGTAGCTAGACACGTTAATGGGTCACATAATGGGGATCTTAAGACCATACAATTCATGGGGATTGAGAGGGTTAGGCCACCTAAAAGAGGGGGGGATTTTGACAGGATTCTCCTTCAGAGGGAATCCAGGTGGATATTCCGTCTGAATACCTGCCATCCTCATGGGCTTAATGAGCAATTGAACTACAAGTGCTTTCTTTGAATTAAGAGCCAATGATTGGTTCTATTCAAGTGGCTCAGCCTTTAAGTATAATCCCAGCCAACAAAACAGTTGTTTATTTATTTATATAATCTATCATGATTGATTCGTGGATAAGGATTAATACTGTATCTACAATATTTGATCCTCTGGCCTTATCTAATATGGTTTGAAACAGGGATTTTATTCTACACATATGGATACTGACAAATTGATTAGTATGATCTCCTCCACTTCGCGTCTTTGCCCCTCTTTGATGAAGAAATCTAATAATATACGTGTGAAAAATTAATGTCATATACTCATATAAGTCCAAAATATACGGCTATATGGTATTTGTGGCTTAACAATTTACCCAGTACAACTGGTTATGTGCATACAAAGAGTTACTTGTCCCGTGTATATTGAGCAGTTGTCTTGGTCACGTCCGGCATCTCGGACCAAGGGTTCTGACAACAAACCGTTGGTCTTTACCTGCGTTCTGATTAGACATATGGGCTATACACCTAATGCGGCACTTCCTTGAACCAGAAGCCGGTCGGATGAATGTGGCGCTCTGTAAGCGCTCGTCTGGTATATCCTGTGGTGCCCCTGATAATGGCGCACCCAGGAAGTTTAGGTGGAACCATTGTTACAGGTCCATGTTTCTATGCGGTGCATATTTACCGACGAAAAGAAGTCACGTGTATACCGGATGTGCTACCGGTATGCGCCGCATGAGAAGAACTAGATGACGCAGTCTCCGGAAGTTGCTCTCAGAGTTTAGGTGGTATTTACAGCTGTGAATTGGCGTGTCCACCATCTTGTCAAACGGGCGGGCTTTGAAAACACGAGATCGGCCGGAAATGAGGTAGGATGCTACTTACATGTTACAAGAGATAGTAAGTTATTTAAGTGGGAGGTGCTCATTTGTTTTCTCACCCTGCCATAGTCCGTACCCACAACTGGGTGTAACGGATATAGGAATTCCCTTCCAATGTAGGGGTTCCTCTCTACAAAAATACCCCACATTTACTTTAATTTCTGTTCCCCTGATGAATCTCCCTTAAGGGAGAGGAAACGTGTAGGGAAATACATCTTGGTTATGGTGGGTACAGGATAATAGCCTGACTTGGGAACTGCCCTTGTCAGGGCAGGAGCAATACAGGGGCACGACTGGGTAGTACAGGCATTGTTTCTCCCTCCCCCTTGAAAACAGACTGAGGCTCCTGCATGAGCAACATCATTTGGTGAGATCAAACCATTTTTTATTCGAGCACTGTTTATATTAGCACTATTTTGCACTTTAGCACTTTGTGTATTGTCCATATTAGATTTTATTCAGTGGTACCAATAAAGGTTATGTTTTATATATAAGTGTTCTCTTAGCTAGTACGCCTATTTCATTTTGAGGACCCCTAGGGGTATTACCATTAATACACCCAGTTTGTGCTATTTTTTTTTTTTTTTTACGAACGCACAACAAAAAATCATCATACTTGGCAGTGCATCGGTATGTGCAAACAGGATTAGCATGGGCAAGCACTATAGCAGCCTTATGCATTGAGTGATCTATCAGAGATCACTCAGTTTGCATCATTTACTTTCATTTGCATGACAAAGCAGGCTGCTAAATAACCACCAATTGGTAATAGTTTACAGACTGGCTGACATTTAATGCTGTCTGTGTAAATGGACCCTTAGGCTACTTTCACACTAGCGTCGGTACGGGCCCGTCGCAGTGCGTCGGGCCGATGTACCGACGCATTTTGTGAAATAAAAGCACAACGGGGCAGCAGATGCAGTTTTACAATGAATCCACTGCCCCATTGTGATGTCCGGGGAGGAGGGGGTGGAGTTTCGGCCTCGCATGCGCGGTCGAAAATGGCGGACTCGACGCACAAAAAAGTTACATGTAACATTTTTTGTGCCGACAGTCCGCCGAAACACGACGCATCTGTCGCACGACAGGTGCGACTTGTGGCCATACGTTGCAATGCGTCGCTAATACAAGTCTATGGAGAAAAAACGCATCCTGCAGGCACATTTGCAGGATGCATTTTTTCTCCAAAACGACGCATTGCGACGTACAGCAAACAATGCTAGTGTGAAAGTAGCCTTATAATCAGGGAATACTTGTAGTAAATTTGACATCTTTAATAAACAAGATATGCAAATATATTGCTGTAAATAGTGGAAAAAATTCCATGAATCCGGAAAGGAATCGCAGAAATCCTTTACGTTAGCGATCCTGCCCACAATATGCCTTGATGGCGTTCAAACAATTGTGTTTTATGGAGATGGGCAAGCTAAAAATAAAAATATAATTACTTCTAAGCCATGGTGGTATTATGTGATGATCAAGTGGATATATACTGTATATATATATATATATATATATATATATATATATATACTGCTAAAAAAAATAAAGGGAGCACTAAAGTCCCACATCCTAGATATCACTGAATGAAATATTCCAATTGTAAATCTTTATTCATTACATAATGGAATTAGGTTACAGGATGATCCATCTTCAGTGGAAATGCCTCAAGACAAGGAAATGATGCTCAGTAGTGTGTGTGGCCTCCACGTGCCTGTATGACCTCCCTACAATGCCTGGGCATGCTCCTGATGAGGCAGCAGATGGTCTCCTGAGATATCTCCTCCCCCACCTAGACTAAAGCATCCGCCAACTCCTGGACAGTCTGTGGTGCAACGTGACGTTGGTGGATGGTGCGAGACATGATGTCCCAGATGTGTTCAATCAGATTCAGGTCTGGGGAATGTGTGGGCCAGTCCACAGCTTCAATGCCTTCATCTTACAGGAACTGCTGACATTCTCCAGCCACATGAGATCTGACATTGTCCAGCATTAGGAGGAACCCAGGGCCAACTGCACCAGCATATGGTCTCACAAGGGGTCTGAGGATCTCATCTCGGTACCTAATGGCAGTCAAGCTATCTCTGGTGAGCAGATGGAGGGCTGTGCGGCCCTCCAAATAAATGCCACCCAACACCATTACTGACCCACTGCCAAACCGGTCATGCTGAAGGATGTTGCAGGCAGCAGATCGCTCTCCACAGCATCTCCAGACTCTGTCACATCTGTCACATGGGCTCAGTGTGAACCTGCTTTCATCTGTGAAGAGCACAGGGCACCAGTGGCAAATTTGCCAATCCTGGTGTTCTGTGGCAAATGCCAAGTGTCCTGCATGGTGTTGGGCTGTGAGCACAACCCCCATCTCTGGACATCGGACACTCAGACCATCCTCATGGAGTTGGTTTCTAACCGTTTGTGCAGACACATGCACATTTGTGGCCTTCAGGAGGTCATTTTGCTGGGCCCTGGCAGTGCTCCTCCTGTTCCTCCTTGCACAAAGGCTGAAGAAGCGGTCCTGCTGCTGGGTTGTTGCCCTCCTACGGCCCCCTCCATGTCTCCTGGTGTACTGGCCTGTCTCCTGGTAGCACCTTCAGCCTCTGGACACTACGGTGACAGACACACCAAACCTTCTTGCCACAGCTCGCATTGATGTGCCGTCCTGGATAAGCTGCACTACCTGAGCCACTTGTGTGTGTTGTAGAGTCTGTCTCATGCTACCATGAGTGTGAAAGCACAACCAACATTCAAAAGTGACCAAAACATCAGCCAGAAAGCATTGGTACTGAGATGTGGTCTGTGGTCCCCACCTGCAGAACCACTCCTTTATTGAGTATGTCTTGATAATTGGCAATAATTTTCATCTGTTGTCTATTTCATTTGCACAACAGCATGTGAAATTGATTGTCAAACAGTGTTTCTTCCCAAGTGGACAGTTTGATTTCGCAGACATTTAATTTACTTGGAGTTATATTCTGCTGTTTAAGTGTTCCCTTTATTTTTTTGAGCAGTGTATATATATATATATATATATATATATATATATATATATATATATGTATATATATATATATATATATATATATATATATATATAAATCCAAGCGAAGAAAAAACAGAAGTGCACTCACCGGACTCTAATGCGATAGTCCTTTATTTAGAACATGTGCAGGCAAACTTGGGGAGAACGTGGACAAAAAGTGACGGCCGTTTCGCACTGCCGTGCTTCTATAGGTTTCTCGTGGCAGCGTGAAACGGCCGTCGTCTTTTGTCCACATTCTCCCCAAGTTTGCCTGCACATGTTCTAAATAAAGGACTATCGCATTAGAGACCGGTGAGTGCACTTCTGTTTTTTCTTCGCTTGGATTTATACATTCAACTGTTTTTGTGCACCCAGTGTCTGGCATTAGGCGTACATGGCACAGCAGCGGCACTAAGCTGTGGTACTAAGCTGTGGAGGTGGTGAACACGGAGGTGTAGCGGTGCTGTGTATTTTTTTCTACATTTCTATATATATATATAATATACAGTACGTTTCAGAAGGTTAAAAATCTCCAATTGATTTTTAAATAATTGTTTTTACTATAATTATTAACATTATTATTAAAATGATTACATTATTATTGTTATTATTCACTATTATTGCTATTAATAAACTCTGTATCATCTGTCACTATTTAGATTGCTACATAGAAAAATCTTATTGTATGGTAAAATGTGCCTGCTTGTCTTTGATTAAATTTACACTTTTTTAATTTGCAGGTTAACAGGGATGAGCCTGCCATCTCCCGTGATAAGCAATAAAAATTGGTTGCGCCTTCATTTTACATCTGACAGTAACCACAGAAGAAAAGGATTTAATGCCCAATTCCAAGGTACACATAACTGTTTAATATATAACTTTCCCTACTAAAATACTTTTTTTAGTACAAATAATAGTGGGGTTTACAAGAGAAAAAAAATGGTTCAAGCAATAAAATGGATTCATAATGCACACACCTAATTGTAGGGTCATACTGTACTCCTGACACCAAAAGAGATCATCAGACAAAAGCGTCTACATTAGCTCATTCATTAGTTACTAGGCAGAGTTTGGACTCTTTTGTATTTATTGTATTTATAAACCAGACACGGCTCGGACCATCTCATAGTGGCTATGGCAATGCAGCTCATTTCTTTTCAAGTGAATAGTCAGACTCACATCAATCTGATCCTCAGTTACAGAAAGCCTTTCTAATACTATACTGTTCAATTAGCAAGCTTTAGAAGAACTAATTGTGAAATATATTTTTACAGACTTAGTTGTTCAAGAAAATGTGTTTTATTCATGTAATAATCATGGGCATATAAGAATAAATAGAGCATATTAGTCCCCATATAGTTACATTTTAAGACATTTTATTAATCATATATCTACTAATCAATCAACAGACAATGGATTTTAATCCTCCCGTACACGTTTAGATAGTTGCTGACCAAACAATGATTGGCTGATTATTTGGCTATCAGCATTCTTGGCTGACTCTAATGCACACCTGAGCGCTTTTTTTCCTGAACACTTCTGCATTCTTTATGAGATAGCCACTTCCAGTCATTATTAGCAGTAGTTTAACTTTTAGAGAACAAAAGGATCAGAAGTCCAAAATTGGACATGTTTGACTAGCGGAAGAGTCATTCAGCCAATTCAGATTAGACTATCAGATTAACTCATTGATGTTGGCAAGATCTGCTGATGTTAGTGTAATGTGTTTTGGGAAGCTTTAGAAGTTTAAACTAATCTCTATTTAAAAAACTTCTTTCTTTTGTAGACAGAGAGTTAATTCTGTAATATAAAGTCCCTGTTTTACCATTAAATTTACTGAGTACAAAGCAGTGATGATAAACAACCAATCAAGTGTACCTAATTGATAGAGATGTAGCAGCAGAGATACAAAAATATATAATAAAATGTATCTTTTAATTAATCAACTAAAATGTCAATATGGTACACACTAAAAAAAACATAAAAGTCCGTCAGTGCATTATACCTCAAATCAGCGTTTAATTGTGTATAGAGATGATCCATTCACTGTTAACCACTTTTGAGACAGATAGAGTGGAAGTCCAACATAGGTTCTAGTTTATGTGCTGGATAGTGCAATATATGCCTAAGGCAAGTAGAATATGACAAAAATACAAAAGAACACCCCTGGGGATATGAAAAGAGTAAGTGTACCCGTATTAATACTAGATGCTAATAATCAAAGAACATTATAATATAACATGATAAACAAAACAAAAAACAATGGTGGATCACAGATTTGTTGGGGACAAAATGCTGTACCCCTAAATTAATCGTGAGAATGGTAATGGTAGAAAAGCACTAACATAGCAATTTCAATACCTATGTGGTACACTTAAAGGCCATCCCAGTGATGGATCAGAAATATTGGAATGAGTATTGATAGCAAGCATTGGTATATACACATTTGAGACACTAAGGTTCCAAAGATATGTAGTAGCTAGTGATGAGCGAGTATGCTCGTTACTCGGGGTTTCTGAGCATGCTCAGGTGATCTCCGAGTATTTTGCTTGTGCTCGGAGATTTAGTTTGTGTCACCGCAGCTGCACGATTTGCTTCTGCTAGACAGCCTGAACACATGTGGGGATTCCCTAACAAACAGGCAATCCCCACATGTGTTCAGGCTGTCGCAAATCATGCAGTTGTGATGACACAAACTAAATCTCTGAGCACGCCCAAAATACTTGGAGTTCACCTGAGCATGGTCAAAAATCTCAAGTAACGAGCATACTCGCTCATCACTAGTAGTAGGCCAAAAATTAAAATGGTAGAACCAACTGTCAGGGAAATATAAATTATTTCCTATTATCCTGACAAATTGTTGATGAAGGTTGCATAATAGAGCATTAGTAATTGGGTTTGAGCAATCATTCCTCTCACTGAAAACTTGCATTGTTCTTGCGAGGACCCTGTGCAAAAAGTTTTGAAGATCGAACTCAGCATTTATTAGATCTGAGACAATAATGTGTGTAGCAGTTTCACCCTTTCTCCTCTTTGCTTTTATGTCCTATCTTTTATTTGGCATTTATGGCTACACCAGGAGAGGACACTCTTATTGCCCTCTCTACTATAAAATAAATTTACTCCATGTGCAAAATCAGGCACCAAATGATTGCGGCACTAATGTAATGTGCCGCAGAGCCAGTCTGTCACCAGAGCCCTGGTGACCCAGAAGCCAGCCCAAGCCTAGGTGGTGCTGCTGCAGAGGTTCAACAGGTGAATGCCAGCCCTATGCACAACCAGGGCAGCGTGGACCCCTATCTGCGGCTGTCCTTGGAGCAACTCCCTGCAGACAATCGTGAGGGACATCTGAAGCTGATCCAGCAACACCAAGAGGCCAAGAGAGCAGAGCGGCAGGCCTAATCCAAGTAAGAGGCCGAGAGAGCCAAGCGAAAGGCCCAAGCTCAAATAGACCATGAACTGGAGATGGCTCGACTCAGGGTGGCCCCATCTAACCCACGGAGCTGTGAGTCCAATAATGCAACAAACTTTAAACCCTGGCCAGAGCACTTTCCAGTGATGGAAAAGGACAGGTACTTGGACTTTTCTGCGGGGATTTGAGAAAGCCTGCAGATAGTACCAGCTGCCTGAGGACCAAGGGGCCCTATATTTGTCTCCAGGGTTCAGACAAAAAGCTCTGGAGGCATTTGCTTCTCTCCCTCGAGACCAAGATGGAGACTTGAGGTCATCAAGCAGGCCCTGATAAAAAAGTACCAACTGACTCCTGAGGTTTACAGCAAAAAGTTTCAGAACCTCCAAAATGGACCACACAACAGTTACAGTGATGTGATGCATGGACTCAGAAACCATTTTGATCAGTGAGTCAAAGGACTGTCAGTGACAACCCTTCAGTAGCTGCAGGACCTGATAGTGAAAAACCAGTTCCTACATCTGTGTCTGGCTGAGGTGCGACAGTTTGTGATGAACCAGGAGCCAAAAATTGTGAATAAAGCTGCTCAGATAGCCAACACCTATGAGGCCAACCGTAAACCAGAGGTGCGGAAGCTGGTCACCGCCAGCTTGAAAGAGGGTAAGCCATCGACGACCATCCCTGCCCCTGCCAGATGACCTTCTGGAGGCCCTGTTCCCTTTACCAGTGCCAGGCCAACTGCTAGTCCCTCATGTGCTATTTCTACAGTTGGACTGGACACCTCAGCACCACTTGTCTGGAGAAGCAGAAGAAGAGCCCCCCATCCAAGGCCTCAGGGCCTAATGCTGCAGCTCTTTTTGTGGGTGGGGCAGTTAGGAGGGCCTGTTAAACTTTTCAGAGAGTCACCATGGGGGCACTGTCACTATGGGCTTCAAGGACACAGGAGACAAACGAACCCTCATCCAACATGAGCTGGTGACCCCTAAAGAGATTGTCATGGGGAAAACCCTGACTGTCAATGGGATTGGGGTGTCCGCTGTCCCTTGCTGATGACCCAGGTTTTTATAGATTGGGGTGCCCAGAGTGGGGTGAAGGAAGTGGTGGTGTCCAAAAACCTACCCACAAATGTTTTGATGGGAACTGACTTTGGGGGAATTTTTGGTATTGTGTCCCTGACACACCTCCCTAATCTGATACAGAGAGTAATGTTAATGCTAGTGATGTGATTTTGCATGCTTTACCTAATAATGATGTACCTGGAGGTACAGGAGTACTCAGCCATGTCACGCTGTGAGGTGATGTTGCTGAGAAACCCCTAACAGGAGCAAGCGTCAGTGCTAAGGGAAATGGGGAGAGGCATGGGAACCACAAAGAAGGTGATACCATGCGACTGACCAGTGCCACAAAGGAAGGTGACCTGGCCAGTGGTAACTGCCCCATAAACAGCACTGCTACTGATGTAATGGGGAGGATGGGGAGGTAGCACCCATAGCCGAACAGGCTGATGGGACTGTGGTATTCCCCGGAGATACGGCCTATATATCCGCTGTCACCTGCAGTCAGAGTGCCCAGAATTGCGAGTTACGGACCCAGAGCAGGTCCCAGAGGGTCCCCATGAGGACGGGACCAGGCAGCTCTGCACTCAGATGCTAGACTGGAGGCCTTGAGAAACCTCACCGAGAAGCCCACCTCCGAGACTGATAAGGAGAGGGTATTCTGGAAACAAAAGAGGTTGTACCGGGAGATGGTTCCCTGAAAACCCAAAAACAGAAGTGGTTGAGGGAGAAGCAGCTGGTCGTACCCTACCAATTTAGGAGTGAGTTATCACAGATTACCAATGAGATTCCACTCGCTGGACACTTGGGGGTCAGTAAAACTAAGGCCTGGCTGTCTTAACACTTCTATTGGCCCAAAATGGGGACAGATGTAACAAACTACTGTCATTCCTGTATCACACGTCAAAGAGTGGGAAAGTCAGGGCCTGCTCACAAAGCTCCTCTGATCTCTTTGCCAGTGATAGAAGAGCTTTTCCAGAGGATTGGTGTGGACATTGTGGGACCACTGTTATGAACTGGTGGCCTAGGAGCAGCATAAGACGTACTCTGGAGAAGGTGGTACCTGTACTGACCGCAGACCCTGAACTTAACACCGCAACTAGAAGTAGCCGTGGAATGTACCTGTCACTCCCTAGACATCTCGACACAGCTGGAGGACTAATTACCCCTAGAGATAGAAAGGGGAAAACTATCTTGCCTCAGAGAAAATCCCCCACAAAGGATAGACATCCCCCCACAAATATTGACTGTGAGAAGAGAGGGAAATAACATACGCAGACTGATAAATGCTGCGATTCAGAGACAGCAGCGCTACCACTTACAACCACCGGAGGGAGCACAAGAGCAGAATTCACAACAGACCACTGGCCATACCCAGCAGCTCTGGAAAGCATTTCATCCTTACTGTGGTAGACTATGCTACAAGGTATCCAGAGGCAGTGGCTCTGTCCTCAACTAGGGTGGATAAGGTGGCAGATGCCCCATTGGCCATCTTTTCTCTAGTAAGATTTCCCAGGGAGATGCTTACCGACCAGGGGACTCAATTCATGTCTCGCCTAATGGAGGCTCTCTAAGAAAATTCAGGTGCAGTATCTGGTATCGAGCGTGTATCATCCTCAAACCAATGATTGTGTGAGCACTTCAATGGTACACTCAAACAGATGCTAAAATGCTGGTTGAGACCCAGGGACATAATTGGGAGCATTACCTCCCACACCTGCTATTTGCTTACCAAGAGTTTCCACAGACCTCGATGGGCTTCTACCCCTTTGAGCTCCTATACAGCAGGTGAGTCCGGGACCCCTTGGTTTGGTAGAAGTGTCCATCGTCAAGTATGTCATGCAGTTCCGTGACAAAATGCAGACCTTGACGCAGTTGCTGCATGACAACATGGCGCAGGCCCAGACTGACCAGAAGCACTGGTATGACCAGAATGGACCTGCCAGGTGGGTCAAAAAGTGTGGGTGCTGGTCCATATACCAAAAGACATGCTTCAGGTGGCCTGGGGAGGCATGTATGTCATACACCAACAGCTCAACCCGGTAACCTACGTGGTCGCTCTTAACCATGATCAGGGTAGGCAAAAGACCTTCCATGTCAATATGATGAAGGCTAATCAAGAACTTGTAGCCTGTATCATACCGTTCTGCAACCTGCATGAGGATGGGGAGGAAGATCCCCTCCTGGACATGCTGGCCCAAGCGAAGGCCAGTTGGTTAATAGAGGACATGGAGGTGAGCGCCTTGCTATCTGCACACCAGCGGTCGCAGCTGCGAGCAACGCTGAAATCCTTCCAAGTAATGTTTATCAACCTGGCTGGTAGGACTGAGGTAGCGGTCCACAAAGTGAACACTGGTAATCATGTCCCAATCCGGCGGACATCCTATTGAATCTCGAACGAGGTGCTGCACGTCTTGCTCCAGGTGATCAATGAGATGTTACAGTTGAGGGTGATTAAGCAGTCCAAGAGTGAATAGGCCTTGCCTGAAGTCCTGGTTCCATAGAAGAATTGGACCACCCGGTTCTGTGTGGACTACAGGGGGCTCAATGCCATAACAGCCTCCGATGTGCACCTAATGCCACGTATTGAGGAGCTGCTTGAGCAGTTAGCTGGTGCGCGCTATTTTTTCCATTACGGATCTGAGCTAGGGATATTGGCAGATTCCCCTGTGCCCCGAGGCACAGGAGAAGTCCGCCTTTATCACCCCTTTGAACTGTACGAGTCCACGGTCATGCCTTTTGGCATGAAGAATGCCCCTGCCACATTCCAGCAGATAGTCAACTACCTGCTTCAGGGACTGGAGAGGTGCACTGTGGTGTACCTGGGTGACATTGCTGCCTTCAGTCCAACCAGGAAGGATCACCTCGAGCATGTGCAGCAGGTGCTGGGGCACATCCAACAAGTGGGCTTGACCATCAAGCCAGAAAAATATCAGATGGGCATGAGCAAGGTCCACTACCTGGGGCACCGGGTAGGTGGGGGTATTATGAGGCCAGAGCCAGGGAAAGTAGATGCTATCGTGTCCTGGCCCACCCCCAGGACCAAGAAGCAGGTGATGTCCTTCCTGGGCACTGCAGGGTACTATAGGCATTTTGCATAAAACTATAGTAGCCTTGCGAAGCCCTTGCCGGACCTCACCAAGAAAAACCTACTCCATACAGTCAATTGGACAAACAACTGTTAGGTGGCCTTTCTGGCTTTGAAGACAGCCCTGAGCAGCTCTCCTATGATAAGGGCAGTCGACAGCAGTCGGCCGTTTTTAGTACAGACTGACGCCAGCAAGTTTGGCATCAATGCTGTGCTCAGCCATTTTGACTCGGGGAGCCAAGAGCACCCTGTGTTGTACCTAAGCCAGAAGCTCCTGCCAAGGGAAGTGGCCTATTCCACCATAGAGAAGGAGTGCCTGGCCATGGTTTAGGCCTTGCAACCCTACTTGTATGGGCGCACCTTCATTGTGACAGACCACAACCCCCTGAGTTGGCTGCACACTGTGTCCGGTACGAATGGAAGGTTGCTATGCTGGAGCCTTGACCTCCAGCAGTACAGCTTTAATAATAATAATGATTTTATTTTTATAGCACCAACATATTCCGCAGCACTTTACATTTTAGAGCTGACTTGTACAGACAATAGACATTAAAGCATAACAATAAACACATAGATCAACAGATAACAAAAGGAATGAGGGCCCTACTCGCAAGCTTACAATCTATGATAAAATAGGGGAGATAAGAAAGGTGGATGGTAACATTTGCTTTCATTGTTCGGACCGGCCATAATGTAGGAAATCGGGTGTTCATGAAATGCTGCATGAACCGGTTATCAGCCAGAATATGCAAAAGTACAGATGCAGATGGGGATGAAGGGGTGTCCGGCAGTGCTGCTGGTGTCTGGCGCTGCTGCTCCGTGCTTTGCGGGAGTGCTGGTGCCTGATGGCGCTGCTTGGGTGTCCGGCAGTCCTGCTGTGAGTGTCCGGTGCTTCTGCTCAGTGCTCTGCTGGTGTCTAGTGCTGTGGGTGCCCGGATGGCGCTGCCCACTGCTGCTGTGGCAGTCCCCGGTGCTGCCGGGGTTCTTCTGACATTTTGTGAAAGGGGAAAGCCCTGGCAGTCCCATGATTTCATGTGCAGTGAACTCCGGGAAAATGGCCAACGGGGGAGCGGCACATACCACAGATGGAGATCTTGCCAGGAAGATCTCAGGAGATGAGATTTCAGTGCTGAAATCTCAACTCCCGAGATCTCTGTGCCGATATCTCCATCTGCTCATGCACCGCCCCACTGGCCGCCATTTTTCAGGAGTCCACCAGCCAGGAAACTATGGGACTGCTGGAGTGGGCCCCTGCAGCACCGGAGACTGCCACAGCAGCATCAGGCAGTGCTAACTGTGCACCCACAGCATCGAAGACACCGGCAGAGCACCAGGCAGCAGCGCCGGTCACCCACTATAGTACCGCCGGACACCTTTTCATCCCAGCCTCTGGCCTGCAGCAATGGTACCGGTAAGGTAAATTTGCATTAAAAGATGCATCCCCATTTCCACCTCAAATTTGGAGGAAAAAAAAAAGTGCATCTTTTAATCCGAAAAATACGGTATTTCTGACATCCCTCTTTAAGTTGATTGATAGATTATATAATGTTTATTAATTTGAATGTTAGGAAAAGTTCATTCATAGGAAGCTAAGTTAACCCCTTAATGACCGTCAATACATCATTTTACTGACCTGAGATATAGAAGAATAGCATCCCCATACAGTTAATAATCCAGCATCTGTCAGCTGTACTCTATAGCTGACAACTTGCTGTATGATTCAAAAATTTGGCCTGGTCAATAAGGGGTTAAATCTAAACAAGAGCGATCAGAGCAGGCTCTGGTCTCTACTTTTAGAGACAAAAGGGTTTGAACAAGAACTCAACTAGTTATTCTTTTTATTATAAATTAAGCATTGCCAAAGGAAGAGTTAAGAGAAAGCATATGACACATATCAGTTACAGCTAATAAAGGAGTAATCCCATGGCAACCATTATTAAATTCCACTGTCAGTCACTAACGCTAGTATTCAAATGGCCTGCTCTCATGCATTGAATCCCTTTGTCCTCCCGTGATATGATTCTGATGATCTGATGGACTACTACAGCAGCCAGTGATCTGCTTAAGGACCATATTACTGTTATCTTTGTTTTCCTGTGAGCTTAACATTGAGCTTCACATGAGAATGTCAGTTACGCTGTATACTGCAGTGTATGGTATGAGTTAGCAAATAATTACATGTTCAATTCCAATAATACGACAAAAAGTGAAAGCTAAAACATTATATATTGTTGTTATTATTATTATTATTATTATTATTATTATTATTATTATTATCCACTCTTCTTTTAACAATTTCTAAGAACATTTGGTTTATTCTCTCTAGGAATGAGAGTGGATAATACCCTAAAAGTAAAGTTTCACACAAAAAATATAACCATTTTTCTGTATAAGGATCAACACTGGACACAGAACATATCTCCAGGGTTCTCATTACAAGAGATACATTGTTGGCATTTGGGATTCACCTTAACATCTTTCCTTGAAGCCAATGCACATTGCTTGATGCACTTGATTATTTTGTTCTCAAATATAGAAATTCAATCATATGAAAAAGTCACACTATAGATTAGCAATACCTATGTGTGGTGAAAAAGATGAGGTTTTGCTGTTACAGATCCATTAAGAAAAATGGAGTTTCATTAAATGAACGTGTTTCATTAAAAATATTACAACTAATTTCTAATAATATAAAATTTAAGTTTAAAAATAACTACTGACATCCACAAAGTAATCAATAAAGTTATCTTGTGTTAGTAATCAATTGTGTTTGAGCCATTGCCTGGAGATTTTTTTTTTACTTTCAGGCATACAGTAAATTGCCAATATACCGGTAAACAACGTTTGCATCAAGGGAAAAAAAATAAAATATATAGCAAGAATATGGACATCATTTTTGGAACATATGCAAACACAGCATAATGAGCACTGAAGAGAACTATACATATATATGTATGAAAGGCTCAGCTTTAAAATAAAGAGCAAATGAAAATCTGAAAACTAATAATATGTATCAGTATTGATGTCATAGAAGTCAATAGAGTCTAAAACATGGATCAATATTTAAGACTCTATTGATGTTTTTTTTTTTTTTTTTTAAAGAAGAAAGCTGATATATATTCGGGTCAGTCCAAAATGTAAATCAGTGTACTATTTCCATAGGAGTCATTAAAGAATAAAAATGTATTTATATTATGGACATCATTGACCTTTGGAAAGAGAACAAGATCTTTTTTGCAGGCTTATATATTGACTCAGAATTAAAACAGATCTATGATTTTCCTATTCTCTAGTTTGGCACTGAATCAGAAATAACTTAGAATGGAACTTTAATTTCAAAACTCTACATAAATCAATAGTAGGGGCTAACGTAAGAAACTTTGTAAAATACAGTGGGTATGGAAAACATTCATACCCCTTTAAATTTTTCACTTTTTGTTTCATTGCAGCTATTTGGTAAATTCAAAAAAGTTTTGACTGGAAAAAAAACAGAACTGTAGTAATTTTTGCAAATTTATTAAAAATGAAAAACTGAAACATCACATGGTCATAAGTATTCAGACCCTTTGCTCAGTATTGAGTAGAAGCACCCTTTTGAGCTAGTACAGCCATGAGTCTTCTTAGGAATGATGCAACAAGTTTTTTACACCTGGATTTGGGGATCCAATGCCATTCTTCCTTACAGATCCTCTCCAGTTCTGTCAGGTTGGATGGTGAACATTGGTGGACAGTAGTGTAGAGCATTCCGATACTGCAAATATCGGGTATCGCCGATATTCGCTGTATCGGAATTCCTATACTGAGTTCTGATATTTTTGCGATATCGGATACCGGTTTCGGAAGTTCCCATAGTGCAATGATGCACTATAATGGAGTGTGGGTGGTGCGTGGGCGGAGACTGTGTGTGTGTGTGGGGGCGGGGTCTGTGTGTGCCTGCCAGGGCTCTGTGCGGCGTGCCGGGGCTCTGTGCGGTGTGCCAGGGCTCTGTGCGGGGCTCTGTGGGGCTCTGTGCGGCGTGCCAGGGCTCTGTGCGTGTGTGCAGGCATCGTCCGATGGGACTACAAGTCCCATCGGATGATGCCTGCAACAGTGAAAGGGATTGACACATTAGTCAATGATGGGACAGTAGTAGTCCCATCATCCGGCTAATATGTTGAATGTAAAAAACAAAAAAACAAAACATACATACTACATACATACTACATACATACTACATAAATACTACATACTACATACATGCTACATACTACATACATACTACATACATACTACATACATACTACATACATAGATACATACTGCATACTACATACATACTACATACTACATACATACTACATACTACATACTACATACATACTATATACATACTACATACATACTATATACATACTGCGTACTACATACATACGTACATACTACATACCTACATACATACTACATACATACTACATACATAAATACTACATACATACTACATACATACTACATACATACATACTACATGCATACATACATACATTCTACATACATACATACTACATACATACGTACTACATACGTACTACATACATACTACATACATACTACATGCATACTACATACATACTACACTTTGTTCCCTGAAGCCAGTGTCATCTGTAAAAAAAATTTAAATAGCAAACAACCAATATACTCCCTGTCCGCAGAAATCCACGAGTGTCCTATGACGATCTCCCATGGAGAACGGCAGCATCAGCTGATGTGACTGCTCTCTAGGGGCTCCAGGAACACAATGACGGGAGGAAGGTATCCTTCCACACTGTATTCCTCTGATGCAACGGATCTGTCATGTTTTGGTGGACCGTCGGTACGAAAAATGTTCAAGTGAACGTTTTTTGTCTGTCGCGTCCGCCATTTTCTACAGCGCATGCGTGGCCGAAACTCCGCCCCCTCCTCCCCGGACTTCAGAATGGACAGCGGATGCATTGAAAAACTGCATCCGCTGCCCACGTCGCGTCCAAATTTCACAACGTGCGTCGGTACGTCAGCCCGACGCAAGTGTGAAAGATTCCTTATTGAGCGTTGAATAAAAAAAATAAAAAAACGGAAAAAAAACGGCGTGGGCTCCCGCGCAATTTTCTGCGCCAGAGGGGGAAAGCCGATGGCCGGGGGCCATTATTTGTAGCCTGCTATGAATATCAGCCCGCAGCTGTCTGCGTAGCCTTTACTGGCTATTAAAATAGGAAGACCCCCCAAAAAAATGACATGGGGTCCCCCTATATTTTATAGCCAGAAAGGCTACACAGACAGCTGCAGGCTGATATTCATAGTCTAGAGAGGGGCCATGGATATTGGCACCCCCGGCTACAAATACCAGTCCGCAGCTGCCCCAGAAATGGCGCATCTGTAAAATGTGCCAATTCCGGCACTTAGCCCCTCTCTTCCCATGCCCGTGTAGCGGTGGGATGTGGGGTAATAAAGGGTTAATGTCACCTTGCTATTGTAAGGTGACATTAAGCCGGGTTAATAACGGAGAGGCGTCAATAAGACCCCTATCCATTATTAATCCAATAGTAGGAAAGGGTTAATAAAACACACACACATAAGTATTTTAATATTCTTCATTTAACCATACTTACCATACTTCAGCGCCTGCAAAAAACGTAAAATAATAAACCGTACACTACCTGTCCGCCGTAGTCCAATTAATAACGAGTGTCCCACGATGATCTCCCCTATAGAACAGTGACATCTTGTGATGTCATTGCTCTATAGGACCCTCAGTGACACACTGACAGGAGACAATGGCTCCTGCAGTGCATCACGGAGAGGTTACCTTAGGACAAAGTCTCATTTTATGGCAATTGCTGCCTGGGAAAATTTCTCACACAGCAATGCCAAAAGTGAGACTAGGGACTATTTTTTTTCAGCGGCGGAGGAATGCAGTGCGGAAGGATACCTTCCTCCAATCGTTGTGTTCCTGAAGCCCCTAGAGAGCGGTCGCATCAGCTTATGCTGCCGTTCTCCACGGGAGATCGTCGTGGGACACTCGTGGATTTCTGCGGACAGGGAGTATATTGATTGTTTGTTATATTAATCTTTTTTACAGATGACACTGGCTTCGGGGAATAAAGTGACAAGTAATGGTGAGTATGAAATCTATGTTTAATGTACTGTATGTCTGTATGTATGTAGTATGTATGTAGTATGTACTATGTATGTAGTATGTACAGTACAGACCAAAAGTTTGGACACACCTTCTCATTTAAAGATTTTTCTGTATTTTCATGACAATGAAAATTGTAAATTCACACTGAAGGCATCAAAACTATGAATTAACACATGTGGAATTATATACTTAACAAAAAAGTGTGAAACAACTGAAAATATTTCTTATATTCTAGGTTCTTCAAAGTAGCCACCTTTTGCTTTGATGACTGCTTTGCACACTCTTGGCATTCTCTTGATGAGCTTCAAGACCGGTAACGGTCTTCCAACAATCTTGAAGGAGTTCCCAGAGCTGCTTAGCACTTGTTGGCCCTTTTGCCTTCACTCTGTGGTCCAGCTCACCCCAAACCATCTCGATTGGGTTCAGGTCTGGTGACTGTGGAGGCCAGGTCATCTGGAGTAGCACCCCATCACTCTCCTTCTTGGTCAAATAGCCCTTACACAGCCTGGAGGTGTGTTTGGGGTCATTGTCCTGTTGAAAAATAAATGATGGGCGAACTAAACGCAGACTGGATAGAATAGCATGCCGCTGCAAGACGCTGTGGTAGCCATGCTGGTTCAGTATGCTTCAATTTTTAATAAATCCCCATCAGTGTCACCTGCAAAGCACCGCCACACCATCACATCTCCTCCTCCATGCTTCACGGTGGGAACCAGGCATGTAGAGTCCATCCGTTCACCTTTTCTGCGTCGCACAAAGATACGGTGGTTGGAACCAAAGATCTCAAATTTGGACTCATCAGACCAAAGCACAGATTTCCACTGGTCTAATGTCCATTCCTTGTGTCCTTTAGCCCAAACAAGTCTCTTCTACTTGTTGCCTGTCCTTAGCAGTGGTTTCCTAGCAGCTATTTTACCATGAAGGCCTGCTGCAAAGTCTCCTCTTAACAGTTGTTGTAGAGATGTGTCTGCTGCTAGAACTCTGTGTGGCATTGACCTGGTCTCTAATCTGAGCTGCTGTTAACCTGTGATTTCTGAAGCTGGTGTCTCAGATAAAGTTATCCTCAGAAGCAGAGGTGACTCTTGGTCTTCCTTTCCTGTGGCGGTCCTCATGTGAGCCAGTTTCTTTGTAGCACTTGATGGTTTTTGCAACTGCACTTGGGGACACTTTCAAAGTTTTCCCAATTTTTGGGGCTGACTGACCTTCATTTCTTAAAGTAATGATATCCACTCATTTTTTTCCTTACTTAGCTGCTTTTTTCTTGTCATAATACAAATTCTAACAGTCTATTCAGAAGGACTATCAGCTGTCTATCCACCAGACTTCTGCTCAACACAACTGATGGTCCCAACCCCATTTATAAGGCAAGAAATCCCACTTATTAAACCTGACAGGGCACACCTGTGAAGTGAAAAACATTTCCGATGACTACCTCTTGAAGTTCATCAAGAGAAGGCCAAGAGTGTGCAAAGCAGTCATCAAAGCAAAAGGCTGGCTACTTTGAAGGACCTAGAATATAAAACATATTTTCAGTTGTTTCACACTTTTTTGTTAAGTATAAAATTCCACATGTGTTACTTCATTGTTTTGATGCCTTCAGTGTGAATGTACAATTTTCATAGTCATGAAAATACAGAAAACTCTTTAAATGAGAAGGTGTGTCCAAACTTTTGGGCTGTACTTTATGTAGTATGTATGTAGTATGTATGTTTTGTTGTTTTTTTTTTACATTCAATACATTAGCCGGATGATGGGACTACTACTGTCCCATCATTGGCTAATGTGTCAATCACTGTCACTGTTGCAGGCATCGTCCGATGGGATTTGTAGTCCCATCGGACAATGCCTGCACACAAGCACAGAGCCCCGGCACGCCGCACAGAGCCCCGGCACGCTGCACAGAGCCCCGCACAGAGCCCTGGCACGCCACACAGAGCCCCGCACAGAGCCCCGGCATGCCGCAGAGCCCCGGCACACCACACAGAGCCCCGGCATGCCGCACAGAGCCCCGCACAGAGCCCCAGCACGCTGCACAGAGCCCCGGCACACAGCACAGAGCCCTGCACAGAGTCCCGCACAGAGCCCCGGCACGCCGCACAGAGCCCCGGCATGCTGCACAGAGCCCCGGCTGCCCACACAGAGCCCCGGCAGGCATACACAGAGCTCCGGCAGGCACGCACAGAGCCCCGAGATGCCCGTACAGATCCCCGGCAGGCCCGCACAGACCCCGCCCGCACACACAGACACGCACAGTGTCCGCCCACGCACCACCCACACTCTTCCCCTCTGGAACAGGATGTAGAAGAACAGAAAGGGCTTATTTACATTCCGATATTTGTGTCCCATTGACTTGCATTGGTATCATGTATCAGTATCGGCGATATCCGATATTTTTTGGATATCGGCCGATCCAATCCGATACCGATACTTCTTGATATCGGAAGGTATCGCTCAACACTAGTGGACAGTCATTTTCAGGTCTCTCCAGAGATGCTGAATTGGGTTTAGGTCAGGGCTCTGGCTGGACCAGTCAAGAATGGTCACAGAGTTGATCTGAATCCACTCCTTTGTTATTTTAGCTGTGTGCTTAGGGTCATTGTCTTGTTGGAAGAAGAACATTTGGCCAAGTCTGAGGTCCAGAGCACTCTGGAAAAGGTTTTCATCCAGGATATCTCTGTACTTGGCCACTTTCATGTTTCCCTCAACCAGTTCTCCTTTCCCTGCAGCTGAAAAATACCCCACCATGTTTCACAGTTGGGAAAGTATTAGGCAGGTGATGAGCAGTGCCTGGTTTTCTCCAAATATACCGCTTAGAATTATCACCAAAAGGTCTATCTTCACCTCATCAGACCAGATAATCTTATTTCTCATCATCTGGGAGTTCTGTTGTGAATTCCGTTCTCGGGCTCCCTCCTGTGGTCATGAGTGGTACTTTGTGAGTTCTGTTCTTGGGCTCCCTCTGTTGGCTTTGAGTGTTACGGCTGGTCTGTAGCTGGACTCCAGCTGCCTCGTTTCCTGCTAGGCTTGCTGCCTATTTAACTCCACCTGGACCTTTACTTGTTGCCTTCTGTCGTTGTATTCAGCACTGGTTCAGATCTCTCTGGGACTTCCCTGTGACCTGTCTCCTCTTGGAGAAGCTAAAGGTACCTTCACAGTAAACGATATCGCTAGCGATCCGTGACGTTGCAGTGTCCTGGCTAGTGATATCGTTTAGTTTGACATGCAGCAGCGATCAGGATCCTGCTGTGATATCGCTGGTCGTTGAACAAAGTTCAGAACTTTATTTAGTCGTCAGACCGGCGTGTATCGTCGTGTTTGACACCAAAAGCAACGATACCAGCGATGTTTTACACTGGTAACCAGGGTAAACATCGAGTTACTAAGCGCAGGGCCGCGCTTAGTAACTCGATGTTTACCCTGGTTACCAGTGTAAAATGTAAAAAAACCAAACAGTACATACTCACCTTCGCATCCCCTGGCGTACGCTTCCCACACTGACTGAGCGCCGTAAAGTGAAAGTGAAAGCACAGCGGTGACGTCACCACTCTGCTGTTAGGGCCGGCGCTCACACAGTGCAGGAAGTGGATGCCGGGGGACGTGAATGTAAGTATGTACTGTTTGTTTTTTTTACATTTTACGCTGGTAACCAGGGTAAACATCGGGTTACTAAGCGCGGCGTTGCTTAATGTGAAGGTACCTTAAGTTCATGCTTGTACATTTTTGCGCATTGCTTTTTTGAAAATGTTTCTCAGTATATGATGAGTTCAGTCCAGCTTGCTTATATGCTATTTTATTGCTAGCTGGAAGCTCTGGGGTGCGGAGTTGCGCCCCTCACATCGTGAGTCGGTGTGGGGGTCTTTTTGTATTCTCTGCGTGGATAATTTTTGTAGTATTTTATAGTGACCGCACAGATTCCTTGCTATCTTCTGACTATTTAGATATTAGCGGGCCTCATTTGCTAAAACCTGTTTTTATTTCTATGTTTGTGTTTTCCCCTTAACTCACCGTTATGATTTGTGGGGGGCTCCCTACACTTTGGGGAAAATTTCTCTGAGGCAAGTGAGGCTTTGTTTCTCTCTAGGGATAGCTAGTTTCTCAGGCTGTGAAGAGGCGTCTAGGCCAAGTCAGGTACGCTCCACAGCTGCCTATAGTGTGTGTTGATAGGATCAGGATTGCGATCAGTAAAGTTCCCACATTCCCAGAGCTTGTCCTTTATTCTGGATTACCTATCAGGTCAGTTCATGCGGTCCTAACCACCAGGACCATAACAGTACAGCAGGCCAGTAAAGTGTTAATGCATCGCAAAAGAGGGATAAGAGAAGCTCTGAGGTTTTTTTTTTCCTCTGCAGTGTGTTTAGCCTCTCTCCTCCCCTTAATCTCTGGGTGGTTCAGGACTCAGCTGCAGATATGGACATTCAAGGTCTGTCCTCTTGTGTGGATCAGCTCGCTACAAGGATACAGAGCATTCAGGATTATGTAATTCACAGTCCTATGTCAGAGCCTAAAATACTGATTCCTGAGCTGTTCTCTGGAGATAGATCTAGGTTTTTGAATTTCAAAAATAATTGCAAATTGTTTCTTTCTCTGAGACCTCGTTCCTCTGGTGACCCTGCTCAGCAAGTTAAAATTATTATTTCTTTGTTACGTGGTGACCCTCAGGATTGGGCATTCTCCCAGGCACCAGGAGATCCTGCATTGCTAAATGTGGATGCGTTTTTTCTGGCGCTTGGATTGCTTTATGAGGAACCTAATCTAGTAGACCAGGCAGAAAAGATTTTGCTGCCTCTCTCTCAGGGTCAGGATGAAGCAGAGGTTTACTGTCAGAAGTTTAGGATGTGGTCTGTGCTCACTCAATGGAATGAGTGTGCCCTGGCAGCGATTTTCAGAAAGGGTCTTTCTGAAGCCCTTAAGGATGTTATGGTGGGGTTCCCCACGCCTGCGGGTCTGAATGAGTCAATGTCTATGGCCATTCAGATTAATCGGCGTTTGCGGGAGCGCAAACCTGTGCACCATCTGGCGGTGTTTTCTGAACAGAAGCCTGAGTCTATGCAATGTGACAGGATTCTGACCAGAATTGAACGGCAAAATCACAGACGTCAGAATGGGTTGTGCTTTTACTGTGGAGACTCCACTCATGTTATCTCTGATTGTTCTAAGCGCACAAAAAGGTTTGCTAAGTCTGTCACCATTGGTACTGTACAGCCCAAATTCATTTTGTCTGTTACTTTGATTTGCTCTCTGTCATCCTACTCAGTTATGGCTTTTGTGGATTCAGGCACTGCCCTGAATTTGATGGATTTGTCATTTGCCAGGCGCTGTGGTTTTGTCTTGGAGCCATTGCAAATCCCTATTCCACTAAAGGGAATTGATGCTACGCCATTGGCCAAGAATAAGCCTCAGTACTGGACTCAAGTGACTATGTGCATGACTCCTGCACATCAGGAGGTTATTCGCTTTCTGGTGTTACATAATTTGCATGATGTTGTCGTGTTGGGTCTGCCATGGCTGCAGGTTCATAATCCAGTCCTGGATTGGAAAGCAACGTCTGTGTCAAGTTGGGGTTGTCAAGGGGTACATGGTGATGTTCCTTTGGTGTCAATTGCTTCTTCTACTCCTTCTGAAGTCCCTGAATTTTTGTCGGATTACCAGGATGTATTTGATGAGCCCAAATCCAGTGCCCTACCTCCTCATAGGGATTGTGATTGTGCTATGAATTTGATTTCTGGTAGTAAGTTCCCTAAGGGTCGACTTTTTAATGTATCTGTACCAGAACATGCCGCTATGCGGAGTTATATAAAGGAGTCTTTGGAGAAAGGGCATATTCGTCCGTCCTCGTCACCTTTGGGTGCAGGGTTCTTTTTTGTGGCCAAGAAGGATGGTTCTCTGAGACCCTGTATAGATTATCGCCTTCTAAATAAGATCACGGTCAAATTTCAGTACCCTTTGCCTCTGCTGTCCGATCTGTTTGTTCAGATTAGGGGGGCTAGTTGGTTCACCAAGATAGCTCTTCGAGGAGCTTATAATCTTGTGCGTATAAAGCAGGGCGATGAATGAAAAACAGCATTTAATACGCCCGAAGGTCATTTTGAGTACTTGGTGATGCCTTTTGGGCTTTCTAATGCCCCTTCCGTGCTTCAGTCCTTCATGCACGACATCTTCCGAGAGTATCTGGATAGATTTATGATTGTGTACCTGGATGATATTTTGGTCTTTTCTGATGATTGGGAGTCTCATGTGAAGCAGGTCAGGATGGTGTTTCAGGTCCTGCGTGCCAATGCCTTGTTTGTGAAGGGCTCTAAATGTCTCTTCGGAGTCCAGAAGGTTTCCTTTTTGGGCTTTATTTTTTCCACTTCTACTATCGTGATGGATCCAGTTAAAGGCCAGGCCATCTATGACTGGACTCAACCTACATCGGTGAAGAGTCTTCAGAAGTTCTTGGGCTTTGCTAACTTTTACCGTCGCTTCATCACTAATTTTTCTAGTGTGGTTAAGCCTTTGACGGATTTGACTAAAAAGGGTGCTGATGTGACGAATTGGTCTTCTGCGGCCATTGAGGCCTTTCAGGAGCTGAAACGTCGGTTTTCTTCGGCTCCTGTCTTGCGTCAGCCGGATGTCTCTCTTCCCTTTCAGGTCGAGGTTGATGCGTCTGAGATTGGAGCAGGGGCTGTCTTGTCGCAGAGAAGCTCTGATGGCTCTGTGATGAGACCATGTGCCTTCTTTTCTAGGAAGTTTTCGCCTGCCGAGCGGAATTATGATGTTGGTAATCGGGAGTTGTTGGCAATGAAGTGGGCATTCGAGGAGTGGCGACATTGGCTTGAGGGAGCCAAACATCGCGTGGTGGTCTTGACGGATGTATCTCGAGTCTGCCAAGCGGTTAAATCCTAGGCAAGCTCGATGGTCGCTGTTTTTCTCCCGTTTCGATTTCGTGGTTTCGTACCTTCCGGGCTCAAAGAATGTGAAGGCTGATGCCCTTTCTAGGAGTTTTGTGCCTGACTCTCCGGGAGTTTCTGAACCGGCTGGTATCCTCAGAGAGGGGGTGATTTTGTCTGCCATCTCCCCTGATTTACGGCGGGTGTTGCAGGAATTTCAGGCCAATAGACCTGACCGTTGTCCTCTGGAGAGACTGTTTGTCCCGGATATATGGACCAGTAGAGTGATTTCCGAGGTTCATTCTTCGGTGTTAGCGGGTCATCCTGGGATTTTTGGTACCAGGGATTTGGTGGCTAGGTCCTTATGGTGGCCTTCCTTGTCGCGGGATGTGCGTTCCTTTGTGCAGTCCTGTGGGATTTGTGCTCGGGCCAAGCCTTGCTGTTCTCGTGCCAGTGGATTGCTTTTGCCTTTGCCTGTCCCGAAGAGGCCTTGGACGCATATTTCCGTGGATTTTATTTCGGATCTTCCAGTCTCTCAGAGGATGTCTGTCATCTGGGTGGTTTGTGATCGTTTTTCTAAGATGGTCCATTTGGTGCCCTTGCCTAAGTTACCCTCCTCCTCTGATTTGGTTCCGCTGTTTTTTCAGAATGTGGTTCGTTTGCATGGTATTCCAGAGAACATTGTGTCTGACAGAGGGTCCCAGTTTGTGTCCAGATTTTGGCGGTCCTTTTGTGCTAAAATGGGCATTGATTTGTCTTTTTCTTCGGCCTTCCATCCTCAGACAAATGGCCAAACCAAACGAACTAATCAGACCTTGGAAACTTATCTGAGATGTTTTGTTTCTGCTGATCAGGATGATTGGGTGACTTTTTTGCCATTGGCTGAGTTCGCCCTCTATAATCGGGCTAGTTCTGCTACTTTGGTTTCACCTTTTTTTGTAATTCTGGTTTTCATCCTCGTCTTTCCTCAGGTCAGGTTGAGCCTTCTGACTGTCCTGGGGTGGATTCTGTGGTGGATAGGTTGCAGTAGATTTGGAACCACGTAGTGGACAATTTGACGTTGTCACAGGAGAAGGCTCAGCGCTTTGCTAATCGCCGTCCCTGTGTGGGTCCCCGACTTCGTGTGGGGGATTTGGTATGGTTGTCATCTCGTTATGTCCCTATGAAGGTTTCCTCTTAAATCCTTAATCCTGTGTCATTTCGTTTGGACCTCCCAGCATCTTTTACCATTCATAATGTGTTCCATAGGTCATTGTTGCGGAGGTATGTGGTGCCTGTGGTTCCTTCTGTTGACCCTCCTGCTCCGGTGTTGGTCGAGGGAGAATTGGAGTATGTGGTGGAGAAGATCTTGGATTCTCGTATTTCGAGACGGAAGCTTCAGTACTTGGTTAAGTGGAAGGGCTATGGTCAGGAGGATAATTCCTGGGTTGTTGCCTCTGATGTCCATGCTGCCGATTTGGTTCGTGCCTTTCATTTGGCTCATCCTGATCGGCCTGGGGGCTCTGGTGAGGGTTCGGTGACCCCTCCTCAAGGGGGGGGTGCTGTTGTGAATTCCGTTCTCGGGCTCCCTCCTGTGGTCATGAGTGTTACTTTGTGAGTTCTGTTCTTGGGCTCCCTCTGTTGGCTTTGAGTGTTACGGCTGGTCTGTAGCTGGACTCCAGCTGCCTCGGTTCCTGCTAGGCTTGCTGCCTATTTAACTCCACCTGGACCTTTACTTGTTGCCTGCTGTCGTTGTATTAAGTACTGGTTCAGATCTCTCTGGGACTTCCCTGTGACCTGTCTCCTCTTGGAGAAGCTAAGTTCATGCTTGTACATTTTTACGCATTGCTTTTTTGAAAATGTTTCTCAGTATATGATGAGTTCAGTCCAGCTTGCTTATATGCTATTTTATTGCTAGCTGGAAGCTCTGGGGTGCGGAGTTGCGCCCCTCACATCGTGAGTCGGTGTGGGGGTCTTTTTGTATTCTCTGCGTGGATAATTTTTGTAGTATTTTATACTGACCGCACAGATTCCTTGCTATCTTCTGACTATTTAGATATTAGCGGGCCTCATTTGCTAAAACCTGTTTTCCTTTCTATGTTTGTGTTTTCCCCTTAACTCACCGTTATTATTTGTGGGGGCTCCCTACACTTTGGGGAAAATTTCTCTGAGGCAAGTGAGGCTTTGTTTCTCTCTAGGGATAGCTAGTTTCTCAGGCTGTGAAGAGGCATCTAGGCCGAGTCAGGTACGCTCCACGGCTGCCTATAGTGTGTGTTGATAGGATCAGGATTGCGGTCAGTAAAGTTCCCACATTCCCAGAGCTTGTCCTTTATTCTGGTTTACCTATCAGGTCAGTTCATGCGGTCCTAACCACCAGGACCATAACAGAGTTCTTCATGTGTTTTTTAGCAAACTCTAAGAGGGCTTTCATATGTCTTGCACTGAGGAGAGGCTTCCGTCGGGCCAATCTGCCATAATGGCCTGACTGGTGGAGGGCTGCAGTGATAGTTGACTTTGTGGAACTTTCTCCCATCTCGCTACTGCATTTCTGGAGCTCAGCCACAGTGATCTTGGGTTTCCTCTTTACCTCTCTCACAAGACTCTTCTCCCACGATTGCTCAGTTTGGCAGGACGGTCAGTTCTAGGAAGATTTCTGGTGGTCCCAAGCTTCTTCCATTTAAGAATTATGGAGGCCACTGTGCACTTAGGAACCTTGATTACTGCAGAAATTTTGTTGTAACCTTGGCCACATCTGTGCCTTGCCACAATTCTGTCTCTGAGCTCCTTGGCCAGTTCCTTTGACCTCATGATTCTGATTTGGTCTGACATGCACTGTGTGCTGTGAGGTCTTATATAGACAGGTGTATGCCTTTCCAAGTCAAGTCCTATTAGTTTAATTAAACACAGCTGGACTCCAATGATGGAGTTGAACCATTTCAAGGACGATCCCAAGAAAATGGACAACATGTGACTTAAATATGAGTGTCTGAGCAAAGGGACTAAATATTTATGACCATGTGATAAATATGATTTGGTCAGACAAGACAGACTGCTGACTTACTGTGGTGTCATGTTCCATGGGAGAGTGAGAAGTAGGAACAGAAAGCTGCCACAAGGAGACACAGAACCATCGTGCTGAACACTTTAGCAAGTCTTTTACCTATACAAGAATTTGACTTACATTCAGTTAGTTCAGAATTTCAGTGTAACCACCCCAAACCCCTGCTGCTTCTGTGCGTTAAGAAATAAATGAAAAGCAGAAATCCTTCTCTGTGTGCTGTGCAGTTTATGGGAGAGATTATAGTGGCTAGTCTACTCCCACAAGCTCAGAAAGGATTGCAAATTAGAAGATAGAACATGCAGGGATAAAAACTGGTGAAAATGGAAATTGCAAGACATATGCCAACCAGATATTGTGATATTGCTCATGTATATGTAAGACAGAATACTCTGAAAATTTGGTTACTAGTGATGAGCAAATACATTCGACACTATTTGTTACTCTCACCAGTAGTACGCTATTCGGGCTATTCATTACTCAGCGAGTAACTTGGTATTCGCCTTGTTATATTCGGGTGACCCACCGAGCATGTTTGGAGCTTTATTTGCTTGCCAATCACAGTAATGTGAGCACCATCTTTGGTGTGGCATTACTTTGATTGGCTGCCTGAACACCGGGTGTTTGTTGCGCTGTCATGTGCATGACAGCGCGGCAAACACTGCTTCTGATCAGCGGTGAAAGCATCCCTGCGGGTTAAAGAGCCATGATTCCCATGCTGTCAATAGACAGCCTGAGTTTTCAGCTGTGATCAGACGTATATAGTTTATCTCTAGTTACCAATGTCAGCTGATGGGATTACAGCTCCCATCTGCTGCCTGCTGCTGCTAATAACAGTGACAGCAGGTGCGGCTGATGGGAGTAATGATAAGACACTCCTGTGCTGTAAATAAATGATAAAAAAAACAACCTGGCATGGGTTCCCTGTATTTTGATAACCAGCCAGGCAAAACTCACAGCTGGGGGCTGCAACCTTCAGCTGTCAGCTTTAGCAAGGCTGGTTATCAAGAATACAGCGGTCCCCACACCGTATTTTTTAATTATTTAAATAAATAATTTTAAAAAATGTCATGGGGTCCCCCCACATTTTTGAAAACCAGCCTTGCTAAAGCAGACAGCTGGGAGCTGGTATTCTCAGGCTGGTAAGGGGCCATGGATATTTACCACCCCGGCCTAAAGATAGCAGCCCGCAGCAGCCCAGAAAAGGTGCATCTATAAGATGCAACAAATCTGGCTCTTTGTCCAGCTCTTCCCACTTGTCCTGTAGCGGTGGCAAGTGCGGTTCATATTTGTGGGGTTGATGTCAGGTTTGTATTATCAGGTGACATCAAGCTTAGTAATTAAGAGGCATCTATAAAACACCTATCCATTACTAATCCTATAGTTATATGGTTAATAAAGACACAGCCAGAATAAAGTATTTAATTAGACATAAAGCAAAGCACAGTTTTCAATTTTTATTTAAAAATAGCAAACACAGTTATACTCATCTAATGCCTAATACCACTGAATCCCTCATCTTCTGTAAGAAAATAAAAATAAAAAACAAATATATCCCTCACATCTCTGCCATTCTGTCCCACACCGTAATCCATATCTGGAGGATGAATAGTTTTCAACCTGCACAGTGCCAAGATGCCAGAATTTCCCACAGTGTTCATGCTAACACCAGATAGGTGAAGCCAGTTAATTGGCTGTGAACTTCCAGGACCTTTCTGAAGGCACCAGGAGAGTGAGAACTTTCTCACACTTGTGGTGACATCAGACAGGCGCTACCAGTTCACTGCGAGACACTGGGCAGCGGTAGTAGATGCTACTCGGTGTCTCTGCTGGATGGCAGGCTGTATGGTCTCATGCAACCATGCAGCCTGCCATCTAGATGTAGCAGAGCTAGACCCATCATGAGACAAATGGATTATCATCTTCCCTGTGGAAAGGTGAGGTATATTTTTGTTTTATATTTTAACTCTTTTGCAGAAGACAATGGTGTCAGTGAAATGGGTATAAGTATGGTTTAATTAATATTTATTAAAGGAGCCTGTGTCATTTTTTAAATTTAAGGATTTTTTCTGGGTGTCTGTGTTTTTATACTACACCACTATGGGGTTAGTAATGAGGCATGTCATTGACGCCTCTAAATTACTAACCACAGGGCTTGAGGTAACCTGGCAATACAAAGGTGACATCAACCCCCTCAACTATCACCACACTGTGAGTCAGAAAGTCATGCAGGCATATTCTCCATGCTGTTCCCCTTTAATTTTAGCTCTTTCCAATCCATTTCAGCATTTTTCCCATGCCTCCAGACCTGTTTGTTGGGTCCAACAGAAAAATATTCGGCTTTCTCATTGACTTGCATTGGATGTGTTATTCAGTACTAATACAAGGTTATTGGAAAGTAATTGTGCCAATTTTTCAGAATCTGAATATTTCACTACTCACACATCACTAATGATTACCTTTTAAAGTTTGATAAACTGGAAGTAATAATTTACAGTTTTTTTGCCTTTCATATTTGCAGATAGATTCCAGGTAGTAAAACAGAATTCTTGAATAAACAACTACAGACAAATAAATACCGCCAAAAAACAAGCAGCCAACTACAGCAACCTCTTTGCAAGAGACACACTCTAAAGTGAATTAGCAGACCAATGTGAGAAAACCAAGTGCTAAATAGGTCTCATAAAAATAACATTATATTTCAATATTTTGAAAAGAGTAATATGACTAAACACACATAAATAAGACACAAACAGAGCGCTACTGAAAAAAGTGGTGCCAGCATGCATGTAAATAAACTTAGCTTTACCCTGCTGATAAAGCTACACCGCGAAACGCGCGTCCGGGGCCGCCGGGTGAAGTGTGGGTCGCTCCCCCCTGTATTTAATATGGGTAAGTGTGCAATCCTATTGATTTGACAGCGATAGCTCTTGGATTTCTTTGTGTTACAAGGGGACCGCATGATATTCAATATACTTTTAGGTTCCATATGCTGCTACTTATATATATTTTTGCTGTTTACTCTGGGGTTGAATTTTGGGACTCACCTGTAACCCGGCATACCGTGCTTTCTCTTTGATACGTCTGTGTTTGTATATATTGCTTATTGCAAATATACATGTGATTGTTATGGATTTGTGTACTATTTAGTCTGTATAATAAAGTTTATAATTGGTTTTTAATTATGGTGTTTTGGACATTTATACTCCTTTCTTTCTTGGTTCTATTAGCATTGTGGCTGGTGGACCAGCACATGTACACTTTTCTCATGTTGGTCTGCCAACTACAGACAAATGTATGCAATTAAAGTCTACATGCTCATTTCAATTGAAATTTTTACATCCATCAAAAACACCCCATTTTCCCATCTATCATTTGTTTAACCTCCATTGAATCAATTTCTAAAATCAAAGGAGATAAACTGCCTGAACATTTTTTTCCATTAGCAATTAGCAATTACTTAATTGAAACCAGATAAGACAAGAATAAAAATAGATTTACATTTCCATCCCTTTTTGACAAATCCCCAAAGGATTGTACGATCATGTCTGAGTTACAAAAACATATGACAATAGGAAATGCACTTAGTTTAACTTATTTATGACAAGGTGATTTTCTTGTGCTTCCATATTTTTCTCCAGTGGTTCCAAGATCCATAAATCTTTTATTTGTCCATTGACATAGTCATATGAGTTCTTGTTTTATGTAGCATGAAATGTAGTTTGGAATGATGCCATTCATTGAATATATCAAATACTGGAAAAGGGAAAAAAAAAACTTAAATTCAGAGAATTGGCAAAAGAAAAATGTGATTGAAGATGGTTTTTAGGTACTATCTTATGGTGTTCATTGTGTGGTTAAAATGATCCAGCAAGATCATTTCCAAGGTCAGTACAATTTATGTGACACATAACATGTCATTCTTTATATTTAACCCCTTCATGACCCAGCCTATTTTGGCCTTAATGACCTTGCCGTTTTTTGCAATTCTGACCAGTGTCCCTTTATGAGGTAATAACTCTGGAACGCTTCAACGGATCCTAGCAATTCTGAGATTGTTTTTTCGTGACATATTGGGCTTCATGTTAGTGGTAAATTTAGGTCGATAATTTCTGAGTTTATTTGTGAAAAAAATGGAAATTTGGCAAAAAATTTGAAAATTTCGCAATTTTCACATTTTGAATTTTTATTCTGTTAAACCAGAGAGTTATGTGACACAAAATAGTTAATAAATAACGTTTCCCACATGTCTACTTTACATCAGCACAATTTTGGAAACAATTTTTTTTTTTGCTAGGAAGTTATAAGGGTTAAAATTTGACCAGTGATTTCTCATTTTTACAACAAAATTTACAAAACCATTTTTTTTAGGGACCACCTCACATTTGAAGTCATTTTGAGGGTTCTATATGGCTGAAAATACCCAAAGGTGACACCATTCTAAAAACTGCACCCCTCAAGGTGCTCAAAACCACATTCAAGAAGTTTATTAACCCTTCAGGTGTTTCACAGCAGCAGAAGCAACATGGAAGTAAAAAATGAACATTTAACTTTTTAGTCACAAAAATGATCTTTTAGCAACAATTTTTTTATTTTCCCAGCGGTAAAAGGAGAAACTGGACCACGGACGTTGTTGACCAATTTGTCCTGAGTACGCTGATACCTCATATGTGGGGGTAAACCATTGTTTGGGCGCACGGCAGGGCTCGGAAGGGAAGGAGTGCCATTTGACTTTTTGAATGAAAAATTGGCTCCAATCTTTAGCGGACACCATGTCACGTTTGGAGAGCCTCCGTGTGCCTAAACATTGGAGCTCCCCCACAAGTGACCCCATTTTGGAAACTAGACCCCCCAAGGAACTTATCTAGAAGCATAGTGAGCACTTTAAACCCCCAGGTGCTTCACAAATTGATCCGTAAAAATGAAAAAGTACTTTTTTTTCACAAAAACATTATTTTAGCCTCAATTTTTTCATTTTCACATGGGCAACAGGATAAAATGGATCCTAAATTTTGTTGGGCAATTTCTCCTGAGTACACCAATACCTCACATGTGGGGGTAAACCACTGTTTGGGCACATGGTAAGGCTCGGAAGGGAAGGAGCGCCATTTGACTTTTTGAATGAAAAATTATCTCCATCGTTAGCGGACACCATGTCGCGTTTGGAAAGCCCCTGTGTGCCTAAACATTGGAGCTCCTCCACAAGTGACCCCATTTTGGAAACTAGACCCCCCAAGGAACTCATCTAGAGGCATAGTGAGCACTTTAAACCCCCAGGTGCTTCACAAATTGATCCGCAAAAATGAAAAAGTACTTTTTTTCACACAAAATTTCTTTTAGCCTCAATTCTTTCATTTTCACATGGGCAACAGGATAAAATGGATCCTAAAATTTGTTGGGCAATTTCTCCTGAGTATGCCGATACCTCATATGTGGGGGTAAACCACTGTTTGGGTGCACGGCAAGGCTCGGAAGGGGAGGCGTGCCATTTGACTTTTTGAATGGAAAATTAGCTCCAATCGTTAGCGGACACCATGTCGCGTTTGGAGAGCCCCTGTGTGCCTAAACATTGGAGCTCCCCTACAAGTGACCCCATTTTGGAAACTAGACCCCCCAAGGAACTTATCTAGATGCATAGTGAGCACTTACAACCCCCAGGTGCTTAACAGAAGTTTATAACGCAGAGCCATGAAAATAAAAAAATAATTTTTCTTTCCTCAAAAATTATTTTTAGCCCAGAATTTTTTATTTTCCCAAGGATAATAGGAGAAATTGGACCCCAAATGTTGTTGTCCAGTTTGTCCTGAGTACGATGATACCCCATATGTGGGGGTAAACCACTGTTTGGGCGCACGGCAGGGCTCGGAAGGGAAGGCACGCCATTTGGCTTTTTGAATGGAAAATTAGCTCCAATCATTAGCGGACACCATGTCGCGTTTGGAGAGCCCCTGTGTGCCTAAACATTGGAGCTCCAGCACAAGTGACCCCATTTTGGAAACTAGACCTCCAAAGGAACTAATCTAGATGTGTGGTGAGCACTTTGAACCCCCAAGTGCTTCACAGAAGTTTATAATGCAGAGCCATGAAAATAAAAAATAATTTTTCTTTTCTCAAAAATGATTTTTTAGCCCACAATTTTTTATTTTCCCAAGGGTAACAGGAGAAATTGGACCCCAAAAGTTGTTGTCCAGTTTCTCCTGAGTACGCTGATACCCCATATGTGGGGGTAAACCATTGTTTTGGCACACGTCGGGGTTCGGAAGGGAAGTAGTGACATTTTGAAATGCAGACTTTGATGGAATGCTCTGCGGGCGTCAGGTTGCGTTTGCAGAGCCCCTGATGTGCCTAAACAGTAGGAACTCCCCACAAGTGACTCCATTTTGGAAACTAGACCCCCAAGGGAACTTATCTAGATGTGTGGTGAGCACTTTGAACCCCCAAGTGCTTCACAGAAGTTTATAACGCAGAGCCGTGAAAATAATAAACGTGTTTCCTTTCCTCAAAAATATTTTTTTAGCCCAGAATTTTTTATTTTTGCAAGAGTAACAGGAGAAATTGGACCCCAAAAGTTGTTGTCCAGTTTCTCCTGAGTACGCTGATACCCCATATGTGGGGGTAAACCACTGTTTGGGCACATGCCGGGGCTCGGAAGGGAAGTAGTGACGTTTTGGAATGCAGACTTTGATGGAATGGTCTGCGGGCATCATGTTACGTTTGCAGAGCCCCTGATATGCCTAAACAGTAGAAACCCCCCACAAGTGACCCCATTTTGAAAACTAGACCCCCCAAGGAACTAATCTAGATGTGTGGTGAGCACTTTCAATCCCCAAGTGCTTCACAGAAGTTTACAACGCAGAGCCGTGAAAATAAAAAATCATTTTTCTTTCCTCAAAAAAGATGTTTTAGCAAGCAATTTTTTATTTTCACAAGGGTAACAGGAGAATTTGGACCCCAATATTTGTTGCCCAGTTTGTTGTGAGTACGCTGATACCCCATATGTGGGGGTAAACAACTGTTTGGGCACACGTCAGGGCTCGGAAGGGAAGTAGTGACGTTTTGGAATGCAGACTTTGATGGAATGGTCTGCGGGCATCATGTTACGTTTGCAGAGCCCCTGATATGCCTAAACAGTAGAAACCCCCCACAAGTGACCCCATTTTGGAAACTAGACCCCCCAAGGAACTAATCTAGATGTGTGGTGAGCACTTTCAATCCCCAAGTGCTTCACAGAAGTTTACAACGCAGAGCCGTGAAAATAAAAAATCATTTTTCTTTCCTCAAAAAAGATGTTTTAGCAAGCAATTTTTTATTTTCACAAGGGTAACAGGAGAATTTGGACCCCAATATTTGTTGCCCAGTTTGTTGTGAGTACGCTGATACCCCATATGTGGGGGTAAACCACTGTTTGGGCACACGTCAGGGATCGGAAGGGAAGTAGTGACGTTTTGGAATGCAGACTTTGATGGAATGGTCTGCGGGCATCATGTTACGTTTGCAGAGCCCCTGATATGCCTAAACAGTAGAAACCCCCCACAAGTGACCCCATTTTGGAAACTAGACCCCCCAAGGAACTAATCTAGATGTGTGGTGAGCACTTTCAATCCCCAAGTGCTTCACAGAAGTTTACAACGCAGAGCCGTGAAAATAAAAAATCATTTTTCTTTCCTCAAAAAAGATGTTTTAGCAAGCAATTTTTTATTTTCACAAGGGTAACAGGAGAATTTGGACCCCAATATTTGTTGCCCAATTTGTTGTGAGTACGCTGATACCCCATATGTGGGAGTAAACCACTGTTTGGGCACACGTCAGGGCTCGGAAGGGAAGTAGTGACATTTGAAATGCAGACTTTGATGGAATGGTCTGCGGGCGTCACATTGCATTTGCAGAGCCCCTGATGTGCCTAAACAGTAGAAACACCCCACAAGTGACCCCATTTTGGAAACTAGACCCCCAAGGAACTAATCTAGATGTGTGGTGAGCACTTTCAACCCCCAAGTGCTTCACAGAAGTTTATAACGCAGAGCCGTGAAAATAAAAAATAATTGTTCTTTCCTCAAAAATTATGTTTTAGCAAGTAATTTTTTATTTTTGCAAGGGTAACAGGAGAAGTTGGACCCCAACAGTTGTTGCCCAGTTTGTCCTGAGTACGCTGGTACCCCAAATGTGGGGGTAAACCACTGTTTGGGCGCATGTCGGGGCTTGGAAGGGCGGGAGCACCATTTGACTTTTTGAACGCAAGATTGGCTGGAATCAATGGTGGCGCCATGTTGCGTTTGGAGACTCCTGATGTGCCTAAACAGTGGAAACCCCTCAATTCTAACTTCAACACTAACCCCAACACACCCCTAATCCTAATCCCAACTGTAGCCATAACCCTAATCACAACCCTAACCCCAACACACCCCTAACCACAACCCTAACCGCAACACACCCGTAACCCTAATTCCAACCCTAATCCTAACCCTAATCCCAACCGTAACCCTAATCCCAACCCTAACCACAACTGTAACCCCAACACACCCCTAACCCTATCCGTAACCCTAACCACAAGCCTAATCTTAACCCTATTTCAAACCCTAGCCCTAATTCCAACCCTAACTCTAATTCCAACCCTAACCCTAAGGCTATGTGCCCACGTTGCGGATTCGTGTGAGATTTTTCCGCACGATTTTTGAAAAATCTGCAGGTAAAAGGCACTGCGTTTTACCTGCGGATTTACAGCAGATTTCCAGTGTTTTTTTGTGCGGATTTCACCTGCGGATTCCTATTGAGGAACAGTTGTAAAACGCTGCGGAATCCGCACAAAGAATTGACATTCTGCGGAAAATACAACGCAGCGTTTCTGCACGGAATTTTCCGCACCATGGGCACAGCGGATTTGGTTTTCCTTAGGTGTACATGGTACTGTAAACCTGATGGAAAACTGCGGATCCGTGGCCAATCCGCTGCGGATCCGCGGCCAATCCGCTGCGGATCCGCGGCCGATCCGCGGCCGATCCGCTGCGAATCCGCGGCCGATCCGCTGCGGATCCGCGGCCGATCCGCTCTGTGTGCACATGCCATAACCCTACCCCTAACCCTTCCCGTAACCCTAACCCTAACCCTAACCCTACCCCTAACCCTACCCCTAGTTCTAACCCTAGTTCTAACCCTAACCCTAGTGGAAAAAGAAAAAAAAAAATTTCTTTACTTTATTATTGTCCCTATGGGGGTGATAAAGGGGGGGGGGTTATTTATTATTTTTTTTATTTTGATCGCTGTGATAGAACCTACCACAGCAATCAAAATGTACTTGTAAGGAATCTGCCGACTGGCAGATTCGGCGGGCGCACTGAGCATGCGCCCACCATTTTCCAAGATGGCGGCGCCCAGCAAGGAGACGGCCGGACACCGGGAGGATCGGTAAGTATGAAGGGGTGGTGGGGGGGTGGATCGGAGCACAGGGGGGGTGATCGGAGCACAGGGGGGGGGATCTGAGCAAGGAGGGAGCGGACAGGAGGACGGGGGAGCCGGCAGGCGGACGGAGGGGACCGGACCCCATAACGGAGGACTGGGGGGGCGATCGGTGGGTGTGGGGGGGGCACTTGAGTATTTCCAGCCATGGCCGATGATATTGCAGCATCGGCCATGGCTGGATTGTAATATTTCACCAGTTTTTTAGGTGAAATATTACAAATCGCTCTGATTGGCAGTTTCACTTTCAACAGCCAATCAGAGCGATCGTAGCCACGGGGGGGTGAAGCCACCCTCCCTGGGCTGAAGCACCACTCCCCCTGTCTCTGCAGATCGGGTAAAATCGGAGTTAACCCCTTCACCCGATCTGCAGGGACGCGATCATTCCATGACGCATACGCTGCGTCATAGGTCGCTTTGGCACCGACTTTCATGACGCAGCGTATGCGTCAAAGGTCGTTAAGGGGTTAAGTGCTGAAAAAAATTGGGGAAATTTGAAAAAAAAAACAGCCATTTCATTTGTGTTGTCATTTTCTCATAGCTCATAAACTTTTTATTTTTATATTGATTAACCTTTTGTAGATCTTATCTTTTATACAGCAAGCTGACATTAAATATTGATACAACTTTGGGGTACAAACAAAGTTTTTATTGCTCTTTACTTCATCATTTTAGGAATGTGAGATGAGAAAAAACTCATCTATGTTGGGTTTTTTGTCTATATGTTTACTGTATAAGATCATTAACTTTATATTTTAATAGATAAAACTTTTTCTGACATGACAATTATAAATATATATATACATATGCATTTTTTTTATTTTTTATTATTAAAAAAGGGAAAGGGAGGTAATTCAAAAGTTTATATTTTTGACAGACACTGCAGGCTGTGGAAGCATGTTTTATTTCATGCAGGCTGCACCCAGTAACATGAGCAGCTTTCAGCCTGGTGTTGGCATGCTGAAAAACGGCTCCTGGGACACTAAAGAAATGGCAGTATCACAGGTTCCACAATTGATCCATTATGTACTGCAAGTGAAATTGGAAATCACATACCAAGCCTAAGGTGTCAGTTTCTACATAAATCATTAGAAGGCTTTTGCACAATATTGGGGAATGAGGTAGACATCCAGTTGCAGATGTTTCATTGATCTTGAACTACTGCTTTCAAAGGCTATCATGATGCAGAGTAAGATAACAATAAAGGCTGGAATGGAGTCCTGCTTTGGCCTTAGACAAAATTAAAGCCATGGATTGGTCTGGTGACCAAGCGGGCAATACCATAAAGAAGCCTTCAGGTGGGAACTTCACATCATTCCTTTCCTGAGGTTATGATGTCAGATGGCATAATGTATTTTGTCTGGACTCTTCTAGTCTGCATTCCAGTTAGACTAACAACTCAGCATTAGATTGATTTGGTCATGAAACCAGTAGTATGGACATTTCTCCAAAGTTTCCCAGAAGCTGTTTTTCAACATAGGTTGCTTGTTCTACTGTGAGCAGTTTGCGTGGCCTAAATGTGCTATTATGGCTTGCAATGTCTCCAGACTTGTTTCTCATCAAGCACATCTGTGATGCAATTGATAAGCAACTGCACAGGGAGCTGCTTGCAGTAGAACTCAATGATTTGCATGCTTAAATGCATTAAAAACAGAAGAACATTCCTTAAATAACCATAAACTACCTGATAGCATGCCAATGTATGCAAGTTTGTATATTTACTCATGCTCATATTTGATATTGCATACATTGAGAATGAGATGATTTTAAACTTTGACTTCCATTTTTTCATCATTTTCATATCATTAAATGTCTGTGATTTCCATAATTACATAACTTTTCCTTCTGGATGTTTCAAATACAAGGTGAAGTGTAGTTAAAATGATATCCTTTTCTGAAGCCAAGCCACAAAATGGGCTTCAAAGGAGGAACTAAGAATGCAGCCATGGGGGGCTTCAGAAGATCTCTCACTGCAATGATAAGCTATAGGTATCACACTGGTCTGCTAATGTATGGTGGAGCATGTACACACCAGTAATCACTCTTCTAAAATTCCACTATCTGTCAATGAAAACAGCATTTAATTGGTGAAAGTGTAGCAATCAAAATCTTTAGTTGCCTCTGTTTACATTGCGGGTGTCTGTCGGGTATGCTGTAGGTTAAGCATTGGACACATGGCCAGACACATAAAACTGTTAAAATAATTGGATGTGTGAATGGTGCTTTAACCCTTTCCCGCCGCGGCCCTTTTTTGTTTTTGTGTCTTTGCTTTTTGCTTCCCTCCTTCCCAGAGCCATAACTTTTTTACTTTTCCATAAATATGGCCAAGTGAGGGCTTATTTTTTGCGGGACGAGTTGTACTTGTTAACGACACCATTGGTTTTACCATGTCTTGTACTAGAAAATGGGAAACAAATTTCAAGTGCGGTGCAAATAAAGTGCAATCCCACACTTGTTTATTGTTTGGCTTTTTTGCTAGCACCTCTAAATGCTAAAACTGACCTGATATTATGATTCTCCAGGTCATTATGAGTTCATAGACTCCAAACATGTCTAGGTTATTTTTTATCTAAGTGGTGAAAAAAAAATTCAAAACTTTGCTAAAAAAAAAAAATGTGCCATTTTCCAATACCTGTAGCGTCTCGATTTTTCGTGATCTGGGGTCGGGTGGAACTTATTTTTTGCATGCCGAGATGATGTTTTTAATGATACCACTTTTGTGCAGATACGCTCTTTTGATCGCCCATTATTGCATTTTAATTCAATGTCGCGGCAACCAAAAAAGTAATTCTGCCGTTTCAAATTTTTTTCTCACTACGCCGTTTAGTGATCAGGTTAATGCTTTTTTTTTATTCACAGATCGGGCGATTCTTAACACAACAATACAAAAAATGTGTAGGTTTGATTTTTTTTATTGTTTTATTTTGGATGGGGCGAAAGGGGGGTGATTTAAACTTTTATATATTTTTTTTTTCATATTTTTAAAAACATTCTTTTTTACTTTTGCCATGACGTGACGGGGTCGGCGATGCGCTCATTTCCGGCCGCGCGGCTGGAAGCGGTAGCTAAATGCTGCTGTCAGTGTTTGACAGCGGCATTTAACAGGTTAATAGCGGCGGGTGAATCACGATTTCACCCGTCGCTATTGTGCGCACATGTCAGCTGTACAAAACAGCTGACATGTCGCAACTTTGATGTGGGCTCACCGCCGGAGCCCACATCAAAGTGGGAGACACGACATGCACCGTACTAGTATGGCGCATGTCATGAAGGAGTTACAATCTACTAGACAATGTGCTGTTCATTTTCTAAGTGTACTCAGCACAGATTTAAGAAACTGATGTGTGAATTTAGTTGTAAATTAACTTGCCTAAGGACAAAATCATAATCTTTCATGATCAGTTTCTTAATTATTAGGTCTGCTATGAAAAGCAATGTAATTATTGTTGACCTTATTTGAAGCTTGTAGTTCAGTGTGTCATGTGCTACTATGATTTCTCACTTTTAAATAAATCATACAATCTACAGCTTTTTCTAATGACCATGTCTTGTGTTTACTGAGAATTTAAGAGGATAGCAATTAACATACGACCTGCATAGGGTTATGTGTATAAGAATTATTTTCTTTGCTGTTCTCTTGCATTTAATTTAGTAATGCATTCCTATTTTATTTACAGTAAAAAAGGCCATTGAACTGAAATCTAGAGGAGTAAAAATGTTGCCCAGCAAAGAAAGCAACCACAAGAATTCTGTCTGTAAGTAATCTTCTTCCTCCCAAACATTTTCTACAAAAATGACTTAATATGTAGGAACTTGATAAGAATTAAAATTTATATGATAAAATAAACATGCTAAAAGCATGCTGGACCATTTACCCCCTTAGTGACAGAGCCAATTTGGTACTTAATAATAACCAAGCCAATTTTTACAATTCTGACCACTGTCAGTTTATGAGGTTATAGTTCTGAAATGCTTCAACGTAACCCAATAATTCTGAGACTGCTGTTTCATGACATATTGTACTTCATGTCAATGGTAAAATAGCTTTGATATAACTTGTATAACTTGTATTTATTTATGAAAAAAATTTTGGAAAATATAACAATTTTTAAACTTTTAATTTGTGTACACTTAAGTCAGAAAGTGGTGTCATGAAAAATAATTACGAAAATAACATTTCCCACACATCTACTTTACATCAGCACAATTTTGGAAACATAATTTTTTTTAGTCAGGAAGGTATAAGGGTTAAAAGTTGACCAGCGATTTCTCATTTTTCCAACAAAATTTACAAAACCATTTTTTAGGGACCACCTTACATTTGAAGTGAGTTTGGGGTCAATATAACAGAAAATACCCAAAAGAGATACCATTCTAAAAACTGCACCCTCTAAGGTGCACAAAACCACATTCAAGAAGATTATTAAAGGGAACCTGTCATCGGAATTTGGCGGGACTGGTTTTTGGTCATATGGGCGGGGTTTTTGGGTGTTTGATTCACCCTTTCCTTACCCACTGGCTGCATGCTGGCCGCAATATTGGATTGAAGTTCATTCTCTGTCCTCCGTAGTACACACCTGCGCAAGGCAATCTAATGAAGATTTGTAAAATTTGAGTAGAATTCACTTCTACTTGAATTTATTTACTCATCTCTAGTGTCCTGTACTTCATTTAAAGAATTTTGCTGAGTTTTGGGTGTTGCAATGCCCCTTGAATTGATTTTGCTGCCCAGTTTGTGATGCAAAAAGAATCATAAAAATTACTACATTATTTTCAAATAATAATTCAGACATATGATTTGGCGAGTGTATTCAGTTTAATTTTACAAAACAATAACAGAAAACTTGCATGTGTGCGGATAGCAACAAATAGGTAGCTACACAACAGGACTATATGGCTATTCGCACACATTGCGATTTTGATGGGGATCCGCAGAGTTTTTGGACGTGAGGAATTGCATCAAATCCACAGTGTAGTGTGCAGGCAATATTAAATTGGCATTTGGTGTGCACATGCTGTGGAAAAAAAGGTGCGGAATCGCAGATTTTTTTTCTGCAGCATGTCAATTTTTTTGCGGATCTGCAGAATTTCTGCACCCATTGTTTTCTAGTATAAATAGACTCCTGATCATTTGATAAACAAGCAAATCCCTCAATTATAGAGTGAAATGATCTTTTGCGCAGCACAAAAGATTATTGTTCTAGGTGTAGTAGTACACCACAAAGCGGGGTGACAATATTACAGTATATGGGAGTATTAAATGATAATCAAAAGACAACAACAATTAAACTACTCAGACAAAACTCATAAAATATAATTCATCTTTATTTAGTAAGATATAAAAACATACAAAAAACATACCATTAAAATTAAGTGAAAAGGGAATACTTTTTCAGAGACAGGAGTGGTCAATCATATATATATTCAAAATAACTGCATACATTTACAACTATTAGAATTAGATGATAAGTAGTTCAAGCTAAAGGATGCAAAAATCTATGTAAATCATGCGAGAATGTGACAAGAACAGGCACGGGTCAAATACTGTGGCTACATCTAGTGGTTATGTGCAAAAAGTGCAATAATGAGGTAAGGTTGAGGTCCCTACCAAGTTTGAAAATATATATATATACAAAACGGCAAACAATGAACCTTGTTTCATGTACAATAAATAAAATTAATTAAATGATTACAAGCATTATGGTCACCCTAGAAAGACAGAAATTGTAGTGCATTGGTCGGTAAGTAACCCATTTAATGAGAGGACGCAGAGCAAAAACAGAGGGTATAAATAATGAACACATACACAACAAGCAGTGCAGCACACTCATGGGGTAAAGGAAAAAAAGTTATAAAGTACTAGAAAGTGCTATATGGCAAACCCCATGAGTGTGGTGCAACTAGTTTAGTTCAAAGGAAAAAAACATCCTCTCTTAGGCCGGTTTCACACGTCAGTGGCTCCGGTACGTGAGGTGACAGTTTCCTCACGTACCGGAGCCACTGACACACGTAGACACATTGAAATCAATGCATCTGTGCAGATGTTATTGATTTTTTGCAGACCGTGTCTCCATGTGCCAAACACGGAGACATGTCAGTGTTCGTGGGAGCGCACGTATTACACAGACCCATTAAAGTCAATGGGTCCGTGTAAAACACGTAACGCACACGGATGTTTTCTGTGTGCAGTCTGTGTGCCATGCTGGAGACAGCGCTTACAGTAAGCACTGTCCCCCCAGCATGGTGCTGAAGCCGCCATTCATCCGTTCTCTCCAGCGCTCGCTGGGGAGAAGGGATGAAAAATCTTTTTTTTGTTTGTTTTTATGTGTTTAAAATAAACTTTAGGGCATCCTCCCCCTCCCACCCCCTGTGCGCCCGGCCGCCGGCATTAAAATACTCACCTGCCTCCCTCGACGCTTGCTCTCCGCCCCGCAGCTTCTCCTGTATGAGCGGTCACGTGGTGCTGCCCATTACAGTGATGAATATGCGGCTCCACCCCTATGGGTTGTCCGGTACCGTAATTATCTGGACGTGTGGGACAGGCCTTAGGAAACACTGTTTGTTGTGTATGTGTCCATTATTTATACACCATTTTTTGCTCTCATATTCTCACATGATTTACATAGATTTTTGTATCCTTTAGCTTGAACTATTTATAATCTCATTCTAACAGTTCTAAATGTATGAAACTATATTGAATGTATTTTACATATGATTGACCACTCATGTCTCTGAAAAATAATCCCCTTTGAAGTTAGTTTTAATGGTATGCTTTTTGCATGTATTTATATCTTAATAAATAAAAATGAATTATATTATGAGTTTTTTCTGGTTAGTTTAATTTGTATTGGCAATTGTTCTAGGTGCGAATACATGGATATCTTTCAAGTATCTGGGTGTTTAGATGTACTCGAGAGTCAACAAGTATTAGCCAGGACTCAATTTCAAACTCTAATCTCCACCCTGCATGTCTGATGGCTGTTACACAGCCAATAAACATGTGAGTATTGCCTACAAGTAACTAATGCAGCAGCTATCTTGGTAGTGGCATTACTGTGATTGGCTGGCTGCGTTCCATCATCATCACGGAGTCACACCCTGGCATGGCACATATGCTGCCTACGCCGAGGATTGATGGCATACTTCTATCAGGATTTCCTCCACCTCCTATGGAAGTTCCTGCACCCCCTCCTGCTCCTACTCATCCTCCATTTCCGATGTTCTATCTCAAAGTGGCTGGAAGCTCTGCAGCACTGCCTCAGCGAAGCAGCAACAGGCTCTGTTGAAACTAATTTGTCTAAAAAAAAACAACACACCACAGCACAGTTTATGAAAGGATAGCAGGACAGACAAATTTGTGGCACTCACCACTGAACCTACAATCAGCCATGGTCATGTGTGATAATGGCCATAACCTGGTGGGGGCTATGAAGCTCACACACGTACCATGCTTGGAACATGTGCTTAACTTGGTAGTTCATCAGTTTCTGAAAACCTACCTATATTTACCAGAGCTTCTGATCAAGGTACTCTGTCAGCATCCATTTCTGCAAGTCAGCTACAGCTGTCGCTGCTCTGGTAGTGCTGCAGAAGCGCATGTAAGTTCAAGCTTACCAACTGATGTGTGACATGACCAAGATCTGGAACTCCACACTGTGCATGCTGGCAAGGCTTTGTGAGCAGCAGAGGCCAGTTGTTGAATATCAGCTCCAATGTGCCCATTGGTACTCTGGTCAGCCTCCGCACATAACAACTGAAGAGTGTGCATGGATGTCTGATTGCATTTTTACAAGACTTTGATAATTCCACAAAGATGATGAACAGCGATAACTCCATCATCAGCACAATGATCCCATTTGTGTGCCTACTTAAACACTCGCTGCTGAAAATTAAACATGAATCCTTGCATTTGGACTAGTTGGTGATGAAGGAAGGCATGAGATAGTGAAATACTGCCTATCCCAGCTTCATCTCATCTGCTCAGTGTAGATTGGATAACAATGATGTGAAGGTTGAGGATGAGGAGTAGCATCTATGTACTGATGATTAGGTATTGTTCACAAGGAAAGGAAAATTTTGTAAGATTGTGAAGCAATACCTGGCTGAAAAAAACAGCATACTCCATTGTTAGGGATAGCGGAACGCACCAAGTAATAGAGAGGTTGATACAAGGTGCGTTCGCAGCCCGGGGTCCACCGTGCAGAGATACCTGCTGCAAAGTAATGGCGGATGGACACTGAGCTCAAACGTGGGTTAAAATTCACCCCATGTGAAATGAAAGCGAGCTCTGTTGCCTCACAGAGTCGTGCTGTACACGGAATAATACCCTAACTAGGGTTGTGCTTGCTCTGGATCTCTTCTGTGCTAACCGCACACATGAAGGAACCAGATGCTAAGCCAATGCTAATTGCCCCACTGACGTTAGCTGCCTGCCTGAGTGTGCAGCCCCAAAACTAAACAGACTCACACCACTGGCAACAGCCAAACACAAATGATACTAGTGCATGGCCATGTGGCCATGCAAACCTTTTATAGTTCTTCTTAGTGGACCAATCGGAGCTGCTACAGGACCTGAGCATGTGACCTCCGACCTTCAATGAGAGGTCTTCCCTTGGGCATGCTCAGAAGGAGAAAAGCAGGACTTAGTCCTAGGAGCGCCTGCTTGCCGCCAAACAGTACTGGTTATAATGGCTGAACCTGGAAGGGCAGCAGTAACCAAACATGCAGTATCTGTCTGAGCCAGGCGCTGGGACTGATGTTTCTGCTGAGCAGGTTGCACTGCGGCTGGAAAAGAATAGGAGACCGCAGCGGACATGGTTTGAGATTCCCCCTGTGCAGCGGCAGGAACTCGGGACCTAACACTCCATAATTCTTCTCCTGCTTTCAGCTATTGGGTATCATAACTGGACTCCTGGCATGAGCTGCCTCTCTATGTTTTGGAGGTGTTTTGCTGCCCTGTCACAAGCATCTTGTCTGAGCGGGTTTTTTAGCTCCACATGGGGGATCATAACAGATAAACAATTTTGCCTGTCAACAGAAAGTGCTGACAGGCTCACTCTGAGTGATGATCAAAGCATGGATTAGACCCAACTTTTCCACACCACCAGATGACAGCAGCACATAAAGTATATTTAATGTTCAATATTTGAATGAGATGCACTAATTGTTGCATTCTAGCATCTATATATGACTGTTGACCTTACTTATCATTTGTTTACTGGCTTTGACTGTGTGGAAAGCCTTTATGAGTGTAAGAGTATCACAAGCACACTTTTTTAATTTTTCTATGAAGCACTCCAGTTGGTGCTTTCAACGGTGTATGGATAATTCTGTTATTGGTAGGCTTTTCACTGAATGCATAGCCTTTATGAGTCTAGGATTAGCACTGCATTACAATTTGAACAGAATATGCATGAGGCCCTCCTTTATGTCTAATACAGGGTGTATCTGAGTCTCTCTGAGTCCTTAATCTTTGGCACTTTTTGCTATTTCCAGAACTTACACTGAAAATTCACTTTTTTAATATAAAAATTCAACTTTGGTTTACATTATTATTTTTTTTTAAATCCTTTTTAAATGTTGCCTTATATACAAGTCATTAAACAGGAATAAATGTTTCTTATTGTTTTTTTTCCTGTAAACTTCAATTTCTTGCAGATTTTGAATGTTTTATTGTCAGTCCTTAAAGTGGGGTAAAAGTGTACACCATTATTCTCAGCAGCAATTTGACAGTTAGAGATGATTCTAGGGGCCTTCCCCATGCAGTTATTTTTCCATTCAACACTTTTTACATCCATTTCCACATTTTGCCTACCTCCCAGACCTCATTGTAGAGTCTGATGGAAAATTCTTGAATTTCCTATTGAATCCCATTACACTCATTAATTAATTAAGAAACGAGCATCGCAGCATTAGAAACTGCTTGGTTCGAGTAGTGAACATCCAAGCATTTTTGTGTTTGCTCATCTCTAGCAAAATGGACTCACACTGCTAAGTACCACGTCAATCTGTTCGTACTCAGTGGTTTTTTTTGCAAATCGCCCAGTGCATATAGTGTATTTTGTGCTCCCTGTGAAAACAGGCTATTAAACAACTGCCAATCGGTAAAAGCTAACTGATAAGTGATCATTTAGTGCAATTGGTTGGACTGTGTAAATGGACCATACTTTAAGGTAAATTAAATTGAGCTTTTATTTTGTGGTTTGGAGAATGTCTTACCTCTGGTGCATTGCAAATGATGAATCATGATTATTTGAACTATACAAACTGGTTACATCTACTAGTTTCTTTCATTTAAAAATAAAAATGACACATTTTAGGTACTATTACAAGTCTTATGCATGCCTTATATTTGTAGTAGTGTAATATATTTGAATTATTAAATGCTAGTAATCTATTCAGCATTAACAGATGTTTACTGAAAAAAAGTCAAATGTATCCACAATCTCGTCTTTGCTTTTTGAACTGATATCATTTTGGATCTGAACCAAAATTAGTTTCAAAATCAGTTTTATTTTTCCTTTTAACTTTTAAATTAACATAAAATTTGAAAAAGTTCAATTGTTTGCATTGGATTTTAATTCATCTCTAATTAAAAGTTCATCTTCATTTTGGCCAATGTTTAAATGACAAATAAAAGTTCATACATCATCTTGATTTGCAAATTCAAAAATTCATTTGGCTTGTAATTAAATGAAGTGCAGAATAAATTGTTTGAAGACAAAAAGTGTCAACTGCATGTTTTCAATTTATTGACTGAGTTATTAATGATTCTATAAAGTCTTTTATAACATATATTATTGGTATTTTGTTATGGCCAGCTATGCAAATTTCCTCTGTGTTATCTTCCAAAACAATTTAGTCATGGAGAGTTTGGAATATGACCAGTACTAAGGTACAAGCTGCCAATTTGTTCTCTCAAATGCTCTGTTAAGTATCTAGTGCCAACATTTGAATATCATTTTTGTCAATATAGCAAATATTAAAATTCTGGCTGAGGTTTTAAGTATTTGTGAGTTCAAAACATTAGGCTTATATATCTAAACTACCATATTTACATTTTATGCTTTCCTCCTGCTCCTCAAAACGATTCCATTATGAATCTATATCCAAAATACCGGCGTCTTCAGAAGCACCATCATTACCTGCTCTGAGAAATATATTTCTTGTATTTACCATAAAAAGGTCCTAAAACTAAAACTAAATTTAGTGCATATTATCTAGTGCAAAGACCCATGAGAATAGATTTTAATTGATCAAGAACATTTTTATTGTTAAATAATATAATGGTAAAATAAAAAATCTATTTTAATATCTAAGGTATTTAACCACTGAAATGCAAGTAAAATGTATGTTTTTCAGAATTAATTAAGAAAAATTTGGATGTTTTTTCACTCGGTTCCGTGACATTTAAAATAATTGAGCATGCTCTATTTCATATGAATATGTTGTGAATTTACCTTTTTGGCTCCCTCTAGTGGTTACTAGTGATTTGACTCTGGGAATGTCTGCCATCCCTTGTATGCTCACCTGGGTCGTTAGGTCAGGGGTGTTGCTATAGAAGCTCCCTGGACCTTCAGTTCAATGCCTGGCAACGTTGTAATCAGAGCTAATCTGTAGTGCTCTTGTCTACTGATCCTGGTTCCTGCTAGATTAAGCTAAGTCTGCTTTCTTGCTTTTTGCTATTTGTTTTTGTTTGCATTTTTGTCCAGCTTGTACATAATCTGTATCCTAACCTTGCTGGAAGCTCTAGGGAGGCTGGAGTTCTCCCCCCGGGCCGTTAGACGGTTCGGGGGTTCTTGAATTTCCAGTGTGGATTTTTGATAGGGTTTTTGTTGACCATATAAGTTATCTTACTACATTCTGCTATTAGTAAGTGGGCCTCTCTTTGCTAAACCTAGTTCATCTCTGTGTTTGTCATTTCCTCTTACCTCACCGTTATTATTTGTGGGGGGCTTGTATCCAACTTTTGGGGTCTATTCTCTGGAGGCAAGAGAGGTCTTTGTTTTCCTCTTCTAGGGGTAGTTAGTCCTCCGGCTGGCGCGAGACATCTAGCGACCAACGTAGGCATGTTCCCCGGCTACTTCTAGTGTTGGCGTTAGGAGTAGATATATGGTCAACCCAGTTACCACTGCCCTATGAGCTGGATTTTTGTACTTCGCAGACTTACTTGTTCCTCTGAGACCCTCGCCATTGGGGTCATAACAGTTTGCCAGGCCAGTATTAAATGTTAAATGCATTGCAGAAGCGGGATTATAAGAAAGAAAATTCTGAGTTTTTTTTCTCTTTCTCATTTTTTTTTCTTTTCCCCTTTACCTCTGAGTGGCTTGTGTTTGCTGCAGACATGAATGTCCAGACCTTGATTACAGGTGTGGACCAGCTTACTGCTCGTGTGCAGGGCATACAAGATTATGTTATCAGAAATCCTATGTCAGAACCTAAGATACCGATTCCTGAACTGTTTTCCGGAGACCGATTTAAATTTAGAAATTTCAGGAATAATTGTAAATTGTTTTTGTCCCTGAGACCCTGTTCATCTGGAGACTCCGCTCAGCAAGTGAAAATTGTTATTTCTTTTTTACGGGGCGACCCTCAGGATTGGGCTTTCTCGCTGGCGCCAGGAGATCCGGCATTGGCTGATATTGATGCGTTTTTTCTGGCGCTCGGTTTGCTTTATGAGGAACCCAATCTTGAGATTCAGGCAGAAAAAGCCTTGCTGGCTATGTCTCAGGGCCAGGACGAGGCTGAAGTGTATTGCCAAAAATTTCGGAAATGGTCCGTGCTGACCCAGTGGAACGAGTGTGCATTGGCTGCAAATTTCAGAAATGGCCTTTCTGAAGCCATTAAGAATGTGATGGTGGGTTTTCCCATTCCCACAGGTCTGAATGATTCCATGGCCCTGGCAATTCAAATCGACCGGCGGTTGCGGGAGCGCAAAACCGCAAATTCCCTATGGGGTTGCTGCCTTATACTACAGGGTCTGCTTGTGGGGTGCTGCCTTATACTACATGTCTTTATATAGAGATTATCTTCAGTAACAGCGTGGTCATCTGCTGAGGTTCTCCTCCACTATTAGGGAGTGTCACCCAGTTGTAATCAAGGTTACCTGGCTGGGGGCCCACTCAGAAGCTTCGCTGTTCTCGTGCCAGCGGGTTGCTCTTGCCCTTGCCTGTCCCGAAGAGACCTTGGACACACATCTCCATGGATTTCATTTCTGATCTTCCGGTGTCTCAGGGCATGTCTGTCATCTGGGTGATATGTGATCGTTTCTCCAAGATGGTCCATTTGGTTCCTTTGCCTAAGCTGCCCTCCTCTTCTGATCTGGTTCCTGTGTTCTTCCAGAACGTGGTTCGTTTGCACGGCATTCCTGAGAATATTGTGTCGGACAGAGGATCCCAGTTTGTTTCCAGGTTCTGGCGATCCTTTTGTGGTAGGATGGGCATTGATTTGTCGTTTTCGTCCGCTTTTCATCCCCAGACTAACGGACAGACGGAGCGAACTAATCAGACTCTGGAGGCTTATTTGAGGTGTTTTGTCTCTTCTGATCAGGATGATTGGGTGACCTTCTTGCCGTTGGCTGAATTTGCCCTTAATAATCGGGCTAGTTCCGCCACCTTGGTTTTGCCATTTTTCTGCAACTCTGGTTTCCATCCTCGTTTTTCCTCGGGACATGTGGAGCCTTCTGACTGTCCTGGGGTGGATTCTGTGGTGGATAGGTTGCAGCGGATCTGGAGTCATGTGGTGGACAACTTGAAGTTGTCACAGGAGAAGGCTCAGCGTTTTGCCAACCGCCGCCGCGGTGTGGGTCCCCGACTTCGCGTTGGGGATTTGGTATGGCTGTCTTCTCGATTTGTTCCTATGAAGGTCTCCTCTCCCAAATTTAAGCCTCGCTTCATTGGTCCTTACAAGATATTGGAAATCCTTAATCCTGTATCCTTTCGCCTGGATCTTCCGGTGTCGTTTGCCATTCACAACGTATTTCATAGGTCCTTGTTGCGGCGGTACGTTGTGCCTGTGGTCCCTTCTGCGGAGCCTCCTGCTCCGGTGTTGGTTGAGGGCGAGTTGGAGTACGTGGTGGAGAAGATCTTAGATTCTCGTCTCTCCAGGCGGAGGCTTCAGTACCTGGTCAAGTGGAAGGGCTATGGTCAGGAGGATAATTCCTGGGTGGTCGCCTCTGATGTGCATGCGGCCGATTTGGTTTGTGCCTTTCACACCGCTCATCCTGATCGCCCTGGTGGTCTTGGTGAGGGTTCGGTGACCCCTCACTAAGGGGGGGGTACTGTTGTGAATTTACCTTTTTGGCTCCCTCTAGTGGTTACTAGTGATTTGACTCTGGGAATGTCTGCCATCCCTTGTATGCTCACCTGGGTCGTTAGGTCAGGGGTGTTGCTATATAAGCTCCCTGGACCTTCAGTTCAATGCCTGGCAACGTTGTAATCAGAGCTAATCTGTAGTGCTCTCGTCTACTGATCCTGGTTCCTGCTAGATTAAGCTAAGTCTGCTTTCTTGCTTTTTGCTATTTGTTTTTGTTTGCATTTTTGTCCAGCTTGTACATAATCTGTATCCTAACCTTGCTGGAAGCTCTAGGGAGGCTGGAGTTCTCCCCCCGGGCCGTTAGACGGTTCGGGGGTTCTTGAATTTCCAGTGTGGATTTTTGATAGGGTTTTTGTTGACCATATAAGTTATCTTACTACATTCTGCTATTAGTAAGTGGGCCTCTCTTTGCTAAACCTAGTTCATCTCTGTGTTTGTCATTTCCTCTTACCTCACCGTTATTATTTGTGGGGGGCTTGTATCCAACTTTTGGGGTCTATTCTCTGGAGGCAAGAGAGGTCTTTGTTTTCCTCTTCTAGGGGTAGTTAGTCCTCCGGCTGGCGCGAGACATCTAGCGACCAACGTAGGCATGTTCCCCGGCTACTTCTAGTGTTGGCGTTAGGAGTAGATATATGGTCAACCCAGTTACCACTGCCCTATGAGCTGGATTTTTGTACTTCGCAGACTTACTTGTTCCTCTGAGACCCTCGCCATTGGGGTCATAACATGAATATACTATACATGTTTCTATATTTTTCTAAAACACATACAGAGAAAATTGGAACAGATACAAGTCCATTAATTGCAATCTTTCTTTATCAATTATATAATATTGATTGCTAGATGGTTTATAACCCTAATTACCATTTGCTATGGGAAACACATCAAGCCTTTTGTTAATTGTTGAACTCTGACATACTATCTTGTATTCCTACTTCTTGGGTAAGAAATTTCACAGTCTGAGTACTCTATGAAAAATTTGATCCTATATAGATACTTAACCCTTTATTGACATCAGGAGGACAGCAGTATTTAAGGTGAGCTCTCTGAAGGCATGTAGTTCTGTTTGGACATCTGCCTCTTTGCGATGTGATTATTGGGTGTGGATTAATGCCATTGTAGCTGGAGACCTGTTCAAGTCCTATGTGTTTGTCATGTTGGAAGTCTAGCCACAGGTTTGGCTTAACAGGAGACAGAAATTTGTGCTATGTATTGCAATACAATTGTATTGTAGCATGTAGAACAAGTGATTCCATAAGAGGACTTAAAAAATAAATGAAAAGTTTTAAGAAATGTAAAAAAAATTGGAAAACACACCACACAATTCAAATTAGTCTTCTTCACCCCTATTAAAAATAAAGAAAAAATAATTAAATTAAAAAAAAAAGCATAGTCAATATCTGCAAAAGTCCTATCTAGCAAAATATTAAATTATTTAACCCACACTGTAAACGCTATTAAAGGGAACCTGTCACCACGTTTTTGGAAGATGGGATAAAAATAGCGTTAAATAGGGGCAGAGGTGGGCGTTACATTAGTGTGTGTGTTATGCGTTTATTACCCACCTAAGTTGCCGAAATAACTTTGCAAAGTCTCCGTTTTCGCCTGTCAATCAGGCTGGTCAGGTCACATGGGCGTGGTGTCTTCACCCAGATTTGGCGTAGTTTTCCGTTGGTGGCGTAGTGGTGTGCGCATGCCCAAAGTCCGGAATCCTCTTCCAGGGGATTTAAAATAGCGCGGTGTTCGTTATTGCATTGGTGATCGGTGGGCGCGGCCATCTTCCTTTGGCCGCGCGTGCGCAGAAGCGGCGCTCTGCTGGCCGCGGCTTCAGGAAAATGGCCGCGGGATGCCGCGCGTGCGCAGATGGATATCGCGGCGGCCATTTTCCTGAAGCCGCGGCCAGCAGAGCGCCGCTTCTGCGCACGCGCGGCCAAAGGAAGATGGCCGCGCCCACCGATCACCAATGCAATAACGAACACCGCGCTATTTTAAATCCCCTGGAAGAGGATTCCGGACTTTGGGCATGCGCACACCACTACGCCACCAACGGAAAACTACGCCAAATCTGGGGGAAGACAACGCCCATGCGACCTGACCAGCCTGATTGACAGGCAAAAACGGAGACTTTGCAAAGTTATTTCGGCAACTTAGGTGGGTAATAAACGCATAACACACACACTAATGTAACGCCCACCTCTGCCCCTATTTAACGCTATTTTTATCCCATCTTCCAAAAACGTGGTGACAGGTTCCCTTTAAGCAAAAAAAATTTCAGAATTGCCATTCTTTTGTCGCTCCAAAAACTGTAATGCAAAGTAAATAAAGCATCATATTTAGTGATGAGTCAATAGTGAAATATTAAAATTTGAGAAAACTGGCACAAATAATTTCTAATATCCGTGTATTTGTACCGAATAATGAATCCAATGCAAGTCAAAGGGAAAGCAAAATATTTTTCTTCTGGACCCAACAAACAGGTCTGGGGGCATGTGAAGAAAGCTGAAATGGCTAGGAAAAAGCTACAACTAAATGGGAACAGCATAGAGAAGATGCCTGCATGCCTTTCTGACTCATATATGGTATCTGGGAATAATGTTGTCAGACTATTGTGCCGCTTTTACGGATTTTAAAAAGACCCACCAAACCAAACCTACAATTTTTTTAAAGGAAAAATGCTAATTTTCATAATAACATATATATAATGCAAAATAAAATAAAAATATATATATATATACCTCCCCTTTAGCATATGTTCACATGGAGCGTTTTGGCATTAGTTTTTCCTTTTACATTTGTGAGGGCTCTCACTCCTCCATTTGGGAGGTCCCTCTCTCATTCCAAATTGTTAGCTAGATAGTGGAATACATGTTCCCCATCACTTTACAATGGCAGCTAAAACATGCCCATTCGAATTTTGGGCTTCGTCCGCCACCACCACATCATCCACCGCCATGTCATTATGAGGCCCTCACTTCACATTTTCAGAGGGCCAGCAGGTGCTGTGAAACCTGAGTTTTGTCAGTGCCACAATTCATTTTGGCCACTGGATACCAATGGAGCCACTGTCATAGTGGTTGAAGCCGCAGTAAGGTGAATATAATACTGGGAAGCTGTATGTCCAATGTCAGTAAATTGGATTCCACTAGACATCAAAAGCATTAGAATTAAATTATGAATAAAGTGTATGTAAGCAAGGGCCTGTATTGTGCTCAGTCTCTCAGGCCTGAATGCCATGTTAGAAACATCTACAAGCCTCATTTACTTGGAAGCAGCCTCCTCAAGGGAAAGAGACAGGAATGACACTGGCCAATCTGCACAAGCCTACGCATTTCTACTGGAAACTACCCAACCAGGCATAATTTGTTTTTTGCTTGGTTTTGAGCAACAATGTAACAATTACAGGATATGTCCCAGAGAGTGACAAGGACTGTGGAGTGTATTACTCAGGTGACAGGCAGTGCTACAGAGCTCAGGTAAAGAGGCCTTAGTGTGGGAATGACATGTTTCAATATGTGTAAGTCTGCGGCCTGAATAGGTCTGTGGAGCATATTAACTCAGTCTCTTAGACGTGCGTAAAATGTAAAGGAACTGGCCAATACCCTACTACCTTTTTTTTGCAAGGACCCAAATGGAGAAAAGGTATGGGAAGCGACAGTTTAATAAAGAGACACAAGTCTTATTTAGGATACTGGAAAAGCCATCATTGGCTTTTTTCTAGCAAGAGATAAAGAAACAAAGTGCTAACGAATATGTATGACCTATCTAACTAACAATTTGTGATGAGACATACATGCTGACAAAGGACAACTGAACGCTGCACTGGGACAACGAACTGGAGGTGGTTGCTGACTGTTGTGTCTGTGAAACTGCAGGTTGTGGGCAAGAGACATCAGCACCTGCATTTTGGACTGCAGATTGAGAAGCATGTAACACAGGGCAAGGGCCAGTGGTTTCACCCTTAGACCCAGATTTTGTACCTAGGCGTTCCACCCACCTACTGGAATGCTGCGTATTTGAACAATATATGCCATATGCATACAAATGTATTGAATTTATATTGATATATGTTGAATTTCCCTTTATAAAGGGATGTGTGGGTAAGATTTTAGAACTAGCAGCATATTTATAGAGAGAGCAGGTTTCATTACTCATATTATTATTCTGTGTTAGGCTGAAAGCTGAAGGAGTGTGTGGAGCATGTTAATGCATTAATGTCCCACAATGTCCAAGTGCAGACCCAAAAATCAATATCAGGCTCCCAGGAAGAAGGAGGCATAGGACGCGATTTCATGAACAAAGTGGGTTTGGATAGTAAGGCATGGACGTTAAGAAAACTTCCAAAAAAGAACATTTCGCCTGCATTTATGTTAGGCTGCTGTTATCCGTAGGATTTACAAAGTTGAAGATAATCAAACCCTTATTCAATTTTAGAAGAGTCTGCCTACCTGCATTTTCCGTTCAGATGCATGTGTGCCTATTCTTTATGATTGCACCGGCCAAACTAAAAACTCTCTCAGCAGCACACTTGTGGCAGAGCATGATGGCACCTCCAAGGCGTACAAGGAGAGGTCAGGCCAAATGTGCAGCTTTGACAACCAATAGTTAAAGGTCACTAAAGAATCAGGAAGGATGCTGCTATGGTCATTTTAGTACTCCTTCACCATCTTGATCAACTTCTCCTTCCTCATCATAGTTACGCCCACAGATAGCTGATGTGACAATTTCATGAAAATGGCCCAGCTGGTGGACATTCAATCCCCTGAGTTGCACCTGGTGTGTGTACCTCCCATGTTATCCTTGTGGGCGAAAAGAGTTGGTACCTCTGCCAGCAGCATTATCTGAGGTTATCTTTTCAGCAAGTCTTCCACAATGTCCCTCTGGCATGCATGCACTGAAAACCGCACATCTGCCTCTGAAGTAAGAGAAGGAATATTCTCCTTGCACGGTGGCTCAAGAAAGGTGCACAGCCAGTATTTCATGGTGGACCAAATGTGTTTCATGTGAGGGTCTTGGGAAAGGCATCTGGACATGAACTGTGCCATGTGTGGCAGACTACAAAGAGTCAAATGTTCAATTTTTTTTATATGTTTATGACACATGCCAAAAGCAGACTCAGGGAAATTACTGGTAAATAGTTATGTTTGCTTATCTCTGCAAGCTTTGCACCCATTGCAAACCTGCAAGATAAATATACACTATTTATTTATCCAGTAGAATTTTCTTTTTTTACATTGCCTTTATGACACACACCAACAGCACTCTCAGGAAAATTATTGGCACTGGTAAATTGTGCTGTTTGTGTACCTCTGCAGCCTTTGTCAGTCATACAACTACTAAATAAAGATACACTATTTATTTAACCAATAGAAAGTTCTAATTCTGTTATACTAGTTGGTCTGTACAAAATTTTTGCACATTGATTGTTGGAGGCACAGGCAATTTCAGGAAACTCAAGCTGGTCAAATGTTAATGTATTTAATGAGATGATGAACACAGAGAGGTATTTATATATGTAGATTGGTAGTACAAAAATTGGTTTGATAAGTAGAGGCTAAAATAATGTCTTAAGGTTATGTTGCCACCTGCAGGTTATTGTTTTTTCCGCAGATTTCGGAAAATGAATGTTTAAACTGTTTTTATTGATCAAATCATGAATGCGTGGTTTGTTTGTGTCTTTTCTTGCTGAAGGGGGCAAGTTTACTTTTCAAATGGTGTACTATTTGTGTGTGAGGCAAAGTAATCACTGAAAAAGCAGTACATGTTTACAAATGTGTTTGCATATGTGACTCACCTTCAGTGAAGTGTACAATCCTCGAATTTGCCTGAAATAGGCTGGGCAAGCTGGAAAGACCCCAAGGCAAATGCCACCTGCAGCTAATTTGACCCTTGAAATGGTGTGTCATTTGTGTGTGTTGGTGAAGTATAAACGGAGCAAGTGTGCAATTAAATAGGCAGTGCATGTTTACAAATGTGTTTGCAAGTGTGGCTCACCTGCAGCGAAGTGTGCAGTCCTCCAATGTGCCTGAAATCAGCTGGGCAAGGAGTTCGGTAAGCTGGAAAGCCCCCAAGGCAAATGTTAGGATTTGTTTGTGATGTCTGTAAGCAGCTTTGTGGTAGTGGGCTTTGGGGTAGTTCGTGATCTGGGGTCAGGTGAAGGCTTATTTTTTGCATGCCGGGCTGACATTTTTAATGATACCAATTTTGTGCAGATAAGTTCTTTTGATCACCGTTATTGCATTTTAATGCAATGTCACGGTGACCAAAAAAACGTAATTCTGGCGTTTCTAATTTTTTTTCTCGCTATGCTATTTAGCGAACAGGTTAATGCTTTTTTGTTGATAGATCAGGCGATTCTGAATGTGGCAATACCAAATATGTGTGGGTTTGATTTTTTTTATTATTTTATTTTGGATAGGGTGAAAGGGTGGTGATTTAAACTTTTAGATTTTTTTTATTTTTTTAATATTTTTAAAAACATTTTTTCAACTTTTGACATGCTTCAATAGCCTCCATGGGAGGCTAGACGTTGGCACCACTCGATTGGCTCAGCTACATAGCAGTGATCAACACATCGCTGCTATGTAGCTGAAATGCAGGCTTGCTATGAGCGCCGACCACAGGGTGGCGCTCACAGCAGGCCGGCAACAGTGCATCGCCGACCCCCGATTATGTGATGGGGTCGGCGATGTGCTCATTTCCGGCCGCGTGACCGTAAGCGGTAGTTAAATGCCGCTGTCAGAGTTTGACAGCGGCATTAAACAGGTTAATAGCAGTGGGTGAATCGCGATTTAACCTGCCGCTATTGCACGCACATGTCAGCTGTACAAAATAGCTGACATGTCGTGACTTTGATGTGGGCTCACCACCGGAGCCCACATCAAAGGGGGAGACACGACATGTGCAGTACTAGTACGGTGCATGTCGTCAAACACTACTCTTCATCAATCCGGCTCCAATTTTCTCTGATTGCTGTTGCCAGATCAGCTTTGCAGGTTGAGCCTTGTCATGAACCATTTTATTCAACTTTTACCAAAGATTTTCAATTAGATTGAGAACTGGACTTATTTCAGGCCATGACATTGACCTTATGTGTCTTTTTTCAAGGAATGTTTTTGCTCTATGGCAGGATGCATTATCATCTTGAAAAATGATTTCATCATCCCCAAACATCCTTTCAATTGATAGGATAAGAAAAGTGTCCAAAATATCAACATATAAACTTGTGCATTTATTGAAGATGCAATGACAGCCATCTCCCCAGTGCCTTTACCTGACATGCAGCCCCATATCATCAATGACTGTGGAAATTTGCATGTTCTCTTTAGGCAGTCATCTTTATTAATCTCATTGGAACGGCACCAAACAAAAGTTCCAGCATCATCACCTTGCCCAATGCAGATTAGTGATTCATCACTGAATATGACTTTCATCCAGTCATCCACAGTCCACGATTGCTTTTCCTTAGTAACCTTGTTTTTTTCTGTTTAGGTGGCATTCGTTTAGCTTTTCTATATGTAAATCCCATTTCCTTTAGGCAGTTTCTTACAGTTCGGTCACAGACATTGACTCCAGTTTCCACCCATCCGTTCCTCATTTGTTTTGTTGTGCATTTCCTGTTTTGGAGACATATTGCTTTAAGTTTCTGGTCTTGACGGTTTGATGTCTTTCTTGGTCTTCCATTATGTTTGCCTTTAACAACCTTCCCATGTTGTTTGTATTTGATCCAGATTTTAGACACAGCTGACTGTGAACAACCGACATCTTTTGCAACATTGCATGACTATCTACCCTCTTTTAAGAGTTTAATAATCCTCTCCTTTGTTTCAATTGACATCTCTAATGTTGGAGCGATGATTCATGTCAGTCCACTTGGTGGAACAGCTCTCCAATGTGTGATCACTCCTTTTTAGATGCAGACTAATGAGCAGATCTAATTTGATGCAGGTGTTATTTTGGGGTATGAAAATTTACAGGGTGATTCCATAATTTTTTCCTCAGAATTGAGTGACTCAATAATTTTCCCCTATGCTTAATTAAAAAAAGTGAACATTACTGACTACCACATTTTTTGTTCTTGATATCTTTTAGTGTTTCTTAAAGCCATAAAGTTGCCATTTGAAATTACTTTGTGCCATGTCTGTGATCTGCTTTTTTTCTACAAAGTTAAACAACTGAATGAACATCCTCCAAGGCCGGTGATTCCATAATTTTTGCCAGGGGTTGTATATAAGGTTTGCCTTTATGACTAGTGATGAGCGAATTTGTTCGGAAAGCAATTGCTAAATATAAATTCGGCACGAATATGGCACACTTGGAATCGTGATCGGAAACCCGAGCAAAATTATATAAAATCAGGAAAAAATCGGTAACAATCGGTAAAAGTGCAGGAAAATATTTGTGTTGCCACAAAAGAATTTTCAGCACTTTAGCAATGATAATGGTGGTGTATCATGAGTGTATGGCACGTGTTTTATGAGGGGAAAGGGTTTGCAGAGCTCAGAGGCATGGCACTCTTGTAAACAGTAATTTTTTTCCTAACTTTATGTTTGCACATTGCAGCCAGCATTTCAGGGAGCAGGAAACACCCACAATGTCCTGACACCACAGCTTGTGTCATTGGCTGCTGAAATCACATGTCCCTCTCCATATAAATAGTGGATATCTTGTGTTAGTGCCATTTTGACACTGTAACAGCACAGAGAGGCTGCTCATGATGCTGTCACTATTAGCAGCAAGATTTTAACTAGTTAGCTAGGCGGTTGTACATCTGTCAGATAGTGTAGCTAGCTACTGTCCAGTGTGGCTGATAAATTTACCTTCCAGCACTATTTTTCATTAGCCATTACTGAGGGCCACAGACAAAGTAATCAGGGCACATGTCCTACAAGTGTGTTGTGAACTGCTTCTATTGTGCTCCATGCAGGAGTATAGCATTCTAAATAATATTTTTTAGTAGCTAAATGTAAAACAGCCTGCTGTACCCACCTTGTCATTTTGTGCTGTGGTGATATGAAACTGCAGACCAATGGCACATTTAAAAAAATTATAATTTTTCAGTTGCAAAAAGTTATACAACCCACCGTATCATACTCTGTCATTCTGTTGGGTTAAAATTAAGCTGTAGAGGCCTGATCCTGAAGCCACTAAAAAAACTTCTGTTCCTAGTGTCATACAGTAATGGATAACATTTTCTCTAAGTTCAAGACTTTCGTCACACAGGTGGGTGCCAAGGGATGGTATATTACTGCGATCGAGGGGGGCTAGTGATAACAGACAAACTGTTATCAAAGGTGCAAGATCCGAGGAACAAAAGGAGGAGGAATAGGTGATTGTTGAGAAACTGTCAGATGAAGAGGATAATCCTCCCCTCTCTGTTGTTTGTAGTTGGCGGGAGGGGACGGAGGAAACTAGCCTCATTGTTACCCAGCCACCAACACAGCATGGGCTTGGACCTCATGGTAGAACCGACATATGAGTGACTTCTTGTTGCACATGATCCTCATTTTGTTATGGAATTAGGAATACTGGTGTCTACCGAGTTGCTGCTCTGTTAGATCCATGCTATAAAACCAATTTTTTCCATTTGCTTCCCACCCAGGAAAGGGACCCACGAATGCTGGAGTATCAAAACACGCTTTTGCACAACCTTAAGAGAGCTTTTCCCCAAGACAGCAGTAAAGCACACAGTTTGCATCACAGCTCTATACTTCCAACCTCTGGCATGTCAATTTGTCAATGCCAAAACACTAGAAGCAGCAGCCATGGTGGAAGTGGAAGAAGCAATTTCTGTGAGTCCTTCGACACTTTTTAGACCAGCTTTCGTACCAGCACAAGTCTTATACATCCAAGTCCACACACAGTGAACAAATGGAGAGGATGATGCAGGAGTGTCTAGAACTAAATATCAATACCATCAGTGAGGGTTTGGACCCTTTCACATTTTGGTCTGAGCTCGCCTCTGGCACGTCAATACGTCAACGCCAAAACACTAGATGCAGCTGCTGTGGTGGAAGTGGAAGAAGCAATTTCTGTGAGTCCTTTAACACTTTTTTTAGACCAGCTTTCACATTTTGGTCTTCCAAAATGGATGAGTGGCCTGAGCTCACATCATATGCTTTGGCGGTATTATCGTGCCCAACAGCCAGCGTTCTCTCAGAACGCTGTCCCCTGAAAATGTAGACTGCCTAACTTTCATCAAGATGAACAAGTAATGGATATCCAATGACTTTTGCACCCCTATCACAGACTCTACAGACTAGGTGATATTGCATTTTTAGTGTGATGCATTAATGTCATATAACTGCTCTCTGTGACATCTTTAGTGTGGCTTCTGTGCCTGCTGTGGCTGCTGTGGCTGCTACCGCTGCTGCTGATTTTAACACAAATTTATGGAAATGTGAACAGTCATGGTTGGTCTACATCTGCGTGGTTAGCTTTAGTGGAAGATGTGTTGGTCCCAATTACACTATTTCTATTCTCGTGCCAGTTATTCCACATTGGTGGTGTCAGGCCCTCATTTTTTAAAATGGGAAAACTCCAGGTTGTGTATCAATCTGCTGGATTGGCTGTAGTGGAAGACCTGTCAGTCCCTATTATACTATTTCTACTGTCGTAAAATTGATGCCACTTCTGTGATGTAAGAACCTCATGTGTTAAAATGAGAACACTCCTGGTTGCGTGTCCATCTGCTGTAGTGAGTGTTGTTGAAGACCTGTCTGTCCCTATTATACTATTTCTACAGTGGTGAAATTGATGCCACTTTGGTGGTGTTTGTCAAAATTTTTTGGAAATGTGAAAACTCCTGGTTGGGTATCCATATGCTGAATTGGGTGTAGTGGAAGACCTGTCGGTCTCTATTATACTATCTATACTGTCATGAAATTGATACCACTTTAGTTGTGTCTGCCAATAATTTTTAGAAATGTGAACACTCCTGGTTGGGTGTCCATCTGATGGATTGGGTGTAGTGGAAGACCAGTCGGTCCCTATTATACTATCTATACTGTAGTGAAATTGATGCCACTTTTGTGGTGTCTGCTAGTAATTTTTAGAAATGTAAACACTCCTGGTTGGGTGTCCATCTGTTGAATTGAGTGTAGTGAAAGATCTGTTGATCCCTATTTTACTATTTCTACTTTCTTGACATTGATGTCACTTCTGTGTAAGGCGGTGTAAGGCCCTCATTTGTTTAAATGTGAACACTCCTGGTTTGGAGTCAATCTGCTGGAGATTGGGTGTAGTGGAAGACCTGTCGGTCCCTATTAACCACCCATCGAGTGCAGCTTTACCCTCACCTACTGTATCCTCATGCATCCCTTGTAGATTGTGAGCCATCGCGGGCAGGGTCCTCTCTCCTCCTGTACCAGTTGTGACTTGTATTGTTCAAGATTATTGTACTTGTTTTTATTGTATATACCCCTCCTCACATGTAAATCGCTATGGAATAAATGGCGCTATAATAATAAATAATCATAATAATAATTACACTATTTCTACTGTGGTGAAATTGATGTCACTTTGGTGGTGTCTGACAGTAATTTTTAGAAATGTGAACACTCCTGGTTGGGTGTCCATCTCCTGAATTGGGTTTAGTGGAAAACCTATCTGTCCTCATTATATTATTTTTACTCTCATAAAATTGATGCCACTATTGTGGTGTCTGCCAGTAAGTTTTGGAAATGTGAACACTCCTGGTTGGGTCTCCTTCATGCGTGTTGCCTGTAGCAGTAGACCTCCGAGACCGTCAGACTTCCACTTCCTTGGACTCAACTATCCATATTACTATCCTTAGATTTATCTGACAATACTAGGCTATGAAATTTATATGATATTTGTGCCATCTGAGTGTCACTGAGTATGAAAGCAGGTTGCGCTTTTACATGTATCAGGGCTCCCAGCACAGGAGGCCTACACCGGCCCCTCACCCATCTCCTTTAACTGTGATGTTCATTTGAAAGCTGTAAATGCTGACCAGACCCCAATACCTCATGCCTGGCTGATTGCTAAAGTGTCTTGATAAAATTTGTACTGTGGGTGAATTGAGGCCACTTTCCTGGTGTCTGTCCCTCATTTGATGTGTTTTGGCAGCATTTGAGGCTAGTATAAGGTGTTATGCATGCATTTGTTTTTGCTTCCCACTGAGATGAATGGAGTTTGGTTATGTTGGGTGAATTTTCGACAAATTAATAGGCAAATATTGCAAATTCGGTGATCGTAATCCATACCAAAACATTTAAATATTCGCTCATCTCTATTTATGACACTAGCCTACAGCAGATTAAGGAAGATTTTTGCCACTGGTAAATTGTGACATTTGCTTATCTCTGCAGGCTTTGCGCCAGTTGTTGTGAATTCTGCTCTTGGGCTCCCTACAGTGGTTATAAGTAGTAGTGCTGCTGTCTTTGGATCGCAGCATTCATCAGGTGTGTCCACTTAGTGCAATTCTGACTGGGCTATTTTGTCTTCCTTGACCCTTTAGTCAGTGCCAGTTGTCCATTGTTCCTGGAGGATTCCCATCCCTGCCTGGTCTCTCCTGCTTTGCTGTTCTTTTCAACAAAGATAAGTTCTGGCCTTGTTTTTTGCAGTCCACATGCTGTGGGCCTTATTGTTCAGTTCTTTTTCATGTTTTGTCTTGTCCAGCTTGGTCTGTATAAGGATTTGTTCAGCCAAGCTGGTATCTCTGGAGATGCAGATATACCCTCCATATCTTTAGTTAGATGTGGAGATTTTGTATTTTCTGTGGTGGATATTTTATAGTGTTTTAATACTGACCGCATAGTACTCTGTCCTATCCTTTCTATTTAGCTAGAAGCGGCCTCCTTTGCTAAATCCTGATTTCAGTCTGCGTATGTTATTTCCCTCTCCTCTCACAGTCAATATTTGTGGGGGGCTGTCTATCCTTTGGGGATTTTCTCTTAGGCAAGATAGTTTTCCCTTTTCTATCTCTAGGGGTATTTAATCCTCCAGCTGTGTCGAGATGTCTAGGGAGTGTTAGGTACATTCCACGGCTACTTCTAGTTGCGGTGTTAAGTTCAGGGTCTGCGGTCAGTACAGGTACCACCTTCTCCAGAGTACGTCTCATGCTGCTCCTAGGCCACCAGATCATAACAGTACAACTGGCCAACAATGAGTTAATCGCATCTCAGAAGAAGGGAAGGAAAGTGCTGAGCCATTTTTTTTTCTGTAGTCTGTTGTGTTTTTTTTCCCTCTTTACCTCTGGGTGGCTCAGGAGTTTGGCACTGGCATGGATGTTCAGGGATTGGCTTCTCGTGTGGATCAACTTGCTGCTAGAGTTCAGGGTATTTCCGATTATATCGTTCAGACTCCGGTTTTAGAGCCTAGAATTCCAACTCCTAATTTGTTTTTTGGGGACATGTTATGGTTCTCAATGGCAAGAGAACATAGCCCAGCAAACATAGGTACTAGCTCTTGGAAGGATGGAAACTAAACTGACCATGAACTAAACCTGCCGCACAACTAACAGTAGCCGGGTAGCGTTGCCTACGTTTTTATCCCTAGACGCCCAGCGCCGGCCGGAGGACTAACTAATCCTGGCAGAGGAAAATATAGTCCTGGCTCACCTCTAGAGAAATTTCCCCGATAGGCAGACAGAGGCCCCCACATATATTGGCGGTGATTTTAGATGAAATGACAAACGTAGTATGAAAATAGGTTTAGCAAAATTGAGGTCCGCTTACTAGATAGCAGGAAGACAGAAAGGGCACTTTCATGGTCAGCTGAAAACCCTATCAAAATACCATCCTGAAATTACTTTAAGACTCTAGTATTAACTCATAACATCAGAGTGGCAATTTCAGATCACAAGAGCTTTCCAGACACAGAAACGAAACTACAGCTGTGAACTGGAACAAAATGCAAAAACAAACGAGGACTAAAGTCCAACTTAGCTGGGAGTTGTCTAGCAGCAGGAACATGCACAGAAAGGCTTCTGATTACAATGTTGACCGGCATGGAAGTGACAGAGGAGCAAGGTAAAATAGCGACTCCCACATCCTGATGGAAACAGGTGAACAGAGGGGATGATGCACACCAGTTCAATTCCACCAGTGGCCACCGGGGGAGCCCAAAATCCAATTTCACAACAGTACCCCCCCCTCAAGGAGGGGGCACCGAACCCTCACCAGAACCACCAGGGCGATCAGGATGAGCCCTATGAAAGGCACGGACCAGATCGGAGGCATGAACATCAGAGGCAGTCACCCAAGAATTATCCTCCTGACCGTATCCCTTCCATTTGACCAGATACTGGAGTTTCCGTCTGGAAACACGGGAGTCCAAGATTTTTTCCACAACGAACTCCAACTCGCCCTCAACCAACACCGGAGCAGGAGGCTCAACGGAAGGCACAACCGGTACCTCATACCTGCGCAACAATGACCGATGAAAAACATTATGAATAGAAAAAGATGCAGGGAGGTCCAAACGGAAGGACACAGGGTTAAGAATCTCCAATATCTTGTACGGGCCGATGAACCGAGGCTTAAACTTAGGAGAAGAAACCCTCATAGGGACAAAACGAGAAGTCAACCACACCAAGTCCCCAACACAAAGCCGAGGACCAACCCGACGCCGGCGGTTGGCAAAAAGCTGAGTCTTCTCCTGGGACAACTTCAAATTGTCCACTACCTGCCCCCAAATCTGATGCAACCTCTCCACCACAGCATCCACTCCAGGACAATCCGAAGATTCCACCTGACCAGAAGAAAATCGAGGATGAAACCCCGAATTACAGAAAAAAGGAGACACCAAGGTGGCAGAGCTGGCCCGATTATTGAGGGCAAACTCCGCTAAAGGCAAAAAAGCAACCCAATCATCCTGATCTGCAGACACAAAACACCTCAAATATGTCTCCAAGGTCTGATTCGTCCGCTCGGTCTGGCCATTTGTCTGAGGATGGAAAGCAGACGAGAAAGACAAATCTATGCCCATCCTAGCACAGAATGCTCGCCAAAATCTAGACACGAATTGGGTTCCTCTGTCAGAAACGATATTCTCCGGAATACCGTGCAAACGGACCACATTTTGAAAAAACAGAGGAACCAACTCGGAAGAAGAAGGCAACTTAGGCAGGGGAACCAAATGGACCATCTTAGAGAAACGGTCACACACCACCCAGATGACAGACATCTTCTGAGAAACAGGAAGATCCGAAATAAAATCCATCGAGATGTGCGTCCAGGGCCTCTTCGGGATAGGCAAGGGCAACAACAATCCACTAGCCCGAGAACAACAAGGCTTGGCCCGAGCACAAACGTCACAAGACTGCACAAAGCCTCGCACATCTCGAGACAGGGAAGGCCACCAGAAGGACCTTGCCACCAAATCCCTGGTACCAAAGATTCCAGGATGACCTGTCAACGCAGAAGAATGAACCTCAGAAATGACTTTACTGGTCCAACCATCAGGAACAAACAGTCTACCAGGTGGGCAACGATCAGGTCTATCCGCCTGAAACTCCTGCAAGGCCCGCCGCAGGTCTGGAGAAACGGCAGACAATATCACTCCATCCTTAAGGATACCTGTAGGTTCAGAGTTACCAGGGGAGTCAGGCTCAAAACTCCTAGAAAGGGCATCCGCCTTAACATTCTTAGAACCCGGCAGGTAGGACACCACAAAATTAAACCGAGAGAAAAACAACGACCAGCGCGCCTGTCTAGGATTCAGGCGTCTGGCGGACTCAAGATAAATTAGATTTTTGTGGTCAGTCAATACCACCACCTGATGTCTAGCCCCCTCAAGCCAATGACGCCACTCCTCAAAAGCCCACTTCATGGCCAAAAGCTCCCGATTCCCAACATCATAATTCCGCTCGGCGGGCGAAAATTTACGCGAGAAAAAGGCACAAGGTCTCATCACGGAACAATCGGAACTTCTCTGCGACAAAACTGCCCCAGCTCCGATTTCAGAAGCGTCGACCTCAACCTGAAAAGGAAGAGCAACATCAGGCTGACGCAACACAGGGGCGGAAGAAAAGCGGCGCTTAAGCTCCCGAAAGGCCTCCACAGCAGCAGGGGACCAATCAGCAACATCAGCACCCTTCTTAGTCAAATCAGTCAATGGTTTAACAACATCAGAAAAACCAGCAATAAATCGACGATAAAAGTTAGCAAAGCCCAAAAATTTCTGAAGACTCTTAAGAGAAGAGGGTTGCGTCCAATCACAAATAGCCTGAACCTTGACAGGATCCATCTCGATGGAAGAGGGGGAAAAAATATATCCCAAAAAGGAAATCTTTTGAACCCCAAAAACGCACTTAGAACCCTTCACACACAAGGAATTAGACCGCAAAACCTGAAAAACCCTCCTGACCTGCTGGACATGAGAGTCCCAGTCATCCGAAAAAATCAAAATATCATCCAGATACACAATCATAAATTTATCCAAATAATCACGAAAAATGTCATGCATAAAAGACTGAAAGACTGAAGGGGCATTTGAAAGACCAAAAGGCATCACCAAATACTCAAAGTGGCCCTCGGGCGTATTAAATGCGGTCTTCCACTCATCCCCCTGCTTAATTCGCACCAAATTATACGCCCCACGGAGATCTATCTTAGAGAACCACTTGGCCCCCTTTATGCGAGCAAACAAATCAGTCAGCAGTGGCAACGGATATTGATATTTAACCGTGATTTTATTCAAAAGCCGATAATCAATACACGGTCTCAAAGAGCCATCTTTCTTAGCCACAAAGAAAAAACCGGCTCCTAAGGGAGATGACGAAGGACGAATATGTCCCTTTTCCAAGGACTCCTTTATATATTCTCGCATAGCAGCATGTTCAGGCACAGACAGATTAAATAAACGACCCTTAGGGTATTTACTACCCGGAATCAAATCTATGGCACAATCGCACTCCCGGTGCGGAGGTAATGAACCAAGCTTAGGCTCTTCAAAAACGTCACGATATTCAGTCAAGAATTCAGGAATCTCAGAATGAATAGATGATGAAATGGAAACCACAGGTACGTCCCCATGCGTCCCCTTACATCCCCAGCTTAACACAGACATAGCTTTCCAGTCAAGGACTGGGTTATGAGATTGCAGCCATGGCAATCCAAGCACCAACACATCATGTAGGTTATACAGCACAAGAAAGCGAATAATCTCCTGATGATCCGGATTAATCCGCATAGTTACTTGTGTCCAGTATTGTGGTTTATTACTAGCCAATGGGGTGGAGTCAATCCCCTTCAGGGGTATAGGAGTTTCAAGAGGCTCCAAATCATACCCACAGCGTTTGGCAAAGGACCAATCCATAAGACTCAAAGCGGCGCCAGAGTCGACATAGGCATCCGCGGTAATAGATGATAAAGAACAAATCAGGGTCACAGATAGAATAAACTTAGACTGTAAAGTGCCAATTGAAACAGACTTATCAAGCTTCTTAGTACGCTTAGAGCATGCTGATATAACATGAGTTGAATCACCGCAATAGAAGCACAACCCATTTTTTCGTCTTAAATTCTGCCGTTCACTTCTGGACAGAATTCTATCACATTGCATATTCTCTGGCGTCTTCTCAGTAGACACCACCAAATGGTGCACAGGTTTGCGCTCCCGCAGACGCCTATCGATCTGGATAGCCATTGTCATGGACTCATTCAGACCCGCAGGCACAGGGAACCCCACCATAACATCCTTAATGGCATCAGAGAGACCCTCTCTGAAATTCGCCGCCAGGGCGCACTCATTCCACTGAGTAAGCACAGCCCATTTACGGAATTTCTGGCAGTATATTTCAGCTTCATCTTGCCCCTGAGATAGGGACATCAAGGCCTTTTCCGCCTGAAGCTCTAACTGAGGTTCCTCATAAAGCAACCCCAAGGCCAGAAAAAACGCATCCACATTGAGCAACGCAGGATCCCCTGGAGCCAATGCAAAAGCCCAATCCTGAGGGTCGCCCCGGAGCAAGGAAATCACAATCCTGACCTGCTGAGCAGGATCTCCAGCAGAGCGAGATTTCAGGGACAAAAACAACTTGCAATTATTTTTGAAATTTTGAAAGCAAGATCTATTCCCCGAGAAAAATTCAGGCAAAGGAATTCTAGGTTCAGATATAGGAACATGAACAACAAAATCTTGTAAATTTTGAACTTTCGTGGTGAGATTATTCAAACCTGCAGCTAAACTCTGAATATCCATTTTAAACAGGTGAACACAGAGCCATTCCAGGATTAGAAGGAGAGAGAGAGAGAGAGAAAGGCTGCAATATAGGCAGACTTGCAAGAGATTCAATTACAAGCACACTCAGAACTGAAGGGAAGGAAAAAAAAAAAAAAAAAAAAAAATCTTCAGCAGACTTCTCTTTTCTCTCCTTTCTCTGTCAATTAATTTAACCATTTTTTGGGGCCGGTCAAACTGTTATGGTTCTCAATGGCAAGAGAACATAGCCCAGCAAACATAGGTACTAGCTCTTGGAAGGATGGAAACTAAACTGACCATGAACTAAACCTGCCGCACAACTAACAGTAGCCGGGTAGCGTTGCCTACGTTTTTATCCCTAGACGCCCAGCGCCGGCCGGAGGACTAACTAATCCTGGCAGAGGAAAATATAGTCCTGGCTCACCTCTAGAGAAATTTCCCCGATAGGCAGACAGAGGCCCCCACATATATTGGCGGTGATTTTAGATGAAATGACAAACGTAGTATGAAAATAGGTTTAGCAAAATTGAGGTCCGCTTACTAGATAGCAGGAAGACAGAAAGGGCACTTTCATGGTCAGCTGAAAACCCTATCAAAATACCATCCTGAAATTACTTTAAGACTCTAGTATTAACTCATAACATCAGAGTGGCAATTTCAGATCACAAGAGCTTTCCAGACACAGAAACGAAACTACAGCTGTGAACTGGAACAAAATGCAAAAACAAACGAGGACTAAAGTCCAACTTAGCTGGGAGTGGTCTAGCAGCAGGAACATGCACAGAAAGGCTTCTGATTACAATGTTGACCGGCATGGAAGTGACAGAGGAGCAAGGTTAAATAGCGACTCCCACATCCTGATGGAAACAGGTGAACAGAGGGGATGATGCACACCAGTTCAATTCCACCAGTGGCCACCGGGGGAGCCCAAAATCCAATTTCACAACAGGGACAGGTCCTAATTTTTGAGCTTTAAAAATAACTGTAAACTGTTTTATGCTCTGAAACCCCGTTCCTCTGGTGATCCCATCCAGCAGGTTAAAATTGTCATATCTCTGCTGCGTGGTGACCCCCAGGATTGGGCATTTGCCCTGGAATCTGGGAATCCGGCTTTGCTTAATGTAGACACCTTTTTTTAGGCGCTTGGGTTATTGTATGATGAACCTAATTCAGTGGATCATGCTGAGAAGACCTTGTTGGCCCTGTGTCAGGGTCAAGAAGCGGCAGAATTGTATTGCCAGAAATTTAGAAAATTGTCTGTGCTGACTAAATGGAATGAGGATGCCTTGGCGACAATTTTCAGAAAAGGTCTTTCTGAATCCGTTAAAGATGTTATGGTGGGGTTCCCCACGCCTGCTGGTCTGAGTGATTCTATGTCTCTGGCCATTCTGATTGATCGGCGCTTGCGCGAGCACAGAGTTGTGCACACTATGGCGTTGTCTTCCGAGCGGAGTCCTGAGCCTATGCAGTGTGATAGGATTGTGTCTAGAGCTGAACGACAAGGATTCAGACGTCAGAATAGGTTGTGTTTTTACTGCGGCGATTCTGCTCATGTTATTTCTGATTGCCCTAAGCGTACCAAGAGAATCGCTAGTTCCGTTACCATCAGTACTGTACAACCTAAATTTCTGTTATCTGTGACCCTGATCTGCTCATTATCATCATTTTCTGTCACGGCATTTGTGGATTCAGGCGCCGCTTTAAACTTAATGGACTTAGAATTTGCCAGACGTTGTGGTTTCCCCTTGCAGCCTTTACAGAGTCCTATTCCTTTGAGGGGCATTGATGCTACACCGTTGGCTAAAAATAAACCTCAGTTTTGGACACAGCTGACCATGTGCATGGCGCCAGCTCACCAGGAAGATTGTCGTTTTCTGGTTTTGCATAATTTGCATGATGCTATTGTGCTGGGTTTCCCATGGTTACAGGTGCATAATCCGGTATTGGATTGGAAATCTATGTCTGTGACTAACTGGGGTTGTCAGGGGGTTCATGGTGACGTTCCTTTGATGTCAATTTCCTCCTCCCCCTCTTCTGAAATTCCTGAGTTTTTGTCAGATTTCCAGGATGTATTCGATGAGCCCAAATCCAGTTCCCTTCCACCGCATAGGGACTGTGATTGTGCTATTGACTTGATTCCAGGCTGTAAGATCCCTAAGGGCCGACTTTTTAACCTGTGTGTGCCAGAACATGCCGCCATGCGGAGTTATGTTAAGGAGTCTTTGGAGAAGGGGCATATTCGGCCATCTTCTTCACCATTGGGAGCAGGTTTTTTTTTTGTTGCCAAGAAGGATGGCTCCTTGAGACCCTGTATTGATTATCGCCTCTTGAATAAGATCACGGTCAAATTCCAATACCCTTTGCCTTTGCTTTCTGATTTGTTTGCTAGGATTAAGCGGGCTAGTTGGTTTACTAAGATTGACCTTCGAGGGGCATATAATCTTGTTCGTATTAAGCATGGTGACGAATGGAAAACTGGGTTTAATACGCCTGAAGGCCATTTTGAATACCTTGTGATGCCATTCGGACTCTCTAATGCTCCATCTGTGTTTCAGTCCTTCATGCATGATATATTTCGGAATTATCTTGATAAATTCATGATTGTATATTTGGATGATATTTTGATTTTTTCAGATGATTGGGAGTCTCATGTGAAACAAGTCAGGATGGTATTTCAGATCCTTCGTGATAATGCCTTGTTTGTGAAGGGGTCTAAGTGCCTCTTTGGAGTACAGAAGGTTTCTTTTTTGGGCTTCATTTTTTCTCCCTCATCTATAGAAATGGATCTGGTTAAGGTTCAGGCCATTCATGATTGTATCCAGCCCACATCCGTGAAGAGCCTTCAGAAATTTTTGGGCTTTGCTCATTTTTATCGCCGTTTCATTGCCAACTTCTCCAGTGTGGTTAAACCCCTGACTGATTTGACGAAGAAAGGCGCTGATGTGACGAATTGGTCCTCTGCGGCTTTTGCTGCCTTTCAGGAGCTTAAACGCCGATTTACTTCTGCCCCTGTGTTGCGTCAGCTGGATGTTTCTCTTCCTTTTCAGGTTGAGGTTGACGCTTCTGAGATTGGGGCAGGGGCCGTTTTGTCTCAGAGGAATTCTGATGGTTCCTTGATGAAACCGTGTGCCTTCTTTTCTCGAAAGTTTTCGCCTGCGGAACGCAATTATGATGTCGGCAATCGTGAGTTGTTGGCTATGAAGTGGGCATTTGAGGAGTGGTGACATTGGCTTGAGGGGGCCAAGCACCGTATTGTGGTCTTGACCGATCATAAGAATCTGATTTACCTCGAGTCTGCCAAACGGCTGAATCATAGACAGGCCCGATGGTCCCTGTTTTTCTCCCATTTTGATTTTGTGGTCTCGTATCTTCCGGGTTCTAAGAATGTTAAGGCTGATGCCCTCTCTAGGAGCTTTTTGCCTGATTCCCCTGGGGTCCTTGAGCCGGTCGGCATTCTGAAGGAAAGGGTGATTCTTTCTGCCATCTCCCCTGATTTACGGCGGGTTCTTCAGGAATTTCAGGCTGATAAACCTGACCGCTGTCCAGTGGGGAAACTGTTTGTTCCTGACAGATGGACTAGTAAAGTGATTTCTGAGGTTCATTGTTCTGTGTTGGCTGGCCATCCTGGGATTTTTGGTACCAGAGATTTGGTTGGTAGGTCCTTTTGGTGGCCTTCTTTGTCACAGGATGTGCGTTCTTTTGTGCAGTCCTGTGGGACTTGTGCACGGGCCAAGCCTTGCTGCTCCCGCGCTAGTGGGTTGCTTTTGCCTTTGCCGGTCCCTGAGAGGCCTTGGACGCATATTTCTATGGATTTTATTTTAGATCTTCCGGTTTCCCAGAGGATGTCAGTTATCTGGGTGGTTTGTGACCGGTTTTCAAAGATGGTTCATTTGGTACCTTTGCCTAAATTGCCTTCCTCTTCTGATTTGGTTCCGTTGTTTTTTCAGCATGTGGTTCGTTTGCATGGCATTCCGGAGAATATTGTGTCCGATAGAGGTTCCCAGTTTGTTTCTAGGTTTTGGCGGGCCTTTTGTGCTAGGCTGGGCATTGATTTGTCTTTTTCTTACGCATTTCATCCTCAGACAAATGGCCAAACCGAGCGAACTAACCAGACTTTGGAAACTTATTTGAGATGCTTTGTGTCTGCTGATCAGGATGACTGGGTGGCTTTCTTGCCATTGGCCGAGTTTGCCCTTAATAATCGGGCTAGTTCTGCTACCTTGGTTTCACCCTTCTTTTGTAATTCTGGTTTTCATCCTCGTTTTTCTTCAGGGCAGGTTGAGCCTTCTGATTGTCCTAGGGTGGACTCTGTGGTTGACAGGTTGCAGCAAATTTGGGCTCATGTTGTGGACAATTTGGTGTTGTCTCAGGAGGAGGCTCAGCGTTTTGCTAACCATCGTTGGTGTGTGGGTTCCCGGCTTTGGGTTGGGGATTTGGTCTGGTTGTCTTCCCATCATGTTCCTATGAAGGTTTCTTGTTGTGGATTCTGTTGGTGGGCTCCCTCTGGTGGTTACTGCTGGTACTGGGTGACTTTGGTGGGTTGCGGCCTTTGGTTTCCACCTGTCCATCAGAGGCTGGGTGTTTCCTATTTTACCTGGCCTTTCTGTCATTTCCCTGGCCGGCTATCAATGTGTTCAGATGTGCTCTGTTTGGTTCCTGCCTACCTGCTCCCAGATCTTTCAGGATAAGCTAAGTGGCACATGGGTTCTTGTAATCTCAGGATGGTTTTTTTGATTAGGGTTTTTTGCTGACCGCTCAGTCCCCTTTTGTATCATTCTGCTTTCTAGTTTTCAGCGGGCCTCTATTTGCTAAAGCTATATACATCATCTCTATGTGTGTGCCTTCCTCTCATTTCACCGTCAATACATGTGGGGGGCAACTATACCTTTGGGGTTAATTCCTCTGGAGGCAAGTGAGGTCTTGTTTTCTCTGCAGTACTAGTTAGCTCTTAGGCTGGTGCGTGGCGTCTAGAACCAACGTAGGCATGCTCCCTGGCTATCTCTAGTTGCGTTTGTCAGGCGTAGGGCAGCGGTCAGCCCAGGTTCCATCACCCTAGAGCTCATCCGATATTTGTTATACTTTGCTTGTCCTGTGTTATCCCTAGCCATTGGGGATTCATGACAGTTTCTTCCCCTAAGTTCAAGCCTCGGTTTATTGGTCCTTATAGGATTTCTGAGATTATCAATCCAGTGTCTTTTCGTTTGGCCCTTCCAGCCTCTTTTTCCATTCATAATGTTTTTCATAGATCTTTTTTGCGGAAATATGTGGTGCCCGTTGTTCCCTCTGTTGATCCTCCTGCCCCGGTGTTGATTGATGGGGAGTTGGAGTATGTGGTTGAGAAGATTTTGGATTCTCGTTTTTCGAGGCGGAAGCTTCAGTATCTTTTCAAATGGAAGGTGTCATGATCTCTGCAAGCAGAGATCATAGCAAGCCTATAGAGGGACAAGCTCTCGGAAGATGGAACTATACTGACCATGAACTAAGCCTGCCGCGCAACTAGAAATAGCCAGGTAGCATTTCCTATTTATTGCTAGATGCCCAGCTCTGGCCTAAGACCTAAATAGCTAGCAGAGGGAAATATAAGACCTGGCTCACCTCTAGAGAAATATTCCAAAGAAGACAGTTGCCCCCCACATATAATGACGGTGAGTTCAGATGAAACAACAAACGCAGCAGGAAAATAGTCTTAGCAAATTTGAGGTCCGCTTACTAGATAGCAGAAGACAGATAGTATACTTTCATGGTCAGCAGAAAAACACTAACAAAACACCATCCAGAGATTACCTTAAACTCTGGCATTAACTCATAACACCAGAGTAGCAATCCCTGATCAACGAGAGCTTTCCAGACACAGTAACAAAACTTCAGCTGTGAACTGGAACAAATAGGCAAACGAAACATGGACAAAAGTCCAACTTATCTAGTAGTTGTCAGAAGCAGGAACAAGCACTGAGAGGCATCAGATAACATTGTTGACCGGCAAGAAACCACCAGAGAAATGAGCTTAAATAGCGACACCCACTACTGATGGAACCAGGTGAAACAGGAAAGAGGATGACAAGTCCAATTCCACAAGCGGCCACCGGGGGAGCCCAGAATCCAAATTCACAACAGTACCCCCCCCTCAAGGAGGGGGCACCGAACCCTCACCAGATCCACCAGGGCGACCAGGATGAGCCCTATGGAAGGCACGAATAAGATCAGAAGCATGAACATCAGATGCATTGACCCAAGAATTATCCTCCTGGCCGTAACCCTTCCAGTTGACCAGATACTGGAGTCTCCGTCTGGAAACACGAGAGTCCAAAATTTTCTCCACAACGTACTCCAACTCACCCTCAACCAACACCGGAGCAGGAGGCTCAACTGAAGGTACAACAGGCACCTCATACCTGTGCAATAACGACCGATGAAAAACGTTATGAATGGAAAAGGACGCAGGGAGGTCCAAACGGAAAGAAACAGAATTAAGAATCTCCAATATTCTATAAGGGCCGATGAACCGAGGTTTAAACTTAGGAGAAGAGACCCTCATAGGGACAAAACGAGAAGACAACCAGACCAAATCTCCAACACAAAGCCGAGAACCAACACGACGATGACGGTTGGCAAAACGCTGAGTCTTCTCCTGGGACAACTTCAAATTGTCCATAACCTGCCCCCAGATGTGATGCAATCTCTCCACCACCGCATCCACTCCAGGACAATCCGAGGATTCCACCTGACCGGAGGAAAATCGAGGGTGAAACCCCGAATTACAGAAAAACGGGGACACCAAGGTGGAAGAGCTGGCCCGATTATTGAGGGCGAACTCTGCCAATGGCAAAAAAGCAACCCAATCATCCTGGTCAGCAGAGACAAAACACCTCAGATATGTCTCCAGGGTCTGATTAGTCCGCTCGGTCTGGCCATTAGTCTGAGGGTGAAAAGCAGATGAAAAAGACAAATCTATGCCCATCCTAGCACAGAATGCCCGCCAAAATCTAGACACAAATTGGGTACCTCTGTCAGAAACAATATTCTCAGGAATACCGTGCAATCGGACAACATTCTGAAAAAACAGAGGAACCAACTCAGAAGAAGAAGGCAACTTGGGCAGAGGAACCAAATGGACCATTTTAGAGAAACGGTCACAGACCACCCAGATGACAGACATCTTCTGGGAAACAGGCAGATCTGAAATAAAATCCATCGAGATGTGTGTCCAAGGCCTCTTAGGAATAGGCAAGGGCAACAGCAGTCCGCTAGCCCGAGAACTACAAGACTTGGCCCGAGCACAAATGTCACATGACTGCACAAAGACTCGCACATCTCGTGACAGGGAAGGCCACCAGAAGGATCTTGCCACCAAATCCCTGGTACCAAAAATTCCGGGATGACCTGCCAATGCAGAAGAATGTACCTCAGAGATGACTCTACTGGTCCAATCATCCGGAACAAACAGTCTATCAGGCGGACAACGATCCGGTCTATCCGCCTGAAACTCTTGCAAGGACCGCCGCAGATCAGGAGAAACGGCCGACAAAATTACTCCCTCCCTAAGGATACCTGTGGGTTCAGTATTACCAGGAGAGTCCGGGTCAAAACTCCTAGAAAGGGCATCTGCCTTAACATTCTTAGAACCCGGTAGGTATGACACCACAAAATTAAAGCGAGAAAAAAATAAAGACCAGCGCGCCTGTCTAGGATTCAGGCGCCTGGCAGTCTCAAGATAAATCAAATTTTTGTGGTCAGTCAATACCACCACCTGATGCTTAGCCCCCTCTAGCCAATGGCGCCACTCCTCAAACGCCCACTTCATGGCCAAAAGCTCCCTATTCCCAACATCATAATTCCGCTCTGCGGGCGAAAATTTGCGAGAAAAGAAGGCACAAGGCCTAATGACGGAGCAGTCGGAACCTTTCTGCGACAACACTGCCCCAGCTCCGATCTCCGAAGCGTCAACCTCAACCTGAAAAGGCAGATTCACATCAGGCTGACGTAACACAGGGGCAGAGGCAAAACGGTGCTTAAGCTCCTGAAAGGCCTCTACAGCATGAGGGGACCAATTAGCAACATCAGCGCCATGTCTGGTCAAATCAGTCAGTGGTTTAACGACATCCGAAAAACCAGCAATAAATCGGCGGTAAAAGTTGGCAAAGCCCAAAAATCTCTGAAGACCCTTAAGAGAGGAGGGCTGAGTCCAGTCACAAATAGCTTGCACCTTGACGGGATCCATCTCAATGGAAGAGGGAGAAAAAATATACCCCAAAAAGGAAATTTTCTGGACCCCAAAAACGCACTTAGACCCCTTCACACATAAAGAATTAGACCGCAGAACCTGAAAAACTCTCCTGACCTGCTGGACATGAGAGTCCCAGTCATCAGAAAAAATCAGAATATCATCCAGATATATTATCATAAATTTATCCAGAAAATCGCGGAAAATATCATGCATAAAAGACTGGAAAACTGAAGGGGCATTAGAAAGACCAAAAGGCATGACCAAATACTCAAAGTGGCCCTCGGGCGTATTAAATGCGGTCTTCCACTCATCCCCCTGCCTGATCCGCACCAAATTATACGCCCCACGAAGATCAATTTTAGAGAACCACTTAGCACCCTCTATACGAGCAAACAAATCAGTAAGCAATGGCAATGGGTATTGGTACTTAACAGTGATCTTATTCAGAAGCCGATAATCAATACATGGTCTCAAAGAGCCGTCCTTTTTTGAGACAAAGAAAAACCCAGCTCCCAAGGGAGAAGAAGATGGACGAATATGTCCCTTTTCCAAAGACTCCTTTATATATTCCCGCATAGCAGCATGTTCCGGCACGGACAGATTAAACAAACGACCCTTTGGATATTTGCAACCCGGTATCAAATCTATGGCACAATCGCACTCACGGTGCGGAGGTAACGACCCAAGCTTGGGTTCGTCAAAGACGTCTTGATAATCTGAGAGGAACTCAGGGACTTCAGAGGGAATGGACGACGAAATAGAAACCAAAGGTAAGTCCCCATGAATACCCTTACATCCCCAGCTCAACACAGACATTGCTCTCCAGTCCAAGACTGGATTGTGAGACTGCAACCATGGCAATCCCAGTACCAAATCGTCATGTAAATTATACAGCACCAGGAAACGAATAATCTCCTGGTGATCCGGATTGATACGCATGGTTACTTGTGTCCAGTATTGTGGTTTATTATTAGCCAATGGGGTGGAGTCAATCCCCTTCAGAGGAATAAGAGTCTCCAAAGGCTCTAAATCAAAACCACAACGATTGGCAAAGGACCAATCCATAAGACTCAGAGCGGCGCCAGAGTCAACATAGGCGTCCGTGACAATGGATGACAAAGAGCAAATCAGGGTTACAGACAAAATAAACTTAGACTGAATGGTGCCAATGGAAACAGACTTATCAAGCTTCTTTGTACGCCTAGAGCATGCTGATATAACATGAGTAGAATCCCCACAATAGAAGCACAATCCATTCTTCCGTCTAAAATTCTGTCGCTCGCTCCTGGACAGAATTCTATCACACTGCATACTTTCTGGCGTCTTTTCCATAGACACCGCCAGATGGTGCACCGGTTTGCGCTCCCGCAGACGCCTATCAATCTGAATAGCCATTGTCATGGACTCATTCAGACCTGCAGGCACAGGGAACCCCACCATAACATCCTTAACGGCATCAGAGAGACCTTCTCTGAAAGTTGCCGCCAAGGCGCACTCATTCCACTGAGTAAGCACAGACCATTTACGGAATTTTTGGCAGTAAACCTCAGCTTCGTCTTGCCCCTGAGATAGTGCCATCAAAGTTTTTTCTGCCTGAAGTTCCAAATGAGGTTCCTCATAAAGCAAGCCCAAGGCCAGAAAAAACGCATCCACATCGCGCAACGCAGGATCCCCTGCTGGCAATGAGAAGGCCCAATCTTGAGGGTCACCCCTGAGCAAGGAAATCACAATCCTAACCTGCAGAGCAGGGTCTCCAGCTGAACGAGACTTCAGGGACAAATAAAGCTTACAATTATTTCGGAAATTCTGGAAGCTAGCTCTATTCCCTGTGAAGAACTCCGGCAAAGGAATTCTCGGCTCAGATACTGGAGCATGTACCACAAAATCTTGTAAATTTTGTACTTTCGTGATGAGATTATTCAAACCCGCAGTTACACTCTGAAGATCCATTATTGTCAGGTGCACACAGAGCCATACAGAGATGAGGAGGAGAGAGAGAAAAAAGACTGCAGCAAGGCAAACTGGAGGGAAAAAAAAAAAAAAAAAAATTCCAGCAGACTTCTTATAACTCTCCTTTCTCAACCTGGGTCTTTAACACTTTACTGGCCGGTCAAACTGTCATGATCTCTGCAAGCAGAGATCATAGCAAGCCTATAGAGGGACAAGCTCTCGGAAGATGGAACTATACTGACCATGAACTAAGCCTGCCGCGCAACTAGAAATAGCCAGGTAGCATTTCCTATTTATTGCTAGATGCCCAGCTCTGGCCTAAGACCTAAATAGCTAGCAGAGGGAAATATAAGACCTGGCTCACCTCTAGAGAAATATTCCAAAGAAGACAGTTGCCCCCCACATATAATGACGGTGAGTTCAGATGAAACAACAAACGCAGCAGGAAAATAGTCTTAGCAAATTTGAGGTCCGCTTACTAGATAGCAGAAGACAGATAGTATACTTTCATGGTCAGCAGAAAAACACTAACAAAACACCATCCAGAGATTACCTTAAACTCTGGCATTAACTCATAACACCAGAGTAGCAATCCCTGATCAACGAGAGCTTTCCAGACACAGTAACAAAACTTCAGCTGTGAACTGGAACAAATAGGCAAACGAAACATGGACAAAAGTCCAACTTATCTAGTAGTTGTCAGAAGCAGGAACAAGCACTGAGAGGCATCAGATAACATTGTTGACCGGCAAGAAACCACCAGAGAAATGAGCTTAAATAGCGACACCCACTACTGATGGAACCAGGTGAAACAGGAAAGAGGATGACAAGTCCAATTCCACAAGCGGCCACCGGGGGAGCCCAGAATCCAAATTCACAACAGGAAGGGTTATGGCCAGGAGGATAATTCTTGGGTTGTTGCCTCCGATGTTCATGCTGACGATTTGGTTCGTGCCTTTCATTTGGCTCGTCCTGATAGGCCTGGGGGCTCTGGTGAGGGTTCGGTGACCCCTCCTCAAGGAGGGGTACTGTTGTGAATTCTGCTCTTGGGCTCCCTCCGGTGGTTATAAGTGGTAGTGCTGCTGTCTTTGGATCGCAGCATTCATCAGGTGTGTCCACTTAGTGCAATTCTGACTGGGCTATTTAGTCTTGCTTGACCCTTTAGTCAGTGCCAGTTGTCCATTGTTCCTGGAGGATTCCCATCCCTGCCTGGTCTCTCCTGCTTTGCTGTTCTTTTTAACAAAGATAAGTTCTGGCCTTGTTTTTTGCAGTCCACATGCTGTGGGCCTTATTGTTCAGTTCTTTTTCATGTTTTGTCTTGTCCAGCTTGGTCTGTATAAGGATTTGTTCAGCCAAGCTGGTATCTCTGGAGATGCAGATACACCCTCCATATCTTTAGTTAGATGTGGAGATTTAGTATTTTCTGTGGTGGATATTTTCTAGTGTTTTAATACTGACAACATAGTACTCTGTCCTATCCTTTCTATTTAGCTAGAAGCGGCCTCCATTGCTAAATCCTGATTTCAGTCTGCGTATGTTATTTCCCTCTCCTCTCACAGTCAATATTTGTGGGGGGCTGTCTATCCTTTGGGGATTTTCTCTTAGGCAAGATAGTTTTCCCTTTTCTATCTCTAGGGGTATTTAATCCTCCAGCTGTGTCGAGATGTCTAGGGAGTGTTAGGTACATTCCACGGCTACTTCTAGCTGCGGTGTTAAGTTCAGGGTCTGCGGTCAGTACAGGTACCACCTTCTCCAGAGTACGTCTCATGCTGCTCCTAGGCCACCAGATCATAATAGCCAGTCTCACAACTGCTAGAAAAATATATGCTATTTATTTAACTAATAGAATTTTTTTTATATGTCGCCTTTATGCCACATGCCAACAGCAAATTCAGAAAAATTATTGGCACTGGTAAATTGTGACATTTGCGTATCTCTGCAGGCTTTGCACCAGTTGCACAACTGCTTGATAAATCAATGCTATTTAGTTAACAAATAGAAAATTATAATCTTTTTATATTGCCATTTCAACACACGCCAACAGCAGATTAAGGAATATTATTGGCACTGGCTAATTGTGATCTTTGCGTATCTCTGCAGGCTTTGCACCAGTAGCACAACTGCTAGATAAATAAACGCTATTTATTTAACTAATATAAAATTGTAATTTTTATTTATTGCCTTTACAACAAGGGACAACAGCAGGTTAAGGAAAATTATTGGCTTTACGAAAAGTAGTAGACATTCCAGCTCCTTTAAAAATTCATTCCTTTATTTTTCCAATTGATAAAACATTGCAAGTGGCAGGATCCTCTATAAACATGGATAGGCAAACCAGGCACTGGTGTCCAAGTGATGCATTTTGATCATAATGTGGATCTTTGTCACAAATTATTGGCACTGGTAAATTGTAACATTTGCGTACCTTTTCAGGCTTTGCAAAAGTCACACAACTGCTACATAAAGATACCCTATTTAACCAATAGAAAATTATTAAAAAAATTATATCACCTTTAGGACACAATCCAGCAGCAGATTAATGAAAATTATTGGCACTGGTAAATTGTGACTTTGTGTGTCTCTGCAGGCTTTGCAGAAGTCGCACAACAGCTAGATAAAGAAACACCATTTATTTAACCTATACAAATTTTGTTTGACTTTTTTATATTGCCTTTATGAGAGATGCCAACAGCAGACCCAGTGAAATTACTGGTAAAAAGTGATGTTTGCGTAGCTCAGCAGTTTTTACGCCAGTCGCACAACTGCTAGATAAATATTAGCTATTTCAGCTATAGGCGAGGAATATTATTTAGCAATAAGGTTTTAAAAAGGATGTTTACTATTTGCTAGCAGTGACAAATATTATTGAGCTGTAAATATATATATATATATATATATATTCAAGAGAATGCCAAGAGTGTGCAAAGCAGTCATCAAAGCAAAAGGTGGCTACTTTGAAGAACCTAGAATATAAGACATATTTTCAGTTGTTTCACACTTTTTTGTTAAGTATGTAATTCCACATGTGTTAATTCATAGTTTTGATGCCTTCAGTGTGAATTTACAATTTTCATAGTTATGAAAATAAAGAAAAATCTTTAAATGAGAAGGTGTGTCCAAACTTTTGGTCTGTACTGTATATATATATATATATATATATATATATATATATATATATACATATATATCTGTTCCAAAACTATACAACACAATGCTAACTAGCAGAGATCTCCAGCATGTACTTGCAATGATGTTAACACCCAGGTGTCAGCCTTTCACTCTCCCTCATATTAAATCATTCCCTAGTCCTAAGCTGTCTCAACCTAGCAAAGAGCTAATCTTCATTTTCATTAGCTCTTAAAATTGTCTTTTGTAATCACAAACTCTCACTATATGCTGATTTCACTCTCCCTATGCTGACACTACACTCTCACTACACTGTTGCAATGTGCACAAAATGGCGCCAGCATGGATTAAATATCCCTTATGACGCTGTAAGGCCAATAAATCACCGTAATGTCACACCTAATATGGTGAACACATTACTGTGATTGGCAAGCCAGCCCAGCATGTTAATTGGCTGCAAACAAGGCACCAAACATGCTGGGTGGGTTACTCGAATATACCAAGGTGAATACTAAATTGCTCGCCAAGTAACAAATAGCCCCAATAGCATACTATTTTTGTGAGTAATGAATTGTGCCAAATGTACTTGCTCATCACTATTAACCAGACATCTATTTTCAGTAAGCCAGGGGGCATAGACTGTTATCTTTATATTGACTCTGCTTGAATGTTGAACTGATATTTGTGACCTGATAATGGCTTTTATTTACCTCTTATATCAGCTCCTACAATTTATTGTACTGATATTTGCTGATATGTTGATTACACATTATATCAGACCATGCAGTTTGTACATGAATATGACATCAAAACAACCATCAGTTCACTAATAACTCACCAGAACCTCAATCAGTGCATGAATACATTACGAGAACCAGTGTCAGTAAGTAAATACAACACCCCTACATGTACATGTCACTAGAACCACCATCAGTACATGAATACATCCTCAAGCTTAGTATAGCAATAAATTGTAATTTCAAGTCGGTTCCATATACATTTGTATTTCATGAACCAACAACTCCCAGTATGTCCTTAACTATGGTAAGGAGATGCTAGGAGTTGTTATAAGTAGTGTTGAGCAATACCTTCCGATACTCAAAGGTATCAGTATCGGATGGTATCGGCCGATATCCGAAAAATATCGGATATCGCCGATACCGATACCCGATACCAATGCAAGTCAATGGGACACAAGTATCGGAAGGTATCCTGGATGGTTCCCAGGGTCTGAAGGAGAGGAAACTCTCTTTCAGGCCCTGGGATCCATATTCATGTAAAAAATAAAGAATTAAAATAAAAAATATGGATATACTCACCCGTCTGGCGGCCCCTGGACCTTACCGATGTAACCGGCAGCCTCCGTTCCTAAGAATGAGAAGTTTAGGACCTTCGATGACATCGCGGCTTGTGATTGGACGCGTGACCGCTCATGTGACCGCTCACGTGACCAGTCACAAGCCGCGACGTCACCGCAGGTCCTAAACTCCTCATTCTTAGGAACGGAGGCTGCCGGTTACATCAGTAAGGTCCAGGGGCCGCCGGACGGGTGAGTATATCCATATTTTTATTTTAATTCTTTATTTTTTACATTAATATGGATCCCAGGGCCTGAAGAAGAGTCTCCTCTCCTCCAGACCCTGGGAACCATACACTGGGAACTTCCAATTCCGATTTCCGATATCACAAAAATATCGGAACTCGGTATCGGAATTCCGATACAGCAAATATCGGCCGATACCCGATACTTGCGGTATCGGAATGCTCAACACTAGTTATATGTCGTTATCTGACTGCAAACCATACAGGGACCACAGTACTGATGAGATGAAGTCATGATGCCATGATGCCTTTTCACATCCACAGTTCTTCTCTCCAGAATCCCTCTTTTTAAACCTTCTGCAGCACATTTTAACACAGTGTCCTTAAAAATAAGCACCATTATAATGCCCTCTGCATAAAAATATCTGTCCATACTATTCCCTAAATAAGTCACCAATGGTATTTGGCTTCCACACTGTCCATCTTAATGATATAGCATAGCTTTTTGCCCCCTTTTCTTATTTTTATACAGTGTTCACTAAATGGGTTAACCTGTGGGACAATGTTATAGGTCAGGTGGTTCCATATGCAGCGATACCACATAAGTGTACTTTTTTACATGAATATATATATTTATTGGATTAATTGAACAGCAGAGATATAAACCCTAGCTGGTCTTTCACTGACTGGCTTAAACTACAGCAGTATGACTGGACATCCAAATGAGACTATCACCAGCAGGGGGAAATTATGTAAAACCACACCCGAAAGGTGACTGGGCAGACAAATGAGTAAATTAATACAGCAGTTACTCTAAAAAGACTGAAGTAAAGGTACCATCACACTCAGCAACTTTGCAACGAGAACGACAACGATCTGTGATGTTGCAGCGCCCTGGATAGCGATCTCGTTGTGTTTGACACGCAGCAGCGATCTGGATCCCGCTGTGATATCGCTGGTCAGAGCTAGAAGTCCAGAACTTTATTTCGTCGTCAGGTCGGCGTGTATCGTCATGTTTGACATCAAAAGCAACAATGTCAGCAATGTTTTACATGGAGCTAACAACCAGCGAGAACGATAAGTGAGTCGCCGTTACGTCACTGGATCACTCCTGCATTGTTCTGGAGCTGCTGTGTTTGACGTCTCTACAGCGACCAAAACAGTGATGCTCCAGCGATCGGCTCATTGCCTATATCGCTGCAGCATCGCTGAGTGTGACGGTACCTTTAGGATAACAGAAACTAAACACCTGGAGAAAAAGTGTACATGCTGTGGACAGATAAGCTGAACACACAAAGCACACGCTCAAAGGTTCGAAACCACTGGACCCACTAAGATCCCCAATGGCTGACGCTGCTGACATAACTCCCTTACTAGGTGATTTGCATGCAAATCTTCCACATCAACCCTGATATTACCCTCCTAAGTGCTAAAAAACAGTAAATTTGTGAAAAAAGAAATAACATTTGTTTGTGCTGTCGTTTTGCGATACCCATAACGTTTTTAATTTTCCGGTGAAGTAGATATGAGAGGACTTGCATTTTTTTTGCCAAGATCTGATATTTTTATTGATACCATTTTAGGGTAAATACACTATTTTATTACCTTTTATTGCCTTTTTATTTCAATGTAAATTTTGTTGGAAAAATGAGAAATAGCTGGTCAACTTTTAACCCTTCTGACTAGGAAACATATATATATTTCAAAGATTGTGCTGATGTATAGTAGACTTTTGGAAAATGTTATTTATTAACTATTTTTTGTGAAATATATCTCTCTGATTTAAGGGCGTACATATTGAAAGTTCAAAAAGTGCAACATTTTCAAAATTTTAGCCAAATGTTTGATTTTTTCACAAATAAACGCAAGTCATATAGACCAAGTTATACCACAAAATATCTCAGAATCAGTGGGATCTGTTCAAGAATTATTACCTCATAAATTGACACTGTTCAGAATCATAAAATTTGGCATGGTTATAAAGTTGAAAACAGGTTTGTGGTGAATGGGCTAAGCAGTACCCAGGTAAATCGATTGTATATGTTAGCCATCATTGTGAATACTCATCTCTCACGTACTCTGCAGTTACCTCAAAAATCAGCTCACACTTGCTGGGAGGTGTTCCAAATCCCAGCACAATATTCATAGAGTTGTGAGTATTCTTGCTCAACTCTGAAAGATTTGTGCTACTCACTTTAACTTTTCTTATTGACCTATATCTAGCTAATTATCTTTGTAAAGTCTTATATTTGCATACAAGTTATGCTATTACATATGTAATATATTTATTAAATATAATATTGTAATGTGAAACAGTTTAATTCACTGCAACATGATTTGCAAAAAGAAGAAAGAAACAAAATGACAATTAATTTTCTGTGAGCTATCAATAAGTATAAAAGTACAGGCTGTAGTAGCCTAAATAACTATTTCTATTCCCTATGTAATATTTTATTCATTATACTTTTGTTTTATATTGATTGCTATTTACAAGTGTCACACACAATCTGCATCAATATATTGTTACTTCATACATGAATGTTGCATATCATATGCCATTTTCAATCCATACTGAAATACAAACAAAAAACTATTGTTGATACTGTCACAAGAATGTCCTCAGAAATGTCTTATCTTATTCAATAAGGCCAACAAGAACAAAGAGGAAAGCGGTACAGGCACTATTTCATTACCTCTATGCAAGTAGCAGTAAAAGATAAAATAATTAGTCACCATGAATTACATTTTCTCTGCATTAATTTCTCTACAAATCTGCCATGTTTTTCTTGGAAATGTTTAATGATTTGTGATCAAAGTTCTATTTCCTGCTCCATTGTTATCAAACCACTTGAACAAATGGACTTCATGATTGATATAGTTTTTTTTTTCTATATTTAAGAAAATTGACAACTCGGAAAACATTTATAAAAAATGTATCTTTGGTTAAAAGTATTTTGCATATCTTTTTAAATTGACTTCTTGAGGCTTTATGTATCACTGTATATAGCAGATTGCAGAATGAGCAAATAGTAAATCAATGAAGTGAGCTTGTTTGTAACCCAAGAAAGGATTATCCTATCTTGTGTAATGCATAAATAATGCTCACTTCCAAGTATTTGATAATCTTACATGCGGCCACATGGCACCTAGAAAGTGCTCAAGAAGCCAGGCATGTCTAGTTGGAATGTATCCGGCAGTATTGCTGATAGTATACTTGTGGTCATGTGACTGCGCATTCTCATTGGCAATATTTGTGAATCCTTACAGCATGCTTACCACCCACTGTCAGTATTCAAAAGTCACAGACATTTATCAGAAGATTAGAAAACCCCTGTAAAGGGAATCAGTCACTTTGTTTTTGCTACTTCATGAATCTAATGACATATCACTTAGTTTACTGGATGCAACAATTGTGACACGATCAGAGTTCTTAGATGCAGCATGTAGAAGACCTCAGAAAGCTAACCCTGAACCCACCAAAGTTATCTGTGTGCATTGTATAGTAACAATAAGCTGCTAATCACTGCTTGGGGCGTGGTTGGTCTGGCAGGCACAAGAGAACTAGTTCAGGCAGGGAATAAATCACTTTTTGTTTAGAAACAAAAACACATAGTCTAATAAGTGACACTTCCATGAAATTGTTGTCTCAGCCCCTGCCTCATGATGTCCTCAGATTGCAAAAACCTGCAGACAAATTACCTTTAAATATGATTTATATGCTTTAGATGCCATGTACAGACAGTTACTTAACTTGATTCTAGATTTCTTAGAATTTTAGACATTCAAACCATTGAATATTAGACATTCAGACCATTGAGTAGGTAAGGTAGGCAGCTCTGTGATAGACATTTTGGCCCGAATTCATTTGGGATGAAGAGAGAAAAAATCTCCAGCATTGACAAAATTAATGTGAATTAAACTTTGCCTTTTTTTCTTCAAATCCAGGTGCATCAATTATGGTGAGCTGTCTTTCTTTTTGTAATTGATTAGGGTCAGAATGGACAAGCCAGTTTTGATGAGGGGGTATGTTGGAGTCAGATGCTCCTGATTCATTTAGAGGTGCACATCTCTTAATGAATTTATCATTTCTGAAAAGTGATGTGCACCTCCATGTACCTTTTCACAAATATTACAGTATTAAAGCACTGGAGTAAGAATTCTGCCATAAGGTACACCAGAGCTAATTATGGCATCATACCTCTCTCTCTCTCTTAAAGCCATAAGCAGCATGTTGGAGCCAGATACTCCTAATTTATTAAGCCGAAAAGTTGGAAACCATTCTTTTTTGCACAAGATAAATAAAAAAAACTTTGAAAATAACAGTTCTGTCTTCATGTTTTTGGAGTGTGCCGGGTTAGATCTTTTGATCTTTTGTATTGCCTAATTTATTAAGAGATTCACACTTCTTAATGAATTTAACGCATCTAAAAAGTGGTGTGCACCTCCACTTGCCTCTCCACAAATCTTACTCCAATCAGGTATTGCAGTAAAATTTATGGCATATGGTACACCAAAGTTCTTCATGAATTAGACAAGCTTTGGTGTTTCTCCTTGGCCCGCTCCAGCTTTCTACATTCCAGTGGAGCTGGGCAAGACAGGAGTGAAAGTGGCACAAAAATTCTCCAACTTATCAAAGTATTTTGCCATAGATTTCTAACTACAACACTTTGATGAATTGGGGTTTATGAATGTTACATGATTTAGACAATTCACATGTGACTACTAGTGAAGAGCGAGTGTGCTCGTTACTCGAGTTTTCCGAGCATGCTCTGGTGTTCTCCGAGTATCTTGGGTGTGCTCGTAGATGTTTGAGTCCCCTCAGCTGCATGATTTGTGGCTGCTATACAGCCTGAATACATGTGGGGATTCCCTAACAAACAGGCAATCCCGGCATGTGTTCAGGTTGTCCAACAGCCGCAAATTATGCAGCTGCGGGGACACAAACATAATCTAAGAGCACACCCAAGATACTCGGAGAACACCAGAGCATGCTCGGAAATCTTGAGTAATGAGCACACTCGCTCATCACTAAGGATTACTTTAATTAATTTTAACTGTGAATTATCTACAATGTTAACAAAATATATGCAGTATATTAACTACATTGCATATGTATCAAGACAATATTTGGAGATTTGGAAAGTCAACAATCATGTTATGTTATCAAGAGCAATAGGTTTTAAAGTGAATAATGCAAAGTAATGCTTCACTTCATTTCCATGTCACGTAGAAATAAAAATGTATCTGTTAATCAAAGTAATCTCTCGTATACAGTACCACTATAATTTATGAATAGACTTTACAGATAAAAGGTATTCAAATTCCTATAGGCAATATGACAGTGACCTTATGGTTTACTTTCAAGCTGAATCCTTTATACGAAAGGTGAGAATGTGAATGATATCCCTTTTTCCTTTTCTGCAATGTGTCTGCTTATCAAAACTGTGAAGGTAGCTCAGTTCTTTGAAACACAATATCACCTGTCATATTTCATGAGAGATGAGACAGTTTGTTTTCTAAACATTGTACAAAATGATGAAAGTTTTATACATCAATTTATTTGCATAGCACTCCGCATGTTGCTTATAGCTTTAGACTTTAGTAATGGACAATAAAATACAGATTATTACAGTTACTTTGTTGTAGGAGACATAGTGGAAGAAAAAGATGAAATATGTAGACATATACATGTCTATTTTCATAGTAAATTAGAAAAGTGATGATGAATGCCTTGTTTTACTTTATGCTTCTTTTATTACAAGCTATGCAAATCCGTAAAAAGATGAAGGTGTATGCATAGGTTTAGAAGTATTCCAAGCTCAGCAGGGCCCACAAGTGTTCTCTGCTTTGATTATACATCCATAAACTCACTTTTTTCTTTTAATGAAATAACGTTGGAAAATATAATGATGGAGAACTACCGTGTAAATGTATGGAGAAGGCACATAGTTGAAGCCTAAACATAGGTAATAAGAAAAAAATAAAAAAATATATATTAGGAGAGCTTCTGATCTAAGCTGCCATGTACACTGACAAATACATTCAGCAATTGAAACTACACTTATAGGATAGTAGAACTCTACCACTCCCCAATCAACTCAAGTATTGATTATCAGGTCTATTTGTTTTACTCTTTTTCAAAACACCTCACCAACAGTGCCCATATAAATCAAGTACAATATTTAAAAAAAAATGACATTCTTAAAAATCAGTGTGTCTGGAGAGCAGGTAACACCACCAGATGATAATTAGCAGTATCTAGGGAATGAGGAGAGCGTTAGAGGAGAGTGTTGCAAAATGGAAGAATTCTTACTGGCTAATACAAACTCGTAGCATAAATTCTAGTCTAGCCTGAGTGTCATGGGATGGAAGTTTGCTCGTGTACTGAATAAATGGGATTGCAGCCTCATATAAAGTGAGTTAGTACTGACTCTGAAATGTGTTGAAGACCTATACGTTTTGTGTTATATGCTGTGAAACATTTTTTATTCATTGAAGAACAAAGTCATGGTGGTAACTGTGAAAAACGGTTCTGGAGGCCATGTTTTTCTGTTAATAGTGTAACTTATAACAGTACAATATATTGATGTAGTAAAAACATGAGGTCAGCTCTCTACCCCACATTTGCAGGTTCAGTACTTGGTCAGTATTTTATATCAGTATGTGTTAACCAACCTCAGATTAGGAACAATCAGAGGAAAAGTATAAAAGACACATGTGCTACTTCTGTATTTATCACCCACTTGTGGTTTTGGCCTATGAATACTGATGCAAAATATTGACCAAATACTGACAAGTGAACGTGGCCTTGTGGTGAGTAAAGCTTGTTGCTTTCTATTATCTGGTTCTATTATCAACTGGCTTTCGAGACACTTAGGCTATGTGCACATGTCCAGGATTTTTTGCATTTTTATCGCATTTTTGAGCGGTTTTCCGCTGCAAAAATGCTAAAAAATGCTTCCATTAAGCATCCTATTATCAGAATGCAATCTGCAATTTTTGTGCACATGTTCCTTTTTTTTCTGCAAAAAAATGCATCGCTGAAAAAAATGCAGCATGTTCATTAATTTTGTGGAAAATCTCTGGATTTGCCACTATATAATATACAACCCCTGTCAAAAATTATGGAATCACTGGCCTTGCAGAATGTTCATTCTGTTGTTTAATTTTGTTGAAAAAAAGCAGATCATAGACATGGCACAAAACTAAAGTCATTTCAAATGGCAACTTTCTGGCTTTAAGAAACACTAAAAGAAATCAAGAACAAAGAATGTGGTAGTCAGTAATGGTTACTCCCAAGCATAGGGAAAAAATTATGGAATCACTCAATTCTGAGGAAAAAATTATGGAATCACCCTGTAAATTTTCATACCCAAAAATAACAACTGCATCACATTAGATCTGCTCGTTAGTCTGCATCTAAAAAGGAGTGATCACATCTTGGAGAGCTGTTGCACCAAGTGGACTGACATGAATCATGGCTCCAACACGAGATATGTCAATTGAAACAAAGGAGAGGATTATCAAACTTATAAGAGGGTAAATCATCACGCAATGTTGCAAAAGATGTTGGTTGTTCACAGCTCTGTCTAAAATCTGGACCAAATACAAACAACATGGGAAGGTTGTTGAAGGCAAACATACTGGTAAACCAAGGAAGACATCAAAGCATCAAGACCAGAAACTTAAAGCAATATGTCCCCAAAACAGCAAATGCACAACAAAACAAATGAGGAACGAATGGGTGGAAACTGGACTCAACGTCTGTGACCGAACTGTAAGAAACCGCCTAAAGGAAATAGGATTTACATATAGAAAAGCTAAATGAAAGCCATCATTAACAACTAAACAGAAAAAAACAAGGTTACAATGAGCTAAGGAAAAACAATTGTGGACTGTGGATGACTGGATGAAAGTCATATTCAGTGATTAATCGCATTGGGCAAGGTGATGATGCTGGAACTTTTGTTTGGTGCCGTTCCAATGAGATTTATAAAGATGACTGCCTGAAGAGAACATGCAAATTTCCACAGTCATTGGTGATATGGGGCTGCATGTCAGGCAGAGGCACTGGGGAGATGGCTGTCATTACATCTTCAATAAATGCACAAGTTTATGTTGATATTTTGGACACTTTTCTTATCCCATCAATTGAAAGGATGTTTGGGGATGATAAAATCATTTTTCAAGATGATAATCCATCCTGCCATAGAGCAAAAACTGTAAAAACATTTCTTGAAAAAAGACACATAAGGTCAATGTCATGGCATGCAAATAGTCCGGATCTCAATCCAATTGAAAATCTTTGTTGGAAGTTGAAGAAAATGGTCCATGAAAAGGCTCCAACCTGAAAAAGCTGATCTGGCAACAGCAATCAGAGAAAGTTGGAGCCAGATTGATGAAGAGTACTGTTTGACACTCATTATGTCCATGCCTCAGAGACTGCAAGCTGTTATAAAAGCAAAAGGTCGTACAACAAAATACTAGTGATGTATTGGAGGTTTTTGGTTTGTTTGTTTTTTCATGATTCCATAATTTTTTCCTCAGAATTGAGTAATTCCATAATTTTTTCCCTATGCTTGGTTAAAAAAGTAACCATTACTGACTACCACATTTTTGTTCTTGATTTGTTTTAGTGTTTCTTAAAGCCAGAAAATTGCCATTTGAAATTACTTTAGTTTTGTGCCATGTGTGTGATCTGCTTTTTTTCTAAAAAATTAAACAACTGAATGAACATCATCCAAGGCCTGTGATTCCATAATTTTTGCCAGGTGTTATAGTAGTGGAAAGCTCTGGAAAAATCCGCATAAAAAACATGAAAAAATGCTAAAAATAAGCAAAAAAAAAAACGATAAAAGCGGGAGCGGATTTCTTGCAGAAAAAGTCTGGTTTTGTTCAGGAAAATTCTGCAAAGAATCCTGAATGTGTGCACATAGCCTTAAAGTCATAAATGTCGGTAATTTATTTTTGCATATTGCACTTACTTAAACATTCATGATAAAGTTTGGGAGTTTCAACCTACCTTGAGGCTAGAATTATGTATTCCACTTTTCCAACACAAATGTTATCATTTCTAAAAAAAAAAAAAAATCTGATTCTTTCTCTATAATTTTTGTCCTCTGTCTTTGGCAAAAAATAAATGCATTAGAAAGTGCAAGTGATTTAGCTGTTGGTTGGTATACTCAGTATGCTCATGAGGTTTAGGTTTGCATCCAGCAGTAACCACAGTCTGGAAGAATGCCATGTCATTTGCAACCATACAAAGACATTGCAAATAATCAAAACATCTAGCAAACACCAAGAAAAATAAGGAACAAACAAGGAACACACATTTTTTTTACAACCGCACTGGAATTGTGCTTTAACGTCTGGTTAAATGAAATAATATTTCACTATAAACAATACTTGAAAAATCTTGTACAGATGTTAGCAAATGCTATGTTTTCTCATTTTCACCTCCAGTTGCATTTTTTTGTTAAACTTGGTACATTTAAATCTGGATTAAAATATATTCTGTAATAGCCATGTGGTAAGCCAGTGTATGTATACATTTCCGTAAACTGCTAATCAGACAAGACATTGACAAAATATTAATTTATTTAACATATCCCACTGTCAATAGTGTAAAGAATCTTTACAGCAAACTTTAAGCATAAGTACATTTTTTAAAGCAGATATAAATGTTTTTAGAAGCAACCATAATGAATGTAACATTGCACATTAAAACTGTAATCCTGGTTATTACTTACTTTTTTATCCTGCTTATTATGTCTATGTAATTTAAACTAGCTACAAGAGATGTCAAATCTTTTTTCTATGAATTTTCCCAGTTCTTTGAATTTCTCCCAAAAATGTGAAAAGTGACAAAATGATTTGCCACAAAAATGGCAATTCTGCAGTTATTATTCTTCATAAAAATATGTATGTGTTACTCTGAAGTCACTTAATACTGTAACCAACCCCTTTCAATCTCTTTAACACAAATACAATCTTATAAATTTCCAAATGACTTCACCATAGAAACATATGATATCTGATAGTAACCAACTACCCAATTAATAGCACAGTGCAGTGACAGACTTTTCATATCTCTAAATTTAAAAAACAATCTGAAACGTATCCCTCTTAGTCACTTGTGGTCATTTGTGGTTGAATAGATCATTTTTACAGAACACTGAATCAAACTGACTGTATTGCTTTCTGAGGTAACATCATCATTCTGTGATTAAGTCTAGTGATGAGCCATACAACCCATATTACCCTCCACTTCCTTACAAATAAGTAGGCTTACTAAAGTATTAAACTGTGAACCTGCACTCTAATTGTTTAAACAAAAAAATAGATGTTATGCTTCACCACTAATATAGTAATAAACAAAAGATAAAACATAAGAAATAAAGAAAAAACTATGTTTTTTTATTTTTTCCCCTGTGATTTCCTAGAGTAATATCAAATTGTTGATGATGATGCACATTTTTCTTGTGGATTGTTATTTGATGTACCAGTTGTGCGCCATGCATTCTAGTGGGTGTGAGCCGGCAAGTATTCAATATTATATAAGAAATGTTTGGTAGGTGCACATCCACAAAGCTAGCATCTGTAACAGGGCACTTTGAATTTGAAAAATAAAACAGACATGCAAAAAATGCTTGACACACACACATAATGTGAGGTAGACAGTTGCAGTTCAATGTCTGGATTTTTTTATTATCTTTTGTATTCACAAAAAAGCATTGCATAAGCATTGTGAAACCTCATTCACTTGTGACAAGCAAGAACACTGTCTCTGAGTGACAGATTTCAGATTTTTTTCTCTCTGTAAATATTATTGTGCTGTATTTATAATTCAAATTGAGCAGGACAGATGTCAGCTACACCATGTCCCTGATCAATCAAACTGAGTTTGTTAAAGATATTGCAAGCACCTCTCCAATCTCTCTCCCCATTTCAATTGAAACTCTGCATTATTCAGAGACTACAACAGTGACTACAACTCCAGTGGAACAGCACAATATTGTCTACAGTATTTGTCAATGTATGGAGGTTTTCACATCTTATCTTTGCTTCTGAACTGTAGGTTATGATGTCCTTTAGGCCCCTTTCACACATCAATTTTTTGCTATCAGTTGCAATCTGTCAAATTTTGAAAAAAACGAATCTGGCGACTGATGCCGCCTGTTCGTTTTTTTCTCATAGTGACGAATTGTGATGGATGGCCTCACGTTTCATCTGTCGTTCACCAGATCTGTAGAAAGTTGCTTGTCAACAGACAAAGTACCTTTTTTAATGCATGTCAAAAAATCGAACAGTGACGAACCCGTTGCCGTCCGTTGTTTGCTCGAATGGAAGCCTATGGGCACCAGATCCGTCAAATGACAGAATCCGGCAACAGATTCCGTTTTTTTTAACTGAGCATGCTCCGATTTATTTAGCATCCAAATAGCTAGATCTGCTAGTCGGGTCTGTTGAAAAAACAAATCTGTCGCATCAGCTTTTCACAATCTGCAATGGATCCGTCGATACTTCGAGGCAACTGATTGTGACTGACGGCAAAAAACTGATGTGTGAAAGGGACCTTTGCTGTTCTCCATCACCGCATAATGGCTGCTGCATTACCTGCCTAGTCTATTATACAGACCACAAAAGCCCTTCTGATTGGCTGCATTATATCATGTGATGTGAAAGCTTCAAGACATTATGAGGAAGCCTGCTCAGTTACAGTGCCTTGTGAAAGTATTCGGCTCCCTGGAACTTTTCAACCTTTTCCCACATATCATGCTTCAAACATAAAGATACCAAATGTAAATTTTTGGTGAAAAATCAACAAGTGGAACACAGTTGTAAAGTTGAACACAATTTATTGATTATTTAAAATTTTTGTGGAAATTCAAAAACTGAAAAGTGGGGCATGCAATATTATTCGGCTCCTTTAGCTTAATACTTTGTTGCGCCACCTTTTGCTGCGATTACTGCTGCAAGTCGCTTGGCATATGTCTCAATCAGTTTTGTACATCAAGAGACTGAAATTCTTGCCCATTCTTCCTTGACAAACAGCTCGAGCTCAGTGAGGCTTGATGAAGATCATTTGTGAACAGCAGTTTTCAGCTCTTTCCACAGATTCTTGATTGGATTGATGTCTGGACTTTGACTTGGCCATTCTAACACCTGGATACATTCATGCTTTATGTTTGGAATCATTGTCTTGTTGGAAGACAAATCTCCATCCCAGTCTCAGGTCTTTTGCAGACTCCAACAGGTTTTCTTCAAGAATGGTCCTGTGTTTGGCTCCATCCATCTTCCCATCAATTTTAACCATCTTCCCTGTCCCTGCTGAGGAAAAGCAGGCCCAAACCATGATGCTGCCACCACCATGTTTGACAGTGGGAATGGTGTGTTCAGGGTGATGAGCTGTGTTGCCTTTTCACCAAACATATCATTTGGCATTGTTGCCAAAAACTTTGATTTTGGTTTCATCTGACCATAGCACCTTCTTCCACATGTTTTGTGTGCCTCCCAGGTGGCTTTTGCAGACTTTAAACAACACTTTTTATGGTATCTTTGAGAAATAGCTTTCTTCTTGCCACTCTACCATAAAGTCCAGATTTGTGCAGTGTATGACTGATTGTGGTCCTATGGACAGACTGTCCCACCTCAGCTGTAGATCTCTGCAGTTCATCCAGAGTGATCATGGGCCTCTTGGCTGCATCTCTGATCAGTCTTCTCCTTGCTTGAGATGAAAGTTTAGAGGGACGGCCGGGTCTTGGTAGATTTGCAGTGGTATGATACTCCTTCCATTTCAATATGATCGCTTACACAGTGCTCCTTGGGATGTAAATCATTTTGTATCCAAATCTGGCTTTAAACTTCTCCACAACAGTATCATGGACCTGACCGTTGTGTTCCTTGGTCTTCATGATGCTCTCTGTGCTTCAAACAGAACCCTGAGACTATCACAGAGCAGGTGCATTTATACAGAAACTTGATTACACACAGGTGGATTATAGTTATCATCATTAGGCATTTAAGACAATTTTGGATCATTCAGAGATCCACAATGAACTTGTGGAGTGAGTTTTCTGCACTGAAAGTAAAGGGGCCAAATAATATTGCACGCCCCACTTTTCAGTTTTTGAATTTCCACAAAAATTTGAAATAAGCAATACATTTCGTTCAACTTCACAATTGTGTTCCACTTGTTGTTGATTCTTCACCAAAAATTTACATTTAGTATCTTTATATTTGAAGCATGATATGTGGAAAAGGGTTGAATAGCTCCAGGGAGCTGAATACTTTCACAAGGCACTGTACATTTGAGGTCATGTCAGCCTATTGTGTCTGATGAAAACTTCTACAATATGAAAAAAGTGCTGGAATTGTTTTGGCGATTCGCATGAATTCAATCACAAATTGTTCAAATTTAGCAGGACATGAAAACTGTCATCAGGCAGCTCTGATGTCACTACCCCTGCTGACGATTCATTTGAGGGAGGTGCAGCACGGGAAATCTGCTTCTTTCTCTCTTGCCACCATGGCTTCTGTGAAAGAAGATGTCATATGGGGCTAAGATAGAAGAAGAAAGTGATACAAATAAAACCCACAGCAAATTAATTAAATAATGTGTGCCTTTTTCAAGTTTTTTTTTATTTTGAGGCTTTTTCATTTTATGTCAATGTGACTCCTTCATATGTTTTGGACTGATTCATTAAACGGGACTTTTTAAATAAAACTCTACTACAGTCACCCCAGGAATGATTTTATATGGTCCATTTGGCACACTTTTTTGCCACATTTTGCCATTGAAGAGTTGCAAGAGTTGCAAGAGTTTTGCTTGGTACAAAATTCATAAATCGTGCACACTAGTTTTATGAATGTGATGCCAAAAATATCAATAAAAACCACAGGTCATAAAAGAAAAATTACTTAAAAAATGCAAATGATAAATTGGCTCCATACTACATAAATGTCGCCAACACTTCCAAATCTTCTCTGACATTAGTATTTGCACAAAAGCTGTGCCTGAAGCTTCATGGCACGAATTTCTACAGCTTAGGTGCTGCATGCAAGCCTTACATCACTGAGCACAATGCCAAGTGTCAAATAAATTGGTTTTAAGAGTAGGCCACCCCCTAGACTCTGGAGAATTTGGAAATGATATCTGCAGAGCAACAAATCACACTTTTTCATAGCTTGCGTGGACTCGACTACAGTGGCCTGCTTTGCTGCTCTACGTGACCGCACAGCTTAAATTTTTTTTCTTTTCTTCTTACCAAGAATTGATTAATTCTGTTGACTAGCAAGTTGCAAATTTAGTTCAGGTATTACATTAGTATATTTTACACTGCTCATATGTGAATAGAACTTGTCTTCACTTTTAATTATTACTTCAATATAACTCCCAAAATTCATTAATGTAATTTTTAAAACAGCCCTAAAGAGAGTGCATTACCAAATTCACCATGCTTCGCTGATAAACTACAAGAATGTTCTGTTCTGTTTGGAATTACAGCACTGTCATTATCATGCAGGGAAGATAAAATATTACAATCCCTTTTCTCACAACAGCTTAAAGGACTATATTACAGATAAAGGTAGTAGGTGATGCTATCATCACATTGCAAACAGAGGAATACATTTAAATTGATGTTGTATATAACAACTATAATTGGTGTTAGAGCAGACACAGTATATATGAATGGAAGGGACACCTGATAAGTATTACAATGAATTGTTTTTACCAAAACAGAATACCTAATGTTCCCAACATGAAATGTTGATGGCATATAAAAAATGCTTGTATATATAATCTTTATAAAAATAAAAGGTATAAGATATTTATAAAATGTTTTTCATTTTGCCATGGCCTAGCATTATTTAACTTACTGTAAACTTCAAAGTAGAACCGTATCTTAACTACTTCAACCTTTGGTTAAAAATGAAATAGCTTTTCTGATATGAAGGTAGCCTCTTGAAGTCTTATTTAATTACTTTTAGATCAGAATAAGGAAGTTAACATTGATGTGCTAAGACTGAACCTAGAATGAAAGCAGCTTAGGAATTAAGAGTTGCATGCTTCTTAACTCCAAAATGAGCATACATTTTCAAGAAAAGTCATCAAACTGCAATTATAGGCAATAGGAGACAGAATCAGAAAATGTTTGCCTTTATCCTGATTAAAAGTGTTGACTGAGCGATTTGTATATGATTATATTAGTTTAGCTCTTTGGAGAAAATATTGTAAAAAATATAGTTTTATCATATTGAAAATGTTGTAATGCAAAATATGAAAGTACTTTTTAAAAGAGAATTGCAACTTTAGAACATCTTTAGGGCAATATTAATGCATTTTGTGATAACATGAGAATTACAAAATTAGTAGTTTATAAAATGCTATTTTTGAAATTTTTCATTAAAAGTGGTGATGGGTGAACCCGAATAGTGAAGTTTGGGGTCCTTACTAAACACTTAGTGTTTGCTCCCCAAACATTGGCTGTTTCCCACACTGTCATCTGTGTGACAGCACAAGAAACACCAGCGGCTCTTATTGGCGGTAAATTCATAATCCCTGATCAGAGCACTGTGATTCACACACTGTCAGATGACAGCATATGAGCCAGCATCTGTGACCGATGGTAAAAAGATTATCGCTAGTCACAGATGTCGGATGATGAGGTACTACTCCCATAATCCTACACCTGCTCTCGCTAATAGCAGCAAGAGCAGGTGAGGCTGATGAGAGTATTCATCAGCCAGCACCTGTGCAATAAAAAAATTAAAAAAATTACGTGGGGTCTCTTCTATTCTTGTTAACAGGAACAGGCAAAACCGACAGCTGTGGGCTTCTCATGCTCTGCTCAGTGTGTTCCGGCTGTCATGGAGAGCAGTCACATCATTGATGTGACTGCTTTCCTAACGATTCAGATTGTAGTGGGACAGATATGATTATCTTCTCGTTGGATAGGTTAGGAATATGGTGTTTTATTATTTTAAATTTTTTCTAAATAAATGGATAAAAGAGAGTGGGGAATTTTATTTCAAATAAAGGACTTTATTCTTCCTGTGCCTTTATTACAATCTTACTACAGAGTTAGTAATGGGGGCGTCTTATAGACGCATCTCTATTACTAACTTGTGGGCTTGATGTCAGCTGACATTGCAAAGGTGACACCAACCCCACAAATATTAACCCACTGGGAAAAGCCAGGCAAAGTGCCAAAATTGGTGCATTTAATGGATGCATCTTTTCTTGGATGGTTGAAGGCTGCTATTTTTAGGCTGGGGGGCCAGAATCCATGGCCCCTTACCAGTCCCCAGCTGTCTGCTTTAGTTTGCCTAAGTATAAAAAAAATGGGGTGGCCTGATGCTCTTATTTAAATTATTTAATATATATTTTTTAAAAACAGCATGGGATCCCAGCATAAGATAAAGTTGACAACTGGGGCCTGAAGCCCGCAGCTGTTGCTTTTGCTAGCACTGGTTGTCAAAAAATAGAAGGTATCGCATGTCATTTTTTTTTTTTTTAATATTTATTTTATGCATAGCCTGCGGCTGGTCAATACTCTCATCAATGTAAACCAGGTCTCGTAGCTTTATGAGAGTAGTATCAGTCGATACCTGTGACTGGCAGTAACCTTTTTACTGCCGGTCACAGCTGCTGGCTCTCAAATGTTGTCATCAGCAAGGGAAAAGCAGTGCTCTGACCAGCAGTAATGAACTTAGTACTGAACAGAACTGTTTCTTCATCTCTGTAATAGTGCATGAATGAGGTTCAGGTTCGAGTTTGTACTGTTCTAGTGCCCAAACCAAACTTTTTATTAAAATGGTTGGTTGAATCTGCTGAACCTGAACATGCACAAGTTCACCCATCTCTAGTTATAAGTAAAAATGAACAGAGCAAATAAGGACGGAAGCATATTTTTACAAAATCTAAGTTAAAATATGAATACAATATTATTCTTTATATAGCTCCATTGATGGTGCTGTACATGAGAGGGGGTTACATACAAATTACAAATTACAGTAAACAGACTAACAATAACAGACTGATACAGAGGGGAAAGGACCCTGCCCTTGGGGCTTACATTCTACAGGATGGTGGGGAAGAAGACAGTAGGTTGGGGGTTGCGGCAGCTCCGGTGTTGGTGAGGTGGTAGCTATGGTAGTGGTGAGGAGGCAGCGGGGTCATTGCAGTCTGTAGGCTTTCTTGAAGAGGTGGGATTTCAGGTTTTGTCTGAAGGATCCGAATGTGATTGGTAGTCGAATGTGTTGGGGCATGGAATTCCAGAGGATGGGGATATTCGGGGGAAGTCTTGGAAGCAATTAGGTAAGGAGCAAAATAAGTGTGGAGGAGAGAAGGAGGTCTTCGAAGGACCAGAGATTATATGAGGGAATATATCAGGAGATTAGTTCAGAGATATATGGAGGAGGTTATGGATGGCTTTGTAGGTCAGTATTAGTAATTTGACCTGGATGCGCTGAGGGAATGGAAGCCAGTGAAGAGATTTGCAGAGGGGAGAAGCAGAGGAGTAGCGAGGAGAGAGATGAATTAGTCGGGCAGCAGAGTTAAGGACGGACTGGTGAGATGCGAGAGTGTTAGCAGGGAGGTCACAGAAAGGATGTTGCAGTAGTTGAGGCAGGAGATGATGAGGGCATGCACAAGTGTTTTAGTAGATTGAGGGTTGAGAAAAGGATAGTTTCTGGAGATATTTTTGAGCTGGAGTTGTCAGGAAAGAGCGCAATTTGAAGGACAGTGCAGAGTCAAGGGTTAGTCTGAGGCAGCGGACTTCCGGTACAGAGGAAAGCAAGATGTCATTAATTGTGATAGATAGATAGATCAGGTAAGGAAGATTTGTGAGATGGAGGAAATATGATGAGTTCAGATTTGTCCACATTGAGTTTGAGGAATCGAGAGGAGAAGAAGGAGGATATGGCTGATAGACACTGTGGGTTTCTGGACAGCAGAGAGGTAACATCTGGTCAAGATTGGTAGATCTGAGTGTCATCGGCATACAGGTGGTACTGGAATCCATGGGATTTTATGAGTTGTCCCAGGCCAAGTGTGTAGATTGAGAAGAGTAAGGGTCCTAGAACAGAGTCTTGGGGGACTCCAACACAGAGAGGGTGGGGTGAGGTGGTAGTGTGGAAGTGGGAGACGCTGAATGTGTGGTTGGAAAGGTATGAGGAGATCCAGGATAGGGTGAGGTCTTTGATGCCAAAATTGGAGATGATCTGTAGTAGGAGGCAGTCAGGGTTGGCTTTTTAAGGATAGGCGTGATTGTGGTATGTATGAAAGCAGAAGGGAAGGTACCAGAAGTTAGTGATAGGTTGAAGCGATGGGTTAGGGATGGGATAAGTGTGGTGGTGAGGTTGGTGAGGAATGGGGATGGGATGGGGTCTATTGGACAAGTGGTGAGGTGTGATTTGGAGAGGAGACAATTAAGTTCCCCTTCAGTGATGTTGGAATGAGAGGTTATGGGCTTTGGGCATTGGTCTGGTATACAAAGTAGTTGTGGTGGTTGGGTTGAACAATAAAGATTTGCCTTGTTTGTTTGATCTTATTTTTGAAGTGTGTGGCAAAGTCTTCAGCAGAGATGTGGGAGGTTGGAGGGGGCAGTGGTGTCGGAGGACGGAGTTAAAAGTTTTGAATAACTGTTTGGGGTTGTAGGATAGGGAAGATACAAGGGTTGTGAAGTAGGCCTGTTTAGCAGAGGTGAGGGCAGATTTGAATGTGAGTGTTGTCTGTTTAAATGCAATGAAATCATCTTGCAAATTTGCTTTCTTCCAACGTCGCTCTGCAACCCTGGACACTTGCCGGAGCTTTTTAGTGATGTTATTGTGCCAGGGTTATCTATTGATACATCACACTCTGCCATGAACGAGAGGGGCGACCGTGTCAACAGCTGATGCGAGAGTGGCATTGTAGAAAGCAGTGGCACTGTCTGTGTTGTGGAGTGAGGACATGGATGCCAGTTGCATAGTAGAGAAAGAGAGTGTGTGGGTTTCTATGTGTGCAAGGTTTCTGCGGGGGTGCGCATGTTCCTTAACATGGGTGACAAGTGAGGAGGACAGGGATGAGAAAGTGAGTAGATGGTGGTCGGACAGAGGAAGAGGGGTGGTGATGGAGTTAGATAGAGAGCAGAGCCAGGTGAAGATCAGGTCTAATGTACAGTATGTCCATCTGTGTGGGTGGCTGCGGAGGACCACTGAGTAAGTCCAAAAGATGAACTAAGGAACAGAAGTTTGGTGGCTGTTGACTGAAGGATAGCAGTGGAGATGTTGAAGTCACCCATGATGATAGTGGGAATGTCATTGGAAAGAAAGTGAAGAAGCCAGGTAGATAATTGGTTAATAAAGGCAGTGGCTGGCCTCGGAGGTTCGTATATGACTGCCACTTGGGGGTTGCAGGGAGAGTAGATGTGGACTTCAAAAGAGGGGAGCATAAGGAAGGGTAGATGTGGGATTGGGTTGCAGGTGCAGTTAGTGTAAAGGACAAGACCCACTCCTCCACCATGTCTGTTGCCGGGATGAGTCATGTGGGTGAAGTGGAAGCCGTCATAACACAGCGCAGCAGGGGAGGCGGTGTCAGAGGGTGTCAGCCATGTTTCTGTGAGGCTAAGGAAGGCAAGATTGTGAGAGAGAAAGAGGTCATGAATCACATGAAGCTTATTACAGATGGAGCAGGCATTCCAGAGTACTCCAGAAAGAGGGAGCAGGAAGGTGTGCATCAGGAGCATGGGTTTTACATTGGAAAGATTGCAGTAGTTCATATTAGATAGGGAGCGGTAGGAGGGGGAATTAATGAGAAGTATTAGCTGTGGGGGTCCAGGATTGGGAAATATGTCCCCAGCAGTGAGGAGAAGCAGAGAGAGGGAGAGCAGGTGGGAGAAAGAGAGTGGCCGGCTTGTTTTATGTTTTATTAGGAGAGATATGAGGTTTAGAATAGGTCGGCAGAGGAGATCAGGTGGGGTGGTAAAAGGGAAAGGGAAATGATTATTTGGTTAGAGGATGCTGGGGTTTGGGGATAGCGAAGGAAAGTGAGGATTAGAGGAGTAAACACTGTAAGGGCATATGTAAACATGGTGAAGGAGTAAGATGCGTTAAAAGAAATTCTAGGTCCAAGTAATAAGAAGTGCTTAATCGGCAGACATACCCGAAAGAGGCAGATACATAGTGTGGAGTGCTGACTCCTGCCGTGACTAACTGCCATTGAAATAACTGCAGCAGTGGGATGCGTGTCAGACCCTACACTCGTGCATCCCTTAGAATGCTACTAAATTTATAGGACTGAGTAAAGGATCAGGTGAGAGGGATTGTGGGAGCTAGTTTTGGATAAATTAGCAGTTGGCTAGCACACCAGTGGAGGTTAGATGATCAAAGGCACTGGGCCTGGCTACATCTATATGCTGTAACACCATGCACCAGATAACACATCTAGTGAGCCCAGCAGTAAGTATTGAGTACAATGAAACAAATGAATTAAGCAAAGATGCAGCAGGCACTGTTATATACCATTAAAGAAATGTTGCAGGATGGTAAACAGCAGACGACAGCAAGCAGAGGTTGTATCATTAAAGGAAAAGTTGCAGGATGGTAAACATCAGATGACATATATAAACCCTATATACTCAAAGATGAATTACTTCATATATTTTGAACTCTAGATAAATTAAGTCAATATTCGCATAACTTGATATTTGTGTTTTCCTCCACAATACGGTGCAATTGCGACTGCAATGGGAGGTAATCTCAAGAGCCAATGGAGAAACTAAGACACCCCTTGCAGGAAAATCTATAATTTAACTATTTAAGGCCAGATGAGTAATGAGTCATATTTGCTGCTATTTGCTATGTTATACGTTATGTTTTTCTCATTGCAGAAAAATAATTTGGCCTTTTAGGAACAGCAGTGATGGCACTGGACATATACACACACACCTGCTCCTTATCATTTAAATTGCAACACAAAGAAGTGGGATTTTGGAAATCATAGGATGGAAAAAACAGCAGAAAAAAAGGCAGCACCATTTACCTGCCCAGGCCTTTGAACAAATGCACCACAGGATGCATCCAGCCCATATAACAATATAGAAAATACCAGCAAATTAATCACATGCACCCACGTAGGCGGTGACTCCTAAATCATTGCATAATAAGGAGAACAAAGAGACAAAACGTACCAAAAAATAGAAGAATACATAGTATATACCATAATTATCAATTGCAGGGGTTTCATATGTGCAGTGATAAAATCCATAGGTGTAAAAAATGGCTGAGGAAAAGACTAGGAAAGAGAAGGACAAGCACCTATATTGTGTCTATTCCTATTGGTCTAGTGATAGGTACACATGGCCAGTTGTGTATAATAACAAATACCCGGAAATGCGCTATTTTGGTCAAACTACATCTCCTCATTCATAGTAATGTAGCGTGCCAGTAATTCCTACATAAATATAAGTAACCAAAGGCAATAATTACCCATTTGTGTGGTATACCCATCTAGACCTCCGTCATTAACCCTGACGTGCGTTTCGCGTTAAGTAGTCTCGCTTCCTCATATAGCAATATGTCGGTAACATAAACAGACACTCATCACCTACCCATTCATGCATTCATGGAGGGGGTGACTGCTTAGTATACATTTGCACAATAAAGGCCTGTATAGGACGCTGTTCACATAAAGGAAATGCATAGTGTCTGGTTTTCAGCCAATTAGTCACACCCCTACTATTCGATTAGGCGGACTGGCCAGCACTCTCTCAATGCATCCCAGTGTGAATATCCCTGTATACAAGACTACACGTGCTGGGCTTGGCTGCGCCATGAAAAATATAGTGCACAAATTATATAAAAATAGTGAGGTATTGGGTGATATTTTGGCCAAAATACGCAGGTTCGTAACCCACATCAAGGGTCCCCACACTTGCGAGTCCTATCACTAAACTAATAGCAAAGCCACAAAGGAGGACTAAAATCTTCCAAAAATTAAAAAAGAACTGCAGAAAAAAGGTAGCACCATCATAGGATGGATAGACATGTGAATGATGAAAAAATTCAACAATTTTTGTTTTGACTGTGAGTGTCATGTAAATAAAAACATGCATTTTAAGGCCTTGGCATTCTATCAATTCAATTATTAATGGTTGTCTGAGAAATGTTCTGTCAAGCTGACTGCACATTGACATGCACACCATCAAGTTCTGCTAATGGCAGCATCCTACGCAGTTGACGACCATTCAAGTCGCAAATATACTTGATGAGTGACTTTGGAGGCACTCTAAGCAATGGCATTACATTTAGGCCTCGTATGCTGATCACAGTGACATGTGCAACATGTGGCCTGAAGGTTGTGATTTGAACACTGTCGAAAAGCAGACCACATTCTGTGCTTGTGTGAGCAGGTTGTGAGATGCAGTGAAGGACAGGAGGCAGAGCAAGGGTAAACAATTTTACTTAACAGGGGAATACTTCATGAAGAGAGATAAACAATTAAAGGGAGCACAAAAACAGTTCAGATGCAAAAAGATGTGCAGAGTTAATGAAAATAAGGGAAAAGATAATGGTAGTTCATGTTAGATCAACTTCAGTAGTCTTCCAGGCCTTGGCAATTACAGAGCAGGCGATGGTGCCAACAATGGCTGGCGTGGTGCTGTTCCAGTGGGGTCCTGCAAATAACGGTCCATGTTCTGGCGGCAGTGTCCGGTGTCCGGTACCTTCCACTGAGCCCCTAGTCCATGAACATATGCGGCCAGAGCCAACAAGGCCGTAGTGCAATCAGGGTGTCCTGTGGGCGGGAAAATATATACTGGTAAGGTGGGTTACAAAAGTCTATCCAGTACTGCACGTGCACTGTACTCATGGTCACGAAGCACACAGCACCTCTTTCTCTGTGAGCTATGGGGAGTGCTGCACCTCTATGCTGTGTGCTGCCTGTTCCCACCAAGACTGAAGTTCCGACAACCACTGGCACGATGCTTCTCTTGCGGACCACAGTATGACAACAATGGCAGCAGCAAACAGTCCTGAACTGTGCCATGGTTCATAGGCTGGCATTTGGCACTATGGTGAATGGGGGTGGAGATGGCAGTCCTGCACCCGATCTCTCTCTAGGCCATTGGGTTTGTCTGCTGCAGTCCAAAGAAAAAAAGCAGCCGACAGCACATCAGATAAGCATCAGGATGGACGCTCCAAGTCCACAGACCCAATTGGACATAAATGACTCCAAGAAAAAGATAAGGAACAGTATCCAATCCAGGTGAAAAAATACAAAAAACCTTACTCCGCCATCATGCAATGTTTTGACCAATAGTGCTCTTGATAAAGACCACTATTGGTTGAAACATTGTATGATGGCGGAATAAAGTTTTTTCTAGTTTTTGACCTGGATTGGATATCTGCTGCAGTCCGTCACAGCGCCGTAGATTTGGGTGCGGAGCGTGCTGCCTGCCTTGCTTCTCGCACTCTAGCGGCAGGGGCCTCTCTGCTGCTTTGCACGCTTTCTACCTCAGCTTCCGGTTGGGTTCTCTCTCTAGACATGCCCCCTCTTCCAGGGTCATGGGGCCTGTCCGTTCCCCTATTCCTCCCCCAGGAACGCAGCCTCAACAGTTCTGGACCCGGCTCAATGCGGGTACTTAAAGCCTGGTCTTCCCCCTTACACTTGAAATGCGCATTGACACTGAAAGAGAAAGACAGTGCACTCCAAGTGTCAGTACAGTTGTGTACAATGTGGTTGTGGGCACGGTCTGACAGCAGGTTTTTGCCTGTTTGCATCCACCACATGATGCCCCAGAAGTGTAACAAGCAAACAGCATCAGTATAAGAAGTTGTCTGCTCGCTTCAACACCAACCTCTTGTTAGGGCTGGTGGAGCGCACTAAATAATAATTAGAGATGATATAAGGTGCGTTCACAGTCCGGGGTCCACCGTGCAGCTAAGATACCTGCTGCTTGGTAATGACAGACTATATGGTGGCATAATGTGAGTACACACATGGGTTAGCTTCACCCGGTATGAAGGAAGCAAACCCTGTTGCATCACAGGGCCGCAATACCACACTGAGAGCGCAAGCAAGGCGACACAGAATTCTGCCCCAAAACTCAGGGTAAGAGTCCCTCTAGATCTTTTGTGTTCGACACCACTACAGTGGTGCCAGGGAATTAACTAAAGTAAACATTTACGGCACAGGAGTGCATGCAGTGCTGCTCTGGCGGAAGCCACTAACTACCCTAACTAGGGCCAGGAAAGCACACTAACTGCTCACAGCGCCGCTCTGGCGGTCGTTGCTAACTGGATTCAGTTTCTTGTGCTAATGTGCAGGATAGCACTGTCGGGCGCTAGGTAGCGCTATCATTCGCGAGCAGGCAACAACACTAGGGATGGGAATGATTCAGAGCTTTCATCCATCGACAGGCATACATCCACACACACAAGTTTACAAGTTTACACTAGCCCATGGCCATGCAAACCTTTTATAGTAGTAGTGCACCGGGACCTTCCTGATGGTCCAATAGGAGCCGCAACAGGCCCTGAGCATGTGACCCCTAACCTCCAATGGGAGGTCGTCCTGTGGACATGCTCAGTGTGGGAAAAGCAGGACTTAGTCCCTGAAACACCTGCTCGCTGCTGATCAGTGCTGGCTACAAAGGCAGAACCTGGAAAGGCAGCAGTACCCAAGCGCACAATATCAGTTTGAGCCAGATGCTGGGATCGACGTCTCTGGTGAGCAGGTTCCACTGCAGCTGGAGGAGATTGGGAGACCGCAGTGGACATGGTTCGAGATTCCCCCTGTGCAGCGGCAGGAACTCGACACCTAACACCTCTTCTCTGAAACAACTTATGTGATGCCAAAAGACAGGGAAGAACCATTCACCTACTGCCACATTGTGTGCACCAATAATGACAATGCTGTGCTTCTCCAGTGTCAGTGTGCAAGTGCAAACTTACAAGCTGATTTTAGACATCTTACTTATGGAGCGCTGCCAAAAAAAAGGCCAAAACTGGTTTTAATATGAAACTAGGAGGGCGTAGTGGTGCACCAAGGCATAGCCCACAACAAGGATAAAGCTAAGCACCATAATCTGCATATTAAATAAAAGTAGATTTTTCTCAAAATATTAAAGAAACACTCCTCCTAATTTTTTCAGCCTAAACTTGTGTAAATGTTAGTGTAATGTAATATCAGTGTGTTAATATACTCACCGATTGCCATCTTCTTTTATCCAGTGCCATTCCACTTCTCTTCTTATTCACCTGATGGATATTCAGACTCTATGGGTATCACTGTGCTGTCTTGTGACCTGCAAGTGACTTTTACAATGTAAGTCTATGGAGCGTAGGAATAAGACTCCACAGGTATACATTGTAAAAGACTTTCTGCTCACACAGAGAGTGTAGTGTGATCAGGGAGAGTCTGAATCACTGTGAGATAATGCAAAATAGGAGCAGAGCAGTTCTGTATACTGGATAAGATGGCAGTCAGTGAGTATATTAACAGACTGACAGTACACTACTTTATCATTTACACAGGTTTAGGGGAAAAATAGCAGAATTGTTTCTTTAAGCTGATCTGTATATGCCTCTTGTTATTTTTATACCAGTTATGTCCAGTATATAAATTTGTATTCAGTTTACTTGGAATTTTTTGGGAGTGAACGACTAGCTTGAAATATCATCCTTCTCAGCAGCACATTGTCACAGTTATATCCACAAAGCCTTACTCAAATTTGACCTATGATCTACACAAGTAGCAATAGAAAAACTGTAATCCAGCACCAAGGAATATATAAAAAATCCCAAATGTTTTTTTTTTGTCATTCTTTATTTAATTTTTCAAATAAACAAAACAAAGATAAAAGAACATATACTCACAAACTAATCTCAATTATGCACTGAATACAGCAGAGACTGAATGTGCTTAAGAACAGATATTCTAATAACAGGCATAGCTGAAAGAAACCAAGTGAGCATAATAACATAAACAACTTGTTCAGGTCTAGGATAGGAAATTAGCCTTGAAATTAAGCGACTACCAGGTAGATATATAGAAAAGGCTAGGAGATGTGACGGTAGGACTTCAAGTAAGCAATTTTTTGCTACTAGGGAATAAGGAAGGATGTGAGGCTCAAAAAGAAGGTATGGCGGGTTAAATGGCTAAACAGCAGGGCTGAGGGCAAGGTTGAGGGCACGGCCACGGCATCGCACTCAGAAGGGGAGAGAAGAGGGGGGGATCAAGAATCGAGGAAAGTGGTCCAACAGAGGCACAGATGAGTTCTAGAGGGGAGATCAACCGAGCCCAGTAGGAGGGGATGAGAATTTAATCCAGGGAAGCCAAGAGGTTCGAAATTTCTCATAGGTGCATGTTTCCCAACTAGAGAGTTCCTCTAAGTGGTACAAATCGTGCACCTTAAGAGTCCATTCTCTCAGCATTGGAGGAATCAGTTGCCTCCAATGTGTAGAGATCAAGTGTTTAGCGGCTGCCAGTAAGATGGGGAGCAACTCATGTTTCCCTGGTTTAAAAGTAGATGATGGAAGGGAGAGTAATACCTCTTGAGGAGTAAGATCCTGCGTCAGTAGACCCATACTATGTAAAGATTTATTTATGTCTGTCCAGAATTGTAGTAGTCCTGGGCAAAGCCAAAAAATATGTAGTAAAGTACCTACTGATTGGGAGCATCTCCAACACAATGGGGAATCGGTTAATCCCATATGGAACAATCGTTCCGGGGTTCTGTACCACCTAGAGAGAATTTTGAACACATTTTCCTGCAGTAAGATACATCTAGAAAATCCATGAGAGTTAGCTAGTACCTGTTGGGTTTCTTGGGGGGATAGTGTAATCTTTAACTCTGACTCCCATGAAGAGAGGTATAGAGGTTTAAACTGATTTGGGGTTTTGAGAAGATTTGTATAAAGTTTAGAGACTAATTTAGTAACTGGCGATTTCAGTCTGACCAAAAATTCAAGCCAGAGCCAATCAGAATATTGTCTGTCAATTGATTTAAGTTTTGACATGATGTGGTGAACGTGGTTCTTTTGAAGGAAATTTGAGGGTTGTTTTGTAGCATTGATCGGCCAATTGCTGTGCAAGGAATCTGTTTGGACAGAAATTGGGAGATTGTGGCATTAGGCAGGGATTCCCAAAGTCCATATGCATCATCGTAATTGGGATCTGTTAGCCAGGGAATAACTTTTAGTGGGATGTTATCAAGAAAAGAACAGTTTGGGAGACTGTTTGGGATAAGGGCCCATCTAATAGATAAGGTGTTATGGGTAATGTCATCTAGTTTTTGTTTTGGGGGTAACAGGTGTCCAGGGGTAAAGGTCAACCCCTTCCCCCATCAGAGATAGTTCAAGTTGTGTATTAAGGTTATCCAGGTTAGGTTTTAATAAGTTTATCCATCTAGCAAGGTGGATTGCTTTGTGATAAGTGCGGAAGTCAGGCAGCCCGAGGCCGCCTCCACCCCTAGGCAGGGAAAGGATTTTTATGGGGAGTCTAGCTTTTTTGTGTTTCCACACAAATTGCGAGACCAACTGGTCAACCGAGAGGAAGAAGGAGTTAGGGAGAGTTATTGGTACCATGTTCATGGTGTAAAAAATCTTTGGGAAGATATAAGATTTTATGACATTGATTCTCCCCATCCAGGACAAATATGGTAGGTCATACTTCTTTAAATCCATTTGTAGGTTAGCTAAGAGAGGGATATAGTTATGTTTGTAGAGAGAGGAAGGATCAGCCATTAAATAAATTCCAAGGTATTTCAATTTTTCTATGGGCCAGTTGAAGGGAGTGTCCTTTTTCAATGCCGAGATATCAGAGGTATTAGCCGAGACATTTAAAGCTTCTGATTTGTTCATGTTTATTTTAAAATTAAAAATTTCTCCAAATTCAGCGAACAATGTCATAAGTCTGGGAAAGGATGATTTTGGGTTAGTGGTTAAAAGCAGAAGGTCATCAGCGAAGGCAGCCGCTTTGACCTCTACCCCACTATCCACGAGGACTCTAATATCAGTGTCTTGCCTTATCCTCTCAATCAGGGTCTCCATAACCATGACGAAGAGGGTGGGGGAAAGAGGACAGCCCTGCCTGGTGCCATTTAGTATACTCAAGGGCTCTGAGAAGATCCCATTCACTCTGACTCTGGCAGATGGGTCCACGTAAAGGGACATGATAACATCTATAAAAGGGGGAGAGAAGGCAAATTTTTGCAATGTGCAAACCATATATTGCCAACAAATCCTGTCAAACGCTTTTTCAGCATCTGTTGACAGGATAGTTAGTGGCGTTTTGGTTCTCTTTGCATAAGAAATGGCATGGAAGACTGTAACAGAGTTGTCTTTGCCCTCCCGACCCCTCACAAAACCCACTTGATCAGGGCGAATAATCTCACCTAGTATTCCATTAATTCTTGAGGCCAATATCTTAGCCCACAATTTTAGATCGGTGTTAAGTAACGAAATGGGACAATAGTTACTACATAGGCTGTCGTCTTTCCCCTCTTTTGGGATAATGGCAATGTAGGCTTCCAACGCTTGGCGAGGCGGGGTCTTCCCTTCAAAGAAGGAATTAAAAAGATTTACTAGATGGGGGAGGAGAATGTCAGAAAATTTTTTATAGTAGTCCACTGGGAAGCCGTCCGGACTAGGAACCCTACCAATGGGGGCAGTTTTTAAGGTGTCTTCTACTTCTTTTAGTGTAACTTTAGCAAGAAGTATGTTACAATCTTTAGGGGAAATTGTTGGGAGAGAAAGAGGGACTAAGAAATTTAGAATTTTCGTTGTGGCCATTGAACAGTCTTTCATGTCGTCAGAGGAGGACAAATTATAGAGGGATTCATAATATTAGCGAAAGGTCTCTGCAATTTCGTCGGAGTCTACGACTCTCTTGTTTGTCTTAGTAAGAATATTCTTTATAAATTTCTTATCTTTTTGCTGCATAAGCATCCGTGTAGTGAGCTTGCCACTTCTGTTGCCATGCATGTAGAAGCAATGTCTGCAATACATGGACAGTTTGGCTGATTTCACGTTTAACAAGTCTTTGAGTTTATTATGAAGGGAGATAAGTTCCTGGTGGGACTCTGTCGACCTAATGGATTTATGAGTACATTCTGATATATTGATTTGATGGAGAAGGGACTGGATTTCTTTATCTCTCTGTTTTTTGATATTTGAACTTAATGAAATAAGTTCCCCTCTGAGGACAGCTGTATGAGTTTCCCAAATGATGGGTGTAATTTGGCCAGTATTAATATTTCCGTCAAAGAATCGTGAAATGGTCATTTTTAAACGGTTCATGTGTTTTGGATTATCACGCAGTGATTCGTTTGGTCGCCTAGTCATGGTGGCTCTAGGTAAGGTGGAAATAAGTATCTCAAGGAAAACAGGGGCATGGTCCGAAATTGTGATTTCACCAATACGGGCTGATTTGATTAAGTGGAGAGCTCGGGATTGCACAAGTAAATAGTCTAGCCGATGATATGAGTTATGTGGATGCAAGAAGAAAGTGTATTCTTTTGTGGTAGGGAAGAAGCTAAGCCAAGGGTCTATTAACTGCAGGGAGTTTAGTTTGTTCCAAATGTATTTTTAAAAAATCCATTAAAAAGTGCATATGATAAAATGGGAAATCCAGAGCATAATGAAACCTTATGTGTTTCAGACTGTACTAGGTCCTTATTCATAATAATTCTATAGAGATAATCTCAGCAAGAAAACCCCTCAAATATATAATACCACAATTATCCATAATTATAATTATTATTATAATTATTATTATCAAATGAATCATTATTTATGACTAATTTTCCACAGAACTTCATAAAAAATGTATATATACTTTATTTCTTACAAAATATTGTAATTATTTCAAAATTGCTTAGAAATGATTATATAGTTGGTATTATATGCTAATTTTAATGTCCAAATAAACTACCATAGATTATTTACAAAAGTGTTTGCTTTATCTAGAAAAGTTCTACCAAAAAGGCAAAATTTACACAGTATATGTGCATAAAATATATTTAAATTTATATAGTATACAATTGCACACATTTTATGATTGTAGTCATATTTTGTTACTTTAATAAATGTGACTAATAAGTCATTTTCTTATGTTTTTGCCAGTAAAAAGAATATAAATACCATTACATTAATTGTTTATGAATAATCCCATGAAACTTAGCACTCTCATGGAGAGTACCTGTGGGGATGTCAAATTTACTAAACTGAATTAATTCTAACTAATAACTTAAATGGCCATCACTATGTAACAATTAGGAAAAAAGAGAAAAGAAGGACCCCATGACCTTGGGTGCAACCTGATAGGTTTGCTCATAATGCCTTGCAGTTACTCCACACAATAGCAGAGTCAATTATGAGGCATCATAGGTTAGAGTTGATGACTCCTTTGATGAAACTAGCAAGATTTGCTCCTACCATTTTATGGGAACTGGGGATAAAAGAAAGGACACCAGAGCTAGGCTACTGAGACGTAGTACACAAAATAAAGAATATAGGATGTGAATAAAGGAGAATAAATATCACTAACGTTTAGTGAAAAAAAATCACTGTGACACCATGTTAAGCAAAAAGCTGCTGCTGTCATTGCTGCAATTCCACTAATATGCTCTTGAAGGGCACTCACTTTATGTACCTATCCAGTGTAAATTTATCTCACTAAATAGTTTTGTATTTTTAGCATAAAATACTATTTAACATTATAGTATAGTAGTTCTAGTACGAATAGTATCCGTGTTTTTCTCAGATAGCATACCTACTTATAAGTGTAGCTTACATGTCTGATTTTCCGCTCAGACCAAGTGGTCTGCAAAAAATCATGGAGATGTGTCCAATATTGGTCCAAGTGTCAGATCAAACACGCCACTGCAAGTCTATCGATCCGTGAAAAAAATTGCACCATCCATGTGCTGTCCGTTTTTCTCAGAAGCTTGAGAAACTTCCATCAGTTATATTTTTTCCAATGAGAAAAAGATGGTGAAAATCTAATTAGACACAGATAAAAAAAACACTTACCAAGTTCTGAGGAAACTGACAAAACACACAAACCTTTTTTTGCAAATTAAAAAAATCACTGATGCATAATAGAGCCCTTACAGCTCAATGTAGGCTGGATACAATCCTAGGGAACATTAGAATGTCACACACATTTTTCAGAGTAATTGAAGACATTGGAGTTCTTTCCATTTGTGAGGAATCGATTTAGTTCGAATCAAATTTTTTTGGCCAAATTGGACAAACTGAACTAGAAATTAATTTCAGTATTTTCACTTAACTGTGGACCTTACTAAACAGTTTCACTTCAAACAACACATTTTTACTACTTCATATTTAAATAGCATCATAATATACTCCTGTCCAGTTAATTGCTTATAGATTCACATAATGACTTGCTCCAAGGAAAAAAATCTGACATATGCATGGCCTCATTGAATAAAATGAGGACAAGTGCAATCCATTAAGCAGATGGATAGCACGCACCAAAAATACTGGTGCTTCTCACAAAATTAGAATATCATCACAAAGTTATTTAATTTCAGTTTTTCAATACAAAAAGTGAAACTCATGTATTTTATAGTCATTACAAGCAGAGTGATCTATTTCAAGTTTTTATTTCTGGTAATGTTAATGATTATGGCTTTCAGCCAATGAAAACGCAAAAGTCATTATCTCAGTAAATAAGAATAATTAACAAAAACACCTGCAAAGGCTTCCTAAGCATTTAAAAAGGTCCTTTAGTCTGTTTCAATAAGATCCACAATCATGGGGAAGACATGACTAAGGGTGCTCTGTCACCAGAAACGCGTTGATACTGTTTTTATTCCTGTTGTTGCTGATGTTTTTATCCTCCACTAGTGTTGAGCATTCCGATACCGCAAGTATCGGGTATCGGCCGATACTTGCGGGTATCGGAATTCCGATACCGAGATCCGATACTTTTGTGGTATCGGGTATCGGTATCGAAACAACATTAATGTAAAAATGTGTAAAAGAAAGAATTAAAATAAAAAATATTGCTATACTCACCTCTCCGACGCAGCCTGGACCTCACCGAGGGAACCGGCAGCGTTGTTTGCTTAAAATTCGCGCGTTTACTTCCTTACGTGAAGTCCCGGCTTGTGATTGGTCGCGTGCCGCCCATGTGGCCGTGACGCGACCAATCACAGCAAGCCGTGACATAATTTTAGGTCCTTCATTTTAAAATGCGCGCGTGTCCAGCCTCCCGTGACGTCACGGCTTGTGATTGGTCGCGTCGCCCATGTGACCGCGACGCGACCAATCACAAGCCAGAACGTAATTTTAAAATCCTGAAGGACCTAAAATTACGTCACGGCTTGCTGTGATTGGTCGCGTCGCGGCCACATGGGCGGCACGCGACCAATCACAAGCCGGGACTTTACGTAAGGAAGTAAACGTGCGAATTTTAAGCAAACAACACTGCCGGTTCCCTCGGTTGAGGTCCGGGCTGCGTCGGAGATGTGAGTATAGCAATATTTTTTATTTTAATTCTTTCTTTTACACATTAATATGGTTCCCAGGGCCTGAAGGAGAGTTTCCTCTCCTTCAGACCCTGGGAACCATCAGGGATACCGTCCGATACTTGAGTCCCATTGACTTGTATTGGTATCGGGTATCGGTATCAGATTGGATCCGATACTTTGCCGGTATCGGCCGATACTTTCCAATACCGATACTTTCAAGTATCGGACGGTATCGCTCAACACTATCCTCCACATATATTATTGAAGTGAATAAAGGAACGACACGTTTTTTCACTATCTCATTGAGCTGGATGTTTCCTTCTTCCTTCAGCTATAATATATCCCTAGAGTAATCCCTGTCTGCCAGCGGAGGTTGGCACCCTCTTGGACGCAATGTGGCACCCCCGCACCTCGGCAGCTCTTTCTGATAGTGTGTATGTGTGCTCACCAAAAATGGAGACAGCTCTGGCTCTTCTCATGTGATTTTACCCTGGAATATGGGTTAGTTTTCTTACTATTTAAAGACATACTGGCCATATAGGAAATTACACCTGCAACCAGGCGCTATATCTAAGTCTGATGTTATGGATACACAGATATTCCCATATGCCTCCTGAGGAACTGTATCATGGGAGGGAAATGCATCAAACGAGATCTAAGTGTAGGTAAGTTTGCTAGTATCTACTGGTGTTATTATTCTATTACCTTTTGACCTACTTTAGGGGGCACGGTGCAATAGTGCTTATTATATATGGACACAGGTCCAATCGTATATTGAAGGGCATGCTGCAATATCTAACCTGGTGTTAAAGCCTATGTTAAAGGACATGCTGCAATATTTAGTCCCTTGTATATACCTGGTATGGTATGCTGAGGATACACTACAAAATCATCCCGTGTTTTGAACAGTGCTGAGGATACACTATAAAATCATTACATGTTTTGAACAGGTATTTAATCTATAGATATACTTGGAGTATTCATTGTGTATAGACACAGGTTCAACCCTATGTTAAAGGGCGTGTTGCACTATGTAATGCCTTAAATGTGCTTGGAAGGGCATGCTGAGAATATACTGTAAAAACACTCCCTATTGAATGGATATTAATAGGGTTGAACATATAGGCATTTTTAGAGAAAGTAAAAAATCTCTGGTTAAGGGCATCTTGTTGTTGGGACTCAGATTTGGAGACCCTATTGGGACAATTAGTTCATTTGAACATTTTGCACTGATTCTCCTTGTTTTATTTATTCAAGTGATAGTCTGGAAATCCATAGGATCCATTTTTCACAACATGGCTGGTGGCTTAGGGCCATTTACTTATATATGGAATGGTGACAACGCATAGCTCCCTGTCATCTATTATATAAACGACTGTTAGGGATATCAGAGAGAGCTGCCGAGGTGCGGGGGTGCCACATTGCATCCAAGAGGGTGCCAACCTCTGCTGGCAGGCAGAGATTACTCTAGGAATATGTTATAGCTGTCCCATTGTTCTTAGAGACACAGATTATTGTCGTAGTGTGTACTAGACAGAGTTTGTGTGGTGGCGGTTTTTATTTTGAATTCCTTGGTTGGTTATATACTGTATTGATAGTGCATGTTTTTTTGTATGGTATGTGTTTTGTAGGGGTATAATCCAGAAACTCTTAGTGTCATAATTAGGGAATTCTAGGGATAGGAGGGAGAGAAGCCAACGAGCGGGGGTGGCACATTGCGTTCAAGAGGGTGCAAACCTCTGCTGATAGGTAGGGTTAAGGTAGGGGTGGAAAGGGTTCAATAGGCATATCTATACCCCAACCTACCTATGATCTGGTCTAGCATGGTGGGTCAACAGTGACCTGGTGTTACATTAATGTTTTTGTATTTGGTTTGGTTTTTTGAATAAACGTCATAGAGTTTTATGGTATTAGTTTTTTGTGAGCCTTGTTCTATACTAATCCAGTCGATATAGCAAATAAATTTCCTTATGTCAAGCCACTCATAACCAATAGACAACGTGAAAAGCATATTACCTGGGTCAAGGAGAAAAAGAACTCGACTGTTGCTCAGTGGTCCAAGGTGTTGTTTTTAGATCAAATTAAATTTTGCATTTCAATTGGAAATCAAGGGCCCAGAGTCTGGATGAAGAGTGGAGAGGCACACAATACAAGCTGCTTGAGGTGTATAGTGAAGTTTCCACAATCAGTGATGGTTTGGGGAGCCATATCATCTGCTGGTGTAGGTCCACTGTGCTCTATCAAGACCAAAGTCAGCGCAGCCATCTACCAGGTAATTTTAGAGCACTTTGTGCTTCCCTCTGCCGGCAAGCTTTTTGGAGATTTAAATTTCATTCTCCAGCAGGACTTGGCACCTGTCCACACTGCCAAAAGTACCAATACCTGGTTTAAAAACAACACTATCACTGTGCATGATTGGCCAGCAAACTCACCTGGCCTTAACCTCATAGAGAAATTATGGGGTATTGTTAAGAGGAAGATGAGAGACACCAGACCCAGCAATGCAGACAAGCTGAAGGCCGCTATCAAAGCAACCTGGGCTTCCATAATACCTCAGCAGTGCCAAAGGCTGATCACCTCCATGCCATGCCGCATTGGTGCAGTAATTGATGTAAAAGGAGCCCCGACCAAGTATTGAGTGTATTTACTGAGCATACATTTCAGTGGACTAACATTTTGGGTTTTAAAATCATTTTTGAAGCTAGTGTTATAAAGTATTCTGATATACTGAGATAATTACTTTTGGATTTTCATTGGCTGTAAGCCATAATAATCAAAATTAACAGAAATAAACACTTTAAATAGATCACTCTGTTTGTTATGACTCTACATAATATATGAGTTTCACTTTTTTTATTGACAAACCAAAATGAATGACATTTTTGAAGATATTCTAATTTCGTGAGAAGCACCTGTATATGGTTGTCTGCACAATAGCCCTAATAAAAGCATACATACGAAGTGTTTATCATTTTTATTGGGAGTCATGTACATAAAACTTTCCACCCATTTCAGGCGATATTTTAGAGTTTATATTTCCATTTCAACAGTTCATTTAGTTCATAAAACCCTGTGATGGTCTTAGTTGAGTGAAACATTTTGAAGGTCTGAATCCTGCTGCTATAATGCAAAGTTTAATATGCAGCTATATTAAATCCTTTTTAACTCTGTTTAAATCAGAATTGTTTTATTATATTATTTACATGTAACATCAGCAAAGTTATATATTTTAATAAAAATACAAATGTAATTACCACAGATGATGATTTAATGCACTTTGTGCAGAAAGCCAACTGCATGATTTGTAAATAACTGGAAATAAAACTGAAAGGCCACTTTAAAAAAAATGTTTTTTTTACGTAATGGAATAGTCAATAACATAAAAATTAGATTAAAATGTGCAAGGCAAAAGCTGCTTGCTTATATTTACTACTGTATACGACCACACTCACTATTCATACTTAACAATTAATTAGATTTATGTGAAATATTTTGCATTAGAGTATGATGTTACGGTTTTATGAATATGTAAGTATTGACCACAATGAATTTATAATCATCAGTTATATTATTCACTGAACAAATATCTCATTTTTTTACTTCAGTGAGTCAAGGAGGTGTACCAACAGCTACAGACATGTGTCCAGATCCTGGCATACCAGACAATGGAAAAAGAAGTGGCTTTGATTTCAGGTGAGGTCATACTATAAAATCTAATAAATAGCTTTGTTTGTTTCCAAAACTAAAATTAATCTGACTAGGTTTATTTTAAAAATTAAAGGAAATCTACATCAAAAGAACAAGGGATACTGAAAATGCCAACACATTATTATTGTCCAGTTTATTCACTTTAACTTGCAGTGATTGCCGACTATGCTTCAACCTATTGAAAACTTTTCAAAGATGTAATTGCCTTTGATCTGTCTTTCTAATTTCCTTATTGATGAGAATCAGTAACAGGATAACTTATCCTTTGTAATAAACACCAAATAGATCTTGTTACATACATTTTTTTCTCAAAAGTTCCTTAACATTTCTGCTTTATTCACATTCTCAAATAAAAGCCATTTGTGGTCATGTTTTATTAATATATCTTTCACCTTGGACAAGTTTTCCTGAAAGAGTCATTCACTTTGTGTCTACGTCTTTTGGTTTAACAATAGTGCTGATATGCACAATGTTTCGGTTACACACAGCTTAGAATGCATATCAATGTGTTCTTACATATTAACAGTATACTAACTAATATTGCGGAAATTTATGTTGCTTGTGAACATGCATAAATTGTAAATTGAATCTACTTAGTTATATAAAAATGTAGGCATATAGCAGAAATATATATATATATATATATATATATATATATATACTGCTCAAAAAATGAAGGAAACACTTAAACAACACAATGTAACTCCAAGTGAATCACACTTCTGTGAAATCAACCTGTCCAGTTAGGAAGCAACAGCAATTTTGAATCAATTTCTCCTGCTGTTGTGAAAATGGAAAATGCAACAGTTATAAATGACAGGCAATTAGCACGACAACCCATATAATGGTGTGGTGCTGCAAGGGGTGAGCACAGTCCATTTCTCTGTTCTCATCCAATTTGGCTGTTGCTTTGGTCATTTTTGCATTTTGGTATTGATCTCACCCATAGAGGTGCTATACCGTAGCATGAGGCAGTGTCTAGAACCCACAGAAGTTGCTCAGGTAGTGCAGCTCATCAAGGATGGCACATCAATCTGAGCTGTGGCAAGAAGGGTAGCTGTGTTTGTCAGCACAGTTTACAGAACATGGAGCAGATGCCAAGAGACAGGCCAGTACACATGTAGATGGCTTTAGGAGGGCAACAACCCAGCAGCAGGACAGCTACCTCCTCCTGTGTGCAAGAATGAACAGGAGAAGCAATGCCAGAGCCCTGCAAAATTATCTACAGCATACCACACATTCATTAGTCTGCTCAAACTGTCAGAAACAGACTCCATGAGAGAGCTATGAGTGCCCAATGTCCACAAGTGGGTGTTGAGCTTAAAGCCCAGATCCATGCAGGGCAATTGGCATTTGCTAGAGCAATTTGACATAGGCGCCCGCTGCTCTTCAAGGATGAGAGCAGGCTCACACTAAGCAAATGTGACAGAGTCAGATGTCGTGGAGAATTTTCTGCTGCCTGTAACATCCTCCAGCATGACCGATTTGGCAGTGGTTCAGTAATGATGGTGTGAGGCATTTCTTCAGAGAGCCATACATATGCTCGCCAGATGTACCCTGACTGCCATTACGTACTGGAATGAGATCCTCAGACCCATTGTGAGACCATATGCAGGTGTAGTGAGCCCTGGGTTTCTTCTGATGCATAACAAAGCTAGCCATCATGTGGCTGAAATGTGTTAGCAGTTCCTGCATGATGAAGGCATTCATGCTATGGACTAGCCTGGCCGTTCCCCAGACCTGAATCCAATCGAGCAGATCAGGACCTCATGTCTCGTTCCATCCACAAATTCCACATTGCACCACAGACTATCCAGGGGCTGACTGATGCTTTGCTCCAAGTCTGGAAGGATATCCCTTAGGAGAATATCCATTGCCTCACCAGGAGAATTCCAGGTGTTGTGGGGAGGTCATATGGGCACGTGGAAGCCACACACTACTGAGCATCATTTCCCTGTCATGAGTCATTTCTACTGAAGTTGGATCAGTCTGTAATTTTATCTCCCACTTTCATTTTGAGTATCTTTCCAAATCCAGACCTCCATGGGATATACATTTTTATTTACATTGATCATTTTTATGCAGTATTGTTCTCAACACATTCCACTATATAATGAATAAAGCTTTGCAACCAGAATATTTCATTCAGAGATATCTAGGATATTGTATCTCAGTGTTCCCTTTCTTTTTTTGAGCAGTGTATACATAAATATATACACTGCTTAAAAAAATAAAGGGAACACTAAGATTGCATTAAGAACAATACTGCATAAAAATGATCAACGTAAATAAAAATGTATATGTATACCCACAGATAGCCCTTGCCAATGTGACGGTTTCGTGAAAATATAAGTCAGGAAAATAGCGGTCTCTTAGGAGTGCTGTGAGGACAGCAAGGGCATTGAAAAGGGAAAGGAGGATTCAACGCAGCTCAAGCCGTGCACCTTCGAGAAGGAACAAATGAAACTTCCACCTGTTAAAGACGGTGTACCCTTGAAACGCGTTGTGGTTTACATCAATTTTTTTGTCCTGGCTTAATTTCAGCACTCCTGTGACCGTGCTTGGTTTTTCAGGTTTAATGAAAATGGCCCAATTGGTGGACTTTCCCACCCTCTGAGTTGCACCTGGTATGCATGACCCTCCCCTGTAATCCTTGTTGATGAAAAGAGCCAGCATCTCTTCCGGCAGTGTTGTCTGACTGTAATCTTTTAAGCAAGACTTACACAATGGCCCTCTGGCATGCATGCACTGAAAATGGCATGTCTGCCTCCTACATGAGAGAAGGAAACTTCTCCTTATACGTGGGCCAAGAAAGGTGCACAGTCAGTATATCATGGTGTACAAAATGTGTTTCACGTGAGGGTCTTGGGAAAGGCATCTGAACATGAACTCTGCCATGTGTGGCAGACTACAAAGAGTCAAACGTTCAGTGTCCTTACCAGGAAGAACACTAACCATCCTCTCCTCATGACACATATCTTCCTCCTCTTCCTAGCCTCCTCCTCCTCTTCCTCCTTCTCTTCAGGCCATCCATGCTGGACAGGCATGAAGCTGGGATTGAGAGTCCCCCTCTGTGGCGCAGACCAAAAACTCCAATTCCTCCTCATCCTCCTCCTCCTGTTCCTCGTCATCACTCAATGTAGCTTAAGAATATTGTGTGAGGCTGGGCTGTGTGGTATCAGTCACTGTAAAATCTTGATCCATTCAATGCTTCCTCTTCGACATACTTCAGCAAACATTCTAATAGACAGAACAGTGGGATGATTATGCTGATAATAGCATCATCAGCAATCACATCTTGGTGCACTACTTAAAGTTTTGAAGAACCTTACATGTGTCAGCGATCCACACCCACTCAGCAGTTGTTATGTGTGGGGGTTAAGTGTTACTCTGACGGGCATTGAGAATTCAGACACTGCCCTCTGCTGCTTCGTAAGCCTTGCCAATATATGAAAGGTCGAATTTCAGATTGTGGGCAAGTCACAAATCAGTTGGTGATGAGGCAAATTAAAGTGCTGCTGCAGCGAAGCTAGACCGGCAAGAGATGTGAGATGACATTTGGAAATGTTTGCTGACATGGCGTACCTTGGCAAGTAGGTCCAGAAAATCAGGTTATGTTTTTAAAAACCATTGTACAATCAAGTTCAGCAAGTGGGCCATGCATGGAATGTGTACCAGCTTCTTGAGCTTTAAAGCCGCCACCAAGTTACGCCTATTATCGCACACAACCAGACCTGGTTGGAGGTTCTGTGGGGAGAGCCACTGATTGGTCTGTTCTTTTATTTCATCCAATAGCGCGGCTGCATTGTGAGCTTTATCACCTAAGCAGATGAGCTTCGGCAGAGTGTGCTGCTGCTTCGCCAAGGCAGTGCTGCAGACTTCCCAGTTGGGGAGTGATAGGGAGGCTGGTTCAGCTGAGGATGAGTAGGAGGAGAGAGACAGGAACTGGAATACGAAGAGACTGAAACCCTGATGGAAGTTGGGCACTCTATTTTTGGTGTGGGTAAGATGTGTGATGTTCCAGAGTCTGACTCTGTCCCAGACTCCACCAGGTTAACCCAGTGTGCCTTCAGGGAAATGTTGCATCCATGTGCACAAGAATTTTTCCACATGTCTGTGGATAGGTGGACATTACTTGGGACTGCAGTGGCCAGAGCACAGCTGATACTGTGTAACACATGCCTATGTAATGCAGGGATGGCACACAAGGAAAAATAGTGGCAGATGAAAATTGAGTACTGTGGGGCTGCCACCGTCAAGAGGTCACAGAAAGATTAATTTCTCCCAAGCAAGATGACGTTTTCAGAGATACCATTTTTACTTACATTCTTTTTTATCCCTTTTATTTCACTATTTATTTGACATAGTTTTTTGCCTTGCTTTTTATTTTTTTTTTTACAGTGTTCACTGAAAAGGATAACTGGTGGGACAATTTTATAGGTTGGGTTGTTCCAGATATAGCAATACTAAATATGTGTAATTTTCTCGTTTATTTTAGTTTTTACGTAAATAAATGTCGATTGGATTAATATTTTTCTTTATTTATTTTGTGATTTTTTTACTATATTTTTACAATATTTCAATCCTTTTTTTAAATTTTTTTTACCCTGTTCCAGTATGGGACATAATTTTTCCACTGAAAGATTGCTGATTCAATACTAATACTAATCTAATAATACTTTTGCATAGCAAGGCATTAGATCAACATCTCATATGCAGGGAAGAGGAATGTCAGTTTATGCTCTGAGCTGGAGCTTACAGATCGGGAATTGTTGGCAATTAAGTTGGCCCTGCAAGAGTGGCGAAACCTCCTTGAGGGAGCAGTCCATCAGGTTGTCATCTTCACTGATCATAAAAACCTCACTTATCTCCAATCTGCACAGAGGCTGAATCTCCATCAGGCCCGGTGGCCTTGTTTTTTGCCCAATTAAATTTTTTCCTTCATTTTTGTCCTGCTGATGACAATGTTAAAGCCGATGCACTGTCTAGAGCGTTCCTGCCTCCTGATTCTGAGGAGGAACCACAACACATCCTCAAGCCATCTAGGTTAGTGACCATAGCCTCAGTTAATCTTGCTCAGCTTCCCCCAGAAAGACTCTCATGCCCACTTCAGACCAGAGTCATGTCCTTCGGTGGGGTCACTCTGCCAAGTTGGCCAGCCACGCCGGTCCTAGAGAGACTCTGCAACTCAACTTCCGTTAATACTGGTGGCCCACCATAGGCAAAGATATCCAGGAGTATGTCGTAGCCTGTCCTGTGCCCACAACCAGACTGCTAAACATCTGCCATCTGGGCCGCTGTTACCTCTTTCTATTCATTCAGCTCCCTGGCAGCATATCGCGATGGACTTCATTTCAGATCTTCCCATCTCTTCCAGCTTTTCTGATGTCTGCATTGTGGTGGATCGCTTCTTGAAGATGGCTCACTTCATTCCGCTACCTGGTCTTCTGTCTGCTCCGGAGCTTGCTGTCCATTTCATACAGCACATCTTTCATCTTCATGGGTTTCCTCTGCACATTGTGTCCGACAGGCGTGTCCAGTTCACCTCCAAGCTCTGAAGAGCAGTTTGTAAATTAATGAAAGTGGAAATGGACTTTTCTTCTGCATACCATCCTCAATCCAATGGGCAAGTGGAGAGGACCAATCAAATCTTGACCGGATTGCTGTGTCACTTTGTCAATGTGCATCATGATGACTGGGTAAAGTTGCTGCCTTGGGCAGAATTCTCATATAATAATCAAGTAAGTGAATCTTCAATAAGATCTCTCTTTCAGATTGTGTTTGGACTCCAACCCAGGATCCCTCCTCCCATTTTTTGGTCTTCGGGCGTTCCTGCAGTTGACACCTTTACATACCAATTCTCGAAAGTGTGGAGCAACACCAAGGTTGCCTTGGAGAAATGTATGAAGAGGCATGCGGACAAAAGATGCCTGGATGCTCCCATTTTTTGGCCCGGAGATAAGGTGTGACTCTCCTTGAGGTATATCTGTCTGAAAGTGCCCTCTTACAAATTGGGTCCCTGCGTCATTGGTCCTTTTGAAGTCTTGAAGCAAATCAACGCGGTCTTGTACAAATTGAAATTGCCTGCTTCTTTATGCGTGCCTAACTCCTATGTTTCCCTCCTCAAACCAGTAGTTTGGAGCTCCTTCTTTAAGGACCCAAGTTCCACTCCTGATCCCGTCAGTGAGGAGGATGTCTTTGAGGTAGAAAATATCTTGGCCACTAAGAAAGTAAGGGGTAAGACCTATTTTCTGATGGATTGGAGAGACTTTGGTCCTGAGGAGAGGAGCCTAAAGAGAACATCCAGGCCCCTCTACTACTGAAAAGATTCTATGCAGGCTTGAAAAAGAGGGGGCATAAAGAGGGATATACTGTTACACCTGGTGCCGGTCCCATACCTTTGCGGGGTCCCCATCGGGACTCCCGCTCTGTGCCGGCTCTATGCCATCTTACTGCAGTTTCTGCTTCCTCTCTTTTCCCTGCTTCCTGGTGCGCGGTCAGCAGGTTCCCGCTCTCTTAAAGAGACAGTGCACATTTTTCAAAAGTACTTCTGACCATTGGCATGTTAGTGATTACTATTTCTAGCACCTCCGTCATAGGAAGGGTGCCAGAGCAACAAGTATCCTCTGTTGCTAGCTTCCGGTGTCCGCTAGTGTGTGCTTAAATTCTGAAGTGATTTGCAAGATCATTGTCCCATGGTACCATGGAAATATCAATAAAAAACGAATCCGTAATCCTGCATTAAAACATATCAGGTCAAGAGAGGTGCAGGCCACCCAAGCCATGCCCAGGTTTATTCAGCTGGTGTACCTGAACAGTAACACATGCTTTTGGGAGAAGTACATGTTCGGGGTTCTGCACCTTGTGTCCAGTATGAACCCTGAACTTTTACCCTTCAGCTTTGCTCATCCCTATTCTCAAGTTATTAAATTACTTTATTTTGTTAAACATCATATAATAGGCAAGTAAACATTGTTTTATTTGCTATCTTCTTCTGCAATTACAGTTTTTATCTTTCACTGTTGCCTGTACAGGTCCTGGACAAGAGTGTGCATTAAATACCATCCAGGGGATGGGTGTTACCATAGTCGGATTATAATAAGGGCAATCTGAGCTGCCATTTGAGACCTGAATCTCTGTGGGCACATCGTCAAATTTCCCTTAGTGTAATGTGATGACTCTATTACATCTTTGTGCTGGTTCTAGAATGTATGCAATGTCAACAAGAAGAAATAGATCCCCGGGGACCGGAGCAGAGCAACAGAGGAACAGGAGCGAGGTGAGTATGTGTTGTTGTTGATTTTATATTAATTGTAAGTATGCTATGTGTCCTGTATATAGAAAGGTTATGTGAAGGCTCATACTACATATAGAAAGCTATGTGAGGCTCATAGTATATTCAGACAGGCTATGTGAGTTGTGGGGACTGCGGAGGTCCATCCAGCATGTCTACATCATTGTTATTGAACCATATATTTGACAAACTCGAAGCATGTTTCAAATTGTTGTCTTGCTGACACGCTGTGTCATCCTTTCCTTATGCATTATACTCGAATGTGCAAAGTAAGTCATCTTGTATGTTCCTCACAAATAGCATAGCATAGAGTCCACCATCAATCTGTGTCAAGTATCCAATGCCTTTGGCTGTGAAACAAGGCCATATCATTAGCTTCTTAATTTTCTCGATCCATTAGCCCATTTTTGTCTTGTTTCTTCCAGACCCATTTGCACTCAGGGCCTTTTCTATTAACTTTTGCCTCATTGCTCCAAAGCACCCATTTCCAGTCTTCTACAGTCTTCTTTCTGTGCTTTTTTGCAAACTCGAGCCAACACTTCTTATGGGAAATTTGAAGTTGAGGCTTCTTCAACTTTTTCCATGTCACCATTCCAGACTTGTGTAAAGTGCGTTGGTGCTTGCAGGAATGTCTGTGATCTCACTGTTATGAAGCATATGAGCAACCTTCACTGCTGTGTTTGTCTCAGCAGAACTGATAGACTGTGTGATGAACTGATTTGTTGACTCAGATACTTTGCCTGGACAGATGTCCACCTCTTCACTTATGAATGGATGGATTTATTTTATCTTCTTGCACTCTCATGGCTCTCACATGACACAGTTTCACAATTTTATTGACCAAGAGATTGCTATCGATGAGCTGGATGATGCTGTTTCTCTTTTCTTAGGAAATCTTCAATGCTGCTTCTCGATTCAAAACAGTGAGCTTTCATTTGGGAATCAACCTAATAACACACTAAGCTATTAGGAAATGTAAGAACAGGTTGTAAATTGTAGTATATACAAGAAATAGATTTTTCCACCATCAGTAGCAAAACAATAACAATGCAGTGACATGACAAAAATTCTGCACAGCAAATAATACGCTAAATAGTTGCAAGTCAAATTTATGGATGAGATAGCCAAGATGATTGTCTATAAAATGATGGTATCCTCACATTCAAAATAGTAGTGGGTAGTGAGATATGGAGTCTGAAAGTCAAAAGTTCAAAACACTGCTACCCTTTTGCTCGTCAGTGAATAATTATTATGTTAATATTAATATTGAGCAGAATTGATTTCAGCCTATTGGTTTGGCATTCCGCAACAGTCATGGTCTCTCATGTGGCCCCTCAGGAAAATTAATTTCTCACCCCTGCTCTATTATATATAGTGCTAAGATTTGTATAGTGTTGTACAAGGGAAGAGAATGTGCATGGCACGCTGCACAAGCTTCTGTCGCTCTCTGCAGATGTGCACCACAGCACATGTGTGTTAATCACCTTAACTATCACATGATGTATGAAGTAATAACATGACATGTTATGTGATACATTATGGGCTGGGGAGGAGTGCACAAAGCTTCTAGACTGCCGAGCACACTGGCTACTCTTATTACACTCCTAAGTGTTTCATACCAACCACCTCTCTCCAGCCTTTCTATACAGCAGTTAGGCTAGTTTCACACTAGCATTCAGCAGGGCTGCGGACTTCCTCCGTGAAGCCCCACCCACTGCCGTGCCTCTTCATTCAGCTCCGCCTACGGCTGCATGCAGCATCTGTACCCTATCTTTAACATTGAGTACGCAGGCCATACCGATGTATGCGGATGCCGCCGCATGCATCGTTTTGACAGTACGCCGACCTGCGCCGAACGCAATGAGTTGCAATTTCGAGCAGTTGTTGCACTGTCAAAACGACGCAAGGGGCAGCATCCGCATACATCGGCATGGCCTGCGTACCCAATGATAAAGATAGGGTATGCACGCCGCATGCAGCCATAGGCGGAGCTTGATGAAGAGGCGTGACAGTGGGCGGGGCATCATGGAGGAACTCGGCAGCCCTGTTGAACACTAGTGTGAAACTAGCCTTAGCTGCTCCCCTCCCTCCCCTCCCTCTCAGTTTCTGTGGAGCTATTGTTATAAATTTTGCAAAATCACCAGCTTTCAGAGCAGGTATCCTAATCACTGATCTCTCGGCTTTCACTGACTACTCTTAGCTGTGTGCTTGTTCAAATGCCCTGTTAAATCTATAAGTAGACTTCAGAATAAACCTCTGATAGTTGAATATGTCACAGCAGAACCAGTGTAGTTCACCTAATTGAACAATTCTGCTCACCAGAGCTGTCACTCAAAGAGATCCCACCCTACTGGATACCAGAAAGTAAGGAGGCTGTAAGGAGACTACATTACTGTGACCAATTCAGAAAGGGGAGGAGGGGGGAAGAGGAAGGGTTGAAGCTTGACACGCCGAGACATGCATCTAAGAACCGTTGCAAATGAATGTAACCGGTGGGTGCCGTACCTGGCTGGTGATTAACAGCTGATGTAGACGAAAGAAGAAATGGGGATTTCCAGCACATCCATCCAGTTTGAGTAAAATAACCAAAATTTATTAGAACATTTTAAAAAACAATATTAAAAAGAAAGAGAGAAAAACTCTCTTTGCCTGACGCGTTTCTGGCGCACCACGGCGCCCTTAGTCATAGGAACTAATATGACATGAATACACAGGTTTATATATGACAGGGAACCAATCACAGACATAGCAATTAAATTTCATTGGAAAAAGCTGCAGCTAAATTCACATAACAAAACTTTACCTTATTTATCAAATGTCTTAGAAATACACTAATATCTGTTCTAAATTACCAAAAAATTCATTAGTTGTTCAATATAAGTAAAAAAGATCATTTTTGTAATTCATACCATGTGGATATTTGGTGTCTAAAGTTAGAATCCAAAAGGCTTCCCGCAGAGCTAATCGCTTCCTCCAATCTCCACCTCTAGGTGACTGACTAACCCTTTCAATGCCAAAAAAGGAAAAATCTGACAGATCTCCCTGGTGCACGGAGATAAAACTTTACCTTATTTATCAAATGTCTTAGAAATACACTAATATCTGTTCTAAATTACCAAAAAATTCATTAGTTGTTCAATATAAGTAAAAAAGATCATTTTTGTAATTCATACCATGTGGATATTTGGTGTCTAAAGTTAGAATCCAAAAGGCTTCCCGCAGAGCTAATCGCTTCCTCCAATCTCCACCTCTAGGTGACTGACTAACCCTTTCAATGCCAAAAAAGGAAAAATCTGACAGATCTCCCTGGTGCACGGAGATAAAACTTTACCTTATTTATCAAATGTCTTAGAAATACACTAATATCTGTTCTAAATTACCAAAAAATTCATTAGTTGTTCAATATAAGTAAAAAAGATCATTTTTGTAATTCATACCATGTGGATATTTGGTGTCTAAAGTTAGAATCCAAAAGGCTTCCCGCAGAGCTAATTGCTTCCTCCAATCTCCACCTCTAGGTGACTGACTAACCCTTTCAATGCCAAAAAAGGAAAAATCTGACAGATCTCCCTGGTGCACGGAGATAAAACTTTACCTTATTTATCAAATGTCTTAGAAATACACTAATATCTGTTCTAAATTACCAAAAATTTCATTAGTTGTTCAATATATGTAAAAAAGATCATTTTTGTAATTCATACCATGTGGATATTTGGTGTCTAAAGTTAGAATCCAAAAGGCTTCCCGCAGAGCCAATTGCTTCCTCCAATCTCCACCTCTAGGTGACTGACTAACCCTTTCAATACCAAAAAAGGAAAAATCTGACAGATCTCCCTGGTGCACGGAGATAAAATGTTTTGTGGCCCCAGAATAACCTGGATTTCTATTCCTTACATTGGCTATATGTTCCGAAATTCTTTTTTTGATTTTCCTAGTGGTATAACCTATATAACAAATATTACAGGCTTTGCATTTTATACAGTATATAACATGATCAGAATCACAGTTGATAAATGATTTTATATTATAAGTAACATTGTGATTTGAAGAAAAAGAAGTTCTCTTATTGTCTGCAAATTGGCAGACATTACATCTATTGCCAGAACATTTAAAGAAACCCTTCACTGATAGCCATGATGTGGGAGTTTTTTTCGGGTGCACCATACTGGGAGATAAAATATTCCCCAGTGTGCAACCTCTTTTGGCCACTACCCTGCAACCATTTTGGAGAATTGTGCACAAAGAACTATCTTGATTGACTACAGGAAGATATTTCAGAATAATCTGTCTGATTTTGTTGTATTGACTGCTGTAAGCAGTAGAAAATGTAATGTGCGCTTCAGAAGCAGCATTTACTTTTTTGTTTTCAGAATGTAACAAATTGGTACGTGGAATTTTGGAAACCTGTCTGAATGCATGTTTTATATTAGATTGTTTGTACCCTCTGTCCAGCAGTCTATCAGAAATGATGCGACTTTCTTTATGAAACTTTTCATCGCTAGAGCAAATTCTTCTCGCTCTAGTAAGTTCCCCCCTAGGAATGGCGTGAATGGTGTGGCGAGGGTGTGAGCTCGAGGACATCAGGATCGTGTTACCAGAGTTGTCTTTTCTATAGAGTGAGGTGTTAACCCTTTGTGTTGTGTTACTGCCTGTAAGGAGAACATCCAAAAATGAGACTTCATCTGAAGGAATGCCACTGGTGAAACGTAGATTACACTGATTGTCATTGAGATAGGACATAAAATCAGGAAATTTTGTCACCTCCCCCTGCCAAATTAACAAAATATCATCCACAAATCTCCCATACCAATTAAGGCATGGGAGAAATGGATTATCATCCGTAAATATATAAATTTCTTCCCACCATGCCATAAATAAAATTGCTAAAGATGGAGAGAACTTAGACCCCATAGGAGCACCCATGGTTTGAATATAGTAGTTATTTTGGAACATGAAAAAATTGTGTTTTAGTAGATAATGTAAGGACGCAAGAATAAACCATTTCAATGAATCTGAGTAACTGCTATACTTATTTAGATGATATTCAATTGCTGTCATAGCCAAAGAGTGGGGAATACACGAATATAAGTTTGTGACATCACAAGTCACAAAAGAATAATTGTGACACCACTGGAAGGTATCAAAAACCTTCAAAACTGATGAGGTGTCTTTGAGATACCCTGGAATTCTTGGGATTAAAGGCTGAAGATATTCATCAATCAAATGACTGAGATTCTCATTTAGGGAACCCATCCCAGAGATTATAGGTCGTAAAGGTGGAGGGAAAACATTTTTATGTGTTTTTGGGAGCCCATGAAAAATTGGAATGATTGGATGTTCCGGAAGCAGCCATTTATAAATTTTGTTATCAATGACCCCCAATCTCTGTGCATTATTCAGTATATCAGTCATATCATATTTGAAAGACAATGTGGGGTCAGATTTTATAGAAGTGTATGTACTGGTGTCCTGTATAATAGATGTTATCAATTTACAGTACAAAGCAGTATCTATAACTACTATACAACCCCCTTTGTCCGACTGGCGAATTGTCAGATCATGATTATGTTGTAAATCTCTCACAGCCTGGGATTGAATTTTACTCAAATTGCTTCGATGGTTAGCATTTCGTGTTTCAGCATGTAGTTTTTTCAAATCCTGTTCTACTAAGGTCTGAAACAAGTCTAGAGCAGGAACTCTTGATTGGAGGGGATAATATGCCGGATTAGATGAAAGCACCTGCACATCTTTGTCCTGTATTTTGTCCTCATCAAAATTTTCCTCTTGGAGGGAGGTTAAAGTAAGTAGCATACATTGTTCCATAAATGAAAGAGACGCATTATTTTCTTTAGTGCAATATGATTTTTTGCTGCCAGGATTAAAGTCATTTAGATTTTCTGAAAAAAAATGTCTTTTAATCGTAAGAAGACGAGTAAATTTATTGACATCTTTGATAGTCTCAAATAAGTTGAAGTTGCCAGATGGAACGAAGTTCAGACCCTTGGCCAATACCTCAATTTGTGTAGAAGATAAAATGGTCGGAGTCAGAACTATGACACTGTCCAGATGCTGGTTCAATACTGATATCTGCGTTTTCTTTCCCTCCTGGGATATCTTCTCCATTCGTCTCTTGCGGGCTCTCCTGCCCCCCCTCCTCCTCCGGCGTTTTTTGACATAGCAGTGTTGTGAGCATGTCTGGCATCCGCACTGGAGAAGGACACATCTGTTTCACACTCCGATGGATTATATTCCGATGAAGAAAAAGACACAGATTTTCTACGTGCATATTCACATTGATGCCACTGAGGTTGGTTTCTAAGTATAGGCTTGGGTGTGTGATCAGTCCGTTTTTTCCATGAGTACACTTTATCATTTTTGTAGTCAAAAGAGTCTCTATTAAATTTGGATTTTTTCATTTTTATAATGGAATCCTCCATTGTCTTCAAATGATCAGTCATTTTTTTAGAAAGCATATCAAAATCAGGCTGGTCTGTATATTTAGAAAGTTCTTTGTTAGTATTGTCAATGTCCATCTTGAGTTGGTGAAGTTTTATTTCTTCATATGATATAATCAAACTCATAAGCTTTAACGAACATTGTGAAAGAATCATATTCCACTCAGAAAGAAACTTGTCAGAAAAAATATAAGTAGGAGATTTTTTCATACGCAAACCCCTGGGAATCATTTCTTTTTCAACGTATTTTTTGAGAGTATTATGGTCCCACCAGGTGCGTATTTCTTGCTGAGAAAACTTCTCCAGTTTCGAATAGAGATCTTTCAGTTCACTAGGTGGTGCAGAAATACCATCTGTGTTATCAAACACTGAAGCTAATTTAGCCATGCGGGAGTCCATGATTGTATAGAAAACTGCACAGTGTGTATGAATAAAACCACACTTGTGTGCTAGTTGCTGCTTTTCCCAAACATCAGAAATTTTGCAACGGAATAAATAGTAGTATTGTATAATATCATCCGTATAATCAGACAAATATATAAGAAAAAAAAAAAAAAAAAAAAAAAAAAAAACCTTCCAGTGGTGTCACAATTATTCTTTTGTGACTTGTGATGTCACAAACTTATATTCGTGTATTCCCCACTCTTTGGCTATGACAGCAATTGAATATCATCTAAATAAGTATAGCAGTTACTCAGATTCATTGAAATGGTTTATTCTTGCGTCCTTACATTATCTACTAAAACACAATTTTTTCATGTTCCAAAATAACTACTATATTCAAACCATGGGTGCTCCTATGGGGTCTAAGTTCTCTCCATCTTTAGCAATTTTATTTATGGCATGGTGGGAAGAAATTTATATATTTACGGATGATAATCCATTTCTCCCATGCCTTAATTGGTATGGGAGATTTGTGGATGATATTTTGTTAATTTGGCAGGGGGAGGTGACAAAATTTCCTGATTTTATGTCCTATCTCAATGACAATCAGTGTAATCTACGTTTCACCAGTGGCATTCCTTCAGATGAAGTCTCATTTTTGGATGTTCTCCTTACAGGCAGTAACACAACACAAAGGGTTAACACCTCACTCTATAGAAAAGACAACTCTGGTAACACGATCCTGATGTCCTCGAGCTCACACCCTCGCCACACCATTCACGCCATTCCTAGGGGGGAACTTACTAGAGCGAGAAGAATTTGCTCTAGCGATGAAAAGTTTCATAAAGAAAGTCGCATCATTTCTGATAGACTGCTGGACAGAGGGTACAAACAATCTAATATAAAACATGCATTCAGACAGGTTTCCAAAATTCCACGTACCAATTTGTTACATTCTGAAAACAAAAAAGTAAATGCTGCTTCTGAAGCGCACATTACATTTTCTACTGCTTACAGCAGTCAATACAACAAAATCAGACAGATTATTCTGAAATATCTTCCTGTAGTCAATCAAGATAGTTCTTTGTGCACAATTCTCCAAAATGGTTGCAGGGTAGTGGCCAAAAGAGGTTGCACACTGGGGAATATTTTATCTCCCAGTATGGTGCACCCGAAAAAAACTCCCACATCATGGCTATCAGTGAAGGGTTTCTTTAAATGTTCTGGCAATAGATGTAATGTCTGCCAATTTGCAGACAATAAGAGAACTTCTTTTTCTTCAAATCACAATGTTACTTATAATATAAAATCATTTATCAACTGTGATTCTGATCATGTTATATACTGTATAAAATGCAAAGCCTGTAATATTTGTTATATAGGTTATACCACTAGGAAAATCAAAAAAAGAATTTCGGAACATATAGCCAATGTAAGGAATAGAAATCCAGGTTATTCTGGGGCCACAAAACATTTTATCTCCGTGCACCAGGGAGATCTGTCAGATTTTTCCTTTTTTGGTATTGAAAGGGTTAGTCAGTCACCTAGAGGTGGAGATTGGAGGAAGCAATTGGCTCTGCGGGAAGCCTTTTGGATTCTAACTTTAGACACCAAATATCCACATGGTATGAATTACAAAAATGATCTTTTTTACATATATTGAACAACTAATGAAATTTTTGGTAATTTAGAACAGATATTAGTGTATTTCTAAGACATTTGATAAATAAGGTAAAGTTTTATCTCCGTGCACCAGGGAGATCTGTCAGATTTTTCCTTTTTTGGCATTGAAAGGGTTAGTCAGTCACCTAGAGGTGGAGATTGGAGGAAGCAATTAGCTCTGCGGGAAGCCTTTTGGATTCTAACTTTAGACACCAAATATCCACATGGTATGAATTACAAAAATGATCTTTTTTACTTATATTGAACAACTAATGAATTTTTTGGTAATTTAGAACAGATATTAGTGTATTTCTAAGACATTTGATAAATAAGGTAAAGTTTTATCTCCGTGCACCAGGGAGATCTGTCAGATTTTTCCTTTTTTGGCATTGAAAGGGTTAGTCAGTCACCTAGAGGTGGAGATTGGAGGAAGCGATTAGCTCTGCGGGAAGCCTTTTGGATTCTAACTTTAGACACCAAATATCCACATGGTATGAATTACAAAAATGATCTTTTTTACTTATATTGAACAACTAATGAATTTTTTGGTAATTTAGAACAGATATTAGTGTATTTCTAAGACATTTGATAAATAAGGTAAAGTTTTATCTCCGTGCACCAGGGAGATCTGTCAGATTTTTCCTTTTTTGGCATTGAAAGGGTTAGTCAGTCACCTAGAGGTGGAGATTGGAGGAAGCGATTAGCTCTGCGGGAAGCCTTTTGGATTCTAACTTTAGACACCAAATATCCACATGGTATGAATTACAAAAATGATCTTTTTTACTTATATTGAACAACTAATGAATTTTTTGGTAATTTAGAACAGATATTAGTGTATTTCTAAGACATTTGATAAATAAGGTAAAGTTTTGTTATGTGAATTTAGCTGCAGCTTTTTCCAATGAAATTTAATTGCTATGTCTGTGATTGGTTCCCTGTCATATATAAACCTGTGTATTCATGTCATATTAGTTCCTATGACTAAGGGCGCCGTGGTGCGCCAGAAACGCGTCAGGCAAAGAGAGTTTTTCTCTCTTTCTTTTTAATATTGTTTTTTAAAATGTTCTAATAAATTTTGGTTATTTTACTCAAACTGGATGGATGTGCTGGAAATCCCCATTTCTTCTTTCGTCTACATTACTGTGAGCTGCTCATGAGAGAACTTGAGAGTACACCTTTCAAAATACAACTTAGGTAACAAAGAAGTGAAAGGCAATTTGCTACAAATTCATTTTATGGGAAATATGCTAGTAAAAAAATTACAAAGTTAACACTTCTTACTATTTATAAATGTTATGAGGAAAATGTATTAAACAGGACATAAAAGTTCTGAACTCCTGCACCATCAAGTGCACAGAGCTATGTTAGGGCTCAATAGAAAGTATATGAGTTAGTTTACTGCTCTCTAGGCTTTTCTTGAAGCTCAGCTCCTCTGCCGTAGTAGTCTCAAGATCTGTATCCCATCAATCTGCAAGACATGTAATGAAAATAAAATTAAATTAATAACAAACTATGTATTACTCTTTAACCTGTCACAAATTGTTACTTGTTATACAAAAATATTTTGTGCCGATTGGTCATTTTTCTAAAATGTGGGCATTGTCTACTACATGAGTCCAACAGATTTTCCCCAATTTGCTACAGAGATCTAGTTAGTGGTGCACTGACCAAACAATATGCACCAAAGGTATATGGAGTTGTCCTCTTCTTAATAAATTTGGTATTGCTAAGGCGGGCTTCTAAGACTGATGTGTAGCTCCTTCCTGAAATGAATGCCATGCAAGCTAATTTTCTCTATGATGATTTGTATTTTTTAGATTTTAAAGCTGATATTATAGTTCAATGTTTATGAATATAAAAATATATTTTTCTTACCCAGTTTAAATTACGTATTAGGAAAATAATATTCTGTGTAGTGTTGAAAAGCAGTTGTATGTCCACGACACAGATAAATAATTTTATATGAAGACACTAGATATAACTGTTCCTTAGAATCGTTTGCTGCATCGGAATATGTCACTTTAATCTACGAGTCAACAGTTAACTGTTATTCAAATTATACATTTTTTTCATGTAGAGTAGAGCAAAATGAAGAATAGCTTGTCATATGACATATTTCAGAGATGAGACAAATTCAATTTTGAAAGTTTTGTCGAATTTTTCTGAAATTTAAATCACAGCTAATCAATTTGATGTGAATTGCAAATACTGCAAAGCATTTAAATGCACAGAAAAGACATATATAATACTTTAAAGTTTCTTAGGGATATATTAAACAGCTCTTTTATGCAAAGTTTTAAAAACGTCAATAGAATGTCAACATTTGGCTATTAGTGAAAGGATGATAACTAGTGTTGAGCGATACCGTCCGATACTTGAAAGTATCGGTATCGGAAAGTATCGGCCGATACCGGCAAAATATCGGATCCAATCCGATACCGATACCCGATACCAATACAAGTCAATGGGACTCAGGTATCGGACGGTATTCCTGATGGTTCCCAGGGTCTGAAGGAGAGGAAACTCTCCTTCAGGCCCTGGGAACCATATAAATGTGTAAAATAAAGAATTAAAATAAAAAATATCGCTATACTCACCTGTCCGACGCAGCCGGGACCTCGGCGATTGTAAGCGGCAGCGTTGTTTCTTTAAAATTCGCGCTTTTACTTGCTTACGTGAATTCCCGGCTTCTGATTGGTCAGGGCGGCCATGTTGCCGGGACTCGGACCAATCACAGCAAGCCGTGACGAAATTACGTCACGGCTTGCTGTGATTGGTCCGCGTCCCGGCAATATGGCGCCGTGACCAATCACAAGCCGTGACGTCACGGGAGGCTGGACACGCGCGCTTTTCAAAATAAGCGCGTGTCCAGCCTCCCGTGACGTCACGGCTTGTGATTGGTTAATGGCGGCCATGTTCCTGGGACGCGGACCAATCACAGCAAGCCGTGACGTAATTTCGTCACGGCTTGCTGTGATTGGTCCGCATCCCGGCAATATGGCGCCGTGACCAATCACAAGCCGTGACGTCACGGGAGGCTGGACACGCGCGCTTTTCAAAATAAGCGCGTGTCCAGCCTCCCGTGACGTCACGGCTTGTGATTGGTTAATGGCGGCCATGTTCCTGGGACGCGGACCAATCACAGCAAGCCGTGACGTAATTTCGTCACGGCTTGCTGTGATTGGTCCGCATCCCGGCAATATGGCGCCGTGACCAATCACAAGCCGTGACGTCACGGGAGGCTGGACACGCGCGCTTTTCAAAATAAGCGCGTGTCCAGCCTCCCGTGACGTCACGGCTTGTGATTGGTTAATGGCGGCCATGTTCCTGGGACGCGGACCAATCACAGCAAGCCGTGACGTAATTTCGTCACGGCTTGCTGTGATTGGTCCGCATCCCGGCAATATGGCGCCGTGACCAATCACAAGCCGTGACGTCACGGGAGGCTGGACACGCGCGCTTTTCAAAATAAGCGCGTGTCCAGCCTCCCGTGACGTCACGGCTTGTGATTGGTTAATGGCGGCCATGTTCCTGGGACGCGGACCAATCACAGCAAGCCGTGACGTAATTTCGTCACGGCTTGCTGTGATTGGTCCGCATCCCGGCAATATGGCGCCGTGACCAATCACAAGCCGTGACGTCACGGGAGGCTGGACACGCGCGCTTTTCAAAATAAGCGCGTGTCCAGCCTCCCGTGACGTCACGGCTTGTGATTGGTTAATGGCGGCCATGTTGCCGGGACGCGGACCAATCACAGCAAGCCGTGACGTAATTTCGTCACGGCTTGCTGTGATTGGTCCGCGTCCCGGCAACATGGCCGCCCTGACCAATCAGAAGCCGGGAATTCACGTAAGCAAGTAAAAGCGCGAATTTTAAACAAACAACGCTGCCGGTTCCTTCGCTGAGGTCCCGGCTGCGTCGGAGAGGTGAGTATAGCGATTTTTTTTATTTTAATTCTTTCTTTTACACCTTTTTACATTAATGTTGTTTTGATACCGATATCCGATATTACAAAAATATCGGATCTCGGTATCGGAAATTCCGATACAGCAAGTATCGGCCGATACCCGATACTTGCAGCATCGGAATGCTCAACACTAATGATAACTGTTTTTACGTTTGTGTTTTCACACTGTCTGTAGATTTATTCACTGTTTTGTTTCTTTCTCTCCCTTTCTCTATTACTAAACTGTAAGCTCTTATGTAATCTCACTTGCCAAATTCACTCAAAAATGGATGCTGCATTCATTGCCTCCACTTTTAAACAAGCTATGATAATCCCTCCTGATTGGCTATCTTTTACCATGTGATGTTATTGTTGCAAGGCATTATTAGGAAGACCACATTCTCGAGCCTGAGGTCATGTAAGCTTTATGATGCTGGTGCAATCTTATGCTTTGTGTAAAATGGCAACAGGCATTTGTTTGAGGATTTGTATGAAACTAATAGAAATTTGCTCACATTTGCTGGGTTTTCAAAAATTTTACATTAATTCAATTCACATTGAATTGATTTGCTCATGTCTAATATTTTTACTTAAGATTAATATCTCATGAGCTTAACATGAAAATAAAAAAGCTACCGCAAACAACAGCCATACCTCTAAAAATAGCCTGGTCAAAACGAATACAAAAAATAAATTCTAACATGTTAGAAATTATCAAATGATTTAACACTGCTTTGGTCCAACATATAGTTAAATCCTCTATGGCAGCTGGTCTTCGTTTTTATGTTTGGCTTCCTCAGCCTGCCCTCCCGGGCGCCTCTGCAGCATACAACGTCTCACAATGTCAGGATATCACATACCTCAGAGCATAATTAGGTCAATAAATTGTCTGAGAATAACTGCTCCACTAATAAAATTTCCCACTAATCAAATTTCCAAGGAAATTGTCATGATTCTATGGTAGGATTTGAGCAGGAGCCTCGGGGGTTAATGCTGGTGGCCTCCCTTTGGACAGAGGAGGGCTTTTTATAACCGCAGGAGGATTGCATACTTGTCAGTTATACTTCTGCCCTCGGCTGACTTAAGTGACCCCTGTACACTTGTGTGCTTGTGCCTTGTGCCTGCCTTGTGAGTTTACGTCCCATTTTGACCCAGCCTGTCCCCATGTCGCACTTGCCTGTTAATTAGGTTCTGTCTGTGGATTATCTGGTTTTCTGACCCTGGCTTGGTTCTTGACTTCCCTTTCAGTTGTTCCCTCTGCTGTTATATTACCCACTCGGTTTCCTGACACCAGCTTGTACCCAGTTACTCTTCTGTTTATATGCTTGTCGGCTCCCCAGCCATTCACCCCCTGGTTGTACCCTCAGTTCTCCACTGATTGCTCCAGGAGCTCCGGTGGCTGGCCTCCTCCTGCAATCATGTGCCGCAGGTCCTGCACGCCTGTAACCATGCCATTCTGTGTCTATGGGTGCTGTCAACCAGTACTATTCTGCACAGTACAGGACTTATGCCTGGACTTGGATAGGTTAGTCATGCGGTCCCTGACAGAAATATGCTCAAACATGTGAATTAAAATTTTGCCTGATCCACTCATCTTTTGACCACCACCATTAACTGTAGTTAGTAAATAGTAACAAAGAGGCAATATCTATCCTGCATACGCATCCATCTATATTTAGCTCATGCAAAAAGATTTATAAAGCAGTAAATGTTTTACTTTATGTACAAAGCTAGTTGGGTCACAGATTGCACATTCATGAAAAAATAGTATAATTAAAACTATAAAAATAAGGATATTGAGAAGTGATTGTTATTGTTTATGCTTGCTTCTTACAATGATAAATTGCATTTTTTTTATTGTGGGCATCTGTTTTTCAAATCACTGTTTCTCTTATACTATATTTTTTATATTTCTCGCTGGCTATTTCTAGAGTGGGCGCCAATGTCCAATTTTCCTGTGATGATAATTATGTGTTACAAGGCTCGAAGAGTATAACTTGTCAAAGAGTGACTGACACACTGGCTGCTTGGAGTGATCACAGACCAATCTGCCGAGGTAAGAGAGCGGGAAAGCAGGTACACATTTAAATAGTTGAAAATTATAGTGTGCATATTATCCAAAGAAAGGAAAAAGAAAACTGTCTGAAATTCATGCAACAGCTGCTATATGCATTATGACTTGAATATAGTTATTCAGCATGCCTTAAGAATGCTTTTTCTGTTTCGTTGAAATAAAAAAAGGACATTGAAACCATAGAAAAGCAAAATTGCATAGGAATATGTGACTGCTAGTGTCACATAATACAGCAATGACTTGAATTGTGCCTTTCATAAATTTAGTTTAGATAGAATCATTTAGAAATTACCAGATCCCCTGAAAGTATTTCAATATCTCAGTTCATAGAGTGATAAAATGCTTCACTATATCTGTTTTCCTAACTTTGGAGCTTGCTGCATAATATTGTGTATGAGTGGCTAAAAACAGTCTGCATTAGCCCTGTTAAAATGTAAACCTTGCCGCTATTGATATTTTTAAACCCCCATTACTTCAAAATGATTCCCACAAGGATTGCAATAGCATCACTTTGCTAGCAGCAAGAAGGAAAGGTGAGCACCTTCAAACCGAAATTTAGCTGTTCCTATAGTAACAAGTAGTGCGACAAGATTTGAGAGCAAAGTAAAGGGCAGAACATAGTATTAATTCAAATAGTATGTGGAAATTATGCAGTAAATAAACAATCTCTTTGAAGGTTAAGAAGGTTATAAGGTTAAATAGACTGAGCTCATCCAATACACTTGAACTTTATTACAGCTTCATTTTTAATTCCAAAGGAAAAGTTGATGCTCCACATTAAACTCCATGTAGTAATACACAGATATTTTGCGAATGAAAAATTGAATTATAATTTCTCATCCATCTTTAGCTTTCCTGACCAAATCGGTATGATGACAATTGAAAGAAAACTGCATAAATTCCTTTGCACACTGAAGTTTTGATATAAGAAAATCATTTTAAATTCAAATTTGTCAGCTTCGACATTTTTATCCCAAAAATTCAATTTGTGGTACATTGAAATACAACAAAGCCTCCAATTACCTTAAAAAAATATATAGTCATGAGCCAAAGAGTTACAATGTTTTAAGCTTTTTTCTTTCAGGATCCATACCTCACCATCTACTACTGCTTCAAATGTGAGACTACCATCATTGTATAGGCAATTATTTTGCCTATCTCATACATAAATTTGACATGCAACTATTTAGGATATGATTAGTTATTAGTGATGAGCAAATATACTCGTTACTCGAGATTTCTTGAGCATGCTCGGGGGTCCTCTGAGTATTTTTTAGTGCTCGGAGATTTAGTTTTTCTTGCCGCAGCTGAATGATTTAAATCTGTTAGCCAGCATAAGTACATGTGGGGGTTGCCTGGTTGGTAGGCTACCCCCACATGTACTTATGCTGGCTAACAGATGTAAATCATCCAGCTGCAGCAAGAAAAACTAAATCTCCGAGCACTAAAAGAACTCGGATGACCCCTGAGCATGCTCAGGAAATTTCGAGTAGTGAGTATATTCACTCATCACTATTAATTATGTAGATTATTTAAATTGACAACTGCAACATGCGAGTGCCATGACAGTTGGAATAATACGAAAGGAAGTCCATTTATCCATTCTAAAGCTAAGAGGTGGACATCCAAGCAAAATATTGGAATCAATAAATTGGGTCATCACAAGATCTATCAGTTCTGGTGCGACAAACATGGCAGTGGAGGTGGCTTGTATGCTTAGTAATAGTGAGATCACAGATGTCCATGCAAACACCATACAACGCACACTGCACAAGTCTAGAATGGTGGCTCAAAAAAGTGATGAAGCCTCAACTTCAATATAGTCATAATAAGTGTTGTGTCGTGACTGCAAAAAAAGTATGAACAGTGGACAGTAGAAGACTGGAAATGGGTAAACTGAGTAATGAGATGATAGTCAGTAGACTAGGAACAAACAAGGCAAAAAGCAGTTAAAAGATTGAAAAATTGAAGTTCTGTAGAGGAAGCTTGATGATTTGGGGTTGTTTCACAGCCAAAGGCATTGAATACTTGACCAGGATCGATGGTGGTCTCAATGCTGAGCTGTATATGAGTATCCTACAAGATGAGTAACTTCGTACACTCGAGTACTATGGGTATGAAATGCACAACATAGTTTTACAGCAGGACAAAAACCTGAGGCATACATCAAAATTGGAGAAGAATTGGTTCAATAACAATGAAGTAGAGTTGACTGATTGTCTCCCATAATCACTAGACCTCAACCCAATTGAACACTTGTGGATAGAGTTGAAGAAAAAATTGCACACAAACTCAAGTGAGTCAACTAGTATACACCAACTTTGGTACCATATAGAAAATACTTGGGATCAGATTTCAGTCAAGACATGCTTTATTCTAATATAGAGCATGTCTAGAAGGATTCAACCTATTGGAAGTAGCAATCCTAAAAGTCAGTATCAACCCTTTGACGAGCCTTGCCACATGACTTAGGATAAAAGCCAATCCAGAATATCAATGTGCAGACACTGTGTTTCAGTGTTCTGTCCCTAGTTAGTGCAAAGTGTAGAATCTGGTTTGGCTTGATGAGAGGCGTCTGACCGGGATACAAGAGGTAACATTTCTCCTTGAGGAGAGTGAGATGTCAAGCCTAGCATGCCAAGGTGAGGAGATTTTAAAGTAAAAAAATAAAAATTAAATTTAGAATGGTGAGATAAGGAGCCTGAAAGTCAAAAGTTCAAAACATTTTAATCATCACTGTTTATAACACTGAGATCTCCAAGGATTATATCCAACCACTTATAAAAATTTTAATGCTATGATACGGTATGATGGCTGAACATTCCTATCTTGTTTTTACTTGCATATAATTGTTTGAACAGATGAACGAGGCACCTTCAAGTATCCTGAAATTGTACCCAAGGATGAGCCAGACTTATGCAAGTCCACAAATCTCATCCTGATATCTTGGCTGATTTCTTTACCCTTTCCCATGATGCTATACAAAGATGCAGTGTGTTTAAGGCGTGCATTAAAATACATCCACAAGTGTGTCTCTAACTCAGATGTTGCCAAAACCATAAGCTTCCAAATACGACATCATCATGTGGGCAGTCCAGAATTGTTTAAAGGCATAGTAATCTTAGTGTATGTAAACTTTTGACTTTACAGTAAGTAATGAAAATGCCTTAAAACAATCTCTCTCTCTTTATTCTGGCATTTGGCAAATATTAATAATTATGGTAATCTTAATTGACCTAAAATGGGAAAAGTTTTTTCTGATGTCATGATAGATATTGAGAAAAATATGCATATGTGTCTTTTTATATAGTGTATGTAAACTTCTGGTTTCAACTGTATATGCAGACATAAAGAACAACTAGTAGGTGAAACAGAGTAGTTGTCAAAAACTATAATTACAAACAGGATAAAGATTTTAAAAGATGATCAATAAGTAAACTACTTTTATGGAGGGCATTAACAGGTGCATTTTGTCAGTATTACAAATAACCTAAAACATCTGTGCCAAAGGATCAAAATATAATTAGATTTCTTAACTTCAATTGTTTTATACTCCTGCAGAACAATTTGTATGAAAAGAAATACAAACTCAGAATAATAATAAATATCTTTTTGTTTTGGGTTTATAAATATTTTCCTAATTGGAAAGTGTTACTTCATTTTTTTCACAGGTCAAAGAAGCTTCTGTTAATTAGCAACATTTTATAACCATGTGAAATAATGAGACCACAATGTTAACTATATTTATTTCTACATATGCTAATCGGTTAAGCCTTCATATTTTTTTTTAGTTTGCTTATTCAAGAAAGACAATAGTTAAACTAATTTTATGGACATACTCATTATTGAAAAATTGTAAACCTGTGAGATATAAAGAATCATATTTATGTAAGAAAGACAAAGTTAAAGGGCCTGTTCAAAAATTTTGAATACTGAATCAGTAAAGTTTGGCAGACATAAGTAACTTCTTAATTTACTTACTTCTATGATTCCTGCTTGTTTCTGAGCGAACCCTATCTTTAAAGTTTGGGGTTTCGTACTGGACACTTAGTGTTTGATGCTGAACTCCGAAAACGGACTTCTTCTTGAACTCTATTTTAATGTTTGGAGTTCTGGGGGAAGTTTGAGAGGAGAGAGATAATTTTCCAGCTTTGAAGTTTGAGTCCCCATATGTTTCCATGAGATTCAGTTCATGTTTAAGTTCAGATAAAGTTCTGGTACAGGACAGAACTTTAGACATAAAGTTTGATTAGGTATCAGAACATGAACTTCCATGAGTCCATTCATCCTTATTCCTAAGCTGTCACATGTAGAGATGAGAGAATCTATTTGAGTGGAATGGAATTCTACTAAAATTTATCAAAATTCCATATTGTGAAGAATACAGATTTTTTTGTAATTCGCTTAGTGTGAATTCATTAAAATAGAAGTCAGATGCGGGTGCCATCTTACTGAGAAGTAAAGGGCAGGCAAAAAGGTGAAAAAAATAAACATACTCACCTCTCGGGTTGCCTCTTATAACCTGTTTGCTGGCCATCCTCTATGTCACTGTCACGCCACTGATGAGTTGAGTGGAGAGTATAAGTATTCTATTTTTTACATCTTTCATTTTTTATGCTCTGGAAACTGGAGAGACCACCAAAATATAAAAGGGACATTAAATGTAATAATTAAAACTAATTAAAAATAACTTGTCTGCTAGTTGAATTTATGGGGAAAATCTGCGTAAACAGTGAAATTCTAAATTTGTCCTATATCTAGTTACATATGATAGCTCCTTACTTCTCTCTACAGTCCGTTTAAAGCTCAGAGAACAATAATTTCCTGTCTATGCTAAATCAACAGATACATTATGAGATGATGTCCCTCTGTTATAAAGAAATATCTGCTCCTAACTGCAATCCTCCTCTACAGCATCCAACCATAATTTCCTGCTCTTCAAATAATATGTCCATAGTACAAGTGCAATAACTGCAGTGGTGGTTATTTAGAAAGTCTGTGGAGGATGACTGGGAGAAATTCTGATGATAGGTGATAGAGTGAGGCAACGGAAGAGGAGGATTTCGGCTGGGAACAATATTGTAGGATGAGGTGATACAGTGTGGCAGAGGATGAAGAGTGAGGCAGAGGAGGGCTACAGGGAGTAGGCTTATCATTTCAGTCTACACTTTTTATTCCCATTTTTTTGGACAGTATGGCTCTCTTAAGAAAACAACCCATGAGTTAATTTGTCAGGCCAGAGATCAGCAGTCCACTAGATGCAATAAGTGGACATTGAGGGTGTAAGTTCTTGTTGAGTGTGGTTCAATGAATCATGATAAATGTAGTCTGGATGATCCGATGGAGTGCTGGCTGTAAACATAAATATTAACAAACTGCATGGCTGTCTGCTGAATGTGAGCTTAAAAGGTGAAGAAGAACTAACAGAGCATTAGAAGGATCACATGTAGAAACAGCAAAATATTATTGTGCCAAGAATATCATTTTTAATAAAAGAAGGCAAAATTGCTATGATAATTGTTTTCTTTAGTCAAAGATTTTTTATGTATTAAAATAAATGAATTTCTCACTTTAAACTGAAGCAATAACAAATGTTTATAATAAATGTAGTATAAATTAATAATAATTTAAGGCAGTTTGTTTTTTATACCTTTGTTCAACAAATATAATTAATATAGTTCTAATAGTATTACACCTAAGCTTGCTATTTAGTGTTTAATGCAAGATGATAATATTGTTTATTATTGTTATATTTCTACAGCTCGAACATGTGGATCTAATCTTCAAGGACCGGCAGGCATCATTAATTCACCTAACTATCCAGTTCAGTATGAAGACAATGCCCATTGTGTTTGGGTTGTAACAAGTACCGATACAGACAAGGTATGTTTTTGTTATTTTTTATTAAATATCTATTTTAAGTAAAGGAAAAATGATTTCAATATGGAAATTGTTTACCTTTATATTTCTTGAGCTAACCATGCCTTGAATTCCATGCCCCTAAAGTTTAAGAAGCTATTTTCAATGTAATTCTAATGTGTTACTCATTAACCATGCTCAGCAATGTTTCAGGTCTCTAGCTGTTAGGGTTGACAGATTGCACTAAATAGATTTAATGAGGAAGTGCAATCTCAACCTGGGGTCCTCCGTGCAGAGATGTAAAACTGCAGCTAATGTGAACAATGGTGGAGAATGCAGTGAGCGATTGCTAGCTTGCACTGAGTTTCACATGACCCAGTTAACAGCACAAGAGGTAGTTTCACTCGCACACAGTAATGAAGCTGTTGCTCAGCAATAGAGCTGTGTCACTCACACACAGTAATGAAAGATATGATGCTAGACACGATCCCTGTTAACTTCATAGGGGATTGAAGCCCACTAACGGAGCAGAAGGCAACAGTGGTCAGACAGTCAGCAACAGCACTCAAACAACTCCTCTCTGGAGGTGCTGGAATTCTAGTGGCATAATGCCAGCCCTGAATTCACACGAATAAACTACTCTCCGGAGCTAGCATCCGACCCTGGGCCCATGCTGACACAGACCACACTGTTGCAAAGTAAATTCACACATGAAATTAGATTAATACTAGCGTATTGGCGTGTGCCTCTGAGAACCTTTTATACGTACAGCTCAAGTCCAGTAAGACAGGACCTTGCCCGTGGACCAATCCAGAGCTGCCACATCACCAGAGCAGCTGAAGACCGACTACCAATGAGATGTTGCCACATCACAAGTGTGCTCAGTAGGGTGATCTCTGGACTTAGTATCCAGAGTGTTAGCTCATTACTGACTACTGATGGCTACCTTAGGCTTGGCTGAAGAGCCAGCAGTAACCAGACAAATAGCAAAAGCCTGAGCAAGATGCTGGGATCAACATTTATGCTCAGCAGCATCCACAGCAATCAAAGCAGAATGGTAGACCACAGATGAGGGCAATGCTTGGGATTTACCCCGTGCAATGAGAGAATCCCAGGCCTAACACTAGATCTGCCATTTCTTGAAGCAAAAAGCCTCAGTAAGAGCTTTGTGGATACTGTGCAAAAAGAAAGCAGAAATTTGAGATTATGTCCTTAACCCAAATCAAAAGCTGCAGTAAATCTTCTGTAAAATTTCCACAGACTACATTCAGATTTGTGAGTGATTTTATTGCTTATTTGCAGCAGATGTAACTCTTAGGCCGGGGTCACACTAAATGTATGGAAAATCGGTGCAAGTCTACCTGCCGAGAGTTGCACAAGTGTTCTCCATATGGTCATCCATGTGTAATGCATTTGCAATGCAATGATGCAATTTTCTCACATCTATGTATCCGTATGGTATCCGTATGACATGCGTTTGACTTTACATTTCTCACAGCTTTTCCCCATTGAATTTAATGGCTCATTGGGCTGAAATGAGGAAAATGTCTGCGTATTTGTTGCAAGCTACACTGATGGTCCGTGTGGTGTCTAATTTTTTCTCTGATTTGCAATGGCGAGACTCGGGTGATATACACGGTATATGTGTACAATCGCAGCAATCAATCACAAGCTGAATACGAAAAAAAAGTCTGATTTTACTGATTCTTCATGAGAACCCGATTTATATTTTTCTTATATTTATGTTGTCGTACTTCATTTTACTATTTGGCAAATATTAGATTAATTAATTCATAATTGTTTATTGATTTGAATTTAAATCCACAGACTGAACACCAGTCTTAACAAGGGGCTTGCAGAAATACCAGAAGTAGAAGGAAAAATTGCATCCATCATCCCTTTGAAACTTCTTCATTTTATTTGGAAAGGCGCAGGGGTGAATGGAATGACAACGGCAGAATATTGCCAACCAGCGCTTCAATGGGTCCTTAATGCAAGGAACCACTGAAGTGCTGTCTGGTGAGAAACGACCTTTGTCCTCTTTGTATTCCTTTCACCATTGCACCCTGATGTTTTAAGTTTCCAAATAAAGTAAAGACGTTTCAAATGGACAGTGAGTGCGATTTTTCCTTCTACGTCTGGTGTAATGCTAACAGTCCTGGCATAAAAGCACCCTGCAGGTTCTAGCTTTCCCATGATCCCTTATTTGCAAGGAAATTGCAGTAAATGGTACCAGCACACAACTTCCTGGCATATTGAAATATGCTACACTGAATTCATTATGAGGTTGAGTTCACTTAACAAATTTGGTGCATATTTGCGTGCACTTTCTTTTACTTTGACAGAAATGTTACTCCAGTAAGAGACTGGAGTGATATATTCAGGTGTAAGAAATATCAGCACTATTCATGAATTTGATAGGTGGCAATAGATGTGCACCATGCTGTCAAAGCTCTTCCTGATTTCCACCCATTTTAGAGCAGCTGGCCAAATCTGGCATATAAACGCAAAAAGTTGCTAAATTTTCATTTTCTTGTAAACACTTTCATGAATGAGCCCCTTAGCATGTATTAATCTCTCATGTAGAAGTGCAAATTTGATAAAGTTAACTTCTGTTCTGAAGAATAAGCTGAATGTGCTGTAAAAGAATCACTTACCAGTTATATCCATATCTGCATTTGAGGTTTTGTCAGGAGCTCTAGTCATAGATTCCATCATAGTAAACAAAAAATTTGTTTTTAATCAGTCAATTTCTATCAAAATAACTGACACATGGACAGAAGTCAATAAAACCTATTATACATCAATGGAGTGGACTGGATACCATTGCTTTTCATTGTATTTTAAAAAGAGCACTGTGTGTGAACAGAGTCTAAATGAGAACTGCTCAAACATCTCATATAGTACAGCTTTTTTATTTGAATCACTTATTATTTGCTTCTAATGTCTAATCATTAATTTCTAAACCACTTAAAGGGGTTGTCTCAACTTTTTTTCTTTAGAGGCACATTGCTCCCAGACCCAAGCTGCTTTTCAGGCGCAATGTGCTCTTAAAGATTTATAGTTTGGACCAGTGGAATGGTTGTAACAGAGGCAGCTTTAAATCTGCAGAATGGGGAAAGCAAAGGAACACTGAGGTTAGGTAGATCTAGCAATCCATGCAGTGGCACAAGTAGGTTCTAAAGCATAGATCCTGTTAGAGGCACAATCTTTTTACCTAGGTAACTGGCCACTCTGAGACTGTAGTATGGCCATTCACGCATGTAGTACAATTAAAATGTTCTCATTACATTCAAAAATAATATTTTATAGGAGGTAAATTGAAAAGTTCCTTATTTTTAACAAGAACTTTAAAATGTAACCAAATAAGAACTTGAGACAAACCCTTTAAAAAGTTTGCATATATACTTCTCGGACTGTACTAAAATAAGATCTATGTCTGATCCATAGTTATTAAGAGTGAAAATAAGACACAGGTCCATGAAGTTTAATCTTTCGTCACCAGTTATACAATTCTATTTATAACTTACAATGCCATCTGCTGTGAGAAAAGAATCAAGCCCTTTTTAAAATGATGATCTAGTATCTGCCATTACTACAGCCTGTGGTAGGGCATTCCACAGTTTTACTACTCCAAGTGTAAAAAACCCTTTCCTATTTAGCTGCTAGAATCAGCTTTCCTTCAAACATAATGAATTTCCTCTGGTCTTTGTAAGCAATAAATCATGCTTCATTCACACATCCTATGTAACTGCTATTCATTCGTAAAATTGGGTAAGAATTGGAGAGATGGGCATACACTACCCGTAGGGAAAGGTACAATGATTTATGTTACAAGAGGATGCATGGCAAAATGAGAAAGTCCCGAAATTCTACCTTAAAATTAAAGGAAAGTATAGAAAAATGATATTAGGCAGCGAGGACGGTGTCTGGTGGTGGGAATGAGCACATACTTCTAATTGTCCCCCTTTAACCTAAGCTGAAACCAGATTTATTTTTTTTTCTTTCGAAAGGCATTGCTAGAATAGCTTAGTCCTGGTACTTGAACATTTCATGCATGGACGCGAGTCATAGTACTGAAATAAGATGCAATAATTAGCTAAAAGGTCAGGATTTTTTCACAAATTATACAGTAGACTGATGAAATAGATTCTTTTTTAGCATTCATAAGTTGTGGCTGTCATGTACTAATAGGACCTATTCAGCTTAACTAATAAACCTGTACACCAAATTATCCAGTATATTGGTAAATGTATACATTTTATTTTACCAACCTATGCATTGCAGAGATTGGCTATATTGACATCAGCTTATTTGCATTAATAAAAAAAAAGAAAAAGCCTGTATCATGACAAAACATAAGTTTAGATATGAAATGGTCTGGCAAGATCTAGTCATTTTCTCCTTTGTTCTGAATGTGGCATTTGTCTTATCTGGAAAAGAACAACAAGAAAATGTTAAATGATATATACTTATATGTGGCACCCCTAGGGGTATTTGCCACAAAAATAGTTATTGACACCAAATACAAATATTAAAATAGCAAGACTGCACTACCATCTCCGGCCAGAAGGGGGAGCTCCAGAGACTCCCCTTGATCTATTCTGGTCTGAGAAAAGGACTGGCAGTTGGGTTGAGGAGCTGAAAGTGAGAGGTCGTATAACTGAACTCCTAACAGCCCTATGACAGATTATAGGCCCGTAATACCCATAGTAGGAAAAGAGGAATAGAGAAAAAGGACATTGTGAGAACCGGGTAGCAATAATTTCTACCCAAAATAGGCGCAGAGACGGATACTGGATCTGTGGCTATATTCGTTATATATAATACAGCAACCGGAAGAAAGTGAGGTGATATCAGCTTCACCAGGGTAAGACGCAGCAACAGACACAGAGTTCAGCGGTACTTCCAAAGGGGGTAAGCCGACAAAAAGGACTTGGGTTGTCCGTCGAACCAGAGCACAGAAGAGACAGATTGGGTCGGCAGCCAGTTCACATACAGCAGCAGGGCCATACAGAAACTGCGCATAATAAGAGGTGGAAATCCTGACAGGGTCAAAGTAATTCAGAGTTCTTATACAGACTCCGGTGACAGTATTGGTTGCAAATCCCTTTTTGTTGAAGTAAACTGGTTAAATGTTTCAGCGCCTCAGTCTTTCATTTGGACAATAGCCATCGATCCAGGATCGGGGTCATCACAGCTGAGAGGACCTGCTGCTGATCAAGTAAGTATCTGTTCCTTCATGATATCCCTTACACTGTGCATCGCCTGAGGCCACAGCACCGGGTCAAGCCACTAGTGACATCCCCCTCAAGAGACGGACCTCTTTGATCTGGTGCTGGGTACCTTGGTCTCCCGGGCGTCACAACTGGCGTCACGAACAGGATTGGGCCAGCCCATACACCGGGTATTGTGTGCCGTAATTGGAGTCTGAAACTGTGAAAATTTGGATGAAAAATCTTGGAAATTGACTTTGTTAAAGAAAATCCCGTTCCCCATTGAAAACTGTTGAAAGTGACTTTTCTCCATTGGTTATAATGGGGTAAAAATGGCCGCCATCCCCTGATGTGATCATCTCATAACCGTTAGGCACAAAACTGTTAATCGAGCTACGTCATTACCCAAGCCCCAGTCTAACTGAAAAACTTCAAAATCCACCATCACAGAGCGTGCGGCAGTTAGAGGCAGCAGGGGGCATGTCATTGTCATCCTGCTGCACAGAGGAACGAATCTACATTATCTAGATGGAAGCTGGGACCGGAGGGGTCTGGATTAACTAAGGGGGTACAGTATGTCGCAGCACGGAGACACCGCAGCACCCGGCGACGCTAATGCAGCTGAAAGACAGAGTGTCGATAGAGAGCCTGGCAGCGCAGCAGTGCAAGGAGTGGCGCCCATCATGCCGGTGTTGATGCCATATACCCCGGGTGGCCCGTGGCTTCCAATGTATGAAGGTGAACCTAATACCCTTGACGGTTTCAGGGAAAAGATGCTGGCTCATTTTGATATGTTCCCCGTGGGTGAAGCTCAGCGTGTTAGTCTCCTGATGATGCAGTTAAGTGGCCATGCTAAGCGAGAAGTCACGGCATGGGCAACTGATCTAAAAGGTACTGTTGAACGCATATTTGCTGGATTAAAAGCTACATTTGAAACCACTGCCAGCAGCAAAGCTAAAGTATGATTCTTTAATTGCAAACAAAAAGCTAATGAGGGCGTGATAGATTTTGCCTTAAACCTGCAGGAAGCCCTTAAATCACTTACACTGGCTGAAGTCATTTTTAACCCCTTAGTGACAGAGCCAATTTGGTACTTAATGACCGAGCCAATTTTTACAATTCTGACCAGTGTCACTTTATGAGGTTATAACTCTGGAACGCTTTATTGGATCCCGCTGATTCTGAGATTGTTTTTTCGTGACATGTTGTACTTCAAGTTAGTGGTAACATTTCTTCGATATTACTTGCGATTATTTATGAAAAAAATGGAAATATGGCAAAAAATTTTAAAATTTTGCAATTTTCAAACTTTGTATTTTTATGCCCTTAAATCAGAGAGATATGTCACAAAAAATAGTTAATAAATAACATTTCTCACATGTCTACTTTACATCAGCACAATTTTGGAAACAATTTTTTTTTTTGTTAGGGAGTTATAAGGGTTAAAAGTTGACCAGCAATTTCTCATTTTTACAACACCATGTTTTTTTTAGGGACCACATCACCTTTGAAGTGATTTTGAGGGGTCTATATGATAGAAAATAACCAAGTGTGACACCATTCTAAAAACTGCACCCCTCAAGCTGCTCAAAACCACATTCAAGAAGTTTATTAACCCTTTACGTACTTCACAGGAACTAAAACAATGTGGAAGAAAAAAATTAACATTTTACTTTTTTTTGCAAACATTTTACTTCAGAACCATTTTTTTTAATTTTCACAAGTGTAAAAACAGAAATTTAACCACAAATTTTGTTGTGCAATTTTTCCTGAGTACGCCGATACCCCATATGTGGAGGTAAACCACTGTTTGGGCGCACCGCAGAGCTTGGAAGTGAAGGAGCACCGTTTGACTGTTTCAATGCAGAATTGGCTGGAATTGAGATCGGACGCCATGTCGCGTTTGGAGAGCCCCTAATGTGCCTAAACAGTGGAAACCCCCCACAAGTGACACCATTTTGGAAACTAGACCCCCCAAGGAACTTATCTAGATGTGTGGTGAGCACTTTGAACCCCCAAGTGCTTCACAGAAGTTTATAACGTAGAGCCGTGAAAATAAAAAATCGCATTTGTTTTCACAAAAATGATTTTTTCGCCCACAAATTCTTATTTTCACAAGGGTAACAGGAGAAATTAGACCACAAAAGTTGTTGTGCAATTTCTCCTGAGTACGTCGATACACCATATGTGGAGGTAAACCACTGTTTGGGCGCACCGTAGAGCTTGGAAGTGAAGGAGCACCGTTTGACTTTTTCAATGCAGAATTGGCTGGAATTGAGATCGGATGCCATGTCGCGTTTGGAGAGTCCCTGATGTGCCTAAACAGTGGAAACCCCCCACAAGTGATACCATTTTGGAAACTAGACCCCCCAAGGAACTTATCTAGATGTGTGGTGAGCACTTTGAACCCCCAAGTGCTTCACAGAAGTTTATAACGTAGAGCCGTGAAAATAAAAAATCTCATTTTTTCTACAAAAATGATCTTTTTGCCCCCAAATTTTTATTTTCACAAGGGTAACAGGAGAAATTAGACCACAAAAGTTGTTGTGCAATTTCTCCTGAGTACGTCGATACCCCATATGTGGAGGTAAACCACTGTTTGGGCGCACCGCAGAGCTTGGAAGTGAAGGAGCACCGTTTGACTTTTTCAATGCAGAATTGGCTGGAATTGAGATCGGATGCCATGTCGCGTTTGGAGAGTCCCTGATGTGCCTAAACAGTGGAAACCCCCCACAAGTGATACCATTTTGGAAACTAGACCCCCCAAGGAACTTATCTAGATGTGTGGTGAGCACTTTGAACCCCCAAGTGCTTCACAGAAGTTTATAACGTAGAGCCGTGAAAATAAAAAATCTCATTTTTTCTACAAAAATGATCTTTTTGCCCCCAAATTTTTATTTTCACAAGGGTAACAGGAGAAATTAGACCACAAAAGTTGTTGTGCAATTTCTCCTGAGTACGTCGATACCCCATATGTGGAGGTAAACCACTGTTTGGGCGCACCGCAGAGCTTGGAAGTGAAGGAGCACCGTTTGACTTTTTCAATGCAGAATTGGCTGGAATTGAGATCGGATGCCATGTCGTGTTTGGAGAGTCCCTGATGTGCCTAAACAGTGGAAACCCCCCACAAGTGATACCATTTTGGAAACTAGACCCCCCAAGGAACTTATCTAGATGTGTGGTGAGCACTTTGAACCCCCAAGTGCTTCACAGAAGTTTATAACGTAGAGCCGTGAAAATAAAAAATCTCATTTTTTCTACAAAAATGATCTTTTTGCCCCCAAATTTTTATTTTCACAAGGGTAACAGGAGAAATTAGACCACAAAAGTTGTTGTGCAATTTCTCCTGAGTACGTCGATACCCCATATATGGGGGTAAACCACTGTTTGGGCGCACCGCAGAGCTTGGAAGAGAAGGAGTGTCGTTTTACTTTTTCAATGTAGAATTGGCTGGAATTGAGATCGGACGCCATGTCACGTTTGGAGAGCCGCTGATGTGCCTAAACAGTAGAGACCCCCCACATATGACACCATTTTGGAAACTAGACCCCTTAAGGAACTTATTTAGATGTGTGGTGAGCACTTTAAACCCCCAGGTGCTTCACAGAAGTTTATAACGTAGAGCCGTGAAAATAAAAAAATCGCATTTTTTCTACAAAAATGATCTTTTTGCCTCCAAATTTTTATTTTACCAAGGGTAACAGGAGAAAATGGACCCCAGAAGCTGTTGTACAATTTGTCTTGAGTACGCCGACACCCCATATGTGGGGGTAAACCACTGTTTGGGCGCATGGCTGAGCTCGGAAACAAAGGAGCGCCATTTGACTTTTCAATGCAAAATTGACTGGAATTGAGATCGGACGCCATGTCGCGTTTGGAGAGCCCCTGATGTGCCTAAACAGCAGAAACCCCCCAAAAGTGACCCCATTTTGGAAACTAGACCCCCCATGGAACTTATCTAGATGTGTAGTGAGAACTTTGAATGCCCAAGTGCATCACAGAAGTTTATAATGCAGAGTCGTGAAAATAAAAAATATATATTTTTTAACAATAAAGATTTTTTAGCCCCCAAGTTTTTATTTTCACAAGGGTAACAAGAGAAATTGGACCCCAAAAGTTGTTGTCCAATTTGTCCTGAGTATGCTGGTACCCCATATGTGGGGGTAAACCACTGTTTGGGCGCATGGCAGAGCTCGGAAGGGAAGGAGTGCCATTTTGGAATGCAGACTTTGATAGAATTGTCTGCGGGCGTTATGTTGCCTTTGCAGACCCCTAATGTAACAAAACAGTAGAAACCCCCAACAAGTGACCCCATTTTGGAAAATAGACCCCCCAAGGAACTTATCTAGATATGTGGTGAGAACTTTGAATGCCCAAGTGCTTCACAGAAGTTTATAATGCAGAGTAGTGAAAATAAAAAATATTTTTTTTCCCACAAAAAAGATTTTTTTAGCCCCCAAATTTTTATTTTCACAAGGGTAACAAGAGAAATTGGACCCCAAAAGTTGTTGTCCAATTTGTCCTGAGTATGCTGGTACCCCATATGTGGGGGTAAACCACTGTTTGGGCGCACGGCAGAGCTCGGAAGGGAAGGAGCGCCATTTTGCAATGCAGACTTTGATAGAATTGTCTGCGGGCGTTATGTTGCGTTTGCAGACCCCTAATGTACCTAAACAGTAGAAACCCCCACAAGTGACCAAATTTTGGAAACTAGACCCCCTAAGGAACTTATCTAGATATGTGGTGAGAACTTTGAAAGCTCAAGTGCTTCACAGAAATTTATAATGCAGAGTAGTGAAAATAAAAAAATATATTTTTTTCCAACAAAAAAGATTTTTAGCCCCCAAGTTTTTATTTTCACAAGGGTAACAGGAGAAATTGGACCCCAAAAGTTGTTGTCCAATTTATCCCGAGTACGCTGATGCCCCATATGTGGGGGTAAACCACTGTTTGGGCGCACGGCAGAGCTCAGAAGGGAGGGAGTACCATTTGACTTTTTTAGCGCAAAATTGGCTGTCGTGTTTGGAGACCCCCTGATGTACCTAAACAGTGGAAACCCCCCAATTCTAACTCCAACCCTAACCCCAACACAGCCCTAACCCTAATCTCAACCCGATCCATAATCCTAATCACAACCCTAACGATAATCACAACCCTAACCCCAAAACAGCCCTAATCTCAACCCTAACCATAACCCTAATCAAAACCCTAAATCCAACACACCCCTAACCCTAATCCCAACCCTAACCCTAATCCCAAACGTAACACTAATCCCAACCCTAATCCAAACCCTAACCCTAATCCCAACTCTAACCCTAACTTTAGCCCCAACCCTAACTTTAGCCCCAACCCTAACCATAACTTTAGCCCCCGTCGTCACAAAAAAAGTTCAATGTAACCTTTTTTTTGTACGTCGCGTCCGCCATTTCCGCGGATGCGTGGCCGTAACTCTGCCCCCTCCTCCCCAGGACATAGACTGGGCAGCGGATGCGTTGAAAAACTGCATCCGCTGCCCACGTTGTGCACAATTTTCACAACGTGCGTCGGTACATCGGGCCGACGCATTGCGACCGCCCCGTACTGACGCAAGTGTGAAAGAAGCCTTAGGCTACTTTCAGACATAGCGCATTTTTGAGCGCTATTTTGCGGGCGCTTTTCAAAAATGCGCAATGTCATTTTCGTCTGCCGGCAAAGTGAATGAGAAATTCACTTTGCCGTTCAGACACACCGCAAAAAAACGCGGCGCTTTTGTCTGCAAACACGCCGGCGTAAAAAGAATTGACATGTCAATTCTTTACGCAGCGGCGTGTCTGCGTATCCCCCTAGGGCCCCATATTACCTTCCACACACAGCGCCTTTGTCCTGGGTGTCGGCGTCTTTGTACGGAGGGGTTGACACCCAGGACCGGACGTGACGTCGGACAGGAAGAGGGAAGCCCCCGCCCCCCAGTGAAGCAGCATGGAGTCCTTCTGTGTGTGTGTGTGTGCGTGTGTGTGCGTGTGTGTGTCCCCATGCGACGCTAGTGCCACCATTGTGCTAAGTCGCCATATGGGACTACTACTCCCATCCGGTATTAGGATGGGAGAGTTGTCCCTGTGTCCGGCGACTTAGCACAATTGTAAAGTTACACAAAACACCTACACACAATACACATACATGACACACAGTACATACAACATATAACACAGAGTATATACTCACCAACAGCACACTTGTAGGCGAAGCCCTCGATCCTCCAGGAAAAAATCCAAAAATAATAAACCAAATTCATACTCCCTGTCCGCAGAATCCATAAAACGAGTGTCCCACGCTGATCGGCTGCTCTCCGGCGATACACTGCCAGGAGCGAAGCTCCTAGCAGTGTATCGCGTACTGTTCCGGAGTTCAATGACTCCGGCGTCTCGGTTAACAGCAGTACAGCTGCGTTGAACTTTCCCACGCAGCACTGCCGTTAAGCGAGAGTGCCGGGGTCAATGACCGCCGGTAAACTCGCTCGCGCATGCGCAGTGACACACCGACAGGAACTATGGCTCCTGTCAGTGTGTTGCTGCAGCCGTGGAGAGCAGACATATCTCTGGATGTGTCTGTTCTCCATGGAAAATCTTGATACGTGGCACTTAAATATGTGGCAATTAAATACGTGACACGTGGCACTTATACGTGATACGTGTCACTTAAATACGTGGCACTGAAATACGTGATACGTGGCACTTTGATACGTGGCACGTGGCACTTAAATACGTGGCACTGAAATATGTGGCACGTGGCACTTTGATACGTGGCACGTGTCTCTTAAATACGTGGCACGTGGCACTGAAAGATGTGGCACGTGGCACTTTGATACGTGGCACGTGGCACTTTGATACGTGGCACTGAAATATGTGGCACGTGGCACTTTGATACGTGGCACGTGGCACTTTGATACGTGGCACGTGTCACTTAAATACGTGGCACGTGGCACTGAAATATGTGGCACGTGGCACTTTGATACGTGGCACGTGTCTCTTAAATACGTGGCACGTGGCACTGAAAGATGTGGCACGTGGCACTTTGATACGTGGCACGTGGCACTTTGATACGTGGCACGTGGCACTGAAATACGTGGCACGTGGCACTTTGATACGTGGCACGTGGCACTTTGATACGTGGCACGTGGCACTTTGATACGTGGCACGTGGCACTTTGATACGTGGCACTGAAATATGTGGCACGTGGCACTTTGATACGTGGCACGTGTCACTTAAATACGTGGCACGTGGCACTGAAATATGTAGGACACGTCGCACAAAAAAGTTACATGTAGTTTTTTTTGTGTCGACGGTCCGCTGAAGCACGACGCATCCGTCGCACGACGGATGCGACATGTGGCAATCCGTCGCAATGCGTCGCTAATGCAAGCCAATGGAGAAAAAACGCATCCTGCAAGCACTTTTGCAGGATGCGTTTTTTCTCCAACGACGCATTGCGACGGAAGCCAAAAAACGCTAGTGTGAAAGTAGCCTAACCCTAACCCTAGCCCTAACCCTAACCCTAAATTTAGCCCCAACCCTAACCCTAACTCTAACCCTAACCCTAACTCTAACCCTAACCCTAACCCTAACCCTAATTTTAGCCCCAACTTGTCTTCTCCTGCCGGCCGGCAGATGGCAGCAGATGGCGGGCGCACTGCGCATGCGCCCGCCATGATGAAAAAGCCGGCTGGCAGGAGAAGACAGAAGAGGACCCAGGGACCCCGGGTGAGTATGATAGGGTCCCCGAATCCCCCTATTTCTCTGTCCTCTGATGTGCGATCACATCGGAGGACAGAGAAATAACTGATCGCTTTTTTTTTTTTTTTTTTTTGCGGTCGCCGGTAAACTGTTAATTACCGGCGATCGCAAAGCAGGGGTCGGTGCAAATCGACCCCGATCATGTTCTTTGGGGTCTCGGCTACCCCCGGCAGCCGAGACCCCAAAGAACATCCGGGTGCCGGGCGGCGGGCGTACTGCGCGTGCGCCCGCCATTTTTTCCCGGAAAAAAGATGGCGGCGCCCATGGGGAGACACGAGGAGCACCGGGGGAGGTAGGTGAGTATTGGGGGGCTATTGGGGGCCATCGGGGACCACATTTCTCTGTCCTCCGATGTGCGATCACATCGGAGGACAGAGAAATTAAACGGAAAATCGCGTTTTTTTTTTTTTGTTGCGACCGCCGGTAAACGGTTAATTACCGGCGATCGCAACTCGGGGGTCAGTAAAAACCCCCCGAATCATGTTCTCTGGGGTCTCGGCTACCCTCGGCAACCGAGACCCCAGAGAAAATCCGACTCTGGGGGGCGCTATTCACTTTTTCCACAGCGCCGTTAATTAACGGCGCTGTGGTTTAAGTACCCTTAGCGGCCGCCGTTAAAAGGCGTATCGGCGGTCGTTAAGGGGTTAACACAGGAGCCGATAAACTGCTAAGAGATCAATTTATTGAGGGACTCTACACCCCTTCTCACCGGGGGCATGTGAGCATGCTTGTTTTTAAGAACCCTGAATTGACATTTGCCCAATTAAAGGAGAGCGCTATACGTCTCCAGCTGGCAGAGGCACCTCGGGATCAGGATCTCACACAACCCATGGCAGATGCACTTCAGCAACGGGGAATGCCAGTGACATCAGCTACGTCCGGTGCCAGTGCTAAGTCCCTGGGGTCCATTACTAACGAGACTCTTCAGCAAAAGCTTGACTCTTTAACTGATGTTGTTGCTTCAATGGCTAAAACCATGCAGGAGATGAGAGAACCCAAGATGGAGTTGGTAAACCGTAGAGAGGATGTTCCATGGATGAGGTCCCGGAGATACCCGACATGGAGAGGACGGCCCCGTGACTGCTACCAACCAGATGGACAGCCCATTTGCCGCTGTTGCCAGCAGCCAGGCCACTTTGCATGAAATTATGATTTAAACGGGAATCCCCTGGGAATGCGGGCCGCTTCGCAGGAATGAATTTTCAAGGCCCAACACCCTGGCACAACAGATACATCGGAGGACGACTTATCAACCCTATCGTGCTGGACGGAATTCCCCTCAACGCTTTGCTGGATACAGGTTCCCAGATTTCATCTATACCATATATCCTTTATAAGAGGTACTGGGCTGAGGTAGATATTGATAAAGGACCCTCTGATGTTGAACTAGATATATGGGCCAGTAATGGTAAGTTGGTACCGAAACTAGGATTCAGGGAGATGACCATAAAGATTGGTAAAGCAGAATTGAAGAAACAGGGTATAATTGTCGTTGATGTTGATCGGCAGAACTGTGAACCAACTGTATCGATAGGGATGAATGTGTTAGAGAATTGCTTTTCCGAAGTTATTTCTGTCTTACAACAAATTGCTGAAACTGCCCGATCCTGCCAGCAGAGAGTTCTCCGGAGGGAAATAAAAGTATTAATGTTAAGGCAACAGATAGCAGTTGCAGGTGGAGAAATCGGCAGTGTGAGGGTGAGTGATCCAACGTCTATTGTAATCTCAACAAAAACAGAAATGCTGGTATGGTGTAGAGCGGCCATTGGTACTAAAGGACGAGAATATCAAGCCTTAATAGAACCAGCGAACACCGACAGCAGGCCCACTATACTCACGGCACGAGGGGTGGTCGAGGTACACCGGGGACGGGTGCCGGTACGACTTTTGAACTGTGGAGAGGAAGAGGTCACTTTGCCAAGGTACGCTACAGTGGCAAAGTTATATACTGTTGACAACAATGCCATCACAACCGTTGAGCCCTTAGAATCGACCTGTCAGGTGGAAAATAACGGCTCAGATGGAGAATCGGAGGATTGGTGCCAACAGCTAGACGTGGGTGTAGATTCAACACCTATCCATCAAAGACAAGGGGTGTATAGATTAGTGACGGAATATGAACAGGTCTTCAGTAAACACCCATTGGACTTCGGACGGATAGAAGGGGTGGAACATACAATCCCCACCGGTGACCATCCCCCGATAAAAGAAAGATATAGACCCAATCCGCCCGCTCACTATCAATGTGCGAAGGACATGCTGAGAGAGATGAAACAGGCCGGGGTAATAAGAGATAGTTGTAGCCCTTGGGCGGCCCCTCTGGTTATTGTCAAAAAAAATGACGGAACCATGAGAATGTGCGTAGACTACCGGCGGATTAATAATATCACCCATAAAGACGCCTATCCCTTGCCTAGGATAGAAGAGTCCTTGACTGCTTTGAAATCTGCTAATTATTTTTCCACCCTTGACTTAACAAGCGGGTATTGGCAAGTCCCTGTGGCTGAGAGAGATAAAGAAAAAACGGCTTTCACCACACCAATGGGTCTAAGCGAATTTAATCGCATGCCGTTCGGACTCTGCAACGCATCCGGTACTTTCCAGCGACTGATGGAATGTTGCCTCGGACACAAGAACTTCGAGACCGTCCTCCTATACCTAGATGATGTGATCGTCTACTCAAAGACTTACGAACAGCACTTAACAGACCTCGCAGAGGTGTTCGAAGCCTTATCCAAGTATGGTATGAAAATCAAACCATCCAAATGTCACCTTCTCAAGCCAAAGGTACAATACTTAGGGCACATCGTGAGTTCGGAGGGAGTAGCACCGGATCCCGAGAAAATAACTGCCATAAGGGATAGGCCAAGACCTACCAATGCAAAAGAAGTGAGGCAATTCTTGGGATTAGTGGGTTACTATCGTAGATTTATAAAAGGATTTACCAAATTGGCAGCGCCCTTGCAAGATGCTTTGATAGGGCAGACGAAGAAACCTTCAAACCGAAACCCTCCTTTTCAGTGGAACGACAAAAGAGAAGACTCCTTTGAACAACTAAAGAAAGCACTAACCGGAGAAGAAGTTCTGGCGTACCCGGATTACCATCAACCTTTCATCCTCTACACCGATGCCAGCAATGTGGGATTGGGAGTGGTGCTGTCACAAAAGCAAGAAGGTCGGGAGAAAGTCATCGCCTTTGCAAGTAGAAAACTCTGGCCTACTGAAAGAAATTCAGAAAATTATAGTTCCTTCAAATTGGAGCTACTGGCAGTAGTTTGGGCTGTGACTGAACGTTTCAAACACTATTTGACTGGTGCAGAATTTATTGTCTATACTGACAACAATACATTGACCCACCTAGACACGGCTAAATTAGGTGCGTTAGAACAGCGATGGATAGCCCGGTTATCTAATTATAACTTCTTGATCAAGTATCGAGCAGGTCGCAAGAATGGAAATGCCGATGCCCTATCCCGGATGCCACACTTGAGAGATGTAGAAGAAGAAACGGGGGAGCTTGAAGAAATTGAACTACCAGCGTTTCATCAGCCCAAGGCAAAAACTGTTGTGGATTCTGTTTTTGGGCTCCCTCTGGTGGTTACAGCTGGTACTGGGTGACTTTGGTGGGTTGCGGTCTCTGGTTTCCACCTGTCCATCAGAGGCTGGGTGTTTCCTATTTAACCTGGCTTTCCTGTCATTCCCTTGCCGGCTATCAATGTATCAGTGTGTCTATGTTACCTTTGCTACCTGCTCCTAGGCCTTCAAGACAAGGTAAGTCTGGATTTCCCTGATTCATGTTTGCTTTCATGTTTTTAGTCCAGCTTGCAGATATGTAATTCTCTGCTGCTGGTTGCTCTAGTGGGCTGAAATTACCACTCATGTACCATGAGTTGGCACATGAGTTCAAGTAATTTCAGGATGGTATTTTGTAGGGTTTTAAGCTGACCGTGCAGTTCACCTTTTGTATCCTCTGCTATCTAGCTTAAGCGGGCCTCATTTTGCTGAATCTGTTTTCATAACTACGTTTGTGCCTTCCTCTCATTTCACCATCATTATATGTGGGGGGCTGCTATTTCTGTGGGAATATTTCTCTGGAGGCAAGATAGGTCTGTGATTCTTCTGATAGGGGTAGCTAGATCTCCGGCTGGCGCGAGACGTCTAGAGTCCCCCCAGGAACGTTCCCCGGCTGCTGTTAGTTGAGTGTTGAGGTTCAGGATCGCGGTCAGCTCAGGTTCCATCACCCTAGAGCTCGTCCTGTTTTTGCCCGTGTTATGTGTTTAATTCCCTGCCATTGGGAACATGACAGTATAGCCGGCCCACAAAGTGTTAATTGTTTGGGCTGAAGCAGGAGAAAAAGAAGTGTTGAAGGGAATTTTTTTTTTTTCCCTCAGTTTTGCTGCCTAGCCCTTAATTGCTGTCTAGCTGCTTCTTACCTCCTCTTAACCCTTGAATGGCTCTGACCTTAGCTGTTTAACATGGATGTCCAGAGTTTGGCTTCCAGCCTGAATTGTTGTGAATTCTGTTTGTGGGCTCCCCCGGTGGTGTTTTATGGTAGTGCCACTTATTTGCCTTCTTCTATCCTTGATCACCTGTTGACACCCATTAGGGGAGTTTCCTATTTAAGGCTGCTTGGCTGCTGGTCTGATGCCGGCCAACAATGTATCAGTAGCATTCTGTTGCATTCTCCTGCCTCAAGATCCTGTTCAGCTAAGTTGAATTTTGTTTCTAGTTTATTCTATTTTTGTCCAGCTATTTGCAATGTGACTCTCTGTAGCTGGAAGCTCTCGTGGACTGGAATTGCCACTCCAGTGGCATGAGTTGTCACTGGAGTTTTAAAGTAATTTCAGGATGGTGTTTTTGAGTAGTGTTTTGAAGTTGACCGTGAAGTGACTCTTTCCTGTACTTCTGCTATCTAGTAAGCGGACCTCACTGTGCTAAATCTGCTGTTCATCCTACGTATGTCTTTTCCTCTTGACTCACCGTCAATATCTGTGGGGGGCTGCTATCTCCTTTTGGGGTTCATCTCTGGAGGTAAGGCAGGCCTGTATATTCCTCTGATAGGGGTAGTTAGATCTCCGGCTGGCGCGTGGTGTCTAGGGCATCGTAGGAAACACTCCCCGGCTACTTCCAGTGTCGTGTCAGGTTCAGGTCACGGTCACTTTAGTTCCCATCACCCGAGAGCTAGTCTGTTGTTATTTTGATTTCCCTGCCATTGGGAAAATCATAACAGTTTGGCCGGCCAACATGTGTTAAAACTATGCACTAAAGCAGGAAAGGATATGAAAAGGTTTTTTTTTTCCTTCTGTGTTTGGAAAGTGCACCTTAATGCTTATTTGTACTCCTTGCTTAAACTGCAGTCTTCAGCCTTTTTTTTTTTTTCCTCTCCTCTTAATCTCTGAATGGCTTTGGTTACACCTGTTTGAATCATGGATCCACAGAGTTTGGTTGCAGGTCTGAATAACCTGGCTACAAAGGTCCAGAACTTACAAGATTTTGTTATACGTGCTCCAATGTCTGAACCTAAGATCCCTATGCCTGAATTTTTTACCGGAGACAGATCCCGTTTTTTGAATTTCAGAGAGAATTGTAAATTGTTTTTGTCTCTGAAATCTCACTCTGCTGGTGATCCTGCGCAACAGGTTAAAATTGTTATTTCTCTATTGTGGGGTGACCCACAAAGTTGGGCATTTGCATTGTCGCCAGGGGATCCTGCGTTATTAAATGTAGATGCGTTTTTTCTGGCTTTGGGGTTGCTTTATGAAGAACCTAATTTAGAGATTTTGGCTGAGAAAGCCTTGATAGCTCTTTCTCAAGGGCAAGATGAAGCTGAGATATACTGCCAAAAATTTCGTAAATGGTCGGTGCTTACTAAATGGAATGAGTGCGCTCTAGCAGCTAATTTCAGAGAAGGTCTCTCTGATGCCATGAAGGATGTCATGGTGGGGTTCCCTGTGCCTACAGGTCTGAATGATGCCATGAAATTGGCTATCCAGATTGATCGGCGTTTACGGGAGCGCAAATCTGTGCACCATATGGCGGTATCTTCTGAGCAAAAATCTGTGCACCATATGGCGGTATCTTTTGAGCAAAAACCTGTGCACCATATGGCGGTATCTTCTGAGCAAAAACCTGTGCACCATATGGCGGTATCTTCTGAGCAAAAACCTGTGCATCATTTGGCGGTGACCTCTGAAAAGGCACCAGAGCATATGCAATGCGATAGTGTATTGTCTAGAGGCGAACGACAGAATTACAGGCGCAAAAATGGGTTGTGCTTCTATTGTGGAGATCCAGCTCATGTTATATCAGCATGCTCTAAACGCATAAAGAAGGTTGATAAAAAGGTTGATAAATCTTTTTCTATGGGTACCTTGCAGTCTAAATTTCTTTTGTCCGTGACATTGATTTGTACTTTATCATCTGTTACTGTGGATGCTTATGTGGATTCTGGCGCCGCTCTGAGTCTCATGGATTGGTCCTTTGCCAAGCGTTGTGGGTTTGATTTAGAGCCTCTGGAGGTTTCTATTCCCTTAAAGGGTATTGATTCTACACCTTTGGCTAGCAATAAACCACAATATTGGACACAAGTGACTATGCATCTGTCCCCAGACCATCAGGAGATTATTCGTTTCCTTGTGTTATATAATCTACATGACGTATTAGTACTTGGATTACCATGGTTACAAATTCATAATCCAGTCTTGGACTGGAGATCAATGTCTGTGCTGAGCTGGGGATGTCAGGGGATTCATGGGGATGCACCTTTGGTTCCCATTTCTTCATCTACTCCCTCTGAGATCCCAGCATTTCTGTCAGATTTTTATGATGTCTTTCAGGAGCCTAAAACTGATTCTCTCCCTCCTCACAGAGAGTGTGACTGCGCTATTGAGTTGATTCCCGGTAGTAAATTTCCTAAGGGTCGCTTGTTTAATTTGTCTGTACCTGAACATACTGCTATGCGGGAGTATATCAGAGAATCTTTGGAAAAGGGTCATATTTGCCCCTCTTTGTCTCCACTGGGGGCAGGGTTTTTCTTTGTGGGTAAAAAGGATGGTTCATTGAGACCTTGTATCGACTATCGACTTCTGAATAAGATTACAGTTAAATACCAGTATCCGTTACCTTTACTGACTGATCTTTTTGCTCGCATAAAGGGGGCGAAGTGGTTCACTAAGATCGATCTACGTGGTGCGTATAATTTGGTGCGGATTAAGCAGGGGGATGAGTGGAAGACCGCATTTAATACGCCTGAAGGCCATTTTGAGTATTTGGTAATGCCTTTCGGTCTCGCGAATGCCCCTTCCGTTTTTCAGTCCTTTATGCACGATATTTTCCGTGAATATCTGGATAAATTTATGATTGTGTATTTGGATGATATTTTGATTTTTTCGGAGGACTGGGAATCGCATGTTCAACAGGTCAGGAGAGTTTTTCAGGTTTTACGAGCTAATTCTCTATTTGTGAAGGGCTCAAAGTGTATTTTTGGGGTTCAGAGAATTTCCTTTTTGGGATATATTTTTTCCCCTTCATCTATGGAGATGGACCCTGTTAAGGTTCAGGCTATTTGTGATTGGGTACAACCTACTTCTCTAAAGAGTCTTCAGAAATTCTTGGGATTTGCTAATTTCTATCGCCGATTCATAGCGGGTTTTTCTGCCATTGCTAAACCTTTGACTGATTTGACCAAGAAGGATGCTGATGTTGCTAATTGGTCCTCTGCGGCTGTGGAGGCCTTTCGGGAGCTTAAGCGCCGCTTTTCTTCTGCTCCTGTGTTGCGCCAGCCTGATGTTTCGCTCCCGTTCCAGGTTGAAGTAGATGCTTCCGAGATCGGAGCAGGTGCAGTTTTGTCGCAGAAAGGTCCTGACTGCTCAGTGATGAGACCATGTGCGTTTTTCTCTCGAAAGTTTTCGCCCGCTGAGCGAAATTATGATGTTGGAAATCGGGAGCTCTTGGCCATGAAGTGGGCATTTGAGGAGTGGCGTCATTGGCTTGAGGGTGCTAGACACCAGGTGGTGGTCTTGACTGACCACAAAAATCTAATTTATCTTGAGTCAGCCAGGCGTCTGAATCCTAGACAGGCGCGCTGGTCGTTGTTTTTCTCTCGATTTAACTTTGTGGTTTCATATCTGCCTGGGTCTAAGAATGTGAGGGCGGATGCCCTCTCTAGGAGTTTTGAGCCTGACTCGCCTGGTGATTCCGAACCTACTGGCATCCTGAAGGATGGGGTGATATTGTCAGCTGTCTCCCCAGACCTGCGGCGCTCTTTGCAGGAGTTTCAGGTGGATAGGCCTGATCGCTGTCCGCCTGGTAGATTGTTTGTCCCTGATGACTGGACCAGTAGAGTTATTTCGGAGGTTCACTCTTCCGCGTTGGCAGGTCATCCTGGAATTTTTGGCACCAGGGATCTGGTGTCTAGGTCCTTCTGGTGGCCTTCCTTGTCTCGAGATGTACGTATTTTTGTGCAGTCTTGTGATGTTTGTGCTCGGGCTAAGCCCTGCTGTTCCCGGGCCAGCGGGTTGTTGTTGCCCTTGCCTATTCCTAAGAGGCCTTGGACGCACATCTCTATGGACTTTATTTCTGACCTTCCTGTTTCTCGTAGGATGTCCGTCATCTGGGTGGTGTGTGACCGTTTTTCCAAGATGGTTCACTTGGTACCTTTGCCCAAATTGCCCTCCTCCTCTGAGCTGGTCCCTCTATTTTTTCAGAATGTTGTGCGTTTGCATGGTATTCCTGAGAATATAGTGTCTGACAGGGGTACTCAGTTTGTGTCTAGATTTTGGCGGGCGTTCTGTGCCAGGATGGGCATCGACTTGTCTTTTTCGTCTGCATTCCATCCTCAGACTAATGGCCAGACTGAGCGTACGAATCAGACCTTGGAGACTTACTTGAGGTGTTTTGTGTCCGCTGATCAGGACGATTGGCTTGATTTTTTGCCATTGGCAGAGTTTGCCCTTAACAATCGGGCCAGTTCTGCCACTTTGGTTTCTCCATTTTTTTGTAATTCAGGGTTTCACCCTCGCTTTTCGTCCGGTCAATTGGAGTCTTCGGATTGTCCTGGAGTAGATGCTGTGGTTGATAGAATGCATCAGATTTGGGGACAGGTTGTGGACAATCTGAAGTTGTCCCAGGAGAAGACTCAACAGTTCACTAATCGTCATCGGCGTGTCGGTCCTCGTCTTTGTGTTGGGGACCTGGTTTGGTTGTCTTCTCGATTTGTTCCTATGAAGGTCTCGTCTCCTAAGTTTAAGCCTCGGTTTATCGGCCCTTATAGGATTCTGGAGGTTCTCAATCCTGTGTCCTTTCGTTTGGACCTCCCAGCATCTTTTACTATTCATAATGTTTTTCATCGGTCATTGTTGCGGAGGTATGAGGTGCCGGTTGTTCCGTCTGCTGATCCTCCTGCTCCTGTGCTGGTTGAGGGTGAGTTGGAGTATGTGGTGGAAAAGATCTTGGACTCCCGTGTTTCCAGACGGAAACTTCAGTATCTGGTTAAGTGGAAAGGCTATGGTCAGGAGGATAATTCTTGGGTGACAGCATCTGATGTTCATGCTCCTGATTTGGTTCGTGCATTTCATAGTGCTCATCCAGATCGCCCTGGTGGTTCTGGTGAGGGTTCGGTGCCCCCTCCTTAAGGGGGGGGTACTGTTGTGAATTCTGTTTGTGGGCTCCCCCGGTGGTGTTTTATGGTAGTGCCACTTATTTGCCTTCTTCTATCCTTGATCACCTGTTGACACCCATTAGGGGAGTTTCCTATTTAAGGCTGCTTGGCTGCTGGTCTGATGCCGGCCAACAATGTATCAGTAGCATTCTGTTGCATTCTCCTGCCTCAAGATCCTGTTCAGCTAAGTTGAATTTTGTTTCTAGTTTATTCTATTTTTGTCCAGCTATTTGCAATGTGACTCTCTGTAGCTGGAAGCTCTCGTGGACTGGAATTGCCACTCCTGTGGCATGAGTTGTCACTGGAGTTTTAAAGTAATTTCAGGATGGTGTTTTTGAGTAGTGTTTTGAAGTTGACCGTGAAGTGACTCTTTCCTGTACTTCTGCTATCTAGTAAGCGGACCTCACTGTGCTAAATCTGCTGTTCATCCTACGTATGTCTTTTCCTCTTGACTCACCGTCAATATCTGTGGGGGGCTGCTATCTCCTTTTGGGGTTCATCTCTGGAGGTAAGGCAGGCCTGTATATTCCTCTGATAGGGGTAGTTAGATCTCCGGCTGGCGCGTGGTGTCTAGGGCATCGTAGGAAACACTCCCCGGCTACTTCCAGTGTCGTGTCAGGTTCAGGTCACGGTCACTTTAGTTCCCATCACCCGAGAGCTAGTCCGTTGTTATTTTGATTTCCCTGCCATTGGGAAAATCATAACACTGAATAATCTTGCTGCAAAAGTTCAAAACATACAGGATTTTGTTGTTCACACTCCTATGTCTGAACCTAGAATTCCTATTCCAGAGTTTTTTTCTGGAGATAGATCTACCTTCCTGAATTTCAGGAACAATTGCAAATTGTTTCTTTCTTTGAAATCTCGCTCCTCTGGAGACCCTGCTCAGCAGGTCAAGATTGTAATATCTTTCCTGCGGGGCGACCCTCAGAATTGGGCATTTGCATTGGCACCAGGGGATCCTGCATTGCTCAGTGTGGATGCGTTTTTTCTGGCACTGGGATTGCTCTATGAGGAACCTAACCTGGAGATTCAGGCTGAAAAGGCTTTATTAGCCCTCTCTCAGGGGCATGATGAAGCGGAAGTATATTGTCAAAAATTTCGGAAATGGTCGGTGCTTACTCAGTGGAATGAGTGCGCCCTGGCTGCAAACTTCAGAGATGGTCTTTCTGAGGCCATTAAGGATATTATGGTGGGGTTCCCTACGCCTACAGGTCTGAATGAGTCTATGGCTATGGCCATTCGGATTGATCGGCGTTTACGGGAGCGCAAACCTGTGCACCAGTTGGCGGTGTCTTCTGAACAGGCACCTGAGACTATGCAATGTGATAGAATTCAGTCCAGAAGTGAACGGCAAAATTATAGGCGGAAAAATGGATTGTGTTTTTATTGTGGTGATTCAGCTCATGTTATATCAGCATGCTCTAAACGCACAAAAAAGGTTGATAAATCTTTTGCCATTAGTACTCTGCAGTCTAAGTTCATTTTGTCTGTAACTCTGATTTGTTCACTGTCATCCATTTCCGTCGATGCCTATGTGGATTCGGGCGCTGCCCTGAGTCTTATGGATTGGTCATTTGCCAAACGCTGCGGTTTTAGTCTGGAGCCTCTGGAAGTTCCTATTCCTTTGAAGGGAATTGACTCTACACCATTGGCTATGAATAAACCGCAGTACTGGACACTAGGGTTGAGCGAAACGGGTCGATCATTTTCAAAAGTCGCCGACTTTTGGCTAAGTCGGCGTCTCATGAAACCCGATCCGACCCCTGTGCTTGTCGGCCATGCGGTACGCGACTTTCGCGCCAAAGTCGCGTTTCAATGACGCGAAAAGCGCCATTTCTCAGCCAATGAAGGTGAACGCAGAGTGTGGGCAGCGTGATGACATAGATCCTGGTCCCCACCATCTTAGAGAAGGGCATTGCAGTGATTGGCTTGCTGTCTGCGGCGTCACAGGGGCTATAAAGGGGCGTTCCCGCCGACCGCCATCTTACTGCTGCTGATCTGAGCTTAGGGACAGGTTGCTGCCGCTTCGTCAGAAGCAGGGAGAGCGTTAGGCAGGGTCCACTAACCACCAAACCGCTTGTGCTGCAGCGATTTCCACTGTCCAACACCACCTTCGGTGTGCAGGGACTGTGGAAGCTATTTTTTTTTTTTTCCCCTCAGCGCTGTAGCTCATTGGGCTGCCCTAGAAGGCTCCGTGATAGCTGTATTGCTGTGTGTACGCCACTGTGGAAACCAACTGCTTTTTTCAAAGCACATATCCTCTTGTTCCTTCCTTTCTGCACAGCTATCTTTTTTGTTTGTCCACACTTTTTATTTAATTTGTGCATCAGTCCACTCCTATTGCTGCCTGCCATACCTGGCTTACATTACTGCAGGGAGATAGTAATTGTAGGACAGTTTTTTTTTTGTTTTTTTTTGTGGGAGATTAAGATTGGCATTTCTGCTACAGTGCCATCCCTGTGTGTGCCATCTCTCACTGAGTGGGCCATAGAAAGCCTATTTATTTTTTCCGTGATTTGTGTTCTAAAATCTACCTCAACACAAAAACACTACATCAATCAGTGGGAGAAAAATATTGGCCTCAGTCAGGGCTTGTGTGCCACTGCTGTGTGTGCTATCTCTCATTCAGTGGGCTATAGCAAGCCTATTTTTTTTTTTTTTTTTTTAATATCATTTGGTTTCTAAAGTCTCCCTGAAAAAAAAAAAAAAACCTAAAAAAACAGTGGGAGAGTAATATTGCCCTTTCAGCTTGTGTGCCAGTCTTGACTCCTGGGTGTGCCACCTCTCTCCCTCTCATTCAGTGGGCCATAGAAAGCCTATTTATTTATTTTTTTAAATATTATTGGGTTTCTAAAGTCTCCCTTAAAAAACAAAAAATACATAAAAAAACAGTGGGAGAGTAATATTGCCCTTTCAGCTTGTGTGCCAGTCTTGACTCCTGGGTGTGCCACCTCTCTCCCTTTCATTCAGTGGGCCATAGAAAGCCTATTTATTTTTTCCGTGATTTGTGTTCTAAATTCTACCTCAACACAAAAACACTACATCAATCAGTGGGAGAAAAATATTGGCCTCAGTCAGGGCTTGTGTGCCACTGCTGTGTGTGCTATCTCTCATTCAGTGGGCTATAGCAAGCCTATTTTTTTTTTTTTTTTTAATATTATTTGGTTTCTAAAGTCTCCCTGAAAAAAAAAACAAAACCTAAAAAAACAGTGGGAGAGTAATATTGCCCTTTCAGCTTGTGTGCCAGTCTTGACTCCTGGGTGTGCCACCTCTCTCCCTCTCATTCAGTGGGCCATAGAAAGCCTATTTATTTATTTTTTTAAATATTATTGGGTTTCTAAAGTCTCCCTTAAAAAACAAAAAATACATAAAAAAACAGTGGGAGAGTAATATTGCCCTTTCAGCTTGTGTGCCAGGCTTGACTCCTGGGTGTGCCACCTCTCTCTCTCATTCAGTGGGCCATAGAAAGGCTATTTTTTTTTTGGTTTTTTTAATATTATTTGGTTTCTAAAGTCTCCCTGAAAAAAAAAAAAAAACATACAAAAAACAGTGGGAGAGTAATATTGCCCTTTCAGCTTGTGTGCCAGTCTTGACTCCTGGGTGTGCCACCTCTCTCCCTTTCATTCAGTGGGCCATAGAAAGCCTATTTATTTTTTTTAAATATTATTGGGTTTCTAAAGTCTCCCTTAAAAAACAAAAAATACATAAAAAAACAGTGGGAGAGTAATATTGCCCTTTCAGCTTGTGTGCCAGGCTTGACTCCTGGGTGTGCCACCTCTCTCTCTCATTCAGTGGGCCATAGAAAGGCTATTTTTTTTTTGTTTTTTTTAATATTATTTGGTTTCTAAAGTCTCCCTGAAAAAAAAAAAAAAACATACAAAAAACAGTGGGAGAGTAATATTGCCCTTTCAGCTTGTGTGCCAGTCTTGACTCCTGGGTGTGCCACCTCTCTCCCTTTCATTCAGTGGGCCATAGAAAGCCTATTTATTTTTTTTTTAAATATTATTGGGTTTCTAAAGTCTCCCTTAAAAAACAAAAAATACATAAAAAAACAGTGGGAGAGTAATATTGCCCTTTCAGCTTGTGTGCCAGTCTTGACTCCTGGGTGTGCCACCTCTCTCTCTCATTCAGTGGGCCATAGAAAGGCTATTTTTTTTTTGGTTTTTTTAATATTATTTGGTTTCTAAAGTCTCCCTGAAAAAAAAAAAAAACATACAAAAAACAGTGGGAGAGTAATATTGCCCTTTCAGCTTGTGTGCCAGTCTTGACTCCTGGGTGTGCCACCTCTCTCCCTTTCATTCAGTGGGCCATAGAAAGCCTATTTTTTTTTTTTTTAAATATTATTGGGTTTCTAAAGTCTCCCTTAAAAAACAAAAAATACATAAAAAAACAGTGGGAGAGTAATATTGCCCTTTCAGCTTGTGTGCCAGGCTTGACTCCTGGGTGTGCCACCTCTCTCTCTCATTCAGTGGGCCATAGAAAGGCTATTTTTTTTTGGTTTTTTTAATATTATTTGGTTTCTAAAGTCTCCCTGAAAAAAAAAAAAACATACAAAAAACAGTGGGAGAGTAATATTGCCCTTTCAGCTTGTGTGCCAGTCTTGACTCCTGGGTGTGCCACCTCTCTCCCTTTCATTCAGTGGGCCATAGAAAGCCTATTTATTTATTTTTTTAAATATTATTGGGTTTCTAAAGTCTCCCTTAAAAAACAAAAAATACATAAAAAAACAGTGGGAGAGTAATATTGCCCTTTCAGCTTGTGTGCCAGTCTTGACTCCTGGGTGTGCCACCTCTCTCCCTTTCATTCAGTGGGCCATAGAAAGCCTATTTATTTTTTTTTAAAATATTATTGGGTTTCTAAAGTCTCCCTTAAAAAACAAAAAATACATAAAAAAACAGTGGGAGAGTAATATTGCCCTTTCAGCTTGTGTGCCAGTCTTGACTCCTGGGTGTGCCACCTCTCTCCCTTTCATTCAGTGGGCCATAGAAAGCCTATTTATTTTTTCCGTGATTTGTGTTCTAAATTCTACCTCAACACAAAAACACTACATCAATCAGTGGGAGAAAAATATTGGCCTCAGTCAGGGCTTGTGTGCCACTGCTGTGTGTGCTATCTCTCATTCAGTGGGCTATAGAAAGCCTATTTTTTTTTTTTTTTTAATATTATTTGGTTTCTAAAGTCTCCCTGAAAAAAAAAACAAAACCTAAAAAAACAGTGGGAGAGTAATATTGCCCTTTCAGCTTGTGTGCCAGTCTTGACTCCTGGGTGTGCCACCTCTCTCCCTCTCATTCAGTGGGCCATAGAAAGCCTATTTATTTTTTTTTTTTAATATTATTGGGTTTCTAAAGTCTCCCTTAAAAAACAAAAAATACATAAAAAAACAGTGGGAGAGTAATATTGCCCTTTCAGCTTGTGTGCCAGGCTTGACTCCTGGGTGTGCCACCTCTCTCCCTCTCATTCAGTGGGCCATAGAAAGCCTATTTATTTATTTTTTTAAATATTATTGGGTTTCTAAAGTCTCCCTTAAAAAACAAAAAATACATAAAAAAACAGTGGGAGAGTAATATTGCCCTTTCAGCTTGTGTGCCAGTCTTGACTCCTGGGTGTGCCACCTCTCTCATTCAGTGGGCCATAGAAAGCCTATTTATTTTTTTTTTAAAATATTATTTGGTTTCTAAAGTCTCCCTGAAAAAAAAAAAAACATAAAAAAACAGTGGGAGAGTAATATTGCCCTTTCAGCTTGTGTGCCAGTCTTGACTCCTGGGTGTGCCACCTCTCTCTCTCTAATTGTGGGCCATAGAAAGCCTTTTTTTTTTTTTTTTTTTTAATATTATTTGGTTTCTAAAGTCTCCCTGAAAAAAAAAAAAACATAAATTAGGTGGGAGATTAATATTGACATTAGTGCTTGAGTGACAGTCCTGCGTGTGTGTCATCTCTGTGATTTTGTGCCACAGAAAACAGTGTGTAACATTGTGCCTGATTTTCCTTGTGGTCTCACCAACCTGTTAAGGGATATTGAAATCATACTGAAGTTATAGCTCACCGTGTAAGTTGTTTGACAGCAACAAATAAAGTTACTTTGGTTAAGATTTTAAAACAATGAGGAAGTCTGGTGCAAGAGGTCGTCGTGGGCGTTCATTGTCAGCTGGTAATGATGGTAGTGGTAGTGGAGCATCAGGTGGTCGTGGGGATAAAAATATTCCACCTAAGTCTGGAGCTGTGGAGCCAGTTTCGTCGTCAGGCTACACAAGGCCTCGAACGCTCTCTTTTCTGGGAGTAGGAAAACCGCTTTTAAAGGCGGAGCAGCAACAGCAAGTTTTGGCTTACATTGCAGACTCAGCCTCTAGCTCTTTTGCCTCCTCTTCCGAAACTGGTAAATGTAAAAGCAGCGCGTCGCTTGTGGATGTTCACGGTCAGGGACAAGTCGCTTCCTTGTCCTCCTCAGCAAAAACTACAACAAGAGAGAAGGATGCAGCAGGCGACACAACGGGTCACTCCATGGAGCTCTTTACACATACCGTCCCTGGCTTAGAAAGTGAAACATTTAACAGGCCATGCCCATTACAAGTATATTCTGACATGGAGTGCACTGATGCACAGCCACAGCCAGAGTACTATGCTGCTCCTTTGACTCAGACCACCACATTGCCCTCTCAGGGTACAGATCCACAATCAGACCCTGATGAGACTATGTTGCCCCGCCACGAACGCTATACCACCGACCGACACAGTGACACAGACGAAGTTGCACACGAGCTCGAAGAGGAGGTAATAGATGACCCAGTTATTGACCCCGATTGGCAGCCATTGGGGGAACAGGGTGCAGGCGGCAGTAGTTCAGAAGCGGAGGTGGAGGAGGGGCCGCAGCAGGCATCAACATCGCAACAGGTTCCATCTGCCGGGCCCGTATCTGGCCCAAAACGCGTGTCAAAGCCAAAACCTGTTGGAGCACAGCGTTGCCATCCGGTTAAAGCTCAGTCTGCAATCCCTGAAAAGGGATCCGAGTCTAGGAAGAGTGCAGTCTGGCATTTTTTTAAACAACATCCAACTGATCAGCGCAAAGTCATCTGTCAAAAATGTTCAACTAGCTTAAGCAGAGGTCAGAATCTGAAAAGTCTAAATACTAGTTGCATGCATAGACACTTAACCACCATGCATTTTCAAGCCTGGACTAACTACCAAACGTCCCTCAAGGTTGTAGCACCCTCGGCCAATGAAGCTAGTCAGCAACGCAACATCCCTTCCGTCACTGTAAGGCCACCATTTTCCGCACCACCGGCAGTATCTGTGCAGGTTTCTTTGCCAGCCAAAAGCAGTCAGGGTCAGGGAATCACCAGTTTTGTAGGAGGAAATATTGCATCTAGGGCACCGGCGGAAACAATACCGTCTCCAACCGTCTCTCAGTCTGCCATGTACACCGGCACACCCGAAAGTTCCACGATCTCCAGCTCTCCAGTCCAGCTCACCCTACATGAGACTCTGGTTAGACAAAGGAAGTACTTATCCTCGCATCCGCGTACACAGGGTTTTAACGCCCACATAGCTAGACTAATCTCGTTAGAGATGATGCCCTACCGGTTAGTTGAAAGCGAAGCTTTCAAAGCCCTGATGGAGTACGCTGAACCACGATACGAGCTACCCAGTCGACACTTTTTTTCCAGAAAAGCCATCCCAGCCCTGCACCAGCATGTTAAACAGCGCATCGTCCATGCACTCAGGCAATCTGTGAGTACAAAGGTGCACCTGACTACAGATGCATGGACCAGTAGGCATGGCCAGGGATGTTATGTGTCCATCACGGCACACTGGGTGAATGTGGTGGATGCAGGGTCCACAGGCGACATCAATTTAGGGACAGTTGTGCCTAGCCCACGGTCTAGGAAACAGTTGGCTGTAGGCGTTCGCACCCCCTCCTCCTCCTCCTCCTCGTCCTCCTGCAGAAGCTACAGCTCTTCCACAGAACGCAGTCTGCCAACCACTCCATCGGCAGATGACACTGTTGCACACCAGTTGTCCCATTATGGGCCAGCTACTGCCAAGCGTCAGCAGGCTGTATTGGCTATGAAGTGCTTGGGCGACAACAGACACACCGCGGAAGTTCTGTCCGAGTTCTTGCAACAAGAAACACAGTCGTGGCTGGGCACAGTAGATCTTGAGGCAGGCAAGGTAGTGAGTGATAACGGAAGGAATTTCATGGCTGCCATCTCCCTTTCCCAACTGAAACACATTCCTTGCCTGGCTCACACCTTAAACCTGGTGGTGCAGTGCTTATTGAAAACTTATCCTGGGTTCTCCGACCTGCTCCTCAAAGTGCGTGCACTTTGCTCACATATCCGACGTTCGCCTGTACACGCCAGCCGTATGCAGACCTATCAGCGGTCTTTGAACCTTCCCCAGCATCGCCTAATCATAGACGTTGCAACAAGGTGGAACTCAACACTGCACATGCTTCAGAGACTGTGCGAACAGAGGCGTGCTGTTATTTATTTGTGGGAGGATACACGGGCAGGCAGTAGGATGGCAGACATGGAGTTGTCAGGTGTGCAGTGGTCTAAGATACAAGACATGTGTCAAGTCCTTCAGTGTTTTGAGGAATGCACACGGCTGGTTAGTGCAGACAACGCCGTAATAAGCATGAGCATCCCCCTAATGCGTCTGCTGATGCAAAGTTTGACGCACATAAAGGAGCAGGCGTCTGCACCAGAGGAAGAGGAAAGCCTTGATGACAGTCAGCCATTGTCTGGTCAGGGCAGTGTACAGGACGAGGTAGCGGGCGAAGAGGAGGTGGAGGACGAGGAGGATGATGGGGATGAGTATATTTTTAATGCCGAACCTTTCCCGGGGGCACAGGAAATTGGTTGCGTGTCACGGCCGGGTTCTGGTTTTTTGAGGGACACAAGTGACGTAGATTTGCCTGCAACTGCCCCTCAACCAATCACAACCGGAGATTTGACAACTGGAACTTTGGCCCACATGGCGGATTATGCCTTACGTATCCTAAAAAGGGACACACGCATTACGAAAATGATGAACGATGACGATTACTGGTTGGCCTGCCTCCTTGATCCACGCTATAAAGGCAAATTGCAAAATATTATGCCACATGAGAACTTGGAACTAATATTAGCAACCAAACAATCAACTCTTGTTGACCGTTTGCTTCAGGCATTCCCAGCACACAGCGCACGTGATCGTTCTCACACGAGCTCCAGGGGGCAGCAGACTAGGAGTGTTAGGGGTGCACACATCAGAAGTGGCGTTGGACAGAGGGGTTTTCTGACCAGGTTGTGGAGTGATTTTGCTATGACCGCAGACAGGACAGGTACTGCTGCATCAATTGAAAGTGACAGGAGACAACATTTGTCCAGTATGGTTACTAACTATTTTTCATCCCTTATCGATGTTCTCCCTCAACCGTCATTCCCATTTGATTACTGGGCCTCCAAATTAGACACCTGGCCAGAATTGGCAGAATATGCATTGCAGGAGCTTGCTTGCCCGGCAGCAAGTGTCCTATCAGAAAGAGTATTCAGTGCTGCAGGTTCAATATTAACCGAAAAAAGGACTCGTCTGGCTACCCAAAATGTTGACGATCTAACATTCATTAAAATGAACCACAACTGGATTTCGAAATCTTTTGCCCCACCTTGCCCGGCCGACACCTAGCTTTCCTATGAAAAGCTCTTGCCTGTGAATTACTTTTCTAATGTCTAATTTGCTGCAGCTGATTGTACAGCATACGACATGTTTACACCTCCCTAAATGGCAAAACTCCCCACATGGGGCCGTGGTATCGCGACTTGGCGCAAGCACCCGTGAGACTGCTGTTTGTCTGAAGAGGTGGGTGTGCTCGCTTTTGGTTGACGGCATTGCTACTGGGTCCCTCATAGTACAATGTAGTGTCTCTGGTGGTGGTGGTGCGCACCCAACGTCAGACACACCGTTGTAACATGAGGGGCCCTGGGGCGGTCCCGCCGGCCTCAAGAGAGTTCCCCCCTACCCCAGCTCAAAATGTGCTCTACCACGTCCAAAATTATGTCGCACAGCTCCACCAATCTTTAGTCTATTCGCTGACATCATTCAATGTCTGGCACTGACAATACAAATTTGTAGACATCTATGATGCAACTTAAAGTAGTCTGTGTCTGTGTCCTATATTGGCACCATTAAGTAGTTACTGCCAAATTACTATGTCAGAAACTCAGTAGATGAGCCCACCCCTGTACCTAAGTATGCCACCTTTTTTTTTGTTGTGGTTGTTTTGCGAGACATTAACATCTATTTATATTTTGGGAGTACTGGGACAGACACTCCTTGCACTACTCCTCCACTCACCACCAAGCTGCCTGTGTATCCATGTAACCGCTGTAAAGCTGCCATGAGCCTATTGTTTGTTATTTTAGGCCTTTGATAGCCTGTCTGCGGTCCCTACTTTAAATACTCCTCCACTGACCAGACCACTGCTGCCCGTGTACCCCTGGAACCAATTATAAAGTGCCTACAGCCAGCCCATTTTCTTATGTTAGGCCTTTGAAGCCTGTCTGCGGTCCCTACTTTAAATACTCCTCCACTGACCACCAAGCTGCCTGCCCGTGTATCCATGTAACCGCTGTAAAACTGCCATGAGCCTATTGTTTGTTATTTTAGGCCTTTGAAGCCTGTCTGCGGTCCCTCCTTCCACTAGTCCTCCACTGACCAGACCACTGCTGCCCGTGTACCCCTGGAACCAATTATAAAGTGCCTACAGCCAGCCCATTTTCTTATGTTAGGCCTTTGAAGCCTGTCTGCGGTCCCTACTTTAAATACTCCTCCACTGACCACCAAGCTGCCTGCCCGTGTATCCATGTAACCGCTGTAAAACTGCCATGAGCCTATTGTTTGTTATGTTAGGCCTTTGATAGCCTGTCTGCGGTCCCTACTTTAAATACTCCTCCACTCACCACCAAGCTGCCTGCCCGTGTATCCATGTAACCGCTGTAAAACTGCCATAAGCCTATTGTTTGTTATTTTAGGCCTTTGATAGCCTGTCTGCGGTCCCTACTTTAAATACTCCTCCACTGACCAGACCACTGCTGCCCGTGTACCCCTGGAACCAATTATAAAGTGCCTACAGCCAGCCCATTTTCTTATGTTAGGCCTTTGAAGCCTGTCTGCGGTCCCTACTTTAAATACTCCTCCACTGACCACCAAGCTGCCTGCCCGTGTATCCATGTAACCGCTGTAAAACTGCCATGAGCCTATTGTTTGTTATGTTAGGCCTTTGATAGCCTGTCTGCGGTCCCTACTTTAAATACTCCTCCACTCACCACCAAGCTGCCTGCCCGTGTATCCATGTAACCGCTGTAAAACTGCCATAAGCCTATTGTTTGTTATTTTAGGCCTTTGATAGCCTGTCTGCGGTCCCTACTTTAAATACTCCTCCACTGACCAGACCACTGCTGCCCGTGTACCCCTGGAACCAATTATAAAGTGCCTACAGCCAGCCCATTTTCTTATGTTAGGCCTTTGAAGCCTGTCTGCGGTCCCTACTTTAAATACTCCTCCACTGACCACCAAGCTGCCTGCCCGTCTATCCATGTAACCGCTGTAAAACTGCAATGAGCCTATTGTTTGTTATTTTAGGCCTTTGATAGCCTGTCTGCGGCCCCTACTTGCAATACTCCTCCACTGACCACAATGCTGCCTGGAGTGCCTGCCTGTGTATCCATGTAACCGATGTAAAACTGCCATGACTGCCTACTGTTTGTTATTTTAGGCCTTTGATAGCCTGTCTGCAGCCCCTACTTGCAATACTCCTCCACTGACCACACCAATGCTGCCCGTGTACCCCTGGAACCTATTTAAAAGTTCATAGAGCCTAGTTATATATTTTATTTACTATTAATAAGGCCATGATGGACTACGCTGTACCACGCTACAAGCTAACCAGTCGACACTTCTTTTGCGAGAAAAGCCATCCCAACCCTCCACCAGCATGTAGAAGACCGCATTGTCCATGCACTCTGGCAATCTGTGAGTACAAAGGTGCACCTGACAACAGACGCATGGACCTGTAGGCATGGCCACGGAAGATTACGTGTCCATTACGGCGCAATGGGTTAATGTGGTGGATGCATGGTCCACAGGGGACAGCCTACTAAGTCTGTCTGCAGTCCCTAATTCAAATTGTCCTCCACTGTCTAAATCGGAGCTTCCACCTTCTGGCTTTCGGCCTATAGTATCAGAAATTAAACTGCATTTGGCCTTCAACTTTGGCTAGGGCCTACTAACGGCTTCTGCCCCTCCCTGGTGTTGCCCTCAACTAAATAAAGCTGAGCTTCAACCTTCTGCTCCAAATTACCATTTTGAAAAATGCAATAGGCTTTTCCGGCCTACTAAAGGTGTCTGTCTGTGTGCCCCTGCCTGGTGTTGTCCTCAACTAAATAAAGCTGAGCTTCAACCTTCTGCTCCAAATTACCATTTTAAAAAATGCAATAGGCTTTTCCGGCCTACTAAAGTTGTCTGTCTGTGTGCCCCTGCCTGGTGTTGCCCTCAACTAAATAAAGCTGAGCTTCAACCTTCTGCTCCAAATTACCATTTTGAAAAATGCAATAGGCTTTTCCGGCCTACTAAAGGTGTCTGTCTGTGTGCCCCTGCCTGGTGTTGTCCTCAACTAAATAAAGCTGAGCTTCAACCTTCCGGCTCTCATTAAGTGGTTTTAAAAAAAAAAAATGGTGGTTAGGGCCTACTAACGGCTTCTGCCCCTCCCTGGTGTTGTCCTCAACTAAATAAAGCTGAGCTTCAACCTTCCGGCTCTCATTAAGTGGTTTTAAAAAAAAAAATGGTGGTTAGGGCCTACTAACGGCTTCTGCCCCTCCCTGGTGTTGTCCTCAACTAAATAAAGCTGAGCTTCAACCTTCTGCTCCAAATTACCATTTTAAAAAATGCAATAGGCTTTTCCGGCCTACTAAAGGTGTCTGTCTGTGTGCCCCTGCCTGGTGTTGCCCTCAACTAAATAAAGCTGAGCTTCAACCTTCTGCTCCAAATTACCATTTTGAAAAATGCAATAGGCTTTTCCGGCCTACTAAAGGTGTCTGCCCCTCCCTGGTGTTGTCCTCAACTGAACAAAGCTGAGCTTCCACATTCTGGCTTTCGCCCTATACTATCAGATATTAAACTGCATTTGGCCTACTAGTGTGGTTAGGCCCTTGAAACAGTGTCTGCTGCTCTTGGGTTTGCTACTCCACTGAACAAAGCAATGCCGCCTGTTTAGTCCTGTTACCAATTTTGAACTGCATGTAGCCTACTTTATTCTTTGGCCCTATATCTGTTTCCTCCTCATCCTGCCCATTGCCCAGCCACTGCTAAATGAGTCTGCTGGTACATTGACCTAGACCACTACATTCCCCTTGTACTCTACACAGCCAGAATCTGTCCCTGCTGAAAGTAAGGTTCCCCTTCCCGCATGTTATACCACCTTACACAGGGACAAAGAGGAAGGTGCAGATGAAAGTGCAGGTTCCTTCATCAGGTGGGGGGGCATACTCGTTGGCGACGTCACTGGCACAGGGCCCCTCAGAGTACGCAAAAGTGTCGCTGCTGGTGGGAGGCGCCCCCGCCATGCAAACACACCGCCGTACTTTGAGGGGCCCTGTGCCAGTGGCAATGCGAACGAGTGGGCCCCCCCCTGCTTGCTCAGGATCACAGCACTTGCAACTTTTAAATACTTACCTTTCCCTGCAACACCGCCGTGACGTAGTCCGCATTTCCTGGGCCCACGAAAAACTTGAGCCAGCCCTACTCCCCCCACAACTTTCCCCCAATTCCCTATGCCCAACTATTATTATACAGTTAATTAAGATTGGCAAGCTTCAGAAACAAGAATGGATGTTTTTGGCATTAAAATGGGCACTGTAGGTGTTTTCCTGGCCTCCACTCACTGCCGACTATGCTTCCCCATTGACTTGCATTGGGTTTCGTGTTTCGGTCGATCCCCGACTTTTAGCGATAATCGGCCGACTGCACTCGACTCGACTCTGGACAAAATCGGGTTTCCCAAAACCCTACTCGATCTTAAAAAAATGAAAGTCGCTCAACCCTACTGGACACAAGTGACCATGCGCATGACTCCCGTTCATCAGGAGGTGATTCGCTTCCTTGTACTGTATAATTTACATAATGTACTAGTGCTTGGTCTGCCATGGTTACAAACTCATAATCCAGTCCTGGATTGGAAAACAATGTCTGTGTTAAGCTGGGGATGTCAGGGGGTTCATGATGTTGCACCTCTGATTTCAATCGCTTCATCTACTCCTTCTGAGGTCCCTGCGTTTTTGTCTGACTATCGGGATGTTTTTGAGGAGCCTAAGCTCAATTCGCTCCCTCCTCATAGGGATTGTGACTGTGCTATAGAATTAATTCCTGGCAGTAAGTTCCCTAAGGGTCGTTTATTTAATCTGTCAGTGCCAGAGCATACTGCTATGCGGAATTATATTAAGGAGTCCTTGGAAAAGGGACATATTCGTCCATCTTCGTCCCCTCTGGGAGCAGGTTTTTTTTTCGTGGCAAAAAAAGATGGTTCCCTGAGGCCTTGTATAGATTATCGCCTTCTGAATAAGATTACAGTCAAATATCAGTATCCATTGCTATTATTGACTGATTTGTTTGCTCGCATTAAGGGGGCTAGGTGGTTCACTAAGATAGATCTTCGCGGTGCGTATAATCTTGTGCGGATAAAGCAGGGTGATGAGTGGAAAACCGCATTTAATACGCCTGAGGGCCATTTTGAGTATTTGGTAATGCCTTTTGGACTTTCTAATGCTCCTTCAGTCTTTCAGTCCTTTATGCACAATATTTTTCGTGAGTATCTGGATAAGTTTATGATTGTGTATTTGGATGATATTTTGGTGTTTTCTGATGACTGGGAGTCTCATGTTCTACAGGTCAGGAAGGTGTTTCAAGTCCTGCAGGCCAATTCTCTGTTTGTGAAGGGCTCAAAATGTCTCTTCGGAGACCAGAAGATTTCTTTTTTGGGGTACATTTTTTCTCCTTCTACTATTGAGATGGATCCCGTCAAGGTTCAGGCGATTTGTGACTGGACACAACCTACATCTGTTAAGAGTCTTCAGAAGTTCTTGGGTTTAGCTAATTTTTATCGTCGGTTCATTACTAATTTTTCCAGTGTTGTTAAACCTTTGACTGATTTGACTAAAAAGGGTGCTGATGTTGCTAATTGGTCTCCTACGGCTGTGGAGGCCTTTCAGGAACTTAAGCGCCGGTTTTCTTCTGCTACTGTGTTATGTCAACCAGATGTTTCACTTCCTTTTCAGGTTGAGGTTGATGCTTCCGAGATTGGAGCGGGGGCGGTTTTGTCACAGAGAAGTTCCGATGGCTCGGTGATGAAGCCATGTGCGTTCTTTTCTAGAAAATTCTCGCCCGCCGAGCGCAATTATGATGTGGGTAATCGGGAGCTTTTGGCCATGAAGTGGGCATTTGAGGAGTGGCGTCATTGGCTTGAGGGTGCTAGACATCGTGTGGTGGTCTTGACTGATCACAAAAATCTGATTTACCTTGAGTCTGCCAGGCGTCTGAATCCTAGACAGGCTCGTTGGTCGTTGTTTTTTTCTCGTTTCAATTTTGTGGTTTCATACCTGCCAGGTTCAAAGAATGTGACGGCAGATGCTCTTTCCAGGAGTTTTGTGCCTGACTCTCCTGGAGACTCTGGGCCTACTGGTATCCTTAGGGATGGGGTAATATTGTCCGCCGTCTCCCCAGACTTGCGACGTGCATTGCAGGAGTTTCAGGCGGATAAACCTGATCGTTGTCCACCAGAAAGACTGTTTGTTCCGGATGATTGGACCAGTAGAGTCATCTCCAAGGTCCATTCTTCTGTGTTGGCTGGTCATCCTGGAATATTTGGTACTAGAGACTTGGTGGCCAGGTCTTTTTGGTGGCCTTCCTTGTCAAGGGATGTGCGCACCTTTGTGCAGTCTTGTGAAGTGTGTGCTCGGGCTAAGCCTTGCTGTTCTCGGGCCAGTGGGTTGTTGTTATCCTTGCCTATCCCGAAGAGGCCTTGGACGCACATTTCTATGGATTTTATTTCAGATCTCCCTGTCTCACAGAAAATGTCCGTTATCTGGGTTGTGTGTGACCGCTTTTCTAAGATGGTTCATTTGGTACCCTTGCCTAAGTTGCCTTCCTCCTCTGAGTTGGTCCCTTTATTTTTTCAGAACATGGTTCATTTGCATGGGATTCCGGAGAATATCGTTTCTGACAGGGGATCCCAGTTTGTGTCTAGATTTTGGCGGACGTTTTGTGCTAAGATGGGCATTGATTTGTCTTTCTCGTCTGCATTCCATCCTCAGACGAATGGCCAGACGGAGCGAACTAATCAGACCTTGGAAACTTATTTAAGGTGTTTTGTTTCTGCTGATCAAGATGACTGGGTTGCCTTTTTGCCACTGGCCGAATTTGCCCTTAATAATCGGGCTAGTTCTGCTACTTTGGTTTCTCCTTTCTTTTGTAATTCGGGGTTTCATCCTCGTTTTTCCTCTGGTCAGGTGGAGCCTTCGGATTGTCCTGGAGTGGACGTGGTGGTGGACAGGCTACATCAGATTTGGAATCAGGTGGTGGACAATTTGAAGTTGTCTCAGGAGAAGACTCAGCAGTTTGCTAATCGCCGTCGCCGCGTGGGTCCCCGACTTCTTGTTGGGGACTTGGTGTGGTTGTCTTCTCGTTTTGTCCCTATGAAGGTCTCTTCTCCTAAGTTCAAGCCTCGGTTCATCGGTCCTTATAAGATCTTGGAGATTCTTAACCCTGTATCTTTTCGTTTGGATCTCCCAGCATCGTTTGCTATTCATAATGTGTTCCATCGGTCATTATTGCGGAGGTATGAGGTGCCCGTTGTTCCTTCGGTTGAGCCTCCTGCTCCGGTGCTGGTGGAGGGAGAATTGGAGTATGTTGTTGAGAAGATCTTGGATTCTCGTGTTTCCAGACGTAAACTCCAGTATTTGGTTAAGTGGAAGGGTTATGGTCAGGAGGATAATTCCTGGGTGGTCGCCTCTGATGTTCATGCTACTGATTTGGTCCGCGCCTTCCATAGAGCACATCCTGATCGCCCTGGGGGTTCTCGTGAGGGTTCGGTGACCCCTCCTCAAGGGGGGGGGGTACTGTTGTGGATTCTGTTTTTGGGCTCCCTCTGGTGGTTACAGCTTGTACAGCGTGACTTTGGTGGGTTGCGGTCTCTGGTTTCCACCTGTCCATCAGAGGCTGGGTGTTTCCTATTTAACCTGGCTTTCCTGTCATTCCCTTGCCGGCTATCAATGTATCAGTGTGTCTCTGTTACCTTTGCTACCTGCTCCTAGGCCTTCAAGACAAGCTAAGTCTGGATTTCCCTGATTCATGTTTGCTTTCATGTTTTTAGTCCAGCTTGCAGATATGTAATTCTCTGCTGCTGGTTGCTCTAGTGGGCTGAAATTACCACTCATGTACCATGAGTTGGCACATGAGTTCAAGTAATTTCAGGATGGTATTTTGTAGGGTTTTAAGCTGACCGCGCAGTTCACCTTTTGTATCCTCTGCTATCTAGCTTAAGCGGGCCTCATTTTGCTGAATCTGTTTTCATAACTACGTTTGTGCCTTCCTCTCATTTCACCATCATTATATGTGGGGGGCTGCTATTTCTGTGGGAATATTTCTCTGGAGGCAAGATAGGTCTGTGATTCTTCTGATAGGGGTAGCTAGATCTCCGGCTGGCGCGAGACGTCTAGAGTCCCCCCAGGAACGTTCCCCGGCTGCTGTTAGTTGAGTGTTGAGGTTCAGGATCGCGGTCAGCTCAGGTTCCATCACCCTAGAGCTCGTCCTGTTTTTGCCCGTGTTATGTGTTTAATTCCCTGCCATTGGGAACATGACAAAAAACATCGTCAGTCAAATACCTATCAGAAACAACAAGAAGTGAATTTTAATCCGTTAGCACACCATAGATGGGCTGACACCCAAGATAGCAATCCGGCTGTGAAGCTAGTGAAGGAACTATTGACTGAGCAAAGTGCATATCCCGATGAGGATGCCCCAGAAGAGACGCATCAACTCTTGAAAGAGAGAGGCAAAATGTTCCTGTATCAAGGGAAACTCTGTAGAAGATACACCAATCCGAAAACACATGAATTGGTTTGGCAGATTATCGTGCCTAAACAAGGTGTGAAGATGGTCCTCGAGGCTTACCACAATGGTGCTGGTCACTTTGGTTGGAAAAAGCTAGAAGTACTTCTGAGAGAAAGATTTTATTGGGTCGGGATGAGAAAATCAATCGGACAGTGGTGTAGAAACTGTGGCCCGTGCAACCTCAGAAGGAACGATCAAAAGAGCCAAAGAGCACCACTGCAGCCCATAATCACCAAACAACCACTTGAACTTGTAGCCATGGACCACGTGAAGTTGACACCGAGCCGGTCTGGTTACGTCTATGCCTTGACCATCGTGGACCATTATTCACGCTTCTTGGTAGTAGTACCTGTAAAAGATCTAACTGCAAAAACAGCAGCCAAAGCATTCCAAACGTACTTTTGTAGACCCCATGGATATCCGGAACAGGTTCTCACTGACCAGGGTACAGCCTTCGAATCAGAGATCTTCAGAGAATTCTGTAATATGCATGGTTGCAAAAAGATCCGGACGACGGCCTATCATCCGCAAACAAACGGCTTATGTGAGAAGATGAACAATATTGTGATAGACCTACTAAAGACTTTACCTGAAACGGAAAGGAATCAATGGCCAGAGAAATTGCCTGACTTGGTGGATCTGTATAATCATGTCCCGGTGAGCTCTACCAACTGCACCCCAGCTTATCTTATGCGTGCAAGACCCGGCCAATTGCCAATCGATCTAGAAATGGGAATTCTGAAACCAGACACAGAAGTTCAAGACTCCAATTGGGATGTCGTACGGCAAAAGCAGTATCACCAAGTGCAAGAGAGTGTGGAAAGAAGCCTCCAGCAAACCAGAGAAAGACAAGAGTGAACTTTCAACCAGAATGCTCTAGCAACTCCATTAAGACCGGGTGACCAAGTACTCAAGAGGAATCGTCGAACCAATAAACTGGATAATCAATGGGAAGCCGTACCCTACACAGTTTTACCAACAAGAATGGATAATCCTAAAATGTGTCTCATTAGCAAAAACGGAGGTTTAACATCTGTACTAGTGTCAAGAGACAATCTTAAATTATGTCCGGAAACGTTGAAAGAGCCAGAAGTTGTCCAGCCAGAATCAGAAGTTATTCAACCTATACAGGTTCAACCAGTAAAGGAAAAAGAGGAGGAAATGTATCATACCTGTATAGGAGACTTTCCCAAAACTCTACTAACATACCATGGTGCAGTAGTGGTTCCCATGGTGGCCTTTTATCCAACACCGAACCCAATATTAGAAGTCCCAAGACAGGAAGAGGCTGACCCCGTACTACAAGAGGTTCCAGGTCAGGAAGAACAGATTCCTGATCAGAGTGATCCCATTCACGTTGGACTTGCCAACCCCATAGTGGTGGAATTATCTATAGCAGAGAGAGCAGATACTATATCCGCAGTAGACAGTAGTACACCACATAAAGAGACACCGCTATTACGTAGATCCCAGCGTAGTACCCAGGGTCAATTACCGGCCAGGTATGCGGATTACCAACTATAAGACTATAGTCATTGTTATCGTTCTGTAACGTTTAAGCCCAGTACCTACAGAGACTTACCTGTATGAACTTCTTGCATATTCTTGAACTTTTATCAGCCCGGAAACACTAAATCAAAGCTCCGGAAAGACTGCTTTGTGAATTTTGCTTCCTAGTACCTTCAAGGATAAAACTGTATTAATGGACGCTATTTGAAGTGACTTTTTACAGAATTCCATTTTTTTTTGTTTCTTTGAGTGGTTTTTGTAACTTTTCATTTTTAAGACTCTGTACATATCAATTGTTATTTCAAAATGTTATCGTCCCACAGTCCCGGAGTACTGTTCTTAATTAAGGGGGAATGTGGCGCCCCTAGGGGTATTTGCCACAAAAATAGTTATTGACACCAAATACAAATATTAAAATAGCAAGACTGCACTACCATCTCCGGCCAGAAGGGGGAGCTCCAGAGACTCCCCTTGATCTATTCTGGTCTGAGAAAAGGACTGGCAGTTGGGTTGAGGAGCTGAAAGTGAGAGGTCGTATAACTGAACTCCTAACAGCCCTATGACGGATTATAGGCCCGTAATACCCATAGTAGGAAAAGAGGAATAGAGAAAAAGGACATTGTGAGAACCGGCTAGCAATAATTTCTACCCAAAATAGGCGCAGAGATGGATACCGGATCCGTGGCTATATTCGTTATATATAATACAGCAACCGGAAGAAAGTGAGGTGATATCAGCTTCACCAGGGTAAGACGCAGCAACAGACACAGAGTTCAGCGGTACTCCCAAAGGGGGTAAGCCGACAAAAAGGACTCGGGTTGTCCGTCGAACCAGAGCACAGAAGAGACAGATTGGGTCGGCAGCCAGTTCACATACAGCAGCAGGGCCATACAGAAACTGCGCATAATAAGAGGTGGAAATCCTGACAGGGTCAAAGTAATTCAGAGTTCTTATACAGACTCCGGTGACAGTATTGGTTGCAAATCCCTTTTTGTTGAAGTAAACTGGTTAAACGTTTCAGCGCCTCAGTCTTTCATTTGGACAATAGCCATCGATCCAGGATCGGGGTCATCACAGCTGAGAGGACCTGCTGCTGATCAAGTAACTGTCTGTTCCTTCATGATATCCCTTACACTGTGCATTGCCTGAGGCCACAGCACCGGGTCAAGCCACTAGTGACATCCCCCTCAAGAGACGGACCTCTTTGATCTGGTGCTGGGTACCTCGGTCTCCCGGGCGTCACATATATTTCACTTATATGTTTGACTTGTAAAGTGGTTCTCCAACCTATGCAGAGAGTTTTCTTTAATGGCAGTATCTCAATAAAGTACTACTGTGTGTATAATTTAAAGGTACCTGGCAGTTTCCTCAGGCCCTCCAAATCACCACCATGTTTTATTCATCTCTCATCTTAACAAGCTTCTTTTAGTGAATTATTGATTTCTGCATATGCCTAAAATCAAATTTCGAAACAGCCATTGCAATAGGCTAATTGGTGGGTGATTAGCTGTGGTATTTCCCTAGAAAAATCATACCAATAACCACGTTATCACACACCTGTGGACATGAGTGACATGATTTGCAGGAGTGACTTTACTGCCAGGTCAGTACACAGTAAAGCCACGTGTACTAGCTTCATCAGTGAACTGCCAAGGAAGCGCTGACAAAGAAATTAGCCAGCTCTTACCTTTGACTCTACAAATTTCATGGCTTACTGTGATCTACATCACTGCTGCCTCCCTGGGCATGTCAGAGCGCAGTGAAGACCGGGAGCATACATCTGGCTTCACAGCACTTTGCCAGGGAGGCAGAGATTAGGAAAGAGTTTGAGGAGATGATGCTCTTACAAATCATGTTGTTTACACCCACAGAGGCTTGATAGCATTATTGGTGGGATAATTATTTTGTGGTAAGCAATGTCTTCAATACTGGTAACTCATTAATTTTCATATTGTGACCCCAAATGCGGAAATCAATAAGTTAGTAAATTGACTTTTTAGGAAGCGTATAAAGAAATCAATAAAACATGGTGGAAACCTTTGGAGCTTTGGAAAGTCAAGAAGTTCCCTTTAATGTTGCTGGAATGATGTGACTACCTTTAATGAGCACATAATGTTGCTGTAATTTTGAGGTATTACCTAGAAGGTGTGTTTTTTACGTGTGTTTGCAAGTGAGCATGATTCTCATCCATACGAGGTTGTGCAGTGTGTGAACACATCATCAGGCCATAATACTGGTCTGTATTTCAAGTTCCACATATGGACCATTATGTATGGTGGGACCTTGAAGCTCTTGACTTAAACTGCACATCCACTTACAGTATGTGCGAGCATGGGTGTCAAACCGGCCTCATGCAAAATGAGCTTTAGAGTGAAATGAAAATTGAATCAAGTAGCATATTCTCACTCTGGGTTTAAGGAGTTCCTGGATCTCAGATATGTACACAAAAGGAAGAGATGTACAGCAGAAAGATGATATGGCATATCTTTCCATTACAATCATTGAGAGCTTTAACATAGTTTTGCTCTAATTTCTAAAAACCACTGCAAAATAAGCTGTGGTTTGGGATATTGTTTTTTTTCCAAAACTATGTAACAAAACTAGGATATGTTGTTATATCTACTCTAATACAAAGCAATTCAATAATGCCAAAATAGTATGACATTTTAAACATGTGACATTTTACCGTTAAATATCACACTTTTAAATTAGAAATGTCCTTTCCTTATGTATAGTTTAATTCATTTAAATTGATAGTAAGTATTGAAACCATTTAAACATAAAAATATATTCAGATTCAAGTGTCATAGTACTCCTAGAGTCCTTTTTCAGAAGAAAAGCGCAATATACATGTAAATCTATTCAAATCATATTGAGAGCCTGCCAGATTCAGAAATTGACTTTTAAATATTAACAAAGACAAATGCACGACATGCTTAGCAAAATATAGTATGAATCTTTCCATACTTTTTACAATTAGCATTCAGTAATGGCATCAGAAGTCAGCTATGAATGTAATGCCAGGTTATGTAAAATGTAGGAAAACACAATCAAACCGAGAAATTCATATTTACATACCGATAAATTATTAAACACAAGTTTACAATACCAATGAATACAAATTCTAGTATTTAGTGGCCAATGCTATTGTACTGCAACATCTACATTAATCTAGTACGCTCTTTTTCTATGCTCTTGAGGTTCCTACATATAAAACATCTCCACTCATTAAATTAAACTAACAGTTTTATTGGCTTCCTAATCAACAAAGAAGATTCTAGCATAGCATCCTGCAAGTACGATATGGGGCATCTTACAGGTTATAAGTGCCTGATATTGGGAAATGTGCAAATTGTCTCTTCAGAGAATAAGATTTGAACTCTTTTACAATCTATTGGATGTAGCAATCTTAAAAGTCAATATCAACCCTTTAATGAGCTGTGCTACATGACTTAGGATAAGAAGTCATACCAGTAACTCATTTGCGGCCACATGTTTCGGGGTCTTTGCCTTCTTCAGTGCACAGCAGGAAATTTGATTTGTAATTTAAGATGAAGTCCTGGTGCTCCCTTTGCCCCTGCAATGGCCATCTTGCAGGAGATTAAAATGAGAAATTAAAAGGAATATATTGACTGGTTTCTGTTATGCAATCTGAAGAAAGCATGATGTAGGGGTTAAAACACAGATTTCAAAATGCCTCTCTTATCAAGCTCCATGCTGTTTTTTGCTTGTAATGATTATTTTAGCAAAGGTAGCTTACCATTGCAGGACTACAGAAGTGTATGCCTGGTTGTCTGACCACTCCCTTTGGTGATAAGCAACTCACTGTCTATATACATTCTACATAGAGAGCCTGGTGTGGGTGGAGTTTGCTTCCTCAGCTTTGCTGCATTGATAAATCTAAAAACTTTGTGTCAGAAAAGAGTAAGCTGTGTGACACATCATTGGATTCAGCTTATCCTTGCCTTCATAATGCTGCTCTTAAATGAGCTAGCAAAAACCTTCTGACACATTCCCTTTAATGACAGTTGGAGGCAGTGGCAGCCCAATAAAGGGCATTCAATATAGTGTCTATGCAATAAAAATATGTTGTCACATTTACTGTCATTTTGTTGCTAGACAGTTGGTTAATCGCTAATTTTAGTGTTTATTATTTTGTCTCTATAAAATTTGTCATGCTGACATAGAGATAATATTAATGTGTTTTAAGTATCCATTTTAGGATTAGATTTGAGTGGCATTGAGATAGTAATTTCTTAAAATACATTTAAGCATATGTTAAAGAAATATGAATGTAAGGAATTAGAAATACAGTCACATTGTATATCTTAGTTGGCTATGTTAACATTTTATCGAAACAAGCTTGAAATAAAACAATTTTACAGTGCAAACAAATGAAGCTAGTTGTGTTCTAGGTCATTTTTGGAATAAAAAGTAGAACATACGGAAAGAAAGCAGAATCAGCCACTATTGCTCTTATTTGCAGTAAACAGATTTTACATCCTTGAACTATCATACCAAATATATATTTTTTCCCCTTTATTTCTAGCGCATTGTGTGTTTTGCAGAAAAAAATAGAGAGAGTTATATAAAAATGAACCTGAATCTTTTTCCCATATATAGTAAATAAGTGGTTATCAAGATATTTGGAATATACAATATTTTAACTTGATGAATGAATTTGCAATGTGAAAATGGAAATCAATTATGCAGCTCATTTTACCCTTTTAAATTTCCACTAGTGAGGTAAAGGAATGTTTTTGTAAGAATGACATGTATGTTTATCAAATTTAAGTTTTGGTTGAAAAGTATGTTAGGCTTCCTTGACTTGTCTTTTGGTTTTGTCCATAAAAACAGCTTATCACTGAATATGGCTGGGATCAGACATCGTGTTGGAATCCGGGCCAGTAGTGACCACAAATTGCAGAAGTCACTGGCTCCATGTGGAGCTCTGTGTGTTCATCTGCATTGCAGATCAGAGTAGGATATGCCTTTAAATTGCATGCAACTTTTAGGTTTTATAAAACAAACCAAAGTGGTGCATGCTGTGATTTTTTCCATGAAGACCATCAGCCCATGTGAAAAATCAGCAAAGTACATTGGCACACTGGCAATAATGAGTCTGTGTGCAGTTCATGGTACAAAGAAGCAACATGTGGATTGCCATTATACACTCATAATAGATTATGAGTAGTGTTGAGCGATACCTTCCGATACTCAAAGGTATCGGTATCGGATGGGATCGGCCGATATCCAAAAAATATCGGATATCGCAGATACCGATACCCGATACCAATGCAAGTCAATGGGACACAAGTATCGGAAGCTATCCTGGATGGTTCCCAGGGTCTGAAGGAGAGGAAACTCTCCTTCAGGCCCTGGGATCCATATTCAAGTAAAAAATAAAGAATTAAAATAAAAAATATGGATATACTCACCCCTCCGGCGGCCCCTGGACCTTACCGATGTAACCGGCAGCCTCCGTTCCTAAGAATAAGGAGTTTAGGACCTTCGATGATGTCGCGTCTTGTCATTGGTCGCGTGACCGCTCATGTGACCGCTCACACGACCAATCACAAGCCACGACGTCATCGTCTCCTCTTCTCCAGACCCTGGGAACCATACACTGGGAACTTCCGATTCCGATTTCCGATATCACAAAAATATCGGAAATCGGTATCGGAATTCCGATACAGCAAATATTGGCCGATACCCGATACTTGCGGTATCGGAATGCTCAACGCTAATTATGAGTGTAAATCCATCAATTTTTAGTCATTGTGTGCTTAAGATTTTTCTTTTTACAAATGAACTCAGTAAATACTTTATTTTTTTATAATTTCATTTTTACTTTGCAGTGTAGAATATTACTTCCAGCAATAAACATCAATTTGCAGTTTAATGAATTTGAATTCTACTCAAGTTTTTTCTTTTTTTTACATCTGCAGTTGCCTAAGTGCAGATTTGTTAGCAATTTGCTTCCACTTGGAATCAGGAGAATAGCAGGTTATCAAAATGTTGAAAAAAAAAAAACAAAAATTATATTCATCTGGAACCAGTTTGGTCCCTGCTGTATCTTCAGACTGTAAGCTATTGCTCTGAAATCTGCAGGCTTTTCGCACAAGCATGAACTTGCAGCTTTGTAGAGTACTGGAAGGATTCTGTGCAAGAATTTGAAAGGTTACTGCAAGATGGGATCACGGCATGCACCATGAGTTTGAGTGAACTTCACAGAACCCTCTTGAGAATTACAGTGCAAGCGGTGTTGAACTGAAGATTTAATGAGAACAAGACAGGTGACGGCGAAGAGAAGTTGGCCTAAAGAGCTGTGTGGTTAGGTCAGTTTAAGTGTTTTTGTTCTATTTTTTGCATCTTACGTCTTATGAGACAACAGATCATAATATGGGACATTAAATGTATAGAGAAGAATTTCTCAGGAAAATCAGTGCAAATACATTAACTTAAATTTTGCCTGCTATGCTCACTTTTAATCAAATTATAATTTATGGGCATATTCACACTATACTAATGGCATACTATGCAGAGTCTGTAATAGATGTTCATTTGTTTGTGAGTTTGAAAGTTTCATATTGAATAAATAGCAATCCAAATAACTAAAGCAATTGTTACCATCCACCTCTCGTGTCTCCCCTTTTCCTCATAGTTTGTAAGCTTACGAGCAGGGCCCTCATTCCTCCTGGTATCTGTTTTGAACTGTGATTTCTGTTATGTTGTAATGTCTATTGTCTGTACAAGTCCCCTCTATAAGTTGTAAAGCCCTGCGGAATATGTTGGCGCTATATAAATAAAAATTATTATTATTATTATTATTATTATTATTAATACACAGGGAATTTTTTTCTATTAGCGTAGGAGTAGAGATGAGCGAATAATTCAATGTTCAGTTCGGATTATGATCACCAATTTTGCAATATTCATTGATTTATTCATTGAATATTCGCCGACCATAGCCAAACATCATTGTAGTCATTGGGAAGCAAAAACAAATGCATACACAACACCTTGAAATGGGCCCAAAAGCTGCCAAAACACATCAAACTAGGGGCGGACACCAGGAAAGTGGCCTCAATTGAGCCACAGTACAAATTTTAGAATGGCATGGCAGCATTCAGCCATGCATGTGGTATCAGGGTTTGGTCCAGCATTTACAGCTTTGAATTGAACCAAAATGCTAAAGGGTCTAAACCCTCCCTGATTGTATTGATATTGAGTTTTAGATACTGCTGAACATCCTCTTCAGTTGTTCACCACGTGTCAGAATTAATCTTTGTTGTGCTGGTGCACAAGCTGGTCTAAAAAATGTGTCAAAGGACTCAAAGAAAATGCTTCTGCCACTTATGCTACTGTTGCTGCTAATATTTTGGCATTAATGACCTGAAGTGCCGGAGGTTGGAAGTCTAGAACTGTGATGCACACCGTGTGCCGCACTGCTGTCTTGGGAAAGCCTCTCTTAAGGTTGTGTAAAAGCGTGTTTCGATACTCCAGCATTCGTGGGTCCCATTCCAGGGTGGGAATCATCTGTCCAAATTTAGTCTTACGATGTAGATCTAACAAAAAGGCAACCCAGTAGTCAGGACTATTTTGAATCATAACTACATGGGGATCATAATTCAGATAGTGCAGCACTCATTTGTTGGGCTTTTCCATAATAATAATAATAATCTTTATTTTTATATTCTGTTTTCTATTCCGTTAACATATTCTGCAGCGCTTTACAGTTTTGCACACATTATCATTGCTGTTCCCGATGGGGCTCATAATCTAAATTCCCTATCAATATGTCTTGAGGTTGAAGCCCATGCTGTGTTGGTGGCTGGGTAACACTGATGCTTGTTTCCTCCATCCCCTCCCACCACCCACGAACAATGTGAGAGGGAAAGATTATCCTCTTCATCTCCTGACAGTTGCTCGCCCATCACCTCTTCCTCCTCCATTTGTTCCTCAGTCATTGCACCTTCACTAACAGTTTGTCTGATATCACCAGCCCCCTCCATCACAGTAGTCCACTCTCCCTTGGCACCCACCTGTGTGACGACAGACAGGAATTTTGAGATAATGTTATCCCTTACGAATCCTCTTCTGCTTCCTCCTCTTCCTCTGGGACAACCACCATCTCCCGCAGGCTATTCAAAGTCTGCTCCAGCATGTAGATGAGCAGAATAGTGGTTCTGTGGACTGCATTGTCAGTGCTAACCATCTTAGTTGCCATTTTGAAACTGTTCAGAAGGGTGCAGGGGTCCTTAATCTGTGCCCACTCTGTAAACATGGTATACACCACATTCATACTGTATTTGCCCAAGCTATACCACATGACATACTGCGTCAGGCCTCATTGCTGCTGCCACAGTCACTGCAACATGTCTAGATTGGATTCCATCAAGTCATCACATCGCATATCAAACTGTTAACTGGCATGGACAAAGTGAGCACATAGTTTCCATGCTTTTTGCAGCAGCTCACTCAGGCCAGGATAGTGGCCGAAAAATTGCTGTACTAACAGGCTGAAGGTGTGAGCCATGCAAAGCACATGTGTGAGCTTCCTTGGCAGAGGGCTACCATCATGTTGGCAACATTATCAAAAACTGCCTTCCCTGGATGCAGGTTCAGCGGAGACAGCCATTGCTCAAACTTGGTCTGGTCATAACTCTTCAGCTGTATGATTGTGATCTCGAAGACATATCAATGTTCACACTGCCAGATTGCATTGAGCCCTGGCTGAGCAGTAATAAAGTAGTGGGTGTTCTGTTATGATCCTTAGTGGTTGAGGATCACAAAATACTCCAGCTAAGTAACAAAACATAGGACAAGCTCTAGGGAGGTGGTAAACTGGACTGACCGCAAATCTGAACCTATCCAACACACTAGAGGTAGCCGGTGAACGTGACTAAAATCCTAGACGTCTCGAGCCAGCCTGAGGAACTAACTACCCCTAGAGAGAAAGAAAGACCTCACTTGCTTCCAGAGAAATAATCCCCAAAGATATAGAAGCCCCCAACAAATAATAACGGTGAGGTAAGAGGAAGGCACATACACAGGGGTGAAAGCAGATTCAGCAAATGAGGCCCACTAATACTAGATAGCAGAAAATAGAAAAGGGGTCTGTGTGGTCAGTAAAAAACCCTTACAAAATATCCACACTGAGATTTCAAGAACCCCCACACCAACTAACGGTGTGGGGGGAGAAACTCAGTCCCCTAGAGCAACCAGCAAGCGAGGAAATCACATTTTAGCAAGCTGGACAAAAAACATGATAAATGCTGATAATCAAAAAATAAACAAACAAAAACTTAGCTTGTCTTGGAGAGACTGGGAGCAAGGTAGTCACAAGGAATCTGAAGAGCACTGAATACATAGAGAGCAGGCAAGGAACTGAGTATCCAGGTGAGCTAAATAGGAAACCAACCAAGGATAACGAACCAGCTGATGCTGCCAACCTGCAGAAAGACAACACTACACAGTAACGCTTGTGACCACTAGAGGGAGCCCAAAAATAGAGTTCACAAGAGTACTCACCCTTGAGGAGGGGCCACTGAACCCTCATCAAGACCCCCAGGGCGATCAGGATGAGCCGCGTGAAGGCACGAACCAAATCGGCCGCATGAACATCAGAGGCGACAACCCAGGAATTATCCTCCTGACCATAGCCCTTCCGCTTAACCAAATACTGAAGCCTCCGTCTAGAGATACGAGAATCCAAAATCTTCTCCACCACGTACTCTAATTCGCCCTCGACCAGCAGCGGAGCAGGAGGCTCAACAGAAGGAACCACAGGTACCACATACCTCCGCAACAAAGACCTATGGAACACATTATGAATGGCAAACGATGCTGGGAGATCCAAACGAAAAGACACCGGGTTAAGGATTTCCAAGATCTTATAAGGACCGATGAAGCGAGGCTTGAATTTAGGAGAAGAGACCTTCATAGGAACATACCGAGAAGACAGCCACACCCAATCCCCAACACGAAGTCAGGGACCCACACCGCGGCGGCGGTTGGCAAAGTGCTGAGCCTTCTCCTGTGACAACCTCAAATTGTCCACCACATGGTTCCAAATCTGCTGCAACCTATCCACCACAGAATCCACCCCAGGACAGTCAGAAGGCTCAACCTGACCCGAGGAAAAACGAGGATGGAAACCAGAATTGCAGAAAAAAGGCGAAACCAAAGTAGCAGAACTAGCCCGATTATTAAGGGCAAACTCGGCCAATGGCAAAAAAGTCACCCAATCATCCTGATCAGCAGAAACAAAACATCTCAAATAAGTTTCCAACGTCTGATTAGTTCGCTCGGTTTGGCCATTAGTCTGAGGATGGAAGGCCGACGAAAAAGACACATCAATGCCCATCTTAGCACAAAAAGTCCGCCAAAACCTGGACACAAACTGGGATCCTCTATCAGACACAATATTTTCAGGAATGCCGCGCAAGCGAACCACATTCTGAAAAAATAGAGGAACCAAATCGGAGGAAGAAGGCAACTTAGGCAAGGGCACCAAATGGACCATCTTGGAAAAACGATCACACACCACCCAGATGACAGACATTTTCTGAGATACTGGAAGATCCGAAATAAAATCCATGGAAATGTGCATCCAAGGCCTTTTGGGAATAGGCAAAGGCAAAAGCAAACCGCTGGCACGAGAACAGCAAGGCTTAGCCCGAGCACAAATCCCACAAGACTGCACAAAGGAACGCACATCCCGTGACAAGGAAGGCCACCAGAAGGACCTAGCCACCAAATCTCTGGTACCAAAAATCCCAGGATGACCCGCCAACACCGAAGAATGAACCTCGGAAATAACTCTGCTGGTCCATCTATCCGGGACAAACAGTCTCTCTGGTGGACAACGGTCAGGTCTATCCGCCTGAAATTTCTGCAGCACTCGTCGCAAATCTGGGGAAATGGCAGACAAAATCACTCCCTCTCTGAGAATACCAGCCGGCTCAGAAACTCCCGGAGAGTCAGGCACAAAACTCCTAGAAAGTGCATCAGCTTTCACGTTCTTCGAACCAGGCAGGTATGAGACCACGAAGTTGAAACGGGAGAAAAACAATGACCAACGAGCCTGTCTAGGATTCAGGCGCTTGGCAGATTCAAGGTAAATCAGATTTTTGTGATCAGTCAAGACCACCACACGATGTTTAGCTCCTTCGAGCCAATGTCGCCACTCCTCAAATGCCCACTTCATAGCCAACAACTCCCGATTACCAACATCATAATTCCGCTCGGCAGGCGAAAACTTTCTTGAAAAGAAAGCACATGGCTTCATCACAGAGCCATCAGAGCTTCTCTGCGACAAAACAGCCCCTGCTCCAATCTCAGAAGCATCAACCTCGACCTGGAAGGGGAGAGAGACATCTGGCTGACATAAGACTGGAGCTGAAGAAAACCGGTGCTTCAGCTCCCGAAAGGCCTCCACGGCCGCAGGAGACCAATTAGTCTCATCAGAACCCTTCTTGGTCAAATCCGTCAAAGGTTTAACCACGCTAGAAAAATTAGCGATGAAACGACGGTAAAAATTAGCAAAACCCAAGAACTTCTGAAGACTCTTAACAGACGTGGGCTGAGTCCAGTCATGAATAGCCTGGACCTTGACTGGGTCCATCTCCACAGTAGAAGGAGAAAAAATAAAACCCAAAAAGGAGACCTTCTGTACTCCGAAGAGGCATTTTGAGCCCTTCACAAATAAAGCATTAGCACGCAGGACCTGAAACACCATCCTGACCTGAGACTAGGAGCAAGGTAGTCACAAGGAATCTGAAGAGCACTGAATACATAGAGAGCAGGCAAGGAACTGAGTATCCAGGTGAGCTAAATAGGAAACCAACCAAGGATAACGAACCAGCTGATGCTGCCAACCTGCAGAAAGACAACACTACACAGTACCGCTTGTGACCACTAGAGGGAGCCCAAAAATAGAAATCACAACAGGGTTCGTTCTGCACTTGTGGAATGCATGTCTCATTAAGGCAGAGGTTGAGGGTGCATGTGGATGCCCTAGAGGAAGTAGAGGAGGAGATATAAGCAGTGGAGGTAGTGCGAAATACAGGGGCTTGTCCTGCAAGCCTTGGAGATTCCAAGACTTGAGTAGCAGGTCCTTCCCCGCCTGCCACTACAGCCATCAGAGTCGCCTAATGCTCAGTCAGTGAGATGTGATGCCCTTGGCCATGCTTACTCGTCCAAGCGTCTATGGTGAAATGCATCCTGGGAGACATATATTTAGTCAGGAACGGATGATGTTGTCTGTGACATGCTGGTGTACTGCAAACACAGTTTTCTTAGAGAAGTAATATCAACTCGGCAACTGGTACTAGGGGACTGCAAAGGCCATCAGCTTTTAGAAATCATCTGTATCTACCAGGCAGAAAGGCAGCATTTCGGTGGCCAACAGATTGGAGATGGTGGAGTTCAACCTCATAGCTTTGCCATGTGTAGGAGGAAACAATCTTTTATGTCACCATAACTGCGAGACTGCGGGCTGGCTGCAGTGCTTAGAGAGGGCAGAGTATGGTGAACCAGACAAACTGCTGGACCATGAGTTAGGTGTAGGTGGAGATGTAACAGTGGATTAATAAAGTTGTGGTGTGCTCGTACTCTGAGATCGGTCAAAAACAGCAAGCACCTCTGCTTCCGTTACAGCTGATGGGATCTCTAAGCCTGACTAGAGAGGGTTACAAACTGGAGGCTTTGCGGTCGGAGACTTGTGTGACAATACTTGGGATGGTAATAGAGGAGGAGGAAGAAGAAGCAGCAGATGTGGTTGATGGTGTGGCTGATGGTTGTTGAGGTCCATTGGTCCTTATTTTATCACAGTGGGCTTGCCAGAGTAATGCATACTGATTGCGCATGTGAACATTCATGCATTTAGTCAAATTATTGCACTTTTTCTTCTACTCAGTTTTTTGCAAAGTTGGCAGATAAAGTGAGTTTGCACATCTTTTGCAGTGTCAAAAAGGGTCGAGCCTAAGCAACTCTTGCCATCCCTGCAAGCTGAAGACCTGCAAATGCTGTTTGCCACATCCACAATTGTGGCTGAGGTTGTAGTGCTCATCGTGGTTTAATCACTCGTGTCTGCGCCGTATAGCACACCGTAAACTCCTCATCTTCCTCCTCCTCCAACTCCTCAGATCACCTACTCAGCTGCGTGCCTCTGAATTCACGCCAAGTGGGATCTTCATCATCATCCACTGTGTTATCCTATTTCTCACCCTGACATTCAGACTCCTCCAACAACACGGTACAGTTCCCGTGAGCTTCAGATATCTGAATCTCTTTAGAATCTCCTACCCCGGGGGTTAATGTCTGCTGCACTTGCATCCAGTCGAGCACATGCTCTTTCTGGCCCTCATGAACAAGGCATACCATTTTGCAGCTGCCAAAGAAAAGGAGTAGAGTAGCCCCTCCAGTAACAAAAGTTGTAAGTTGTGTTTGGGTATGATGTGACTCTGTTGATTCACTAATGATTTCACTAACATTAAAACCTACCCCATGTACACCTTGAATACCAAGCCTATTCTCCCTTCTACCACGACTTCGCTTTTTCCCAGTCATGTTGCTCAGATAGTGTGGTAGGAGCACACTATTAGCAACAAAAAATTTGTTTTTTACTCTGCATCAGCTCTGCACACAACTGAATTTCAGCGGCACTAAATGACAAGGTGAAATATGGTGTGCTGAATCACGTTAGTAACAGAAGAAGGTATTTTTTTACTGCGGATGAGGCCTGTATAACATAAAAGATATGCTCCAAAAAATTTCAAACTGAAATCTCCTCTATTGTATCATGTTAGTAACAGAAGAAAGTACTTTTTGTATGGGGATGAGGCTTGCATAACATAGAAGATAAGCTCCAAACAAATTTAAAGTGATATCTCCCATACTGTATTACATTAGTAGCAGAAGAATTTTTTTGTGGATAAGGCCTGTATAACATAGAAGACATGCTCCAAACAATTTCAAAGTGAGATGTCCCCTACTGTATCACATTAGTAACTGAAGAAAGGACTTTTTTGTGTGGATAAGACCTGTATAACATAGAAGATATGTGCCAAACAATTTCAAAGTGAGATCTCCCCTGCTGTATTACGTTAGTAACAGAAGAAATAATTGTTTCAGTGTGGATGACGCCTGTATACCAAATAATATATGCTCTTAACAACTTAAAGCTGAGATCTCCCCTACTGTATAACGATAGTAACAGAAGAAACTTTTTTGTGTGTCAATGAGGCCTGTATAACATAGAAGATATTCTCCAAACAATTTCAAAGTGAGATCTTCCCTACTGTATCAAAATAGTAATGTATGAAAGTACTTTTTCATGTGGATGAGGTCTGTATAACAGAAGATATGCTCCAAACAATTTCAAACTGAGCTCTCCCTTACTGAAGAATTGTTTCAGTGTGGATAAGGCCTGTATGTCAAAGAATATATGCTCCAAGCTATTTCAAACTGAGATCTCCTTTACTGTTCTGTTTCACATTAGTAACAGAAAAACATACTTATAGTGTGCATGAGGCCTGTATAGAATAGAATATATGCTCCAAACAATATGAAACTCATATCTATCCAGATCCAGCTGTATCGCGCTTGTCACACTCTGCAACAACTCTGCACAAAGATGAATTTTACCACCACTAAATGACAAGGTGAGATATGGCATGCTGAATCACGTTAGCAACTGAAAACAAAAGTTTATTTTACTCTGCAACAGCTGTGCACAAACATGAATTTCACCGTCACTAAATGACAAGGTGAGATATGGTGTGCTAAATCACATTAGCAACAGCAAAAAATAGTTTTTTTTCACTGTGCAACAGCTTTGCACAAAGATCAATTTCACCGCCAATAAATGACAAGGTGGGATTTGGCATGCTGTATCACGTTTAGCAAATGAAAAAATAGATTTTGAAATATCTACTCCTGCATGGTACACAATAGAAGCAGAGCACAACACACTTGCATGAAATGTGCCCTGCTGCTTTTCAAAAAAAATCTGCTGGAACGTCAATTTCACAGCCACACAGGAAACTAGGTATCTAAACTATCAGACTTATAACAAGAAACAGCCGCCTAGCTAACTAGCTAAAATCTATCAGCACCCAGGAACAGCATCAGGAGCAGCCTCTCTGTGCTGTTATATTGACAAAATTGCATTAAAACAAGATGTCCACTCTTTATAGAGAGAGGGACATGTGATTTCAGCAGCCAATTACACAAGCCGTTGTGTCTGGACATTGTGGATGTTTTGTGCTCCCTGATTCGCTAGCCGCAATATACACATGTAAAGTTAGGAAAGAAAAAATTTGCAAGCACTCAGCTCCCCTGAGTTCTCCCTACCCCCTACCCTCATCAAGCAGATGCCCCACGCTCATCATACACCACCACTATTCTAGCCAAAGAGCTCAAAATATTTTAGTGGCAGTGCAAATATTTTCCCGCACTCTTACGGAATATTATCAATTTTTCCAGATTTTATGAAAATGTGCTTGTGTTTCCGATCACAAATCCAAATTTGCTATATTCATGCCAAATTTATGTTTGGCTATCATTCTTCGAACATATACGCTCATTTCTACTTAGGAGTTCTATGTCGTAAGTTACCCCTGCTGGAAGATTGCACTGTAAGTAACAGATGTAGCAGTTACATTTCTACTGACTAGCCATATTACGTAGATCTGCTTTGTAATTGCATTAATAAAGTAGCTATTGGTGAAGTCGTTGCCCATTGATTTTCCATTGGTTATGTAACATTTATATGATGGGAATCCTACAGCTGGAAAAAAGGAGATGAGAGTCAGAGTCTCAATCTAGCATGACTAGCTAAATGGATGACATACTATTACAGTGGGAAGACAAAAACCATTATTGGCATTTTAAGGAGATTTTCTAAAATGTCTTTAAACTTAAATATTTCAAAAGTGATAGAATGTGGTATACAGTCTGAACGTTTGGCATAAAGAGTTCCAATATGTGGGGAATGAATGAGAATAACCTAGGAGCAGAGAATAGAGGAGCAAAGGAGGAAAAAAATGTGAAGACCAGAAATTACTTGTAGGAAAGTTCACTATAGCAGTGAATAGATTACAAGTGGATGCAAATTAGTTTTGTCTAATGGCCATTTCAGTACAGTTGGGAAATACAGATCCAGATAATACCATAGTGGAAATTGCATGAAAAGTAGGAGGAAATTTCAAGATAAACTTATAGCTCTAGATTTACATATTGTTTAAAGAACTTTGATGTAAAATGAATATTGAGATGGGGTGCTAAATGACTAAAAAGGTAGGTCAAGAGGTGGGTGTAATTGTTGAATATTTAAAGGGACAATTGAAGACACCAGTGATTAGTATTCAGTTGTAATTAGTGTTGAGCATTCCGATACCACTAGTATCGGGTATCGGCCGATATTTGCTGTATCGGAATTCCAATACCGAGATCCGATACTTTTGTGATATCGGGAATCGGTATCGGGATCGATATTAATGTGTAAAATAAAGAATAAAAATAAAAAATAAGAATGAGCGCTTGAAAGACCTTAGATGATGTCGCGGCCTGTGATTGGTCGCGTGAGCGGTCACGTGACCGCCACGCGACCAATCACAAGCCACGACGTCATCTAAGGTCTTTCAAGCGCTCATTCTTAGGAACGGAAGCTGCCGGTTACAGTGGTAAGGTCCAGGCTGCGTCGGAGAGGTGAGTATATCAATATTTATTTTTTTTAATTCTTTATTTTACACATTAATATGGATCCCAGGGCCTGAAGGAGAGTTTCCTCTCCTTCAGACCCTGGGAACCATACAGGATACCTTCCGATACTTGGTGTCCCATTGACTTGTATTGGTATTGAGTATCGGTATCGGCGATATCCGATACTTTTCGGGTATCGGCCGATACTATCCGATACCGATACTTTCAAGTATCGGACGGTATCGCTCAACACTAGTTGTAATAGATCACAGTTGTTACTCACCTTTACTTTTTCCCTTATCTTATGGCTGGCTCCCTTTGCAGCAGGTCATTCCAGTATCCTAGGTAACAATGCAAATTCCTCTGACATCAGTACCCTACCCCTTTTAAAGCCTGCTCAGGCAAAGGCAGGTGCCTGGATAGTAAACAGTAAACATTGTCTACAGTTGTCTCAAGATTGTCAGGAAATTTTGTCTATTTCCCTTGGCTCAGCTCCAGCCAGATGTCTGTTATTTCCTATTCTACTTCTAACTTCCATGCTATAGCATACATTATTTTGAATCCTGGTCCAGCTTGGTGTGGTCTACACTTATATACCAGCACGCAAGTCACAAACTGATCACAACAGTTCTTGGTCCTGTTTACATCTGGCCCCTAGAATCAAGGTAATGCATTTCTTCAAAAAAATCTCTGGGTTTCCTATACTTCACTGCTTTCCTGTCATTAACCATTTCCTTGCTACAAGCCTCAGGCCATAAATGCTTAAAGTCAACTCCATACTGGAAAACACCAGGCTGCATTTACTCCTCTTCTATTCTTGTGTTTAACAATCACCCTACTGGAAGTTACCAGACTCAATATCTGTAATTAACTGTTTCTCTGTTTGTAGAAACAAGTTTTCCTAAACAGCCACTGTTTCTGTGTATATCTACACAACTGAGCCTGCTTTGCCTGTGCTTCGTGCTCTAATGGTTTGTCTGCCATCCTGCTTACCTTGTTCTCAAAGCAAGTTGCTTTTTAAATGTTACACCTTTGACAAAAACAAATATTGACTGGCAGCAGACATCACCTCAATTAGTGCAGATTTTTGTGCTCTTGCTTAGTTAACAACATTCAATTGTTACCAATGTCAGAAAGCAACGGCAACAAAAAACAAGTTTAATTAAAGAATTATGTTTTTTTTTTTTAAGAAAAGACATAAAGATGAAAAAAGTTCTTCCAAAAAAGTTTGTTACCAAGATCAGCCTGATATTCATTGGATGATGCATTAAGTAATTAGATAAAATTATATGTGAAGCTTGTAAATTGATGTTTATGTCATTAAGCTGATACTTGAACACAGATTTGATATGCCTCATTAAACCAAGAACATACTTTTGTAAGTTTACATCTTATTTCCAAGACAATTTGCAAGAGAAAAAAAGAATTAAAGTAATTTATTAAAAATCAAATCATATATTTCTTTTACAGAGAATTCAGGGAAGTGCGTGAATTGCAGAATCTGTGTGACTATGAATTGAATGATCTGTTGCTTCAATGCAGCATCTTTTTTGCAATATTCGTCGAACAAAGTCGCGCATCATTAGAATCAATGGGAGCAGAAATTACCGAATATGTTCAGAACCAACCAAAATCAACAAACATACATTCGGCATGAATAGGGTAACAAAATGGCCCGAATATGTCAAAATTAGATTCGACAACACAATCCAAACAAATTGGCTCAACTCTAGTCTTAATCATGGATACCTAAGCTATTGCATTGCCCTGCAAATTCCCATCTCCAGGATCCTATTCTAATCCTATTCTAATAAGTCTTAAGGTACCGTCACATTAAGCGACGCTGCAGCGATATAGACAACGATGCCGATCGCTGCAGCGTCGCTGTTTCGTCGTTGTGTGGTCGCTGGAGAGCTGTCACACAGACAGCTCTCCAGCGACCAATGATGCCGAAGTCCCCGGGTAACCAGGGTAAACATCGGGTTACTAAGCGCAGGGCCACGCTTAGTAACCCGATGTTTACCCTGGTTACCAGTGTAAATGTAATAAAAACAAACACTACATACTTACATTCCGGTGTCTGTCGCGTCCCCCAGCGTCCGCTTCCCGCACTGTGTAAGCGCCGGCCCTAAAGCAGAGCGGTGACGTCACCGCTGTGCTTTGCTTTACAGCCGGCACAGACACATTCAGTGCAGGAAGCTCTGAGCAGCAGTGCGGACGCCGGGGGACGTGACAGACATCAGAAGGTATGTACTGTTTTTTTTTTACTTTTACAATGGTAACCAGGGTAAATATCGGGTTACTAAGCGCGGCCCTGCGCTTAGTAACCCGATATTTACCCTGGTTACCATTGTAAAACATTGCAGGCATCATTGCTTTTGCTGTCAAACACAACGATACACGCCGATCTGACGACCAAATAAAGTTCTGGCCTTCTAGCTCCGACCAGTGATATCACAGCAGGATCCTGATCGCTGCTGCGTGTCAAACACAACAATATCGCTATCCAGGATGCTGCAACGTCATGGATCCCTATCGTTATCATTGTTAAGTTGTTCAGTGTGAAGGTACCTTTAGGTGTAACAATAATATTAGCAAATACCTCTAATTAGAAATGTAGTATAGTTCTAGTTATTAGCTATGTCACTTGCCCCATGGACAGGGCATTCAGGTAGCTTAGATATCCAGAGTTATGACCACTCATATAGTGACAGTTAGCTAGTTGTTAGTGGTCGTAATTAGGGTTGAGCGAAACAGGTCGACCATTTTCAGAAGTCGCCGACTTTTGGCAAAGTCGGGTTTCATGAAACCCGACCCGACCCCTGTGTGGCTTCACGGCTTGTGATTGGTCGCGGCGGCCCACGTGACCGCTGAGCGACCAATCACAAGCCGGTGATGTAATTCTCAGGTCCTGTTCTGGTTCTCAGGTACATGAGAATTACGTCACGGCTTGTGATTGGTCGCTGAGCGGTCACGTGGGCCGCCGCGACCAATCACAAAGCCGTGACGTCATCGGAAGGTCCTTCACACGTTCATTCTTAAGAAGGAAGGCTGCCGGAAAGAAGCCGAGGGTGAGTATATTCCTATTAGTATATTCCTAAGGGAATGAGGAAGGGTGAGTATATTCCTATTCCTATCCCTCGTACACGCCCTGCTTCTTTCCGGCAGCCTTCCTTCTTAAGAATGAACGCGTGAAGGACCTTCCGATGACGTCACAGCTTTGTGATTGGTCGCGGCGGCCCACGTGACCGCTCAGCGACCAATCACAAGCCGTGACGTAATTCTCATGTACCTGAGAACCAGAACAGGACCTGAGAATTACGTCCCTGGCTTGTGATTGGTCGCTCAGCGGTCACGTGGGCCGCCGCGACCAATCACAAGCCGTGAAGCATTCGAAAGGTCTTTCAAGCGCCATTTTTAGGAACGGAAGATGCCGGTTACTACCAGGGTGCGTCAGAGGGTGAGTATATCAATTTTTTTTATTTTAATTCTTTATTTTACACGTAAATATGGATCCCAGGGCCTGAAGGAGAGTTTCATCTCCTTCAGACCCTGGGAACCATAGTATCCCATTGCACTGCATTGGGTTTCGCGTTTCGGCCGACCCCGACCCCGACTTTTTTATAGGATCGGCCGATTTCACTCGACCCGACTTTTGAGAAAGTCGGGTTTCGTGAAACCCGACCCGATCCTATAAAAATAAAAGTCGCTCAACCGTAGTCGTAATCATGGATACCTAAGCTATTGCATTGCCCTGCGCATGGGGTAAACAACACAGCGACTCAGAAGAACTATACTACATTTCTAATTGGAAGTATTTGTTTTTATTATTTTTACATCTACTACAATTTGTGATTGGATCTTGGATATGGGAAAAACCCTTTAATAACAGCTATTTTTTTATCTTGACACACTTCAAACAAGGCAGTTTATTATTCCTGTGTCATAATACCATTTTTGTGTTAAAACAGGGTTGGACACTATTACAAGGAGAAATTAGAATGTTATATATGTCTTTTACAGGGAAATTTGTATTTTGGAAAAATTTGTCAAAACTGACAAATTTGAATTTCTAAAGAATCTTTCATTTCAACTGTGAGCAAGTCGGAAAAGACAGTTGTCAGCAGAATGCTTGCTATCTAATGTAAAATACAGTGGAAACATAAAAAAGAAATACATCAATAGTATAGGTATGCATGCAAGTAGAAAAATGTATCTACTATATAATCGGTAAAATATGCCAAGAGCAATTATGTCACTTTGGACAAATTAGGACAGGATAGGGTGTATAACAGGGCAAGAAAACTGATCATATGTACATTGATAAAGTTACAACAAAATATAAAAACATGGGTCACATTGAAGAGAAGGTGACTAACCTCTAATCAAGAATAGCATTTACCATATATCTATAATAGAACAAAACGCGGCAACACTCACCGGACCTGTGATGAAGGCTTGTCTTTATTGAGGTATATGTGAACACGTCTTCCCGGCACTGGGGAGTACAAAAAGAAAGAGGTGAGCAGGGAAAGGACGACAGCCGTTTCACGCCAACACCGGCATTTCTACGGGTCCATGTGGAAAGGAAGTGATGCCCGGAGAGATATGTGAGTGATCAACGCCTCCCCCTGCGTCAAGTCCAATCGAAACATCGGTGACAGGTGCAGCATAAAACACAATTAAAAACATTGATAATAATAATAATGAACAAAAGAGGACATAATACATCTATAGCAACAAAATCACAAAGACGGACAAAAATCTGGAATAAATATTGATCTTTAACTTTAGTAGAACCATTGTAACTATGGAGGCATTTATTTAATCTTTCTTATTTCTCTAAGTTGGTGCTTTTAATTTCCTACCTATATAATAAATCCATACTCAGGAACACCCACAGGTAAAAATGACAAATCTAGACTCATCGAGGGTAAATTAAAAAGTATATCATCTGTCTAAACCTCAATTGAGAACAAATAACACTATAGCAATGACAGCGACCTTCTCCGTCTTTATCATAAAACGACAGACATGTCAATTTTTTTCATTTAGACCAGCAGGTCCTGTTGCTCATGTCCTCATGATCCATCTGGCCTCTCGTTGTAATAACAATTTATGTAGGTCACCTCCTTGTTTCGGTAACATAACCCTCTCAATACCTGCAAAAGTTAACACATCTGGATTGCTCTCATGACAATCTCTCACATGCTTGATTAGCCTTGGAACCCCTTTCCCTGAGATAATGGATTTATAATGCTCTCTAAACCGTATATACAGTTTTCTTATCATTTTACCGATATAGAATCTTTTACAGGGGCAGAAGATCACATACACCACGTAATCAGTTTTACAAGTGATAAGTTGTCTAACATTATGTGAACAAGGGCCAATATTTAATATCAAATCCTGAACATGGAACCGACAAAATTGACACTGTCCACACCGATAATTTCCTTTAGGGGTTGCTTGTTCCAACCAGTTAATTTTCTCTTTCGCTATACGATTATGGACCAACATATCTCATAACTCACTCTCTTCCCTTGTCTATTTGAAATAAGTGATCCTCCAGCAGCTTTAGTTGCCATGTCTCTATCTCTCTCTAACACATGCCAGTGCTTTCTTATTATAGATCTCATCTCCCTATCCATCTGGCTATATTGAAAACAAAATGTGAATCGCTGAGATACCTGTTATGATCCTTAGTGGTTGAGGATCACAAATTACTCCAGCTAAGTAACAAAACATAGGACAAGCTCTAGGGAGGTGGCAAACTGGACTGACCGCAAATCTGAACCTATCCAAACACACTAGAAGTAGCCGGTGAACGTGCCTAAAAATCCTAGACATCTCTAGCCAGCCTGAGGAACTAACTACCCCTAGAGAGAAAGAAAGACCTCTCTTGCCTCCAGAGAAATAATCCCCAAAGATATAGAAGCCCCCAACAGATATTAACGGTGAGGTAAGAGAAAGGCACATACACAGGGGTGAAAGCAGATTCAGCAAAATAGGCCCACTAATTCTAGATAGCAGAAAATAGCAAAGGGGTCTATGCGGTCAGTAAAAAACCCTTACAAAATATCCACACTGAGATTTCAAGAACCCCCACACCAACTAACGGTGTGGGGGGAGAAAGTCAGTCCCCTAGAGCAACCAGCAAGTAAGAAATCACATTTTAGCAAGCTGGACAAAAAAACATGATGAACGCTGATAATCAGAAAATGAACAAACAAGGACTTAGCTTGTCTTGGAGAGACTGGGAGCAAGGTAGTCACAAGGAATCTGAAGAGCACTGAATACATTGATAGCAGGCAAGGAACTGAGTATCCAGGTGAGTTAAATAGGAAACCAACCAAGGATAACGAACCAGCTGATGAGGCCACCTGCAGAAAGACAACACTACACAGTACCACTTGTGACCACTAGAGGGAGCCCAAAAATAGAGTTCACAACAGTACCCCCCCCTTGATGAGGGGTCACCGAACCCTCATCAAGACCCCCAGGGCGATCAGGACGAGCCGCGTGGAAGGCGCGAACCAAATCGGCCGCATGAACATCAGAGGCGACAACCCAGGAATTATCCTCCTGACCATAGCCCTTCCACTTAACCAGATACTGAAGTCTCCGTCTAGAGATACGAGAATCCAAAATCTTCTCCACCACGTACTCCAATTCGCCCTCGACCAGTACCGGAGCAGGAGGCTCAACAGAAGGAACCACAGGTACCACATACCTCCGCAACAAAGACCTATGGAACACATTATGGATGGCAAACGATGCCGGGAGATCCAAACGAAAAGACACCGGGTTAAGGATTTCCAAGATCTTATAAGGACCGATGAAGCGAGGCTTAAACTTAGGAGATGAGACCTTCATAGGAACATACCGAGAAGACAGCCACACCAAATCCCCAACACGAAGTCGGGGACCCACACCGCGGCGGCGGTTGGCAAAGCGCTGAGCCCTCTCCTGTGACAATTTCAGATTGTCCACCACATGGCTCCAAATCTGCTGCAACCTATCCACCACAGAATCCACCCCAGGACAGTCAGAAGACTCAACCTGACCCGAGGAAAAACGATGATGGAAACCAGAATTGCAGAAAAAAGGCGAAACCAAGGTAGCAGAACTAGCCCGATTATTAAGGGCAAACTCGGCCAATGGCAAAAAAGTCACCCAATCATCCTGATCAGCAGAAACAAAACATCTCAAATAAGTCTCCAACGTCTGATTAGTTCGCTCGGTTTGGCCATTAGTCTAAGGATGGAAGGCCAACGAAAAAGACAAATCAATGCCCATCTTAGCACAAAAAGTTCGCCAAAACCTGGACACAAACTGGGATCCTCTATCAGACACAATATTTTCAGGAATGCCGTGCAAACGAACCACATTCTGAAAAAATAGAGGAACCAAATCGGAGGAGGAAGGCAGCTTAGGCAAGGGCACCAAATGAACCATCTTGGAAAAACGATCACACACCACCCAGATGACAGACATTTTCTGAGATACTGGAAGATCCGAAATAAAATCCATGGAAATGTGCGTCCAAGGCCTTTTCGGGACAGGCAAAGGCAAAAGCAAAGCGCTGGCACGAGAACAGCAAGGCTTAGCCCGAGCACAAATCCCACAAGACTGCACACAGGAACGCACATCCCGCGACAAGGAAGGCCACCAGAAGGACCTAGCCACCAAATCCCTGGTACCAAAAATCCCAGGATGACCCGCCAACACCAAAGAATGAACCTCGGAAATAACTCTGCTGGTCCATCTATCCGGGACAAACAGTCTCTCTGGTGGACAACGGTCAGGTCTATCCGCCTGAAATTTCTGCAGCACTCGTCGCAAATCTGGATAAATGGCAGACAAAATCACTCCCTCTCTGAGAATACCAGCCGGCTCAGAAACTCCCGGAGAGTCAGGCACAAAGCTCCTAGAAAGTGCATCAGCTTTCACGTTCTTCGAACCAGGCAGATATGAGACCACGAAGTTGAAACGGGAGAAAAACAACGACCAACGAGCCTGTCTAGGATTCAGGCGCTTGGCAGACTCGAGGTAAATCAGATTTTTCTGATCAGTCAGGACCACCACACGATGTTTAGCTCCTTCGAGCCAATGATGCCACTCCTCAAATGCCCACTTCATAGCCAACAACTCCCGATTACCAACATCATGATTTCGCTCGGCAGGCGAAAACTTTCTTGAAAAGAAAGCACACGGCTTCATCACAGAGCCCTCAGAGCTTCTCTGCGACAAAACAGCCCCTGCTCCAATCTCGGAAACATCAACCTCGACCTGGAAGGGGAGAGAGACATCTGGCTGACATAAGTCTGGAGCCGAAGAAAACCAGTGCTTCAGCTCCCGAAAGGCCTCCATGGCCGCAGGAGACCAACTAGTCACATCAGAGCCCTTCTTGGTCAAACCCGTCAAAGGTTTAACAACGCTAGAAAAAATAGCGATGAAACGATGGTAAAAATTAGCAAAACCCAAGAACTTCTGAAGACTCTTAACAGACGTGGGCTGAGTCCAGTCATGAATAGCCTGGACCTTGACTGGGTCCATCTCCACAGAAGAAGGAGAAAAAATAAAACCCAAAAAGGAGACCTTCTGTACTCCGAAGAGGCATTTTGAGCCCTTCACAAATAAAGCATTAGCACGCAGGACCTGAAACACCATCCTGACCTGCTTCACATGGGACTCCCAATCACCAGAAAAGACCAAAATGTCATCCAGATAAACAATCATAAACTTATCCAGATATTCTCGGAAAATGTCATGCATGAAGGACTGAAACACAGAAGGAGCATTAGAGAGTCCAAAAGGCATCACCAAGTACTCAAAATGGCCTTCAGGCATATTAAATGCTGTTTTCCATTCATCTCGCTGCTTAATGCGCACAAGATTATACGCACCACGGAGATCTATCTTGGTGAACCAACTGGCACCCTTAATCCGAGCAAACAAATCAGACAATAGTGGCAAAGGATATTGAAATTTGACTGTGATTTTATTCAGAAGGCGATAATCTATACACGGTCTCAAAGAACCGTCCTTCTTGGCCACAAAAAAGAATCCTGCACCAAGAGGGGAAGAGGATGGACGAATATGTCCCTTCTCCAAAGACTCCTTTATATAACTCCGCATCGCGGCATGCTCTGGTATAGACAAATTAAAAAGTCGTCCCTTAGGGAATTTACTACCAGGAATTAAATTTATAGCACAGTCACAATCACTATGAGGGGGCAGGGCACTGGACCTGGGCTCATCAAATACATCCTGGTAGTCAGACAAAAACTCAGGGACCTCAGAAGGAGTGGAAGAAGCAATAGACACCAATGGAGTATCGCCATGAATTCCCTGACAACCCCAACTAGACACAGACATAGCTTTCCAATCTGAAACTGGATTATGAGCCTGCAGCCATGGCAGACCCAAAACGACAACATCGTGTAAATTATGCAGAACAAGAAAGCGAATCACCTCCTGATGAACGGGAGTCATGCACATGGTCATTTGCGTCCAATACTGAGGTTTATTCTCAGCCAATGGCGTAGCATCAATTCCCCTCAGAGGAATAGGAAATTCCAAAGGCTCCAGGACAAAACCACAGCGCCTGGCAAATGACAAATCCATCAGATTCAGGGCAGCACCCGAATCCACAAAGGCCATAACCGAGTAGGACGACAAAGAACAAATCAAAGTAACAGACAAAATAAATGTAGGCTGTATAGTACCAATGGTGACAGGTTTAGCGACCTTTTTTAAGCATTTAGAGCATGCTGAGATAACATGATCAGAATCACCACAGTAAAAGCACAACCCATTTTGACGTCTATGACTTTGTCGCTCAATTCTGGTCAGAGTTCGATCACATTGCATAGACTCAGGTCTCTGTTCAGAAAATACCGCCAAAGGATGAGCAGATTTGCGCTCCCGCAAACGCCGATCAACCTGAATGGCTAAAGCCATAGAATCACTCAGACTTGTAGGGGTGGGGAACCCCACCATTACATCCTTAATGGCTTCAGAAAGACCTTCTCTGAAATTTGCAGCCAAGGCACACTCATTCCATTGAGTAAGCACTGACCATTTCCGAAATTTTTGACAATACACCTCTGCTTCATCCTGCCCTTGAGAGAGGGCCAGCAACGCTTTTTCTGCCTGACTCTCAAGATTAGGCTCCTCATAAAGTAGTCCAAGAGCCAGAAAAAATGCATCCACATTAAGCAATGCAGGATCTCCTGGCGCCAGAGAGAAAGCCCAATCCTGAGGGTCGCCACGCAACAAGGAGATAACAATTTTTAGTTGCTGAGCGGAATCACCAGAGGAACGAGGTCTCAGAGATAGAAATAACTTACAATTACTCTTAAAATTCTGAAACCTAGATCTATCTCCAGAGAACAACTTAGGAATGGGTGTCTTTGGTTCTGACATAGGGCTATGAATAACAAAATCCTGAATACTTTGCACCCGTGCAGCAAGATGATCCACACTAGAAGTCAGAGTCTGAACATCCATGTCTGCAGCTGAGCTCAAAACCACTCAGAGTTCAAGGGGATGAAAGAAGCTAGACAGGCTTCAGCAAGGAAAAGCGGGAGGGGGAAAAAAAAAATGTACTCAGGTCTTCTTTTAATCCCACTTCTGCGATGCATTAAACACTTTTTGGCCGGCTATACTGTTATGATCCTTAGTGGTTGAGGATCACAAATTACTCCAGCTAAGTAACAAAACATAGGACAAGCTCTAGGGAGGTGGCAAACTGGACTGACCACAAATCTGAACCTATCCAAACACACTAGAAGTAGCCGGTGAACGTGCCTAAAAATCCTAGATGTCTCTAGCCAGCCTGAGGAACTAACTACCCCTAGAGAGAAAGAAAGACCTCTCTTGCCTCCAGAGAAATAATCCCCAAAGATATAGAAGCCCCCAACAGATATTAACGGTGAGGTAAGAGGAAGGCACATACACAGGGGTGAAAGCAGATTCAGCAAAAGAGGCCCACTAATTCTAGATAGCAGAAAATAGCAAAGGGGTCTATGCGGTCAGTAAAAAACCCTTACAAAATATCCACACTGAGATTTCAAGAACCCCCACACCAACTAACGGTGTGGGGGGAGAAAGTCAGTCCCCTAGAGCAACCAGCAAGTAAAAAATCACATTTTAGCAAGCTGGACAAAAAAACATGATGAACGCTGATAATCAGAAAATGAACAAACAAGGACTTAGCTTGTCTTGGAGAGACTGGGAGCAAGGTAGTCACAAGGAATCTGAAGAGCACTGAATACATTGATAGCAGGCAAGGAACTGAGTATCCAGGTGAGTTAAATAGGAAACTAACCAAGGATAACGAACCAGCTGATGAGGCCACCTGCAGAAAGACAACACTACACAGTACCGCTTGTGACCACTAGAGGGAGCCCAAAAATAGAGTTCACAACAGATACCTCAGTGGAGCGCTTTTGATGGATCTGGCCGCTTACCTGTTCCATAGCATCTAACAATATATTTTTGGGATAGTCTCTATCTCGCAAACATTGACATAATTCTTTAGACTGAATTTCAAAGCCTGTCTGAGTGTTATTAATCCTCTTTGTTCTCAACAATTGACTATAAGGCAGCGATCTCTTAATGTGAGGAGGATGAAAGCTGTCAAAATGCAGAAGTGAATTGACCGCAATAGGTTTCCGGAAAGTAGACATGCACAATCTACCTTCTTGGATGTCAACCGCAACATCTAAAAACTCCAATTTATTACCTCCAAATTTGTAAGTGAAGGACATGCCCATAGTATTACTAGTATTCAAGAAGTCCACAAAATGTGAGAATTCGTTTTCAGTACCATCCCATATCAGAAATACGTCATCAACGTATCTCAGATATACCTTGATGTGTTTCAAAAAATATTGAGATTGGAATATACGTAGTCCTCCTCGAATACTGCCATAAATAATATCCAAAAAAGAAAAAAGATGAAGCGCACTCACCGGTAGTAAATCCAAGTCTTTATTCCAAGTCTTTATTCGGACATAACTTAATGTGCTGCAGGGAGGGTGGTGAACACTCGGACGACAGCTGTTTCGTGCTTAATGCACTTCAACAGGTCCTATACCATATAGGACCTGTTGAAGTGCATTAAGCACGAAACAGCTGTCGTCCGAGTGTTCACCACCCTCCCTGCAGCACATTAAGTTATGTCCGAATAAAGACTTGGAATAAAGACTTGGATTTACTACCGGTGAGTGCGCTTCATCTTTTTTCTTTTTTGGATATCATTTATGGACTATTATACAGCAGCACCCCGGTAAATTTGTTCCATATTTCAGGCTAAAGCGGCAATTGGCAATAACATAGGGAGACTCAAGGGTCTAACTTATAACAGCAGTGCAGAAGTGTTTTTTTTCCTTTTTCATTTTTACTGCCATAAATAAATTGTCAAAACTACATGCGGCCGGGGTCCCCATGGCAGTCCCAGTGGTCTGTCTGTACCATGTATCTAGAAAAGTGAAGATATTGTGAGTGAGGATAAAGTGAAGACCCTCACAAACAAAGTCTATATAACCTGGGCTTTTATCCATAGTCTCTAAGATACATCTAACAGCTTCTATACCCAGTTCTTGCGGAATATTAGTATAGAGACTGACCACATCTATGGATGCCAAGAAGAACCCCGGCTGCCAATCAAAATACTGTACACAATTCAGAAAGGACTTAGTGTCTTTGATGTACGAAGGAATATCCTTCAAAAGGGGGCGTAGGAGCCAATCTATATATTGAGAGAGGGGCTCGGTAAGTGAACCTATCCCAGAAACAATAGGTCTACCGGGAGGGAGGGTGACCGATTTATGTATTTTAGGGAGGTAATACCAATGAGGTTTTGTAGGGAATTGAGAAAGAAGTCTTTCTGCTTTCCTGTGTGTAATAATTTTATTCTCTACTGCTCTCCTCAAAAAGGTGCACAATTCTCCTGTAAATTTTTGTGTGCAATCCCCACGGGGGAGGCGGTGATCACTCACATATCTCTCCGGGCATCACTTCCTTTCCACATGGACCCGTAGAAGTGCCGGTGTTGGCGTGAAACGGCCATCGTCCTTTCCCTGCTCACCTCTTTCTTTTTGTACTCCCCCGTGCCATGAAGATGTGTTCACATATACCTCAATAAAGACAAGCCTTCATCACAGGTCCGGTGAGTGTTGCCGCATTTCGTTCTATTATTGCTACATGGTTTTTCCTTTGTTCACACGCGAGCACTTCCCGATACTTTTGGGTGTCCAGTACAAGGACCTAGTATACAGCGGATCTCTATTATAGGCTGTGCTGCTTTGCTTTTTTCCTTTTTGTATTTACCATATATCTACCGTGCATCAACACTGTTTGTCAAATGTCCTTTTTTTGGAATGTTTTTTAGAGGTTTTAAAAATTTAGCTGCAATTTTTAATTATTTTTCAAGGAAATATTTTGGGTGACCTATATCTTGGAAACTCCCCAAAATGTATAGCATTTTAGAAACAGTAGCCCTCAACATATTCAAAACTGATGTCAGGTAGTTTACTAACCTTTCAGGTGCTTTTCAGGTAATAATGCAATGTAGAATGACAGGAATTACACATTTGTGTTTTTACCACTACTTTGTTGCTAACAGTTGAACACTTCCCTATAACTTTAAGGCCATTGCTTGGCCTTGGATTGCCATGGAAAATATAATGACCACACAATCATAATATCATGGTGCCAATAGAGTAAAAGGATGAACATACCCCTTCTGTTAATCATCTAGATACTGCTGTCACTATTTACAGCAGCATCTGAAGGATTGAAGGATTAAACAGTCCTGTTTGGTTCCATCTCTGGGCAAGGCTTTGTGTCAACTGCTGCTTTTTCACCCATCAAAGTATGCTAATTAGTGATGAGCGAATATACTCGTCACTCGAGATTTCCCGAGCACGCTCGGGTGACCTCTGAGTATTTATAGTGCTCGGAGATTTAGTTTTTATTGCTGCAGCTAAATGATTTACATCTGTTAGCCAGCATAAGTACATGTGGGGATTCTCTAGCAACCTAGCGACGCAGAAAAGGTGAACAGATGGACTCTACATGCCTGGTTCCCACCGTGAAGCATGGAGGAGGAGGTGTGATGGTGTGGGGGTGCTGGTGACACTGTTGGGGATTTATTCAAAATTGAAGGCCTTCTGAAACAGCATGGCTACCACAGTTTTTTGCAGCGGCATGCTATTCCATCTGGTTTGCGTTTAGTTGGACCATCATTTATTTTTCAACAGGACAATGACCCCAAACACACCTCCAGGCCTTGTAAGGGCTATTTGACCAAGAAGGAGAGTGATGGAATGCTACGCCAGATGACCTGGAATCCACAGTTACCAGACCTCAACCAAATCGAGATGGTTTGGGGTGAGCTGGACCGCAGAGTGAAGACAAAAGGGCAAACAAGTGCTAAGCATCTCTGGGAACTCCTTCAAGATTGTTGGAAGACCATTCCCGGTGACTACCTCTTAAAGCTCATCAAGAGAATGCCAAGAGTGTGCAAAGCAGTCATCAAAGCAAAAGGTGGCTACTTTGAAGAACCTAGAATATAAGAATATAATTTCAGTTGTTTCACACTTTTTTGTTAGGTATATAATTCCACATGTGTTAATTCATAGTTTTGATGCCTTCAGTGTGAATGTACAAATGTACAATTTTCATAGTCATGAAAATACAGAAACATCTTTAAATGAGGTGTGTCCAAACTTTTGGTCCGTAGTATATATTGTATTTATGTAAACAGAAAAAATACATAAAGTGCATGTTTGGTATTGCCTCGTCCAGAATAACATTATCTATTAAATTCTCACACTATTTAACCCGTTCATTAAACACTGTAAAAAGATTAATTAAAAACTTGCCAAAAAACAATGCTTTTTCATCATATTGCTGACCAAAAAGTGGAATAAAACTCGATCAAAAAGTCAAAGGTAAATTAGCACAGTATCGCTGAAAACATCACCTTTTTCCCTTTTTCCAAAATAATAAACTAATCAAAGTATACTAATAAGTAATATAGCAGCAAATATATATATATATATATATATATATATATATATATATATATATATATATATATATATATATGTATATATATATATATTGTATATATATATACACTCACCGGCCACTTTATTAGGTACACCATGCTAGTAACAGGTTGGACCCCCTTTTGCCTTCAGAACTGCCTCAATTCTTCGTGGCATAGATTCAACAAGGTGCTGGAAGCATTCCTCAGAGATTTTGGTCCATATTGACATGATGGCATCACACAGTTGCCGCAGATTTGTCGGCTGCACATCCCAAAGATGCTCCATACAAGGCAGGATGGTTCCATGCTTTCATGTTGTTTACGCCAAATTCTGACCCTACCATCCGAATGTCGCAGCAGAAATCGAGACTCATCAGACCAAGCAACATTTTTCCAATCTTCTACTGTCCAATTTCGATGAGCTTGTACAAATTGTAGCCTCAGTTTCCTGTTCTTAGCTGAAAGGAGTGGTACCCGGTGTGGTCTTCTGCTGCTGTAGCCCATCTGCCTCAAAGTTCGACGCACTGTGCGTTCAGAGATGCTCTTAGGCCTACTTTGGTTGTAACGGGTGGCGATTTGAGTCACTGTTGCCTTTCTATCAGCTCGAACCAGTCTGCCCATTCTCCTCTGACCTCTGGCATCAACAAGGCATTTCCGCCCACAGAACTGCCGCTCACTGGATTTTTTTTCTTTTTCGGACCATTCTCTGTAAACCCTAGAGATGGTTGTGCGTGAAAATCCCTGTAGATCAGCAGTTTCTGAAATACTCAGACCAGCCCTTCTGGCACCAACAACCATGCCACGTTCAAAGGCACTCAAATCACCTTTCTTCCCCATACTGATGCTCGGTTTGAACTGCAGGAGATTGTCTTGACCATGTCTACATGCCTAAATGCACTGAGTTGCCGCCATGTGATTGGCTGATTAGAAATTAAGTGTTAACAAGAAGTTGGACAGGTGTACCTAATAAAGTGGCCGGTGAGTGTATATGTATATATATATATATATACACTGCTCAAAAAAATAAAGGGAACACAAATCCCACATCATAGATATCACTGAATGAAATATTCCAGTTGTAAATCTTTATTCATTACATAGTGGAATGTGTTGAGAACAAGAAAACCTAAAAATTATCAATGTAAATCACAACTAATATCCCACAGAGGTCTGGATTGGAATGATGCTCAAAATCAAAGTGGAAAATTAAGTTACAGGCTTTTCCAACTTCAGTGGAAATGCCTCAAGACAAGGAAATGATGCTCAGTAGTGTGTGGCCTCCACGTGCCTGTATGCCCTCCCTACAGCACTTGGGCATGCCCCTGATGAGGTGGTAAATGGTCTCTTGAGGGACCTCCTCCCAGACCTGTACTAAAGCATCTGCCAACTCCTAAACAGCCTGTGGTGCAATGTAACATTGGTGAATGGTGCGAGACATGATGTCCCAGATGTGTTCAATCGGATTTAGGTCTGGGGAATGGGCGGGCCAGTCAATAGCTTCAATGCCTTCATCTTGCAGGAACTGCTGACACACTCCAGCCACATGAGGTCTGGCATTGTCTTGCATTAGGAGGAATCAAGGGCCAACCGCACCAGCATATGGTCTCACAAGGGGTCTGAGGATCTCATCTCGGTACCTAATGGCAATCAGGCTACCTCTGGTGAGCACATGGAGGACTGTGCAGCCCTGCAAAGAAATGCCACCCCACACCATTACTGACCCACTGTCAAACCGCTCATACTGAAGGATGTTGCAGGCAGCAGATCGCTCAATGTGACATCTCCAGACTCTGTCACGTCTGTCACATGTGCTCAGTGTGAACCTGCTTTCATCTGTGAAGAGCACAGGGCGCCAGTGGCGAATTTGCCAATCCTGGTGTTCTGTGACAAATGCCAAGTATCCTGAATGGTGTTGGGCTGTGAGCACAACCCCCATCTGTGGACGTCATGCACATTTGTGGCCAGCTAGAGGTCATTTTGCAGGGCTATGGCAGTGCTCCTCCTTTTCCTCCTTGCACAAAGGCTGAGCTAGCGGTCCTGCTGTTGAGTTGTTGCAATCCTACGGCCCCCTCCACGTCTCCTGGTGTACTGGCCTGTCTCCTGGTACTGCCTCCAGCCTCTGGACACTACACTGACAGACATCTCATGCTACCATGAGTGTGGAAGCACAACCAACATTCAAAAGTAACCAAAACATCAGCCAGAAATTGATATTGGTATTGAGATGTGGTCTGTGGTCCCCACCTGCAGAACCACTCCTTTATTGAGTGTGTCTTGATAATTGCTAATAATTTCAATCTGTTGTTTATTCCATTTGCAGAACAGCATGTGAAACTGTCAAAAAGTGTTGGACAGTTTGATTTCACAGAAGTTTGATTTACTTGGAGTTATATTCTGTTGTTGAAGTGTTCCCTTTATATTTTTGAGCAGTATATATATATATATATATATATATATATATATATATGTTAGGGCTAGCGGAACACACCGAGTATAGGAAGGAAACAACAAGGTGCGTTTGCAGCCCGGGGTCCACCGTGCAGAGATATCTGCTGCAAAGTAATTGGCGGCACTATATATAAGCGAACTCTGTTAACTTCACAGAATCACAAAGATATGAAAACGCTGTGCCCTGTTAACCTCACAGAGGATCACAGCAACCTAACTGAGCAAAGCAAAGAGTGGTCATGCCGACAGCATAGCACACAAACAACTCCTCGCCGGAGGTGCCGGTTGTCTAGGGACTTATTTCTGCCTGACCCTGAATCCAAGCATACAAAACTCCTCACTGGAGGTGCTGGTATTCTAAGGGCTATTTCAGACAACCCTGACCACATGCAGACATGACCACCAAGTAGCAAAGCTCATAACATAGGTTGATACTAGCGCATGGCCGTGTGGCCATGCGAACCTTATATAGCTGCAGCAGACAAGGACCTTCCTAATGGTCCAATTGGAGCTGCTACAGTTCCTGAGCATGTGACCCCTGACCTAAAATGAGAGGTCTGTTGTGAATTAGACTTTTTTGGCTCCCTCTTGTGGTCACTAGTGATATGACTCTGGGATTTTCTTTCCTCACTTTGGCACCACCTGGGTCGTTAGTCCAGGGGTGTTGCTATATGAACTTCCTGAATTCTCAGTCTGGTGCCTGGCATCGTTGTAATCAGTTCTTCCTGTTTGCTTCTGTCTGCTGGTCTTGGTTCTTGCAAAATTAAGCTAAGTCCTGCTTCCTTGTTTTTTGGTTATTTGTATTGCTCTTATTTTTTGTCCAGCTTGTACTAAATGTGATTTCTGATTTTGCTGGAAGCTCTAGGGGGCTGGTATTCTCTCCCGGGCCGTTAGACGGTTCGGGGGTTCTTGAATATCCAGCGTGGATATTTTTGATAGGGTTTTTGCTGACCGTATAAGTCATCTTACTATATTCTGCTATTAGTCAGTGGGCCTCTCTTTGCTAAATACCTAGTTCATTCTTACATTTGTCTTTTCTTCTTACCTCACCGTTATTATTTGTTGGGGGCTTGTATCCAACTTTTGGGGTCTTTTCTCTGGAGGCAAGAAAGGTCTATCTTTTCCCTTCTAGGGTTAGTTAGTTCTCCAGCTGGCGCGAGACGTCTAGAACCAACGTAGGCACGTTCCCCGGCTGCTGCTATTTGTGGTGCTAGGATTAGATATACGGTCAGTCCAGTTACCACTGCCCTATGAGCTGGTTTTTTGTGTTTGCAGACTTGGTATTTATTTATGAGACCCTCTGCCATTGGGGTCATAACAGAGGTCCTCCCGTGGGCATGCTCAGTGTGTAGAAAGCAGGACTTAGTCCCAGAAAAGCCTGCTCACCGCTGACCAGTGCTGGCTACAAAAGCAGAGCCTGGAAAGGCAGCAGTAACTCTTTGCACAGTATCAGGCTGAGCGAGACACTGGGACTGAAGTTTCCGCTGAGCAGGCTCCACTGTGGCTGATGCCGAATGGGAGACCGCAGCAGAGATGGCTTGAGATTCCCCCTGTGCAGCAGTGGGAACTTGACCCCTAACATATATATATGTTAATTTGGTAATATAATTATAAATATTACCAAAGAGAATACTACAAAAGAAAGTAATTTCAGACTGCCATATGAGAATTAGGGAGTATGTTGTAACTCCACGTGTATCATCATGAATGTGACTTCCTCAAAGCGAGTGCAGCTTTCACTGAATTGTACATGCACACAGACACTCCTTTTTATGCATGAGCACTCCACATCCTCGCTTCTGACTGTAGCAATTGCTTGACAAAATAAGGAGTATATCAGTTGGCACTCACTACATTGACAGGTGTGTCAGTGTAATGAGCAGCCGAAACAGTCAGAAGGGATTTATTTTGCGTTTCTTACTTGATTGACTGAAACTATTAACACTTTTCTTTTAAAAGAGTTCTTAATTTGAAGCATTTTTTCACACCTGCCTTAAACTTTTGCACAGTACTGTAGTTTTCCTCATGAGTCACCTTGTCAAAGAGATAAATAAATGCGCTGAGTTAAAGAGACTAAGAAATCAAAACTGGGATTAAGAGAATTCATAACATGGAGAAAAGCTAACTGGCACGAAATAGTCCTATAGGATATGCCTGACTCTATCACTGTGCATTGTGATTAAAGGGGTTTTCTAGGCTCCACATACATTTCTGCAGCAATCTAGGTATAAATTATCAAGATCAGGTAGAAATTTATGTTCAGGACGGAAAAACCCTTTTCTGAGTTATTAAAATTTGCAGCCATTCTTGAGATATTAACACATTTCTTTTCATCTACAGCTTGTTGCCTATGAGACCACCTACTTCTTCTTTAAGGCTTGAAAGAACTGCCTTGAATCTGGCTGCAATTAAGACATAACAGTGTGCTTCAGCTATCCTTGGCAGCTTCAAAACATTGCTTACAAGGCTCAATAGAAAAGAGATTGTAAGCACTGTGCATATTCTTCCATCGAGGAGCGGTGGTTGGTCTCCAAAGCAATGAGCTGTAAACAAAAGAAAAGGGTTAATATCTCAAGAACAGCTGAAAATTTTAGTAAGCAGTACATTGTAAAATTGCTTGCTTTTGCAAGCTCTGTCCAGTATTGCCATTTAATCATTTAAGTTTTAATATCCGGGGTTTACAGATACTACAGCTAATATTCAATAAAACCAACTGCAAGAAACAGCATCTTAGAACTCTGAAATACATGCAAAAAAATCCACCAAGAATATTAGCACGTAAATAACTTACAAGTATATAATGCAAAAAAATAGAATCAGCGCTCCAGGGATAAAATTATAAGTAGTGCTCTAAGGCTATGTGCACACATAGGAAAAGAGGTGCAGAATTTTCTTCAAAAAATCTGCATCTCCTGGCAGAATCCGCAGCCGCGGATTTACCGTGGTTTTTATGCAGATTTTGTGTGGAATTGACGCAGAATTGATGCGGAATTGATGCAGATTTTGTGCGTATTTTCATCGGTTTTTGCCTCTGCAGATTTTTAACATGGAGGGGTGCAGAAACGCTGCAGGTCCGCACAAAAGAAGTGACATGGACTTCTTTGAAATCCACAGCATTTCCACACTGATTTTTCTGCACCATCTGCACATCTTTTTTTATTACCATTGAATAACATTATACTGTACATCACAGTGTGGATCTGCAGTGTTTCTGCGTGGAAAAATCCACTGCGGAACCACAGCAAATCCGCATCGTGTGCACAAAGCCTAAGGCTTCTATACCCAGAATGCAACATTTCTGCTTAAAAAATGCAGCCTTTCTCAAACATTATTGAGAATGGCCTCATTCAGAAAGCTAAAATGTTGCATTCTGGGTGAACAAAGACTCACTTCTTTCACCTTCTATCATTGGAGTATGGCCTATACTTTTTTTTATACTTTTTGTTTTGTACTATTAATAATCAGTTATATCCATGCACTGTTTATCACGAATTTAAAGATAAGGCTATTCTTCTATGTGGCATGCAGTAAATGCTGAGCGACTTCCATAACAAACCATAAACTCATTGCTGACCTGTGATTGCAATCAACTGATAAATTGTAATCAAGCACTAAAATAAATCAGTTTTCATTACGGTCAAACATTTCAGAAAGCGTGTTTCTATTGATTTTGAATAAGACATTTGTAGAAAAACAATGACTGTATCATTGTTTTAATAAAAGCTATTAATATCCCTCTCTCATTTTTTGCAAAATTTGAGAAACAAAAGTCAAGCATAAAAAAATAGAATATGAAAAAAACAAACCAAACTTTTTTTGCATGCTAATAGTTATGTCCTAGAAGTGAAGGAATCAACCTCAATGACACTAGTTTTCTATGCCCTTGTAGCTACCACAAAACCAATTTTTAGACTGCTCTTATCAAAGCAGAGCAGCACCTCAAGAAAACTTTCAACTTCCATAATCATGTGCAAGCACAATGTCCCAGTTCATTAAAAGGGATAAAGAGGCATAAACATTAAAAAAAAAAAAAATTCTAATATTTTATTAATTAATGTAATTAAAAAATGATTCACGAAAAAGTTTTGAAATACAAAGGTATTTCCTTAAAAAGTAGCAAAAGGCAAATTACAAAACAAGTTATGGACTTTAGCAGCACACAATGGTTACTAGGGAATATAATCCTAAAATAGAAATACAGACATGACCATTAAATGCTCAAAAAAGGTGCAGAGTGCAAAGTGCATTAAGGATGGTTAAATACATGAACCTATCCAATGAAAATAAATATAATATTAAGGTCAAGTGAGCAAGCTAATTTTGAGCATATTAGGAGACCTTAGACATTATGACAAAGTGCCAAGTGCTGGAGTTTCATATTACATGAGTTGTGATCCACTGGAATAAATATGAGCCTTGTGACTAGAAAAAACCAGAGTGCAAAGCTGCAAAAGTAAACATGTGAGGAAAAAGTTTACTTACATTGATAAGCATGCAGTTTCGCTTTTGCCCTTGCTACACCCCGACAGCGCCATTTCACATGTCACATGGGCCCTAATGGAAGAAGCCTGGTAGGCGAAACGGCGCAGTCACTGAATAGAAACATCAATTCCTGAGGCTGAACACTTTCCAGGAGAGATTTGTGTACCTTAAACTGACAAACAAGCAAAGCTATAATAAAACACAACCGTAAGTTTGATGTAACCGGTGTACTGTGCTGGAAATAGTATGCATCCCTAAGAGCTGTGGACTCCGCTCTACGTCCATTGGTCAAAAAGTCTTTAGTCCATATCCAGCTTCTCACAGTGCAAGTGAAAATATGAATGGTTGTAATGTATGTTATAGGAGGATTTCTCCTCTTGGACTGATCATTAATTTTCAAAATCCTCAACTGATGGGTAAAATCTGTATTCAGTGAAGACAGACTTTCCCATTACTGAAATAGGATATGGCAGTTGCTACTGTCAGAATCATGTCTGTCAGAGGCCACAGTCTCAGAAAAGCTACCTCAAACAAGCATGGTGCAAGAAATTCAATCTGGTAAATTCCAGAGAAATCCTGATCTTCACCCATTAACCCTTGTACAGTGATTTGAAGTTACAACTGGGTCCTGTAGATTCCTTCCATGGAAGGTCTGCCAACCAGAAGAGCAAACTAGAGTTAGGAAGGGTCACAAAGCAGCAGGGATAAAACCGAAAGGTCACGGCAGGAACAGGATTGCAAAATAAGAGCAAATTCAAAATTCACATCATGGTCAGAAAACAGGAGGAATCAGGAAAACACCACAAACACGGACATTTGGAATGGATTTTTAACCAAAAAAGCTGGAAACAACTGGATTGAACATGATAAAACGATATGACCGGTAGTGGAGGTTAGAGACACAGGGGTTTAACCCTAGTATGCGTGACATCTAAAATCTTCATATTAACGTATTATTAGTGAACAATCAATTATAATTTTTCACCAAAAACACCCCCCAATTTTTTTTAAAAAAAATTTCACACAAACATGAAAAAACGCACAAAAACGCATAGAAATCTATACCATATTAGCTGCAGCTACATTTCTATTTGTTTTTTTCTATTATATTAGTCTTCCAAACAATTTTGACAAGTTATTTTTTGGTAGAATGTTCTTTGCAGACATTTTCCTTACAAATTTAACAAAATCTCTCAGTTTTCCTTTCTATGTTTCTTGGACACATGAAACAGCGCTTTCTTTTTCTTTCTCCTGGCCCTGGAATCATCTGAAACTGTACGCCACACTGTTTCATTGCTTCTTTAGTTTGCTTTAGCAAGCCTTTCACGTTGCTTCGCTGTATCATGTGAGGCATTACAAGTTCATGACAAAGGTCCTTAAAAAATAGGTGTCTCCTGTCCTTCCTCCGTGCATGGAATTCTGGATGAATTTCTGTATAAATGATGAATGAATTTAGGGCTGCTACAGCAAGCATATTTGAAAAAAGTACTACAGGCCATCGTTTTGTTTGCCTATTGCATGAATATTCTCCCACCATCTCATCCATTTTGTCTACACCTCCTTTTATTTATTTTATTGTAATGCAGGATGATTTCTGGTTTTAATTTTCTGTCATTGCTGTCAATACTGCAATTGTGATGCATGGTACTGAGTAAAATCACTGATTTCTTTTTTTTTGCTTTGTAAGATACCAAAGTCACTTTGTTATTGAATCCAAAGACACTCTCATAAAGTGATCGCTGACGATTGTGTTTCAGTGCTTCTGGAATTTCTCGTCGGTTTGGCTTGATAGTACCATCAAGTGTAATAGCTTTTTGAAGCAGAAAATTGCCTAGTTCAACATTGGTGAAATAATTGTCCATGGTAATGTTTCTACCTGAATTGAATATTGGAACAGCAAGAGTTTTGACAATTTCAGACCCCAGATCCTTCTGCACTGGTGCACCAACCTCTTTGCCACAGTAGATTATGCCATTTATCCCATAATAATTTGCAGAATCAAACATCCAGAAGATATTGATTCCATATTTGGCTGGCTTGCTGTGCATGTATTGTATAAACTTGCAGCGTCCTCTGAAAGGTACAAGTTGCTCATCTACTGTTACATTAGTACTAGTATTGTAAAGTTTGGTGCAATTTTTGATAAATATGTTCTAGATATAACTGATAGGGGCTAATTTGTCTGTTTCAAACCTCAATGCACGTGTTCGCTAATCATCAAATCGAATGTGTCTGCTAATTTCCTCATATCTGTCCACTGACATTGTCGCCTTATAGTATGGATCAGAAAGTGGGTCCAGAAATAATTCTCGTATTGGAACATCATACGATTTTTGACTCCCTGCCAGCAGTAAAAGTCCAATGTAAGCATAAAGTTCCTCTTTTGAGATATTTTTCCAGGACTTATTTTTTGCAGAAGCGATACGTCTTATTTCTAGGTTTGAACATAAAAGGACCTCTTCTGCAATATTGTCAGAAAAGAAAGTACAGAATACATCTTTAGGGGAAAAGTAACCGGGGCTTCCCACAGCTCCTTGAGCCTGTCTCACAATATAATAGATTGCAGTACGTCCGACTAATGTAGGATTACTGTCCAAAAAAACGTTCGTTTTGGATGTTCTACTTATCACTTCTTGAGGATCCACTGTATTCACTACTTCATCATCAGAAGAAGAATCACTTGAGGATGTTTGATTCTCTGGTGGCAGGTACTCATCATCGGACAAAGATAGTTCACTTTCATCATCATCACTTTGAAACACAATTGCTTCAATCTCTTGGTCACTCAGACGCTTGGAGGAAGACTGTGCCATTTCTGATGTTAGCAAACTAAAATAAAAAACAATGAACACAATCAGGGTTGTTCACTCTTTGCCTTTGTGTGACACACTGTAAGTGTAAAGTGCCCCCTCCCTCCTTTCACCCTCAGCACCTCTTACCTTTTATACTTTCTTTTAGGTGTTGTTGCTAGGGCTGGCGGAATGCACCGAGTATATTTAGATATAATTATTGGTGCGTTCGCAGCCCGGGGTCCACCGTGTAGGAGACGAACTTGCTGCTTGCAAATGATGGCACAATATGACGGTATAAGCGAACTCTGTTACTTCACAGAGTCGCACAGAAGGGAAAACGCTGTGCCCTGTTAGCATCACAGGTGAACACAGCTGCCTAACAGAGCAAAAGCAATCAGTGGTCAGGGAGTAGCAAGCACACAAACACCTCCTCTCCGGTGGAGCCGGAATTTTAATGGCTTTACGCCAGCCCTGAATTCATCATACAAAACTCCTCACCAGAGGTACCGGTATACTAGTGGCTTATTTTAGCCGGACCTTGACCACAAGCAGACAAGACCACTGAACAGCAAAAGCTCATGACATAAGCTGATCCTAGTGCATGGCCATGCGGCCATGCAAACCCTTTATAGCTACAGCAACTTCATGACCTTCCTAGAGGACCAATGGGAGCTGCCACAGTACCTGAGCAACTTCAGGACCTTCCTAGAGGACAAATGGGAGCTGCTGCAGTACCTGAGCATGTGAACCCTGACCTCCAATGAGAGGTCTTACCTTGGGCATGCTCAGAAGGGGAAAAGCAGGACATAGTCCCAGAGACATCTGCTCGCTGCTGACCAGTACTGGCTACAATGACTGAGCCTGGAAAGGCAGCAGTAACCATCCGCACAGTATCAGGCTGAGCCAGACGCTGAGACTGACGTCTCCGCTGAGCAGGCTCCACTGTGGCTGGAGAAGAATGGGAGACCGCAGTGGAGATGGTTCGAGACTCCCCCTGTGCTGAGGCAGGAACTAGACCCCTAACAGTTGTACAATTCTTTGTCTGTAGCTCAATAGCTTTACCCTTTGCAGGCTTCTTAGAATCAGAAAAACTGAAACTGAATCAGACTTCCTCCAGACATCTTATCTTATCTCAGGTCCTTCACAATTAGCTCACAGTGTATACTGTCCTCATTACTCTCTACACAGCTCATTACTGTGTTCAGAAGGACCTGAGATGATGTCATGGCCTTATCTCTCCCTGCAAAAATCACATGACATCCTCATATGGCATTATCCACACCCTGGCCCCTCCACCAGCATTACTGTGTACAAATAAGTAACTTGAGACACAAACACTTCTGAGAACATGAAAAAAAATGCATGGGGACCTTAAAGGCCCCCAATCCGTACAGATGTGATTTTCACCAAAAAAGAATTGTTACACCGAAATGCCTATGAAAAAAATTATATGAACAACTGGATATTAACAACAACGACATACTTGAGGATTACCTGGAGTTTCAAAATTCTAACTTAAGTAATTTTGCAGATAATAGCAAAAAAGTAAGCATGGGGGCCTAAAAGGCCCCCAATACGCATGCTAGAGTTAAATAGTAGGCAGCCACACCCAGAGCTCTAATAAAGGAGAAATGGTGGCCAATTAACCCTATAATTACCTGATATAATGGCATCAAAAGTCCCAGGAATTAAACAAGACTGATGCTATGAAGCTTTAGCTGAAACTCGGGCACGGCACAGTGTAGCAGCAAAGCAGAAACCAGCAAAGATGTTACAATTCATTGTAGACAGGAGAAGGCAGGAGAGAGGGGCTCTACCTCTAGCTTTCAGCTCCACCCTTTATAGTGAATCTTATCAATAGCAACTAACATCTCCTATCCCAGTTAAGAGAAAGTCTTTTTTCACTAAATAACGATATTAGCTGGAAATTGAGGATTTTGAAATGATCTGTTCAGTAGATTTATCTAATAAAATATATTACAAAGTTGTTTACATTCATGTGACCTATTGATTTATTAATTTAAAATTTAAACGATGGTTGCATTTACCTATCTGTAAAAAGAATAGACTAAAACAAAAATAATAATATGGGTGTCAAAGATATACCGGCAATTAATACTTAGGTAATTTTTTTTTTCATTTTTTACAAATGTTCTGTGCATTAGGATACTAATAATATAAGTATATAAGTGGTTTATTGTGATATGCAATTCCAGAGTACGTCTTGTAAGTTAGTATCAGATGACAAATATCCAGCAAGACGGTATGTCGAATTTAACATCTTTTTACATCTAGCAGTGATTCTATAGTAGGAAAAATTTTCAGCTAATGCTGTGTTATTTGTCTATAGTGAATACAACATAATGATTAATAGCTGTGAAAGAAGGTTAATGTAACATAAGTGAGGCTAATGGGGCCTGTTGGATTTGAGCTCTAAAGACAATTTCACATTAAATTTCATATTCAGTGTGCAAAGGTCATTTATATAAGATGACTTGAATAAAGCAAGTTTGAAGGAATAAATTATAGCATTGGTTAGTATAATACACACTTTGGAAGCTTTACCTCTGAGCAATGGGTATGTTAAATATTACTTCATTTCCATTAATATATATGATGCAATAAAAACAAATGTTTGCACAAAGTCTCCCTCTTTTCTCCCCTAAATATCACCTCCATATCTGTTTTTGAATTTTGCTAAAATAACAGCTTCCACTTCTCTGAGAAGGCTTACTGAAATGTAAGAAGATGGCTGTCCCTTTTCGTCCCTTTAGCGATAAGAACTGCTGTGATGTTGGTTGATGTGCATTTTTTGCAGTACTGCCAGGCTCTGTTAAACTCAAATAGGTACACTTAAAGTAGTTGTCCAGTGTGATGCTAGTCACTGCTCTCGGACAAGCTGTGAGGATGGATAGTCAAGAGGTCCAAATCCAAAAGCCAGGAGGGAACTAAGAGACAGAGTTGTGATACAAAGGTGTAGTTAGTCCAGGGTCAGAATTCCAAGAACATAGCAGATTTCAAAAAAGGCTAGGCAAAAGCAAGGTCAAAGGCAAATCCAAGGTTGAGATCAGATCAGCATACAAGACTAGGAGAACAGAGCACACACTCCTCTTGAGCAAAGCTACAATTGGCAGCAAAGGCAGAGAGCTAACTAAATAACTCTGGCATGCTCTGGCACCGATTGGATGGGTAAACTGTCACTCCAGTCATTTATAGCTCAACACACCCCAGCATATGATTGTATGGCTGAGCTGTCTATCGCCATATTAAATTTCAGGATGCCATTGTCCTAGATTGGATGGCAGAACTGTAATTGACTGCATCAAGAAACACTCATGGGAGAAATTGTAACACCTGGGAATTTAACCCCTTTACCCCCAAGGGTGGTTTGCACGTTAATGACCAGGCAAATTTTTACAATTCTGACCACTGTCCCTTTATGAGGTTATAACTCTGGAACGCTTCAACGGATCCCGGTGATTCTGACATTGTTTTCTCGTGACATATTGTACTTCATGATAGTGGTAAAATTTATTTCATATTACCTGTGTTTATTTGTGAAAAAAAGGGAAATTTGGCAAAAATTTCGCAATTTTCCAACTTTGAATTTTTATGCAATTAAATCACAGAGATATGTCACACAAAATACCTAATAAGTAACATTTTCCACATGTCTACTTTACATCAGCACAATATTGGAACCAATTTTTTTTTTTGTTAGGGAGTTATAAGGTTTAAAAGTTGACCAGCAATTTCTAATTTTTACAACACCATTTTTTTTTAGTGACCACATCTCATTTGAAGTCATTTTGAGGGGTCTATATGATAGAAAATAACCAAGTGTGACAGCATTCTAAAAACTGCACCCCTCAAGGTGCTCAAAACCACACTCAAGAAGTTTATTAACCCTTCAGCTGTTTCACAGGAATTTTTGGAATGTTTAATAAATAAAAATGAACATTTAACTTTTTTTTTACAAAAAATTTATTTCAGCTCCAATTTGTTTTATTTTACCAAGGGTAACAGGAGAAAATGGACCCCAAAAGTTGTTGTACAATTTGTCCTGAGTATGCTGATACCCCATATGTGGGGGTAAACCACTGTTTGGGCGCATGGGAGAGCTCAGAAGGGAAGGAGCTCCGTTTGACTTTTCAATGCACAATTGATAGGAATTGAGATGGGACGCCTTGTTGTGTTTGGAGAGCCACTGATGTGCCTAAACATTGAAACCCCCCACAAGTGACACCATTTTGGAAAGTAGACCCCCTATGGAACTCATCTAGATGTGCTGTGAGAGCTTTGAACCCCCAAGTGTTTCACTACAGTTTATAACGCAGAGCCGTGACAATAAAAATTCTTTTTTTTTCCACAAAAATTATTTTTTAGCCCCCAGTTTTGTATTTTTCCAAGGGTAACAGTTGAAATTGGACCCCAAAAGTTGTTGTCCAATTTATCCTGACTATGCTCATACCCCATATGTGGGGTGAACCACCGTTTGAGCGCATGGCAAAGCTCGGAAGGGAAGGAGCGTCATTTGGAATGCAGACTTAGATGGATTGGTCTGCAGGCGTCACATTGCGTTTGCAGAGCCCCTAATGTACCTAAATAGTAGAAACTCCCCACAAGGGACCCCATATTGGAAACTAGATCCCCCAAGGAACTTATCTAGATGTGTTGTGAGAACTTTGAACCCCCAAGTGTTTCACTACAGTTTATAACGCAGAGCCGTGAAAGTAAAAAATCTTTTTTTTCCACAAAAATTTTTTTTAGCCCCCAGTTTTGTATATTCCTAAGGGTTTCAGGAGAAATTGGACGCTAAAATGTTAGGGGTCGAGTTCTCGCCTCTGCACAGGGGGAATCTCAGGCCATCTCCGCTGCGGTCTCCCTTTCTTCTCCTGCCGCAGTGGAGCCTGCTCAGTGGAGACGTTGGTCCCAGCATCTCGCTCAATCTGACTCTGTGCAAAGGGTTACTGTTGCTTTTCCAGCTTCTGCCATTAAAGCCAGTGCTGGGCAGCAGTGAGCAGACGCTTTTGGGACTAAGTCCTGCTTTTTCCCTTCTGAGCATGACCAGGGTAAGATCTCTCATTGGAGATCGAGAGTCACATGCTCAGATACTCCAGAAAAAACCCATTGGTTCTCCAAGAAGGTCCTGAAGTTGCTCAGTCTCTGTGGCAACCTCTCATTGGTCCTTCTAGGAAGGCCCTGTACTTGCTGCAGCTATAAAAGGTTTGCATGGCCACACGGCCATGCGCACTAGCAATCCATCAATCCATGTCATGAGTTTTGCGCCAATGTGGTCACTCTTGTGTGTGTTCAGGGACCCGGCTGAAATAAGCCACTTAGAATACTGGCACCTCCGGTGAGGACATTGTGTGTATGGTTTCAGGGCCCCGGCTGAAATAAGCCACTTAGAATACCGGCTCCCCGGTGAGGAGATTGTATATTTGCCTGCGTGACCACAAGCTGCTATCTGCTCAGCAGTTACTGTGTATTACTGTGAAGTTTAACAGGACACAGTCCTTTATAGTGACTCTGTGAAGCAACAGAGTTTGCTTCTACCACCATGTAGTGCCGACGTTTGCCAGCAGCAGGTTTTTTTCCTGCACGGTGGACCCCGGGCTGCGAACGCACCAAATAACATCTCTATATTTACTTTGTGCGTTCCGCCAGCCCTAACAGCAAAAGTTGTTGTCCAATGTGTCCTGAGTACGCTGATACCCCATAAGTTGGGGTAAACCCCTATTTGGGCGCATGGGAGAGCTCGAAAGGGAAGGAGCACTGTTTTACTTTTTCAGCGCAGAATTGGCTGGAATTGAGATCGGACACCATGTCATGTTTGGAGAGCCCCTGATGTGCCTAAACAGTGGAAACCCCCCAATTATAACTGAAACCCTAATCCAAACACATCCCTAACCCTAATCCCAACGGTAACCCTAACCACACCCCTTAACCTGACACACCCCTAACCCTAATCCCAACCCTATTCCCAACCATAAATGTAGTCCAAACCCTAACCCTAACTTTAGCCCCAACCCTAACCCTAACTTAAGCCCCAACCCTTACTGTAGCCTTAACCCTAGCCCCAACCCTAACCCTAACCCTAGCCCCAACCCTAGCCCTAACCCTAACCCTAGCCCTCACCCTAGCCCTAACCCTAACCCTAGCCTTAACCCTAACCCTAGCCCTAACCCTAACCCTAGCACTAACCCTAACCCTAACCATAGCACTAACCCTAACCCTAGCCCTAGCCCTAACCCTAACCCTAGCCTTAACCCTAACCCAAATGGGAAAATGGAAATAAATACATTTTTTTTATTTTTTTATTTTTTACTAACTAAGGGGGTGATGAAGGGGGATTTGATTTACTTTTATAGCCGTTTTTTAGCAGATTTTTATGATTGGCAGCCGTCACACACTGAAAGACACTTTTTATTGCAAAAAATATTTTTTGCGTTACCACATTTTGAGAGCTATAATTTTTCCTTATTTTGGTCCACAGAGTCATGTGAGGTCTTGTTTTTTGCGGGACGAGTTGACGTTTTTATTGGTAACATTTTCGTGCACTTGACCTTTTTTGATCGCTTTTTATTCCGATTTTTGTGAGGCAGAATGACAAAAACCAGCTATTCATGAATTTCTTTTGGGGGAGGCGTTTATACCGTTCCGCGTTTGGTAAAATGGATAAAGCAGTTTTATTCTTTGGGTCAGTAAGATTACAGCGATACCTCATTTATATCATTTTTTTATGTTTTGGCGCTTTTATACGATAAAAACTATTTTATAGAAAAAAGAATTATTTTTGCATCGCTTTATTCTGAGTAGGGTTGAGCGAAACAGATCGGCCAATTTCAAAAGTCGCCGACTTTTGGGAAAGTCGGGTTTCGTGAAACCCGACCCAATCTCACTGTGGGATCGGGTCGGCCGTCGGCGATCTTCGCTCCAAAGTCGGGTTTTGTTTTATATATATATATATATATATATATATATATATATATATATATATATATGTCATTGAGACACATATACACATATATATATATATATATATATATTTACTTCAGCGCGATATATGTGAAAAGCCAGTAATTCAATTGCCGGCTTTTCATTTCTCCTGCCTAAACCCGACATGATATGAGACATGGTTTACATACAGTAAGCCATGTCATATCCCCCTTTTTTTTGCATATTCCACACTACTAATGTTAGTAGTGTGCATGTGCAAAATTTCGGCGCTGTAGCTATTAAATTTAAGGGTTAAATCACGGAAAAAAATTGGCGTGGGCTCCCGCGCAATTTTCTCCGCCAGAGTGGTAAAGCCAGTGACTGAGGGCAGATATTAATAGCCTAGAGAGGGTCCATGGTTTTTGGCCCCCCCTGGCTACAAACATCTGCCCCCAGACACCCCAGAAAAGGCACATCTGGAAGATGCGCCTATTCTGGCACTTGGCCACTCTCTTCCCACTCCCGTGTAGCGGTGGGATATGGGGTAATGAAGGGTTAATGCCACCTTGCTATTGTCGCGGTGATGCGCCCTCTGCTGGATGTCCTCATGAACTGCAGCCTGGGAACTTTTTCCCACGGTCGACGTCATATGAGGACATCCCGCAGAGGGCGCATCACCGCGACTGAAGGTAACTATAGTTCATTGACCTACATTTCCTTCTTTCCCCGGGGTTTACAGGCACGAGCACAGCTGCATTAGCAGAGCTCCTGCCTGTAAAATATTTTAACCCTTTCAGATGAATTTACATCGTGGGACGTTACAGATCTACAGATGGTATGTATATTGTTGGTTTATTATGTTTCCTTTGTTACAGAGCGAGGGTCTTCAGGTGGATTGAGAAAACAATAAAATATTACAACAACCTGTGTGTTTATTTCATTAAAATACTTTGCAATATTGTGTGTGTTTTTTTAACCATTTCATACAATTGGATTAACAATGGATAGGTGTCATAATTGACGCCTTTCCATTATTAATCTGGCTTAATGTCACCTTACAATAGCAAGGTGGCATTAACCCTTCATTACCCCATATCCCACCGCTACACGGGAGTGGGAAGAGAGTGGCCAAGTGGCAGAATAGGCGTATCTTCCAGATGTGCCTTTTCTGGGGTGGCTGGGGGCAGATGTTTGTAGCCAGGGGGGGCCAATAACCATGGACCCTCTCTAGGCTATTAATATCTGCCCTCAGTCACTGGCTTTACCACTCTGGTGGAGAAAATTGCGCAGGAGCCCACGCCAATTTTTTCCGTGATTTAACCCTTAAATTTAATAGCTACAGCGCCGAAATTTTGCACATACACACTACTAACATTAGTAGTGTGGAATATGCAACAAAAAGGGGGATATGACATGGTTTACTGTATGTAAACCATGTCTCATATCATGTCGGGTTTAGGCAGGAGAAATGAATTACCGGCTTTTCACATATATCGCGCTGAAGTAAATATAAAAATATATAGATTTTCCATTACCTTGCATTGGGTTTCGTGTTTCGGACGATCCCCGACCCCGACTTTTCAAGAAGATCGGCCGATTTCACTAGACTCGACTTTTGAGAAAGTCGGGTTTCGTGAAACCCGACTCGACCTCAAAAAAGGAAAAGTCGCTCAACCCTAATTCTGAGGACTATAACTTTTTTTATTTTTTCTTTGATGACGCTGTATGGCAGCTCGTTTTTTGCAGGACAAGATGATGTTTTTAGCAGTACCATGGTTATTTATATCCGTCTTTTTGATCGCGTGTTATTCCACTTTTTGTTTGGCAGTATGATAATAAAGCATTTTTTTTGCCTCTTTTTTTTTACAGTGTTCACTGAAGGGGTTAACTAGTGGGACAGTTTTATAGGTCGGGTCGTTACGGACGCGATACTAAATATGTGTACTTTTATTGTTTTTTTTATTTAGATAAAGAAATGTATTTGTAGGAACAATATATACATATATTTTTTGGGGGGAATTTTTTACATTTTTTTTACACATGTGAATATTTTTTTTTTTTACACTATAACATTGCCCCAAGGGGGGCATCATGTTATAGTGTAAGATCGCTGATCTGACACTTTGCTGTGCACTGTGTCAGATCAGCGATCTGTCATGCACAGCTCCAGGCTTCCCGGCGCCTGCTCTGAGCATGTGCTGTGAAGCCACCTCCCTGCAGGACCCGGATGCAGTGGCCATTTTGGGTCTGGGCCTGCTGCAGGGAGGAGGAGGTAAGAGACCCTCGGAGAAAAGCGATCACATTGCATTGCTCCGAGGTTCTCAGGGAAGCACGCAGGGAGCCCCCTCCATGTGCGATGCTTCCCTATACCGCCGGAACACTGCGATCATGTTTGATCGCAGTGTGCCAGGGGTTAATGTGCCGGGGGCAGTCCGTGACCACTCCTGGCACATAGTGCCGGATGTCAGCTGTGATAGTCAGCTGACATCCGACCGCGATCGGCCGCACTCCCCCCATGAGCGCGGTTGATCGCATATGACGTACTATCCCGTCGGTGGTCTTACGGGCCCACCGCACCTCGACGGGATAGTACGTCTAATGTCAGAAAAGGGTTAACACTGATGGCCTAGGCGACCAATGTTAAAGTCCTGGGCAACCCTTTTAAGGTCCCAAGACTAAAGTCAGCTGACCATCTTTATATCCACTAGATCAGTCAATCATATAATTTGTATTGTTACCTCTTATGATTCAAAAAACCTTAGTGTGAACTGAACCCTGTCACATGATACTTTCATTTGAAAAAAAATTGAAATAAATTTTGAAGAATTAAGTGCCGATCATCATTGTTTATTACTAGAGATGAGCGAATATGTTCCAAAAATGATCGCCAAACATAAATTTGGCACAAATATGGCACATTCGGATATATGATCAGAAACACAAGCAAATTTTCATAAAATCTGGAAAAATCTGTAACTTTCTGTAAAAGTGCGGGAAAATATTTGCATTGCCACTAAAGTACTTTTAGCACTTTGGCTAGGATAGTGGTAGTGTATGATGAGCGTGGAGCACGTGTTTGTTGAGGGTAGGAAATCGGGAGAGCTCAGAGGAGCAGCATGCTCATAAAAACTTTATAACTTTATAACTTTATGTATGCACATTGCGGATAGCAATCAGGGTGCAGGAAACATCCACAATGTTCAAAAACAATGGCTTGTGCCATTGGCTTCTGAAATCACATGTCACTCTCTATATAAAGAGGGAACATCTTATTTTAGCGCAATTTTGACAGTATAACAGCATGCAGAGGCTGTTCCTAATGCTGGTCTTGGGTGCTGATAGATTTAAGCTGGTTAGCTAGGCAGTTGTTTCTAAGTCAGATAGTTTAGATAGCTAGTATCCTGTGTGGCTGTGAAATCGACCTTTCTTGTGTCATTAGTGAGGTTCATAAAGACAGTAGGGCACATTTCATAAACAGTGGGTACGGAAAGTATTCAGACCCCTTTAAATTTTTCACTCTTTATTTTATTGCAGCCATTTGGTAAATTCAAAAAAGTTCATATTTTTATTAATATATACTCTGCACCCCATCTTGACTGAAAAACAAAGAAATGCAGAAATTTTTGCAAATTCATTAAAAAAACAATCTGAAATATCACATGGTCATAAGTATTCAGTATTGAATAGAAGCACCCTTTTGAGCTAGTACAGCAATGAGTCTTCTTTGGATTGATGCAACAAGTTTTTGACACTTGGATTTGGGGATCCTCTGCCATTCTTCCTTGCAGATCATCTCCAGTTCCATCAGGTTGGATAGTGAACGTTGGTAAACAGCCATTTTCAGGTCTCTCCAGAGATGCTCAATTGGGTTTAGGTCAGGGCTCTGGCTGGGCCAGTCAAGAATGGTCACAGAGTTTTTCTGAAGCCACTCCTTTGTTATTTTGGCTGTGTGCTTAGGGTAATTGTGTTGTTGGAAGGTGAACAGTGGGCCATTTCTGAGGACCAGAGCACTATGAAAGAGGTGTTTATCCAGGATATCTCTGTACTTGGCTGCATTCATGTTTCCTTCAATGGCAACCAGTCGTCCTGTCCCTGCAGCTGAAAAACACCCCTGTAGCATGATGCTGCCACCACCATGTTTCACTGTTTGGATTGCATTGGGCAGGTGATGAGTATTGCCTGGTTTTCTCCACACATACTGCTTAGAATTATTAACAAAAAAGTCTATCTTTGTCTCCCCAGACCAGATTATCTTATTCCTCAGAGTCTGGGAGTCCTTCCTGTGTGTTTTAGCAACTTCTATATGGGCTTTCATATGTCTTGCACTGAGGAGATATAGAAGACCGGGCACACTCTTTTGAATGCAGTGAAGAATTTTAATGTGCAATACATACAGTAGTCACATCACAAACATTTTGGTCTGTCAAGACCTTCATCACGGTGGACATCGCGTCCTGAGGCATATATACGCCCTCTCATACCCTTTCTGATCCTCTAAATGAGGTAACCGTCGTGCCACCACCATACCTGCTCTATTGCTTACCATTACATTTGTGCCTACTGCACATAACAAGGCTAATCTATTTACACACTGATGAAGGTCTTGGTAGACCGAAAAGTTTGTGCTGTTACTACTGTATGTATTGCACATTAAAATTCTTCACTGCATTCAAGAGAGTGTGCCTGGTTTTCTATATCACATTCTAAGGCTTGGGAACCTACCGGAGGCACCTCTTTCTCTGGCTGTGCTAACAATTTTCCTTTTGGATTGCACTGAGGAGAGGCTTTCGTTGGGCCACTCTGTCATAAAGGCCTGACAAGTGGAGGGCTGCAGCGAGAGTTGACTTTGCGGAACTTTCTCCCATCTCCCTACTGCATTTCTGGAGCTCAGTCACAGTCATCTTGGGGTTCTTTTTTACCTCTCTCACCAAGGCTCTTCTCCCATGATTGCTCAGGTTGGCTAGACAGCCAGGTCTATGAGAACTTCTGGTGATCCCAAATTTATTCCATTTAAGGATTATGGAGGCCATTGTGCTCTTAGGAACCTTGAGTAATGCAGAAATTCCTTTGTAACATTGGCCCAATCTGAGCCTTGCCACAATTCTGTCTCTGAGCTCCTTGGCAAGTTCATTTGACCTCATGATTCTCATTTCTTCTGACATGCACTGTGAGCTGTGAGGACTTATATAGACTGGAGTGTACATTAATGTGAAAAAATGAACTTTTTTGAGTTTACCAAATGGCTGCAATGAAACCAAGAGTGAAAAATTGAAAGGGGTGTGAATACTTTCTGCACCCACTGTAAATGTATTGTACACTGCTTCTATTGAGCTTTCAGTTGCTAAACATGATTCAGCAATGCATATGTCACCTTGTCATTTAGTGCCGCAGAACTTAATCTGTGTGCTGAGTTGTTGCAGAGTAATAAGAACTATTTTTTTCAGTTGCTAACGTGATTCTGCATGCCATATCTCAACTTGTCATTTAGTGGCGGTGAAATTCATCTGTGTCCACAACTGTTGCAGGGTAAAAATACCTTTTTTCAGTTGCTAAACATGATAGAGCATGCCATATCCCACCTTGTTTTTTAGAGGTGGTGAAATTAATCTGTGTGCAGAGCTGTTGCAGAGTGATAAAACTACATTTTTCTGTTACAAATGTGATACAGAGCACCATATCCCACCTTGTCATTTAGTGGTGGTAAAATTTATCTGTGTGCAGAGCTGTTGCAGTGGAAAATAACTATTTTTTTATGTTGCTAAAAATATGATACAGCACGCCACATCTCATATTGTCATTTAGTGGTGGTGAAATTCATCTTCGTGCAGAGCTGTTGCAAAGTGCAAAAAAATATTTTTTCAGTTGCTAAAGTGATTCAGCATGCCATATCTCACCGTGTCATTTAGTGTTGGTGAAATTCATCATTGTGCAGAGCTGTTGCAGAGTAAAAAATACAATTTTTCCTGTTACAAACGTGATACAGCATGCCATATCCCACCTTCTCATTTTGTGGCGGTGAAATTCAGCTGTGTGCAGAACTCATGCAGAAAAATATTTTTTTCTGTGACAAATATGACACAGCAGGCTGAACCTGAGCTTGCATTTGTTTATAGCATATATTGCTGTTGTATAAAGGCCTCATCCACACAAAAAAATACTTTCTCCTCTCATTAAAGTGATACAGTAGGGGAGATCTCAGTTTGAAGTTGTTTGGAGCATATCATCTATGATATACAGGCCTCATCCAGCCAAAAATATACTTTCTTCTGTTACTAACATGATACAATTGTGGAGATCTCAGTTTGAAATGGTTTGGAGCACATATTCTGTGTAATACAGGTCTCATCCACATGAAAATAATGTGTTCTTCTGTTACTAATGTGATACAGAAAGGGAAATTGCAGTTTGAAATTGTTTGGAGCAAATATTCTTTATTATACATGCCTCATCCACACTATCTGAGCAAAATGTCTGGTAAAAAGTGAGGTTGTGGCGGAAAGGGAATAAGTTTGGTGTTCAAAGTGTGTGGGGGATAGGTGATATTGTTAGTGAAAACACTATTGGCAAAATCTGTTACTGGATGGGCTACTTCACTACCTTTCATTAGCAGCCGCACACTGATAGGTAGTGTTGAGCGATACCTTCCGATACTTGAAAGTATCGGTATCGGATAGTATCGGCCGATACCCAAAAAATATCGGATATCACCGATACCGATACCCGATACCAATACAAGTCAATGGGACTCAAGTATCGGAAGGTATCCTGGATGGTTCCCAGGGTCTGAAGGAGAGGAAACTCTTCTCAATGAGGAGTTTAGGACCTGCGATGACGTCGCGGCCTGTGATTGGTCACGTGAGCGGTCACATGAGCGGCACGCGACCAATCACAAGCCGCGACGTCATCGAAGGTCTTAAACTGCTCATTCTTAGGAACAGAGGCTGCCGGTTACAATCGGTAAGGTCCAGGGGCCCCCGGAGGGGTGAGTATATCCATATTTTTTTTATTTTAATTCTTTATTTTTTACATGAATATGGATCCCAGGGCCTGAAGGAGAGTCTCCTCTCCTCCAGACCCTGGGAACCATACACTGGGAACTTCCGATTCTGATTTCCGATACCACAAAAATATCGGAACTCGGTATCGGAATTCCGATACCGCAAGTATCGGCCGATACCCGATACTTGCTGTATCGGAATGCTCAACACTACTGATAGGCCTTGTTGATGATGGTAAGAAAGAGCATGTGCTCAAGTACATGGCAACCTTCACATGTGCAATCAATATGCATTATTCTAGGAATCCCACTGTGATAAAATACAGACCAGCAGACCTCAACAACCATCAGCCATCCCATCAACCTCTGTTTTCATGCCAAGTATTCGCACGCAGGCCTCTGACTACAGAACCTTAAGTTCTTTACCCTCTCCAGTCAGGCTGAGTAAGAGCCTGTCAGCTATAATGGAAGTGGACATGCCTGCTGTTTTTGACTGATCTCAGAGAAAAAGAAAACCACAACTTTATCAATCCACCATAACATCTTTGCCTGGACCTCCCTAAGTGTACAATAGTTTTTCAGGTTCACCGTAGTCTTCCCACTATCAGCACTGAAGCCAGCACTCAGTCCCAGAGTTGTCGTCATGCAAAATATTGTTTCCTCCTACACATGAAAAAGTTAAGAGGTTGAACTCCACCACTTCCAATCTGTTGGCTACAGAAATGCTGCCTTTCCTCCTGATAGATACAGATGGTTTCTGAAAGCTGATGGCTGTCGCAGTGCCCCAGTACCAGTTGCCTAGTTGCAATTACATCTGTAATGAAGCTTTGCCTGAGCTACACCAGTATGTTGCAGACAACATCACCCAATCATCGAAGAAATCTATTTCTGCCAGAGTGCAATTCAACACAGATACTTGGAAGAGTAATCATGGCCAAGGGTGTTACATCTTGCTCACTGGGCACTAGGTGAGTCTGGTGGCTGTCGGGTCAGGTGGGGAAGGTGGTGCTCTACAAGTCTTGGAATCCCCAAGGGCTTGCAGGACAAACCTATGTATTTCACACTTCCACTGCTTTTGTGTCCTCCTCAAAGGCCACCTGTGCCCTCAGCCTCTGCCTTAATGAGACACACGTTCCAACAGTGCAGAGCAAATCCCCACCACCTATACACTGTGCAGCCAGGGCTCACTGCAATAAGGCAGTTCTAAAATTGATATGCCTTGAAGATCGCTGTCATACAGATGAAGAGTTGTGGACAATGCTCCAGGCTGAGTTTCAGCAATGGCTGTCTCTGCTGAACCTGGAACCAGGGAAGGCTGTGTTCGATAGCAATGCGAACCTGGTGCCTTGCATGGCTCACAACCTCAACCTAGTTGTACAATGATTTCTCCATCACTATCCTGGCATTCGTAAGCTGCTGCAGTAAGCACGGAAGCTATGTGCTCAGTTCTGCCATTCACACCCCTCAGGTCATCACCTTGCATCAATACAGAAGTCTTTGTCAACAGTTTGATATGTGATGTGCCTACACAGTGGAATTCCACTCTGCACATGTTGCAGTGGCTGTGGCAGCAGCAATGAGCCCTGACACAGTAGGTCATGTAGTATAGCCAGGGCCAACACAGTGCGGATGTGTGCATATCAGGTTTATGGAGTGGACACAGATTAAGGACCTCTGCACCCTGTTGCACAGTTTCAAAATGGCTACTACGATGGTTAGTGCTGATGATGCCATCATCAGAATCTCTATTCTGGTCATCTACATACTGTAGCAGACTTTGAATAGCATGCGGGAGAATGTGGTGGAGAAAGCAGATGAGGATGCTGAAGGGATAACATTGTCTCAAAGTTCCAGATTGACGTGACAAAAGCAGGTGCCAAGGGAGGGTGTATTACTGAGACCAAGGGGGACTGGTGATACCAGACAAAATGTTAGTGAAGGTGCAAGAGCTGAGGAACAAATGAAGAAGGAAGAGGTGATGGGCGAGCAACTGTCAGGAGATGAAGAGGATAATCATCCCCTCTCTGTTGTTCATGGTTGGTGGGAGGGGATGGAAGAAACAAACATCAGTGTTACCCAGCTACCACCACAGCATGGGCTTGGACCTCATTGAAGAGCCAGACATATGAGTGCCTTCTTGCTGCACTATCTGAATTATAATCTCCGTATAGTTATGATTCAAAATAGTTCTGACTAATGGATTGCCTTTCTGTTAGATTCACATTATACAGTAAGAGAAATTTTGCCTGATCCTTACAACTCTAGAAAGGGAATTGCAAATGCTAAAGTATCAAAACATGCTTTTACACAACCGTAAGAGAGATTTTCCCCAAGACAGCAGTGAGACACACAGTGTGCATCTCAGCTCTAGACTTCAAACCTCTGGCACTTCAATTCTTCAACACCAAAACATTAGCAGCAGCAACTGCAGTAGTTATCAGCAGCAGCAACAGCAGTAGTGTAAGTGGCAGAAGCAATTTCTGTGAGTCCTTTCACATATTTTTTAGACCGGCTCGTCCAAGTCTGACATGTGATAAATGACTGGAGAGGATGGTGCAGAAGTTTCTAGAACTCAATATCAATACCAAAAGAGGGTTTGGACCTTTTTACATTTTGGTTTTCAAAAATGGATGAGTGGCCTGAGCTCGCCTGTTACACCATTGGAGGTCTTTTCAGTCCAAGCAGCTAGCATTCTCTCAGAACGTGTCTACAGCGCTGATGGTGATGTCCTGATGGACAAGCGCTGCCGGCTGTCCCCTGAAAGTGTAAATCGCCTATCTTTCATCAAGATGAACAAGTCATGGATCTCCAAGGATTTTTGCACCCCAATCGCAGACTGCATAACCTAGGCGATGTAGTAGTTTTTAGTGTGCTGCATTATTCTCACGTAATTGCAGTCTGTGATACCTTTAGTGGGGCTCCTGTACCTGATGTTACTGCTGAAGATGTTAACACTAATTTGTGGAATAGTGAACACTCCTGGTTGGGTCTCCATTTGCTGGGTTGTCTGTAGTGGAAGAGGTGTCGGTCCCCATTAAACTATTTTTACTTTGGTGAAATTGATGACACTGTGTTGGTTTCTGTTACAAATTTTTTTAAATGTGAACACTCCTGGTTGGGTCACCATCTGCTGGATTGGCTATAGTAGAAGACATGACGGTCCCTATTATACTATTTCTACTCTGGTGAATTTGAAGACACTTTGTTTGGGTCTGCTACTAATTTTAGGAAATGTGTACACCCCCAGTTGGGTCTCCATTTGCTGGGTTGGCTGTAGTGGAAGAGTTTTCGGTTAATATTATACTATTTCTACTCTGGTGAAATTTATGCCACTTTGTTAGTGTCTGCCACAAATTTTTGGAAATGTCGAGACTCCTGAGTGGGTCTCTCCATCTGCTAGGTTGGCTGTAGTGGAAGAGATGTCACTCCCCATTATACTAATTCTACTCTGGTGAAATTGATGCCACTTTGGTTGTGTCTGTCCTTAATTATTTGAAATTTGAAGACTCCCGATTGCGTCACCATCTACTGGGTTGGCTATGGTGGTAGAGGTTTCGTCTCTGTTATACAACTTCTACTCTGTTGAAATTGATGCAACTTTGTTTGGGTCTGCCACTATTTTTGGGAAATGTGAAGAGTCCTGGTTGGGTCTCCTTCATGTGTGTTGCCTATAGCATTCGTTTTCTGAGACGGGCAGGCCTCCACCATCTTTGAGTCAGCTATATGTGTTACTATCCTTACATTTTTCTGACAATAGTAGTCTATGAAACTTATATTTGTGCCATCTGAGTGTAGCTGAGCTGTTGAATGTAGTATCAGGGCTCCCAGCACAGCAGGCCTACACCAATGCCTCACCCACCTCATCTTAAATTGTAGTTCAATTCAAAGCTGTAAATGCTGGCCCAGATCCTTATATTTCACGCATGGCTGACTGCTGCCATGCCAAATTTGTACTGTGGGTCAATTGAGGCCACTCTCCTGGTGTCTGCCCCTAACTTGATGTGTTTTGGCAGCTTTTGGGCCCGTGCTGTATATGCGTTTGTTTTTGTCTTACATTGACTCCAATGACATTTGAATATGTTTAGCGAAAATCTGCCAATTAAATCGACAATGGTTGAAAAATCAGCAATCGTAATCCGAACCGTACATTGAAATATCATCTCTATTTATTATGAAGCGGGATGCCATCCCTATATGTGTGACCATGAGATTTTCTAATGGAGACTGTATTTCTATCACAATTCTTCTGCTAGATAATGTAGAGGGGGAAAAGAGTACAGGAGCATGAATTCAAAACTCAAAGCCTTTTGTTTGTTTCTACTATAGAAAAACTGCTGCCAGAGAGCAGCAACTTACTCTATTTACCCCATGGAGAACACATGAATGAGTAGAACATTTATGTATATGGGAAGTCAGGAGACAATTATCTAAGGTTAATGGGAACTTTTACAGTAAAACCATAAACTCAATTTTATCTACTGAAATGTTAAGATTTATCATAACATCTTTAACTGGGAGACCCAACCCAAAAGCAAAAAACAGACTTTTATCATGAATAATTTCTGCTGGAAATGTTCTCCTTTGAACTAGCAAGGCCAAAATTTGTGTAGCCATAAATTTATCTTTATTTGGGCAGCAGGATATTTAAAGTAGACCTTAAATTATAGACAACATTTCATGTTCTATAAACATCTACTAGTGTAGACTCACGCCATTATTTTGGTGTAGGTAACCTAGACACACGCCATTGGGCAATTTGACTAAAAAAATATGTGTCACGGCAGACATGTAGACTCCAATAATTTTCTAGACAATCTGATTCTCTCAAATTTTTCAAGTTAAACTCACAAGAGCTAAAGACAGTCATCATTCTATAATGTAAATCAATCTGTCCTTTTCAGCTTGCATAAAAAGTGCCATTAAAAGCCATCTAGAGCTGAATCAAATTTGAGCCTCTCAAGCTCATGTAGAGGTTTTTTTTCCTGCATAATTTATTCTTGGAACGATTTATTCTTTATAAGAATAACTTCATAATTAGACAATGTATAAAGCACCATAAGGCCTTGTTCAGAAGGGCATATTTGCTTTATGCTGTCCAAAAAGGACAGCACGAACACAGTATGCTGAAAAATATGAACGCACTGTGTATGCAACTCATGTCTACTCGTGTCTATTTGCAAGTTGAATGTATAAAAAAGCAGGCAGCTCCAACAACGATCTTCATTGTGGACAAGCACACAGAACTGCACGTGGAGTCAGTTACATCCATAATTTGCAGATGTAACCGGCTCAGTTTTAATAATAGCCATCTGCCCCTTGAAAAAGCAGTTCAATAAGTACCTACATTTTCAGGGTGTTGGGCTTTGAACTACAAGGACTAAGAGTGCATAACATTTTAATCCTTAAATTTCAGTTTTAATTAGTTTTAGTGTAACTGTGATGCTTTATATGGTCAATATTGTCTTTTAGGTTTGCTACCTCCAATAGATAGCAATAGAGTTCAAGTTCTCTTCATCTCTGAAGAGGCTATTTGCATATTTAAATTCCCAGAGGAGCATTTCATGGCACATAAGTCCCCTTAAAGCCAGCTTGACGCTGTTCACAAGGAGGAATGTTCCCCCTTAAGTCACCTGCCATTTTTTCCACAGTATTTCATTTTATGATTTTTGCCTACTGCTCATTCTTTTACGGGCAATTAGTACAATTAATTAAATCCTATGTCATTTAGATGAATTGCTTTAGTTGCCAATAGTACTCAGCTTTTTTAGTATTAGAAATATATGAAAATAATGTTTATGTGTTGTCTGTGATATAAACAGTTCTGAACATTGATTCAAATTTTCTCTGTTGACAACTGCTGTCAAAGCATGTTTTCCATACTTTTTTTTTTCTTGGATTTTCAATGCAAACTGTGAATAAACAAGCAAACGTTCTATTAAAACAAATAAGACATTATACAAAAATGTAATACTGCAGTTTCTTTTTAGAACTTTTCTGCATTATCTATATATATAATTGTCTAAGGGTTTTTCTGTCTGTCTGTCTGTCTGTCCTGGAAATCCCGCGTCTCTGATTGGTCGAGGCCGCCAGGCCTCGACCAATCAGCGACGGGCACAGCATGGCGACGATGATGTCATAAAGGTTGCCTTGACCAATCAGCGACGGGCACAGTCTGCCGCGAATTCGCCTCGACCAATCAGCGATGGGCACAGTATCGACGTAGATGTCATAATGGTTGCCATGGCGATGATGATGTCATAAAGGTTGCCTCGACCAATCAGCGACGGGCACAGTCTGCCGCGAATTCTGGAATCATCATTGTCCATATACTACAGGGACATGCGTATTCTAGAATACCCGATGCGTTAGAATCGGGCCACAATCTAGTAATGTAAATTGGTCTTTGCATCGTCTTAGTGTTTTATAGAATATTCAAAATACTTGAATAATATATATTTTATTAAGTCAGTATGTACATGTTTGGGGACAGGTGAAGTAATGAAACAGTTGTGCATTGACTATAAAATGTTTTGATTCTTGAACTGTAAAGTATTAAAAGTTATTCTAATAGAGAACATAAAGTGGCATAAAATACAATACAAATTTCGTTTTCATACTCTATGGATCATAAGAAAACTCTGCCTTTACAACTCTAACAAGTGTCAGTCTCATCATGTCAGTGTGTTAGACTAAAGCATAGGATTTGACTTACACATGGTATGTACAGTAGAATACAAATGCATGCTGGGACTCATTAAACATATATGCATGGAACAATTTTCCTTTATATCTTATTTTTACTTCTTACAGTGCTAACATTTTATTTTAAAAATGCTAGATAAAACAAAGATGGATGGATAGAAAAATAGATGGATGGGTGGATGGATCAGTGGGTGGGTGGATGGATGGGTGTATCAGTGGTGGGTGGATGGATTGATGCAGCTGTTCTGTCAGTTTTTTTTTCTTTTTTAAACAGGATCAAACAATTTATTTAATTGAACCACTTTCTTATTAGATTGTTTTCATGCCATTTTTGTTAAGCAAAGGCCAGAAGTGGATTTATATTTGGCCAGATAAAAAGAGGTGGGGTGTCAAGACCATGGATAGGCTTGCATACACATATACACATGACTTAGCAAGTAAGGTCAGTTAGTAAGCACAGTCAAGGCCTCTCCTCCAATACTCCATATAAGATTGTGCAATTCTATTGCAAGTCCAATTCTTGAAACTGATTTCTAATAACTATTATCATGGCATTGTTTACATAATTCTGTAATTTTGACAATATCTGTATATCTCCTCCTAACATAGAACTGGCATTTTCTTCATTCTTGACCTTTATACACTTTAACGTAAAATAAGTTGAAATTCTGATCTTTCTTGCGTTATGTAGTGCTAGTAACTGTATCTGTCATGCTTAATTGCCACTTTAAAAGGAATCTGTTAGTAAACTCAACCCTCCTGAGCCGCCTATAAAGGGATTGCAGATTCTAGAAAGTTGAATAACTTATTTTTTGCAATTTTATGTCTTATTCAAGAGAAATACACATTTTACATACATGAAAATGAGCTGTTAAGATCTATGGGCTGGACACTGAATTTGCCTCCAAAACTTATTTTAAGCGTAAAAGGGTATTACCAGTGTGAGCCTTGGAATCACTGATGCTTTATTCTCATGTTTTGTTCTCTGAATGACCCAGCTTTACAGGAATATTACAACTAGCACAGTAGAACTAACACTGTAATGGAATAAAATGTACTTCTGTTGTATTAACACATTTGCGCTGCAATTGTTATCACATAGTGCTTCAGCTATCGTCTCATAGGCAGCCAGTGTGAGACGGGGCGGTACAGCAGAGCTGATATCACTGCAAATGTGTTTGTAATGAAACAACTGTTGTAATATGTTGGTTATAATCAGGCACAGCTCTGCAGCATAGCTGACAGCACATTGGATGGACAACCGCTATTGCAAGTGTTTGTAATGAGACAGATATCTCTTCTGAGTTAGTTCTGATCTCACTGCAGAGCTGTGTGTGATTATGAGAGCAGGCTGTCAGTCATTACATGTCTCACTGGTAACATCCCCTTTCATTTCAAATAAGCTCTGGAGAAAAGAATCACATGCAGATCAGTGTCTGGAACATGGACCTTAACAGCTCATTTGCACATAGGGAAAGCATGGATTTATCTGAAATCAGTTATTAGAGTTCAGATATCAAGGTATCATTCCATTAAATTATCTATGAACTACATGCCCATGTAGATGGCTTGGAAGGATTGATCCTACTGACAGATTTCCTCAAAGTATTTTTTTTTTACAAGTTATGCATAATTTTATATTCTCTGTCTTTATATGTTTAAAATATACTTTAAAAACAGACTTTAAAAAATCCATACAGCAGATGTGGCAGGTGCAAACAGTGCAAATGCATGGTAACATATAATTAGGTATCACAAAGTTAATTTCATTTCAGTACCCTTGCCATACTAACCCAAGCATACATACAGATTCACGGAACTCAAACAACCCAAACAACCCACATCATAATAGGTGCTCATAAGCAATTCACACCTTTGTATCAAGCTGTGATTACAAAATTGAAGCATATGGCCAGAATCCCAACATATTCACAATGCAAAAATCATACACTTTTCAAATTACTGCTTAATACAATTTTACAGCTCATTGACTTTGAGACTGACCGTCGCTGCTCTCTAGCTTGTAAGCACAGCACTTGAGCTGTCCAGGATTAGGATGTAACAATGCACTCCAGAGATGTTGGTTTGACTCGAAACAGTGCAGTCAAGCTCAAAAAGGACTTGTAAGCACTGTGCATGTTCTACTGTCTAGGGACAATGATCAGTCACAAAGGGAACAAGCTATACACAAAAGAGAAGTTTTAATGACTTAAGAAAGGCTGAAAATTTTAACAAGCTATAAATTGTAAAATTGTATTTACCAGCACTATCTGACTATGCCTATTTATTAAGATAGGAATAACCCTTTAAATATAACACATTTTAATCATATTCTCTGCTGCATAAATTTAGAAAATAGAAACAAGAAGTTTCAGCATAACATTTGATGAAAAAAGAATCTTTGACAGCTATTAAAGTATTTTCTTAAACTTTAGCAGAAGTAGCTGATTGAATCTTATATTGTCATCTGAATTTCTAATCTTAATTGACAATGTGACACTATTATATAGGACGCAACAAAAAGTCTACAGGATACTGACATTTTTGCTTTTATATTTAGCCTTTAACGACCAGAGGTATTTTTGGTTTGCATTTTCATTTTTTGCTCCCTTTCTTCCCAGGGCCATTACTTTTTTATTTAGTGGTCAATATGGCAATGTGAAGGTTTGTTTTTTTGTGGGACAAGTTTTACTTTTGAATGACACCATTGGTTTAAACATATTTTGTACTGGAAAACGAGGAAAACATTCCAAGTGCGGTGAAATTGCAAAAAAAAATGCAATCCCACAGTTGCTTTTTGTTTTGCTTTTTAACTATGTTCACTAAATGCTAAAACTGGCATGCCATTATGATTTTCCAGGTCATTATGAGTTCATAGACACCAAATATGTCTAGGTTCTTTATTATCTAAGTGGTGAAAAAAACCTCCAAACTTTGTTAAAAAGAATTTGCGTCATTTTCCGATACCCGTAGTGTATCCATTTTTCGTGATCTTGGTTTCATTAGGGCTTATTTTTTATGCACTGAGCTGACATTTTTATTGATACTATTTTGGGCAGATACAATCTCTTGATCACCAGTTATTGCATTTTAATGCAATATCATGGCGACTAAAAAAAAGTAAATCTGGCGTTTTGACTTTTTTCTTGTTACACCGTTAAGTGACCAGGATAATCCTTTTTTCTAATAGATAGATCAGGCAATTCTGAAAGTGGTGATACCTAATATGTATATGTTTGATTTTTTTATAGCTTTATTTTGAACAAGGCGAAAGGGGGGTGATTTAAAATTTTATATTTTCTTATATTTTTAAAAACTTTTTTTTTTTTACTTTTGGCATGCTTCAATAGCAGAAGCTGCCATAGCCCGATCGCTTCTGCTACATACAGGTGATGATCAGATCACCTGTATGCAGCAGAATTACTCACTAGCTATGAGCGCCAACCACCGGATGGCGCTCACAGCAAGCCGGCAGTGAAAACCATAAAGGTCTCCAGGAGTCCTTTGGTTGTCATGGCAACCCACCGGTGACTCGAAATCAAGTTGCGGGGATACCTATGGGCACACCCCAGCACACCCCAGCATACCTATTCTGTGACACACCAATGTTGTGAATATGATCACTGAAACCTTAGATGAATTCACTAAGAGTAGTGTTGAGCATTCCGATACCGCAAGTATCGGGTATCGGCCGATACTTGCGGGTATCGGAATTCCGATACCGAGATCCGATACTTTTGTGGTATCGGGTATCGGTATCGAAACAACATTAATGTGTAAAATAAAGAATTAAAATAAAAAAATATTGCTATACTCACCTCTCCGACGCAGCCTGGACCTCACCGACGGAACCGGCAGCGTTCTTTGCTTAAAATGCGCGTGTTTACTTCCTTCCGTGACGTCACGGCTTGTGATTGGTCGCGTGCCGCCCATGTGACCGCGATGCGACCAATCACAGCAAACCGTGACGTAATTTCAGGTCCTGTATGCCTAATTCTGCATTCAGGACCTGAAATTACGTCACGGCTTGCTGTGATTGGTCGCGTCGCGGTCACATGGGCGGCACGCAACCAATCACAAGCCGTGACGTAATTTTAAAATGCGCGCATTTCCTGCCTCCCGTGACGTCACGGCTTGTGATTGGTCGCGTCGCCCATGTGACCGCGACGCGACCAATCACAAGCCGGAACATAATTTTAAAATCCTGAATGCCTAGAATTAGGCATTGAGGACCTGAAAATTACGTCACGGCTTGCTGTGATTGGTCGCGTCGCGGCCACATGGGCGGCACGCGACCAATCACAAGCCGTGACGTCACGGAAGGAAGTAAACGCGTGCATTTTAAGCAAAGAACGCTGCCGGTTCCCTCGGTGAGGTCCAGGCTGCATCGGAGAGGTGAGTATAGCAATATTTTTTATTTTAATTCTTTATTTTACACATTAATATGGATCCCAGGGCCTGAAGGAGAGTTTCCTCTCCTTCAGACCCTGGGAACCATCAGGGATACCTTCCAATACTTGAGTCCCATTGACTTGTATTGGTATCGGGTATCGGTATCGGATTAGATCCGATACTTTGCCGGTATCGGCCGATACTTTCCGATACCGATACTTTCAAGTATCGGACGGTATCGCTCAACACTAACTAAGAGTTGTTGTTTGTAAAATGGGGTCACTTCTGGGGGTGGGTTTTGCTGCTCTGGCACATCGGAGGTTCTTTTAATGGGTCCTGGCACCCACAAACCATAACAAAATTATCTGCACTATATTATGGTGCTCTTTCCCTTCTGAGGTTCCTAATGTACCTGAAAGTATTTCTTGATTGAATGTAGAGTATTGGCACACTCAGCAGAAATGGCAAAACTGTGAGGTCCAAATTTTCTATTAGCCCTTATAGAGATAAAATATGTACTGCTAAAACAATATTCTTGTGGCAAACAAATTGGTTTTGTAAATTTTGTTGGAAAAATGAGAAATTGTTTATAAACACTTAACACTTCTAACTTCCTATAGAAAAAAATATGCTTAAAAATGATGCTGATGAAAGGAGGCATATGGTAATTGTTATTAAATAATTATTTTGTATTATATAACTATCTGGTTTACAGGCATAAAAATTGCCTATGCAGAAGATCAATGCAGACACTGCCCATAGGAGGGCAGACAGGGCTCGCATAACTGTGGGCGTGTATAGCGCATGTGTGGGATTACAGAGCTGAACAGGTCAGTGTGACATTGATGGGAGGGAGGTACCATTATAATGAAGTCAGGAGGCAGTGATTTCTTCCAGGCACGACACATCCCGGGGCCTGGAAGAAATCATTAGCATATAACATTATAAATTAATTTCTCAAGATCTAAACCGCAGCTATGAAGCATATCGGTAAGACTGGTTTAACTATTCTATTACCTGTATGCCCATATTTATAGATCAAAATTGTCTAGGGGTGACAGATTCTATTTAAAGTACTTGGACCTCATTTAAGAAGAGACAGTTTCATAAAGCAATTTAAGGTTCAATATAAAATTTAACTTGCTGAAATATTATTTTTAAATGATAACTAGTTTTCCATTTTTTTAATACCTATTTTTTCAATGCCTATTGACAGTGGATGCAGCCATGCATTCAAACTAACAATTGTTGTTGAAGTCTTTGAAGTAATGATGGATGAACCATGGATGTTCGAGTCTGGCTGGCAGAAAGGTATCTCAACCCGTACCCAGACCCCGTTCAAATGAACGGGGGGCCAGAACATCAAGTGTTTCCCATGATGTCATCTGTGTGACAGCATAGGAAACAGTGTTACACGTTACTACTGGTCAAAGCACTGCAGTTCACATGCTGTAAAACAGATGATAGCGTACAAACCAGCTTAGCAGCTGTAACCAGACAAATAAAAGGTTACCGCTGGTCAGGCATCAGCTGATTAAAGTAATATTACTCTAATCAGTGTACATCTGCTCTCTGTAATAGGAGTGAGAGCAGGCAATGCTGATGAGAGTAGTACTCTCATTAGCAGGCACCTGTGCATTATAATAAAGATGTCAGTGTGATATAGTGCTGTCAGTGCATGTGTATTTTACTATACAATGTATTTACTGAATGAATAAATGAAAGAACCGCATCGGTCCCCCGTCATTTTCCTAGCCAGCTGGTGGAAAAACAATGGCTGGAAGCTGATGTTAACATTCTGGGAAAGGGCTAACGCTGGCTGCGTGAGAACTTTCTCATGAGTGTTGACCTCAGTGAAGTTCATCGACTATGAACTCCGCTTACCTTCTTGATGTCACTGCTTGGCTCCACAGCTGAGTACTCAGGCTCAGTTAAGTGTCTCCTAAACTCACTGCTGAGCGGTCACATCTTGCCACAGCTCAGTCATGCAATCCAGATGTAGCAGAGTTGGAGTGCATTGTATGACAAATGGCATATATTGTCAGACAGGTGAGGAATATAGAGTTTTTATCTTTAACCCCTTCCTGACATCTGACGTACTATCCCGTCGAGGTGGGGTGGGCCCGTATGACCGCCGACGGGATAGTACGTCATACGCGATCAGCGGCGCTCACGGGGGGAGCGCCGCCGATCGCGGCCGGGTGTCAGCTGATTATCACAGCTGACATCCGGCACTATGTGCCAGGAGCGGTCACGGACCGCCCCCGGCACATTAACCCCCGGCACACCGCGATCAAACATGATCGCGATGTGCCGGCGGTGCAGGGAAGCATCGCGCAGGGAGGGGGCTCCCTGCGGGCTTCCCTGAGCCCCCCGCAGCAACGCGATGTGATCGCGTTGCTGCGAGGGTCTTACCTCCCTCCCTGCAGCTCCCAGACCCGGATCCAAGATGGCCGCGGATCCGGGTCCTGCAGGGAGGGAGGTGGCTTCACAGAAGCCTGCTCAGAGCAGGCACTGTGAAGCAGCCTGCACTTTCCTCAGATCGGTGATCTGTCAGAGTGCTATGCAAACTGGCAGATCACCGATCTGTATTGTCCCCCCCTGGGGCAAAGTAAAAAAGTTAAAAAAAATTTTTTCCAAATGTGTAAAAAAAAAAAAAAAAATATTCCAAAATAATGAAAAAAAAAAAAAATATTATTCCCATAAATACATTTCTTTATCTAAATAAAATAAAAAAAACAATAAAAGTACACATATTTAGTATCGCCGCGTCCGTAACGACCCAACCTATAAAACTGCCCCACTAGTTAACCCCTTCAGTAAACACCGTAAGAAAAAAAAAAAAAAACGAGGCAAAAAACAACGCTTTATTACCATACCGCCGAACAAAAAGTGGAATAACACGCGATCAAAAAGACGGATATAAATAACCATGGTACCGCTGAAAACGGCATCTTGTCCCGCAAAAAACGAGCCGCCATACAGCATCATCAGCAAAAAAATAAAAAAGTTATAGTCCTGAGAATAAAGCGATACCAAAATAATAATTTTTTCTATAAAATAGTTTTTATCGTATAAAAGCGCCAAAACATAAAAAAATTATATAAATGAGATATCGCTGTAATCGTACTGACCCGACGAATAAAACTGCTTTATCAATTTTACCAAACGCGGAACGGTATAAACGCCTCTCCCAAAAGAAATTCATGAATAGCTGGTTTTTGGTCCTTCTGCCTCACAAAAATCGGAATAAAAAGTGATCAAAAATGGTCACGTGTCCGAAAATGTTACCAATAAAAACGTCAACTCGTCCCACAAAAAACAAGACCTCACATGACTCTGTGGACCAAAATGTGGAAAAATTATAGGTCTCAAAATGTGGAGACGCAAAAACTTTTTTGCTATAAAAAGCGTCTTTTAGGCTGGTTTCACACTTGCGTTTTTATCTGCATGCGTTTTTTAAAAAAACGCATGTGTGAAAAAACGCATGTAAACGTGGTAAAACGCATGCGTTTTTAGACGCATGCGTTTTTATAGAAAAACACAAGAAAACAAACAAACAAAAAAAACCCTACCCCTAACCCTACCCCTAACCTGAAATACGTGGCACTAAAATATACGTTTATATACGTATATAAGTGCCACGATATTTCAGTGGCCACGTATATAAGTGCCACGTATATAAGTGCCACGTATATAAGTGCCACGTACTTAAGTGCCACGTACTTAAGTGCCACGTACTTAAGTGCCACGTACTTAAGTGCCACGTACTTAAGTGCCACGTATTTACGTGCCACGTATTTACGTGCCACGTATTTACGTGCCACGTACTTAAGTGCCACGTACTTAAGTGCCACGTACTTAAGTGCCACGTATTTACGTGCCACGATATTTCAGTGCCACGTATAACCACATAGTTATAGTATTTATAGTACGTGGCACTGAAATACGTGGCACTGAAATATCGTGGCACTGAAACACGTGGCACTGAAACACGTGGCACTGAAACACGTGGCACTTAAATATGTGGCACTTAAATATGTGGCACTTAAATACGTGGCACTTAAATACGTGGCACTTATGACTGTCAGAAAATGTTCATTAAACGGTTAGAGGTGAGGTTAGGGGTAGGGTTAGGGTTACCGTTGGGATTAGGGTTAGGGGTGTGTTTGGGTTAGGGTTTCAGGTAGAATTGGGGAGTTTCCACTGTTCAGGCACATCAGGGGCTCTCCAAACGCGACATGGCGTCCGATCTCAATTCCAGCCAATTCTGCGTTGAAAAAGTAAAACAGTGCTCCTTCCCTTCCGAGCTCTCCCGTGCGTCCAAAAAGGGGTTTATCCCAACATATGGGTTATCAGCGTACTCGGGACAAATTGAACAACAACTTCTGGGGTCCAAGTTCTCTTGTTATCCTTGGGAAAATAAAAATTTGGGGGGCTAAAAAAAGATTTTTTATTTTCACGGCTCTGCGTTGTAAACTGTAGTGAAACACTTGGGGGTTCAAAGTTCTCACAACACATCTAGATAAGTTCCTTGGGAGGTCTAGTTTCCAATATGGGGTCACTTGTGGGGGGTTTGTACTGTTTGGGTACATCAGGGGCTCTGCAAATGCAACGTGACGCCTGCAGACCAATCCATTTAAGTCTGCATTCCAAATGGCGCTCCTTCCCTTCCGAGCTCTGTCATGTGCCCAAACAGTGGTTACCCCCCACATAGGGGGTATCAGCGTACTCAGGACAAATTGGAAAACAACTTTTAGGGTCCAATTTATTCTGTTACCCTTGTAAAAATACAAAGCTGGGGGCTAAAAAATCATTTTTGTGAAAAAAAAAAGAATTTTTATTTTCACGGCTTTGCGTTACAAACTGTAGTGAAACACTTGGGGGTTCAAAGTTCTCACAACACATCTAGATAAGTTCCTTGGGAGGTCTAGTTTCCAATATGGGGTCACTTGTGGGGGGTTTGTACTGTTTGGGTACATCAGGGGCTCTGCAAATGCAACGTGACGCCTGCAGACCAATCCATTTAAGTCTGCATTCCAAATGGCGCTCCTTCCCTTCCGAGCTCTGTCATGTGCCCAAACAGTGGTTACCCCACACATAGGGGGTATCAGCGTACTCAGGACAAATTGGAAAACAACTTTTAGGGTCCAATTTATTCTGTTACCCTTGTAAAAATACAAAGCTGGGGGCTAAAAAATCATTTTTGTGAAAAAAAAAAGAATTTTTATTTTCACGGCTTTGCGTTACAAACTGTAGTGAAACACTTGGGGGTTCAAAGTTCTCACAACACATCTAGATAAGTTCCTTGGGAGGTCTAGTTTCCAATATGGGGTCACTTGTGGGGGGTTTGTACTGTTTGGGTACATCAGGGGCTCTGCAAATGCAACGTGACGCCTGCAGACCAATCCATTTAAGTCTGCATTCCAAATGGCGCTCCTTCCCTTCCGAGCTCTGTCATGCGCCCAAACAGTGGTTACCCTCCATATATGGGGTATCAGCGTACTCAGGACAAATTGGACAACAACTTTTGGGGTCCAGTTTATTCTGTTACTCTTGTAAAAATACAAAAGCTGGGGGCTAAAAAATCATTTTTGTGAAAAAAAAAAAAGAATTTTTATTTTCACGGCTCTGCGTTATAATCTGTAGTGAAACACTTGGGGGTGCAAAGCTCTCAAAACACATCTAGATAAGTTCCTTAGGGGGTCTAATTTCCAAAATGGTGTCATTTGTGGGGGGTTTCAATGTTTAGGCACATCAGGGGCTCTCCAAACGCAACATGGCGTCCCATCTCAATTCCAGTCAATTTTGCATTGAAAAGTCAAATGGCGCTCCTTCCCTTCCAAGCTCTGCCATGCGCCCAAACAGTGGTTTACCCCAACATATGGGGTATCTGCGTACTCAGGACAAATTGCACAACGTTTTTTGGGGACCAATTTCTTCTCTTACCCTTGGGAAAATAAAAAATTGGGGGCGAAAAGATCATTTTTGTGAAAAAATATGATTTTTTATTTTTACGGCTCTGCATTATAAACTTCTGTGAAGCACTTGGTGGGTCAAAGTGCTCACCACACATCTAGATAAGTTCCTTAGGGGGTCTACTTTCCAAAATGGTGTCACTTGTAGGGGGTTTCAATGTTTAGGCACATCAGGGGCTCTCCAAACGCAACATGGCGTCCCATCTCAATTCCAGTCAATTTTGCATTGAAAAGTCAAATGGCGCTCCTTCCCTTCCAAGCTCTGCCATGCGCCCAAACAATGGTTTACACCCACATATGGGGTATCAGCGTACTCAGGACAAATTGTACAACAACTTTTGCAGTCTATTTTCTCCTGTTACCCTTGGTAAAATAAAACAAATTGGAGCTGAAATAAATTTTGTGTGAAAAAAAATTAAATGTTCATTTTTATTTAAACATTCCAAAAATTCCTGTGAAACACCTGAAGGGTTAATAAACTTCTTGAGTGTGGTTTTGAGCACCTTGAGGGGTGCAGTTTTTAGAATGGTGTCACACTTGGGTATTTTCTATCATACAGACCCCTCAAAATGACTTCAAATGAGATGTGGTCCCTAAAAAAAAATGGTGTTGTAAAAATGAGAAATTTCTGGTCAACTTTTAACCCTTATAACTCCCTAACAAAAAAAAATTTTGGTTCCAAAATTGTGCTGATGTAAAGTAGACATGTGGGAAATGTTACTTATTAAGTATTTTGCGTGACATATGTCTGTGATTTAAGGGCATAAAAATTCAAAGTTGGAAAATTGCAAAATTTTCAAAATTTTCGCCAAATTTCCGTTTTTTTCACAAATAAACGCAAGTTATATCGAAGAAATTTTACCACTATCATGAAGTACAATATGTCACAAGAAAACAATGTCAGAATCGCCAAGATCCGTTGAAGCGTTCCAGAGTTATAACCTCCTAAAGGGACAGTGGTCAGAATTGTAAAAATTGGCCCGGTCATTAACGTGCAAACCACCCTTGGGGGTGAAGGGGTTAATGTTTGTGAATTAATGGGTAAAAGAGTGTTGGGGAGTTTAATTTCAAATAAAGGATTTTATTCTGGGTGTGTCTTTATTGCAATATGACTATGTGCTTAGTAATGGAGGCATCTTATGGAAGCTTCTACATTACTAACTCCTGGGCTTGATGTCAGTGATGATAAAACAACTGACATCAACCCTAAACCTATTACCTCACATGCCACCCCACCAGGGCAAGGGGGAAAAATGGAGGCCATGAGTCATAAATTACGCATCTTATTGGTGCAACATTTCTGGGATGGCTGAGAGCTGATATTCTTAGTCTGTGATGAGGCCAATATCCATTGCCCTTTCTTAGGCTATTAATATTAGCAAACAGCTGTCTGTTTAGCCCTTGATGGTTCTAAAATATAGAATCATAGAATGTTAAAGTTGGAAGGGACCTCCAGGGTTATCATGTCCAAACTGCAGCTCAATGCAGGATTCACTAAACCATCTCAGACAGATGTCTGTCCAGCCTCTGTTTGAAGACTGCCATTGAAGAACTCACCACCTCTCGTGCAGCCTGTTCCACCCATTGATCACCCTCACTGTAAAAAGTTTTTTCTAATATCTAATCTGTATCTTCTTCCTTTGAGTTTCACTCAATTGCTTCTGGTGTTTCCATATGCAAATAAGAATAAAGGATGATCCCCCTACACCATGACATCGCTTCATATTTTTGTAGACAGCTATTAAATATCCTCTTAGCCTTCTTTTTTTGCAAGCTAAACAATCAAAGATTTTTTAACCATTCCTCATATGACATACTTTTCTGTCTACTTACCATCTTGGTAGCTCTTCCCCAAACTTGCTCCAGTTTTTCAATGTCTTTTTTAAAATGTAGTTCCCAGAACTTAGCACAGTATTCCAGGTGAGGTGTGACCAGGTAGGAGTAGAGGGAGATAATGACTTCATGTGATCTAGACTGTATACTTCTGTTAATACATTCAGAATTGTATTTGACTTTATTGCTGCTGCATCACACTGTTGACTTATGTTCAGTCTATAATCTATTAATATACCCAAGTCTTCTTCACATGTGCAGTTGCTTAGTTCTATTTCTCCGATTCTGTAGATGCAATGTTCGTTTTTCTTTCCTAGGTGTAGAATTTTGTATTTCTCCATTAAGTACCATTCTATTAGTCTCTGACCATTGTTCAAGCTTATCTAGATCCTCCTTAATGCTTTCTGTCTTTTCTAGTGTTATTTCTCCCTCCTAGCATTGCATCATCTGCAAATTTGATTAATTTACCTTCAGTTTCCTTATCTAGATCATTTAAAAAATTGTTGAACAAAACTGAGGCCAGGACAAAGCCTTGTGGTACTCCATTTGATACACTGTTTCAATTGGATGTGCAACCATTTATCACCATTCTTTGTGTATGATCCTTGTCAATCCCATAGTTGGTCATTTTTTCAATAAGTATACTTTGAGATACTTTATCAAACATTTTGCTGAAGTTGAGTATACTACACCTACCGCATTTCTCTGATCCAACAAGTCAGTGATTCCATCATAGAATGAAATTAGATTAGCCTGGCATGATTTGTTTGCTACAAACCCATGCTGGATCTGGTTAATTACTATATTCTTATCCAAGTACTTACATGCATGCTGTTTAATAATTTATATATGGAAGATCCCGTTTCATTTTTTTTGCGGGGTCTGCCCTATTATAACCAGTAAAGGCCAAGCAAACATCTGTAAGCTGATATTAATAGCCTGGGAACCTTTATGGATATTAGCACTTTCCCAGAATATTAACATCAGCCCCCAGCCATTGGCTCTCATCTAGCTATGAAAATTGCAGGGTATCCCACGCCTTTTTTTTCATTATTTTTTTAACTTATTAACAAGAACAGTAAGGTCACCTGAGCTCATAGCTAGGGTTGAGCGAAACGGGTTGGCAATTTTCAGAAGTCGCCGACTTTTGGCAAAGTCGGGTTTCATGAAACCCGACCCGGCCCCTGTGTGGGGTCGGCCATGAAGTCGGCGATCTTCTGAATCTGGAATCGGAATTCCGATACCGATTCCCGATATGTTTAAGATATCGGGAATTGGTATCGGAATTCAGATTTAAGTGTAAAATAAAGAATTAAAATAAAAAATATCGCTATACTTACCATCTGACGGGCCATGGTACTAACCGGGAACCTTCCTTCCTTAGAATCAGCCTTCCAGGACCTCGCGGTGACGTCGCGGTGACGTCGCGGCTTGTGATTGGTTGCGCGGCCGCCCATGTGACCGCTCGCGCGACCAATCACAAGCCGCGACGTCACCGTGACGTCACCGGAGGTCCTGGAAGGGCTGATTCTTAGGAAGGAAGGCTGCCGGAACGAAGCCGAGGGTGAGTATATTCCTATTAGGTATATACTCACCCTCGGACACGCCCTGCTTCTTTCCGGCAGCCTTCCTTCCTAAGAATCAGCCCTTCCAGGACCTTCGGTGACGTCACAGTGACGTCGCGGCTTGTGATTGGTCGCGCGAGCGGTCACATGGGCGGCCGCACGACCAATCACAAGCCGCGTCGTCACCACGACGTCACCGTGAGGTCCTGGAAGGCTGATTCTAAGGAAGGAAGGTTCGCGGTTAGTACCAGGGCCCGTCAGATGGTAAGTATAGCGATATTTTTTATTTTAATTCTTTATTTTACACTTAAATATGGATTCCAGGGCCTGAAGGAGAGTTTCCGCTCCTTCAGACCCTGGGAACCATTGGAAACCCAATGCACTGCATTGGGTTTCGAGTTTCGGCCGACCCCGACTTTTTTATAGGATCGGCCGATTTCACTCGACCCGACTTTTGAAAAAGTCGGGTTTTGTGAAACCCGACCCGATCCTATAAAAGTAAAGGTCGCTCAACCCTACTCATAGCTGTTTCTCTTACTTTGCAAGTTCCAGTGCCAGACTGATAAACGACTGCAAGTCCGGCACTTGGCACTCCAGCATTCATCTGTCTGGCAGTTGAGCTACCGTGAGGCTCAAAGGCTGTGAACTCAGGGTACCTTAAAGGTTACCAGAGTTCAGAGTCATTTAGTCTCCCAGCAGCTGTGAGGCCCGGAAACCTCATAGGAACCTTTGAGGAACATTTTAAGGTAACTGGAGTTGCCAGCTGCTACAAAACCTGAAGGCTGTGAAATAAGGTTACCTTGAGTGTGTATTTTACTGTAATTGTTAATAAATAAAAAAATGCCGTGGGGTCCCCAATAATTTTCATAAACAGCTGATGGAAAGTCGACTTCTGGGGGCTGATGTTAATATTCTGGGAACGGGCCAGTGCTGTCTGCGTGAGGACTTTATCATGAGTAGGGTTGAGCGAAACGGATCGGACAAATTGAAAAATCACCGACTTTTGGCGAAGTCGGGTTTCATGGAACCCGACCCGATCCCAGTGTGGGATCGGCCATGCTGTCAGTGATCTTCACGCCAAAGTCGCATTTCGTATGACGCTTTCACCGCCATTTTTCAGCCAATGAAGGAGGACGCAGAGTGTGGGCAGCGTGATGACATAGGTCTCGGTCCCTACCATCTTAGAGAAGGGCATGACAGTAATTGGCTAGCTTTCTGCGGCGTCACAGGGGCTATAAAGGGGCATGCATACCGACCGCCATCTTACTTCTGCCGATCTGAGCATAGGGAGAGGTTGCTGCAGCTTTGTCAGAAGCAGGGATATACTTAGGGAGGGAAGATTAACCCCCAAACCGCTTGTACTGTAGGGATTTCCACTGTCCAACACCACCTTTTCTTTGCAGGGACAGTGGAGGCTAGAATTTTGTGCATCAGCTCTGTAGCTTATTAGGCTGCCTTATAAGGCTCCCTGATAGCTGCATTGCTGTTTGTATGCCGCTGTGCAAACCAACTGCTTTTTTACAAGCAAAAATCCTGTTGCTCCTTTCTGCACAGTTCTATTGTTTATTTGTCCACAGTTTTGTGCAGCAGTCCTTTTTATTGCTGGCTGCCATACTTGTCCTGAGATCATTGTAGGCAGATTGTTATTGTAGTACAGTCCCTTTTTTTAAATATATCTTCCAGCCACGATCTGCCACTTACATTGTGTAGTGTAATACAGTGGGCCTGATTTTTGCAGCAGTCTCCCACACAAAAAAGGGAGATATAAATTGCCACTAAGTGGATCTGCATCAGTTCTGTTTGTCGCATATCTGCCAGCCACTTTCGGCCACTTACATTGTGTAGTGTAATACAGTGGGCCTGAGTTTTGCAGCAGTCTCCCACACAAAAAAGGGAGATTTAAATTGCCACTAAGTGGAACTGCATCAGTTCTGTTTGTCGTATGTCTGCCAGCCACTTTCTGCCACTTACATTGTGTAGTGTAATACAGTGGGCCTGAGTTTGGGTGCAGTGTCACCCCCCAAAAAGGGAGATTTAAATTGCCACTAAGTGGATCTGCGTCAGTTCTGTTTGTCGTATATCTGCCAGCCACTTTCTGCCACTTACATTGTGCAGTGTAATACAGTGGGCCTGAGTTTTGCAGCAGTCTCCCACACAAAAAGGGAGATTTAAATTGCCACTAAGTGGATCTGCATCAGTTCTGTTTCTCGTATATCTGCCAGCCACATTCTGCCACTTACATTGTGTAGTGTAATACACAGGGCCTGAGTTTGGGTGCAGTCTCCCCCCCCAAAAAAGGGAGATTTAAATTCTCAACAAGTTTATATACACCTTCTACCTTGTTTTACAGTACCATATAATGGTTGTTAGTTTGGTTACATTTTCCCAAAAATGAGGAAGTCTGGTGGAAGAGGCCGTGGGCGGTCATTGCCAGCTGGTAATGATGGTGGTGGTGGTGGTGGTGGAGCATCTGGTGGTAGTGGGAAAAGCAAAATAGCACTTAAGGCTCGAGTTGTTCAGACAGCGTCATCGTCTGGCTACACAAGGCCTCGAAGGCTCCCTTATCTGGGAGTGGGAAAACCGCTTTTAAAGCCGGAGCAGCAGGAACAAGTTTTGGCTTTCATTGCTGACTCAGCCTCTAGCTCTTTCACCTCCTCTTCAGAAAGTTCGAAATATAAAAGCAGCGAGTCATCAGTGGATGCTCCCGGTCAGGAACAAGTCGCTTCCTTGTGTCCTTCACCCAAAGCAAAAGTGAAGGATGTGGCAGGCGACACTATAATTTACTCCATGGAGCTCTTTACAGATACCATGCCAGATGAGTCGGACATGGAGTGCACAGATGCACAGCCACAGCTAGATTATTATGCTGTTCCATTGACTCAGATCACTACATTGCCCTCACAGTGTACTGTGCCAGAATGTGACCCTTATGAGACTATGGTGCCTCGTCCCAAACGCTATAGCACCTTACACGGTGACACAGAGGAAGGTGCACATGACATTGAAGAGGAGGTGATAGATGACCCAGTTGTTGACCCAGATTGGCAGCCATTGGGGGAACCGGGTGCTGCTGGCAGTAGCTCTGAAGTGGAGGAGGATGATCCGCAGCAGGCATCTACATCGCAACAGCTTTCATCTGGCAGGCCCATCTCAGGCCAAAAACATTTGTCAACAAAAAAAACAGTTTTAGGACAGCGTGGCCATCCGGTGAAAGTAGCACAGCGTGCAATGCCTGAAAAGGTATTCGATAGTAGGAAGAGTGCAGTGTGGGAGTTTTTTAACCAAGATCCAACTGATCAGTGCAAAGTTATCTGTAAGAAATGCTCAAAGACATTTAGCAGAGGGAGGAATGTACAAAATTTAAATACAACGTGCATTCGTAGACATTTAACCAGCATGCATTTGCAAGCCTGGACTAACTACCAAACATCCCGTACCGTTGGTGCACCTGCTCAGAATGAAGGTAGTCAGCAACGCTACATTGCTTCCCTCACTGTAAGCCCACCAGTTAGGACACCACCAGCAGCAAATGTGGAGGTATCATCGCAAGGCCAAAGCAGTCAGGGAATCAAAAGGTTATTGGTAAGAAACACTGTATGTAGGCCAACATCGAGAATACCATCACCAACAATCTCTCAATCCGCCTTGTCCACCACCGCCACCACTGCTCATTCCACCATATGCAGCTCTCCAGTCCAGCTCACCCTACAAGAGACTCTTGTTAGGAAAAGGAAGTACTCATCCTCACATCCGCGTACACAGGGTTTGAACGCCCACATTGCTAGACTAATCTCGTTAAAGATGATGCCCTAATGGTTGGTTGAAAGCGAAGCTTTCAAAGCCCTGATGGCCTATGCAGTACCACGCTATGACCTACCCAGTTGACACTTCTTTGCGAGAAAAGCCATCCCAGCCCTCCACCAGCCCTCCACCAGCATGATGACCAATGACGATTACTGGTTGGCCTGCCTCCTGAATCCACGCTATAAAGGGAAATTACAAAATATCATGCCACATGAGAACCTTGAGCAAATATTGGCTACCAAACAAGCAACTATTGTAGACCTTTTGGTTCAGGCATTCCCAGCACACAGCGGCGGTGATGGTTCTCACACGAGCTGCAGGGGGCAACATGGCAGAGGTGTTAGAGGTGCACAAATCAGAAGTGGCGTTGGACAGAGGGGTTTTATGACCAGGTTGTGGAGTGATTTCACAATGACCGCAGACACGACAGGTACTGCTGCATCAATTCAAAGTGACAAGTGAATTGGCAGAATATGCATTACAGGAGCTCGCTTGCCCAGCTGCTAGTGTGCTATCAGAAAGAGTCTTCAGTGCTGCTGGTTCAATACTGACCGAAAAAGGACTCGCCTGGCTACCCAAAATGTTGATGATCTAACCTTCATTAAAATGAACCAATGATGGATTTCTAATTATTTTGCCCCACCTTCCCCTGCTGACACGTAGTTTGCTTGAAAAATGTCTTGCTTTTGGCCTCCTCTTACTGACTGCTCCAATTCCTCCATTTGCAGCTGCTAAATGTCCACCATAGGCCATTTTTTTATCTCCCTAAATGGGCTGACTCCCCCCACAGGGCCGTGGTCACCACCTAGCGCAAGCACCCGTGCGAGTGCCATTTGCCTGGACAGGTGAGTGTGCAAACTCTTGGGCGACGACACTGGCACAGGGTCCCTCATAGTACAATGAAGTGTCTCTGACGGTGGTGGTGCACAACCAACGTCAGACACACCGTCGTAATATGAGGGGCCCTGTGCCAGTACCGCCACCCACGAGAGAGTTGTCCCCCCTGGTCGATCAGTGCTCTACCACTTGCAATACTTACCTCTCCCTGCTCCACCACAGTGTAGTCTGTGCTGATAAATACTTCAATGGCACTGCCAATACAAATTTGTTGAAATGATAGATGATAGTTAAAATATACAGGGGCCCTGGCCTCCATTTAGACCATTTAATACTTTGCGCCAACTACCACTGTCTCCTACTCAGCAGAGGAGCCCACCCTTGTACGTAGCTATGCCACCTGTTTATTTTTGAAAAAAATTTTGGCAGACATTTACCTCACTTTATTATTTTGGCCTACTAACTGTGTCAGCCATTCCTTACAGTTGTCCTCCACTGAACAAAGCTATGCCGCCAGTTTACTACTGTTACCAATTTTGAACTGCATTTAGCCTACTTACTTTTTTTGGCCTACTAACTGTGTCTGCCTCTCCTTACAATTGTCCTCCGCTGAACAACGCTATGCCACCAGTTCACTCCTGCAACCCGTTTTGAACTGCATTGAGCCTACTTTTTTATTTTAGGCCTACTAAGTCTGTCTGCGCCACTCATTACAATCGTCCTCCGCTGAACAACGCTATGCCGCCTGTGTACCCCTGTAACCAATTTTAAACTGCATTGAGCCTACTTTTTATTTTAGGCCTGCTACCTGTGTCTGTCTGCGCCACTCCTTACAATTGTCCTCCGCTGAACAACGCTATGCCGCCAGTTCACTCCTGCAACCCGTTTTGAAATGCATTGAGCCTACTATTTATATTTTAGGCCTACTAAGTCTGTCTGCGCCACTCCTTACAATCGTCCTCCGCTGAACAAACCAATGCCGCCAGTTCACTCCTGTAACCCGTTTGGAACTGCATTGAGCCTACTTTTTTATTTTAGGCCTACTACTTGCCTACTACCTGTGTCTGTCTGCACCACTCAATACAGCTGTCCTCCATTGAACAAAGCTATGCCGCCTGTTTACTCCTGTTACCATTTTTTAACTGCTTGGAGCCTACTTTTTAAATGTGGGCCTACAACCTGTGTCTGCGCCACTCGTTACAGCTGTCCTCCATTGAATAAAGCTATGCCGCCTGTTTACTCCTGTTTCAAATATTAAACTGCATTTGGCCTACTTGTTTGGTTGGGCCTACTAACGGTGTCTGCCGCTGCTTGTTGTTCTCCACTGAACAAAGCTGAGCTTCAATTTTCAGCCTATATCAAATATTAAACTGCATTTGGCCTACTTGTTTGGTTGGGCCTACTAACTGTGTCTGCCGCTGCTTGTTGTTCTCCTCCACTGAACAAAGATGAGCTTCAATTTGCAGCCTATATCAAATATTAAACTGCATTTGGCCTACTTGTTTGGTTGGGCCTACTAACGGTGTCTGCCGCTCCTTGCTTTTCTCCTCCACTGAACAAAGCTGAGCTTCAATTTTCAGCCTATATTAAATATTAAACTGCATTTGGCCTACTTGTTTGGCTGGGCCTACTAACGGTGTCTGCCGCTGCTTGTTGTTTTCCTCCACTGAACAAAGATGAGCTTCAATTTTCAGCCTATATCAAATATTAAACTGCATTTGGCCTACTTGTTTGGTTGGGCCTACTAACGGTGGCTGCCACTGCTTGTTGTTCTCCTCCACTGAACAAAGCTGAGCTTCAATTTTCAGCCTATATCAAATATTAAACTGCATTTGGCCTACTTGTTTGGTTGGGCCTACTAATGGTGTCTGCTGCTGCTTGTTGTTCTCCTCCACTGAACAAAGCAGAGCTTCAATTTTCAGCCTATATCAAATATTAAACTGCATTTGGCCTGCTTGTTTGGTTGGGCCTACTAACGGTGTCTGCCGCTGCTTGTTGTTCTCCTCCACTGAACAAAGCTGAGCTTCAATTTTCAGTCTATATCAAATATTAAACTGCATTTGGCCTACTTGTTTGGTTGGGCCTACTAATGGTGTCTGCTGCTGCTTGTTGTTCTCCTCCACAGAACAAAGCTGAGCTTCAATTTTCAGCCTATATCAAATATTAAACTGCCTTTGGCCTACTTGTTTGGTTGGGCCTACTAACGGTGTCTGCTGCTCCTTGTTCTCCTCCACTGAACAAAGCTGAGCCGCCTGTTTACTCCTGTTACCAATTTTGAGCTGCATTTGGCCCACTTTATTACTTGGCCCTACTAACTGTGTCTGCCACTCCTTACAGTTGTCCTCCGCTGAACAGAGCAATGCCGCCTGGTTAGTCCTGTTACCAATTTTGAACTGCATTTAGCCTACTTACTTTTTTGGGCCTACTAACTGTGTCTGCCACTCCATACAATTGTCCTCCACTGAACAAAGCTATGCCGCCAGTGTACTCCTGTTAGCAATTTTGAACTGCATTTAGCCTACCTACTTTTTGGGGCCTACTAACTGTGTCTGCCACTCCTTACAATTGTCCTCCGCTGAACAAAGCTATGCCGCCAGTTTGCTCCTGTTACCAATTTTGAACTGCATTTAGCCCACTTTATTATTTGGGCCTATATCTGCATTTCCTCCTCATCCTGCCCATTGCCCAGCCACTGCTAGATGAGTCTGCTGGTACATTGACCCAGACCACTACATTCCCTTGCACTCTACACAGCCAGAATCTGACCCTGCTGAAAGTCAGGTTCCCCTTCCCGCATACTATACCAACTTACACGGGGACAAACAGGATGGTGCAGATGAAAGTGCATGTTCCTTCATCAGGTGGGGGGGCATACTCGTTGGCAACGTCAGTGGCACAGGGCCCCTCATAGTATGCAAAAGTGTCTCTGCCGGTGGGAGGCGCCCCCGCCGTCAAACACACCGCCGTACTTTGAGGGGCCCTGTGCCAGTGCCAATGTGAACGAGTGGGCCCCCCCTGCTTGCTCAGGATCACAGCACTTGCAAAGTTGAAATACGTACCTCTCCCTGCTCCACCGCCGTGACGTAGTCTGTGTTTCCTGGGCCCACGCAAAACTTGAACCAGCCCTACCCCCCACAACTTTAGCCAAATGACACCCAATTTTCAATGCCTAACTATTATTATAAAGTAAATTAAGATTAACAAGCTTCAGTAATAAGAATTGATGTTTTTGGCATTAAAATAGGCACTGTTGGTGTTTTCCTGTCCTCCACTTACTGCCGACTTTGATTCCCCATTGACTTGCATTGGGTTTCGTGTTTCAGTCGGCCCCCGACTTTTTGCAATAATCGGCCGATTTCACCCGACCCGACTTTTGACAAAGTCGGGTTCGTGAAACCCGACTCGATCCTAAAGAAGTAAAAGTCGCTCAACTCTAATCATGAGCGCTGACCTCAGTGAAGGAGCTAATATCCTTAAAGGTTCCCAGTCTTTTAATATCAGCTCACAGCTGTATGCTTAGCCTTTACTGGATTTTATAGGTAGACCCCCCCAAAATTAGGTGGGGTCCCACTATATTTACTAACCACCAAAGGCTAAACAGACAGCTATGGACTGATATTATTAGCCTAGGCATGGGCCACAGATATTAGCCTCCTCCCAGATTAAGATCATCATCCTTCAGCTGCTCTAGAATTGGCACAACATTAAGATACACCAATTATGGCACTTAGTCTCTGCTATTTCCACTTGCCCTGGTACGATTGCAAATGGGATAATATTTGTGGGGTTGATGTCAGTTTTGTAATGTCAGCAGACATCAATCCCAGGGGTTAGGAATGGACTGGCATCTATAACATGCCCTAAGTACTAACCCCGTAGTGAAAATTAAATAAAGACAAAAAAGTCCTTTAATTGAAATAAACACACACAGGAAAAAATCCTTTATTTGAAAGAAACACTTCCCATCCTCTTTTACGCATGTATTACTTTAAAATTAAAAATAATAAAACACTATATTCCTCACCTGTCTGCCAATAACGTATTTGTCCCACAATGAGCCAGACTCTGCTACATCTGGATTGCATGATGCGACCAGCAATGCATGTCATAATGTAACTTGTGACATAATGATGTGCACTACGACCCACAGTGACATTTGAGGCTTAGTCAAGCCGGAAGCTAAGTCCTAAAGTGAAGAGGTTGAATAGAATTAAGGCAACTGAGGAAAAAGAAAAGAAGCGACAAGGACTGTGAGCTGTGCGAGCACCTGAACAGGTAAATGTTGAATTGAGAAATTAAAATATTTTTTAACTGCTTGCCTGGCCTTCTATGGTTCAAATTTGCAGGCACAGCTGGCTTCCACACTGCTAAATTTATAAGGAGAAATTTGCAAATAAAATATGTAATCTGGAGAATACAACTGTTTTTAAAATGTGAGGATGATTTTATTTCACTGGAACAAACTTGCCCATCTCTATTGTCTTTCAAAAATTCAATTTGTCCCACAAAACTTCCTCATATGGCTACAATGTAAAAAGGAAAAAAATTGACTCTAGCAATAAAGAGGAAAAAACTAAAATATAAAGATGAAACTTGGAAGCAGTGGGAAGAGATTGAGAATGGCGTCCTTAAGACAGTTGTGCTATTAAGACTGCCGTTGTACATGCCAGCTGTAGTTAAGGGGCATTTTGGAGCAGGATTAGTCAAATTCATTTGGAGTTGAACACCACTTTATGAATGTGGTGCATTTTCTCACTGACATGCACCTCCATGAACCTCACCCGAAATGCTACTCCAGTCATGAACAGAAGTAGCATTTTTGATGTAAAAAGCATAGGTAGTATTGACTAAGTTGATTCACTGGCATAGCCCAGCCCTGTCCTACCTTGACTCTTCGTCAGCTCCACCAATTTTCCCAGAGCTGCCCAAAACTTGAGCGAAAGCGCAAACAATTGAGCATGTTTTACACAGCTTCATATTGCGCAAACATTTTGCAACTTTTCAAAGTATTTTACTTCAATTTTCTGGCATAAAAAAATTGATGATTTGGGATTAAAGTACTTTTATTTTATGTTGCACAGTGAAGCAATGAAGAAGGGGTCATACACTAGTGGACAGCCTTTTTCATGAGAAAAATAAGGAACGCGCAAAACATTGTATTGCAAAAATGTGTAGTTATTACCATGCTGTCAAAAGGCTAATCCTTAATCAACAATATAAAGCACTTATATCCATTCATAAATGCACCAAAAATCTTTGTTCCACTTTTACATTTACTCAATCTCACACAAAACTACAAAAAGAAAAAGCATGCATAGACACTGACAGGAGCTTAATATGTGTGATGCATTTCAGAAGTAATGTTAATAAATATTAAACTTGAGGTCGCATAAATGTTTGTAAAGTATATAGCTGTAAAAAGACAATTGCTTTATAAAAGAAACATAACTAGCAACTCTATTTAGTATGAAAATCTAAAACATCCTAGCAGCATTTCTTTTAAAAAGAAATGTTTCCTTTCATTTGAAAAGGAAATACATTTTCAACTAAATGTCTATGAATGTTTCTCCAAAACTGAGCATTTAAAATTTCTCTTGTGACAGAAAACTCAAAGAAGTATTCCCATCATGAATAATATTAGCATCAAAAGTACAGTAAACATTCCCTTCAGCCCTCAAGATAGACCAAAAAATTCAAATATACTGTATAATGGAGGTAGGAGTTTTCACCCATTCTTATTCCTTGTGTCTCTTCTGTAAAGTACTAAATATTAGATGACAAGGTGACTGGAACTATTTCTGAATATATTTCCTGATACCTTTTAAAGTCTTTAAGCAACTGACCAGACACTATAAAACTAAAATGCTGTGCTTTCATTTCTAACGTAATAGAGTTAGTTAGCTATGCAAATGACTATGAAAAAAAACAAGATTTCTTTATCTAAAATATTATTTCTGTCTTTTGATACTTAATTTTCTTAGATGCATTATAAAGTTCCTCTTATCCAATTTCTCAGAATATGTCAGGTTCACTTCCAACACATTTAGAGTTGTTTTACCTTTGGGATTAAATTTGTGTGGATCTATCTGTGGAGAATTAAGTTTGCTTTAAATTGCCTAAACTTCACACAAATCTTGAGATTATATTTGTGGCATGCCCCAAAAAATGTTTGCCTGGTACCATTTCCCACAGTGCTGAAGCATCAGAGAGTGGGCTAAGGTAATTTGGTGTGGCTATGCAGGCTTCTCCATAATGCTGTGGGGGAATTTAGTGGCAAATTACAATCCTCCTTCAGCATGTGTAGCTGTAATGGGACACCAGATCCACAGTGAAAACTCATACCCCCATTAACCTAGCTAGCATCCACAGGGGGTCATCCTGTGCAACTGCTTCATTGAAACTCCCCTCAGTCAGATGTTTCATAAGGAGATTTAAGGAGAATATGTAATTATCCTATTTCCTAGCTGAACACCAATTCCATTTTTGAGATTTCGGGAATGGGCCAAACTCCCTCCAGGGTCTCGATATGTTCTAGCATCCCATGGTGGGGAGATACACAGAATGGCTAGTAGAAGCCAGGTAGCGGAGCCATGTTTGGTCTCAAAGCATAATGGGGGCTCGGCCGAATCCTATGGTGTCAGAAATGCCGCCCTATGACCTTCCGCTGGGAACTTATTAATCTTCATAGGTTTGGAGTTTTAGCAACAAAACCCCAAGGGAGGGGGATTAGGGGAAAAGGATGTGACTGACCAAGAGATTAAAGGCTTTTGTAAGGTGAAGTGCTGTCTGCTTGTCATGCTTGCTGTTCACTTCTAAAGGGGGACCTCATCAAGTAACATGCTGGAAACACCTGGAAACCAGTTGGCACCCCAAGCACCTATGTAGCCAAGCACATGTCAAACATCAACTGACATGTCTCTTCTGCTTATATGTTTTGTACTACCTCCTGCTTTGCATATTTGACCATTGTATATGTATAACCATCGTATATATAGTGCTTTGTCTAGCATGCCCTTAAGGTGATTAAATATATAATTTAACTCTGGGCTGCTCTTTTATCTTGATCCACAAATCTACAAATCCGCATTCTTCTTTTTAACTTCACATGGTACCGTAGCTCGTTTCAGGCCCTTTATTACCCTGTTAATGGACCGGGCTTATATCTGTCGAGGAATTGGGGGAAGGCCTATCGGGCTGATAAGGCTTTGTTTTACTGGTGTGAGCAAAAGGGGCCTCTTAGCCTGCCAGGGTTGTGAGCGAATGTTGTGACACGTCAGCGGCTGCGTGGGCCACTGTCATGATCTCAATGGCAAGAGATCATAGCATCAGCATATATAGGAACTAGCTCTTGGAAGATGGAAACTGAGCTGACCATGAACTAAACCTAACGCACAACTAGCAGTGGCCGGGTAGCATGCCTACGTTGATTCTAGATGCCCAGCACCAGCCGGAGGACTAAATAAAGCTAGCAGAGGAAAATATTAGTCCTAGCTCACCTCTAGAGAAATACCCCGAAAGGAGACAGAGGCCCCCCACATGTATTGGCGGTGAATCAAGATGAAATAACAAACGTAGTATGAAAATAGGTTTAGCAAATTTGAGGTCCACTTACTACATAGCAGAAGACAGAAAGGACACTTTCATGGTCAGCTGAAAACCCTATCAAAACACCATCCAGAAATTACTTTAAAACTCTGGCATTAACTCATAACACCAGAGTGGCAATTCCTGTTCACAAGAGCTTTCCAGACACAGTAACGAAACTACAGCTGTGAACTGGAACAAAAATGCAAAAACAAACATGGACAAGAGTCCAACTTATCTAGTAGTTGTCTAGGAGCAGGAACAAGCACAGAGAGGCTTCTGATAACATTGTTGACCGGCAAGCAACTAACAGAGCAGCAAGGTTATATAGCGACTCCCACATCTTGATGGGAACAGGTGAACAGAGAAGATGAAGACACCAGTTCAATTCCACCAGTAGCCACCGGGGGAGCCCAGAATCCAAATTCACAACAGTACCCCCCCCTCAAGGAGGGGGCACCGAACCCTCACCAGAACCACCAGGGCGATTAGGATGGGCCCTATGAAAGGCACGAACCAGATCAGAGGCATGAACATCAGATGCATTCACCCAAGAATTATCCTCCTGGCCGTATCCCTTCCACTTGACCAGATACTGGAGTCTCCGTCTGGAAACACGAGAGTCCAAGATTTTCTCCACAACGTACTCCAACTCACCCTCAACCAACACCGGAGCAGGAGGCTCAACGGAAGGCACAACCGGTACCTAATACCTGCGCAATAATGACCGATGAAAAACGTTATGAATAGAAAAGGATGCAGGGAGGTCCAAACGGAAGGAAACAGGGTTAAGAATCTCCAATATCTTATACGGGCCGATGAACCGAGGCTTAAACTTAGGAGAAGAGACCCTCATAGGGACAAAACGAGAAGACAACCACACCAAGTCCCCAACACGAAGACGAGGACCAACACGACGACGGCGGTTAGCAAAAAGCTGAGTCTTCTCCTGGGACAACCTCAAATTGTCCACCACCTGCCCCCAGATCTGATGCAATCTCTCCACCACAGCATCCACTCCAGGACAATCCGAAGATTCCACCTGACCAGAGGAAAATCGAGGATGAAACCCCGAATTACAGAAAAACGGGGACACCAAAGTGGCAGAGCTGGCCCGATTATTGAGAGCGAACTCCGCCAATGGCAAAAAAGCAACCCAATCATCCTGGTCAGCAGACACAAAACACCTCAGATATGTCTCCAGGGTCTGATTAATCCGCTCGGTCTGGCCATTCGTCTGAGGATGGAAAGCGGACGAAAAAGATAAATCTATGCCCATCCTAGCACAGAATGCCCGCCAAAATCTAGACACGAATTGGGTCCCTCTGTCAGAAACGATATTCTCAGGAATACCATGCAAACGAACAACATTTTGAAAAAACAGAGGAACCAACTCGGAAGAAGAAGGCAACTTGGGCAGAGGAACCAAATGGACCATCTTAGAGAAACGGTCACACACCACCCAGATGACAGACATCTTCTGAGAAACAGGCAGATCTGAAATAAAATCCATCGAGATGTGCGTCCAAGGCCTCTTAGGAATAGGCAAGGGCAACAACAATCCACTAGCCCGAGAACAACAAGGCTTGGCCCGAGCACAAACGTCACAAGACTGCACAAAGCCTCGCACATCTCGTGACAGGGAAGGCCACCAGAAGGACCTTGCCACCAAATCCCTGGTACCAAAAATGCCAGGATGACCTGCCAACGCAGAAGAATGAACCTCAGAGATGACTCTACTGGTCCAATCATCAGGAACAAACAGTTTATCAGGTGGGCAACGATCAGGTCTATCCGCCTGAAACTCCTGCAAGGCCCGCCGCAGGTCTGGAGAAACGGCTGACAATACCACTCCATCCTTAAGGATACCTGTGGGCTCAGAGTTACCAGGCGAGTCAGGCTCAAAACTTCTAGAAAGGGCATCCGCCTTAACATTCTTAGAACCCGGTAGGTATGACACCACAAAATTAAACCGAGAGAAAAATAATGACCAGCGCGCCTGTCTAGGATTCAGGCGCCTGGCGGTCTCAAGATAAATCAAATTTTTGTGGTCAGTCAATACCACCACCTGATGTCTGGCCCCCTCAAGCCAATGGCGCCACTCCTCAAAAGCCCACTTCATGGCCAAAAGCTCCCGATTCCCAACATCATAATTCCGCTCAGCGGGCGAAAATTTACGGGAAAAGAAGGCACAAGGCCTCATCACGGAGCAGTCAGAACTTTTCTGCGACAACACTGCCCCAGCTCCGATCTCAGAAGCGTCGACCTCAACCTGAAAAGGTAGAGCAACATCAGGCTGACGCAACACAGGGGCAGAGGAAAAACGGCGCTTAAGCTCCCGAAAGGCCTCCACAGCATCAGGGGACCAATCAGCAACATCAGCACCCTTCTTAGTCAAATCGGTCAATGGCTTAGCAATATCCGAAAAACCAGCAATAAATCGACGATAAAAGTTAGCAAAGCCCAAAAATTTCTGAAGACTCTTAAGAGAAGAGGGCTGCGTCCAATCACAAATAGCTTGAACCTTGACAGGATCCATTTCAATGGAAGAGGGGGAAAAAATATATCCCAAAAAGGAAATCCTCTGTACCCCAAAAACACACTTAGAACCCTTCACACACAAAGAATTAGACCGCAAAACCTGAAAAACCCTCCTGACTTGCTGGACATGAGAGTCCCAGTCATCCGAAAAAATCAGAATATCATCCAGATACACAATCATAAATTTATCCAAATAATCGCGAAAAATATCATGCATAAAGGACTGGAAAACTGACGGAGCATTTGAAAGACCAAAAGGCATCACTAAATACTCAAAGTGGCCCTCGGGCGTATTAAATGCGGTTTTCCACTCATCCCCCTGCCTGATTCGCACCAAATTATACGCCCCACGAAGGTCAATCTTAGAAAACCACTTGGCCCCCTTTATGCGAGCAAACAAATCAGTCAGCAACGGCAATGGGTATTGATATTTAACAGTGATTTTATTCAAAAGCCGATAATCAATACATGGTCTCAAAGAGCCGTCTTTTTTTGACACAAAGAAAAAACCGGCTCCTAAGGGAGATGACGATGGACGAATATGTCCCTTTTCCAAGGACTCCTTTATATATTCACGCATAGCAGCATGTTCAGGCACAGACAGATTAAATAAACGACCCTTTGGGTATTTACTACCCGGGATTAAATCTATGGCACAATCGCACTCTCGGTGCGGAGGTAACGAACCAAGCTTGGATTCTTCAAAGACGTCACGATAGTCAGACAGGAACTCAGGAATTTCAGAGGGAATAGATGATGAAATGGAAACCACAGGTACATCCCCATGAGCCCCCTTACATCCCCAGCTCAACACAGACATAGCTTTCCAGTCGAGGACTGGGTTGTGAGATTGCAGCCAAGGCAATCCTAGCACCAAATCATCATGTAGATTATACAACACCAGAAAGCGAATAATCTCCTGGTGATCCGGATTAATACGCATAGATACTTGTGTCCAGTATTGTGGTTTATTATTAGCCAATGGGGTGGAGTCAATCCCCTTCAGAGGAATAGGAGTCTCCAAAGGCTCTAAATCATACCCACAGCGTTTGGCAAAGGACCAATCCATAAGACTCAAAGCGGCGCCAGAGTCGACATAGGCGTCCGTGGTAATAGATGACAAAGAGCAAATCAGGGTCACAGATAGAATAAACTTAGACGGTAAGGTGCAAATGGAAACAGATTTACCAAGCTTTTTAGTGCGCTTAGAGCATGCTGATATAACATGAGTAGAATCACCACAATAGAAACACAACCCATTTTTCCGTCTAAAATTCTGCCGCTCGCTTCGGGACAGAATTCTATCACACTGCATACTCTCTGGCGATTTCTCAGTGGACACCGCCAGATGGTGCACTGGTTTGCACTCCCGCAAACGCCTATCGATCTGAATAGCCATTGTCATGGACTCATTCAGACCCGCAGGCACAGGGAACCCCACCATAACATCCTTAATGGCATCAGAGAGACCCTCTCTGAAAGTCGCCGCCAGGGCGCACTCATTCCACTGAGTAAGCACAGACCATTTACGGAATCTTTGGCAGTAAATTTCCGCTTCATCTTGCCCCTGAGATAGGGACATCAAAGTTTTTTCTGCCTGAAGCTCCAAATGAGGTTCGTCATAAAGCAACCCCAAGGCCAGAAAAAACGCATCCACATTGAGCAACGCAGGATCCCCTGGTGTCAATGAAAAAGCCCAGTCTTGAGGGTCGCCCCGGAGCAAGGAAATCACAATCCTGACCTGCTGTGCAGGATCTCCGGCAGAGCGAGATTTCAGGGACAAAAATAATTTGCAATTATTTCGAAAATTCTGAAACCCAGATCTATTCCCCGAGAAAAATTCCGGCAAAGGAATTCTCGGCTCAGATACAGGTGCATGACAAACAAAATCTTGCAAATTTTGTACCTTCGTGGCGAGATTATTCAAACCTGCAGTTACACTCTGAAGATCCATTGCAAACAGGTGGACACAGAGCCATTCAAAGAAGGAGAGAAAAAAAAAAAAAATAATTTCAGCAGACTACTTATTTCTCTCCTTTCTCAGCCAAGGATTTTAACCCTTTAGTGGGCCGGTCAAACTGTCATGATCTCAATGGCAAGAGATCATAGCATCAGCATATATAGGAACTAGCTCTTGGAAGATGGAAACTGAGCTGACCATGAACTAAACCTAACGCACAACTAGCAGTGGCCGGGTAGCATGCCTACGTTGATTCTAGATGCCCAGCACCAGCCGGAGGACTAAATAAAGCTAGCAGAGGAAAATATTAGTCCTAGCTCACCTCTAGAGAAATACCCCGAAAGGAGACAGAGGCCCCCCACATGTATTGGCGGTGAATCAAGATGAAATAACAAACGTAGTATGAAAATAGGTTTAGCAAATTTGAGGTCCACTTACTACATAGCAGAAGACAGAAAGGACACTTTCATGGTCAGCTGAAAACCCTATCAAAACACCATCCAGAAATTACTTTAAAACTCTGGCATTAACTCATAACACCAGAGTGGCAATTCCTGTTCACAAGAGCTTTCCAGACACAGTAACGAAACTACAGCTGTGAACTGGAACAAAAATGCAAAAACAAACATGGACAAGAGTCCAACTTATCTAGTAGTTGTCTAGGAGCAGGAACAAGCACAGAGAGGCTTCTGATAACATTGTTGACCGGCAAGCAACTAACAGAGCAGCAAGGTTATATAGCGACTCCCACATCTTGATGGGAACAGGTGAACAGAGAAGATGAAGACACCAGTTCAATTCCACCAGTAGCCACCGGGGGAGCCCAGAATCCAAATTCACAACAGGCCACATTCCATTACTCCATGTGCAGTGTTAAACTGCGACAAGATGACCTTACGTGTCCCCAGGAAATGCACACTGCGTAATACCTTCGACTTAATATTGACATAAGGCTGGGTGTTTAGGTGCAGGTTCTTCACATGTTGTGGGATCGTGCATGATCTCTCTGGTGCTATCGTTCACGACCTTATTTGGGGGAGTAATCACATGGGCCATCACAGATCAGTGGTTCTGTAAGGCAGAGTTGTTTTCTATCTCCAGAGTTACTGGGTAAGCCTCGCTGTCCTGTAGAGTGTATGCTGTTATGAACAGTGGAATCCTTTCTGTGTCTATCCTGTAGGGTGTAAGCATTTATGCTTAGCAACGTCCTCTCTACCCCTCTCCTGTAGGGTGTAGGCTCATATGGTCAACAGGGTCCTCTCTTTCTCTCCTGTAGACTATATGCTCATATGGTCAGTGGTGTCTTCTTTTTCACTTGTAGTGTGTAAGCTTTTATGGTCCACGGTGTTCTCTCTTTTGTTCTCTCTCTCCCTATTTGTATTTTCTGAGCAATTGCAAGCTTTCCAGTATTAAAATTTGTGCAAATTAATTCACCCTTATGGAGACATGAGGCTCAGTAAGTGGTCTCGTATGCTGGCCTGGTTGGCTTTAGAAAGGCCACATAACCCAGAGCACATCCCACTTAGCGTCCATGCTTCTTTCCCATGGGCAGAATACTACTCAGACAACACAGGGTAAGGGTAATACAGTGTGGCCATACTTTTTGAACCACCAATAGATAATAACATAGAGTACAGGCCCAGCAAGTACATAAGATGGTGCAAATTACAGAATCACTCCCTTCTGCTGGCTCTCCAGGATTTAGAGCAGCTGTGACTTTGGGGCTTCTAAGGCCAACTACCCCAACCAATGGCACCCCACTTTTGGAAGGCACCCACAGAGAGGAGGTGGCAGCAAGCTCCCATTGTATGATGCCACCATTGTACCAAGTCAGTTTGCGAAATGTCTTCCCTTCCAAATATTTGAGTTTGGACAATTGTATGCATCCAACTTTGTGGGAAAAGTTTGAAGAAGATCATTTTCGGTTCCATCCTGACTGTGTCTAGGGGCACAAAGCAATTTTTATAAAATAATTGGATGCATTTTGATGTGGAAGAACATGACTGACCTGAACAGGCCTCAGCTTCAAAATCCTTTGGGGGATGAAGATTGGAAGCCAATCCTTCATGGAAACTAACTTTATTTTAATGCCTAAATATTTAGAAAATGGTGTCCTAAAAGATCTTCTGGGAACAATATGTCCAGTATGTGCTCAAATATGATAATTATATCCATAAATTTTATATCATTTATAAAGAAACATATTTTACTCTTTCAATGAAAAATAATAACTACCTTAAATAAATTATAACCCTACAGCGTTCAAAACTGGAGTAACAACGCCAAAATTAAAATATAAATCTTTATTGATTACATGATAAAATATCAGAAATAAAACAATATAAAATAGGACACATCAGACACAGAGAAGGCCCATGCAGAAAATCCTATAATTACAAATGTTATAATGCAAAAAAATGCTTAGTTACATTCACCCATTGTGACTATAAGTTCAATAATATTCATATGCATCTATAATTATGATGTGCACATTGACAGTCCAGCAGAAAACAGAATATAGTTTAAAAGCGCAAAAAGGGCTAGGATGTAGAATCAAATATGATTCTATGTTAACTAGTTCAGCCCACTAGTTATAGAACTTATAGCAGTATATACGCTCATCATAACAGCATGCTATTAGGGGAGCAAACATAGCTCTAGGATACATGAAAGTTTACACATGCACAGTGTATACATAACAGTGGACCAAGTCTTACATAGGCTATGAGATGATCTAATATACAAAGGCTAATTTATTTTTTTTTAGTTTTGTAACCGTTGACTTAATCCTGCTATAGGCTTAACCTAATCAATAGATAACATGGTTGAATCGGTATATAACTTGCTTGAATAAAGGTACAAAGATAAAAAAAATCTAAACAAAAATTGCAAACAAGGCACAAGGGGTGTTTTGAGTTTTTTATGTAAATAACTGTCAGATTAAGACACATTTTATTAGAACGTTGTCATGCCTAACTAACACATTTGGCAGATTTTCGTTTGTCTAAATGCGATATCTTAAATCTATGTGTAGTCATAAATTTAATACAAAATTAGCTTTATCTTCATATTTGTACCTAATAAATATAGTGGAAACTACTGAGCAATGTCTACTTTGGAGGAAAAAATGGGCAGGCAAGGAGAAAAGACTCAAGCTTTACCAATAATATATCATATTATTATTTGCAATGTTTTAACAGTGCAGTTTTTTCAAAACCTAGAGTAAACTGCTTAATAAACGTGGGTGATTGTTTATGAGGGTAAAACCTAAGGTTCAGTCAAGTACATTTAAGTAGAATGAACAAAGATTCAACTATTTAATATCAGTTTTAATCTAAACAAACAACAACAAACCTATAATAAAAATTAAATAGTAATAATTTTATTATAAAATGAATACGTTAGATAACACTGTAAACATAATCATAGCACAGTTTTCAACTGATGAGTAGTGTTGAGTAATACCTTCCGATTTCGGAAAATATCGGATCAGATTGGATTGGACCGATACCCAAAAAATATCGGATATCGACGATACCGATACTGGAAACCAATGCAAGTCAATGGGACACAAATATCAGAATGAAAATAAACCCTTTTTTCCTTGCATATCCAGTTCCGGAGGGGGGAAGAGTGTGGGCGGTGTGTGGGTGGAGACTGCGTGTCTGTGTGGGACCGTGGGGGTCTGTGTGGGCCTGCCGGGGATCTGTACGTACCTCTCAGGGGTCTGTGTGGGCTGCTGGGGGTCTGTGCAGGCTGCAGGGGGCCTGTACGGGCCTCTCGGGGGTCTGTGCCAGCCTGCCGGGGGTCTGTACGAGCCTCTCAGGGGTCTGTGTGGGCTGATAGGGGTCTGTGCGGGCCTGCCGGGGGTACGTACGGGCCTCTCGGGGGTCTGTGCGGGCTGCCGGGGGTCTGTGCGGCCTGCCGGGGGTCTGTACGGGCCTCTAGGCGGTCTATGCGGACCTCTCGGGGGTCTTTGTGTCTGTGTGCAGGCATCGTCCGATGGGACAAGTCCCATCGGGCTATGCCTGCTACAATGGCAGTGATTGACACATTAGCCAATGATGGGACAGTAGTAGTCACATCATCCGGCTAATGTGTTGAATGTAAAAAAAAACCCACAAACATACATACCACATACTAAATACATATAACACACATACATACAACATACATACAACATGCTACATCCATACTACATACCACATACATACAACATACATACAACATACTCTATACTACATACATACATACAACATACATACAACATACTACATACATACTACATGCATACATACAACAAACATACAACATACTACATACATACTACATACATACAAAATACGTACAACATACTACATACATACTACATACATACATACAACAAACCACATACATACAACATACATACAATACACATACTAACTACATACATACATACTACATACATACTACGTACAACACACTACATACTACATACATACATACAGCATACTATGTACATACTACATACATGAATACAACATACTGCATACATACTACATACATATATACAACATACTACATACATACTACATGCATGCTGCATGCATACATACTACATACATACATACAACATGCATACAGCATACTACAAACATGCTACATACATACATACTATATATATATATACATACATACAACATTCATACAACCTACTACATACATACATGCATACATACATACTGCATACATACAACATACAACATACATACAACATACATACTATATACATACTACATACATGCAACATACGGCATACATACTACATACACACTACATACAATACATTCATACATTACATACAATACATACATATAGACACAGTACATATAACATAGAGTACATACTCACCATCACTTGTCACTTTGTTCCCCGAAGCCAGTATCATCTGTAAAAAATATTATAATGACAAACAAACAATATACTTTCTGATCTGCAGAAATTCCCGAGTGTCCCACGACGATCTCCCATGGAGAACAGCAGCATCAGCTGATGCGACTGCTCTCTAGGGGCTCCAGGAATACAATGACGGGAGGAAGATATCCTTCCGCACTATATTCCTCCACCACTATAAAAAAAATAGTCCCTAGTCTCACTTTTGGCATTGCTGTGTGAGAAAGTTCCCATGCAGCTTTGACATAAAGTGAGACTCTGAACTATAGTAACCTCTCAGTGATGCACTGCAGGAGCCATTGTCTCCTGTCAGTGTGTCACTGAAGGTCCTATAGATCAGTGACATCACCCGATGTCACTGTTCTCTAGGGGAGATCATCTTGGGATACTCGTTATTAATTGGACTATGGCGGACAGGTAGTATACGGTTTATTATTTTACATTTTTTGCAGTCGCTGAAGTATGGTAAGTATGGTTAAATGAAGAATATTAAAACACTTTTTTCTGGCTGTGCCTTTATTTTTTTTTAACTCGTTCACTACACTAGGATTAATAATGGATAGGCATCTTATTGATGCCTCTCCATTATTAAACCGGCTTAATGTCACCTTACAATAGCAAGGTGACATTAACCCCTTATTACCCCATATCCCACCGCTACACGGGAGTGGGAAGAGGGGCTAAGTGCCTGAATTGGGGCAGCTGCGGACTGGTATTTGTAGCCGGGGGGCCAATGGCTCCTGCAGTGCATCACTGAGAGGTTACCTTAGTTCAGAGTCTTACTTTATGGCATTTGCTGCGTGGGAAATTTCTCACACAGCAATGCCAAAAGTGAGACTATGGACTATTTTTTTTTACAGCGGTGGAGGAATACAGTGCAGAAGGATACCTTCCTCCCATCATTGTATTCCTGGAGCACCTAGAGAGCGGTTGCATCAGCTGATGCTGCTGTTCTCCAAGGGAGATTTTCGTGGGACACTCGTGGATTTCTGCAGATCAAGGAGTATATTGTTTGCTTGTTATTTTAATATTTTTTACAGATGACACTGGCTTTGGGGAACAAAGTGACAAGTGATGGTGAGTATGTACTCTGTTATATGTACTGAATGTCTATATGTATGTATTGTATGTAATGTATAAATGTATTGTATGTATGTTGTATGTATGTAGTATGTATGTTGTATGTATGTATTATGTAGTATGTATGTATGCTGTATGTATGTTGTATGTATGTAGTATGTATGTTGTATGTATGTGGTATGTTGTATATATGTAGTATGTATGTAGTATGTATGCAGTATGTATGCAGTATGTTGTATGTATGTAGTAGGTATGCTGTATGTATGTAGTGTGTATGTATGTAGTATGTATGGAGTATGCATGTATGTTGTATGTATGTAGCATATATGCTGCATGTATGTAGTATGTATGTAGTATGTTGTATGTATGTAGTATGTATGCAGTATGCATGTTGTATGTATGTAGTAAGTATGTATGTAGTATGTATGTATGCTGTATGTATGTTGTATGTATGTTGTATGTATGTGGTATGTTGTATATATGTAGTATGTATGTAGTATGTATGTTGTATGTACTGTATGTAGTATGTATGTTGTATGTATGTGGTATGTTATATATATGTAGTATGTATGTTGTATGTATGTAGTATGTATGTTGTATATATGTAGTATGTTGTATGCATGTTGTATTTATGTAGTATGTATGTATGTAGTATGTATGTAATATGTTGTATGTATGTATGTAGTATGTATGTAGTATATTGTATGTTTGTACGTATGGAATATGTATGTAGTGTGTTGTATGTAGTATGTATGGTGTATGTATGTAGTATGTTGTATGTATGTGGTATGTTGTATGTATGTTGTATGTTGTATGTCTGTATGTAGTATGTATGTTTTTTTTTTACATTCAACACATTAGCTGGATGATGGGACTAATACTGTCCCATTATTGGCTAATGTGTCAATCCCTGTCATTGTAGCAGGCATAGCCCGATGGGTCTTGTAGTCCCATCGGACAATGCCTGCATACAGACACAAAGACCCCCTGCAGGCCTGAACAGACCCCCGAGAGGCCCGTACAGACCCCCAACAGGCCCACACAGTCCCCCGAGAGGCCCATACAAACCCCCGGCAGGCACGCACAGACACGCAGTCTCCGCCACGCACCACCCACCACCAACATCATTTCAGCAGCCAATCACAGCCATGCCATTAGTTAAGATGGCTAACATGCCTAACAGGATGTGCCCACACTTCTTAGTATCCTCATTGGCTGAATAGAATAAAACTGGCTCATTGCATTAGGGGAACTTCCGATTACGGTATTCAATATTGTAAAAATATTGGAACTCAGTATCGGAACTCTGATACAGCAAATATCGGCCGATACCCGATATTTGCTGTATTGGAATGCTCAAAACTACCGATGAGTGTAAGATCTGGCAAAATATTAATGTCTGGATTAGTTGATACGTTTTAAACCTCACACACAGTTGTATAACAGACCCTTCTGTTACAAAATCTATAACATGGCTACAAATAGATTGCCTATTACTAGACAGATTTCTTACACATGACTCTTCTATGTGCAAGAAGCCTTTTGTGAATATAAAAAAGTAGTTTTGCAGCTTTGCCTTGAGGGAGCAAAATCTAACAGAAAGCTAGCAGTGATGAAGATGAGTTAAGGATTTTGACATATGTTTATTAGGTTTTTATGTAAAAAAAAAATAAAAAAGAAAGAAGATATCACGAATAGATTTTTTTAAAATAAAAGTTCATTTCTTTAACTAAAATTTAAAAATGGACATTTGTTTTATGTCTTATGAGATTAATCTTTAAAACAGAAACAAAAAAAAATCACTTCAACATAATTCTTTAATGCCAGAAGGACTCTAACTGGCAATGCTAACATCAGAGAGCTTCAGATATCACATAATCATTGAAGCTATCAGCTTGCTTATACCCTGAAAACATTAAAGTCAAGCACGTGTGTAACAACTCGGCTGGCATTAGTAATGTTTCCTTTAAATGAAAAGAAGTATTTAACTAATTAGTAGAACATTTATTAAAATTTTGAAGTTCAATCATGTGCACAGACATACCGAGTAGATCACCATGTCTCTAATTTGTAAACCTCATATTCAAATCTTTGTTCAATAAGTTAACAATGATACATAATAATTACCAATCGTAAATTAAAGATTATATATAGATATGAATTGGATTAATTAGGTTGAATTTGTTTTACTGGGTGCGGCAATTCTTTTGATTCAAAAAGATTACAATGCACATATACCATCTGAATACAGTGGTCAAGTTGCATGTGCTTGCTTGTGGCAAGAGATTCTACCTACATTTTCTAGTCCAATCAAATGTTGTTATGATACAGCCTTTTTTATTTATTTTATTGAAAGAGAAAAAACAAGATAATCCTGACACTTAAATACTAGTGTACAGCTAGTAATGTGTGTGGATTGTTTGAAATTATTTTTTAGCCCTCTTCATTGTGCCAGTTAGTCTATTGTTAAATGTGCACATACGCCACTTGAATCTACTAATAGATATGTGGACTTAAAATGTCTCTTTATTTTTGAAATATCTGTTTTAATTGTCTACTTTAGACACCATTCACACTATAGCCATGTTGTGGCTGTTGCTAAATATTTGTTTAATGGTTATGAACCTAAATGTAGCAACTTTTTAACCTAGTATTTTTCATTTCATTACTTTACTTTTAATCTTAGTTGAATGCAATGTTTCAAAATAAATAAGAATTAAAAAAGAACATTAAGATATTAAGGTTTGGCAACCTTTTAGCTAGCCACATTTAATGATCGAAAGCGCCATAACATTACTGCTGGCTGTTGCTGCAAAACATGTCCTATGAAAGTACATACATAGCAACCTCATTATTAGTTTAAGCTTATATTTTCATGGGTGAAAGAATATTAAGCCAAAATTTGGATACATTTTTTAACAAGGTTTAGAAACAAATTGAATGCTCTCATTTTGTCCAAAGTGTATGCTAAACTCAAACATGGCATAGGTGATAGATGTGGTAGGGTGATTAAAAAATACTAATTATTAATATTACAGATAAGAATGTGGTTGCTAGCAGCAGCTCTAACACTACCAGTAGTGCTGGCAACAACTGTCATTACAGTAGTAGTACCAAACGCAAGTTACTTTTGGCTTTCTATGAAAACTCTGACAAGCAAACTAGTGAAGAGGAAGTGGAGGAGTAATGGAGTATAGGTCCCATTGCTCATCTCAATCACAGCAGAATGATATAGCCTCTGACAGAAACATCATCATCTGGAGTCAGTGTTAAGCTCAGCTTCTCCACCAACATAATGGATAAAGTTGTGCAAAGCAAAATTCCCAACTCGTCATTGATGCCTGTTTCTCTTTTGCATTAGTGTCCTCTAACCAACAGAACCTTGGGTGCTAAGAGACATACCAAAAACATCTTCCAGTTTATATTTTGAAAGACCTAAAGAGGCAGCCTTTGATGCAGGAGGAGATGTCAAAACAATTTTGAGGCCAATCTGTATTACAGGATCTGTATTGGGGGAAGTAGGGACACTGTCCATGGTTGTAGCACTCTGAGCCAGGGCCAAACCTTAGGGTGGGAATAAGGCCATTGGGCAAATAGAGCTGGCAATTTCACACACCGAAGAACCTGTCAATCATGTCATGGATGCAAATACAATGATGATTATAATGATGATGATGATGATGATGATGATGATGATGATGAATTTGTATTGGAGAAAACCTGAGATACAGATATTGCTGATGAGGAGTTGAAGTCCTCGGACGAGGAGGTTACTGGTATTGGCGATAAACCTTGCAGGTTCCATGCATTTAAAAAAAGCAAATCAGCTTTTTTTTCATTGAGCTCTTTAGCAGGTAATGCCACATATACCATTGGTAAAGGAGGCTCTACAGCACCTGAACTATATTTTCCTGGTGGACCCGAGTTGTTTCTGTAAGCTTATCATATGTGGGAATTCTTTTCTACATTGCTGTAGCACAAATCTATTGCTTTATTCAAGTTATGCTGTTGGAAACTAAGCCGGGTAAATCCTTGTACTAATCAAATAAGAACTGTATCATTTTGTCACAAGAAACTGCATCACCTGCTCATGTGGAGAAAGCAAACTGACCAGCAAGACAAGCAAGGCTCAAGCTGTTCTACTTCCTCTCCTTATGGTCATCTTTCTAGTAACCAGTTTACACCGCCAAGAAGGGCCTTGTGTGCAATCAGCACCATTATCATCTTCACCTCCTGCTTTCCATGCACTTCCTCCTCTATCTCCTTTTTATAGTCGGTTCTTATTTTGTGTGTCCAAGAGACAAATGTTCTATTGTCCAGTTCCATGGAAATTGTACTTACGCTTTTACAAGTTCTCCACTATTCATGCTAGACCACCTTGATTGCTTTGTCTTTTGTGAAAAAATGTGCACTCAGGCTCAATAATGAACTGAATGGACTATTTTTTTAGCTTCTATGTTTTATTTCAACAGAAGATGTGTCTTGTTCAAATATATCCTAGACTTGAAATAATTCCTTGAATTAAGGATCAAAGTTGCATGGTATTTGGAAAAATTCCCAATTTTATACTATATAGATGGTTTCCTTTGATATATCTTAAAGTTAATACTGACATACTATAAGACAAAGTCAAATAATTTTTTTTTAAATACTCTTTCGCTAGTGGTCTTCAGCACATTGTTTTAATCAGTTTTGTATTAAAAATTGTCACTGTTATCTTCTATACAATAAGGCTCTTCTAACTTTGACACATTGTGTTCACATTCAACAGGTCATCAAGATTTCTTTTGAAGTATTTGAGCTAGAAAGGGGCTATGATACATTGACTGTAGGAGACGGTGGAAAAGTTGGGGACACACGATCGGTATTATATGTGTAAGTATTGCTTTCAAATATCAGTTAAGATTTATTAAAAGTCTCTCAAAATGAAAGTCTGATTATGTCCCATATTTATAACAGTAGCTTGTGTTGTTTGAAAATTTGGTGGACCTTTAAACAGTCTGGTATAAATATACAACATTTGGTGGACTTTTAAACAGTCTACTGTAAGTTTTCACCAAATATTATTTGACCTATTTTGTGCCAGAAATTTGAACTTTAAGCCATAACCAATTCCCTAAGGCTTTGTACCTCAGAGTTTTGAGCTTGTTAATAAGTTTAGTAAGACATTGAGAAACCTTTGTCCTAGTGTATCCTTCAGGTTCTATTTTTCTAATCATTTTTGGACAAACATTTCACCTCAAAAGGGTGCATGTTAAACCATTAGCACTTTTCCACAATACCTTGCCCTTGTTGATCAATTTTCAAAATGTGTCTAACACATTAAACAAATGCCACACAATGCACGCACCGAAGAGTTCTAGCTCTAGCAGAATTTCAATAGTAATCAGCCCCATTGTGATTTCAATTTAAAAAAAGTTTAAACGACTAGCTAAAATAAAACATATCTCAAATATAATTACTTATAATTAATCTGAAACATAGAGCTTTTGATGTATTATTATTTTTTCATTAAAATTATACTTTCTATTGGAGCCAATCTTAATTAACTATATGTTTATGCAATGTCCAGTCTTACAGGATCCAGTGTACCAGATCTTATTGTCAGCATGAGCAACCAAATGTGGCTTCACTTGCAATCAGATGACAGTATTGGCTCGCCAGGATTTAAAGCAATTTATCAAGGTTTGTTAGTCTACTTTAAGCATGCAAAAAAACCTATTGAATAAATATGTATAACTATGCATGTAACCTTCTCAATCCAAAACTCTAATTCAATTACCATATAGGTTTATGCAAAATTTGAAAGTTAAATTTATTATTTAATTTTTTACATAAAAATGTAATTTAGTTAGTATTTGTTGTAATATATGTTACTAGAATTGTAAAAATTACATGTAACAAATTCTGCAACCTGTATCAATTGTACAGGCAACATATGACAAGCAAGATATAGTTTTCAATATTCAAGCCAATTGGTTGCATAGTACATGAAGCTTTTCTAAGCTAATAGTTATTGTAAATGCACAATTTTATAATATGTTATATAATACAAAGTAAGAAAAGTAATCAAAGAGTAAACACAAAGATAAGTGGGTATTTTCTGTTTTAGACTACATATAACATCAACATCAATATATATTCAATAAAAAGCTATAGCATATACTATACTATAGTCAGGGCTGCCACTAGGAATTTCAGGGCCCCATACTGGCAAAATTTTCAGGGCCCCCTTAAGACTCCACCCAGGCTCCACCCCAGCCCCGCCTCCACCCCTCCAACTGTCCACAGTCCCACTGCTGTCTCTTGGCAAAACTCCACTTCTCACAAATCACACATTAACAGTTCCCATCACCAGATCAAACACATAGCCAGCAGCTTTTGCTTTGGCCAAAAGGTTTTTTTTTAATCTGAGACGACAACAAGGTAGACTCTTTTGGCCGGGCCCTACTCTACTCTAACCTATTAAACATTTGTTAAAATATGCAATACAATTTAGGTGTATTTTTATTTATTTTTCAATTTTTCAAATGACCAATAATACCACATACAAGGGACAAATACCACAACACCATGACCAGACACCATATTATCACCACATAGTGACCTATAATACTATCTACAAGGAACAAACACCGCCACACCATGTGCAGACCACATATTACCACCACAGTGACTGAACAATATCACATACAAGGGACAAATACCACCGCAGCATGTCCAGACCACATATTAACATCACATGGTGACCAACTACATACAAGGAACAAATACCAGCACAACATGAACAGACCACATATTACCACCACACAGTGACCGAATAATAGCACATACAAGGAACAAATACCGCTACACCATGGCCGGACAACATATTACCACCACATTGTGACTGAATAGTACAATACTGATCATTAATTTTAAAAAAATACTATCACCATAAGTGCCATTATACACAGGAGATCTGTACTTAGTATGCAGTGTGTATACAGGTAATACAGTGGTCACCGATGCCATGATACACAGGAGCTCTTTATATAGTGTCAGTGTACAGGTAATACAGGGATCACTAGTGACATTATACACAGGAGCTCTGTATATAGGGTACAGTGTACATGTAATACAGCGATCAGTAGCGACATTATACACAGGAGCTCTGTATATAGTGTATAGTGTACAGATAATATAGTGATCACCAGTAACATTATACACAGGAGCTCTGTATACAGTATTCAGTGTATGGTGTCAGTGTACAGGTAACATACTCACCAGTGACGTCTCTAGCTAAAGTCCTTCATCTTTGCGTTTCTTTTTAATCCATTGCAGACCGCCATCACTTCTTTCAGCCAGGACTCGTCTCTGCATAAAATAACACAGTTATCTAGAGCACCGCTTCCAGAGAACATTCCCCATTTTTTCCCTTTCTTCTACACTACACATCTGACTACAGAAGTTCACCCACCATTAATATATAATTGGTTATTATGCAACCCACCATTCCAAATATAAATTATAATTCGCCACTGTGCCCCCACTATCTGTATATAGCCACTTTCCCCATGTAATATATAAATTAATTAGCACCTGTATTCTTTCTCCCAATTTATTACCAGTCACTTTATCCTCAACGACCCCCACTATGTACTTCCCGCTCTAACCCTTACCCCAATTCATTATAGTTACATGCCCCTTCTGCCTCAATTCATTGTCATGTCTTCTCTCTCCCACCCTCTATTCATTATCAATTGCTCTTCCCCCACCCTCAAAATTAATTAATTGCTCTCCCCACCTTCAATACACCATTTGCTCTTCCCACCCCCACCTTCAATTCAATTGCTGTCCACGTCCCTCACACTCACTTCATGTGCAGTCCCCATCAGTCCCCCTTACATAATCATTTGCAGCCCCCTATCATTTCATCATGTGCAGAACCCCCTCAAACACACTTCATCATCTGCAGTCCCTATCACTCCCACATCATTTCCTGTCCCCATCACCCCCACATCATCATTTGCAGTCCCCATCACCCCCACATCATCATTTGCAGTCCCCATCACCCCCACATCATCATTTGCAGTCCCCATCACCCCCACATCATCATTTGCAGTCCCCCCCACATCATTTGCAGTCCCCATCACCCCCACATCATCATTTGCAGTCCCCCCCACATCATTTGCAGTCCCCATCACCCCCACATCATCATTTGCAGTCTCCATCACCCCCACATCATTTGCGGTCCCCATCACCCCCACATCATTTGCGGTCCCCATCACCCCCACATCATTTGCAGTCCCCATCACCCCCACATCATTTGCGGTCCCCATCACCCCAACATTTGCAGTCCCCATCACCCCCACATCATTTGCAGTCCCCATCACCCCCACATCATTTGCAGTCCCCATCACCCCCACATCATTTGCAGTCCCCATCACCCCCACATCATTTTCAGTCCCCATCACCCCACATCATTTTCAGTCCCCCCACATCATTTGCAGTCCCCCATATCATTTGCAGTCCCCCACATCATTTGCAGTCCCCATCACCCCCACATCATTTGCAGTCCCCCCATATCATTTGCAGTCCCCATCACCCCCACATCATTTGCAGTCCCCATCACCCCCACATCATTTGCAGTCCCCATTACCCCCACATCATTTTCAGTCCCCCCACATCATTTGCAGTCCCCCATATCATTTGCAGTCCCCCCACATCATTTGCAGTCCCCATCACCCCCACATCATTTGCAGTCCCCCCATATCATTTGCAGCCCCCATCACCCCCACATCATCATTTGCAGTCCCCTATCCCCCCTTCACTTCATCTGCAGTCCCCCTTACTTCATCATTTGCAGCCCCCTATCATTTCATGTGCAGTACCCTCTCAAATACAATTCATCATTTGCAGCCCCCTATTATTTCATCATGTGCAGTACTCCCTAAAACATCATCATCTGCAGTTTCACTCCCCCCGCCTAACCTATTTAAAAAAACAAAAATGTTTTTTATACTCACCTCAGTCGTTCCTGGCCGTCTAGTGTTTCCAGCAGTGAGGCAGCAGCTAGAATGGATGGGCTGCTGAGAGGACCTGACAGGAGCCCCTACATTCTAGCACATTCACTACTGAGATTGCTAGAATGTATGGGCTGTAGTCAGGACCTGCAGGGAGCCCATACATTCTAGCTACAGCCGAGCAGGAGCTGTGCAGCCGACTAGGTAGACGGCGTGCACAGCTCCAAAACGGCTCCCGGGCCCCAGCGCCGACATGTGCACCGCAGTGCACAGTATTTTAGTGCACGATGGGGCCCGATCAGTAGAAGCACAACAGTGGGGCCCCGGATCTGCGGGCCCCTCTGTGCACTGCTGCTGACCGGGCCCCATACAGCAGTAACGGCTGTAATGCCCTGATGGCGGCCCTGACTATAGTATATTAGACCATAAATACTACATAAAAATCTATCATGGAATCCTAAGCAAAAAAAAATACTAGGAACTTTAATGTTTAACAAACACATTGACTTGTTTGTACGTGTTGCTCAACAAAACAAAACTGATATAGCAAAAGATGTTTCCAAATTCAATGCAAAATATCACTATATCAGTCTCAGACATATTCAACCTCCTCATCAAAAGTAACTTTAATTTTTAGTATAGCACTTTTTGGATGTCATGATGTAACAAACATGATGCATAACTAGACATCAGCATCTGGCAGCATTCTTGAAAAAAATAACCCATTCCTCATTCGTACTGGCTTTCAGTTCACCAATGTTCTAGTGCTTCCATGATGCAACCGCCTTCTTCAAATCCCAACAAATATTTTCCTTAATGTTCAAGTAAGTGTAACTGTGATGACTACACCAGAATAATTGAGGACTTGGATTATGATGGGACATAGGGCTCATGTGACATAACAACCTCACGCGAGCCCTGGACATGTTAGTGCCTACACTGCTGGAACAGTGCTGGCACCAGAGGTGAATGTACATTTTTTTATTTTGTCAGGGCCAAAAATGGGGAATGAGAAGTTGTCCTAGTACTGCACAGCTACTTTAATGTCTTTCAAAGTTTTTTTTATTGAAGTTCTCTTGTTTTGTTAAAGTCAGTGAATGATCTCTTAACTTTTGGCTCGCTGCCATGGCATCTATTGAATATTATTAGTGAATTGGAGGCCAATGCCCAAGAGGAGTGGGCTATAAGTTCTCAGAAACACTTCCTAAAGATTGTGTTTGCCTATGCATAATATTTACAGCAGGTCATAACAGCTAAAGGGTGGTCTACTAAGCAGACAGATAATTGCTATGAAGGAGTTACAAGATTTCTGATACTGCATTAATCATTAACAGTGACACTTTGTATTGAATTTTGATAAATCATTATATTAATTATGTTGAGCTATTTAACTTTGTATTGTTTGTTTGTTTTTCCTAAAATAAACTAATTTGCAATAAGCGTTGAACACTTTTGATTGCAGCTGTATTAACCTACTGTTGATCAGTACTGGTTATGATGGCTGAGCCTGGAAGGACAGCGCTAACGAGCTGCACAGTATCAGCTTAAGGCCGGGGTCACACTAGACCATAATACGGACGAGTGCTATGCGATAAAAAATCGCATAGGACTTGGCCCAATGTTAATCTATGGTGCAGCTCCCATCATCCGATATTTTCTCCACCGTATTCAGGATCCGAGTGAAATCGCAGCATGCTGCGATTGTCAGCGTATCTCGGCCGAGACTCGCCAATGCAAGTCTATGGGTGCGAGAAAAAATCGGATTACACACGGACCATGCGTGTGCATTGTGAGAAATACGCAGCGGTGTTAGAGAAAAGGCGGTAATTCAATTGCCGGCTTTTCATTTCTCCTGCCTAAACCCAACATGATATGAGACATGGTTTACATACAGTAAACCATCTCATATCCCCCTTTTTTTTGCATATTCCACACTACTAATGTTAGTAGTGTGTATGTGCAAAATTTCGGCGCTGTAGCTATTAAATTTAAGGGTTAAATCGCGGAAAAAATTGGCGTGGGCTCCCGCGCAATTTTCCCTGCCAGAGCGGTAAAGCCAGTGACTGACGGCAGATATTAATAGCCAGGAAAGGGTCCATGGTTATTGGCCCCCCCGTGGCTAAAAACATACAGTGGGGCAAAAAAGTATTTAGTCATTCAGCAATAGTGCAAGTTCCACCACTTAAAAAGATGAGAGGCGTCTGTAATTTACATCATAGGTAAACCTCAATTATGGGAGACAAACTGAGAAAAAAAATTCCAGAAAATCACATTGTCTGTTTTTTTATCATTCTAGTTGCATATTATGGTGGAAAATAAGTATTTGGTCAGAAACAAAATTTCATCTCAATACTTTGTAAAATATCCTTTGTTGGCAATGACAGAGGTCAAACGTTTTCTGTAAGTCTTCACAAGGTTGCCACACACTGTTGTTGGTATGTTGGCCCATTCCTCCATGCAGATCTCCTCTAGAGCAGTGATGTTTTTGGCTTTTCGCTTGGCAACATGGACTTTCAACTCCCTCCCAAGGTTTTCTATAGGGTTGAGATCTGGAGACTGGCTAGGCCACTCCAGGACCTTGAAATGCTTCTTACGAAGCCACTCCTTCGTTGCCCTGGCGGTGTGCTTTGGATCATTGTCATGTTGAAAGACCCAGCCATGTTTCATCTTCAATGCCCTTGCTGATGGAAGGAGGTTTGCCCTCAAAATCTAACGATACATGGCCCCATTCATTCTTTCATGTACCCGGATCAGTCGTCCTGGCCCCTTTGCAGAGAAACAGCCCCAAAGCATGATGTTTCCACCACCATGCTTTACAGTAGGTATGGTGTTTGATGGATGCAACTCAGTATTCTTTTTCCTCCAAACACGACAAGTTGTGTTTCTACCAAACAGTTCCAGTTTGGTTTCATCAGACCATAGGACATTCTCCCAAAACTCCTCTGGATCATCCAAATGCTCTCTAGCAAACTTCAGACAGGCCCGGACATGTACTGGCTTAAGCAGTGGGACACGTCTAGCACTGCAGGATCTGAGTCCATGGTGGCATAGTGTGTTACTTATGGTAGGCCTTGTTACATTGGTCCCAGCTCTCTGCAGTTCATTCACTAGGTCCCCCCGCGTGGTTCTGGGATTTTTGCTCACCGTTCTTGTGATCATTCTGACCCCACGGGGTGGGATTTTGCGTGGAGCCCCAGATCGAGGGAGATTATCAGTGGTCTTGAATGTCTTCCATTTTCTAATTATTGCTCCCACTGTTGATTTCTTCACTCCAAGCTGGTTGGCTATTGCAGATTCAGTCTTCCCAGCCTGGTGCAGAGCTACAATTTTGTTTCTGGTGTCCTTTGACAGCTCTTTGGTCTTCACCATAGTAGAGTTTGGAGTCAGACTGTTTGAGGGTGTGCACAGGTGTCTTTTTATACTGATAACAAGTTTAAACAGGTGCCATTACTACAGGTAATGAGTGGAGGAAAGAGGAGACTCTTAAAGAAGAAGTTACAGGTCTGTGAGAGCCAGAAATCTTGATTGTTTGTTTCTGACCAAATACTTATTTTCTACCATAATATGCAAATAAAATGATAAAAAAACAGACAATGTGATTTTCTGGATTTTTATTTCTCAGTTTGTCTCCCATAGTTGAGGTCTACCTATGATGTAAATTACAGACGCCTCTCATCTTTTTAAGTGGTGGAACTTGCACTATTGCTGAATGACTAAATACTTTTTTGCCCCACTGTATGCCCCCAGCCACCCCAGAAAAGGCACATCTGGAAGATGCGCCTATTCTGGCACTGGGCCACTCTCTTCCCACTCCCGTGTAGCGGTGGGATACGGGGTAATGAAGGGTTAATGCCACCTTGCTATTGTAAGGTGACATTAAGCCAGATTAATCATGGAGAAACGTCAATTATGTCACCTATCCATTATTAATCCAATTGTCTGAAAGGGTTAAAAAACACACACACACATGATTAAAAAGTATTTTAATGAAATAAACACCATCTGTAATCCATCTGAAGGGGTTAAAATATTTTACAGGCAGGAGCCCTGCTAATGGAGCTGTGCTCGTGTCTGTAAGCCCCGGCGAATGAAGGAAATGTAGGTCAGTGACCTATAGTTACCTTCAGTCGCGGTGATGCGTCCTCTGCTGGATGTCCTCATATGACCTGGAGCGTGGGAAAAAGTTCCCAGGCTGCAGTTCATGAGGACATCCACCAGGGGGCGCATCACCGCGACTGAAGGTAACTATAGGTCATTGACCTACATTTCCTTCATTCGCCGGGGCTTACAGACATGAGCACAGCTGCATTAGCAGGGCTCCTGCCTGTAAAATATTTTAACCCCTTCAGATGGATTACCTCGTGGGACGTGACAGTTCATCAGAGAGGGTATGTATATTGTGGGTTTATTATTTTGCCAAGCGAGGGTCTTCCGGATGGATTGAGAGAGCAATAAAATACTAAAACAACCTGTGTGTTTATTTCATTAAAATACTTTTTAATCATGTGTGTGTGTGTTTTTTAACCCTTTCAGACAATTGGATTAATAATGGATAGGTGACATAATTGACGTTTCTCCATTATTATTCTGTCTTAATGTCACCTTACAATAGCAAGGTGGCATTAACCCTTCATTACCCCATATCCCACCGCTACACGGGAGTGGGAAGAGAGTGGCCAAGTGCCAGAATAGGCGCATCTTCCAGATGTGCCTTTTCTGGGGTGCCAGGGGCAGATGTTTTTAGCCACGGGGGGCCAATAACCATGGACCCTCTCCTGGCTATTAATATCTGCCCTCAGTCACTGGCTTTACCACTCTGGCGGAGAAAATTGCGCGGGAGCCCACGCCAATTTTTTTCCGCGATTTAACCCTTTATTTTACACGCTACAGCGCCCACATTTTGCACATACACACTACTAACATTAGTAGTGTGGAATATGCAAAAAAAAAGGGGATATGAGATGGATTACTGTACGTAAACCATGTCTCATATCATGTCGGGTTTGGGAAGGAGAAATGAAAAGCCGGCAATTGAATTACCGCCTTTTCACATATATCACGCTGAATTAAATATAAATACAGAATATATATATATATGTGTCTCAATGACATATATATATATACTGTATATATGTTTTAACGAACATTTGAGCACATAAATCCATTAGATGTCGGTTTTGCAAGCCTGCGAGAAAATCTCGGCATACGGATGCCATACGGATGTCACACGGATGTCAAAAGGATCATTTGATGCGAGGAAATCGCATCCTCGCACTGCACACGGATCACTGTTTTGGAAACATTTGTGCGATTCTCGTCCGTGAAAAAAGGACCTTTTTTTATACGTTGTGTGTGTCCCCGGCCTGAGCCAGATGCTGGGACCGATGTCTCTGCTGAGCAGGCTCCACTGTGGCTGGAGGAGAATGGGAGACCGCAGTGAAGATGGTTCAAGATTCCCGCTGTGCAGCAGTGGGAACTCGACACCTAACACACCTCACATGAAACATTTATATTGTTCCAATGTCAGCAGATATACTTTAGGTTCAGTTTGGAACTATCTTCTTTATTACCAAAAAATTAGTCATTGAGCCGAGATCTCAGTTGGTGCATATGCCGCCTCCAATGGCCATTTTCCTGAAACCCACAACTGGGAGAGCAATGTGTAGAGCTGGGACCTTGCTCCTGCCTGCACTGCAAACATTTTCATGAAGCCCACCCCCAGAATACCCTCTGTTCCCAGCCCAGGGCACATAGCATCATCCCACTTCTGCCACTGCTGGCTTCCTTTTGCATCGACCCTGCCTACTTTGACCCCACACCATTGCCCCCACCATTTCCGGGTGGCTACATTTGGACTAAAAGACGCACACCTCCATTTTCCACCCAAAATTTGGGAGAAAAGAAGTAAATCTTATAGTCTGTAAAATGTCATACCTAATGCATTTCTTTTTTTATTTATGAAGTTGATGTGCTTAACAGAATCATACAATTGGGGTTCTTTCAAAGATAAGTGTCAACTCCTTTTCAGTAATTGGGTGAATATCTGTCTCCTACTTATTTTAAAATTAAAAATGGAATTTCCGGTGATAAAATGATTAGACATTCCCAAATAGCAAACAAATTTGGTCTTTGGTCCCACCAAACAAAGCTATACTACCAAATATTGGACTACATTGTATATATCGTGTACTCTTCTCTACAGTTTTAACTTGAATTACCAGTACATGTCAGCAAAGCTGCAAATATTGATAAAATAAACTGTGGCAAAACCACAAACTCCATTTGCACCTGTTTGAAACTATTCATAATACAATTTTCACATATTTGAGCTTCTCTAAGTATATCCTCAATCTCCTAGGAGTTCATACATTCCAACTTTAACAATTCAAGTAATTTGAAATGTATCCATAATTATGTATTAGAAGTAAATCTACTAATATTTTGCAAAAAATAGCTGTGTTCAAGACATAGACATGCAACATAGGCAATACATTGTTGATGAAATTTCTGTATTTCTGCAGTCGTAATGTTTAGCCAAGGGTTAGATACAGAACATATTCATCCTCTTAATGCAAAAATAAACATGTCTCCTATAACTTTTGAATGCTATTAAAAATCGGAGACATACAATATGTCAAACAAAGATAAAGCACAGCACTTTGAATTGGCAAAACCATATTTAGTCAGGCAAGTTGGTACAGCATCTCTGAGTGTACAAACCACATCATAGAGTAGCATTGCAATATACACAGTCAAGCATTTTGGTACAACAGTACCAAATGAGTGGATAGCACTGAGGAGTGGCAAGGCAATATATATAGTAAGGCAACTTGACACAGAAGACCCAAGAATGCACACAGTACCTTAGAAAGTAATGTTGCATAGAGAGGCTGATAACTTGATGCAGAAGAGCTGAGCATAAGATCAACACCTCGGAGCAGCAGACTTTAGACAGCAGTCAGCCAGCTTTGTGTAGCAGATCAAATATGTGAACAGCATCTTGAAACCACTGACCTGAGAAAGCAGAAAGGCACTTTGATACTTTAGAGAAGAATATGTGAACAACACCTTGGAGCTGAGCTATCAGACCAGCACCTTAATGTATCAGAATTTATTTGAATTTGGACAGTACTGCTGAATCAGAAGACATACACTGTTAGGGCTGGCGAACACTCCAAGTAAATATAGAGATAGAATAGGTGCATTCGCAGCCCGGGGTCCACTGTGCATTAGTGGAACCTGCTTCTAGTAAATGGTGGCACTATATGGCGGTGCTACGCCTGAATTGACTGGCTCCGTCACCCGGTCTGTATAGAAGCGAACTCTGTTGCTTCACAGAGTTGCATACATTCAGCAACAGCACTCAAACAACTCCTCTCCGGAGGTGCCGGAATTCTAGTGGCTATTCACCAGCCCTAAATTCACACAGACAAACTCCTCTCTGGAGGTCTCCAGAATTCTAGCGGCTTACAGCCAACCCTGAGCACATGCTGACACAGACCACAAAGTAGCAAAGCTCATGCACTCATGAACATAAAGTGATACTAGCGCATGGTCATGCAGCCATGCGACTCTTTTATAGAGGATGCTCTCCAGGACCTTCCTAGTGGTCCAATAGGAGCAGCTACAGGACCTGAATATGTGACCCCCGATCTCCAATGAGAGGTCATCCCTTGGGCATGCTCAGTAGAGGAAAATCAGGACTTAGTCCCAGGAGAGTCTGTCCTCCGCAGAACAGTCCTGGTTACAATGGCTGAGCCTGGAAGATCAGCAGTAACCAAGCGCACAGTATCTGACTGAGCCAGATGCTGGGACCGATGTCTCTGCTGAGCAGCCTCCACTGCAGCTGAAGAAGAATGGGAGACTGCAACAGAGGTGGTTCGAGATTCCCCCTGTGCAGTGGCGGGAACTCGACACCTAACAAACACCTAGATGAAGTAAAGCAGCAGATAGCTCCATAGAACAGTCAGACAAGAGTTTGTCAGGAGGCACATTTAGACAGGAATGCAACAATGCTCAGCTAATACAAAGCTGGATTAGTTCAGTGGTAAAGAAGAGAGTAAGCACATGATAACCTTGTACTTGGTGCATATATTATGTGAACTATCAGATGACAAGCAGCTGCCTGAGATAACCATGAAAAGCAAAGAGATATGACATCAGAGGTGCATGCCTGTTTATAATGGTAAACTGACATACAAAAGAGAGAACCAGCCATGATATAGGGAATGCACTCAGACCAGTGCTGGAGCCAGGCAAGGTGAGTAACAGATGTATATCTCCTAAAGTTTTGCATATGCTTAGACTTGTTCGAGCAGAAGTTCGAGCCTCTTTGACTCACGGTCTGGCAGTTACCTATGGCACCAATTTGCAACAGGTATATGGATGGATACCCACTACACAGTTTATTTGGGTAAAATGTTTTGTCACAATACTCACCATTTTCTGTGTCCAAAAGAAAGAATAAGGGTGCCACTCACCATCCCAGTAAAATGTCCTTTATTATGGATTCACATAAAAAAAACAGAGGCAGAAAATTTCTGTGTGGAGACACATCGAACGACGGCCATTTCTCGCTTTTCTACGCTTCTACGGGTCGTGCCTCTGTTTTTTAATGTGAAACTGAAATAAAGGAGATTTTACTGGGACGGGGAGTGCCACCCTTATTCTTTATTTTGGACATGGACATTATCATTGTTATTTTTTCATGGGTGAGCACCCAAGATCCCTGTGAAGGTACCCTACTAAACTCCCGTAATATTGCAGCTGTGCCGATCACTTGATCTGACGCTAGTTACTTGTTCATTGATACTCATCATTTTCACCTGTATCCAAAGTTTAAATTGCAACTGGGCAGCAGCAAATTGCAGTTCTGTATTGCCGAGATTGAGATGTAGCAAGATATTCCTCCTTGCTTTTATCCCTCTGTGGGGTATATAGTCTAATTCTTGCACATTTTTTCTCTCATAACAGAGCACAAATAATCTTGTAAATCATCCTCTTTTGGATACACACAAAGGATTGTGCAGGATATATACACTGACGAGAGAAGCAAAGATTATGACAAGAATCTGCATAAATTATCATATGCTAAACAGTTGAAAGTCAAATTTATGTATGACATAGTCTAGAAGACTGTCTATAAAATTATGGCAGTTTCACATTCAAAGCAGTAATTGATGGTGAGATACGGAGCCTGAAAGTCTAATGTTCAAAACATTGTTGCATTTTTGCTAGTCAGTGTATTATTACTTGAGTTGAGCAAATATGTTTGGAATTGGTCGCTGAATCTGAATTTGCTATATTTGTGCCATATTGGTAGCCTATTTGTGCCGAATTTATGTTTGATGATCGGTATTGAACATATTCGGTAATTTCTTCTCTCATTGACTCTATTGATATTTGGCTGTGTTCAGGGAATATTGCAAAAGCAAAATACACCACCGATCGTAATCGTAATCGAATTTTGATACATTTGCTCAACTCTAGTTACTACTAATTGCCTCTAGTGATATAGGTTCCATAAAGTAACATTGACTTGTCTCTCTTTATGTACATGTCATTAGTATGAATGTCAAAATGTCCCTCAACATTTTTATGTGCAAAACCTATAATTTACTTAGGCACACAGATTAAAAAGAATCCATCCTCAGAATTTTTTACCCCAAACTGAGTGCATTTATCTAAAAGTTCTTTAATGTGATTAAATCCTTACTTTTCCTGTAGAATTCCATTTTGTTGCTTTAGAGAAACCCGTAAGTGAAATACGGATTTTAAACCATCTATGGAAGCAGATTCTCATGCACATCTCTGTACTGCCCATAGTCCTGACCAGCTGATTTGCATATAAGAAAACCTTGATTTCTGTGGAATTAGACATAGAACCACAGATATTGAGGTATCATTTTATACAGCTCCCACTGACCTACATACATGCCTATGTAGAGTTGTAGATCTCTGGGGACCATTGATCCTACTGATAGATTCCCTTTAACTTCCATCTTCAATTTAGTCTTAGATAATATGGATAAAGAGAGACTACACATAGTTCATCTGATTCTGGTACCTGCAAAAAAGACATAAAATAAATAAACTAGACATTTTCTTCCATTGAGAAAAATCTGTAGGCTCCCATACAATCATTGACCTATGCAAAAAAATCAGGGTGACATTTGTCTTATATGTATGATCATCCTTAAAGTGATCTCTTGAAGCAAAATATGCAAAACAATATGAACCCTAGCAAACTAATATGGTTTTCCATTGTGATTATTCACCAGTGAGCTGTTCGACAATGCAGAGAACAGTTTCAAAGCCATGAAATTTCTTAAACATATATTTGGTATGCTGCTTAAGATGTCAATTCACAAGACAACATTTAGCCAAGTCTATTAATAGTAGTAGCTGACATGCCTAATTTTTGCTCTTATTGCAGCACTGCCACTCACATTGGGAAGATAAGAATACATACTGACATTATTTCTGATCAAGGCCATTAGAAAGAAAATACCTAGGGACCACCATTGAATTGAGCATTGCATGGCATTTCTATTCAATTTATTTTCTATATTCTCTTCTTGAATCCTATTGGTAGGAGTGATAGGAGACCTTGGGGATCCCTCAGAAGAAATTATACAGCTTTGTTACTTTTATTGCATAATTATCATATTTATTATTAATGATCACATTTAGCATTATGAGATTTAATCTATTTTTGTATTTTATCCTGCAGCAAGAATATATCTTGTATCATGGTAAATAATTATTGTACTTGGAAGCCTTGCAATGGAATTGTGTCACCCGGTTCTGTAGATAATATATGTTGACTTAAGAAAAGCTACAGGGAAGAGCAATAGGTCTTCAAGCAATGTTTTCCGCTTCAAATGTCACAGTCTACAGGGATTTATTTGGATATCTCAAATATAGACACAAAAAGAAGAAATTGCCTTAGGTGCTGGAGTTACTTGAAAGTACCAGGGGATAAATGACATGAACAAAACATACATTCATGTGTTTAAGATGAGAAAAACGGGTGACATAGCAGTCTGTATGCTCTCTAGCTATGTCAGTGCACACTGTGCCCAAATGCCTCTACTATGTAAGAAAAACATATTTTCTTCTTAGAAAAGTATAGCTACTAAAGTTTGGCATTGTAGTTGTTCACATTAGTGAGCTGGATAAAATCACTTTCCGAAAGCTATAAATATTTTCACAAAAATTAGCCTTGAACATCACTTCTAAAATATATCTATGTCCTTTTTAGGCAGTTTTTTTTATTTATGGGTTTTTTTTCTCTTTAGTTCATGTAAAGGACAAGAAGAAGTTATTCATATCTTTATTCTTTACTGCTTCTTTTAATGTGAGCATTCTCTATGTGTCAGCCAAGTCCTTCTGGTCTTGTAGTTTGTCAAAAGCTCCTTTTTCATGGGACAGATTTTGAAACCATTGTTCAAAATGCCAGGAGCTTTTAATAATGAATTACTGACAGAAGATATTTTTCATTGCTGTATCTTCAAAGGAAATACAGCCCTGAAACTCATGCAAATGAAACAATGTAGGCAAATAAAATGTTATAAAATAATTTTGCACTCCTAATGTATTTCTCCAACTATAATATGAGTGTATCTAAATGTAATAATCATACAGCCTTTAAGTTACCACCTATTTCTAACGTTTATTTTAATAAAATTAATTTCACCTTATTTATACATGGAATGAATTCTACCCTGAAAATGATAATATTTTCATAACTTAGATTAATTCAGAATGTATTACTTTACAGAATGAACATTGATTTTGCTTCTATTAATTATTACAGAAGCTATGACAAAGGTTGATCCTAGTGCAGTCTTATCCAATCACCAGATTGGGGCCATCTTTGGTTATTGGGCACCCCTGCATGTGACTTTTTTAAATCAAATTGAAAGACATTAATATCATAGGCTGGTGGTGTCAGTGATGCTGTGACATTACTAGAATTTTTCAATGGATTGAAATCTGAAAGTACAATTTATCATAAGGGATTGGCTGTGGACGCTACATGGTATTTTTACCACAATAGAAAAAAATATATATATTATAATTTATTTTGTAGCAGATGTAAGTAGATCCCAGCGAATTTGATTGACTTATCATTTGCATTTGTTCATTATTTGTTTCACTGATTTTTAAATACCAAATAGCGCTAAATCCCAGGAATAATTTTAGCAATGGAAAAAGTAGTTTGAATGAAAAGAAATGATGCATATTTGAACATCATAAGTAGGCGCATTATCCTAGAATGCTTTATGAGCAGTCATCAGATTGTCTAAAAAACTTGATTTATTCTACTTAAAGGACGAAACATATTCAATGAAAAACATCTGTCACTTCTGGGCTCAAGCTATCAGTGAACAGGAAACTTTTAAAAATTGCAAAGTAGAACATAGAAATGGGGAGGAGAAGGCAGAAAGTTGCATCAAGAACTATTGCAAGGTTAAAATTCTATGATGGCAGTAAGGACAATAGTAACTTTTTTAATCAAACCTTTGGACCTCTATTTGTAAACTAATGTAATCCCCCTAAGGGCCTCACTGCAGCAATAATTATTCTCTGGAGCAAAGTAGCACCTATCATGTTTCAAAGGAACCTGTGAGCTGGTTTGTGCTCCCTAAACCATAAGCAGCATGAATTAGATACCAAATCATGCATTTTAAATATATATTTCACTCTGAAATAATGTAGCTACAGATGAGGTGAGTAGTCTAAGAAGCAGGTACACACAGGCTTCTTTATTGCCCACTTAGCTATACACAGATCTCTCTTGATAGACATGCATATGGGGAGACCTGTCAGTCTAGTTGAGTGGGTGGAGAGGAGCTAGCATGAGTCTATATCATAGACTAGTCACCTCACCTGTGCCTTTTGTTTTTCATAATAAAACATATATACAACTGTAACGAGGGAGAAAATATCTGATTTATGCTGCCTGTGCTTTATTTATTTATTTTAATTCTGCAGCACTTTATAGACATCAGCCTCACTGTCCCCATTGGGGATCACAATCTTAATTCCCTGCTGCGGTGTCCCATTTTGCTTCAGCCGCAGTGGAGCCTGCTCAGCAGAGACGTCGGTCCCAGTGTCTCGCTCAGCCTGATACTGTGCAAAGGGTTACTGCTGCCTTTTCAGGTTCTGCTTTTGTAGCCAGCACTGGTTAGGGCTTTTCTGGGACTAAGTCCTGCTTTGCACACACTGAGCATGACCAGGACCTCTCATTGGAGGTCTGGGGTCAAATACTCAGGCCCTGTAGCAGCGCCTATTGGACCACTTGGAAGGTCCTTGTCTGTTAAAGCTATAAAAGGTTCACATGGGCGCACGGCCATGCGCTAGTATCAAACCAAAGTCTATAAGCTCAGCACCAGTATGGTCATGTCTGGATGTGGTTAGGATTTGGCTGAAATAAGCCCCTAGAATACCGGCACCTGCAGTGAGAAGTTTGTATGTGTGTATTGAGGACCTTGGCTGAAATAAGCCGTTAGAATACCGGCACCTCCGGTGAGGAGTTGTTTATCTGTTTCTCTGACTGCATGATCACAGTTTTGCTCTGTTTGATAGCTGTGTACCTCTGTGAGGTTAACAGGGCACAGCATCTTGTTTCTAGCAAATCTGTGGAGTTAACAGAGTTCGCTTATACCGCCATATAGCACCGCCATTTGCCAGCAGCAGGTTCCTCTCCTGCACGGTGGACCGAGGGTTGCGAACGCACCTATTAATACATACATATATATATACTCGGTGCGTTCCGCCAACCCTAACACAAACTCCTTGGAGATGTTGTCTTTAGAGGAATTTGAACTGTGCCACCGTGCTGCCTAAGCACTGCCTATGGCTGCCGGAACTCCTGCCCAGGTGGTTCACGATGTGTAAATTGGTGACAGGTTCCCTTTAAAATTATTTGTACACTAGGTTGCAAATTAATTTCTCGGATATAATATGCTGACATAATGATAGTAAAAAGCTGAAAGAAGCTAATGCAATGGCAAATGGCAAAATAGATGCACGTCCTATTGCAAAAAAATGGCTGAATAATTACTAAAATATTGATCATGGATTCTTTTTCACTGGTTTATAACCAATGTTAAGCTGAGGGTAGAAATCCATTTAAGGATTGAATGAGCTAGCTTGTTATTAAGTAGTCAAAATTAATAAAATGTATGTCTTACAGATCCTTAAAGGTTTTTCAATATGTTTGGTGACATGATTTATGCATAGTGAAAGTGTCAAGAATGTAAACATTCTAGGCACAAAAACATAAAAATATAATGATATAATCATATGTGGTGTAGGATATTAGAAAGAAAATGTATTTTGTGATCAGTTCAGGCATTTGCATTTCTACTTGTTGTTATTGGGCACTAAAAAATAGTTGCATTAATTTATGATTTAAATGTTACCATCAATTGTGTAAGTATCATTCATTATTAAACATTACTTAGCAAGAGTAAACGTAAAATCCAGATAATGTAGAATAGCATTACTCTTCAAAGATGTAAATTTAATACGAGGACAAGAAATGGCAATAAAAATAAGAAGATATTTTATAAACAAGATAATAAAACTGCAAATCAAAATTTTTCCATGTAACCTAGATAGATGCTGTAATTTGTGCTTAAGGGAAAGTGCAATTTAGATAAATAGGCATCTGCACTAGGGATAATGCCTGATTTATGTCAAATACAAAGTGTACCATATGGACTATGCCTCAAGTAAACTAAGAAAAGTTTTGTAGAAAGTCCATGCTCATTTAAAAGAGCTTTCTAAAATTAAAATAACTTTTTAAGGACTTTAGAACTTTAAGTCTAAAAATGGTTAATAGATAACTAGAATGCTAGTCTGTAAGTGGAGATATGGAATTTATTTCTCAAACTATGCCAGTTATTTACATGTAAGACCAAGGAGCTCAGTATTTATGAAACTATTGGTGTAATTTATTTTCCCTGAGATAGGACTCACGCCTGCAGATGAAGTAGTTCTTAAACAAACACACAAACAAGATATCATAATGTAGAAAATTAACGCTTAGGCTAGGTTCACATTGTGTTAATGACAATGCGCTGATGGCATCCATTACATAGTGGAACTAATGCTATGCAACGGATGCATTAGCGCACCCATTGACTGCCATTATGTAGCGCATTGCTAAAGCATGTCATAATCGGCATGCGTTAGCGATGTGTTGTCATTCTGTGATGAACCCTCAGACGTGGTCTGCAGCATTTTGGGGTCCATCACCGCTAGCACAGATGGAGCATCTGCACAATCGCATAAGCGATCTTTAAAGGGCACTTGCGTTGCGCAGTCCGTTTAATGCATGCATTGAACAGACTGCGCTAATGCAATATGAACCTGGCCTCAAAGTGCTTTTCCAGTATTATTTTATTTTTTCTTATTGGGCTAAGAACTGACAAATAGTTGTTAACACAGATTACTACTGCTGACGATTCTTCTGCTTCACGTTAACAGAACAGCTTTTTCACTTCTGGACTGCTCTGTCGATGGGGAGTTACTGATGATATCATACAGATTGACAGCCGGCTCCCTATAATTATGCAGCAGGGAGAAATTTGTCAATCAGCATTACATTGGCAGTCATGCCCCATCAACCGAGTGAAAGAGGTACAGGCACTAGTGTTGAGCGATACCGTCCGATACTTGAAAGTATCGGTATCGGAAAGTATCGGCCGATACCGGCAAAGTATCGGATCCAATCCGATACCGATACCCGATACCAATACAAGTCAATGGGACTCATGTATCGGACGGTATTCCTGATGGTTCCCAGGGTCTGAAGGAGAGGAAACTCTCCTTCAGGTCCTGGGAACCATATAAATGTGTAAAAGAAAGAATTAAAATAAAAAATATCGCTATACTCACCCTCCGACGCAGCCGGGACTTCAGCGAGGGAACCGGCAGCGTTGTTTGTTTAAAATTTGCGCTATTACTTGGTTACGTGAATTCCCGGCTTGTGATTGGTCAGGTCGGCCATGTTGCCGGGACGCGGACCAATCACAGCAAGCCGTGACGAAATTACGTCACGGCTTGCTGTGATTGGTCCGCGTCCCGGCAATATGGCCGCCCTGACCAATCACAAGCCGTGACGTCACGGGAGGCTGGACACGCGCTCACTTTAAAATTGGCGCGTGTCCAGCCTCCCGTGACGTCACGGCTTGTGATTGGTTGCGCCGCGGTCAACCAATCACAAGCCGGGAGGCTGGATGCGCTCATTTTAAAATTGGCGCGTGTCCAGCCTCCCGTGACATCACGGCTTGTGATTGGTTGCGCCGCGGTCAACCAATCACAAGCCGGGAGGCTGGACGTGCTCATTTTAAAATGGGCGCGTGTCCAGCCTCCCGTGACGTCACGGCTTGTGATTGGTTGCGCCGCGGTCAACCAATCACAAGCCGGGAGGCTGGACGCGCTCATTTTAAAATGGGCGCGTGTCCAGCCTCCCGTGACGTCACGGCTTGTGATTGGTCAGGGCGGCCATATTGCCGGGATGCGGACCAATCACAGCAAGCCGTGACGTAATTTCGTCACGGCTTGCTGTGATTGGTCCGCGTCCCGGCAACGTGGCCGACCTGACCAATCACAAGCCGGGAATTCACGTAACCAAGTAATAGCGCGAATTTTAAACAAACAACGCTGCCGGTTCCCTCGCTGAAGTCCCGGATGCGTCGGAGAGGTGAGTATAGCGATATTTTTTATTTTAATTCTCTCTTTTACACATTTTAACATTAATGTTGTTGCGATACCCGATACCCGATACCACAAGAGTATCGGAATCCCGGTATCGGAATTCCGATACAGCAAGTATCGGCCGATACCCGATACTTGCAGCATCGGAATGCTCAACACTAACAGGCACGCTTTCGACATGAAGAAGTTGCATAGTTTCTGGCAGTAGTGGTCTGTGACTGCTCTGTGTCAGCAGACATTAATGCTAGCAATAACAACTACCTGCTTGCAAGTTCTTAAACCCATAGGATAAAATGAAATAGCTCTGAATAACCCATTTAATACAACAAAAGCTATTGAACATGTAAAGAGAGATGTTGAGTAGCATTTATCTGCATTAATATACCTTCCTGCATCATTATATCTTTGTTGTTTTAAGAAATGATACATCTGTATATTTGTAAAAGTAAGTGGAGAAGAGAGTATTGAAAAAATGAAAAAAATTGATGTGTCCTCAAAAGCTAAAATATTGGCGTTCTTAAACAAATGAAGTTTCAAGCATGATCAATCTATTTTTGAAGTGATACAGAACAGAAAGGTGTTTAGCAGATGAGTGGCTCTTAATCAAAAGCAGCAAATTTATGTTGCAGGTCTCCGTCGCTGTCATCTAGATAATCCTGTGAAGTTTAGCCATAGGATGAGCTTTATAGGAGTCCAAGATTTACAAAATATCCTGCAATACTATGATATTACATTATATATCTTAAAGGGACTCCATCTCCTGAATTTGGCAGGCTATGTAAATGCCCTGTGTCCGGTTCGATGAGCGGTGTTTCCTCTTCTTTCATTCACCCCTTCCTTTCAAGCTGTCCGCAATATTTTCTTGAATTTGAGTAGGTTTCCTCCGTAGTTCACGTGTGCGCAATTCAATCTTGCCTCACGCATGCACAGTATGCTTTGCCCAACTGCGGGCAAAGCCAAAAAGCATTACTGCGCATGGCCAGCGCATTATGTCCCGGAAGTATTTCGCTGTGTTCCGGGACATAGTGTGGCGGTGCATGCGCAGTAATGCTTTTCGGCTTTTCCCGCAGTTGGGCAAAGCATACTGCATGTGCACAAGGCAAAATTTGAATTGCGCATGCGTGAACTATGGAGGAAGCCTACTCAAATTTATGAAAATTTTGCGGACAGCGGGAAAGGAAGGGGTGAATGAAAGAAGAGGGAACACCGCCCATCGGACTGGACACAGGGCATTTACATAGCCCACCAAATTCAGCTGACAGAGTCCCTTTAAGTGCTTGAACAATCACAGGTTCAAGCCTCTACAGAAGACTTAGGCTACTATCCCACAATGAGTTTTTGGTAAGTTTATTGCTCTGCATATTTTACAAAAATTCAAGTAACCTATTTTACCCAAAATATTAGTAATATTAAAAAACATCAAACCTTTTTTTCCCCATTTAAAATAAAAAAATGTAAAAAAATAAATAAACTTAACTAGCATCTGCATCAATAAAAGTGCAGCTTGTCAAAGTATAAAATCAATTATACCCATTGTAAACACCATAAAAAGAAAATCATTGGAAATTCCAGAATAGTCTGTTCTTTTGGCCCCAATTCTCCTTACAAAATCCAATGAAAAGCTACCAAAATGTTGTAGTTACCACAAAATGGTATCAACAAAATTATCAGCTTGCCACACAACAAGAAGCCATTACACAACTCCATGGATGGAAAACAAAGAATGCTAATTGAAAAAAGGTGAAAGAAAACTATTTATTATTTAGAAACTTCGGAATATTATTTAATCGCTTAACTAAACAAAAATCTACATGTGTGTGTGACAGGTATTGTCAGAATTTTAGTGACCTGGAAAATTTTAATAAGTAATTTTTACTGCAAAATAAACACTGTAAAAAAAATCCAGAACTTGGCATAATAGCAATTTTTCATCATTTCATTCCACTAAGATGTTTTTTGGTCATTTTTCAGTACATTGTATGGTATAATGGCAACAGCAAAGCTACAATTGAACCCACACAAGAAAAAAACAAGCTCTCAGTTGACAGAAAAATAAAAAGAGTTATGTCTCTTGGAAAAAGGAAAGAAAAAATAAAAGAGCAAAAACAAACAAAAAAATTGCCGTGCCATTAAGGGGTTAAATAGCTGTGTCAAACAGCGCAATCAGAAATCCTGTAAATGTATTTTATCAACAGGTGTCCAGGTCTAAAAGCTTTAAATTATTTTAAAATGTCTAGTAAATATAGCAATGTCGAATTTTGCCTCTAAAGAAGCATATGGCAATTTGAGTTTTCCTTTTCAAAAATCATTGCAATATATTCTACTAACTTACTCCTGTTCCTGTACATATAGATATCCGGTTGATTTATACTTCATACTGTGAACAGTTACTGTACTTCAGAGATGCATTTCCCTATAACAGATGCCAGACAAAATCACTTTCCTCCTTGCGACAGAGTACAAGGGAAATACATCAAAGGCATGATGAATCCCAGTTAAATTCCCTGTTAAAATGTAAATGTTAGACTGAATTGACAGTACCCACTGACAAAACTTACCAAATTGTTAATTTGCTATGTTACAGTTGCAGTCTTAGCTGAAGAGTGGCATAAAGGTCTTTGCTCAGCAATTTCAACTGTGAAAACAGATAAGATCTGGAAATAAATTTAAGCTATATATATATATCTCAATCAGCAAAAGTACCTCTTAATGGGTTTATTATTACCACTCATCAATATTATAATACTAGATGGTGGCATGATTCTAATGCATCGGGTATTCTTGTTATGACCCCAATGGCAGAGGGTCTCAAAAGTACATACCAAGTCTGCAAACACAAAAAACCAGCTCATAGGGCAGTGGTAACTGGGCTGACCATATATCTAATCCTAGCACCACAAATAGCAGCAGCCGGGGAACGTGCCTACGTTGGTTCTAGACGTCTCGCGCCAGCCGGAGAACTAACTAACCCTAGAAGGGAAAAGATAGACCTTTCTTGCCTCCAGAGAAAAGACCCCAAAAGTTGGATACAAGCCCCCAACAAATAATAACGGTGAGGTAAGGAGAAAAGACAAACGTAAGAATGAACTAGATATTTAGCAAAGAGAGGCCCACTGACTAATAGCAGAATATAGTAAGATGACTTATATGGTCAGCAAAAACCCTATCAAAATTTCCACGCTGGATATTCAAGAACCCCCGAACCGTCTAACGGCCCGGGGGGAGAACACCAGCCCCCTAGAGCTTCCAGCAAAATCAGGAATCACATTTAGTACAAGCTGGACAAAAAATAAGAGCAAAGCAAATAACCAAAAAACAAGGAAGCAGGACTTAGCTTAATTTTGCAAGATCCAAGACCAGCAGACAGGAGCAAACAGAAAGGAACTGATTACAACGATGCCAGGCACTGGACTGAAAAACCAGGAAGTTTATATAGCAACACCCCTGGACTAACGACCCAGGTGGGTGCCAAACTGAGGAAAGACAATCCCAGAGTCATATCACTAGTGACCACAAGAGGGAGCCAAAAAAGTCTAATTCACAACAGTACCCCCCCTTTAAGGAGGGGTCACCGAACCCTCACCAAGACCACCAGGGCGATCAGGATGAGCAGCGTGAAAGGCACGAACTAAATCGGCCGCATGCACATCAGAGGCAACCACCCAGGAATTATCCTCCTGACCATAGCCCTTCCACTTGACCAGATACTGAAGCCTCCGCCTGGAGAGACGAGAATCCAAGATCTTCTCCACCACGTACTCCAACTCGCCCTCAACCAACACCGGAGCAGGAGGCTCAACAGAAGGAACCACAGGTACAACGTACCGCCGCAACAAAGACCTATGGAACACGTTGTGAATGGCAAACGACACCGGAAGATCCAAGCGAAAGGACACAGGATTAAGGATTTCCAATATCTTGTAAGGACCGATAAAGTGAGGCTTAAATTTAGGAGAGGAGACCTTCATAGGAACAAATCGAGAAGACAGCCATACCAAATCCCCAACACGAAGTAGGGGACCCACACCGCGGCGGCGGTTGGCAAAACGCTGAGCCTTCTCCTGTGACAACTTCAAGTTGTCCACCACATGATTCCAGATCCGCTGCAACCTATCCACCACGGAATCTACCCCAGGACAGTCAGAAGGCTCCACATGTCCCGAGGAAAAACGAGGATGGAAACCAGAGTTGCAAAAAAAATGGCGAAACCAAAGTAGCGGAACTAGCCCGATTATTAAGGGCAAACTCAGCCAACGGCAAGAAGGTCACCCAATCATCCTGATCTGCAGAAACAAAACACCTCAAATAAGCCTCCAGAGTCTGATTAGTTCGCTCCGTTTGTCCATTAGTCTGAGGATGAAAGGCAGACGAAAATGACAAATCAATGCCCATCTTAGCACAAAAGGATCGCCAGAACCTGGAAACAAACTGGGATCCTCTGTCAGACACAATATTCTCAGGAATGCCGTGTAAACGAACCACATTCTGAAAGAACAAAGGAACCAGATCGGAAGAGGAAGGCAGCTTAGGCAAAGATACCAAATGGACCATCTTGGAAAAGCGATCACATACCACCCAGATGACAGACATGCCCTGAGACACCGGAAGATCTGAAATGAAATCCATGGAAATGTGTGTCCAAGGCCTCTTTGGGACAGGCAAGGGCAAGAGCAACCCGCTGGCACGAGAACAGCAAGGCTTAGCTCGAGCACAAGTCCCACAGGACTGCACAAATGACCGCACATCCCGTGACAAGGAAGGCCACCAAAAGGACCTAGCCACCAGATCTCTGGTGCCAAAAATTCCCGGATGCCCTGCCAACACCGAGGAATGAACCTCGGAAATGACTCTGCTGGTCCACTTATCAGGAACAAACAGTGTTGTGAGTTTGGTTTTTGGGCTCCCCCGGTGGTCACTGGTGGTACTGGACTTGTGTGCTTCACTTTCTCTGTTCACCTGTTTCCATCAGGATATGGGTGTATCCTATTTAGCCTTGCTGTTCAGTTATTCTAGTGCCGGCCATCAATGTAACCAGAGCCTTTCTGTTGCATGTTCCTGCTTCTAGACTACTATCAGCTAAGTTGGACTCTTAGTCCTAAGTTTGTTTTGCATTTTTGTTCCAGTTCACTGTTCTGTCATTTATGTTCTCTGATGTTCCCTTGCCATTGGGAACCATGACAGTATGGCCGGCCCAGTGTTAAAACCGTTGGCAGAAGAAAGGAGAGAAAAAGAAGTCTGCAGATTTTTTTTTTTTTTTTTTTTTTCCTCTGAGCTTGCTCTATAGTTGACTTAGTTGCATTTCTGCTCTAATTGCAGCCTTTGTCTCTCTCTCTCCTTCTAATCCTTGAATGGCTCTGATCTCACCTGATTAAAATGGATCCTCAGAGTTCGGCTACAGGTTTGAATAATCTTGCTACGAAGGTTCAAAATTTACAGGATTTTGTTATTCATGCTCCTATATCTGAACCTAGAATTCCTATACCAGAATTTTTCTCCAGGGATAGATCTCGTTTCCTGAATTTCAAAAATAATTGTAAATTATTTCTTTCCCTGAGATCTCGCTCCGCTGGAGATCCCGCACAGCAGGTTAGGATAGTAATTTCCTTGCTGCGGGGTGACCCTCAAGACTGGGCATTTGCATTGGCACCCGGGGATCCTGCGTTGCTCAATGTGGATGCGTTTTTTCTGGCTTTGGGGTTGCTTTATGAGGAACCTAACTTAGAGATTCAGGCTGAAAAAGCCTTGATGGCCCTATCTCAAGGGCAAGATGAAGCTGAAATATACTGCCAAAAATTTCGTAAATGGTCTGTGCTTACTCAGTGGAATGAGTGCGCCCTGGCGGCGAATTTCAGAGAGGGTCTCTCTGATGCCATTAAAGATGTTATGGTGGGGTTCCCTGCACCTACAGGTCTGAATGAGTCCATAACAATGGCTATTCAGATTGATCGGCGTTTGCGGGAGCGCAAACCTGTGCACCATTTGGCGGTGTCTTCTGAGAAGGCTCCAGAAAATATGCAATGTGATAGAATTCTGTCCAGAAGCGAACGGCAGAATTTTAGGCGAAAAAATGGGTTGTGCTTCTATTGTGGTGATTCAACTCATGTTATATCAGCATGCTCTAAACGTACAAAAAAGGTTGATAAGTCTATTTCAATTGGCACTTTACAGTCTAAGTTTATTCTGTCTGTGACCTTGATTTGTTCATTATCGTCAATTACCGCGGATGCCTATGTCGACTCTGGCGCCGCTTTGAGTCTAATGGATTGGTCCTTTGCCAGGCGCTGTGGGTTTGATCTAGAGCCTCTGGAAGTTCCTATACCTCTGAAGGGTATTGACTCTACACCATTGGCTAGTAATAAACCACAATACTGGACACAAGTGACTATGCGTATGAATCCAGACCATCAGGAGATGATTCGCTTCCTTGTGTGGTACAATCTACATGACGTTTTGGTGCTCGGATTACCATGGTTACAATCTCATAACCCAGTCCTTGACTGGAAAGCAATGTCTGTGTTAAGCTGGGGATGTCAGGGGGCTCATGGGGACGTACCTTTGGTTTCCATTTCGTCATCTATTCCCTCTGAGATTCCGGAATTTTTATCTGATTATCGTGATGTTTTTGAGGAGCCTAAGCTTGGTTCACTACCTCCTCACAGAGATTGCGATTGTACCATAGATCTGATTCCGGGCAGTAAATTTCCAAAGGGTCATTTATTTAATCTATCTGTACCTGAACATGCTGCTATGCGAGAATATATTAAGGAGTCCCTGGAAAAGGGACATATTCATCCTTCTTCATCTCCCTTAGGAGCCGGTTTTTTCTTTGTATCTAAAAAAGATGGCTCTTTGAGGCCGTGTATTGATTATCGACTCTTGAATAAAATTACAGTCAAATATCAGTATCCTCTGCCACTGCTGACTGATTTCTTTGCTTGAATAAAAGGGGCTAAGTGGTTCTCTAAGATTGATCTCCGTGGGGCGTATAATTTGGTGCGAATTAAGCAGGGGGATGAGTGGAAAACCGCATTTAATATGCCCGAGGGCCATTTTGAGTATTTAGTAATGCCTTTCGGTCTTTCAAATGCCCCTTCAGTCTTTCAGTCCTTTATGCATGACATTTTCCGTGAATATTTGGATAAATTTATGATCGTGTATCTGGATGATATTTTGATTTTTTCGGATGACTGGGATTCTCATGTCCAACAGGTCAGGAGGGTTTTTCAGGTTTTGCGGGCTAATTCCTTGTGTGTGAAGGGTTCTAAGTGTAGTTTTGGGGTTCAAAAGATTTCTTTTTTGGGGTACATTTTTTCCCCCTCTTCCATTGAGATGGATCCTGTCAAGGTTCGGGCTATTTGTGATTGGACGCAACCTTCTTCTCTTAAGAGCCTTCAGAAATTTTTGGGCTTTGCTAATTTTTATCGTCGATTTATAACTGGTTTTTCTGATGTTGCTAAACCTTTGACTGATTTGACCAAAAAGGGTGCTGATGTTGCTGATTGGTCCCCTGCTGCTGTGGAGGCCTTTCGGGAGCTTAAGCGCCGCTTTTCTTCCGCTCCTGTGTTGCGTCAGCCTGATGTTACTCTTCCTTTTCAGGTTGAGGTCGATGCTTCCGAGATCGGAGCTGGGGCGGTCTTGTCGCAGAAAAGTTCCGACTGCTCCGTGATGAGACCTTGTGCGTTCTTTTCTCGAAAATTTTCGCCCGCCGAGCGAAATTATGATATTGGTAATCGGGAGCTTTTGGCTATGAAGTGGGCTTTTGAGGAGTGGCGTCATTGGCTTGAGGGGGCTAGACATCAGGTGGTGGTATTGACCGATCACAAGAATTTGATTTATCTTGAGTCTGCCTGGCGCCTGAATCCTAGACAGGCGCGCTGGTCGCTGTTTTTCTCTCGGTTTAATTTTGTGGTCTCATACTTACCAGGTTCTAAAAATGTGAAGGCGGATGCCCTTTCTAGGAGTTTTGAGCCTGATTCCCCTGGTGATTCTGAACCTACAGGTATCCTTAAGGATGGGGTGATATTATCTGCTGTTTCCCCAGACCTGCGACGGGCTTTGCAGGAGTTTCAGGCGGATAGACCTGATCGTTGCCCGCCTGGTAGACTGTTTGTTCCTGATGATTGGACCAGTAGAGTCATCTCGGAGGTTCATTCTTCTGTGTTGGCAGGTCATCCCGGGATCTTTGGTACCAGGGATTTGGTGGCTAGGTCCTTCTGGTGGCCTTCCCTGTCTCGAGATGTACGAGTTTTTGTGCAGTCTTGTGATGTTTGTGCTCGGGCCAAACCTTGTTGTTCTTGGGCTAGCGGATTGTTGTTATCTTTGCCTATTCCGAAGAGGCCTTGGACTCACATCTCTATGGATTTTATTTCTGATCTCCCTGTTTCTCAGAAAATGTCTGTCATCTGGGTGGTGTGTGACCGTTTTTCAAAGATGGTCCATTTGGTGCCCTTGCCTAAGTTGCCTTCCTCATCCGAGTTGGTTCCTCTGTTTTTTCAAAATGTGGTTCGCTTGCATGGTATTCCGGAGAATATCGTTTCTGACAGGGGGACCCAGTTCGTGTCTAGATTTTGACGGGCGTTCTGTGCTAGGATGGGCATTGATTTGTCTTTTTCGTCTGCGTTCCATCCTCAGACTAATGGCCAGACTGAGCGAACTAATCAGACCTTGGAGACTTATTTGAGGTGTTTTGTGTCTGCGGATCAGGATGACTGGGTTGCCTTTTTGCCGTTGGCGGAGTTTGCCCTCAATAATCGGGCTAGTTCTGCCACTTTGGTTTCTCCTTTCTTTTGCAATTCGGGGTTTCATCCTCGTTTTTCTTCCGGTCAGGTGGAGTCTTCGGATTGTCCTGGAGTGGATACTGTGGTGGATAGGTTGCATCAGATTTGGGGACAGGTGGTGGACAATTTGGAGTTGTCCCAGGAGAAGACTCGGCATTTTGCTAACCGCCGTCGTCGTGTTGGTCCTCGTCTTCGTGTTGGGGACTTGGTGTGGTTGTCTTCTCGTTTTGTCCCTATGAGGGTTTCTTCTCCTAAGTTTAAGCCTCGGTTCATTGGCCCGTATAAGATTTTGGAGATTCTTAACCCCGTGTCCTTTCGATTGGACCTCCCAGCATCTTTTTCTATCCATAATGTCTTCCATCGGTCATTATTGCGCAGGTATGAGGTACCGGTTGTGCCTTCCGTTGAGCCTCCCGCTCCGGTGTTGGTTGAGGGTGAATTGGAGTACGTTGTGGAGAAGATCTTGGACTCCCGTGTTTCCAGACGGAAACTTCAGTATCTGGTCAAGTGGAAGGGCTACGGTCAAGAGGATAATTCTTGGGTGACAGCCTCTGATGTTCATGCCTCTGATTTGGTCCGTGCCTTTCATAGGGCTCGTTCTGATCGCCCTGGTGGTTCTTGTGAGGGTTCGGTGCCCCCTCCTTGAGGGGGGGGTACTGTTGTGAGTTTGGTTTTTGGGCTCCCTCGGTGGTCACTGGTGGTACTGGACTTGTGTGCTTCACTTTCTCTGTTCACCTGTTTCCATCAGGATATGGGTGTATCCTATTTAGCCTTGCTGTTCAGTTATTCTAGTGCCGGCCATCAATGTAACCAGAGCCTTTCTGTTGCATGTTCCTGCTTCTAGACTACTATCAGCTAAGTTGGACTCTTAGTCCTAAGTTTGTTTTGCATTTTTGTTCCAGTTCACTGTTCTGTTATTTATGTTCTCTGACGTTCCCTTGCCATTGGGAACCATGACAAAACAGTCAGTCAGGTGGACAAGAGTCAGGTCTACCAGCCTGAAATCTCTGCAACACACGTCGCAAATCCGGAGAAATGGCTGACAGGATAACTCCCTCTTTGAGAATACCAACTGGTTCTGCGACTCCAGGAGAGTCAGGCACAAAGCTCCTTGAAAGAGCATCAGCCTTCACATTCTTTGAACCTGGTACATACGAGACCACAAAGTCAAAACGGGAGAAAAACAATGACCAGCGGGCCTGTCTGGGATTCAGGCGTTTAGCAGACTCGAGATACATCAGATTTTTGTGATCAGTCAAGACCACCACACGATGCTTAGCACCCTCGAGCCAATGACGCCACTCCTCAAATGCCCACTTTATGGCTAACAACTCCCGATTGCCAACATCATAATTCCGCTCAGCAGGCGAAAACTTCCTAGAGAAAAAAGCACATGGTCTCATTACAGAGCAACCAGGGCCTCTCTGTGACAAAACGGCCCCTGCCCCAATCTCAGAAGCATCCACTTCAACCTGAAAGGGAAGTGAGACATCAGGCTGGCACAAAACAGGCGCCGAAGTAAACCGGCGCTTCAACTCTTGAAAGGCTTCCACGGCTGCAGGAGCCCAGTTAGCAACATCAGAACCTTTCTTGGTCATATCCGTCAAAGGTTTAACAACGCTAGAAAAATTAGCGATAAAACGACGGTAGAAGTTAGCAAAACCCAAGAACTTCTGAAGACTCTTAACTGACGTGGGTTGAGTCCAATCATGAATAGCTCGGACCTTGACTGGGTCCATCTCCACCGCAGAAGGGGAAAAAATAAAACCCAAAAAGGGAACCTTCTGTACTCCAAAGAGACACTTTGAGCCCTTAACAAACAAAGCATTATCACGCAAAACCTGAAACACCATCCTGACCTGCTCTACATGCGAGTCCCAATCATCAGAAAAAAACAGAATATCATCCAGATAAACAATCATAAATTTATCCAGATACTTCCGGAAAATATCATGCATAAAGGACTGAAACACAGAAGGAGCATTAGAGAGCCCGAAAGGCATCACCAAGTACTCAAAATGACCTTCGGGCGTATTAAATGCAGTTTTCCATTCATCTCCTTGCTTAATGCGCACAAGGTTGTACGCACCACGAAGATCTATCTTGGTGAACCACTTGGCACCTTTAATCTGGGCAAACAAGTCCGACAGCAGAGGCAAAGGATACTGAAATTTAACAGTGATTTTATTCAGAAGCCGATAGTCAATACAAGGTCTCAAAGATCCGTCCTTTTGGCCACAAAAAAAGAATCCCGCACCAAGAGGGGAAGAGGATGGACGGATATGCCCCTTCTCCAGAGATTCCTTGATATACGAACGCATTGCGGTATGCTCAGGTACAGACAGATTAAATAATCTTCACTTAGGAAATTTACTACCTGGAATCAAATCTATAGCGCAGTCACAGTCCCTATGAGGAGGAAGAGCACTGGACCTGGACTCGCTGAATACATCCTGGTAATCAGACAAATACTCAGGAACTTCCGAAGGAGTAGAGGAAGCAATAGACACCGGCGGGGAATCACCATGAATTCCCTGACAGCCCCAACTTGACACAGACATTGCCTTCCAATCCAAGACTGGATTATGGGTCTGTAACCATGGCAGACCCAAAACGACCAAATCATGCATTTTATGCAGAACAAGAAAACGAATCACCTCCCGATGTTCAGGAGTCATGCACATGGTTACCTGTGTCCAAAACTGCGATTTATTTTCCGCCAATGGCGTAGCATCAATACCTCTAAGAGGGATAGGATTTACCAACGGCTCAAGAACAAAACCACAGCGCTTGGCAAACGACAGATCCATAAGACTCAGGGCAGCACCTGAATCCACAAACGCCATAACAGGGTAGGAGGACAATGAGCAAATTAAAGTCACAGACAAAATAAATTTAGGTTGCAAATTACCAATGGCGACAGGACTAACAACCCTAGTTAGGCGTTTAGAGCATGCTGATATAACATGTGTAGAATCACCACAGTAAAAACACAACCCATTCTGACGTCTATGATTTTTCCGTTCATTTCTAGTCTGAATTCTACCACATTGCATTAAATCAGGTGTTTGTTCAGACAACACCACCAGAGGATTCGCAGCTTTGCGCTCCCGCAAACGCCGGTCAATTTGAATAGCCAGAGCCATGGAATCATTCAGACCTGTAGGAATGGAGAAACCCACCATCACATTCTTAATGGCTTCAGAAAGGCCATTTCTGAAATTTGCGGCCAGAGCACACTCATTCCACTGAGTAAGCACGGACCATTTCCGAAATTTTTGGCAATACACTTCAGCTTCATCCTGACCCTGAGAAATAGCCAGCAAGGCTTTTTCTGCCTGAATTTCAAGATTGGGTTCCTCGTAAAGCAATCCGAGCGCCAGAAAAAACACATCAATATTTGCCAATGCCGGATCTCCTGGCGCTAGCGAGAAGGCCCAATCCTGAGGGTCGCCCCGTAAGAAAGAGATAACAATTTTTACTTGCTGAGCTGAGTCTCCAGATGAACGGGGTCTCAGAGATAGAAACAATTTACAATTATTCCTGAAATTCCTAAACTTAAATCGGTCTCCAGAGAACAGTTCAGGAATAGGTATTTTAGGTTCAGACATAGGACTACTGGTAACAAAATCTTGTATGCCCTGCACACGAGCAGCAAGCTGATCCACACTTGTAATCAAAGTCTGGACATTCATGTCTGCAGCAAGCACAAGCCACTCAGAGGTAAAGGGGAGGAAAAAAGAGAGGAAAGAAAAAAAAAAACTCAGACTTTCCTTTCTTGTAATCCCACTTCTGCAATGCATTAAACATTCAACCTTGGCCTGGCATACTGTTATGACCCCAATGGCAGAGGGTCTCAAAAGTACATACCAAGTCTGCAAACACAAAAAACCAGCTCATAGGGCAGTGGTAACTGGGCTGACCATATATCTAATCCTAGCACCACAAATAGCAGCAGCCGGGGAACGTGCCTACGTTGGTTCTAGACGTCTCGCGCCAGCCGGAGAACTAACTAACCCTAGAAGGGAAAAGATAAACCTTTCTTGCCTCCAGAGAAAAGACCCCAAAAGTTGGATACAAGCCCCCAACAAATAATAACGGTGAAGTAAGGAGAAAAGACAAACGTAAGAATGAACTAGATATTTAGCAAAGAGAGGCCCACTGACTAATAGCAGAATATAGTAAGATGACTTATATGGTCAGCAAAAACCCTATCAAAATTTCCACGCTGGATATTCAAGAACCCCCGAACCGTCTAACGGCCCGGGGGGAGAACACCAGCCCCCTAGAGCTTCCAGCAAAATCAGGAATCACATTTAGTACAAGCTGGACAAAAAATAAGAGCAAAGCAAATAACCAAAAAACAAGGAAGCAGGACTCAGCTTAATTTTGCAAGATCCAAGACCAGCAGACAGGAGCAAACAGAAAGGAACTGATTACAACGATGCCAGGCACTGGACTGAAAAACCAGGAAGTTTATATAGCAACACCCCTGGACTAATGACCCAGGTGGGTGCCAAACTGAGGAAAGACAATCCCAGAGTCATATCACTAGTGACCACAAGAGGGAGCCAAAAAAGTCTAATTCACAACAATTCTAGAATGTGTATGTATGTATGTATGTTTATATCAGCCACATAGTATGTAGCACAGGCCACATAGCATATAGGAGCCATGTAGTATATAGCAGACAAATACTATGTGGCCTGTGCTATATACTACAGTATGTGGCTGCTATATACATACATGGGCAGCATGGTGGCGCAGTGGTCAGCACAGCAGCCTTGCAGCACTGGAGTCCTGGGTTCAACGAGGACAGCGATGATAATGTGTTTTACACACATTATCATTGCTGTCTCCGTTGGGGCTCGCAATCTAAATTCCCTGTCAGTATGTCTTTGGAATGTGGGAGGAAACCGGAGTACCCGGAGGAAACCCACGCAAACAAGGAGAGAACATACAAACTCTTTGCAGATGTTGTCCTTCGTGGGGTTTGAACCCAGGACTCCAGCGCTGCAAGGCTGCTGTGCTGACCACTGCGACACCGTGCTGCCCATGTATGTATGTATGTATGTAAGCGCTGCAGAATATGTTAGCGCCATATAAAAATAAAGATTATTATTTATTATTATACATACATATTGTAGAATACCCGATGCATTAATACAGGCCACGCAGTATATAACAGTGGCCATGCAGTATATAACACAGCCCACGTACTATATAACACAGCCCAGGCAGTATATAGCAGCCACGCAGTATATAACACAGGCAATGTAGTATATAACACAGCAAAAACAGTATATAACACTGGCCACATAATATATAGCACAGCCCACGCAGTATATAGCACAGCCCACATACTATATAATACAGCCCACACAGTATATAGCAGCCACGTAGTATATAACACAGGCGACGTAGTATATAACACAGGCCATGCAGTACATAACACAGCCCACATAGTATATAGCAGTGTGGGCACTAAATCCCTGTTAAAAAAAATTACAATAAAAATAGTTAAATACTCACCCTCCGGCATCCAGCTGCATAGGCAGCATCAATAGTAAAAAGTTGGGGACACACAGGGTTAATAGCAGTATTAATGGAGTGCGTTACCCGCGCCATAACGCGCTCCACTAACGCTGGCATTAATCCTGTGTGAGCGCTGAGTGGAGGGGAGTATGGAGCTGGCATCGGGCACTGACTGGCCGGAAGTAGGGAGGGACTAATTTTTGGCCGGGCTGTGGCCATCGCTGATTGGTCGCAGCAGCCAGGACAGGCAGCTGGTGAGACCAATCAATGATGTGGGATTTCCAGGACAGACAGACAGACAGACCGGAAGTAGATTATTATTGTTGTTTACAATTATTTTCCTACAGGATATAATGTGTCTGCTATGTTAATTCTTTAGTACGTTCGATCTTTTAACTACTATCAGTTACTTTCAGTGCATTTAAAGGTTTTTTTTTTCCTTTCATATTGTTTCTAATCTATTGTTAAAATGTGTAAACAAGCTAAATTTGAACTTGATCTCAAACTTGATCTTCACATAACAGAGTTACTGGCCCAAAGAAGCAATTTAGCTCTTTATTTTCTATATATATAATTGTCTAAGGGGTACTTCTGTCTGTCTGTCCTCAACTTCCGTAATGGTTATTCATTCGCTGATTGGTCTCGCCAGCTGCCTGTCATGGCTGCCACGACCAGTCAGCGACGGGCACAGTCCGATTACTCCCTACCTACTCCCCTGCAGTCAGTGCCCACTCCATACTCCCCGCAGTCATGGCTCACACAGGGTTAATGCCAGCGGTAACGGACCGCGTTATGCCGTGGGTAACTCACTCACTCCGTTATTGCCGCTATTAACCCTATGTGACCAAGTTTTTACTATTGACGCTGCCTATGCTGCGTCAATAGTAAAAGGATCTAATGTTAAAAATAATAATAAAAAAAAAATCATTATATACTCACTTTCCGCCGCCTTTCCCATTCCTCGCCACCCTCCTGTAACTGCTGTATGCAAGTGGCAGGTTCCGGTAGCAAGGATCGTATGGCAGAAGGACCTGCCATGATGTCACGGTCATGTGACCGTGACGTCATCGCAGGCCCTGCGCACCTGCACAAGCAGGACCTGCCATGACGTCACGGTCATGTGACCGCAATGTCATCACACCCTGGGACCGGAAGCTGCCGCCTGTACCGCGCACAGGCGACATAACTACAAGTATGGTGAGTATGTTAGAACTACAAGGGGCCCTCGGATCGGAAGGTGAGTATGTTTATTTTTTATTTTTTAACCTGTGACATATGTAGCTGGGCAATCTACTACATAGCTGGGCAATATACTATGTGGCTGGGCAATATACTAAGTGGCTCTGTGCTGTATACTACATCGCTGTGCAATATACTACATGGCTCTGTGCTGTATACTACATCACTGGGCAATATACTACATGGCTGGGCAATATACTACATCGCTGTGCAATATAGTACGTGGCTCTGTGCTGTATACTACGTCACTGGACAATATACTACGTGGCTGGGCAATATAGTACATGGCTGGGCAATATACTACGTGGCTCTGTGCTGTATACTACATCGCTGTGCAATATACTATGTCACTGTGCAATATACTACGTCACTGGGCAATATACTACGTCACTGTGCAATATACTATGTCACTGAGCAATATACTATGTGGCTGGGCAATATACTACGTCGCTGTGCAATATACTATGTGGCTCTGTGCTGTATACTATGTCACTGGGCAATATACTACGTCACTGGGCAATATACTACGTCACTGGGCAATATACTACATCACTGGGCCATATACTACGTGGCTGGGCTACATACTACGTGGCTGGGCTATATACTACGTGGCTGGGCAATATACTACGTCGCTGTGCAATATACTACGTGGACACTCATATTCTAGAATACCCGATGCGTTAGAATCAGGCCACCATCTAGTACTAAATAAAAGTTTAGTGATTAGTGAACTGAATGAACCTATAAGCTCAGATAGACAATAGACAAGGAGATCTTCTAGAATAAAAAAGAAAAAACAATCTTCAAATTAAATAAAATGGGTGAATATTTATCAGGTCGTAGCCCCTATCACAGTAAAGAAGCTGTATATATTAATAAATATGGAATAAATCACCTTTGGAAAAATAATGACTTCATAAAGGAATTATATTATGAGGCAATAACATTCATGGGAGTGGACATCTGCAGGTTGTGTTGTGTTCTAATGACACATGCCCCCAGATTACAGGCTGGTTGCTAGGCAGCAAAGAAATTAAAAACATCATGTACTTTATTTGATACAATGCAAAAGGCATTAAACACAATAGCAACTTTATCACATGACAGTTACAATCAGAGGGAAACAGGTGCAACAAAAATGGCAATGCAACAACACATGTACAGTACATTAGGTTAGAGCTCAGTAACAGACCCATACGGGAAATAAAGGACATTGCATAAGAAAAATGTAAATAGTGCAGACTAAAATAACACTTAAGTCATTTGCCCATAATACTCTTGCCCTTCACTGCTCTGTGGTGTTGCTCATGCCGCCCCGACGCACGTTTCGCATGGGCTTCTTCAAGGGGCTGCGCTATTTACATTTTTCTCATGCTCCACATGGAGGTTCACTTTTTTGTGTAAACTAAGTCACATGGGTCCTTTCAGTACAATATTGCATTGCCACTTTATTTCACATATGGGTCTGTTTCTGAGCTCTAACCTAATGTGCTGTACCTGTGTTGTTGCATGTGCATTTTTGTTGCACCTGTTTCCCTCTGATTGTAACTCTGTCATGTGATTTAGTTGTTATTTTGTTAAAAGCCTTTTAAATTGTATCAAATAAAGTACATGATCATTTTAATTTCTTTGTTGGATTGAGTACTCTAATCTTTGCATGTCTACAATTTGGTGGGAGTATATCCACGGCTATTGCCATTACTGGTTCACGGGTGCTGAGGCCTTGAATCATAGCTATAGAATGTGTTCTGTCCTTAAGATTTTATATTATGTTGCTAGGCAGCTCCTGAGGCTACAGAGTAAAGCACAGCATATATTACCCACATCAGCTTACTCTCTGGTAATCTGGTAAACAGATTATAAACCAGATTAAACCAGATTACATAAGAGTTGTCATTTGTAAAAGTTTAGAGTAACACAAAAGTATATACAGTATATATATATATATATAAATGGTATGTTATATAAAACCTTCTGGTTACCACGGTCCAAGTGTGTCGATATATACTCAATAAATAATAATTCATTAGGAATATGCATGTGTTTATATGTGTATATCTTTAGATTTGTGCCAGGAGAGGACAAAAAAAATTATGTGGACCTAAAGCCAAAGTTCCAATTGTACCCTCCTCCATCTCACCAATAAAAAATGGGAGGGGTCACGGCACATACGGCACATAGGTGCCTTTGCGGGGCATACCTCCCAACTTTTAAAGACAATGAGAGTGACATGTATTGGGGTAAGTATACAGAAATAGTGCTCCTATTGAAGCCCCTTAGTTTTCCCTTAAAGGGATCCTGACAGGGCCCAATGTGACCCCAAATCACAAGAATTTCTATCTTCCTTTACAAATTCCCTGCCTAACTGACCATTTATTCTGGATAGCACATTAACAAATATTTAGAAAAAATATTTCTAAAGTCTGTTTTTCATATACAAATAAAATCAATATAGAAAATGGGGCATTTATTTCCCCACACTAGCCGCATGTTATCTATTATCATGTTATCACCCCTGTGGGCATGATAAAATGATTTTCAAGAGCCAGTATCATTGTTGGAACTATGCAACACTCGCACAAGTCCACAAATTTCTTTCATGCACATCATTGCACCTTCGAAGCTAGGTGTACGCTTTACGCTTCAGAAGCACACTGCACATATCCGGAATCAAAGAAGAAGCTTCATCTTCTGTTCCTCCATTGAGATCAGGCTTCTTCTTTGCTTCCACACATGCCCAGTGTGCCTATGAAGCGGGGAAGCATGCACTCGACTTCAGAAGCGCAATGACAAGTTTGAGTTTACAGACAGCTGGTTATAATGCCGACTCTTGTTAATCATGTTATCATGGCCACAGGGGAATAATAATTACAAGAGTTACATAGTTACATAGTTATTAAGGTTGAAGGAAGACTTTAAGTCCATCTAGTTCAACCCATAGCCTAACCTAACATGCCCTAACATGTTGATCCAGGGGAAGGCAAAAAAAAAACATGTGTCAAAGAGTAAGCTCCACATTGGGGAAAAAAATTCCTTCCCGACTCCACCTACGGCAATCAGACTAGTTCCCTGGATCAACGCCCTATCAAGGAATCTAGTGTATATACCCTGTAACATTATACTTTTCAAGAAAGGCATCCAGTCCCCTCTTAAATTTAATTAACGAATCACTCATTACAACATCATACGGCAGAGAGTTCCATAGTCTCACTGCTCTTACAGTAAAGAATCCGCGTCTGTTATTATGCTTAAACCTTCTTTCCTCCAGATGTAGAGGATGCCCCCTTGTCCCCGTCTCAGGTCTATGATTAAAACGATCATCAGAAAGGACTTTGTACTGTCCCCTCATATATTTATATATTAAAATAAGATCACCCCTTAGTCTTCGTTTTTCCAAACTAAACAGCCTCAAGTGTAATAACCTATCTTGGTATTTCAGACCCCCCAGTCCTCTAATAACCTTGGTCGCTCTTCTCTGCACCCGTTCTAGTTCAGCTATGTATTTCTTATACACCGGAGACCAGAACTGTGCACAGTATTCTAAGTGTGGTCGAACTAGTGACTTGTATAGAGGTAAAATTATGTTCTCCTCATGAGCATCTATGCCTCTTTTAATACATCACATTATTTTATTTGCCTTTGTAGCAGCTGCCTGACACTGGCCACTGAATGTGAGTTTGTCATCCACCCATACACCCAGGTCTTTTTCATTGATGGTTTTGCCCAGAGTTCTAGAATTAAGCACATAGTTATACATCTTATTACTTCTACCCAAGTGCATGACCTTACATTTATCCCCATTAAAGCTCATTTGCCATTTATCAGCCCAAGCTTCTAGTTTACATAAATCATCCTGTAATATAAAATTGCCCTCCCCTGTATTGATTACCCTGCAGAGTTTAGTGTCATCTGCAAATATTGAAATTCTACTCTGAATGCCCCCTACAAGGTCATTAATAAATATTTTAAAAAGAAGAGGGCCCAATACTGACCCCTGTGGTACCCCACTGCTAACCGCGACCCAGTCCGAGTGTGCTCCATTAATAACCACACTTTGTTTCCTATCCCTGAGCCAGCTCTCAACCCACTTACACATATTTTCCCCTATCCCCATTATTCTCATTTTATGTATCAACCTTTTGTGTGGCACCGTATCAAAAGCTTTTGAAAAGTCCATATACACTACATCTACTGGGTTCTCTTGGTCCAGTCCGGAACTTACCTCTTCATAGAAGCTAATCAAATTAGTCTGACATGAATGATCCCTAGTAAACCCGTGTTGATACTGGGTCATGAGGTTATTCCTCTTCAGATACTCCAGTATAACACCCCTTAGAATGCCCTCCAGGATTTTACCCACAGTAGAGGTTAAGCTTACTAGCCTATAATTTCCGAGTTCAGTTTTTGTCCCCTTTTTGAATATTGGCACCACATTTGCTATACGCCAGTCCTGTGGTACAGACCCTGTTATTATGGACTCTTTAACCCCTTAACGACCGCCGATACGCCTTTTAACGGCGGCCGCTAAGGGTACTTAAACCACAGCGCCGTTAATTAACGGCGCTGTGGAAAAAGTGAATAGCGCCCCCCAGAGTCGGATTTTCTCTGGGGTCTCGGTTGCCGAGGGTAGCCGAGACCCCAGAGAACATGATTCGGGGGTTTTTTACCGACCCCCGAGTTGCGATCGCCGGTAATTAACCGTTTACCGGCGGTCGCAACAAAAAAAAAAAAACGCGATGTGCCGTTTAATTTCTCTGTCCTCCGATGTGATCGCACATCGGAGGACAGAGAAATAGGGTCCCCGATGGCCCCCAATAGCCCCCCGATACTTACCTACCTCCCCCGGTGCTCCTCGTGGGTCCCCATGGGCGCCGCCATCTTTTTTCCGGGAAAAAATGGCGGGCGCACGCGCAGTGCGCCCGCCGCCCAGCACCCGGATGTTCTTTGGGGTCTCGGCTGCCGGGGGTAGCCGAGACCCCAAAGAACATGATCGGGGTCGGTTTGCACCGACCCCTGTTTTGCGATCGCCGGTAATTAACAGGTTACCGGCGACCGCAAAAAAAAAAGCGATCTGTATTTCTCTGTCCTCTGATGTGATCACACATCAGAGGACAGAGAAATAGGGGGAATCGGGGACCCTAACATACTCACCCGGTGTCCCTGGGTCCTCTTCTGTCTTCTCCTGCCAGCCGGCTTTTTCCTTATGGCGGGCGCATGCGCAGTGCGCCCGCCATCTGCTGCCATCTGCCGGCCGGCAGGAGAAGACGAGTTGGGGCTAAAATTAGGGTTAGGGTTAGGGTTAGAGTTAGGGTTAGAGTTAGGGTTAGAGTTAGGGTTAGAGTTAGGGTTAGAGTTAGGGTTAGAGTTAGGGTTAGAGTTAGGGTTAGGGTTAGGGTTAGAGTTAGGGTTAGGGTTAGAGTTAGGGTTAGGGCTAGAGTTAGGGTTAGGGCTAAATTTAGGGTTAGGGTTAGGGCTAGGGTTAGGCTACTTTCACACTAGCGTTTTTTGGCCTCCGTCGCAATGCGTCGGAGAAAAAACGCATCCTGCAAAAGTGCTTGCAGGATGCGTTTTTCTCCATTGGCTTGCATTAGCGACGCATTGCGACGGATTGCCACGTCGCAACCGTCGTGCGACGGATGCGTCGTGCTTTGGCGGACCGTCGGCACAAAAAAAGCTACATGTAACTTTTTTGTGCGACGTGTCCGCCATTTCCGACCGCGCATGCGCGGCCGGAACTCCGCCCCCGCCTCCCCTCACAATGGGGCAGCGGATGCGTTGAAAAAACAGCATCCGCTGCACCCGTTGTGTGGCGCTTACAACGCTAGCGTCGGTACGTCGGCCCGGCACACTGCGATGGGCCGAGTACGACGCTAGTGTGAAAGTAGCCTTAGGCTTCTATCACACTTGCGTCGGTACGGGGCGGTCGCAATGCGTCGGCCCGACGTACCGACGCACGTTGTGAAAATTGTGCACAACGTGGGCAGCGGATGCAGTTTTTCAATGCATCCGCTGCCCAGTCTATGTCCTGGGGAGGAGGGGGCAGAGTTACGGCCACGCATGCGCGGAAATGGCGGACGCGACGTACAAAAAAAAGGTTACATTGAACTTTTTTTGTGACGACGGGGCTAAAGTTATGGTTAGGGTTGGGGCTAAAGTTAGGGTTAGGGTTGGGGCTAAAGTTAGGGTTAGAGTTGGGATTAGGGTTTGGATTAGGGTTGGGATTAGGGTTACGTTTGGGATTAGGGTTAGGGGTGTGTTGGATTTAGGGTTTTGATTAGGGTTATGGTTAGGGTTGAGATTAGGGCTGTTTTGGGGTTAGGGTTGTGATTATCGTTAGGGTTGTGATTAGGATTATGGATCGGGTTAAGATTAGGGTTAGGGGTGTGTTGGAGTTAGGGTTGGAGTTATAATTTGGGGGTTTCCACTGTTTAGGTACATCAGGGGGGTCTCCAAACACAACAGCCAATTTTGCGCTAAAAAAGTCAAATGGTGCTCCCTCCCTTCTGAGCTCTGCCGTGCGCCCAAACAGTGGTTTACCCCCACATATGGGGCATCAGCGTACTCGGGATAAATTGGACAACAACTTTTGGGGTCCAATTTCTCCTGTTACCCTTGTGAAAATAAAAACTTGGGGGCTAAAAAAATCTTTTGTGGGAAAAAAAAATATTTTTTATTTTCACTACTCTGCATTATAAACTTCTGTGAAGCACTTGAGCATTCAAAGTTCTCACCACATATCTAGATAAGTTCCTTAGGGGGTCTAGTTTCCAAAATTTGGTCACTTGTGGGGGGTTTCTACTGTTTAGGTACATCAGGGGCTCTGCAAACGCAACATAACACCCACAGACAATTCTATCAAAGTCTGAATTCCAAAATGGCGCTCCTCTTCCGAGCTCTGCCGTGCACCCAAACAGTGGTTTACCCCCACATAGTGGGTACCAGCATACTCAGGACAAATTGGACAACAACGTTTGGGGTCCAATTTCTCCTGTTACCCTTGTGAAAATAAAAACTTGTGGGCTAAAAATCTTTTTTGTGGGAAAAAAAATATTTTTTAATTTTCACTACTATGCATTATAAACTTCTGTGAAGCACTTGGGCATTCAAAGTTCTCACCACATATCTAGATAAGTTCCTTAGGGGGTCTAGTTTCCAAAATTTGGTCACTTGTGGGGGGTTTCTACTGTTTAGGTACATCAGGGGCTCTGCAAACGCAACATAACACCCACAGACAATTCTATCAAAGTCTGAATTCCAAAATGGCGCTCCTTCTCTTCCGAGCTCTGCCGTGCGCCCAAACAGTGGTTTACCCCCACATATTGGGTACCAGCATACTCAGGACAAATTGGACAACAACATTTGGGGTCCAATTTCTCTTGTTACCCTTGTGAAAATAAAAATTTGGGGGCTAAAGAAATCTTTTGTGGGAAAAAAAAATATTTTTTATTTTCACTACTATGCATTATAAACTTCTGTGAAGCACTTGGGCATTCAAAGTTCTCACCACATATCTAGATAAGTTCCTTGGGGGGTCTATTTTCCAAAATGGGGTCACTTGTTGGGAGTTTCTACTGTTTAGGTACATTAGGGGTCTGCAAACGCAACATAACGCCCGCAGACAATTCTATCAAAGTCTGCATTCCAAAATGGCGCTCCTTCCCTTCCGAGCTCTGCCGTGCGCCCAAGCAGTGGTTTACCCCCACATATGGGGTACCAGCATACTCAGAACAAATTGGACAACAACTTTTGGGGTCCAATTTCTCTTGTTACCCTTGTGAAAATAAAAACTTGGGGGCTAAAAAATCTTTATTGTTAAAAAAAAAATATTTTTTATTTTCACGACTCTGCATTATAAACTTCTGTGATGCACTTGGGCATTCAAAGTTCTCACTACACATCTAGATAAGTTCCTGGGGGGGTCTAGTTTCCAAAATGGGGTCACTTTTGGGGGGTTTCTACTGTTTAGGCACATCAGGGGCTCTCCAAACGCGACATGGCGTCCGATCTCAATTCCAGTCAATTTTGCATTGAAAAGTCAAATGGCGCTCCTTTGCTTCCGAGCTCAGCCATGTACCCAAACAGTGGTTTACCCCCACATACGGGGTGTCAGCGTACTCAAGACAAATTGTCCAACAACTTCTGGTGTCCATTTTCTCCTGTTACCCTTGGTAAAATAAAAATGTGGAGGCAAAAAGATCATTTTTGTAGAAAAAATGTGATTTTTTTATTTTCACGGCTCTACGTTATAAACTTCTGTGAAGCACCTGGGGGTTTAAAGTGCTCACCACACATCTAGATAAGTTCCTTAAGGGGTCTAGTTTCCAAAATGGTGTCATTTGTGGGGGGCCTCCACTGTTTAGGCACATCAGCGGCTCTCCAAACGTGACATGGCGTCCGATCTCAATTCCAGCCAATTCTACATTGAAAAAGTAAAACGACACTCCTTCTCTTCCAAGCTCTGCGGTGCGCCCAAACAGTGGTTTACCCCCACATATGGGGTATTGACGTACTCAGGAGAAATTGCACAACAACTTTTGTGGTCTAATTTCTCCTTTTACCCTTGTGAAAATAAAAATTTGGGGGCAAAAAGATCATTTTTGTAGAAAAAATGTGATTTTTTATTTTCACGGCTTTACGTTATAAACTTCTGTGAAGCACTTGGGGGTTCAAAGTGCTCACTGAATATCTAGATAAGTTCCTTAAGGGGTCTAGTTTCCAAAATGGTATCACTTGTGGGGGGTCTCCACTGTTTAGGCACATCAGCGGCTCTCCAAACGTGACATGGCGTCCGATCTCAATTCCAGCCAATTCTACATTGAAAAAGTAAAACGACACTCCTTCACTTCCAAGCTCTGCGGTGCGCCCAAACAGTGGTTTACCCCCACATATGGGGTATTGACGTACTCAGGAGAAATTGCACAACAACTTTTGTGGTCTAATTTCTCCTGTTACCCTTGTGAAAATAAGAATTTGTGGGCAAAAACATCATTTTTGTGAAAACAAATGCGATTTTTTATTTTCACGGCTCTACGTTATAAACTTCTGTGAAGCACTTGGGGGTTCAAAGTGCTCACCACACATCTAGATAAGTTCCTTAAGGGGTCTAGTTTCCAAAATGGTATCACTTGTGGGGGGTTTCCACTGTTTAGGCACATTAGGGGCTCCCGAAACGCGACATGGCGTCTGATCTCAATTCCAGCCAATTCTGCATTGAAACAGTCAAACGGCGCTCCTTCACTTCCAAGCTCTGCGGTGCGCCCAAACAGTGGTTTACCTCCACATATCGGGTATCGGCGTACTCAGGAAAAATTGCACAACAAAATTTGTGGTTAAATTTCTGTTTTTACACTTGTGAAAATTAAAAAAAATGGTTCTGAATTAAAATGTTTGCAAAAAAAAGTTAAATGTTCATTTTTTTCTTCCACATTGTTTCAGTTCCTGTGAAGTACGTAAAGGGTTAATAAACTTCTTGAATGTGGTTTTGAGCAGCTTGAGGGGTGCAGTTTTTAGAATGGTGTCACACTTGGTTATTTTCTATCACATAGACCCCTCAAAATGACTTCAAATGAGATGTGGTCCCTAAAAAAAAATGGTGTTGTAAAAATGAGAAATTGCTGGTCAACTTTTAACCCTTATAACTCCCTAACAAAAAAAAAAATTGTTTCCAAAATTGTGCTAATGTAAAGTAGACATGTGGGAAATGTTATTTATTAACTATTTTTTGTGACATATCTCTCTGATTTAAGGGCATAAAAATACAAAGTTTGAAAATTGCAAAATTTTAAAAATTTTCGCCATATTTCCATTTTTTTCATAAATAATCGCAAGTAATATCGAAGAAATGTTACCACTAACTTGAAGTACAATATGTCACGAAAAAACAGTCTCAGAATCAATGGGATCCGATAAAGCGTTCCAGAGTTATAACCTCTTAAAGTGACACTGGTCAGAATTGTAAAAATTGGCTCGGTCATTAAGTACCAAATTGGCTCTGTCACTAAGGGGTTAAAGATTAAAAATAATGGTCTATCAATGAATGTACCTAATTCCTGCAGTACTCGGGGGCGTATCCCATCCGGTCCCGGAGATTTGTCAATTTTAGTGATTTTTAGACACCGCCGTACTTCCTGCTGGGTTAAGCAGGTGACACCTAATGAGAAATTTTTGTTATCACTGATCATATTGTCTGCCATGGGATTTTCTTGTGTAAATACTGATGAAAAAAAGTCATTTAGCATATTGGCTTTTTCCTCATCCTCATCCACCATTTCACCCAGACTATTTTTAAGGGGGCCAACACTTTCATTTTTTAGTTTCTTACTACTTATGTAGTTAAAGAATATTTTGGGATTATTTTTACTCTTTCTGGCAATGAGTCTCTCTGTCTCAATTTTTGCTGCCTTGATTTGCTTTTTACAGAATTTATTTAATTTTCTGTATTTATTTAATGCCTCATCACTACCTACTTCCTTTAATTCTCTAAATGATTTCTTTTTGTCACTTATTGCACCCCTTACAGCTCTATTTAGCCATATTGGTTTCCTCCTATTTCTAGTATGTTTATTCCCATACGGTATATACTGTGCACAGGTCCTATCCAGGATGCTAATAAACGTCTCCCATTTTCTTTGTGTATTTTTATGTCTCAGGATATCGTCCCAGTTAATTGCACCAAGATCATCTCTCATCTGTTGGAAATTTGCCCTCCTGAAGTTTAGTGTCCTTGTCACCCCTCTACTACACATCTTATTAAAGGATACACAAAAACTTATTATTTTGTGATCACTATTCCCCAAGTGACCCCCAACCCTTTTATTTGCTATGCGGTCTGGCCTGTTGGTTAATATTAGGTCTAGCAGTGCCCCCCTTCTTGTTGGGTCCTGAACCAGTTGTGAAAGGTAATTGTCTCTCATAGTTGTCAAAAACCGATTACCTTTGCTGGAACTGCAGGTTTCTGTTCCCCAATCTATTTCAGGGTAGTTGAAGTCCCCCATAATAATGACTTCTCCTTGAGTCGCTGCTTCATCTATTTGCTTTACGAGGATATTCTCCATTGCTTCCATTATTTTTGGAGATTTATAACAAACCCCTATCAGTAATTTATTATTTTTTCCCCCTACCCTTATCTCCACCCACAGGGACTCTACATTTTCATTAAATTCACCTATATTATCACGCCGGATGGGTTTTAAGGACGATTTTACATACAGACACACCCCACCCCCTCGTTTATCTGTACGGTCATTTCTGAAAAGGCTATAGCCCTGCAAGTTAATAGCCCAGTCATGGCTCTCATCCAGCCATTTTTCAGATATCCCCACCATGTCGTAATTATGCTCCAACACCATTAATTCTAATTCGTCCATTTTGTTGGCGAGGCTTCTGGCATTAGTATGCATGCACTTGATGTTCCTCTCTGTACCTCTATTCTTTCTTAAATTATTAACTGTTCTAACCCCACCCCCCATGCCACCGCCACCCCCAACTTCCTTATTTGTGCTCAGGTCTCTATCTGCCCTATCTTCCCCTCCTATAAATTGAATATCCTCCCCCAATCCCTAGTTTAAACACTCCTCCAACCTTATATCCATTTTCTCCCCCAGCACAGCTGCACCTTTCCCATTGAGGTGCTGCCCGTCCCTAGCATAGAGCCTGTAGCCCACTGAGAAGTCGGCCCAGTTCTGCAGGAATCCAAACACCTCCTTCCTACACCAATTCTTGAGCCACTTATTAACCTCCCTAATCTCCCGTTGCCTCTCTGGCGTGGCACATGGTACAGGCAGTATTTCGGAAAATACCACGTTGGAGGTCCTTGCTTTAAGCTTACAGCCTAATTCCCTGAAATCATCTTTAAGGACCTTCCAGCTACCTCTAACTTTGTCATTTGTGCCAATGTGCACCATGACCGCTGGGTCCTCACCAGCCCCTCCCAGTAATCTGTCAACCTGATCAGCGATGTGTTGGACTCGAGCGCCAGGTAGGCAGCACACCGTCCGACGATCCCTGTCTTTGTGACAGATTGCCCTATCTGTTCCCCTAATAATTGAGTCCCCCACTACCAATACCTGTCTGGCCTGTACTGCTTTCCTATTTCCCTCCTTACTGTAGCAGTCACTCCTCCGGCTTTCAGAGGGCATGCCTGGCTGCAGCAGTGCTACCCCTGTACTGGCACACCCCTCATCCGCCAACTTAGCAATCTTATTGGGGTGTGTCAGATCAGGACTAGCCTCCCTGGCACTCTTCCCTCTACCATGCTTTCTGAATGTCACCCAGCTACCTACTTCACTGTCCTGCAGCTCCATCCTACCATCCCCCCTCATCTATCCCATTGAGCGTCTGCTCAGTGAGCAGAAGACTCCTCTCCATATTGTCTATGGATCTCAGTGTTTTTTTTTTCCCTTCAGCAACAATCCACCTTGCTGTTCAATGCTCTACCAAAAAAGGTATTTGGATGAAACTGTCAATGAGTTTTTTAAACCATCAGACTGCTCTCGGATGACATTTTTTTCAAATGCTCTCGGATGACATCATAGAATGTAAAAGATGATGACAATGTTTTTCTCCATCTCCTCATCTGAGAAAATTCGATCACACCATGCTTACACTCTAATTCGAGTTTAATCAGAGTATCATTTTAATATTCAGCCCAATTCTCATGTATGAAATTGTCTATGACCTTCTGAACCTGCCCTACGCTTGCGTTTGCCAGGGCAACATTCTAATTTTAAATCTTTTTTTCATTTTATCTACTTTTTAACTCACTGCCATTAACATTTTCAGTTGTTAAGGTATTCATTTTTGTAACTCACTTTACATTGTATATGATGTTTTATGTAAATGACAGGCTCATTGCTGACATTAATATGTGCATCTGTGAACATATGAGCTACAAGAGCCAACGAATTACAAAGTCTATATTTTATAATGAAATACTGTAGGCAATACATTTATATAAAAAAAATGCTCTGCCAAAAAGTAATGCAAGAATTCAACTGTTAGTAAAAGCAAAATTCTTTCTTAAAAACTAGTTAAAATCTATGAAATGAAGGTAATAATGAATGAGAAAATAACAAATATTTAAATGCTGTTTTATTATAATCATTCTTTCATTTAATAAATTACATTTTAAGAATAGAGCATGAGTACATCAGGTTTTCTCTTGTTCATACTAAATGTCAAATTGTAAACTAATAAAGATTGAAATCTACTGCAAATTGTCATATGACTTTCTAATAAGTGTAGAAACAGAATGTGTAAGCAAAAAACCTTAAATACTAAAATGATAACATTTCCAAGATTGATATTCAAAGTATAACTTGTTTCCCTCTTGGGTAAATGTAGCATAATAATCTTTAACCCCTTGACATTAGAGCCAATTTTGGCGTTTATGACAAATCAGTTTTAAATTACTTTTTATTACTTTTGTTACTTTTATTGTCACATTCCATGAGCCATAACTTTATTTGTTTCAGCAACATAGCCTTGTGAGAGCTTGTTATTTTCTTGATGAGTTGTATCTTTCAGTGAAATAATTTTGGGCCACATATAACTGCAAAACTTTTATTAACTCTTGATGGGGAGGAACAAAAGCAAAACAGCAATTGTGCCACTGTTTTTGTGTTGTAAATTTCACAAAATTAATAGTACTGCACAAATAAAGTGTTAGCTTTATCATGTGGGTTGTTATGAATTTGGCGATGCCAAATTTATATCATTTTATGTAGGTTTAATTTTGTAAAACTAAATACACTCAAAAAATTGTTTTTGCATCGCCATATTTTAGTATGATAGCAAAAAGTGGTATTAAAAACTCTTAATGTAACTAATATAAAAATGCCAACCAAAGAATAATATGAAGTGCAAATAGTGCAACACCACACAAGACAGCTATGAATAAACCTATAATATGTCAACAATACTGACCAACATATGGGACAAGAGTCCCAGCAGTATAAAGTTAGCGACAAAATGTATAGATACACAAGGGACTCAATTAGACTCAGTCAGTCATCCAAGATATGTCTCTTTATGAAGTCCTGGTAAACACAAGCATATATAATGCAGCCTATATGCTTGTGTTTACCAGGACTTCATATACAGACATATCCTGGATGACTGACTGATTCTAATTAGGTCCCCTGTGTATCTATACATGAAAATGTAAAATGTGGGGCTAAAGTACAATCTTGGTACACTATGCAAATAGCCTCTCCAGAGAGGAAGAGGACTTGAACTATAGTGCAAGCTATTCCCTGTAGCAATCAAACTCAACGTAAACCCTTTAAAGATATTTCCCGCATATGACTTACATGTGTTTCAGGGCGTTTGTCCCTTGTCAGTGCAAAGTAGAAGATCTGATTTGGCTACATTAGAGGCCTCTGAGTGGTGGTCTAAGGGTAGATGATGATAAAGTTAAAGTTCTTTCTAAAGAGGCTATTTGCATATTTAAGTTTCCAGAGAAGCATTGCATGGCCTAAAATTCTCCTTACACTTGCTGGAACATACTAGTTTTCTTTCATTATTGGATATATTGGAGTCTTGAATGTAATTAGAAAGCAAGGTTTTACATAAGTACTTTTCAACTAGTCACCTCTCCTTGTGGTAGCATTTTGGTAGTTCTGTTTTTCAGATAAGGCTGGTTTCACACTTGCGTTTTGATCTGCAGCGTTTGTACAGAAAAAACGCATGCGTTTTTTTCCTCTATGTTTAACATTAAAAACGCATGCGTTTTTTTGTACGCGTTTGGCCGCGTTTAACGACGCATGCGGTTTTTTTGCTGCATGCTTTCTGTCGCAGAAATGCAACATGTAGTAATTTCTAGAGGCGTTTTTTTGCCGCAAAAAAACGCATGCGTTCATTTGCGTTTGATTTGCGTCAAAAAATACATTGATGTCTATGGAAACGCATGCGTTTTTGCGTACATGCGTTTGCATGCGTTTTTGAACGCATGTGTTTCAATTAAGATAACCATGTCTAGACACTGATAAGACAACCCCTGCCAACAAGGTGATAAAAGGGAGGTTGGGGAAAGTTTCCAGACACTTCTCATCAGACTCTCAAGAAGACAAGACACTGGCAGACCGCATTTTGGAGGACAAGACCCAGATCAATATGAGTATATCCTACCAATGCCTTTATTTTCTATTTTTTGGCTCTACATGTCCTAATTTCTTCCATTTCTTTCTTTCTACATCCCTCAGAATGTCTTCTTCGGAGTCTTCATCTGGTGAGGAGTTTGATCCATGTCAGTCGGAAGTGGAGCATGTCAGTGAGGTGAGCATTGCCTCGTCAGATTGGTAAGTATTCACTGTCACATCGACACATGTGACAATTTGATTTTTCCTTTTTTTTAGAGCACTTCTACTGAGGCACAGACTGGGCAGGAGCAGCAGAGTCAAGGTCCGGTGGGAAGACGGCAGCGGGTATGTATACAAGGCTGACTGTCCTCATTGTAAAATTCTTGAATCTTCCTTTCTTTACACTCGTATTTCTTTAAATTTTTCTTCTGGAATCCATTTGTATGTTTACTTTCGTATTCAAGCCATTTCTCATCATCTGTTCTCTTTCTTTTCCTTATGTGATTGAGCAAACTGTAATGATTGTCTTTAATTTTTAGGTTTCACGACGGGACGATGACCTTATCGACAACGACCTCCTAATAACCCTGGTCCAGGAGCAAGTTCCGTTGTGGGACAGCCGGGATCCACTGCATTCGATGAACACCACTCTCCGATGTCTGTGGAATGAGGTGGCCCAAACGTTGTGGGATGGATGGGACAATGCCATGCCATGGGTCCGTAGTACATTTGGTAAGTATTGCACTGCAGTGTGAAGCAGCAGAGACATTTGCCGTGCTCTCTTGACTGTGTGTGATGAAAGAAACTCTCCGGAGTTTCTCTCATCACACACAGTTGTCTTTGAGCGTCAAAAATTCCATGTCCTGACCATATTTTTTTTTTTAACAGTGGACAAAGTCAAAACACGTTGGCGTTCCATGAAGGACCGCTTCAACAAGGACCTGCGCCAAGAGAGTCGTGCTGCCAGTGGTTCAGGAGCAATGATCAGAATGTACAAATATCATCACGTGCTGTCATTTTTAAGACCGGTCCTCGTCCAGAGAACGTAAGTTTTTCTCACATGCTTTTGGTTGTATTGTATTGACATAATCTGTATTTTAAAATTCCACAGGATTTAGCGTCTGGTTATTTTTTGGTATTAATTTTCTGTTTCCTTTTTTCACAGCACACACAGCACGACTGTTGGCCCAGGTTCTGGAGCGGTCCTTCATCCGGCAGCCACGGACCCGTCCCAGCCATCCAGCAGCGCAGCAGCAGGTGGGCCTTCCACACTAACTGGAGACCAGGGAGCTGGCCCATCAGGTCTTCCCCTTTCGCAGTCCTCTTCCACTGCACCCTTTTTTTGGGGCTCATCCCGGCAGCGGCAGAGGGCTTCGGACAGGTTACTCATGCCCGAGTTTTTGCACTTGAGCTCGGTTTTACACAAAGCAATCAAGGCTTTAGGTGACCGAATGGATGTTTCTCATAACCTCTTAAATTGCCGTATCCAGGAGGTCGCCAAAAGCCTTGATCAAGTGAAAGCCGACCTCCAGAGGCCAGCTCATCATTTTTTCAACCAAATTGAGCAGGGCATGTCGGAACACCTTAGCCCTGATCTCCAGCTCAGTGTTATGCAGGCCTGCAATGCTGCTTTTGTGCAGGCTATGCAGCAGTCGTTATTTACAGCAGACAGTGGCGGCATATCCAACTGTGCCGTCACTGTCACGATTAACCTCCATGCCGACCTCTGCTGCATACTACTGCACGGCCATCTCAATTCCTTCCACAGGCGGACTCCACTACAGCGCCAACACCATGATGAGTGCAGTTGGACATCCCACCGCCACCACCGTGACCACCGCTGCTCCGGCTTGGACCTCCTCCACTGACACCACGATGCAGCAGGACCCTGGCGTTGCTTTTCGGACCGGCCCCACCACAATGCAGCAGGACCCTGGCGTGGCTTTCAGGACAGGCCCCACCATGATGCAGCAGGACCCTGGTGTTGCTTTCAGGACCGCCCCCACCACGATGCAGCAGGACCCTGGCAGGGATTTATGTTTCACCCCCACCACTATGCAGCAGGACTCTGGAATGGGCAAGAGCTCGACAAGCGCAATGGACTGTGAGACAGTGCAGCCGGACCCTGACGGGTCTCCCGCCACCACGCTACAGCGTATGAGCCCACCAAGACGTCCCCCTACCAGGCAAAGCCAAAAAAAATCAGAAAAGAAAAAACAAAAAACTCTTAGTATTCCTCCCCTTCACCTACCGATGTGTCTGTATTGTCAGTTTTGTCTCACCCCTCCAGTGCGTCTCAAGCCTCTCATGTGTCAAGCCCCATTCCCGAACTTCCAGACCCTTCTAGTTTCTTTGCCCCTTCTCCTGCCTCCTCTGCATCGTCCATGGTTAGCCAGGCCTCAGTTCTTCACACCCCCCGTTTACATCACTCAACCCCAAGCCGACGCGGTTCCAAAAAATAAGTTTTTTACATTGTTAACAAAATAAAACAAGTTTGATTTCCCACAATTATGTTTGGTTTATTGTGTTTATCGCCGCCGCCAACACACACCATGCGCCAAGAAACTTGGCCACACACTTACTTTTTGGGCCACAACATATCTCCAGTAGTTAAAAATACAAGACTGCAGCTATATGTGTGTCTTTAGTATACAGATATGAGATGGCCCCAAAAATATAACATGTATATCCATAATCTCTTTTTGTATATGCCTAGTGTGGCAGTATTAAGAGAAAATGGTGGAAATACAGTGCAGTCCTCTACTGAACACGTCAGGTGTCGAAAAACTCAAAAGTTATGACACCTAACCTGTTGAGTAGATAACTGCCTTGTATAACCACTAGGGTTGAGCGAAACAGATCGGCCAATTTCAAAAGTCGCCGACTTTTGGCAAAGTCGGGTTTGGTGAAACCCCACCTGATCTCACTGTGGGATCGGGTCGGCTGTCGGCGATCTTCGCTCCAAAGTCGGGTTTCTTTTTATATATATATATATATATATATATATATATATATATATATATATATATATATAATGTCTCATTGAGACACATATATATATACATTTATATTTACTTCAGCGCAATATATGTTAAAAGCCGGAAATTCAATTGCCGGCTTTTCAAACTGAACATGATATGAGACATGGTTTACATACAGTAAACCATGTGATATCCCTTTTTTTGCATATTCCACACTACTAATGTTAGTAGTATGTATGTGCAAAATTTTGGCGCTGTACCTATTAAATTTAAGGGTTAAATCGCGGAAAAAATTGGCGTGGGCTCCGGCGCAATTTTCTCCGCCAGAGTAGTAAAGCCAGTGACTGAGGGCAGATATTAATAGCCAGGAGAGGGTCCTTGGTTATTGGCCCCCCCGGCTAAAAACATCTGCCACCAGCCACCCCAGAAAAGGCACATCTGGAAGATGCGCCGATTCTGGCACTTGGTCACTCTCTTCCCACTCCCGTGTAGCGGTGGGATATGGGGTAATGAAGGGTTAATGCCACCTTGCTATTGTAAGGTGACATTAAGCCAGGTTAATAATGGAGAGGCGTCAATTATGACACCTATCCATTATTAATCCAATAGTACGAAATGGTTAAAAAAACACACACACATTATTACAAAATGAATTAATGAAACAAAGACACAGGTTGTTGTAATATTTTATTATACTGGTAATCCACCTGAAGACCATCGTTCTGTAACAAAGGAAAAATAATAAAACAACAATATACATACCTTCCGTAGATGTGTAACGTCCCACGATGTAAATCCATCTGAAGGAGTTAAATCATTTTACAGACAGGAGCTCTGCTATAATGCAGTTGTGCTCGTGCCTGTAAATCCCAGGGAATGAAGGTAATGTAGGTCAATGACCTATAGTTACCTTCAGTCGCGGTGAGGCACCCTCTGCTGGATGTCCTCATATGAACTCCAGTGTGGGAACTTTTCCAAGGCTCCACTTCATGAGGACATCCAGCAGGGGGCGCATCACCGCGAATAAAGGTAACTACAGGTCATTGACCTACATTTCCTTCATTCCCCCGGGGTTTTGCAGGCACGAGCACAGATGCATTATAGCAGAGCTCCTGCCTGTAAAATATTTTAACCCCTTCAGATGGATTTACATCGTGGGACGTGACAGATCATCGGAAGGTATGTATATTGTTGGTTTATTATTTTACAGAGCGAGGGTGGTCTTCAGGTGGATTGAGAGAGCAATAAAATATTAAAACAACCTGTGTGTTTATTTCATTAAAATACTTAGCAATATTGTGTGTGTGTTTTTTTTAACCATTTCATACAATTGGCTTAATAATGGATAGGTGTCATAATTGACGCCTCTCCATTATTAATCTGGCTTAATGTCACCTTACAATAGCAAGGTGACATTAACCCTTCATTACCCCATATCCCACAGCTACACGGGAATGGGAAGAGAGTGGCCAAGTGCCAGAATAGGCGCATCTTCCAGATGTGCCTTTTCTGGGGTGGCTGGGGGCAGATGTTTGTAGTGAGGGGGGGCCAATAACCATGGACCCTCTCTAGGCTATTAATATCTGCCCTCAGTCACTGGCTTTACCACTCTGGCGGAGAAAATTGCGCGGGAGCCCACACCAATTTTTTCCGCGATTTAACCCTTTATTTTAAAAGCTACAGTGCCAATATTTTGCACATACACACTACTAACATTTGTAGTGTGGAATATGCAAAAAAAAAAAGGGGGATATGACATGGTTTACTGCCCGTTTTTGGGTAACCTTGGTTTGGAGAGGAAAAAGATAGGAGACACGGTCAACACAACCAACACTAAAGTTTATTAATGTGAAACATTATTTTCATTGTAGAAAATTACTGGTACAGATAAAGATACAACAGGACATTTACACAACATTGTCCTGCCATGACACCCGTCCAATATCTGAATCAAAATAAGCAGCAAATTGGTCCCGCATGAGACCAACGGCTGCAGTTGACCGCAGCGGGTGATGCTGGAAATCAGGCAGAGGGTGTGCAGTTCAATGTGGGGTCGTTCCTTAGTAATTATGTAATTGTGGAGAACCACACAGGCTTTGACCACCTTGTCAACTGTTTCCACTTTTAGATTTATGGCTGATGCAAGAATGTGCCATTTAGCGACCAGAATGCCAAAGGTACACTCTACAGTTCTTCTGGCCCTGGTCAGTCTGTAGTTAAAGATCCTTCTAGTGTGGCTCAAGTCACGACTGGAATAGGGCTTCAGTAGATTTTCACACATCTGGAAGGCCTCATCCCAAACCATAACAAATGGCAGCGGTGTGCCTTGAGTGTTGGGGAGAGGCTGTGGAGGGGGAAAATTAAAATTGTTGCCATACACACGCCGACCCATATCCAAGCTCTTGAAAGTCTGGGAATCGTTGCCACGGCCAAAAGCTCCAATGTCCACGGCGATGAAGCGACAGTCCGCATCAGCTATTGCCATGAGCACTACAGAAAAATATTTTTTGTAGTTGAAAAACTCTGATCCAGTTCTGGCAGGTTTGATAATGCGGATGTGCTTTCCATCCACCGCTCCTAAACAGTTGGGGAAATCACACACATTCCAGAATTTTACAGCAATTTCACGCCACATGTCCGTGGTGGGTAGTGGTATAAACTCATCACGGAGTGCATTCCATAAAGCCCAACAGGTGTCCACAACTATTCCAGACAGGGTAGATATTCCAAGCCGGTATTGGAAGTGGAGGGAAGATAAACTCTCTCCTGTGGCAAGAAATCTAGAAGAAAAACACAAACAAAAAACAACATTACAATCTACTCTTTTTATGGTGTGGTTAGAAATTGAAAAAACAAAAAAAAACAAAAAAGAGGAAAATACAAAAAAAAAATGTCAGAATAACCAAAATTTGGACTGTCATTGGTTTAGATTTTGAACGTACCTTAATGTCACCAGCAGACATTCCTCGGGTGGAATCGCTCTACAGAGCTGGGTGTCCTGTCGCCGTATGGCTCCTTGGACACGAGACAGCAAATCCCGGAACGATTCTTGCGACATTCTCGTGTACTCCTGGAATTTCTCCGGGTTGGCATTCAGCTCGGCATAGAGCGTGTGATAGGCTCCACGCTTCTCACGCACTTCAATAATAGGGTGCCTCCAAAAATGCCTACGTTGTCTCCTTCTCCATTTTTCGCGGTTTTGGTCTTGCTCCCAAGCAAAAGCACAGGCCAGAAACATCTTGAAGCTGAAATCCAGGTTGAAATAAAAGCTCTTCATGCGAAGATCCATCATGACACAGGATACAGTAGCAAGCTGTTAAAATTTAAGTAGCCGTAGGGTCTATATATATAGAGAGCCCATCATATACGCCCTCTGTAGTCCCATTGGTGGTGTCTGGTTATCTTGTTATTGCTATTGTGAAATTTCTCTTGTTGCGCAAAAAAATGCAAACGCATGAAAAAACGCATGTAAACATGGTCAAACGCTGCGTTTTCTTAAATGCATGTGTTAACGCATGCGTCTAAAAAACGCTGCGTTTGTACACGTTTACATGTGTTTTTTCTTGCGTTTGCAGATGCGTTTAAAATGCTGCAGATCAAAACGCAAGTGTGAAACCAGCCTGTTAGTGGATCCACTTCCTCATGATGTTATTATTCCTGATAAGTAACATAAGGGCCTGATACCCTTCAAATTGACAATCTGATAGACACAGTCAGTGGCATTTTTCTCTGTCACTACATATAAAAATGTCATTCATTTAAGCTTCCTACAGAATAGTTTTATGTCTTTAATCCAACCAAAGAAGTTAAAAGAATTAGTGGGAATAAAATGTATTCCTTTTTTGAGGACATATACTCATCCCTAGATATAGAATGTGAGGAAAGTATAACAGGGATGGTGGAGCCATTGCGTTGTGACCCGAGGAAAGTCTGGAGGGGCATGACCAGGTGAACATCTGACTTTTCGTTAGAGCCCCTGATGGAGGGGTTAGACTTGGCCCCCAAAGTACACCAGATGCTACTCCAAGACAGACCTAGGCAGGTATGGCTGATTTACAGACTGGCATAGCTGATGTACTGGCAGGCAGATGCTGGCAGGTATGACTGAGATACAGGCTGGCTGGTGCAGGTTGGCACAGCTAATAAACAGGGAGGCTTGGGCAGATTGGAATGGCTGGAACACAGGGACAAAAGGCTAGTTTGGGCAGACAGGTACAGGACGGGTGAACTGACTGGTGGGTGCTGGGGACCTGACAACTAGCATGCAGGCAAACATCTGACATATTTCTCAGGCACCTCCATTCAGTTGAAATTGCTTTAAATAATAAGTGTCTCTCAGTCATTGGCTGGGGATACTTTAGGACGATCCATGCACAGACTCCGGGCTGCAGTGGGAGGAAGAAATGTGGGATGGAGGCTGAGGCTGTGAGTGAGTTAGCATCATTGCCAGTGAAGGGGAGAAGCATGTAGGGATGCCGGAGCTACAGTACCCCATTTACACTCCTTTTTCCAATTCATGGGAAATCTCTCCAGTAGGAGAGGGGCATGGGTTTTCTCCCTTGGCTCCCACGGCCTCTTTTCAGTACTGAACCCCTTTCAATCCACAAGAAAAAAGGTTTTTCCACTTATCATCTTGAAGGCCAGAATATTTGCTACCTTGAAAACTTCTTCAGAGCTGACTGGAGCAGGAATGGTACCTGAATCTTGGAAGAAGGGACTGAGGGTGACAGGCTTGAGGAGAGACATGTGAAATGAATTGGGATCCGTAAAGAAGCTGGGAGTTTGAGCTTGTAGGATACAGGATTTATCTGTTTGAGAACCTCAAACAGGCCCATGAAGCGAGGACCCAAGTTACATGAGGGCAACTTGAGACGTACAAATTTTGAAGACAGCTAAACATTTCTCCAGTATGAAACAGAGGCGGGTCAAGACTTTTCTTGTCTGTGAGTCTCTTCATCCAATTAGAGGATGTCAAAAAAGTGTCTTTTCAAAAAAAGTGTCTTTTTAGACTTTAGAAAAGCTCTTGATGAGGGATTCAGCAGCCGAAGTATATATGGTAGTAGACACAGTTAATGGAATATTGGGATGTTGACTGTATACAACAGAAAATTGAGATTTAGCAGAGAATTTACTCACAATTGTTATTTGAGAATTTGGCTCAAAGCAGGACTTTAGACTTATTATTGTGTTAAGCATTGATAAAGTGCCACAGGAAGTTGGTCAGGATCTAGTTGAACAGCTCCACCTGGTCATTGGATTGAATTGAGGATGGCAGGCAGAAGAGAAGTCCAAAGTGACATTTAGATGTTTGCAGGTAGCCCCCCAGAAGCAAAATGTAAACATCTCTATCTGATACTATTTGGAGAGGTAAACCATGGAGGTGTAAAATGTGTTGGAAGAACGCAGCAAGCACAGGACCAGATGGGAGACCAGGCAGTGAAGTGAAATGGGCCATCTTAGAGAAGTTAACCACAACTACTCAGATGATGATACACTCAACCCTTACTGGGAATTTAGTAATGAAATCCATTGCAATATGCACAAGAGAGACAGAACGAGATGAAATCTGGAATATCTTTGGGCATGGTCGGCCACCAATAATGCCGGGAAACGAGGAGAGACAGTTTCTTCTGTCCGGCATGACCATCCACTTTAGATGAGTGACCCCAGTTAAGAACCCGCTTCCTGTATGGTTCAGCGACAAAAGTTTTTGCTGATTTGACCCGAGACAAATCCAGCAGAGCTACCATAACTATTTTGAAGAGATCAATTATGTGTTGAGGCTCTTCTTCTTGGTCTGAAGACAGAAAGGACCTAGGAAGTGTATCCGCCTTGACATTTTTATCTGCTTGCTGGAAATGGAGAATAAAATTGAAATGGGACAGGAATAGAGACTACCTGGCTTGGTGTAAATTTAGCCACTCTGCAGACTGCAGATAGGCAAGATTCTTGTAGTCAGTGTAAATAGCCACTGGATGCATTGCTCCTTCAAGCAAAAATCACCACTCCTGCATAACCAATTTTATCGCTACCAGTTCTTGATTGCCTATTGAGTAGTTGCATTCTGGAGCTGAGAAGATTTTGGAAAAGAAAACGCAAGTCACCATAAAGTCAGAGGGAGACTTCTTTGAAAGAACGGCTCTGGCCCCAAAGGAAGAAGCACCCCCTTCCAAAATAAATTGCTTATTATTGACTGGTTGATGCAGCACAGGAGCTGAGGAGAAGGCCTATATTAATGAGACAATTGTGTTCTCTGCATCCAGAGTCTATACCTTAGGAATGGCCCCATTGCAAGATAGGGCAGTAATAGGATCAGTCAGAGAGGAAAAATGTAGACTGATTTGGCTCGTAATAATTAGCAAATCCAAGAAATCTCTGGATAGATTTCAAACTGTCAGGATGGGGCGACTTCAGGATGGCGGACACTTTCTCGGGATCCATTCTCAGACTGGTTTCAGATATAATATACCCAAGAAATGGAAGAGAGGTATGATTGAATATGCAATTCTCATATTTGGCGTACAAATGATTCTTCCTTCATCTCTGCAAAACCTGTCTATATACCTCTTGTGTGTTGACAGATCGGAAGAAAAGCACAAAAATGTCATACAGGTAAACTATCACACATGTGTGGAGGAGATTCCAGAAAATGTTCACCAGTTTTTGAAAGACAGCAGGGGCATTACAGACCCCAAATGACATTACACGATATTTATTATGCTTATTGCGGGTGTTGAAGGCCGTCTTCCATTTGTCCCCTTGGCGTATTAGAATGAGGTTATATGCACCCGAAGGTTGAGTTTTGTGAAGACTCTGGAATCTTTGAGACAATCAAACAACTCAGAAATGAGGGGCAGAGGATATTTATTTTTGATCCTTATCTCGTTGAGTCCCCAATAATTGATACAAGGTCGAATTGAGCCATCTTTCTCTACAAAAAATATTTATGCTCCGGCCGGGGAGGGTGATTTCTTGATAAATCTCCAGGCAAGATTTTCTTTGACATAGTGGGACATGGCTTGTGTACAAGCCTGAGACAGGGGGTAGATTCGGCCTTTAGAAGGAAAAGAGCTAGGAAGAAGGTTGTTAGGGCAGTCATATGGCCTCCAAGGTGGTAGCGTCCCTTTTTTGTCAAAGACATCAGCATACATCCAATAAGCATTAGGCAAGTCAGGTAAATTTGATGGAGTAGACAGAAGTTGAGCAGGATGAATGGTAACTAGACGGTAACTAGAAATCTCTTGTCGCACTCCTGCTCTGAGCCGAGTACCTTTCAGGATTTCCAATCCAATACAGGCTCATGTTTTCGCAGCCATGGCAGACCTAGAAGCAGAGGATGAGACAGACCTGACAGTACATAGAGAGTACCCAAATTTCCACAGGCTCAGTAATGAAAAGGATGGTCTTGGAAAGAGGTCTCCCATGAATGGATGATACCTCCAAAGGATTCCTCAGATGTAAGATGGGGATATGATACTGCTCTTGTTGAATGAAATTTCCTGTGGAACCAGAGTCCAGATAAGCCCAATCAATGAAATGGATGTTGTCACAGGAATCAGATACTGAGAGAGTCAGGGGTGAACTCTCCAATGGCTCCTAGACTTTGGAGCTTCCCATTTTTTTGTGACAGGAATGGATTAAATAGAAATGCCTACCTTGTGTCCGATGGTCCTTCTGTCGATGCTTGGCCAGCTTCACATGGTCTATTTGCATGGACTCAGAGGAAGGTGTCAAAGTTGAGGTCTTTGGTTTGATCAGCATTTGAAATGTAGAAGCCAAGGGCAAAACTCTTCTCTCGTGGGTTACCTCCTTGGAGTGCTTCAGAAACCTGATGTCGGGGAGCTAAGAACATTAGGTCATCCAGTGAAGTGGGAATATCATGCCCATCCAACTTGTCCTTAATTTTTCTAGAAAACCCTCCCATATGGCAGCAACAGTTCCTCGTTGTTCCAGGTGAGTTTGGCCAACAGGGTCCAGAAGCATAAGTCATACTGGCCCACTGTCAGGTTACCTTGTTGCAACCTGAGGAGGAAGGAAGCTGAGGAGGAAACATAGCAAGGCTCATCAAAAACCTTGCAGAAGGCTTATAAGCAAGTTGGAAGGTTTGAGACAAGAGGATCCCCTCACTCCCCAAAGGATTTCATCCAAACTAGAGCCGGTTATGGGATATAATGAAGGCCACTGACAATTTAGAATACAAGGAATAAAAGATTGCTGATGCTTGAAAAATCCATCATTCTCTGTAGTATCTCATCGAATAAGGAGGAATACATGGCCAGAGGAAAGATCATCGGTATCATTTCGAGCCATGAAGGCCGTTTATCTGGTCAGAACCTTCCATCATAGGTTTCCTGGGAAGTCTGGGGGGTCTGGAGGCCCCCTAGAAGATAGGGTACTGTCACGATTCCACCACTCAAGGTGTCTGATTGACATTGTGAATGACAGCTCTGCTGCCCAATGGGATCAAAGGCTTGCTGAGCTGTCAAGATTGTGAGTGACAACTCTACCACCCAATCTGAGGCAGAGATGTGAGTATTGTGAATGACAGCTCCTATCTATCTGGGTCTGTGGAATCTCCTCCATGTGTCATCTTTTCTAGGTAATTACAGGGCTATATAACACTCTAATAATTATCAGACCATTGCAAATTGTAGGTTTGCTCAAGTAGTGTTTGTGTTTGCTATGTGCTCTGGGTTGTATTTTGATCTTCGTTTCCTATACAGTTAAGTTTACTAAGGGTGTACTGTCATGTCTGGCCTCCAGTGTACTGATTTAATGAGGCTAGTGGCTATGTTGAACCCAGGTAGACAGGGCTATCTTCTGCCAGCAAACAAAACCTTACATTTCTCAACTTGAATCAGGCATGCATCATTGTCTAATTTCATTCAACTACATCTGATGCCAATTATCGGCTGTACTGTCTGAGTTCCTTCCTGTAGTATGTTGGTTTTCTAAATAGTTCTGCTGCCACCAGGGCCAATTTTAAATGCTCAGCCGAGCATCTATACTCAGTCCATTATGTCGTATATTCTATAATTCTGCTTTTATTAGGACTGCTGTTGCTGATCCTACACTGCCACATATTTTCTAGTATACCCTAATTCTGTACAATGCAGCTTCTTCCACTGCATAGCCATGCCAGCCACACAATTCCTACCTGCTTACTGTTTTATATAGCTAGACCATACTGCTTCTGACTGGGTTGTTATTGCTGGTCCTACATTGCCAGACATCTTCTTGCCTGCCACTGTCCTAATTCTTTATTATACAGCTTCTGCAACTACCACTTCACTGCTCAGCTTTGCCAGCCACACATATACTCCCATACCACTGTGTTTTAGAGTGTTAAACTGTACTGATGTTTCTGTTACTGTTGTTGCTTGCTCTATATGGACAGTTATCATCTTGCCTGCTATTGTCCTAATTCTCTACCATGCAGCTTCTGCCGGTGCCTCTGCATATCTATGCACTGCAATGTTTAGCTAGATAGCTTTTTAGTTACCATAATTTTTAATGCAGCCAAATAGATTGAGGTCACTTGGATATTAATAAAGCTGTTCTTGGGAAAAAAAGAGCTAAAGTCTTTTTCAAAACAGTCCTAGAAGGCCTTCAAGTCTTCTGCATCTATTTTTAGGGCAAGTAGTGGATGTTAAGTACTACAGATCATGGCAAATTTGTATGACAAAGATCTAAATTTTGTGGAAAATTTGACTTAACTGGCAGATTTCAAATGGTTTGATCATCTCTAGTATACTGATATATACCTGTATCTAAATTATCATGATACAATCACAGTTGACATTAAAAGGAGGCAAAATTCCACTTTAGATTTTATGTGATGACAGTTATTTGTATTCAGGTTAGAGATGACAGAAAATAATGCAACACGCCTACAGTATTTGTACCTTTTAAACATATGGTGAAATGTGGGAAATATTCTGAGGCTTGAATATTTTATCATAATACTCTCTAATAACAATTAACAATAATGAACAACAGAAGGTCTGATACAAATAAGGAAACCTAATTTATCTTATCTGATGTGTTCCTCGATTTCTCAATATTGGTCACATACATTGTGTGCATTTATAATTATATATAGATAGCAAGAAGGCCCACTATAATCATTGAGGCTATTCACATATCGGTGTTTTTCTTAAGTTGACCAATGTCATAAGCTGGTCCTTTCAAATGAATGGGTCAGGAAAAAAACGGGACTGCTCACAATATAGTTGCAAAGACCCTAATTCCAGCCATGTATCGCTTTCTTAGCTGTGTGTTTTATTTTTTAATAAAATCACACTTTTAGCAGATGCAGATCTATCAGTTCTCTGTATGACTCTACCTACCACACTAATTGGCAGCCTTGTTGCATACACTGTGCATAAAAAATAGATATTGGCGTTCACTCTGAGTTTCACTAGTGGGGGTGCCAATTGAGGGGATTGGTGAAATCCCTTGTAGACCATGTAGAATAAATGTCAATCGCACCTCCAGGGAAGAAAAATCCCTGTCTAGAAGAGATTTCCTACTGAGTACAACTGTCGTGAAAAAGGCCAAGTTCGCCGAAACGCGTTGACATTCAAAGGTTGCTCTAATTTTTGACCTTTAATAAAAATAAATCTTATTTGCATTCAAAAGGAGTGTGCAATTGACATTTATTCTACACTGTGCATAGGCAGAAGACTTCCAATCAGTGGTGGGTGTGGGGTTATATAGAGCTCATGAATATAGAGGACTGCATGGCGTCTAGTGATAAACTTCTGCTTATAAACCAATTTTTTTTTTCGCAAGCAGCTCAGTAAGTGACACAGCAGAGTCAGATAGCACAAATCTTGTGACAGATTCCCTTTAATGCCTCCTAAATAGAAATAGAAATCAATTTGAAAGAAGCTACTTCAATGTGAAGGTTTGACGTTTTGAGATTTAGTGAAGTATATTGCATTGTGTACAATGTGCACATAAATATAAAAATAAGGAAATTTGGAAATGTTGTTTAGCATAACCTGCAGAGAAACATTGATTGATCGTAATGCATGGTAAAATCATGCTTCAAACTTGAACCTCAATAGCTTTAAAGAAAAGTTGTCATGACCATTTTACAAATGACCGGATAGGTCCTAGAACAAAAATATAAATTGTTAAGGCTGGCGGAATGTACCAAATAATACAGGTCCTTCTCAAAAAATTAGCATATAGTGTTAAATTTCATTATTTACCATAATGTAATGATTACAATTAAACTTTCATATATTATAGATTCATTATCCACCAACTGAAATTTGTCAGGTCTTTTATTGTTTTAATACTGATGATTTTGGCATACAACTCCTGACAACCCAAAAAACCTGTCTCAATAAATTAGCATATTTCACCCGTCCAATCAAATAAAAGTGTTTTTTAATAACAAACAAAAAAACCATCAAATAATAATGTTCAGTTATGCACTCAATACTTGGTCGGGAATCCTTTGGCAGAAATGACTGCTTCAATGCGGCGTGGCATGGAGGCAATCAGCCTGTGACACTGCTGAGATGTTATGGAGGCCCAGGATGCTTCAATAGCGGCCTTAAGCTCATCCAGAGTGTTGGGTCTTGCGTCTCTCAACTTTCTCTTCACAATATCCCACAGATTCTCTATGGGGTTCAGGTCAGGAGAGTTGGCAGGCCAATTGAGCACAGTAATACCATGGTCAGTAAACCATTTACCAGTGGTTTTGGCACTGTGAGCAGGTGCCAGGAAGCATGAAGTGCTCCAAAATCTCCTGATAGCTAGCTGCATTGACCCTGCCCTTGATGAAACACAGTGGACCAACACCAGCAGCTGACATGGCACCCCACACCACTGACTGTGGGTACTTGACACTGGACTTCAGGCATTTTGGCATTTCCTTCTCCCCAGTCTTCCTCCAGACTCTGGCACCTTGATTTCCGAATGACATGCAAAATTTGCTTTCATCAGAAAAAAGTACTTGGGACCACTTAGCAACAGTCCAGTGCTGCTTCTCTGTAGCCCAGGTCAGGCGCTTCTGCCGCTGTGTATGGTTCAAAAGTGGCTTTACCTGGGGAATGCGGCACCTGTAGCCCATTTCCTGCACACGCCTGTGCACGGTGGCTCTGGATGTTTCAACACCAGACTCAGTCCACTGCTTCCTCAGGTTCCCCAAGGTCTGGAATTGGTCCTTCTCCACAATCTTCCTCAGGGTCCGGTCACCTCTTCTCGTTGTACAGCGTTTTCTGCCACATTGTTTCCTTCCAACAGACTTACCATTGAGGTGCCTTGATACAGCACTCTGGGAACAGCCTATTTGTTGAGAAATTTCTTTCTGGGTCTTACCCTCTTGCTTGAGGGTGTCAATGATGGCCTTCTTGACATCTGTCAGGTCGCTAGTCTTACCCATGATGGGGGTTTTGAGTAATGAACCAGGCAGGGAGTTTTTAAAAGCCTCAGGTATCTTTTGCATGTGTTTAGAGTTAATTAGTTGATTCAGAAGATTAGGGTAATAGGTCGTTTAGAGAACCTTTTCTTGATATGCTAATTTATTGAGACAGGTTTTTTGGGTTATCAGGAGTTGTAGGCCAAAATCATCAGTATTAAAACAATAAAAGACCTGACAAATTTCAGTTGGTGGATAATGAATCTATAATATATGAAAGTTTAATTGTAATCATTACATTATGGTAAATAATGAAATTTAACACTATATGCTAATTTTTTGAGAAGGACCTGTATAAAGGTAGTAACAAGGTGCGTTCGCAGCCCGAGGTCCACCGTGCAGAGATGTTACCTGCTGCCCGGTAATTGTGGACACTATATGGCGGTGTAATAGATGAACAAACACGGGTTAATGTCACCCAGTATGAACAGAGGCGGACTCTGTTGCTTCACAGAGCTGCAATACCGTGGAAGGTAAATATCGTAGCCTGTTTAAGTCTCACAGAGCTCCGTAGAGTGAACACTAGTGTACGGTCACAGGACTCAGCCCTAAGGAGGTGGGGTAAGAGTCCTTCTAGACCCACTAATGCACGGTGCCGCTCCTGCGATGCCAGGAGAAACTATCTAATAGATTTAGCGCACTCCTGTGGGAGTTTATATCTGGAGAATAGATGAGAATATTATCCAGATAGATTACAACCGAGGTGGAGAGCATGTCTCTGAAGATGTAATTTACAAAGTCTTGAAAAAAGGCAGGGGCATTACAGAGCCCAAAAGGCATCACCAGGTACTCGTATTGGCCGTCCCTGGTGTTAAAGCGTCTTCCATTCGTCCCCCTAATGGATGCAAATCAGGTTGTGTGCACCCCGCAGGTCAAGTTTAATAAAAACCCTCACTCCCCACAACCTATCAAACAACTCAGAAATCATCGACAGAGGGTACTTGTTCTTAATGGTGATGACGTTAAGACCCCTGTAATCTATGCATGGACGTAGTTCTCCATTCTTCTACATGAAGAAGATCCCTGCCCCTGCTGTTGACACTGACTTCCTAATGAATCCTCTTGCCAGATTCTCCTGGATGTACTGAGGCATTGCCTCCGTCTCCGGGAGAGATAACAGGTGGACTCGAACCTGGGGAGGCTCAGCACCAGGCAAGAGGTCAATAGGGCAGTCATAGGGGCGATGAGGTGGAAGGGTCTCCACAGCCCTCTTGGAGAACACATCCACATAGGGCCAATAGTGTTTGGGGAGAGAGGAGAGATCTGTGGATACCTCTGTAGTAGAAACCTGAATGCACTCCCTCTGACATCTACCCTCACAGGATTTACTCCATACCATAATTCTCCCTGAGGACCACTCTATTTGAGGGGAGTGGTAGCGTAGCCATGGTATCCCTAAGAGGACCTCATCAATTCCCTCGGGAATGACTAGCAGGGAGATGAACTCCTGATGTGATTGATACATGGAGAGAGTAAATGGGATTGTCTGATGTGTTATCTGTGAGGGCAGTGTCGACCCATTTACCACTTGTACGGTCACTAGTTTGGCGAGCATCACCAGAGGAATTGCGTGCTGTTGGGCGAAGGCAAAAAAGGTAAAGTTGCCCTCCACCCCAGAATCCATGCAAAGCTTTACCGTAAGAGTGGATGGGCCAATGGTAATTGTCCCCTTAAAGGAAAATTTGGAGGAAAGCGCACTGTGTCTAGTGAACCACCTCCTAGGATCACTAAATGGGGACTTTTCCTGACCACTGAAGACATCTGGAGGTAAGATGTCCTGACTGCCGGCAGACATGACAGACCTTGAGTGTACTAGCAGATCTGGACTTAGATCCTGCTCTTCACACCTCCAAGGTCTCATGTGGCTCGGATGCCTGGACCAGAGATTCCAGAGGTTTGTCGAAGGTGGGAGCCAGCCAAAATAGCTGCCTACACTGGGCTTGCTCCAACCTTTGCTCATTAAAACGAAGGTCAATGCGAGTTGACACTGCTATTAGCTCCTCCAGTGTGGCGGGAATCTCCCTAGCTGCCCAAGCATCCTTTACATGGTCAGTCAGCCCACTCCAAAATACTGGGATGAGGGCTTTATCCAGCGACTCCAGCCCAGATGCAAAAGCCAGAAGTGGATGGCAAAATGATTGACCATGGATGAGCCCTATGTCAGTGCCAGCAGTTGGAGCGATGTATCATGGGTGACTCAAGGTCCCAAAAAGACTTGCTTCAGAGTGCTCAGAAACCGTGGAGCAAGCTGCACCACATAATCGTCACGCTCCAACAGTGGCGTGGCCCACTCCAATGCCCTGTTCGACAGGAGGGAAATTATTAATCCCACCTTGGCCCGCTCCATGGGGAATCATCCAGCCAGAAGCTCAAGGTGTATAGCACACTGGCTCATGAATCCCGACACAACTTTCTGTCATCAGTAAACTTTTCTGGCAAAGGAAGGCGGGATAACATCGGAGAAGGGGTGACAGTGGATAAACTAGCTGCAGCCATGCTAGCAGCCTGAACAGCTACTGTGGTAACAACCACAGCTGCGGTTGTGCACTTGAGAGCTGCCAACCTGCCTTCCAGCTGCTGGATGTACCGCTGTAGTCGCTGTTCATCTGCCATTACTAGCCAGATCCTGGTGCTAGTATAATATTAGGGCTGGCAGAATGCACCAAATAATTTAAAGGTAGAAATATGGTGCATTCGCAGCCCGAGGACCACCGTGCAGATGAAACCTGCTGTTCAGTAATGGCAGACTATATGGCAGTATAATGTGAACACACACCAGTTTACGTCACCCGGTATGTAGGAGGCGAACCCTGTTGCATCACAGGGCCGCAATATCACCGAATGAATGCTACTGCTTTGGTCACAGGACCATGCCCCAAGGACATGGGGTTAGAGTCCCTCTAGACCCACTATCGTTCAGCACCACAACTGCGGTGCCAGGGAACAAACTAAATAAAGATTTACCGCACTATGTGCATACAGCGCCACTCTGGCTGATGCAACTAACCACCCTAACTATGGCCTGGAAAGCGCACTAGTTGCGCCCAGCGCCGCACTGGTGGACGCTGCTGAGATGATGTAGTATTATTGCGCCTTGTGGAGGATGGCACAGACTGGCGCTAGTCAGCTCCAAACACCCAAACACATACAGCAACACTAGGAAAGGGGATCACTTGGAGCTTTCACCAGACACATAAACACATCCACTCATACATGATTTTAGATATATTCTAGCGCATGGTCGAGCGGCCAAGTGAACCCTTTAAAGCGGCGTCCATCTGGGACCTTCCCAGTGGTCTAATCATGGCCGCTTCAGGACCTGGGCATGTGACCCCTGTGACCCCTGACCTCCAATGGGAGGTCATCCCACGGGCATGCTCAGTTGAGAAAAAGCAAGATTTAGTCCCAGGAACATCTGCTCACCGCTGAGCAGTATTGGTTATAATAGCAGAACCAGGAATAACAGTGGTAACCAGATGCACAGCATCAGTCTGGGCAAGACGCTGGGACTGACATCTCTGCTGAGCAGGCTCCTCTGTGGGAAAAATGGGAGACCGCAGAGGACATGGTTCAAGATTCCCCTTGTGCGGTGGCAGGAACTCTACACCTAACACACTGTTTCATGAATCCCCTACATGACTTGCCATCACCAGTGAACTTATCTGGCAATGGGAGGCGGGATAAGGTCGGAACAGGTGTGGCAGAGGACATACGGGCTGCAGCTTTGCTAGCTGCCTGAGCAGCTACTGCGGTAACATCAACAGCTGAGGTTGTGCACTCGAGAGCTGCCAACCTGCCCTCCAGCTGCTGGATGTACCGCTGCAGTCGCTGCTCATCTGCCATTAGTAGCCAGACCCAGGTGCTAATATAATATTAGGGCTGGCGGAATGCACCAAATAATATAAAGCTAGTAATAAGGTGCCTTCACAGCCTGGGGTCCACTGTGCAGAGATGTCACCTGCTGCCTGGTAATGGCACTATATGATGGTATAATAGACGAACACATGCAGGTTAACATCACCCGGTATGTACAGAGGTGGACTCTGTTGCTTCATAGAGCTGCATTACCGCGGAATGTAAATACCATAGCCTGTTTAAGTCTCACAGAGCTCGGCAGAGTGAGCACTATTGTACAGTGACAGGACTCAGCCCTAAGGAGGTGGGGTAACAGTCCTTCTAGACCCACTAATGCACGGTGCAGCTCCTGCGATGCCAGTAGAAATTATCGAATAGATTTAGCACACTGAGTGCGCGCAGTATAGCGCTGGTGAATGCCACTATATGACGCTGGTATATCCTGCACAGTGCTGGATTGCACTAACTGCCACTAGGTCTGCTCCAATCACCCACACTCAGACAACAATGCTAGGGAAGGGGACCATTAGTGTAAGGACTCTGGATTCCTTGTTTATCTTTGGTGTTTTATTGACATTTTCCAAGATGGTGTCTGCTGCCTCAAATCTGCTCATGTGATCTGACTTCCCTGTCTTTATAAGCCTGGCTTGCTTCATTCTCCTTGCTTGTGTATTCTGCCTGAATCCCTGGTTTGTGCTGCAAGAGACTTCCCCTCTCCAGATACTCCGGCTTCGCCTATTCAGCTAAACCTTCTCAGCTCTCAGAGGTTCTCCTGCATTTCTCTGCATTCTTCTCCTACCTGCTGGACATGTAAGCTCATCCTGCTACAGCTATGCTTGTCTGATTTTCACTGCTGGTTTATGTGACTGTTTTGGACTTGAAGCTCTGCACTGCTTCTGGACTCGTTGCTAATACTGCCAGCCCTGGTTTGAACTGTGTCTTATCATCTGCATTTCCTTAGAAGGTGCTACGCCCATAAAGCTTTGCCTGCAGCAAAGCTGCAAAAAACTATTCCTAAGGCCGGTTTCACACGTCAGTGGCTCCGGTATGTGAGGTGACAGTTTCCTCACGTACCGGAGCCACTGACACACGTAGACACATTGAAATCAATGCATCTGTGCAGATGTCATTGATTTTTTGCGGACCGTGTCTCCGTGTGCCAAACACGGAGACATGTCAGTGTTCGTGGGAGCGCACGTATTACACGGACCCATTAAAGTCAATGGGTCCGTGTAAAACACGTAACGCACACGGATGTTTTCCGTGTGCAGTCCGTGTGCCGTGCTGGAGACAGCGCTTACAGTAAGCGCTGTCCCCCCAGCATGGTGCTGAAGCCACCATTCATCCGTTCTCTCCAGCGCTCTCTGGGGAGAAGGGATGAAAAATCTTTTTTGTTTTTGTTTTTATGTGTTCAAAATAAGCTTTAGGGCATCCTCCCCCCTCCCACCCCCTGTGCGCCCGGCCGCCGGCATTAAAATACTCACCCGCCTCCCTCAATGCTTGCTCTCCGCCCCGCTGCTTCTCCTGTAAGAGCGGTCACGTGGTGCCACCCATTACAGTGATGAATATGCGGCTCCACCGCTATGAGCGGAGAGGGAGGCGGGTGAGTATTTTAATGCCGGTGGCCGGGCGCACAGGGGGTGGGAGGGGGGAGGATGCCCTAAAGCTTATTTTGAACACATAAAAACAAAAACAAAAAAGATTTTTCATCCCTTCTCCCCAGCGAGTGCTGGAGAGAACAGATGAATGGCGGATTCAGCACCATGCTGGGGGGACAGCGCTTACTGTAGTGCTGTCTCTCCTGCATGGTCCGTGTGGTACCCAGGCGGCACACGGCTGCCACACGTGTGCCACACGGATGGCCTACGTGAGCTCACGGACACGGATAACTCCGGTACCGATTTTTTTCCGGTACCGGAATTATCTGGACGTGTGAGACTGCCCTAAGAAGGACCCAGTTTGCCGTCCATGTGAACTGTTGTGCACATGCTGCACCCACGTTTGTGCATTTGAATATTGACTGTGCCTGCAGCCGAGCTGCAAGGAACTTATCCTGATTTCACCTTATTTGCTGTGTTTGAACTTGTTCACGCTTTGCACCAGTGTTTGTTTGAAAAATACAGACTTATCACTATATTTGGTTCTGCTGCTTATTTGTCTCAAGCCAAGAAATTCCTGAGTGTTCCACTACAATTGTTACAATTAGGAGCTTTCACCACTAACATACATGCATCCACACACACCATGATATCAGGTTATAATATCGCATGGCTGCGCGGCCATGCAAACCTTTTATAGCTGCAGCCTTCCGGAACCTTGCCAGTGAACCAATCAAAGCTGCTTGAAGACCTGGACATGTGACTTCCGACCACCAATGAGTGGTCATCTCCCGGGCATGCCCAGTAGGCCAAAAGCAGGACTTAATCCCAGAAGCATCTGCTTGCTGCTGACTAATGATGGTTACAATAGCTGGACCTGGGATGGCAGCAGCAACCAGACACACAACATCAGCCTTAGCAAAACGCTGGGACTGACGTCTCTGCTGAGCAGGCTCCTCTGTGGCTGAGGAAGAAATGGAGACTGCAGAGGACATGGTTTGAAATTCCCCCTGTGCAGCGATGGAAACTCAACACCTAACATAAGTGACACTTGTCATATAGTTATCTAGTGTTCCCACACAGGTAAAGTGTCCTTTGAAGCCACATGCAAAATAGTCTAAAAATACATTAGGGGCACCAAGCAATCGCCTAGTGGACCAGAGGACAGAGCTGTCAATCAAGTGCTGGCAGAAAATTTCATACAGGCAATAATAAGGAACTCAGCAATGAAAAAGTGAGTAATTAAGAACTCCGACTGCATGGCTACATCCTCCAAAACTTCCAGGGTAATTTACTTGTGTCTTCAAGGCTGATTTACAATAAAAAGAGTATAATTTCAATTGTTGCTTTAGGACCACAAGTTTTACCAGCAAAAATCTTCTTGACATGTTCCCTACAAGATGAGGTAAGTATAGGAGATAGTTAGGACATGCAATACTGCAGTTATGCTAAAGTAGCTACAATGCATTGCTATCTTAATTTTCAGAGTATTTATGACCACAGGCTAATTTCCATTTCATGTTATATTGCTAAAAATCAAAATCCACCTAAGTGCATTTAGATTGTATAAATCCATTATTGATTTACCCATCATGCTCTCACAACAGCAGGGTTGTCACGGGGCAGTAAACTATTTGAGTAACAGCTTTTCATTGCGACCTGCTGGAAATGCAATTATCCAACCAACAGGGGGTATATTAACTTTTATTAATGTGTACAATCAATAAATTATTTTATAGAAACTAGAGTGCGAACCCTTCATGCTACTAAACATATTTGTTAGAAATCATTTTATTCATGTCATTTGCAAAATGGATCAATATTACAAGTCCATTAAAATGTTCCACACAATTCTCTCATGAAAATGTTCCTCTAAAATAGAGAGATCTAATCTAACATATACACAAGGAAAACGCTAATTTTTTAAAATCTTTTAGATGTAACAAAATTAAAGTGAATTTAAAATAGATTGAAATATTTTTTTTATTTTTTTGACAAAAAAAAATTACTAAATGCATTAATTAGCAGATCACGTTTGTATTCTCTAGGGACTTAATCAACTCAGTACACCAAAATGGCCACTGTTTTATTATACTGGCAGAATGCACTCCTAGAATTTTATTTGGACAGGTGTCTGTGAGCATGTGCAGAAGGACCTGCTGCTGTGTCCTGGAGATAGCTTGACAGAACATGGCGCAGAATATCTCCAGGTCACAGCAGCCGAGATATATAATGCTCATATTCACTGGCGTGTCCTATTAACATTTTAGGAAAAGTTTCTTTCAGTGTAACATGATGGTGGCCATATTGATGTGCCATGGTAATTACCCCCTATGCAATTCATGTTAGATTTGCTAAGAAAATATTACATATTGTTGTTCTTTTTTCTTTTCTCTCTTTCTTCTGTTCTTTCTTTTTCTTTATTTCTCTCTTTCTTTCTTCCTTTCTGTTTTTCTTTCTCTCTCTCTTTCTCTCTTTCTTCACTAACTGATTACTAGTAAATTGATCTTGAGTCCTGACTACCTATTTAGTGCATATAGCAGCAGTTGACAGCTCTCACATTTGCAGTTCCGCATACCATAACTCATCCTCAACAAATATGGGTTGGTTTAGAGAAGTCGGAAACAGTAATTTATCCTTTGTAATACAGATCAGAAATAATCACACAATGAGATCGTCAGCAAACATTAATCAGTTTTCATATAGATGGCAAAATATTCAGTTTTGTTCAAAACCCGTTTAAGTGACCAAGGCACTAATGCAATACTAAGCTTAAGTTTTTGTTTCCATCTGCCCATGACCGGAGCAGCTTTTACATGAAAGAATTGCACCTATATTGCGTAAATGCATAATTACATTTTGCATTATATCATAAATTGAAAAATTAATGTCTACATTCTTTTTCTTTTAGTTTCATTTGATTTATTGTTGATAATAAAAAAGGGTTTTCTTTCTTACTCAATCAGCTTGGTCTGTAAAAAATATATTAAAGCAGTGATAGTTGTTTAAGCTGATGACAAAAAAGATTGCAAAAAGTGGGACTGAACGGGCATCAAATTTGGTTACAGATGTCAACGAAGAGCAGAATAACTCACCTCTAGCTGTAACACTATCCTTACTGTGTATTACTTTTAATAAGTGCATGAAGGAAATGGGCATTCAAAGAAAATGAACCATTGAGTTCAAATGCCAACTACTGAAGTATAGAGCTGTTATTATTCAAATGTATTATATACTACTGAGGTTATACAGTGATGTCTGTATGAGATGATGTGTTTCATCTGAGCTCCAGAGGTCACAGTTGTAAGTCTCGCTTCCTTTTTGACATCCCCAGGGATTTTTTGAAATGTCAAATGCCATTCTACCTAGCGGTAGTTTTACCTACAAAGCTCTTGAGTTAGGTTATGTATCTCTTGGATACACTGAGTACCTTGCAGATAACAAACATAAGGAATAATGAATGGATAGATATACAGATAAATAAATAGATAGATGGGTAGATATGGGATAGATAGATAGTTAGATAAACCCAATTTCAGAGGAATTGATAAAAACAGTTTTAGATGCAAACAAATAAAAAGGAGAAATTCGACTAATAAGATGCAAAACTACTGAACCTCAGGGAGGTCAAATTTGATTAAACTAATTAATGCCTTAAAAAATAAGAGTACAGATACTAATTTAGATATTTTAAAAATCACTTTAAATGTACTTGTAAGAGGTACCTTCTTTAGAGGAATTGCATGGTCAAAAACGTGGAAACAAAAGTAAATAAACTTCAAGTCACAGAGAGAATGTTTTACTTTCAGATTGGATTTTTGTTTTTTGCCTGACTTGGATCAACAAGGTAACTCAATAAGGTGAACTTGATGCTCTATATTTGTTCCAGCTTGCAAACTATTTTAATATACAGTACATATAAAGGCTCAGAGACAAATCAATGCATGAGTGGATTATAAAATGATTAAAAGCATTGTTTTCAGAAAAATGACAAGTTATATAAATCAAGTTTTTATGTTAAATACAAATTGTTAAAAAAAAAAATAATGCACCAAATGTTTTCTATTGGTGAAAGATGCAGACTGCAGGTGGCCAGTTCATCGCCCAAACTCTTTTTCTGCAAAGCCATGCTCTAGTGATGGGTGCAGTGTAAACTTTAGCATGATCTTTCTGATAAATGCAAAGCTATCCCTGAAATAGAGATCTGGATGGAAGCATATATGTATGCTGTTGTAAAACCTCTATACAATGCTTAGCATTGATAGCGCCTTTCAAGATGTCTAAGGCTAGTTTCACACTAGCGTTAACTGCATTACGTCGCAAATCCGTTTTTTGCCGAAAAAACGGATGCGTCAAAAAAAGTGAAAAACGTATGCAACGCATACAGCATTTCGACGGATCCGTCGCAAATCCGCTAAACGTTTCCGTCGAAAATACTGGATGCGTTGCATACGTTGCATACGTTTTTACCATCCGTTGCATCCGTTTTTACGACGGATCCGTTTTTAAAATGGGAGGCTCCCAAATTTGATTGGCTACTGGAAAATATGGAAAACTATATAATTACTGTTTTTACAGCCCATCTTTGAGGGTTTTAGTTTTGTGGCAGCGATGGAAGGTGTTCTTGTGAGGATTGCACTTAAATACGTGGCACTTATATACGTGGCACTTATATACGTGGCACTTAAATACGTGGCACTTAAATACGTGGCACTTATATACGTGATACGTGGCACTTAAATACGTGGCACTTAAATACGTGATACGTGGCACTGAAATACGTGGCACTGAAATACGTGGCACTGAAATACGTGGCACTTAAATACGTGGCACTGAAATACGTGGCACTTAAATACGTGGCACTTAAATACGTGGCACTTAAATACGTGGCACTTAAATACGTGGCACTTAAATACGTGGCACTTAAATACGTGGCACTTATATACGTGGCACTTAAATACGTGGCACTTAAATACGTGGCACTTATATACGTGGCACTTAAATACGTGGCACTTAAATACGTGGCACTTAAATACGTGGCACTTATATACGTGATACGTGGCACTTAAATACGTGGCACTTAAATACGTGATACGTGGCACTGAAATACGTGGCACTGAAATACGTGGCACTGAAATACGTGGCACTTAAATACGTGGCACTGAAATACGTGGCACTTAAATACGTGGCACTTAAATACGTGGCACTTAAATACGTGGCACTTAAATACGTGGCACTTAAATACGTGGCACTTAAATACGTGGCACTTATATACGTGGCACTTAAATACGTGGCACTTAAATACGTGGCACTTATATACGTGGCACTTAAATACGTGGCACTGAAATACGTGGCACTTATATATGTGATATGTGGCACTTAAATACGTGGCACTTATATACGTGGCACTTATATACGTGGCACTTAAATACGTGCCACGTATTTAAGTGCCACGTATTTAAGTGCCACGTATTTCAGTGCTACGTATCACGTATATAAGTGCCACGTATTTAAGTGCCACGTATCACGTATATAAGTGCCACGTATTTCAGTGCCACGTATTTAAGTGCCACGTATTTAAGTGCCACGTATTTAAGTGCCACGTATTTAAGTGCCACGTATTTAAGTGCCACGTATTTAAGTGCCACGTATATAAGTGCCACGTATATACGTGGCCATATATGTGGGGTTGAAGGCCCAGGCCAGGTTTATATAGATTTGGGGGTGTCTGGCCATTTGGCAACAAAATCCAGCTTCTGAGCATGCTCAGTGTAAAAAAACGTATTGCAGCGCTGCATTGCGTCGTACGACGTGTCCCGACGCATCCGTCGCTCATAGGCTTCCATTGTAGCCAACGACGCATGCCGCAGGATGCGTCGCGACACGTTTTTTAGGCGGAGACAAAAAACGCTACAAGCAACGTTTTTTGCCGACGACGTATCGCCAAATTTCGACGCATCCGTCGTAAAACGTACACGACGTATGTCAATCCGTCGCAATACGTCGCCAATACAAGTCTATGGGGAAAAAACGCATCCAGCAAAAACTTTTGCTGGATGCGTTTTTTCGGGAAAAAGACGTTTTGAGACGTAATGCAGTTAACGCTAGTGTGAAAGTAGCCTAAGTTACTCATGCCGAAGGCACTAATTCTTCCTCATTCCATCAAAGATGTTGGCTTTTGAACTGTGCACTAATAATAAGCTTGATGACCTCTCCTCTTCAGTCTACAGGACTGTTGTTTATCCGCTTTTTGGGCTCCCCTGGTGGTTGCTGGTGGTACTGGTGACTTGTTTGCACTTTGCTGCTTCTTTTCACCTGCTTCCATCAGTGTTTGGGAGTTTCCTATTTAGCCTTGCTCTCCAGTCATTTCCTTGCCGGTCATCATTGTAACCAGAGCCTTCGGTTGCATGTTCCTGCTACTAGTCTGCTGATCAGCTAAGTGGACTTTGTCCTTTTGTTTTGTATCTTTGGTCCAGTTTGCAGTTTTTGTAATTCTCTGTAGCTGGAAGCTCTTGCGGGCTGAAATTGCCACTCCTGTGTCATGAGTTGACACAGGAGTCTTAAAGTAATTTCAGGATGGTTTTTGAAAGGGTTTTCAGTTGACCGTGAAGTCCTCTTTTGTATCCTTCTGCTATCTAGTAAGTGGACCTCTCTTTGCTAAATCTACTTTCATACTGTGTATGTCTTTTCCTCTTAATTCACCGTTATTACATGTGGGGGGCTGCTATCATCTTTTGGGGTATTTCCCTAGAGGTAAGCCAGGTCTGTTTCTTCCTCTACCAGGCGTAGTTAGTCCTCCGGCTGGCGCGTGGCATCTAGGAAGCCGTAGGTATGCTCCCTGGCTACTATTAGTTGTGTGGTAGATTTAGCTCACGGTCAATTCGAGTTTCCATCACCCGAGAGCTCGTTCGTTATTCATATGTTTCTTACGTTCCCTTGCCATTGGGAACCATGACAGTATGACCGGCCTCGTGTTAAACTTATTGGCAGAAGAAAGGAGAGAAAAAAGAAGTCTGTAAATTTTTTTTTTTCTTTTTCCCTATGCTTGCTCCATAGTTGGATCAGTTGTATTTCTGCTCTAATTACTGCCTTTGCCTTTCTCTCCTTATAATCCTTGAATGGCTCTGAGCTCACCTGTTTAAAGATGGATCCTCAGAGTTTGGCTGCAGATTTAAATAATCTTGCTACGAAGGTTCAAAATTTACAAGATTTTGTTATGCATACTCCTATTTCTGAACCTAAAATCCCTACACCAGAGGTGTTTTCCGGAGATAGATCTCGGTTTCTGAATTTCAAATATAATTGTAAATTATTCCTTTCTCTCAGACCTCACTCCTCAGGAGATCCTGTCCAGCAGGTTAAGATTGTAATTTCTTTGCTGCGAGGTGACCCTCAAAATTGGGCATTTTCATTGGCACCAGGGGATCCTGCGTTGCTCAATGTGGATGCGTTTTTCCTGGCTTTAGGGTTGCTTTATGAGGAACCTAATTTGGAGATTCAAGCTGAAAAAGCTTTGATAGCCCTATCTCAAGGGCAAGATGAAGCTGAGATATACTGCCAAAAATTTCGTAAATGGTCTGTGCTTACTCAGTGGAATGAGTGCGCCTTAGCGGCAAATTTCAGAGAGGGCCTTTCTGATGCCGTTAAAGATGTTATGGTCGGGTTCCCTGCGCCTACAGGTCTGAATGAGTCCATGACAATGGCAATTCAGATTGATCGGCGTTTGCGGGAGTGCAAACCCATGCACCATTTGGCGGTATCTTCTGAAGAGACGCCAGAGAAAATGCAATGTGACAGAATTATGTCCAGAAGCGAGCGGCAGAATTATAGGCGTAAAAATGGGTTATGCTTCTATTGTGGTGATTCTGCTCATGTTATATCGGCATGCTCTAAACGTACTAGGAAGGTTGACAAGTCTATTTCAATTGGCACTTTACAGTCCAAATTTATTTTGTCTGTAACCTTGATTTGTTCATTATCAGTTATTACCGTGGATGCCTATGTGGACTCTGGCGCCGCTCTGAGTCTTATGGACTGGTCCTTTGCCAGGCGCTGTGGGTTTGATTTAGAGCCTCTGGAAGTCCCTATACCTCTGAAGGGTATTGATTCTACACCTTTGGCTTGTAATAAACCACAGTTCTGGACGCAAGTGACTATGCGTATGACTCCAGACCATCAGGAGTTGATTGCGCCATAGATTTGATTCCTGGCAGTAAATTTCCAAAGGGTCGTTTGTTTAACCTATCTGTACCTGAACATGCTGCTATGCGCGAGTATATTAAGGAGTCCCTGGAAAAGGGACATATTCGTCCTTCTTCATCACCTTTAGGAGCCGGTTTTTTCTTTGTCTCTAAAAAGGATGGCTCTCTGAGGCCTTGTATTGATTATCGACTCCTGAATAAAATTACAGTCAAATATCAGTATCCGTTGCCTTTGCTGACTGATTTGTTTGCTCGCATAAGGGGGGCTAAGTGGTTCTCTAAGATTGATCTTCGTGGGGCGTATAATTTGGTGCGAATTAAGCAGGGGGATGAGTGGAAAACCGCATTTAATACGCCTGAGGGCCATTTTGAGTATTTGGTAATGCCTTTCGGCCTTTCTAATGCACCTTCTGTCTTTCAGTCCTTAATGCATGATATTTTCCGTGAATATTTGGATAAATTTATGATTGTGTACTTGGATGATATTTTGATTTTTTCTGATGACTGGGAGTCTCATGTTCAGCAGGTCAGGAGGGTTTTTCAGGTTTTGCGGGAGAATTCTTTGTGTGTAAAGGGTTCAAAGTGTGTTTTTGGGGTTCAAAAAATTTCCTTTTTGGGGTACATTTTTTCCCCTTCTTCTATTGAGATGGACCCTGTCAAGGTTCGGGCTATTTACGACTGGACGCAGCCTACTTCTCTGAAGAGTCTTCAGAAATTCTTGGGCTTTGCTAATTTTTATCGTCGATTTATAGCTGGTTTTTCTGGCGTTGCTAAACCTCTGACGGATTTGACTAAAAAGGGTGCTGATGTTGCCAATTGGTCCCCTGCTGCTGTGGAGGCCTTTCGGGAGCTTAAGCGCCGCTTTTTGTCTGCCCCAGTGTTGCGCCAGCCTGATGTTTCTCTTCCCTTTCAGGTTGAGGTCGATGCTTCCGAGATCGGAGCGGGGGCGGTTTTGTCGCAGAGAAGTTCCGACTGCTCAGTGATGAGACCTTGTGCGTTCTTTTTGCGAAAATTTTCGGCCGCCGAGCGAAACTATGATGTTGGTAATCGGGAGCTTTTGGCCATGAAGTGGGCATTTGAGGAGTGGCGTCATTGGCTTGAGGGTGCCAGACATCAGGTGGTAGTTTTGACTGATCACAAGAATTTAATTTATTTGGAGTCTGCCAGGCGCCTGAATCCTAGACAGGCACGTTGGTCGTTGTTCTTTTCCCGGTTTAATTTTGTGGTCTCGTACTTACCGGGTTCTAGGAATGTGAAGGCAGATGCTCTTTCTAGGAGTTTTGAGCCTGACTCTCCTGGGAATTCTGAACCTGCTGGTGTCCTTAAGGATGGGGTGGTTTTGTCTGCTGTCTCTCCAGATCTGCGACGTGCTTTGCAAGAATTTCAGGCGGATAGACCTGATCGTTGTCCGTCTGGTAGACTGTTTGTTCCTGACGATTGGACCACTAGAGTCATCTCGGAAGTTCATTCTTCTACTCTGGCAGGTCATCCGGGAATTTTTGGCACCAGAGATTTGGTGGCTAGATCCTTCTGGTGGCCTTCCCTGTCTCGAGATGTGCGTGTTTTTGTGCAGTCTTGCGATGTGTGTGCTCGGGCCAAGCCTTGTTGTTCTAGGGCTAGTGGGTTGTTGTTGCCCTTGCCTATTCCTAAGAGGCCTTGGACGCACATCTCTATGGACTTTATCTCGGATCTCCCTGTTTCTCAGAAGATGTCTGTCATCTGGGTGGTGTGTGACCGTTTTTCTAAAATGGTTCATTTGGTGCCATTGCCTAAGTTGCCTTCCTCATCTGAGTTGGTCCCTCTGTTTTTTCAAAATGTGGTTCGCTTGCATGGTATTCCGGAAAACATCGTTTCTGACAGGGGTACCCAGTTCGTGTCTAGATTTTGGCGGGCAGTCTGTGCCAGGTTGGGCATTGATTTGTCCTTTTCGTCTGCATTCCATCCTCAGACCAATGGCCAGACAGAGCGAACTAATCAAACTTTGGAGACTTATTTGAGGTGTTTTGTGTCTGCGGATCAGGATGATTGGGCTGCCTTTCTGCCGTTGGCAGAGTTTGCTCTTAATAATCGGGCTAGTTCTGCCACTTTGGTTTCTCCTTTCTTTTGCAATTCAGGGTTTCATCCGCGTTTTTCATCTGGTCAGGTTGAATCTTCGGATTGTCCTGGAGTGGATGCGGTGGTGGATCGGTTGCATCGGATTTGGGGACAAGTGGTGGATAATTTGGAATTGTCCCAGGAGAGGACTCAGCAGTTTGCTAACCGTCGTCGTCGTGTTGGTCCCCACCTTCACGTTGGGGACTTGGTGTGGTTGTCTTCCCGTTTTGTCCCTATGAGGGTTTCTTCTCCCAAATTTAAGCCTCGGTTCATCGGTCCTTATAGGATTTTGGAGATTCTTAACCCTGTTTCCTTTCGTTTGGACCTCCCGGCATCTTTCGCTATCCATAATGTGTTCCATCGGTCGTTGTTGCGGAGATATGAGGTACCGGTGGTTCCTTCTACTGAACCTCCTGCTCCTGTGCTGGTGGAGGGTGAATTGGAGTACGTCGTAGAGAAGATCTTGGACTCCCGTATTTCCAGACGGAGACTTCAATATCTGGTTAAATGGAAAGGCTATGGTCAGGAAGATAATTCTTGGGTAACTGCCTCTGATGTTCATGCCTCGGATTTGGTTCGTGCCTTTCATAGGGCTCATCCAGATCGCCCTGGCGGTTCTTGTGAGGGTTCGGTGCCCCCTCCTTAAGGGGAGGGTACTGTTGTGTATCCGCTTTTTGGGCTCCCCTGGTGGTTGCTGGTGGTACTGGTGACTTGTTTGCACTTTGCTGCTTCTTTTCACCTGCTTCCATCAGTGTTTGGGAGTTTCCTATTTAGCCTTGCTCTCCAGTCATTTCCTTGCCGGTCATCATTGTAACCAGAGCCTTCGGTTGCATGTTCCTGCTACTAGTCTGCTGATCAGCTAAGTGGACTTTGTCCTTTTGTTTTGTATCTTTGGTCCAGTTTGCAGTTTTTGTAATTCTCTGTAGCTGGAAGCTCTTGCGGGCTGAAATTGCCACTCCTGTGTCATGAGTTGACACAGGAGTCTTAAAGTAATTTCAGGATGGTTTTTGAAAGGGTTTTCAGTTGACCGTGAAGTCCTCTTTTGTATCCTTCTGCTATCTAGTAAGTGGACCTCTCTTTGCTAAATCTACTTTCATACTGTGTATGTCTTTTCCTCTTAATTCACCGTTATTACATGTGGGGGGCTGCTATCATCTTTTGGGGTATTTCCCTAGAGGTAAGCCAGGTCTGTTTCTTCCTCTACCAGGCGTAGTTAGTCCTCCGGCTGGCGCGTGGCATCTAGGAAGCCGTAGGTATGCTCCCTGGCTACTATTAGTTGTGTGGTAGATTTAGCTCACGGTCAATTCGAGTTTCCATCACCCGAGAGCTCGTTCGTTATTTATATGTTTCTTACGTTCCCTTGCCATTGGGAACCATGACAGTATGACCGGCCTCGTGTTAAACTTATTGGCAGAAGAAAGGAGAGAAAAAAGAAGTCTGTAAATTTTTTTTTTTCTTTTTCCCTATGCTTGCTCCATAGTTGGATCAGTTGTATTTCTGCTCTAATTACTGCCTTTGCCTTTCTCTTCTTATAATCCTTGAATGGCTCTGAGCTCACCTGTTTAAAGATGGATCCTCAGAGTTTGGCTGCAGATTTAAATAATCTTGCTACGAAGGTTCAAAATTTACAAGATTTTGTTATGCATACTCCTATTTCTGAACCTAAAATCCCTACACCAGAGGTGTTTTCCGGAGATAGATCTCGGTTTCTGAATTTCAAATATAATTGTAAATTATTCCTTTCTCTCAGACCTCACTCCTCAGGAGATCCTGTCCAGCAGGTTAAGATTGTAATTTCTTTGCTGCGAGGTGACCCTCAAAATTGGGCATTTTCATTGGCACCAGGGGATCCTGCGTTGCTCAATGTGGATGCGTTTTTCCTGGCTTTAGGGTTGCTTTATGAGGAACCTAATTTGGAGATTCAAGCTGAAAAAGCTTTGATAGCCCTATCTCAAGGGCAAGATGAAGCTGAGATATACTGCCAAAAATTTCGTAAATGGTCTGTGCTTACTCAGTGGAATGAGTGCGCCTTAGCGGCAAATTTCAGAGAGGGCCTTTCTGATGCCGTTAAAGATGTTATGGTCGGGTTCCCTGCGCCTACAGGTCTGAATGAGTCCATGACAATGGCAATTCAGATTGATCGGCGTTTGCGGGAGCGCAAACCCATGCACCATTTGGCGGTATCTTCTGAAGAGACGCCAGAGAAAATGCAATGTGACAGAATTATGTCCAGAAGCGAGCGGCAGAATTATAGGCGTAAAAATGGGTTATGCTTCTATTGTGGTGATTCTGCTCATGTTATATCGGCATGCTCTAAACGTACTAGGAAGGTTGACAAGTCTATTTCAATTGGCACTTTACAGTCCAAATTTATTTTGTCTGTAACCTTGATTTGTTCATTATCAGTTATTACCGTGGATGCCTATGTGGACTCTGGCGCCGCTCTGAGTCTTATGGACTGGTCCTTTGCCAGGCGCTGTGGGTTTGATTTAGAGCCTCTGGAAGTCCCTATACCTCTGAAGGGTATTGATTCTACACCTTTGGCTTGTAATAAACCACAGTTCTGGACGCAAGTGACTATGCGTATGACTCCAGACCATCAGGAGTTGATTGCGCCATAGATTTGATTCCTGGCAGTAAATTTCCAAAGGGTCGTTTGTTTAACCTATCTGTACCTGAACATGCTGCTATGCGCGAGTATATTAAGGAGTCCCTGGAAAAGGGACATATTCGTCCTTCTTCATCACCTTTAGGAGCCGGTTTTTTCTTTGTCTCTAAAAAGGATGGCTCTCTGAGGCCTTGTATTGATTATCGACTCCTGAATAAAATTACAGTCAAATATCAGTATCCGTTGCCTTTGCTGACTGATTTGTTTGCTCGCATAAGGGGGGCTAAGTGGTTCTCTAAGATTGATCTTCGTGGGGCGTATAATTTGGTGCGAATTAAGCAGGGGGATGAGTGGAAAACCGCATTTAATACGCCTGAGGGCCATTTTGAGTATTTGGTAATGCCTTTCGGCCTTTCTAATGCACCTTCTGTCTTTCAGTCCTTAATGCATGATATTTTCCGTGAATATTTGGATAAATTTATGATTGTGTACTTGGATGATATTTTGATTTTTTCTGATGACTGGGAGTCTCATGTTCAGCAGGTCAGGAGGGTTTTTCAGGTTTTGCGGGAGAATTCTTTGTGTGTAAAGGGTTCAAAGTGTGTTTTTGGGGTTCAAAAAATTTCCTTTTTGGGGTACATTTTTTCCCCTTCTTCTATTGAGATGGACGCTGTCAAGGTTCGGGCTATTTACGACTGGACGCAGCCTACTTCTCTGAAGAGTCTTCAGAAATTCTTGGGCTTTGCTAATTTTTATCGTCGATTTATAGCTGGTTTTTCTGGCGTTGCTAAACCTCTGACGGATTTGACTAAAAAGGGTGCTGATGTTGCCAATTGGTCCCCTGCTGCTGTGGAGGCCTTTCGGGAGCTTAAGCGCCGCTTTTTGTCTGCCCCTGTGTTGCGCCAGCCTGATGTTTCTCTTCCCTTTCAGGTTGAGGTCGATGCTTCCGAGATCGGAGCGGGGGCGGTTTTGTCGCAGAGAAGTTCCGACTGCTCAGTGATGAGACCTTGTGCGTTCTTTTTGCGAAAATTTTCGGCCGCCGAGCGAAACTATGATGTTGGTAATCGGGAGCTTTTGGCCATGAAGTGGGCATTTGAGGAGTGGCGTCATTGGCTTGAGGGTGCCAGACATCAGGTGGTAGTTTTGACTGATCACAAGAATTTAATTTATTTGGAGTCTGCCAGGCGCCTGAATCCTAGACAGGCACGTTGGTCGTTGTTCTTTTCCCGGTTTAATTTTGTGGTCTCGTACTTACCGGGTTCTAGGAATGTGAAGGCAGATGCTCTTTCTAGGAGTTTTGAGCCTGACTCTCCTGGGAATTCTGAACCTGCTGGTGTCCTTAAGGATGGGGTGGTTTTGTCTGCTGTCTCTCCAGATCTGCGACGTGCTTTGCAAGAATTTCAGGCGGATAGACCTGATCGTTGTCCGTCTGGTAGACTGTTTGTTCCTGACGATTGGACCACTAGAGTCATCTCGGAAGTTCATTCTTCTACTCTGGCAGGTCATCCGGGAATTTTTGGCACCAGAGATTTGGTGGCTAGATCCTTCTGGTGGCCTTCCCTGTCTCGAGATGTGCGTGTTTTTGTGCAGTCTTGCGATGTGTGTGCTCGGGCCAAGCCTTGTTGTTCTAGGGCTAGTGGGTTGTTGTTGCCCTTGCCTATTCCTAAGAGGCCTTGGACGCACATCTCTATGGACTTTATCTCGGATCTCCCTGTTTCTCAGAAGATGTCTGTCATCTGGGTGGTGTGTGACCGTTTTTCTAAAATGGTTCATTTGGTGCCATTGCCTAAGTTGCCTTCCTCATCTGAGTTGGTCCCTCTGTTTTTTCAAAATGTGGTTCGCTTGCATGGTATTCCGGAAAACATCGTTTCTGACAGGGGTACCCAGTTCGTGTCTAGATTTTGGCGGGCAGTCTGTGCCAGGTTGGGCATTGATTTGTCCTTTTCGTCTGCATTCCATCCTCAGACCAATGGCCAGACAGAGCGAACTAATCAAACTTTGGAGACTTATTTGAGGTGTTTTGTGTCTGCGGATCAGGATGATTGGGTTGCCTTTCTGCCGTTGGCAGAGTTTGCTCTTAATAATCGGGCTAGTTCTGCCACTTTGGTTTCTCCTTTCTTTTGCAATTCAGGGTTTCATCCGCGTTTTTCATCTGGTCAGGTTGAATCTTCGGATTGTCCTGGAGTGGATGCGGTGGTGGATCGGTTGCATCGGATTTGGGGACAAGTGGTGGATAATTTGGAATTGTCCCAGGAGAGGACTCAGCAGTTTGCTAACCGTCGTCGTCGTGTTGGTCCCCACCTTCACGTTGGGGACTTGGTGTGGTTGTCTTCCCGTTTTGTCCCTATGAGGGTTTCTTCTCCCAAATTTAAGCCTCGGTTCATCGGTCCTTATAGGATTTTGGAGATTCTTAACCCTGTTTCCTTTCGTTTGGACCTCCCGGCATCTTTCGCTATCCATAATGTGTTCCATCGGTCGTTGTTGCGGAGATATGAGGTACCGGTGGTTCCTTCTACTGAACCTCCTGCTCCTGTGCTGGTGGAGGGTGAATTGGAGTACGTCGTAGAGAAGATCTTGGACTCCCGTATTTCCAGACGGAGACTTCAATATCTGGTTAAATGGAAAGGCTATGGTCAGGAAGATAATTCTTGGGTAACTGCCTCTGATGTTCATGCCTCGGATTTGGTTCGTGCCTTTCATAGGGCTCATCCAGATCGCCCTGGCGGTTCTTGTGAGGGTTCGGTGCCCCCTCCTTAAGGGGAGGGTACTGTTGTGTATCCGCTTTTTGGGCTCCCCTGGTGGTTGCTGGTGGTACTGGTGACTTGTTTGCACTTTGCTGCTTCTTTTCACCTGCTTCCATCAGTGTTTGGGAGTTTCCTATTTAGCCTTGCTCTCCAGTCATTTCCTTGCCGGTCATCATTGTAACCAGAGCCTTCGGTTGCATGTTCCTGCTACTAGTCTGCTGATCAGCTAAGTGAACTTTGTCCTTTTGTTTTGTATCTTTGGTCCAGTTTGCAGTTTTTGTAATTCTCTGTAGCTGGAAGCTCTTGCGGGCTGAAATTGCCACTCCTGTGTCATGAGTTGACACAGGAGTCTTAAAGTAATTTCAGGATGGTTTTTGAAAGGGTTTTCAGTTGACCGTGAAGTCCTCTTTTGTATCCTTCTGCTATCTAGTAAGTGGACCTCTCTTTGCTAAATCTACTTTCATACTGTGTATGTCTTTTCCTCTTAATTCACCGTTATTACATGTGGGGGGCTGCTATCATCTTTTGGGGTATTTCCCTAGAGGTAAGCCAGGTCTGTTTCTTCCTCTACCAGGCGTAGTTAGTCCTCTGGCTGGCGCGTGGCATCTAGGAAGCCGTAGGTATGCTCCCTGGCTACTATTAGTTGTGTGGTAGATTTAGCTCATGGTCAACTCGAGTTTCCATCACCCGAGAGCTCGTTCGTTATTTATATGTTTCTTACGTTCCCTTGCCATTGGGAACCATGACACAGGACACAATGTCTGTGGTTTCCATAAGGAATTTCAAGTTATCATTCTTCTGACCACAGAACAGTTTTCCATTTTGCCTCAGCCCATTTTTACTGAGCTTTTAATTGCCTGATATTTAGTTGCCAATTTTAATAGCTGCCCTAAACAAACAGTATGTTTCTTTAAAGCAAATATTTTGAATGCTAAATAGTTTTATTTGCCATGATTTGTGCCTACATTTTTATGTTAAAAGTTTTTTTAAAGGCTATGAGGGCAAATTAGAAATGCATTTTGGCATCTCTCATAAGACAATGGCACAAATCATTTGACTACAATCCAAAGCTATAAGTTCAAAAATCAGGTGTCATGTATCTGCTTACAAATTTTCATAAATCCTTTTTATTATTCAATACATTGCTTAATGTACTCAAGTTAGCAGAAAGCAATTTTGCTGGCATTAACTCAACAGTACATATTAATGATAAGATTACTTTATGAATCACAGAGGAAATGCATTGATAAGACTAATGCAGTGTCAGGGATATGTGGAAACCAACAGTAAATTCCATGCTAAAGACCAAGTTAGAGACAGTGCACTTTCACAAATTTTAGAAAATGGGCAAAAGGTAATTTTGGTACTGCCTTTCTCCATGTTAAGGGTCCTCTACATTTGTGTACATTTCTTGTTGCCTAACAAAAATTGTTTTGGAGCAGCAAAGCCTAATTGAAACGTTAATTTGATATTTTTTGATTCTACATTACATTTCGTTATTAGTGTTGAGCATTCCGATGCCGCAAGTATCGGGTATCGGACGATACTTGCGGTATCGGAATTCCGATACCGAGTTCCGATACTTTTGTGGTATCGGGAATCGGTATCGGAACCATATTCATGTGTAAAATAAAGAATTAAAATAAATAATATGGATATACTCACCTCTCCGGTGGCCCCTGGATCTTACCGCTGTAACCGGGAGCCTTTGTTCCTAAGAATGAGCACGTGAAGGGCCTTCGATGACGTCGCGGCTTCTGATTGGTCGTGTGACCACTCATGTGACCGCTCACGCGACCAATCAGAAGCCGCGACGTCAGCCGCGACATCATCGAAGGTCCTTCACGGGCTCATTCTTAGGAACGGAGGCTCCCGGTTTCAGCGGTAAGGTCCAGGGGCCGCCGGAGAGGTGAGTATATTGATATATATGGATATACTCACCTCTCCGGTGGCCCCTGGACCTTACCGCTGTAACCAGGAGCCTCCGTTCCTAAGAATGAGCCCGTGAAGGACCTTCGATGACGTCGCGGCTGACGTCGCGGCTTCTGATTGGTCGCGTGAGCGGTCACATGAGCGGTCACGCGACCAATCAGCAGCCGTGACGTCATCGAAGGCCCTTCACACGCTCATTCTTAGGAACAAAGGCTCCCGGTTACAGCGGTAACATCCAGGGGCCACCGGAGAGGTGAGTATATCCATATTTTTTATTTTAATTCTTTATTTTACACATGAATATGGATTCCAGGGCCTGAAGGAGAGTTTCCTCTCCTTCAGACCCTGGGAACCATTCCAATACTTTGCGTCCCATTGAAATGCATTGGTATTGGTATCGGCAATATCCGAGATTTTTCGGGTATCGGCCGATACTATCCGATACCGATACTTTCAAGTATTGGACGGTATCGCTCAACACTAATCGTTATTTAAAACAAGGTGGTATGGAAAAACATTTGTTTTTCAAAAAACCAGTGCTTTCAACTGGTTGCATGTGGTATTACAGCTTAATCCCTTGTTTTCAATAAAGATAAGCCAACATGACAAATGGTGGAGCTCAATAAAAAGATCATAGGCTTTTCACACAATTCTCTTAAAGGGAATCTGTTACCCCAAAAACTGATGATGAACTAAGCCCACCAGCATCAGGTGCTTATCTACGGAATTCTGGAATGCTGTAGATAAGCCCCTGATGTATCCTAAAAGATGAGGTTAGATTATACTCATCCAGGGTCGTTCTCGCTGTGGTCCGGTCCGAAGGGTGTCGTGGTACGATCCAGCGCCTCCCATCTTCTTACGATGACTTCCCCTTCTTGTCTTCACACTGCGGCTCTGGCGCAGGCGTACTTTGTCTGCCCTGTCATTGGATTCATTTCCATACAGAATTTGACTCTGATGAAAAAAATTGTACTGTTTGCTTTGTTTAAGTCTAAAACATCATAGAAGTTAATAGTCATGCAAATTATTTGAATAATCTTTAAAAGGCAGGGGACATCCTTTATCTTTTTTTAGGTACATGGGAGGAAAAATATCTTTGTACTATATTAGCTATTAGATAGACATAATAGAAGTTAATTCCATAGTAGTTTATATCTTGTATTGGCTACCTTGGAAAATGATTACAGTTTATGACAAAGAGTAAACTTATGTTAAACTATCAATCAAGTAAGATTTAACACAAAATTTGAAGCGTCACACCATACATATAAAGTGAGAGTATTTTACTGTCCTCTGATCAAGATTCATTCCATAACTGTAATGCTCTTGGAATATTGTCTAAGTTATGTACTGTGGAATGACATAAATCTATTAGACGTACAGTATTCATGTGTGGGACAAAGGCTGTCATATCATTGTGTTATCCTTAGAAATATTGATGCACATGCTCTGGCAGATGACTATTTTTGGATCTATGCTTTTTCTTATAGTGTCACAATGAGAGTTAAAACTCAATCTATGCTCCCGCATTGCCGCACCGAAACCGAGAACAACATAGAACCCTCTTGCGCTTTAGAAAATGTAACTTTGTCTGGTTTTCTTTGGTCTAGAGAACATGTTTGTTTTGTAGTTGGATAGGACAGTGAGTATCTGAGGAAGGCTCAAATCTCATTTATTTTCAACTCAAGTTATGTTTTCTAGGAGACTACCCAAATGTTGCTTTGTGAAGTTACAAAAGTTTGCTATAACCATTTCGGTCAGCAATTAAAAGGTATCAACTACTTTCCATTTTTAACATGTGTATCAGTCTACATTTTTATTGATCTAATTTTACTTGTATGTAATACTAGATTGACATATTAATTTTTGTTTTGAGATACTAGAGAAATTATACTGTTTGAGTAACAACTGATAACCAGAAACATTTTTGAAGTCCCATGAAATCTATAGCTGTAATTGATAGGGAAGAGCACTGTTCTTAATTTAATTCCTTCTCATCATTGAAGTCCCATGAAATCTATAGCTGTAATTGATAGGGAAGAGCACTATTCTTAATTTAATTCCTTCTCATCATTGGTCATACTTGTACATCCTTTGTTGGGTTCTCTGTACTTGATGTGGTCTCACAAGCCTGCATCATACCTGGCAGATGGTGGTTATGCTCCACTGCCAGAATTTACCTCTAACAGTAGCAAGGAGAACTGAGATCTGCTCACTGCTGGTAATGCATGAAATGCTGCTGTCAATCTCTGACAATGAAAATTAAAATGCATGGTCCACGGCACACATAGCTTTTTGTGCTCATAGTCTCACTAGTGATGTGATCGTAGGGGGCAATGGATGTTATAAGAGTTGTTCCAGCTAGTATGGTGTTTCTCTGAACACCAGACTGTGGTTGGGCTTCATATGAGACCATGGTTATTACACTAAAATGCAATAGTGTAGTATCAAATGATAGCAGCATCAAATCCCTTTAAAAGGACTAAAAAATACATAAAAGAATGTTTTTTTATATATAAAAAATAAAATAATTTGAATCACAAGCCTTTTTCCTAGAGAAAAAGTAAAAGAAAAAACAAGTGTATTTGAGATAATTGTGTCTGTGAAAGTCTTATCTATCAAAATCTAAAATTAAATTTACCCATTTGACACAGAAAAAAACAACCTGCCAAAAATGCAATAACAAGCAATCAAAATGTAGTTTCTACACCAAAATATTATCAACAAAAAAGTATAAAAAACAAGAAATTAAAGTCTTCACACAGCTCCATTCACCATATTGTCAGATATTTGTTTACAGCACAATTAACTCCTTAAGGACCAGTGGTATTTCTATTTTTACATTTCGATTGTTTGCTCCTCTTCTTCTCACAGCCATGACATTTTTATGTTTCCATCAATATGGCCAGGTGGGGGCTTGATTTTTGCAGCACGAGTTGTACTTTTGAATGGAATAATTGATTTTACCATATCGTGTACTGGAAAATGGGAAAAAAATCCAAATCCTGTGAAATTGCAAAAAAGTACAATTCTACAATTGTTTTTTTAGATTTATTTTACCATATTCACTAAAGGCTTACACTGACTGGCCAATATGATTCTCCAGGTCATTACAAGTTCACAGAGACCAAACATGTCTAGGTTCTTCTTTATTTAAGTGGTGAAAAAAATCCAAAGTTTGTAAAAATATTTTTTTTTAAAAATTAACATTTTCCGAGACCTGTAGTGTCTCCATTTTTGTGATCTCAGGTTGGGTGAGGGTTTATTTTTTGTGCGCCGATCTTAAGTTTTTATTGATATCATTTTGGTGTGCATACGATTTTTTTCATCTCCCGTTATTGTATTTTTTGTAATGTTGCAGCAACCAAAAAACATAATTCTGGTGTTTCAATTATTTTCTCACTACGCCGTTTACCGATAGGATTAATTCTTTTATATATTGATTGATAGGTGATTCTGAATGTGGCAATACCAAATATATATATTTGATTTTTTTTATTGCTTCATTTTGAATGGGGCGAATGGGGAATAATTTGAACTTTTATTTTTTTTATGTTTTTTAACCCCTTCACCCCCAAGGGTGGTTTGCACGTTAATGACCGGGCCAATTTTTACAATTCTGACCACTGTCCCTTTATGAGGCTATAACTCTGGAACGCTTTGACGGATCTTGGCGATTCTGACATTGTTTTCTCGTGACATATTGTACTTCATGTTAAAGGTAAAATTTATTCGATATAACTTGCGTTTATTTGTGAAAAAAATGGAAATTTGGCGAAAATTTTGAAAATTTTGCAATTTTCCAACTTTGAATTTTTGTGCCCTTAAATCACAGACATATGTCACGCAAAATACTTAATAAGTAACATTTCCCACATGTCTACTTTACATCAGTACAATTTTGGAACCAAAATTTTTTTTTGTGACGGAGTTATAAGGGTTAAAAGTTGACCAGCAATTTCTCATTTTTACAACACCATTTTTTTTTAGGGACCACATCTCATTTGAAGTCATTTTGAGGGGTCTATATGATAGAAAATACTCAAGTGTGACACCATTCTAAAAACTGCACCCCTCAAGGTGCTCAAAACCACATTCAAGAAGTTTATTAACCCTTCAGGTGTTTCACAGGAATTTTTGGAATGTTTAAATAAAAATGAACATTTAACTTTTTTTCACACAAAATTTATTTCAGCTCCAATTTGTTTTATTTTACCAAGGGTAACAGGAGAAAATGGACCCCCAAAGTTGTTGTACAATTTGTCCTGAGTACGATGATACCCCATGTGTGGGTGTAAACCATTGTTTAGGCGCATGGCAGAGCTTGGAAGGGAAGGAGCGCCATTTGACTTTTCAATGCAAAATTGACTGGAATTGAGATGGGACGCCATGTTGCGTTTGGAGAGCCCCTGATGTGCCTAAACATTGAAACTCCCTACAAGTGACACCATTTTGGAAAGTAGACCCCCTAAGGAACTTATCTAGATGTGTGGTGAGCACTTTGACCCACCAAGTGCTTCACAGAAGTTTATAATGCAGAGCCGTAAAAATAAAAAATCATATTTTTTCACAAAAATGATCTTTTCGCCCCCAATTTTTTATTTTCCCAAGGGTAAGAGAAGAAATTGGACCCCAAAAAATGTTGTGCAATTTGTCCTGAGTACGCTGATACCCCATATGTGGGTGTAAACCATTGTTTGGGCGCATGGCAGAGCTTGGAAGGGAAGGAGCGCCATTTGACTTTTCAATGCAAAATTGACTGGAATTGAGATGGGACGCCATGTTGCGTTTGGAGAGCCCCTGATGTGCCTAAACATTGAAACTCCCTACAAGTGACACCATTTTGGAAAGTAGACCCCCTAAGGAACTTATCTAGATGTGTGGTGAGCACTTTGACCCACCAAGTGCTTCACAGAAGTTTATAATGCAGAGCCGTAAAAATAAAAAATCATATTTTTTCACAAAAATGATCTTTTCGCCCCCAATTTTTTATTTTCCCAAGGGTAAGAGAAGAAATTGGACCCCAAAAAATGTTGTGCAATTTGTCCTGAGTACGCTGATACCCCATATGTGGGTGTAAACCATTGTTTGGGCGCATGGCAGAGCTTGGAAGGGAAGGAGCGCCATTTGACTTTTCAATGCAAAATTGACTGGAATTGAGATGGGACGCCATGTTGCGTTTGGAGAGCCCCTGATGTGCCTAAACATTGAAACTCCCTACAAGTGACACCATTTTGGAAAGTAGACCCCCTAAGGAACTTATCTAGATGTGTGGTGAGCACTTTGACCCACCAAGTGCTTCACAGAAGTTTATAATGCAGAGCCGTAAAAATAAAAAATCATATTTTTTTCACAAAAATGATCTTTTTGCCCCCAATTTTTTATTTTCCCAAGGGTAAGAGAAGAAATTGGACCCCAAAAAATGTTGTGCAATTTGTCCTGAGTACGCTGATACCCCATATGTGGGTGTAAACCATTGTTTGGGCGCATGGCAGAGCTTGGAAGGGAAGGAGCGCCATTTGACTTTTCAATGCAAAATTGACTGGAATTGAGATGGGACGCCATGTTGCGTTTGGAGAGCCCCTGATGTGCCTAAACATTGAAACTCCCTACAAGTGACACCATTTTGGAAAGTAGACCCCCTAAGGAACTTATCTAGATGTGTTTTGAGAGCTTTGAACCCCCAAGTGTTTCACTACAGATTATAACGCAGAGCCGTGAAAATAATTTTTTTTTTTTTTCTCAAAAATGATTTTTTAGCCCCCAGCTTTGTATTTTTACAAGGGTAACAGAATAAATTGGACCCCAAAATTTGTTTTCCAATTTGTCCTGAGTACGCTGATACCCCATATGTGGGGGGGAACCACTGTTTGGGCGCATGACAGAGCTCGGAAGGGAAGGAGCGCCATTTGGAATGCAGACTTAAATGGATTGGTCAGCAGCCGTCACGTTGCATTTGCAGAGCCCCTGATGTACCCAAACAGTACAAACCCCCCACAAGTGACCCCATATTGGAAACTAGACCTCCCAAGGAACTTATCTAGATGTGTTTTGAGAACTTTGAACCCCCAAGTGTTTCACTAAAGTTTATAGCGCAAAGCCGTGAAAATAAAAATTTTTTTTTTTTTTCACAAAAATGATTTTTTAGCCCCCAGTTTTGTATTTTCACAAGGGTAACAGGATAAATTAGACCCCAAAAGTTGTTGTCCAATTTGTCCTGAGTACGCTGATACCCCATATGTGGGGGGGAACCACTGTTTGGGCGCATGACAGAGCTCGGAAGGGAAGGAGCGCCATTTGGAATGCAGCCTTAAATGGATTGGTCTGCAGGCGTCACGTTGCATTTGCAGAGCCCCTGATGTACCCAAACAGTACAAACCCCCCACAAGTGACCCCATATTGGAAACTAGACCTCCCAAGGAACTTATCTAGATGTGTTGTGAGAACTTTGAACCCCCAAGTGTTTCACTACAGTTTATAATGCAGAGCCGTGAAAATAAAACATCTTTTTTTTCCCACAAAAATTATTTTTAGCCCCCCAAATTTTTATTTTCCTAAGGATAACAAGAGAACTTGGACGCCAGAAGTTGTTGTTCAATTTGTCCCGAGTACGCTGATAACACATATGTTGGGGTAAACCCCTTTTTGGGCGCACGGGAGAGCTCGGAAGGGAAGGAGCACTGTTTTACTTTTTCAACGCAGAATTGGCTGGAATTGAGATTGGACGCCATGTCGCGCTTGGAGAGCCCCTGATGTGCCTGGACAGTGGAAACCCCCCAATTCTACCTGAAACCCTAACCCAAACACACCCCTAACCCTAATCCCAACGGTAACCCTAACCACACCCCTAGCCCTGACACACCCATAATTCTAATCCCAACCCTAATCCAAACGTAAATGTAATCCAAACCCTAACCCTAACTTTAGCCCCAACCCTAACTTTAGCCCCAACCCTAACTTTAGCCCCAACCCTAACTTTACCTCCAACCCTAGCCCTAACCCTAACCCTACCCCTAACCCTAACCCTAAACGTGACTGAAATACGTGGCACTGAAATACGTGGCACTGAAATACGTGGCACTGAAATACGTGGCACTGAAATATGTGATACGTGGCACTTAAATACGTGGCACTGAAACACGTGGCACTGAAATACGTGATACGTGGCACTGAAATACGTGGCACTGAAATACGTGGCACTGAAATACGTGCAACTGAAATACGTGGTACTAAAATATGTGGCACTGAAATACGTGATACGTGGCACTGAAATACGTGGCACTGAAACACGTGGCACTGAAATACGTGATACGTGGCACTGAAATACATGGCACTGAAATACGTGGCACTGAAATACGTGGCACTGAAATACGTGGCACTGAAATACGTGGCACTAAAATACGTGATACGTGGCACTGAAATACGTGGCACTGAAACACGTGGCACTGAAATACGTGGCACTAAAATACGTGCAACTGAAATACGTGGTACTAAAATATGTGGCACTGAAATACGTGATACGTGGCACTGAAATACATGGCACTGAAATACGTGGCACTGAAATACGTGGCACTGAAATACGTGGCACTAAAATACGTGATACGTGGCACTGAAATACGTGGCACTGAAATACGTGGCACTGAAATACGTGGCACTAAAATACGTGATACGTGGCACTGAAATACGTGGCACTGAAACACGTGGCACTGAAATACGTGATACGTGGCACTGAAATACATGGCACTGAAATACGTGGCACTGAAATACGTGGCACTGAAATACGTGGCACTGAAATATGTGGCACTATGACTGTCAGAAAATGTTCATTAAACGGTTAGGGGTGAGGTTAGGGGTAGAGTTAGGGTTAGGGTTTGGATCCCTTTATCACCTTGATGGTGGTGGGTGGCTTTTCAGTGTGTTTTCTGTTTTTTTCGATAAAAATGCATGCGTTTTTAACGCAAACAAACGCATGTGCTTAAAAACGCAAGAAAATACTGCAGGTTGTATTTCTGAAAATGAACGCATGCAGAAAAAAACCGCATGCGTTTGAAAACGCGACCAAACGCGTACAAAAAAACCGCATGCGTTTTCAATGTTAAATATAGGGAAAAAACGCATGCGTTTTTTTGTGCAAAAAACGCTGCAGACAAAAACGGAAGTGTGAAACCAGCGACGCTTTTTATAGCAAAAAAGTTTTTGCGTCTCCACATTTTGAGACCTATAATTTTTCCACATTTGCTCCACAGAGTCATGTGAGGTCTTGTTTTTTGCGGGACGAGTTGACGTTTTTATTGGTAACATTTTCGGACACGTGACCGTTTTTGATCGCTTTTTATTCCGATTTTTGTGAGGCAGAATGACCAAAAACCTGCTATTCATGAATTTCTTTTGGGAGAGGCGTTTATACCGTTCCGGGTTTGGTAAAATTGATAAAGCAGTTTTATTCGTCGGGTCAGTACGATTACAGCGATATCTCATTTATATCATTTTTTTTATGTTTTGGCGCTTTTATACGATAAAAACTATTTTATAGAAAAAATAATTATTTTGGTATCGCTTTATTCTCAGGACTATAACTTTTTTATTTTTTTGCTGATGATGCTGTATGGCGGCTTGTTTTTTGCGGGACAAGATGACGTTTTCAGCGGTACCATGGATATTTATATCAGTCTTTTTGATCACGTGTTATTCCACTTTTTGTTCGGCGGTATGGTAATAAAGCGTTGTTTTTTGCCTCGTTTTTTTTTTTTTTTTCTTACGGTGTTTACTGAAGGGGTTAACTAGTGTGGCAGTTTTATAGGTTGGGTCGTTACGGACGTGGCGATACTAAATATGTGTACTTTTATTGTTTTTTTTTTTTAATTTAGATAAAGAAATGTATTTATGGGAATAATATTTTTTTTTTTTTTCATTATTTTGGAATATTTTTTTTTATTTTTTTTTACACATTTGGAAATTTTTTTTTTAACTTTTTTACTTTGCCCCAGGGGGGGACAATACAGATCGGTGATCTGCCAGTTTGCATAGCACTCTGACAGATCACCGATCTGCGAGAAGTGCAGGCTGCTTCACAGTGCCTGCTCTGAGCAGGCGTCTGTGAAGCCACCTCCCTCCCTGCAGGACCCGGATCCGCGGCCATCTTGGATCCGGGTCTGGAGCAGGCAGGGAGGGAGGTAAGACCCTCGCAGCAACGCGATCACATCGCGTTGCTGCGGGGGGCTCAGGGAAGCCCGCAGGGAGCCCTCTCCCTGCGCGATGCTTCCCTGCATCGCCGGCACATCGCGATCATGTTTGATCGCGGTGTGCCGGGGGTTAATGTGCCGGGGGCGGTCCGTGACCGCTCCTGGCACATAGTGCCGGATGTCAGCTGCGATATGCAGCCGACACCCGGCCGCGATCGGCCGCGCTCCCCCCGTGAGCGCGGCCGATCGGCTATGACGTACTATCCCGTCGGCGGTCATACGGGCCCACCCCACCTCGACGGGATAGTACGTCAAATGTCGGGAAGGGGTTAATATTTTTTTTTTTTTTTTTTTACTTTTTACTTACTTCAATAGTCCCCATGGGAAACTAGAAGCTGTGATCATCCGATTGCTTGTGCTACACAGAGAAGGGCTTCAGCCCTGGTATATTTAGCAGAAATTCTCACTTGCTATGAGCACCTACTGCTGGACGGCGCTCATAGCTATCTGGCTACGACTACCACAGGGGTTTCCTGCAGATCCTGGGTTGGCAACCTGCGGTCATGTGACTCGGGTGCCGGTAGGCGGAGTTAATGACGAGCTTCCGGCGTGCTCAAGTTAAATGCTGCTATAAGAGTTTGACAGTGGCATTTAACATGCTATTAGCTGTGGGTAGATCGCGATTCTATTGGTGGCTGTTAGGGGCACATGACAGCTGATCAGATCAGCTGTCATGTGCCGGAAAAGGTGTGGGCTCATCAGGGGGAGGCATCTAATGTTAGATAGATGAGTCATTGGGCATTAAGGGATTAATGCTGTAAAAACAAAATTACAAAAAATTGAAGAATTGAGAATTTTTTCATTTATTTAAAACACACTTAAAACTGCAACTTGGTCCACTAAAAACAATTGAGCCTTCATACAGCTATTTTGATAGAAACATTTTTAAAAAAGTTATGGGAGAATAGGCGGAATAAAATGATGGTGCAAAAATGGAAAATTGTCCCGTCAGCAAAGGGTTACAGTTTAATTTCTGTTCTTTCATTGAAGTAATTGGTAATATCTTTAAAAGGGAAATTTTCACAATGGCATCATCGGCAGTGCCTTTAGCTCCTTTCTCATGATAGCCTGGTGTAAAGAGGACTTTTTTAAAATTCAGCACTGTGCTTGGAGGTATGATCATCTTCCTTCCTAGATCTGGCCATAGGGAGGATAAGTAATTATTCATGCACAATGTTACATATTTCCCTTCAAACAGCAATTGTGAAATATAAAAGAACATCATAGTATCCTATTACGGAAGAAGTTATACTGACCAGTATCTTTTTCATATGTTATTTTTCATTGTGACGGTTAGTGACGTAAAGACATAATATAAATATATATGAAACTGTAAAGAAGACAGCTAAGTGCTTGTACTTGAATGAAAGCTTGAGTATAATCCAATTATACGCAAGAGAGAATTTTATAAAGATATATCTTGCGATGAACACTTAATACACATTTTAAATAAAATAAATGTTACCATTAAAATTAGAAAAAGAAGATATCACACCATTTGTTGGAAAGTCATTTGGTTACACTATACTTGTAAAATCAAAGTTCTGTGGTTTGAGGTGTCAGAGAAAAGCCAAAGGACAGGTCCAGGGAAATGTTAAAATAGATATTGTCATTTATTGCCTATCTGATGGTAAATGCAATTTGTAACTAAATTGTAATGTACTTATAAATCCAAAATCAGTACTTGTTTCCCTTCAGTGTAACTAAACTAAACTATTAATGTGTCACATATCTTGTGGTGTAGTATTATTTGCTAAGACTGAAAATTTAAACACTTTGTGATTAACATTGTCTATAGACATTGTATATACAGAGCCTGGTGTGGGCAGGAACAGCTTTCTGACCCTTGTTGCTGCTCTCAGATGAGTTAGCAAAAACCTGCTGACAGGTTCTCAGGTTCTCTTTAGGCCACAATAATTTTCCAAAACCAGGAGTGCACCAATCAGAGGAAAAGTATAATATCAACATATGCACAATTTTTCCATTTTTCAACCACTTCTGGTTTTTGCTCGCAAATACTGATGTAAAATACTGACCAAATACTGAACTTATGAATGTGGCCTGAAGTTATACACAGACATACCATGCTTTCAATCAGAGAAACTGTAGGACAAAGCGTCTGCTTTATCTGTGCATTCGGGGAAACATCAAGCAAAAGAAGTCCGGATGTGAGTTTTTGTTGTGCTGTCCATGGTCGGGTAACAAATTAACTGTGGGCGCAACAGACCCACCAGAGTTCAGATACAAGGCCACATTAGAGTAGTTGTGATAAACGAGTTTGGAGAATCAATGTACTACACACACAGTAGTGTCCAGCATATGTTTCCGCTTTAATGAAATGCGGGTGGAGGGTTCATACAAAATGGGCTTTATGCCAATAATCAAGCAACCATTTTTCATATATCCTATTATAGAATTTCCAATTAATAAAGGAGGGAGGGGTTCTCATCTCTTGATTGCAGTAAGGGCAATGACAGATTATTTTTCATTTTGAAATCCCAGTCTGTGTTAAACAAATAAGTGATTTTAAAGGACAGTATGCAATTTTTAAATGGGTTTATAGTTTTTATTGTGCTGGCTTGCCTGCTGTAAACCCATCACAAGTCCATATCTGCCTCTCTGCCTAGGATCCTCTCCGTGATGACAAGCTGCAGCAGTGATGTCACTACTGCAGTCTATGTGACCACTGTAACCAGTGGCATTGTAGTCGTCACAAGACAGCTGAGCCAAGTGATTGTCTGCAGCAAGTCACATGCTGTAATAGTGACATTAGCACTACAGCCTGTCAGCTTAGACAATAAGTAGCAGCAGAGACAATGCTAGTTTGGCAGTGAGCATATTTTTAGAGTGGGCAAATCATGGGAATAAACAAAATCTCGGAAAACCATTTTTATTTCCTCCATGCAGGTGCAGGAAAATTTCAGCACTTACACCAGTTTCACCTAAAGATTATAGCAGATGGTTGTGAGCTCTGGTAAGGGACCCAACACTTTGTGATCAGCTTATTGACAAGGAACCCTTCTAAAAATGAGGTTTTGTTTAAAAAGGACAAGCTATTCTAAGTTGTTTCTTAGTTAAATATAATAATTCTTTCCAACTTCAAGATATACCATATTTTTCGGACTATAAGACGCACCGGACCATAAGACGCACCCCAAATTTGGGGTGAAAATTGCAGAAAAAAAGATTTTTTATAAGATGGGGGTCCATCTTATTTTCTGAATTTAAGATCTCTTACCTGAGGGCAGGCAGTGGCAGAGCAGGGTCACAGGAGGCATGGTGGTGGCAGAGGTGAGGTGATGCTGAGGTGCGGTGGGCAGAACGGCGTGCACCTGAGCAGGGTCCCATCCTGCTTAGGTGGGCGACGCCATGGTCTGGTGTCCATGGGGAGGTTGCGGCAGTGCTGTGGCGGCGGCCGATGTGCGGTCACTTCCTCAGGTGGCGGCGGCCAGGGTCCCTTCCACATTTGAGGTGATGCCATGGCAGTATTAAAAGAGAGTAGCAGAGCTGGGTGAGTCACGGTTTTCCCGGTGGTGGCGGGCTTACCGGCATTGTGGCAGCGACAGAGGTGCGGGGATGATGTGGTGCGGTGACCCGTATGGCATGAGCAGGGTCCCGTCCACATTTGAGGTGAATCCGCGGCCCGGTATTGAAGGAGAGCAGCAGAGCTGGGTGAGTTTTCCCGGTGGTGGCGGCCATCTTTCTGGGGCCGCGCGTGCGCAGATTCAGTACTCTGCTTCCAGGGTTTCAGGAAAATGGCCGCGGGAGGCTGCGCGTGCACAGATGGAGATCGCGGCGGCCATTTTCCTGAAGCCCAGATCTCAATCTGCGAACTCGGCTTCAGGAAAATGGCCGCCGCGATCTCCATCTGCGCACGCGCGGCCTCGCACGGCCATTTTCCTGAAGCCCCAGGAAGCAGAAAACTCAATCTGCGCACGCACGGCCTCAGGAAGATGGCCGCCGCCACCGGGAAAACCGTAACTCACCCAGCTCTGCTGCTCTCCTTCAATACCGGGCCGTGGATTCACCTCAAAAGTGGATGGGACCCTGCTCACGCCATACCGGTCACCGCACCACATCATCCCCGCACCTCTGTCGCCGCCACAATGCCGGTAAGCCTATGTTCCAACTATAAGACACACACCCCATTTTCCTCACAATTTTTTTGAGGAAAAAGTGCGTCTTATAGTCGGAAAAATACGGTAGGTTTCAAATAAGCTTCAAATGGAGTTTGTTGTTTATTGTTTAGCTCCTTTATTAAAGGGAATCTGTCAGCAGGTTTTTGCTACCTCATCTGAAAGCAGCATGGAATAGACAAAGAGATACTGACGTCAATGATGTATCACTTAGTTTACTGGGTGCAGCATTTATGACACAGAGTTTTTAGATTTAGTCATACAGCAGAGCTGAAAATGCTAACCCCGCCCACACCATACACATACGCCATACACCCGCCACATAGGCTATAGATTGTGAGGTGTTCATCACAGGAGAGGAGGGAGTCATACTGGCAAGCATACACTGCTTCTGTAGTCTGAACAATGATAATCACCAGGTGATTAAACCTTCAGTGTCAGTAAACAACAGCACACAGCTTGACCTGTGACACATCGTTGAATTCTGTGTTTTAACCCCTACTTCATGCTGTCCTCAGATCACATAGTAAAAACCCGCCAACAGATTCCCTTTAAAAGTCAGTTGTCCTTAAGGGTACATTATTATGTCAGTATACCAGCCCCCCAGACCATCTACTGGTACTAGGGTGGTTCAGTTTGACCATGCTTGTAGTGTGCAAAATTATTTCTCGCTAGACAGTGGAGAATATGAATTACCGTATTTTCCGGCGTATAAGACGACTTTTTAACCCCCGAAAATCTTCTTAAAAGTCGGGGGTCGTCTTATACGCCGGGAATCGTCGTGTACGCCGGTGTATATGGTGGGTGGGGAGGGGGAGTGATCCTGATGACGAGGGGGCGTCTCACAGGAAAGTGAGTAATCCCCATTACCTTATCCTAGCGGTGCAGCGTGGGGGTGTCAGTGCTGGGAGCGGCGGCGGCTGATGTGTTCTGGTGCGGCGGCTCCTCTTCTGTGTGGGGCCTCTGTGCTGTGAGGTGGCGGCGGCGGCGGCAGCGGCGTATCTTTATCCAGTTGGGGCTCCTCCGGCATCTCCTTAGCCCTGGAGGCCCCGCCGCAACTCCATCGGTGCAATGTGGTGGCCTCCGGGAAAATGGCCGCTGCTCAGATTCAGATCTCGTGTCCCGAGATTTCGGGACGAGATCTGAATCTGAGCAGCGGCCATTTTCCCGGAGGCCACCGCATCGCACCTATTGAGCTGCCTCCGGGAAAATGGCCGCTGCATTGCACCGATGGAGTTGCGGCGGGGCCTCCAGGGCTAAGGAGATGCCGGAGGAGCCCCAACTGGATAAAGATATGCCGCCGCCACCGCCACCTCACAGCACAGAGGCCCCACACAGAAGAGGAGCCGCCGCACCAGAGCACAGCAGCCGCCGCACCAGAGCACAGCAGCCGCCGCACCAGAGCACAGCAGCCGCCGCCGCCACTCCCAGCACTGAGACCCCCACGCTGCACCGCTACGATAAGGTAATGGGGGATACTCACTTTCCTGTGAGACGCCCCCTCGGCATCAGGATCACTCCCCCCCCCCCAAAAGGCACATATTCACCGGCCCTATAAGACGACATAGGGTGTATAAGAAGACCCCCGACTTTTAAGAAGATTTTATATTTTAACTGGTAAAGTTGGGGGGTCGTCTTATACGCCCAGTCGTCTTATACGCCGGAAAATACGGTACATTGGACTCTGAAGATGAATATCACAATTTAAAAAAGCTACTATATTATCAATTTTCTCCAACACTTACTACATGCTGGCACTTTTAATAACTTGTTTATGCAGAAAGCATATTTTGCAGAATATATAAAAGTGATACCAATGTACAGGAATGATTTACATTACAACATAATAGAAAAGACACAGAATACTGCATAAATATAATTTATATCCTATTGCTAGATTACTCCAGATCAATATAAGTTATGGACACAGAGACATTCTTGGAATCCTTAAGCCGTGAACTCTATCAGAGCTGATTCATCTCCGTTTAACTGTTATTAGCCTTCTCAAACCAGTAAAATGAACAGTTAAATGTCTAATTATTTTGCTGTTTGCTTGTATTGGATTTTAGTTCTATCTCACTGTGCCTGGTCTTATTGATTTTCTGTGTTTGAGCATGACCTGTAGATTCGATGTACTTAGTAGTGTAGCCATGCAATAACTCATTTTTAAGGAATATTACAAGCGAAAACATATCTTTACAAAAACTACATAACTAAAAATGCTTAAATACAAAAAAGTCATGTACTTTATATTAATGAAATTACACGTCCGAAAATATAGATGTATGGATACATAGAAGAGAAAGCAATACATTCAAATAGATAGGCTCACAAAATATAATAAATATATCCAGTGATGTGTTTATCTGATTATATATTTACTGTATGTTAGAAATTAAATTTTAATTTACATTTTGAATATAGCAGCTACTATCACCTCACTTTTTTCAATATCAGAATAAACAAATCTGATGCATTATATCTAAATTGTGTTTTAACACTTGTGATATTTATTTTTTTTCACTCAGAAATTGAGAAAGGTGGATGCGGAGATCCAGGAATTCCTGTTTATGGTAAAAGAAATGGCAGCAGCTTCGTGCATGGAGACATACTAACATTTGAGTGTCTGTCTGCTTTTGAACTTGTTGGAGAAAAAACAATCACATGTCAACAAAATAATCAGTGGTCTGGAAATAAGCCCGGTTGCGTTTGTAAGTGGATTTAAAGTATTTGTAAAAAAATGTATGAGAAAACAATGCTATTATTTAAAATACACAATTATATAAAATAATATAAGCAAAATCTCTATCTATCTATCTTTCTAACTATCTATCTATCTATCTATCTATCTATCTATCTATCTAAGAATGTAAATTGGAACAGCACACAATTATACTTGTATGTGCACAGGCCTTCTTAGCAGTTCATCCAATACTTGCCCAAGTCCATAACAGGGAAAAGGAAGGCAGCACTCCAATAACTAGAGAATAAGGTTTGAGAAAAACTCAGTGTGAGCCAAAATGTCGCCACGCCATGTCGGTCTGAATAAATTCATATGTTTATTTCAAGTTGTAGGAGTGCTGCCTTCCTTTTCCCATGTTATCTATCTATCTGGGGTAACTATGATTCAGAGAAAGGTCAGGAATCATCCCAGAACTACAAGTGAGGACCTGGTCAATGAACTGACAAGCACTGGGACCACAGTCTAAAACAGTACCATTAGTAACACACTATGCCATCATGGATTAAAATCCTGCAAGGCAGCAAGGTCCCCCTGCTCACTCCAGCAAATGTCCAGGCCAATTTGAAGTTCGCCAATGACAATCTGGATGATCCAGATGAGGCATAGGAAAAGGTCATGTGGTCAGATGAGACCAAAATAGAACATTTTGGTATCAACTCCAATCGCAGGGTTTGGAGGAAGAAGGATGAGTACAACCTCAAGAACACCCTCCCAACCGTGAAGCATGGTGGAGAAAACATCATTCTTTGGGTGTGTTTTTCTGCAAAGGGTACAGGGTGACTGTACCATATTGAAGAGAGAATGGACGGGGTTATGTATCTCGAGATTTTGCCCAACAACCTCCTTCCCTCTGTAAGAACATTGAAGATGGGTCGCAGATGGGTCTTCCAGGATGAAAATGACAAGAAACACACAGACATGGCAACTAAGGAGTTGCTCCATAAGAAGCATTTCAAGGTCTTGGGTGGCCTAGCCAGTCTCAAGACTCGAACCCAATAAAAAACATTTGGAGAGAGCTGAAACTCAATGATGCCCAGCAACAGCTCCAAAAACATGAAAAATCTGGAGGAGATCTGTATGGAGGAGTGTGCCAAAATCAATGCTGGAGTGTGTGCAAACTTCGTCAGGAGCTTAAGGAAACGCCAGATCTCTGTAATTGAAAAAAGGTTGCCGTACTAAATATTAAAGGGAACCTATCACTAGTGTTGAGCATTCCGATACCGCAAGTATCGGGTATCGGCCGATATTTGCTGTATCGGAATTCCGATACCGAGATCCGATACTTTTGTGATATCGGGAATCGGTATCGGGATCGATATTAATGTGTAAAATAAAGAATAAAAATAAAAAATATTGATATACTCACCTCTCCGACGCAGCCCGGACCTTACCGATGTAACCGGCAGCTTCCGTTCCTAAGAATGAGCGCTTGAAAGACCTTAGATGACGTCGCAGCCTGTGATTGGTCACGTGAGCGGTCACATGACCACCACGCGACCAATCACAGGCCGCGACGTCATCTAAGGTCTTTCAAGCGCTCATTCTTAGGAATGGAAGCTGCCAGTTACAGCGGTAAGGTCCAGGCTGCGTCGGAGAGGTGAGTATATCAATATTTTTTATTTTTATTCTTTATTTTACACATTAATATGGATCCCAGGGCCTGAAGGAGAGTTTCCTCTCCTTCAGACCCTGGGAACCATACAGGATACCTTCCGATACTTGGTGTCCCATTGACTTGTATTGGTATCGGGCATCGGTATCGGCGATATCCGATACTTTTCGGGTATTGGCCGATACTATCCGATACCGATACTTTCAAGTATGGGACGGTATCGCTCAACACTACCTATCACCCCCAAAATCGAAGGTGAGCTAAGCCCACCAGCCTCAGGTGCTTATCTACAGCGTTCTGTAATGCTGTAGATAAGCCCCCGATATATCCTGAAAGATGAGAAAAAGAGGTTAGATTATACTCACCTGGGTGGGCGGTCCGATCTGAAGGGCGTCGCGGTCCGGTCCGGGGCCTCCCATCTTCTTACGATGACATCCTCTTCTTGTCTTCATGCTGCTGCTCTTGCGCAGGTGTACTTTGTCTGCCCTGCTGATAGCAGAGCAAAGTACTGCAGTGCACAGGCACCGGGCCTCTCTGACCTTTCCCGGCGCCTGCGCACTGCAGTACTTTGCTCTGCCATCAACAAGGCAGACAAAGTATGCCTGCACCGGAGCCACAGCGTGAAGACAAGAGGACATCATCGTAAGAAGATGGGAGGCCCCGGACCAGACCGCGACACTCATTGGACTGGACCGCAGCGGGACCGCCCCTGGGTGAGTATAATCTAACCTCTTTTTCTCATCTTTCAGGATACATCAGAGGCTTATCTACAGCATTACAGAATTCTGTAGATAAGCCCCTGATGCTGTGGGCTTAGCTCACCTTCGATTTTGGGGGTGACAGGTTCCCTTTAAGTTCTGTTTTTCTATTGTATGAAATATAATTTTATTTTCTGGATTTTTTTAAGATTCTGCCATTCAAAGTTGAAGTTAAAATTACAGGCCTCTCCACTCTTTGTGGTGGGAAAACTTGCAAAATCGTCAGTGTAGCAAATACTTATTTTCTACACTGTTTACATACAGTGTATACATTACCGTTCAAAAGTTTAGGGTCACTTAGAATTTTTCTTATTTTTGAAAGAAACGCACAGTTTTTTCCAATAAAGTTAACATTAAATGATTCAGAAATACACTCTATAAATTGTTAATATGGTAAATGACTATTCTAGCTGTAAACATCTGGTTTGCAATGCAATATCTTCATAGGTGTATAGAGGCCCATTTCCAAAACCTTCACTCCAGTGTTCTTATTGTACTTTGTGTTTACTAACTGTGTAAGAAGGCTATTGGATGGTTAGAATACACTTGAAAACCCTTGTTAGCACAATTGAAAACAGTTTGGCTGATTAGAGAACCTATAAACTTGACCTTCCTTTGAGCTAGTTGAGAATACGGAGCATTACATTTGTTAGTTCCATTAAACTCTCAAAATGGCCATAAAAAATAACCTTCATATGAAGCTCGACAGTCTATTCTTGTTCTTAGAAATGAAAATTATTCAATGCGAGAAATTGCCAAGAAACTAAAGATTTCCTTCAATGGCGTGTACTACTCCCTTCAGAGGAGAGCACAAACAGGCTCTAACCAGAGTAGAAAGAGAAATGGGAGGCCCCACTGCACAACTGAGCAATAAGACAAGTACATTAGAGTCTGTAGTTTGAGAAATCTCACAGGTTCTCAACTGGCAGCTTCATAAAATAGTACAAGCAAAACGCCAGTGTCAACTTCTACAGTGAAGAGGCGATTCCGGGATGCTGGCCTTCAGGGCAGAGTGGCAAAGAAAAAGTCATATCTGAGACTGGCTAATAAAAGGAAAAGATTAATATGGTCAAAAGAACACAGACATTGGACAGAGGAAGATTGGAAAAAAGTGTTATGGACAGACAAATCCAAGTTTGAGGTGTTGGAATCACACGGAAGAATATTTGTGAGACGCAGAACAACTTAAAAGATGCTGGAAGAGTGCCTGATGCCATCTGTCAAGCATGGTGGAGGTAATTTGATGGTCTGGGGTTGCTTTGGTGCTGGCAAAGTGGGAGGTTTGTACAGGGTAAAGGGGATTTTGAATAAGGAAGGCTATCATTCCTTGTTATAACCTGTGGACAGCACTTGATTAGAGTCAACTTCATCCTACATCAGGACAATGACCAAAAGCACACTTCCAAATTATGCAAGAACTATGTAGGGAAGAAGCAGGCAGCTGGTATTCTATCTGTAATGGAGTGCAAAAAGTGCTCATCAAGCCAAACCAACTTGTGGGAGGGACTTCTGGATGCATGGGTTGAAATTTCTCCAGATTACCTCAGCAAATTAACTGCTAGAATGCCAAAGGTCTGCAATGCTGTAATTGCTGCAAAGGGAGCATTCTTTGCCAAAAGCACAGTTTGAAGGAGAAAATTATTATTTCAAATAAAAATGTTTTTTTTCTACCCTTGTCAGTGTCTGGACTAGATTTTCAATTTATTTAGCAACTCATTTGATTAATGAAAGTATGAGTTTTCATGAAAAACACAAAATTGTCTTGGTGACCATAAACTTTTGAACAGTAGTATATCTCTCTCTCTCTCTCTCTCTCTCTCTATCATGAGGTAAAGTGTATAAACAATTATGTATTTTTGGTGCTGGGCTCTATTGCAAGGTTGGTTTGATGCTTAAAATTATATGGAATGTAAGATGCATTTAAAACATAGAACCTTAAAAAGGAATCTGTCTGCAGGTTCTTGTTATTTAATCTGAGAACATCATAATATAGGAGAGGAGACCATGATCCCAATGATGTGTCACTTTCTAGGCAATCAGCATTTTATCAGCAAAAGATCAACACATTGGACTACAGCTCATGGGCAGATCAGTCAGACTAATCTGTGTATCCCACCCCCATTGCTGAGTAGCAGCTTGTTCACAAAGCACAGTGTACACAGGAAGCTGCCAGTCAGGGGTGTGGTTGGGTAAGGTTAGACACTGTTCAACTCTTAGCTCTGCTGCATCTCCATCAGAGAACACAGGATTTCTATGAGCAAGTAACTCAGTAAGTCATACATACCTGGAATCAGGCTTTTTTTCCTTATGTCATGGTACTATCAGATTACTTAGCAAAAACCTGCTGACAGATTCCCTGTAAGTGCAGTTTCATTATATATCTTATACAATATTTTATTTGCTGAATTTGTTTTTCTTTTCTCCTTCTAATACCATGTTTTTAACCCTCTACCCTAGTTTCATGCTTCTTCAACTTTACCACACCTTCTGGGATCATCCTTTCACCAAACTACCCTGATGAGTATGGAAACAACATGAACTGTGTGTGGCTAATAATATCTGAGCCAGGGAGCAGGATTCATCTGATCTTTAATGACTTTGATGTGGAGCCACAGTTTGATTATGTTGCTGTAAAGGATGAGGGAATTGCAGATTTACCTGCTCTTGGAACATTTTCTGGGAATGAAGTACCTTCTCAGATTGCAAGCAACAGTCATATTGTGCGCTTAGAATTTCAGTCTGATCATTCAACAACAGGGAGAGGCTTCAATATAACCTATACCAGTAAGTATTTGCTTTCTCTGATCTTTAGAATTGTATATGTATGCATATATTTCCTCAAAGCCATTCTCCATTTCCAAAAAATAGCATTGCTAGAATATGAAATACATTCTTGTCAGAGAAGGTCCTCTCAGCTGTTCTCCTGCCCACTAACACTCACGACTCTCTGCCGCAGTGCATAACTGATTTCAAGTAGTGAAACTTTTCGGCTGCACTCACTGCTTATGGCTAAAAACTGCAGCTTGACTGAGTGGCTGTACTATTTAAACTCCTTCATTAGGAATCATTTCATTTGCAGGGAAACATCTGTTTGGCCTGCAAAATTGCACGACCATTAGCAACAACCGTGCTGGTCCAGGGGTAAAACAGCTGTTTTTCTGTGAAATTAAAAGGAACTTGTCATTAAGATTCCCGATAATATTGCTGCTAACACAATATCCGCCTTTGAAGTAGAATCATAATGGCTTGTTTATTGTGCCTCTGCATCTTGGCAGACCTCTAAAAACGATCTTTATTCAGTGCTCACTTGCATGATACTCAGTGTCGAGAAGTCCAATGGACCGGTGCTGACGAAGCGGGTGCCTGTAGCAAGCCAGCTAACTCAACCCCTCTGTGTTTGATGGGCTAGGCTCGTGAGTTTACAGCAGGTGCTAAGATTGCACAGATACACAAAGAACATATATATATTTGTATAAGGCTGGAGACATGTCGCTATCCAACGCTACATTAAAGTCAGCAGTGGCTTACTCCATATAGCAGCATACATATGAATACCAAGGTATTCACTAGACCACTTACTTAAATAGTAAAATAAAATTAAAAAAAATTTAGGTACAGTTTAAAAACATATATCATACAACAAGTGCCCATATACGAATCATTTAAAGAGGAAGGATTAAGAAGAGATAGACAGTGGTAAGTCCAAATCCTCAGGGTTAGTGATAGTAGTCCATTATGTATTCAAAGATGGCTGTCACACATTTATACAGATAAACAGTCGACCCCCATAAGACAGGTAAAGCCATATAAGTGAAATTAATCAAATACTATACCTCACCCATAGTGTGATTAATGCACCATCAAGACCACCACAGCCACCCCGACTAGTGTTTCGCACATGTGCTTTATCAAGGGAAGTATGTCAAAAAACTTCTCTTGCAAGTCTTGTATACCTAATATTACTCACATATGGGCCAATTAAATGGTGCATACAAAGCCGTCCAAAGGGTCACAGGTGAATCTTGTTTCGGCACTCATTTCCAGCGCATGTCATGATTTGTCTGTATGTGATCATCAGATCACTTGACGCTGAGTATCATACAGGAGAGCAGGGAATAGATAAAATGTTTTAGGTCTGATATAATCCTCATTAGGAAGGACATAATGTATTAGCAGCAGTTTAATAATGGAAAACCTAGTGATAGGTTACTTTTACGTAATTCTTGAATAGGAAGTTCAAAGTCATTAGTGGCACAAGCGCATTTCCCAAACTTGCAAACATTTAAAAAAAGAGAGAGTGAGACTACAAGTATTGGAGTCACCGTATTTATCTAGCATTTTGTTCCTTTCATTTTTAGATTTATTGCGGCTATGGTACTTAGACCCCCTCCACAAAGAGAAAGTGATTGTTTATCCTAGGATATTGTGGTGACAACTTTCCTTAAAATTCTCAACAACTTAGCTCTAAAATGGCTTCCTTGACTGAAAAAAAAATGTCTCTATAAACAGCTACTCAAAAATGGCTCTTCACTTAAAACACATTATTGTTGCACACAAGTTCAAAAAATTTAACAAATATAAGCGTATTTAGTATAATAATTTTCCTATCACCCATAGAAAAAAGGCATTTTGTCTTTTTAATCAAAAATAAAACAATGTGAAAAAATTGCTGTAATAAGTTATCAATAGTGTGTATTATTATAATAATATGTAAGCCGGAAAAAAACACACAATTATGTATCAAATGAAGCGGATATTATAAAACTTAACCTTTAATAGGTATAATATTTAAAACTCGTTTCACAAAAAATAGACAAAAGATAAAAAATGGGGGGTTGGGACCACAGTGTTGACAAGTGCCCTATGACCATCAACATGCACAAGGATAAAATGGTAATGGTAAGGTACTGGCAGGATATAAAGTCCTATGATTCAATCTGACCTTAATAGTCAAAAAATTAGGTATATATGTGGGATTAATTCTATTAATATCCAGATAGATCTCCAATATGTATAGATTGATCTTAGCGATATCTCCTTTATAGGAGCTACTCATATATCTAATTGTTGTGAATTTGGATTCTGGGCTCCCCCGGTGGCCGCTTGTGGAATTGGACTTGTCATCCTCTTTCCTGTTTCACCTGTTTCCATCAGTAGTGGGTGTTGCTATTTAAGCTCATTTCTCTGGTGGTTTCTTGCCGGTCAACAATGTTATCTGATGCCTCTCAGTGCTTGTTCCTGCTTCTGACAACTACTAGATAAGTTGGACTTTTGTCCATGTTTCGTTTTGCCTATTTGTTCCAGTTCACAGCTGAAGTTTTGTTACTGTGTCTGGAAAGCTCTCGTAGATCAGGGATTGCTACTCTGGTGTTATGAGTTAATGCCAGAGTTTAAGGTAATCTCTGGATGGTGTTTTGTTAGTGTTTTTCTGCTGACCATGAAAGTATACTTTCTGTCTTCTGCTATCTAGTAAGCGGACCTCAAATTTGCTAAGACTATTTTCCTGCTGCGTTTGTTGTTTCATCTGAACTCACCGTCATTATATGTGGGGGGCTACTGTCTTCTTTGGAATATTTCTCTAGAGGTGAGCCAGGTCTTATATTTCCCTCTGCTAGCTATTTAGGTCTTAGGCCAGAGCTGGGCATCTAGCAATAAATAGGAAATGCTACCTGGCTATTTCTAGTTGCGTGGCAGGCTTAGTTCATGGTCAGTATAGTTCCATCTTCCGAGAGCTTGTCCCTCTATAGGCTTGCTATGATCTCTGCCTGCAGAGATCATGATAGTTTGACCGGCCCATAAAGTGTTAAAGACCCAGGTTGAGAAAGGAGAGTTATAAGAAGTCTGCTGGAATTTTTTTTTTTTTTTTTTTTTTCCCTCCAGTTTGCCTTGCTGCAGTCTTTTTTCTCTCTCTCCTCCTAATCTCTGTATGGCTCTGTGTGCACCTGACAATAATGGATCTTCAGAGTGTAACTGCGGGTTTGAATAATCTCATCATGAAAGTACAAAATTTACAAGATTTTGTGGTACATGCTCCAGTATCTGAGCCGAGAATTCCTTTGCCGGAGTTCTTCACAGGGAATAGAGCTAGCTTCCAGAATTTCCGAAATAATTGTAAGCTTTATTTGTCCCTGAAGTCTCGTTCTGCTGGAGACCCTGCTCTGCAGGTTAGGATTGTGATTTCCTTGCTCAGGGGTGACCCTCAAGATTGGGCCTTCTCATTGCCAGCAGGGGATCCTGCGTTGCGCGATGTGGATGCGTTTTTTCTGGCCTTGGGCTTGCTTTATGAGGAACCTCATTTGGAACTTCAGGCAGAAAAAACTTTGATGGCACTATCTCAGGGGCAAGACGAAGCTGAGGTTTACTGCCAAAAATTCCGTAAATGGTCTGTGCTTACTCAGTGGAATGAGTGCGCCTTGGCGGCAACTTTCAGAGAAGGTCTCTCTGATGCCGTTAAGGATGTTATGGTGGGGTTCCCTGTGCCTGCAGGTCTGAATGAGTCCATGACAATGGCTATTCAGATTGATAGGCGTCTGCGGGAGCGCAAACCGGTGCACCATCTGGCGGTGTCTATGGAAAAGACGCCAGAAAGTATGCAGTGTGATAGAATTCTGTCCAGGAGCGAGCGACAGAATTTTAGACGGAAGAATGGATTGTGCTTCTATTGTGGGGATTCTACTCATGTTATATCAGCATGCTCTAGGCGTACAAAGAAGCTTGATAAGTCTGTTTCCATTGGCACCATTCAGTCTAAGTTTATTTTGTCTGTAACCCTGATTTGCTCTTTGTCATCCATTGCCACGGACGCCTATGTTGACTCTGGCGCCGCTCTGAGTCTTATGGATTGGTCCTTTGCCAATCGTTGTGGTTTTGATTTAGAGCCTTTGGAGACTCTTATTCCTCTGAAGGGGATTGACTCCACCCCATTGGCTAATAATAAACCACAATACTGGACACAAGTAACCATGCGTATCAATCCGGATCACCAGGAGATTATTCGTTTCCTGGTGCTGTATAATTTACATGACGATTTGGTACTGGGATTGCCATGGTTGCAGTCTCACAATCCAGTCTTGGACTGGAGAGCAATGTCTGTGTTGAGCTGGGGATGTAAGGGTATTCATGGGGACTTACCTTTGGTTTCTATTTCGTCGTCCATTCCCTCTGAAGTCCCTGAGTTCCTCTCTGATTACCAAGACGTCTTTGATGAACCCAAGCTTGGGTCGTTACCTCCGCACCGTGAGTGCGATTGTGCCATAGATTTGATACCGGGTTGCAAATATCCAAAGGGTCGTTTGTTTAATCTGTCTGTGCCGGAACATGCTGCTATGCGGGAATATATAAAGGAGTCTTTGGAAAAGGGACATATTCGTCCATCTTCTTCTCCCTTGGGAGCTGGGTTTTTCTTTGTCTCAAAAAAGGACGGCTCTTTGAGGCCATGTATTGATTATCGGCTTCTGAATAAGATCACTGTTAAGTACCAATACCCATTGCCATTGCTTACTGATTTGTTTGCTCGTATAGAGGGTGCTAAGTGGTTCTCTAAAATTGATCTTCGTGGGGCGTATAATTTGGTGCGGATCAGGCAGGGGGATGAGTGGAAGACCGCGTTTAATACGCCCGAGGGCCACTTTGAGTATTTGGTCATGCCTTTTGGTCTTTCTAATGCCCCTTCAGTTTTCCAGTCTTTTATGCATGATACTTTCCGCGATTTTCTGGATAAATTTATGATAATATATCTGGATGATATTCTGATTTTTTCTGATGACTGGGACTCTCATGTCCAGCAGGTCAGGAGAGTTTTTCAGGTTCTGCGGTCTAATTCTTTATGTGTGAAGGGGTCTAAGTGCGTTTTTGGGGTCCAGAAAATTTCCTTTTTGGGGTATATTTTTTCTCCCTCTTCCATTGAGATGGATCCCGTCAAGGTGCAAGCTATTTGTGACTGGACTCAGCCCTCCTCTCTTAAGGGTCTTCAGAGATTTTTGGGCTTTGCCAACTTTTACCGCCGATTTATTGCTGGTTTTTCGGATGTCGTTAAACCACTGACTGATTTGACCAGACATGGCGCTGATGTTGCTAATTGGTCCCCTCATGCTGTAGAGGCCTTTCAGGAGCTTAAGCACCGTTTTGCCTCTGCCCCTGTGTTACGTCAGCCTGATGTGAATCTGCCTTTTCAGGTTGAGGTTGACGCTTCGGAGATCGGAGCTGGGGCAGTGTTGTCGCAGAAAGGTTCCGACTGCTCCGTCATTAGGCCTTGTGCCTTCTTTTCTCGCAAATTTTCGCCCGCAGAGCGGAATTATGATGTTGGGAATAGGGAGCTTTTGGCCATGAAGTGGGCGTTTGAGGAGTGGCGCCATTGGCTAGAGGGGGCTAAGCATCAGGTGGTGGTATTGACTGACCACAAAAATTTGATTTATCTTGAGACTGCCAGGCGCCTGAATCCTAGACAGGCGCGCTGGTCTTTATTTTTTTCTCGCTTTAATTTTGTGGTGTCATACCTACCGGGTTCTAAGAATGTTAAGGCAGATGCCCTTTCTAGGAGTTTTGACCCGGACTCTCCTGGTAATGCTGAACCCACAGGTATCCTCAGGGAGGGAGTAATTTTGTCGGCCGTTTCTCCTGATCTGCGGCGGTCCTTGCAAGAGTTTCAGGCGGATAGACCGGATCGTTGTCCGCCTGATAGACTGTTTGTTCCGGATGATTGGACCAGTAGAGTCATCTCTGAGGTACATTCTTCTGCATTGGCAGGTCATCCCGGAATTTTTGGTACCAGGGATTTGGTGGCAAGATCCTTCTGGTGGCCTTCCCTGTCACGAGATGTGCGAGTCTTTGTGCAGTCATGTGACATTTGTGCTCGGGCCAAGTCTTGTAGTTCTCGGGCTAGCGGACTGCTGTTGCCCTTGCCTATTCCTAAGAGGCCTTGGACACACATCTCGATGGATTTTATTTCGGATCTGCCTGTTTCCCAGAAGATGTCTGTCATCTGGGTGGTCTGTGACCGTTTCTCTAAAATGGTCCATTTGGTTCCTCTGCCCAAGTTGCCTTCTTCTTCTGAGTTGGTTCCTCTGTTTTTTCAGAATGTTGTCCGATTGCACGGTATTCCTGAGAATATTGTTTCTGACAGAGGTACCCAATTTGTGTCTAGATTTTGGCGGGCATTCTGTGCTAGGATGGGCATAGATTTGTCTTTTTCATCTGCTTTTCACCCTCAGACTAATGGCCAGACCGAGCGGACTAATCAGACCCTGGAGACATATCTGAGGTGTTTTGTCTCTGCTGACCAGGATGATTGGGTTGCTTTTTTGCCATTGGCAGAGTTCGCCCTCAATAATCGGGCCAGCTCTTCCACCTTGGTGTCCCCGTTTTTCTGTAATTCGGGGTTTCACCCTCGATTTTCCTCCGGTCAGGTGGAATCCTCGGATTGTCCTGGAGTGGATGCGGTGGTGGAGAGATTGCATCACATCTGGGGGCAGGTTATGGACAATTTGAAGTTGTCCCAGGAGAAGACTCAGCGTTTTGCCAACCGTCATCGTCGTGTTGGTTCTCGGCTTTGTGTTGGAGATTTGGTGTGGTTGTCTTCTCGTTTTGTCCCTATGAGGGTCTCTTCTCCTAAGTTTAAACCTCGGTTCATCGGCCCTTATAGAATATTGGAGATTCTTAATCCTGTTTCTTTCCGTTTGGACCTCCCTGCGTCCTTTTCCATTCATAACGTTTTTCATCGGTCGTTATTGCGCAGGTATGAGGTACCTGTTGTACCTTCAGTTGAGCCTCCTGCTCCGGTGTTGGTTGAGGGTGAGTTGGAGTACGTTGTGGAGAAAATTTTGGACTCTCGTGTTTCCAGACGGAGACTCCAGTATCTGGTCAACTGGAAGGGTTACGGCCAGGAGGATAATTCTTGGGTCAATGCATCTGATGTTCATGCTTCTGATCTTGTTCGTGCCTTCCATAGGGCTCATCCTGGTCGCCCTGGTGGATCTGGTGAGGGTTCGGTGCCCCCTCCTTGAGGGGGGGGTACTGTTGTGAATTTGGATTCTGGGCTCCCCCGGTGGCCGCTTGTGGAATTGGACTTGTCATCCTCTTTCCTGTTTCACCTGTTTCCATCAGTAGTGGGTGTTGCTATTTAAGCTCATTTCTCTGGTGGTTTCTTGCCGGTCAACAATGTTATCTGATGCCTCTCAGTGCTTGTTCCTGCTTCTGACAACTACTAGATAAGTTGGACTTTTGTCCATGTTTCGTTTTGCCTATTTGTTCCAGTTCACAGCTGAAGTTTTGTTACTGTGTCTGGAAAGCTCTCGTAGATCAGGGATTGCTACTCTGGTGTTATGAGTTAATGCCAGAGTTTAAGGTAATCTCTGGATGGTGTTTTGTTAGTGTTTTTCTGCTGACCATGAAAGTATACTTTCTGTCTTCTGCTATCTAGTAAGCGGACCTCAAATTTGCTAAGACTATTTTCCTGCTGCGTTTGTTGTTTCATCTGAACTCACCGTCATTATATGTGGGGGGCTACTGTCTTCTTTGGAATATTTCTCTAGAGGTGAGCCAGGTCTTATATTTCCCTCTGCTAGCTATTTAGGTCTTAGGCCAGAGCTGGGCATCTAGCAATAAATAGGAAATGCTACCTGGCTATTTCTAGTTGCGTGGCAGGCTTAGTTCATGGTCAGTATAGTTCCATCTTCCGAGAGCTTGTCCCTCTATAGGCTTGCTATGATCTCTGCCTGCAGAGATCATGACATCTAATATAGCGTCACAGATGATATATATCACCACTTTGCCCAATATTATAACATAAACTGCTCCAGATACTATACAAAAAATAGTCAAATATAGTGGAAAATTCTGGATTTGAATGTAATGTATGCCTCTGAATCACTTCAAATATCCACAAATCCACCATATCAAATCCACCAAACACCTACTACAACATATACATAATTGACCTGTCAGTAAAAAAGGTGCAGCATCATGACTCAAGAATTTTAACACTAGGACTATCAGACTGGTCACCCCCCCTCCCCCCAGAACTACCCGATGGAGTCATTTTGACTCTTGGCTTGTTTTTGTTTATTTTTAGAGTTTCTTGCTCCTGGTATTGTTGTAACTTTAATTTATAGAATGTATAGTATGTATATAGAATGTATAGAATGCAAAATAGCAACAATATTTGCAGGCTTTAACGCAGTTCTTCTAGCCATATGAGCAATTATAAAAACTGCAGGCCGTATTCTACACAAATTATGTAGTCCACTCGAGAGTTCAATGACGGATGTCCTGTATATGTCCTGTGTATGTCAAGCATATTTGCTAAAATGCTAATTATTCTAAGTCAAAACCAACATTTGTTCTTAACATACAAGTAAATGAAAACTAAAAGAAATAATAACATTCAGCGACAAAGACATGCATAATATAGTAGGGAGTCAAAATGACTCCCTTTGGTAATTAAAGGTAAATTTTGAAAAAAAGGTACTCTTTTATTCCAAAATTATAAAATTAGTTATTGTCACAAAATCTTTTTTCACATCCTAAATGAGTAAAAGTCATCAAGTCTCAAGCCGGAATTCGGAAAAATGTAGTCACAGAATAGAAATAAAAATTGCAAGGAGTCAAAATGACTCCATCAGTAGTTCTAGTGTTAAACCAGTGTATAACACCAAATGGTTATGGGATCATTAACCCTCATGTAGAAAATGAGCACCCTATGCAACCATTATTATTGTTTAGGTCATCGACGATTTCACACATCAATTATATGTATCATGGATACTGGCAAACAATGAACAGTATCCCTACAAATGAGAAGTCAAAAAGGTTTGATCTCACCCAATTCATCAAAGGGACGCCAATCTCTCTGATTTATCTGTCAAAAGGAGAGATGGTGAACAAGCCCCAGTCACGATTTGCATCTCCCAACGCGTGTCATCCTCTGCGGAATCATCAAGGGAGTGTATTGTGTGTATTGTGTGTATTATTATTGAGTGATATCATATAAATCAATGCATCTACAGGTTACTGACAAGGATTTGTTCCTACATTTAAAAAAATATATATATATAAATAATGCATTCATCTATTTTCACAGCCTTTGGTCAAAATGAGTGTCACGATCCAGGGATCCCAATAAATGGAAAAAGGTTTGGCGACAGATTTCTTCTTGGAAGCTCTGTTACTTTTCATTGTGATGAAGGCTTCATTAAAACACAAGGGTCTGAGTCCATCACTTGTATTATCCAAGATGGCAATGTTGTGTGGAGCTCTAATGTTCCAAGATGTGAAGGTAATATTTTACTACCATACCTATGTGTTTGTTCAATGTTTTATTTAAAAACAGCCTTTTCTTCTATTATGAAGCTTTAGATTTGATTTTGCTCAAAACACAAAAAGTACACAAAACATGTTACATAGAGAAACTTTGATGGTCTCGAAAAAGCAAATGTTGTTGCATAGATAGCAATTTATTCATACAATTTCATGATGAATAACTGAAAAATGGCACAACACCAATTTCTAATGTTGCAGCATTTTTATTAGGAAGGTGCTTTCTAATACCAACCCTACATCAAAGCAACTGACATGTTATCTTCAAATAAAGAATCATTAACTTCACCATTTGTATTCTTTAGCCCCATGTGGTGGACACTTAACAGCTTCAAGTGGAATTATCCTTCCTCCAGGCTGGCCTGGGTACTACAAGGATTCATTAAATTGTGAATGGATAATTGAAGCAGACACTGGACATTCAGTTAAAATTACTTTTGAAAGGTAAGAAATGTATTCCTTGAGTTTATTGTCTAGTCATCTCATTACACACATCAAAGGTTATATAGTCAAGGCTATTGAAGAATAAGTAATATAGCAGCATTGTTGAGTTCTCAAGGTAATTCTTTTTTTAACAGGATCTCTACTGCTTTGTCTTTTTTTACTTTTGACACTGTCTTTTTTTTAGTTTGTCCTTAAAGAGGCCAGTCACTAGGTCAAAAATATCCAGGTTTTTTTCTTATTTTATTCCCGCTGCTTCCTTGACTATTTCATGCTTTATTTTCGAATCCATAGTACTGATCTAGAAATTTGGGCCTCTTTATTTGAGGCTAATATTTATGGCCTTTGCCAAGGAGGCGTTACTCACAGGATTGACTATGCGTGCGTCTTCAGACTGCTCTATATTATTTCTGTGTGATATCTCTCCATATATCGGGAACCACATACTGGATTTTAAAAAAATGCATAACAGAATGCGCAAGTGAACAGTGGGGGAAAAAATGAAAGCAAAAACTAGCCACTTTTGACCTGGTGAAGGGATATATTCACATGATGTCTTCTTCAGTTGGATTCTGCCTAGAAACCTTTTGAAAAATGCGCCTGAAAAGTGCTTCATAATGTGAACATAGTGTGCAGCAATTTAAAAATGTAAAAAAAAAAATAGTAAAAAAAAAAAATGACACTTCCGTTTTTGTAAGGAATCTCTACACTTAGAAAGCATAGAGTAAAACATGACAGCAATGTTTGAGAAAAAGGCCAGGGTAGCTGCTTCAGAAAGTGACTTCACCTTAAAGGTGGCTTCACCTGAAAAGTGCACATACCTCAGGGATGTTTGCACACATCAATTGTTTGCTACATTTTTGTTGCATTTTTCCATGCAGTTTAGTCACAAAACGGAAGGATTTCCTATTATCAGCAAAATGAATGAGATTCCTCATGCGTTGCTTACTTTTTCCTTACAGCCTTGAAGCAAATTCAAATCTGCAGCTTCTCAATACTTTTAGCGTTTTCGCAGTGTTATTGACCTATTCTAATGAATAGAGAAAAAAAATAGCAAATGCTATAAAATACATCAAATACTCATATTTCATGCAACGTTTTTCCTGCTAACACTTCAGTATTTCCAGCAAAAATGTCTGCATCAAATACTTAACATCTGCAGCCCTGCTTTATGTAGCACAAACGATCAGATGATCACAGCTGGTCTCCCATGGAGACTATTGAGGCAATTAAAAAGTTAAAAAAGTTTTTAAAATATAAAAAAAAATATATAAAAGATCAAATCAGTCCCCATTTACCCCATTCAAACTGAAACAATAAAAAAATCAAATATACATATATTTGGCATCGCAGCGTTCAGAATCGCCCGATCTATCAATATATAAAAATAATTAATCCAATTGGTAAACGGCGCAGGGAGATAAAAAATCGAAATACCTAGACATAGTTGGTGTCTGTGAACTCGTAATGACCTGCCATATTGGCAGGTCAATTTTAGCATTTAGTGATCATGATAAAAAAATCCAACAAACAATTGTGGAATTGCATTTCTTTTGCAATTTCACCGCGTTTGGATTTTTTTCCCATTTTCATTTACACAATATGGTAAAATCAATGGTGCTATTGAAAAGCTCAACTCGTTCCGCAAAAAACAAGCCCTCACATGGACTAATTGAAAAATAAAAAGTTATGGCTGTGGGAAGAAGGGGAGCAAAAAATGGAAATGCAAAAATGGAAATACCCCTGGTCCTTAAGGGGTTAATGGATGATGATGATATGTTTTTTCCTGAAATTTTGTGCCATTTTTTCTCCACACATACCTTTGATCATTGTAGCCAGAGTTCTATTTTAACTTCATCTGTCCACAGGACTTGTTTGCAGGAGAGGTTTTCTTCTGTTTATTGTTCCATGAAGACCATATTTGTGCAGGTGTCATTGAACAGTAGAACAATGTACAACAACTGCAAAGTCTGCTAATCTTTTAAGAACTTTTTTTGCAGTCAAGAGGTTTTTTTTATTTGCCTTTCTGGCAAACTTACAAGCAGTTCTCACTGTAAATTTTCTTGGTATTCAAGACCATATCTTGACCTCCATTTTTCCTGATAACTGTCACTTTTTAATTACATTTTGAACCCAGGAAAGGGGAACGTATACCCTTCTCCTACTTTGTGGGCCTCCACCATTCTTATTTACAGAGTGCTAGGCAGCTTCTTAGAAGAAGCAATGGAGGCTGTTTTTTGACACAAGGTTAGGCTGGGTGTTTATAAAGCTGGGATATTTGCATCATCTGGCCTTTCCTAACAATGATAGTGAACAAGCCATAACCCTAACAGGCTAATTATGGTCTGAAACCTTGGTCAAAGTCATCTGAGCACACAAATCTCCAAGGGTGCCCAAACTTTTGCATGGGCCCATTTTCCTTTTTGTAATTTTTAAAATGTTATATATATTTAAAAAAAGTAATTTTGACCAGGGGTGCCTAAACTTTTACATGCCACTGTGTGTGTTTTTTTGAATGTGTGTTTGTGTGTATGTGTGCAAATTGTCCCTTCGGAGAGGAAGAGAACTTAAACTCTATTGGAAGTAGCAATCCTAAAAGTCACTATTAACCCTTTAAAGGCCTTGCCATATGACTTGAATAAAAGCCAAATTAGAACCTAATTTTGGAGTCACGGTGTTTCAAGGTGTTGACACTGCAAAACATGAGATCTGATTTACCTGAATGAGAGACTTCTGACTGGGATGTAAAGGGTAGTATTTCTGCTTGTGAAAAGTGACATGTGTGACATGCTAGTGTAGGAGTCTTATAAGTCATGCAATGGTCCTCTGGGAAATGAAATAGGCAAAATAGCAATCCTAAAAGTTAATTTTGACCCTTTAACGAGCCTTGCCATATGACTTAGGATAAATTCAAACCACAATCTCAGTTTTAAGACACAGTATTTTGGATCCAAGGGTAACATTTGTGCTTGTGGAATGTGACATGTCTAGCATGGTATGCCAGTGTAGGGAGGCTAATAAGCCATACAATGCTCCTCTGGGGAATTAAGTATGCAAATTGTCTCTTCAGAGAGGAAGAAGACTAGAAATCTAGGGTCATCTATTGAAAGTAGCAATCCTAAAAGTTAATATCAACCCTTTAATGAGTCTTGCCATATGACTTAAGATAAAAGCCAAATTAGAATCTTCATTTGCAACACACGCACATACACTCAGACATACGCCACACACAAGCAAAAAAAAGAAAAAACTTGATAGCTGGAAGACTAATTCATGAACTAATGACATACTACATCAGGAACCGAAAATGTATTTTTGTGCTATGTGTACTTCCAGAAATAGCTGCTCTAATTGCCTTAGCCAAGTTCAATGATTACAATTCAGAAGCAGGCTGTCATTTTTGTCTATATTCACTATCTTCACATGCTTTGAAATTATTTTCCATGACAAATGCAGTTTATAAGTAGATTAATCAAGATTACAATTACTTGACTTTTATCTATTTTGAAATCCACATCTTTTTATTAATATGTCCTGACAAGTAGAATATTGTACAATGTTTTGGTTTTATAGTTCAAGAGGTTAACATCAGTACAGACAAATCTGAATAGTATTCACTGAACAGTGTTATATTGTATCAAGAGAGGGTGTCAGCTCGTTGGTTATATAAAAAAAAAACATAGCCAGTAGAGAATGATTTCATGCTTCATCATCTGTCATAAATCTAAGCTCCAAAGATTCAAGGAGCAGAAAATTGATAAAGAAAGGTTCAAGAAAAAAATGTAAACAGACGTGCTGGCCAATATCATGTTTAACTCTATCACTGCAGTAAACTGATTGATCTGCAAGTCATAAACGATGAACTAAATTTTCAGACTGACTACTGAGATGAACATTTAATTACAGGTGTAAGCTCACAGTAGGATCAAAAACCGCTGGATTGCACACATTAATTATTCTTCCACCATAAGGTTATCAGGCGATAATAAAACAGTAGGGTTAAACTTTGGTATGATTCATTTTTTTCCTCAATGATTAATGTTAATAAACCATGGTTTGGGGAATACGACTGGAAAGTCCAGATCATTGGCTTCCTTTTCTTATGAACTCAAGCAAGGTTCTGACGAAAGGAATCAATTCCGAAACGCGCGTCAGGGTGTGCTCATTACCTGTTACCACACTTACCTTAAAGGTATACTGCCCCCATTTAAAAAATATATATATTTCTTCATCCTTGCACATTTTACACTGGTAGCGATCCAGTATTGGTCTGAACCATCTGGTTTGACATTGCCACATTGTTTTGTTACCTAATGGAGTGAGCTTTATTTATAACTAATTTGTTTATTTTTATGTCACATTCACATTTTTCACGATTATAATTCACTTGTGGCTATTTTATTTATTTATTAACTTTTTAGGCCCCTTTTTATATATATATATATATATATATATATATACAGTACAGAGCAAAAGTTTGAACACACCTTCTCATTTAAAGATTTTTCTGTATTTTCATGACTATAAAAATTGTAAATTCACATGGAAGGCATCAAAACTATGAATTAACACATGTGGAATTATATACTTAACAAAAAAGTGTGAAACAACTGAAAATATGTTTTATATTCTAGGTTCTTCAGAGTAGGCACCTTTTGCTTTGATGACTGCTTTGCCCACTCTTGGCATTGATGAGCTCTCAAATAATGTAAATAAAACAAGTTCATAATCATTTAGAAACAACAAAACTAATGTTTTAATTCAGGAAGAGTTCAGAAATCAATATTTTGTAGAATAACCATGATTTTTAATCACAGCTTTCATGCGTCTTGGCATGCTTTCCACCAGTCTTTCACACTGCTTTTGGTGCAAAAATTTAAGTAGTTCTTTGCTTGTTGGCTTGTGACTATCCATCATCCTCTAGATTACATTCCAGAGGTTTTCAAAGGGGTTCAGGTCTGGAGATTGGGCTGCCCGTGATAGGGTTTTGATGTGGTGGTCTCTTAATTTTTGCCAGAGTTGTATATGCTCTCTGGCTCCAGATTATACTGGTATACTTAACTATATTTAGAGTTAATCAAAGTACTGAGCATGTGTATTGTGATCACACGTTAGAAACGGCATATTTATTGTACCTCTTTTAATATTTTTGTTTCCAAACATATGTAAGTAAAATTAATTTTGTTGTATTCACATCTGACCCCTTGATCCTTCTTTGTATTAGTAAATGTAATCTTTATGTTTGAAAACCAATTTGCATAGTCATCCAGTATATTTTAATAAAAATGCTACTATATCAATAGCTAATGTTTTGCTGTAGCCACTGTGCTTCAACAAAAATATCAATGCACTGATGTTTTGGTTGTGATTCCGGAATGTTTTCAAACTATAACAGGTATTAATTCAGTTAGCGTAACGTGTCCCTTAAAGGCATCTCTTTTTTAATTTTTTGGTATGTTTTTAAATACGTTGAACAAATGTAATTGCAATTTTTAATATGTATTACGGATCTCTTTTTTGGGGGGGTAACAGTCATAACTCTGAAAAAGGTTAATATATTGTAAACTTGCACCTTATGACATGGAAGCAGTTAATCACAAAAATGCAGTCACATCTGCTGGCAGGTCAATGGTTAAACACAAGAATAAATGCAATCTGATATATTTCAGCAGCGCAATGATTTGAAACAACTATTTAGCAAAGAAGTAATGTAGCCTTCAGACACAGTTGAAAACAGAGGCCAGTTGTGAACAGGAGTGAGGACAGTTGCAAGGATTTGACACCTATCATGTTAGACTGAGCAGATAAATAATAGTGATTGAAGCATGGAAGTCAAAGCAAAGTGGCAAAGTGATGCAAACAAGTTCTCATGGCCAACCTCAAACTGCAAAGGAAGGCAACCATAGGAGAAGATAGATAGACATCTGTGTATGCCAGGTCAAATACGCAACATTTTAGATCTAGATCTGAAGTAATAGGAAACTCTTTCAGTCACTCGTCAACAGATAGCTGTCCATTCTGCTACGAAGCCTCAAGCTGGAATAGGAGCCATAGGGAACTGAATTTCATTTGAATTTCACAAAATATTTGGATTTTGCAGATTCTAAATGTTTTGTTACTCAAACCTCTTGATTTCAGAAAAATGATAGCTTTACCATTTGGTGCCTCTGGCACTAACTAGGTCTCACGCATAATGATGTTGCATGTGGTCTGGTCAGCACTAGAGGTGCTGAAGAATTAAAACAGAAGGAGACTGGAGCCACAGAGATCAATGAGGAGCTGTGGTGGCTAAAAGGCAAGAGGCAACTTGAGTGTAATGTTTTTTTATTTTTTAGACATCTTCTGCTAACAATCAGGATATAGTTGTTTCACATCTACTGTAATGAGACTCATTCATATCAAAACATCAGGCCAAATTATTTCTATTGTCAACAATTGTGGAGGAAGTGTACTGACACTTTCAGCATAATTTTGGATTAATACTAAACTCATGCGCATGCGCCGCCTCCCGGCGTCCACTTTCCCGGAGTCCACCGCTGCACAGGAAACCATGGAAGAACTTGTGGAGGGCTCTGGCCTTTCACAAAATGTCGGCAGAGCCCCCCGAACCACCGGGGACACAGCAAAGCACCGGGGACACAGCACAGCACCGCCACCATGGACAGTGGACACAATGCAGCACCGCCACTGGGGACACAGCGCAGCACCATCACTGGGACACAGCACAGCCACCGAGACACCTGCAGCAGCATGCCACACTTTGGAACACCCACTCATCCCAGCCAGTGGCAACACTTCACTCTTGCCTCCACCTCCAGCGGCGACCCTGAGACCACAGCCACCACCCCTGGTAAGCAGTTATACGCATGGATTATAAGAAGCACCACCATTTTATTAAAAAAAAGTTTTTCCTATTTTTCTCACGAAAATTTGGGGTGCGTCTTTTAATCCAAAAAAATACGGCACTTATTTTCCACCAAATTTTGTAAAATAAATGTTGCCAAATCAGACAGACAAGGTGATTTTCTGAATTTGTTTTTACATTTTGTCCCTCTAAGTCTTGGTCTACCTATGATGTCAAATACAGGCATCTCTCATCTTTATAAGTGGAAGAACTTGCACAATTGGTGGCTGACTAAATACTTTTTTCCCCACTGTACATGTATGCCAGTACTGAAGTTACTATGAGAGGAGGGGGCTCAAAAGCTGAGCTCCCATCATATGCATTCAGTCCGCTATATGGTCTAAAAAAATAAAGACAAAAAAGTAAAGGATTTTAAAAACAGTTAAAATAAAAGATACATAAATTTGACCTTTAATCTTCTGATGTGGAACTGTTAAGGTAATAATAAATGGAGGTTATGGCAGAAGGGTTGCGAAAAATGCAAATAGATAAGCAAAATTGTTGCAAAGGTTTTCTTTAAATTGAAATTTGAATGCATTTTTACTTATGATCTCATATTTTTGCAAATAAATAATTGCATTTTAATATTTTTACTGGCCAGTAAACTGTGAAAGTAAATTGGTTTATGAGTTGCAGAATTATTGTATAATGATACAAGAAATGCCTGACTAATATCTTATTATATTTCTGACTCAGATTTCAGACTGAAGTAAACTATGATATTCTTGAAGTACGAGATGGCTCTGCAAATTCTTCACCATTGATTGGAGAATATCATGGAACACAAGCACCACAATTTCTCATTAGCACAGGAAATTACATGTATCTTCTATTCACAACGGATAATAGTCGATCTAATGTTGGCTTTCTAATTCGATATGAAAGTAAGTAATCACTTTAACTGTGTGGCAAATTCTACGTAATGAGTATAAATTGTTATTACACAGAAACATTGTTAGGCATTGCATAGAACTTCCTTACTAAGTCTGCTGTTATGGAATAATTGGAGCCAGCATTATCTAAAGTATCTGTAGCATAGACCAATAAACACAATAAACTGTGAAATACAGCAGGTTAGTAGCAAACTGTTCTGTAGTTTGATGTTTCTAAGAAAAAATATTAGAAAGACATTAACATAGATATAATAATTCAAGATTTGGGGTTATATTAAATTATATATGCCTACAAAATTGCTCTTAGAAGAAAGTGCACACTTACAGGTCAATGTCCAGCTTTTAGAGCTTGCAGCCATGATTTGGGTTATCAAAAAAACTAGAGAACTCTAGCTAATAGCACTGCTTCGTAGTTATTACTCCTCATCAGTTGTAGATGGGATTTTGGTTAAATGTGTATAATGTCATGTATAATAGATCTCGTGGAGACCAGACTGTGGTTAAGGTCTTTCTAGAAGAAAAAAACTGTCTATTTAATGCTCCCCTATAATCAATTAAAGCGAACCTGTCAGCAGGACTTTGCTAAGTAATCTGCAGACACTGTGTGGTTGGCGCTGTTATACTGATTGAAATGATACCTAGGTTGATGAAATCCATCTTGTGGTTGTTGCTAGTGTTGAGCGATACCTTCCGATACTTGAAAGTATCGGTATCGGATAGTATCGGCCGATACCCAAAAAATATCGGATATCGCCGATACCGATACCCGATACCAATACAAGTCAATGGGACACAAGTATCGGAAGCTATCCTGGATGGTTCCCAGGGTCTGAAGGAGAGGAAACTCTCCTTCAGGCCCTGGGATCCATATTCATGTAAAAAATAAAGAATTAAAATAAAAAATATGGATATACTCACCCATCCGGCGGCCCCTGGACCTTACTGATTGTAACCGGCAGCCTCCGTTCCTAAGAATGAGGAGTTTAGGACCCTCAATGACATCGCGGCTTGTGATTGGTCACGTGCCGCTCATGTGACCGCTCACGCGACCAATCACAAGCCGCGACGTCATCGCAGGTCCTAAACTCCTCATTCTTAGGAACGGAGGCTGCCGGTTAGAATCGGTAAGGTCCAGGGGCCGCCGGACGGGTGAGTATATCCATATTTTTTATTTTAATTCTTTATTTTTTACATGAATATGGATCCCAGGGCCTGAAGGAGAGTCTCCTCTCCTCAAGACCCTGGGAACCATACACTGGGAACTTCCGATTCCGATTTCCGATACCACAAAAATATCAGAACTCGGTATCGGAATTCCGATACCGCAAGTATCGGCCGATACCCGATACTTGCGGTATCGGAATGCTCAACACTAGTTGTTGCTTAATATGTATTTATAGTTTTCAGTTAATAAGATTCTCTTGCTTTCGGGGCGGCATGTGGGAAGTCTTCATGTGGTGCTCTGCTTACCAATGCATCCTTATGAGCTTATGACAGGTCACTGGTCCTTGAGTGACCAGCCCCCTGTTTTACATGCTATATATAATAATGTGGATTTATAAAGAAAAATTACATCCAGCAAAATGACACCTGCATAGTAGCATCTATCTCTTACTGATAGATACAACTGCACAAGCCTCACTGCCAGCAACATTTTGCTGAAGCCAAAGATTTTTTCCTACAGCAAAATGGTGCCGGTGCATAAGCAGTCGCATCTGTCGCTTGCCCATAGATGCTACTGCACAAGTGTCGCTGCCATTTTGTGGAGAAAAAATGGGGAGGAGAAAATGCTCTATTGTGCCCACCTGATAAGGTCCTGTACACACAACTGCTGAAAAAAGCTTAGGCTGCTACAGACTCAAGAAAAAGGAATCAAAGGTGCTGCAATGATATACTGATGGCAGCGTAGGTGAACCCATATCATTCTAGCACCTTTACGTTCAGGAAGATAAATGGAGACAAAGGCATCTTTCCCCCAAAAAGAGACATATTGTAAAGTTTCTTACACGCACTTATAATATTAACTCATGCAAAAAATTGCATAACATTTTTTTTACATTTGAAAAAAGCCCTATTTAGAACTGTCCTACAAATAAGATCTTTTTTCCTGTATTTTTGTCTGGTTGTATATTACCTAGCTTGCGGGCCTTTCGGTGAAACATATTTCATAAACAGCATATTTGTAATACTAGTATAGTTTAAAATGTGACAGCACAATGTATATTTGAATAATGAATGAAAGTCTCATTAACTCAAGAAACAATTTAATTACAGGGCATATATTAATTTGCAGCTCATGGATTGCAAGCTAGTTTTTTTAATGGAATGAGATGTTAAAACTTCTCATTAGTGATTAGGCTTTTGATTATATCATTTGTTGTTTGGTTGGTTCTGATTTATACAACTGTTTGGCTTACAGCATCTCAGTAACACAAAATCTAAAAAGTATATTTTGCCTATTCAATAGTAAGTGTAAGCCTCTTAACAAGCCCAGAATTGACTTGTTGACAGAAGAAAGTGATTAGGGTGGTAAAAAAAATAAAAAATGGAAATTGGCTTCCCACATATTGCACATGGTGTTGCTTCACAAACAGTTTTATCTCTTTTATGCAAACAGGTGAACCTAATATCTATATAAGATATAAAGAAGAAGCAACAGGACATATGGAGATGTTACCTAAGAGTCCATGTAAAAGAGCCTGTTCTAGAAAGTCAGTTATTGTGCTTGTCAACATTTGCAGAACATCTAGGATTCATTAAAATAAAAGCCTATTATTACCTTTTAATTAATTTGGATAAGGACTCCATTTCTTAGAAAACAAATTCAGTTCAAAATTGTCGCATGTATATATATATATATATATATATATATATATATATATATATATATATATATATATATATATATATATATATATTTATATATCTATGATCAGAAGGGTAACAATATTCTGAACTTGTGGCTGTCAGGCTCCATATCTTGCCATCCACTACTGCTTCGAATGTGAGACTGCCATCATTTTATAGACAATCATCTACACTCACTGGCCACTTTATTAGGTACACCTGTCCAACTTCTTGTTAACACTTAATTTCTAATCAGCCAATCACATGGCGGCAACTCAGTGCATTTAGGCATGTAGACATGGTCAAGACAATCTCCTGCAGTTCAAACCGAGCATCAATATGGGGAAGAAAGGTGATTTGAGTGCCTTTGAACGTGGCATGGTTGTTGGTGCCAGAAGGGCTGGTCTGAGTATTTCAGAAACTGCTGATCTACTGGGATTTTCACGCACAACCATCTCTAGGGTTTACAGAGAATGGTCCGAAAAAGAAAAAAAATCCAGTGAGCGGCAGTTCTGTGGGCGGAAATGCCTTGTTGATGCCAGAGGTCAGAGGAGAATGGGCAGACTGGTTCGAGCTGATAGAAAGGCAACAGTGACTCAAATCGCCACCCGTTACAACCAAGGTAGGCCTAAGAGCATCTCTGAAGGCACAGTGATTCGAACTTTGAGGCAGATGGGCTACAGCAGCAGAAGACCACACCGGGTACCACTCCTTTCAGCTAAGAACAGGAAACTGAGGCTACAATTTGTACAAGCTCATCGAAATTGGACAGTAGAAGATTGGAAAAACGTTGCTTGGTCTGATGAGTCTCGATTTCTGCTGCGACATTCGGATGGTAGGGTCAGAATTTGGCGTAAACAACATGAAAGCATGGATCCATCCTGCCTTGTATGGAGCATCTTTGGGATGTGCAGCCGACAAATCTGCGGCAACTGTGTGATGCCATCATGTCAATATGGACCAAAATCTCTGAGGAATGCTTCCAGCACCTTGTTGAATCTATGCCACGAAGAATTGAGGCAGTTCTGAAGGCAAAAGGGGGTCCAACCCGTTACTAGCATGGTGTACCTAATAAAGTGGCCGGTGAGTGTAGATATCTCATACATAAATTGGACTTGCAACTATTTTGCATATGCTTAGTTACGCAGATTCTTGTCATGTCACTGAATTACTGTTTTGCAGTAGTGGATGGTGAATTATGGAGCTGAAAGTCACAAATTCAAAACATTGTTACCCCTTTGCTTGACAGCGTATGTATTTACTGTATTCATTATTTTTATTTATTTATGTGTTATGAGGGCATTGTGAGTTTTATTATTATTGCTCTATTAGTTTATGTATCTGTATTGTATCTTAGGTGTTACTTTAGAATTGGATTCATGCCTTGACCCAGGCATACCAGTAAATGGTCATCGTCATGGAAAGCACTTTGGTATTGGCTCATCTGTGACTTTTACGTGTGATGCTGGATATATTTTAAGTGACGATGAACCATTAATTTGTGAAAGGAATCACCAATGGAACCATGCATTACCTAGTTGTGATGGTAAGTTGTGTTGTAGCGTTATGCAAAGACCATGCAATCTAAAAGAAAAGAAAATACATTATTTTAATCCTTTAATACTTTAAACTACTAGATTACTTGTTGCATGAATATACATATTTTTGTGTCCAAATCTTAATATCAAGTGAACGAGACATCATGTAGGTTTTCGGCCTTGTCAGCACTGTTCCAGATCCTATGACACTGGCAGGTCTAGATGTCTGACATCAACTATGACCTATGAAGGCCTACAGGCAATCAACAGTTTTACAGGTCTCTGACACTGATACATGCTGACCACTGACATCTGCAAGCTTTCCTCACCGGGTTTCTAATACTGGCTTTCAGTATTAATTCTTGCAGGCTGTCTTCTCTGATATGACTGCACTTGTACCCTATTCATAAATGTATAAATTCTATTTTTATGACAGAGAAAAAGCAATAAAATAACTAAAATAGACAATTTGTTTTACTTATAGATTTCTGTTATTTTTCATTCGACAAAAAAAGAAAAATATTACTAAATTGGAAAGCTAAAGTAAATTTCAGTCTTGCAAGATCATCACAGTCAGTTGATTTAGCCATCTAAAAATCATATTTTTAATCTCCTAAGTATTTTCTGTCTACATTCCCATTTTACCTGTGCGATTGAAAGAATTTAACTCCCTATTGTACAATGGAATCACTTTACGGAATATATTAGCAAGGAAATGGAAAAGACTCTATGCGCACAAAAATCTGTTTGTCCAAGGGACCACTTGGTGATTTCTCTTATACTGTGAATGTTCATGAGCATGCTTCATAAATAAAGAATAACATTTCCACATGAATAATTCAGGAAGGCAGTTTAGCCTTTGCTTCCTGTGTGCACCTCTTCTGGGGAAGTTGCATTATTCTATCATATTAAAAACCTCATGTGTCAAGTTAAAAAAGTGTACATTTATGTATATAAGTGTAAAAATGTTTCTTTATTTGTTTAAAAGAGGCTCTTATTTTTGAGGCATGCAATTAGATTTGCAGAATCTGATTGTAGGAAAGTGATAACTTTAATATATGGTTTTAAATTGTAATTAATTATTGGTTGTGCTTAGCCTCGAAGCAGATGTATGTATTATGCAAAAGTCATCTAATTAAATGTAAATAACATGTAATGTATTCATGTTCACTAGCAACACAATGTGTAGTAATAGTAGTCGGTAAACTTTTAAAATAATTTGCTTTACACAAATGACCCCTAATAGTGGCCTCCTGGCAGAGGAGTCAATGGGATTTCATGCCCTTAGGGCAAAGATTTACTTTGGCAAAAGCTTAAGGGTCAGAACAGTCATGCTGTGTCGAGGTCCTATTGCATCCTTATCATGCAATTTTTTTAATTGATTGGTGTAAAATATTACCTTGTTTTACTTGCAAGATCGTTACACTTGGGTTCATGGGTAATCACTGTTCTCTTAAAAAGTCATTGAAAAACCAGTAGCAGCTTTTCTAGCTTTCTCCACAAGACACATCCTTTTTAGAGATGGTGCCTCCTTTCTTTATTCATAGCCATTTACACACCATTTCCTGAAATTAAAGGCACATCCGCCGGTAATTTGCAGTCCTATGTAGCACCTCAGATAACACACAGCAATATCTCTATTGATACAGATAATGATGCAGATGTCACCTGCAGTCCTGTGTAACAAGTGTAGGCAACATAAGATTTGTATTCCATACTTAAAGTGGATGTTTGGTCTTCTGATAAAAGTCTGCAGTCACTCTTATAGTGAGTGCAGTCCATGTTATAAAGATTCTCCTTTTTCCCCGGCAGGATAGGTTGGTCACATGACCCCAAGTATGTGATTTGCGTACCTGTGATCATGTGCCCCAGGACATGCTCAGCCTCAAATAATACAAGTGAATTTAGTGAGGCCGAGCACGTCTATGCGGATTATGGACAGAAGTATGCAAATTGCAATCTCCTGACAGCAAAGTCTTGCTTGATAATCCTGACAGCATTCGGAAAAATTAATCGAAAAATCAGACAACCCTTTTAAGTCATTCTCAAACAAAAGGCACAGAAACAGTGAGAACTAATTTAATGATTTGCGTAGGTCTCGGTGACTTACATTACAATTACAATTTATTAAGAGACCATATGTCTAGTTTTATTGCTTAAGTTATAGGAGCAATATTTTTTAAAATTATTATTATTTATTTTTATTTTTTAAGCATTATGCGGAGGATATATTCATGGAAGGAGTGGGACAATCCTTTCTCCAGGTTTTCCTGACTTCTACCCTAATTCTTTAAATTGCACCTGGACAATTGAAGTTTCACATGGAAAAGGTATGTCATCCATATTATGCATTGATTGTAATGCGCATCATGTAATATACATGAAAGATAATTATTTATCTACCAAACAAATTCCTGTTTTAGAATTAAAGACTCCCACTGCGTGGTGCAGGGAAAAATTAGGTATGATCACATATTAGATGGAAGATGTACAAAATACATAACCATGTTGAGAACAATGAAGCAGGACATCCCCTTCTGTGATATATGGAATATTGATTATTCTTGCCCATATTGCCCCAGCAAGTGCACCACCAAGTGTTCAGCAGAATTTTCCCATGCCAAATATGAGTTTAACAGGAGGGTTCACTATAAAGTCTATTCTGATACTTGAATTGGGAAAATGTTAATTAATTAACTAATTAATTAATTAATATTAATTTTATTAGTTAATTAAAATACTGGATTAAGCTGAAAGACAGAATCTAAAATGGATTTCCAAATGATGTCTAGCATATACATCTTCAATGCAAAGTGATGCGTTTCAATAGTTACTTGTGTCTTGTTTTTTTCAGGTGTGCAGCTGGTATTTCACACCTTTCACCTCGAAAGTTCTCATGACTATCTGTTGATAACTGAGGATGGCAGTTTTACTCATCCTGTGGCAAGACTGACGGGTTCAGTTCTACCACCCACTATAAAAGCTGGACTTTTTGGAAATTTCACAGCCCAGCTTCGTTTTATATCAGATTTTTCTATCTCATATGAAGGATTTAACATTACATTTTTAGGTAAGAAAATTATTGGCAAGGCCAAATTAAAAAATATATTGACACAAGACACTTGTTATATTGTTGAAGATAGAGAAGGTTTGTTATAGTAGACAATCTAAAACGTATGAGTAGTGTTTAGGTCCAAAAGGGCAAAGCACCAGAGAGTCATAAATTAATATAAATGAAATTATCATATTGACCAAAAATTGAGCAATTAAATATCTAGATGGTTTTACAGCTAAATATTCTGCACTTTTCATTATTACCATTCCTTTTTGCATCAGATATAGATAATCAAAGTCACTGTGCAAATTTAAAGCAATTATTTATATAAATAAATTTGTATGTTGACACTATAGATAAAAAATGAGATATGGTATCAGTCTTTTGATTTTTAATTTACATTAACTCGGTTATAACATTAAAAACCAATGAAAAGTTAAGGGAAATCTGTCAGCAGGTTTGTGCTATGTAATCTGATTGCAGTATGATATAGGGGCAGAGTGCCAGATTCCTGCAGTGTATCACTTACTGTACTTCTTAGGGTACATTCCCAGAGTCAGTAAACCCTATGGGTTGGACGCTGCATACATCTGCAGTGTCCTACCTGCAGTGTCCAAATGTTACAGCATAGTGGATGGGATTTCAAGAAATCCCATGTCCACTATGCGTCTATAGACGCCTGTGGGTCACTCGCGGAGACGGACATGTAGCACGTCTTTCAAGACTGCAGCATGTCTATTTATCTTGCGGAGACACAGAAAGAGTCCAGTGAGAGCTTCTTGGAATCAGAAGATATTGCGAGGACCAGACAAGTGGAGGTGAGTAGCGGTGAGAAACGCACAAACAGGCGATTTCAAATTTTGCCTGATATACTCATCTCTCTTTATCACTCTACTATTTTATACCTATTAGTGGGATTCTATAATGTTTAAACTCACAAAATGTTAGACAAATACATTTTTTAACATAAATAAAAAATATCTGGACAAATATAAATTCTTGGTAGTCAGTTATGTCTCTTGATCTTATTTACATTTCTTGCCACTGAGGTTTATCAGAAGGTGACTTGAGCAGTGGTAATCATGTTGATAATAAAATTAAAGAAGAAGCTCAATAGTAAAAATGTAGGTACTGGGGGTTTTATTTTACTTTTTTAACCCTAGAACGCATATCTGGGGCCTCGCAGGCCTGCCAGGTTACTTGTTTTCTATTTTCTGTAAAAGTACTTTAGTTAGAATTTTGAAAATCTAGGTAATCCTCAGGTATATAGTTGTTAGTAGTTTACAGTTATTCATATATTTTTATGTTACAGACATTTCGGTATAACAACCTTTTTTTGGGTCTACCCCATATTCACGCACCTGGGGCCTTTTAGGCCTGTACTAGGTTTACATGTGATCTTTTTGTCTGTATTGTTGCTGGGGAAGAACTTTTATGTCTCTGCTATTGCTGGGAAGAGTGTGGATTCTGCATGACAATATAAAAATAAGAAAAATAAGAAAAATAAGAAAAAAAAAGAATAAAAATATTACAATGGATAATTACTTTACCAATTTTGAAATGGCCAACTTTTTGCTTCAAAAGCAACTTACACTTGTTGGTACTATGAGGCCAAACCGCCGCGAAATTCCTCCAATCATGAAGCACAATGCACAGCGAACAATCTACGAGAGTGTATTCGGTTTCTGCAATAAAGCAACAATGGTGTCTTATAAAGCCAAGAAAGAAAAATCTGTGATATTACTGAGTACAATGCATCATGATGGAAGTATTGACACCATTGACAGGAAAAAAAAACCTGAAATCATACTGCATTATAATAAGACAAAAGGAGGTGTCGACAAGATGGACAAATAGATTGGAGAGTATTCGTGCAAAAGGCAGACTAAACGATGGCCTGTTGCCCTTTTTTCCAATATCCTTGATGTGTCAGCCCTCAATAGGTACATTGTTTATTGTCAAACTAATCCAGAATTCCATGCCAACAGGGAAGACAAGAGACGTCTATTTTTGACAGAACTTTGTTATGAACTTTTGATGCCTACTATGATGGAGAGAAGCAGCATGATATGCTTATAAAGGCAAATTACAGAGGCAATGATCCGATGTGGAATACGCTTTCTGGAACATCCAGAGCAAAGAGAAAAAAAAAGAAAGCGCTGCTATATTTGTCCAGCAAAGAATGAAAGAAAATCGGAGCATTTCTGTTCTACTTGCAGACAAAATGTATGCAAGGAACATTCAGCCGAAAAAATAATATGCGAGAATTGTCGGGGGAATATGTAAAGTTACAAATAAATATTCCTGCACCAAGTTTGTTACAACCAAAAAGTGTTTTAATAAAAAAATTGCATATAGAATGCCTATATTTGGTGTGCCCGTTTACTTACTTTTTTGTTGTTTTATGCACATAATTATGTTTTGAAATATACACATCTTAGGCTGTGTTCCCAGTAGCGCTGGGGTTCGCCAGAAGGGGATCCATAATTGATCTGACCTCCTGGTAACTCCAGCTAAGGTTGCCGGAATGGCGGGATTCCGCCAGCCTTAGCTGGGGTCACCAGGAGGTCAGATCCATTACGGATCCCCTCCTGGTGGACCCCAGCGCTAGTTGGAATGCATCCTTACCTTGCAATTGTAAAATAAATTTTGAAAAGTATTTTTATTTGAGTTATTCCGTGTCATTTGCACACAGGCCTAAAAGGCCCCAGGTGCGTGAATATGGGGTAGTCCCAAAAAAAGGTTGTTATACCGAAATGCCTATAACATAAAAATATATGAACAACTGGAAATTACTAACAACTATATACCTGAGGAATACCTAGAGTTTCAAAATTCTAACTAAAGTAATTTTACAGAAAATAGAAAACAAGTAACCTGGCAGGCCTGCGAGGCCCCAGGTATGCGTACCACAGCCTTAGCTGGGGTCACCAGGAGGCCAGATCCATTACGGAATCCCATCCTGGCGGACCCCTGCGCTAGTGGGAATGCATCCTTACTTTGCAATAAACTTTGAAAAGTATTTTTATTTGAGTTATTCCATGATAATTGTAAACAGGCCTAACAGGCCCCAGGTGCGTGAATGTGTAGATTTCTATGGGTATGCGTTCTAGGGTTAATAGCTACATAGATTTTTTAAGTGGGTTATTTCTCAGTAAAAAGGTGGTATTTATACACTTATGCTGCTTATGTACACGTCCCTTTTTTAATATGTAAAAGTGCTCTTTATTTTCTTTTATTAATTGATCATTTTCCAATTGCTGTTTTGTTTTTTCTGCTTTTCTGGTCTATGTAGAATATGACCTGGAGCCTTGTGATGATCCAGGGGTGCCTGCATTTAGTAGAAGAATAGGCTTCCACTTTGGTGTTGGAGACAGTCTAACATTTTCCTGCTTCCCTGGATACCGTTTGGAGGGTGCTAATAGACTGACTTGCCTAGGAGGAGGCCGGAGAGTGTGGAGTACACCTCTTCCAAGGTGTGTGGGTAGGTGGTCACATACTTTCATTTCATTCATCAAATCTTAATAAAGATGATTTATACATTTCTTTTAAATTTATAATGGATGTAGTATATCTGATAAGTAAAATATAAAATAAGTAAAATAAAATATATTCATATATTGTTATACCAAGAATCCTGATCTAGAAAGAAGATTTTATAAATAGCTGCTTGATGTGACAGAATGCAATGTACAACATACCCATTAGTTGTCCTCATCAGAGCTTATGTCCAAACCCCCCGCAAAACAGGATTTGTGTATGCCCCAGTGGGGCCATAATAATGGTGCTGACAGGGTGAATGTGTGCTCTGTCGTGCATAATTTTTGGGCGTGTACGCATACTGGAGACAGACACCCAGATGCAGTCTTCTATGTCTCAGTGTCTCCCTCCAGTACGCTTACAAGCCTTAAAATAATGCAAGATAGAGCACTCGTTTGCTGTGTTGTCAGCATTGAAGTCTATGGCCCTTTTGGAGCATACACACAAATCCTGTTTTGTGGAGGTTTGGACACCATACAGCTGTCTACTACAGTATGCATCTCAACATAACCTAAAATTATTTATTTTCAAATTCCATCTTGTATGGTTTGCTGACACATTCTGTAACTACAAGTATGGTGGTAATCCTCTTTAACCCCTTAACGACCGCTGATAAACCTTTTAACGTCGGCTGTTAAGGGGCTTTTACTACTCAGCGCCGCTTTTTAATAATGCTCAGGAATAAACGAATAGTGGAGCTGTCTCCACCATGATGACTACTCTCCATCTCCTCCTCTATCTCTCCCTCCTCTTTCCCCTCCCCATCCAATGCATGTAGGAGAGACAGGATGAAGCTTGTGTGGGTACTAACCTCTTTTATGCTATCAGCCAGATCCTGTTTCTCTTCCTGAGCCTCCATCTCCTCATTGTTACACAGTCTTTGTTGAGCAGATGAGATGAGGCTGGGTTGTATCTAACTGTCTCATGTCTTCCTCCGTCTTCACCTTGTCTGCTTCATGTTTAATTGTCAGCAGTGACTGTTTAAGTAAGCACAGAGGAAGGATCATTGTGCTGATGATGGCATCATTGCCGCTCAGCATCTTTGTGGACTCCTCAAAGTCTTGGAGTACCACACAAATGTTAGACATCCATGACCCGTCTTCAGATGTTATGTGTGGAGACTGACCTGAATACCAATGGAATTGTAGGAACTGGTATTCCACAACTGGCCTCTGCTGCTCACAAAGCCTTACCATCATTTGCAGTGTGGGGTTAAAGCGAGTCGTGAAGTTACACACCAGTCAGTGACCTGGCTTTTGCATGCACTGCTGCAGCACTGCCAGAGTGGCAGCAGATGTAACAGACTTGCCGAAATGGGTCCTGATGTGGCATACCTTGACCAGAAGCTCTGACAAAGCTGGGTAGGTTTTCAGAAACTACCGAGTTGAGCACATGGGACAAACATGGTACATATGTGAGCAGCGTAGGACTGGAGCACCTTGGGCCCACCAGAGAAAATCATTCTTGGGACCCACTATGTAGCTACATAGAAATAGATACAAGACCACCAATTGTGCGGTAAAAAGCGTTAATATCAGGGTATAATATAAGGTAGTTCACATCTTAATTATGTAGCAAGGGTTGGGGTAGCCCCGTCACAGAATATAACGTAGCCCTCTCATAAAACATAATGCGGTCCCCTCTCATAGAATATAATGCAGTACTCCACAAAATATAATGCAACCCCCTCAGGTATGATGCAGTCCCCACCCTAGAATATATTGTAGCACCCTCATAGGGTATAATGCAGCCCACCTCATATAGTATAATGCAACCCATCACAGAATATAATGTAGTCCCCTGAGAGAATGCAGTTCCACCACAGAATATAATGCAGCCCCCATAGAGTATACTGTAGCCCCCTCATATAGTATGATGTAGCCCCCATAATATAATGTAGTCCCCTGAGAGAATAATGCAGCCCCACCACAGAATATAATGCAGCCCCCCATAGAGTATACTGTAACCCCTCATATAGTATGATGTAACCCCCATAATATAATGTAGTACCCTGAATATAATGCAGTCCCCCCACAGAATATAATGTAGCCCCCCAGGGCCGTATTTAGAGTTTCTGCTGCCCTAGGCACTTTTAGTGCTGCCTCCCCCTTTGGTGAGTATGACACTATCGGCAGTGACTTTGGCAAGAATCGCTGATGTGAAAGTCGCCTCTTGCAGCAGATCCGGCAGTTTTTCTGCATCTGCCACGTAAAGGATCACTTACAGCAACACTGTGTTCAGCCTCATTCATTCCCTATGGGATTTGCGTCACTTGCCGTGATCTGGCAAATGTGGTACCATACCTCCCAACTTTTGAAGAAGGGAAGGAGGCACAAAGTTTGCGGCAAATTTTAGGCCACGCCTCTGACCACACCCATTTCACAACTAGTCACACCCATATCCATGTCCCAACCACAGTCATTTAGCACTGCTGATCACACTGTTTTATATACAATAATTATAAACAAAAAAAATATGGCCACACAGTGCTCCATACTGTATAATGGCCACACATGATACTCAATACTGTATAACGGCCACCACACATGATGCTCCATACTGTATAATGGCCACACACAGTTCTCCATACTGTATAATGGCCACACATGATGCTCAATACTGTATAATGGCCACACATGATGCTCCATAGTGTATAATGGCCACACATGATGCTCCATAATTTAAAATGGCCACACAGTGCTCCATACTGTTTAATGGCCACACAGTGCTCCATACTGTATAATGGCCACACATAGTGATCCATACTGTATAACGGCCACACACAGTTCTCCATACTGTATAATGATCCCACATGATGCTCAATACTGTATAATGGCCACAAATGATGCTCCATACTGTATAACGGCCACACATGATGCTCCATATTGTATAATGTCCATTGGCCACACATGATGCTCCATACTGTATAACGGCCACACATGATGCTCAATACTGTATAATTGCCACACATGATGCTCAATACTGTATAATGGCCACACACAGTTCTCCATACTGTATAATGATCCCACATGATGCTCAATACTGTATAATGACCCCCCCTTCTGTAGGCATGGCTCATCTCCCTCCCATCCCATATGCATGGCTCATATTCCTCCCCTGTATGCATGGCTCATATTCCTCCCCTGTATGCATGGCTCATATTCCCCCCTGTATGCATGGCTCATATTCCCCCCCTGTATGGATGGCTCATATTCCTGTTATGACCCCAATGGCAGAGGGTCTCAGGAATAATGCTAAGTCAGTAAATACAGAAAACCAGCTCATAGGGCAGTGGTAACTGGGCTGACCATATAACTAATCCTAGCACCACAAATACCAGCAGCCGGGGAACGTTCCTACGTAGATCCTAGACGTCTCGCGCCAGCCGGAGAGCTAACTACCCCTAGAAGGGAAAAGAAAGACCTTTCTTGCCTCCAGAGGAAATACCCCAAAAAGTTGGATAGAAGCCCCCCACAAATAATAACGGTGAGGTAAGAGGAAAAGACAAACATAAGAATGAGCTAGGAATTTAGCAAAGAGAGGCCCACTAGCTAATAGCAGAATATAGAAAGATAACTTATATGGTCAGCAAAAAATCCTATAAAAAATATCCACACTGGAAATTCAAGAACCCCCGAACCGTCTAACGGCCCGGGGGGAGAACACCAGCCCCCTAGAGCTTCCAGCAAGGTCAGGAATCACATGTAGTACAAGCTGGACAAAAATTATAGCAAACAAATAACCAAAAAAACAAAGAAGCAAGACTTAGCTTAATTTAGCATGAACCAGGACCAGCAAACAGGAGCAAACAGAATGTGTCTGATAACACCGATGCCAGGCACTGGACTAAGGTTCCAGGAGGTTAATATAGCAACACCCCTGAAGTAACGACCCAGCTGGGTGCAAACAGAGGGAAGGAAATCCCAGAGTCATATCACTAGTAACCACTAGAGGGAGCCAAAAAAGTCTAATTCACAACAGTACCCCCCCCCTTAAGGAGGGGTCACCGAACCCTCACCAAGACCACCAGGGCGATCAGGATGAGCAGCGTGAAAGGCACGAACTAAATCGGCCGCATGCACATCAGAGGCAACCACCCAGGAATTATCCTCCTGACCATAACCCTTCCACTTGACCAAATACTGAAGCCTCCGCCTGGAGAGACGAGAATCCAAGATCTTCTCCACCACGTACTCCAACTTGCCCTCAACCAACACCGGAGCAGGAGGCTCAGCAGAAGGAACCACAGGCACAACGTAGCGTCGTAACAAAGACCTATGGAACACGTTGTGAATGGCAAACGAAACCGGAAGATCCAAGCGAAAGGACACAGGATTAAGGATTTCCAATATCTTGTAAGGACCGATGAAGCGAGGCTTAAATTTAGGAGAGGAGACCTTCATAGGAACAAATCGAGAAGACAGCCACACCAAATCCCCAACACGAATTCGGGGACCCACACCGCGGCGGCGGTTGGCAAAACGCTGAGCCTTCTCCTGTGACAACTTCAAGTTGTCCACCACATGATTCCAGATCTGCTGCAACCTATCCACCACAGAATCTACTCCAGGACAGTCAGAAGGCTCCACATGTCCCGAGGAAAAACGAGGATGGAAACCAGAGTTGCAGAAAAATGGCGAAACCAAAGTAGCGGAACTAGCCCGATTATTTAGGGCAAACTCAGCCAACGGCAAGAAGGTCACCCAATCATCCTGATCTGCCGAAACAAAACACCTCAAGTAAGCTTCCAGAGTCTGATTAGTTCGCTCAGTTTGTCCATTAGTCTGAGGATGAAAGGCAGACGAGAACGATAAATCAATGCCCATCCTAGCACAAAAGGATCGCCAGAACCTGGAAACAAACTGGGATCCTCTGTCAGACACAATATTCTCAGGAATGCCGTGTAAACGAACCACATTCTGAAGGAACACAGGAACCAGATCGGAAGAGGAAGGCAGCTTAGGCAAAGGCACCAAATGGACCATTTTTGAAAAGCGATCACATACCACCCAGATGACAGACATACCCCGAGACACAGGGAGATCAGAAATGAAATCCATGGAAATATGTGTCCAAGGCCTCTTCGGGACAGGCAAGGGCAAGAGCAACCCGCTGGCACGGGAACAGCAAGGCTTAGCTCGAGCACAAGTCCCACAGGACTGCACAAATGACCGTACATCCCGTGACAAGGAAGGCCACCAAAATGACCTAGCCACCAGATCTCTGGTGCCAAAAATTCCCGGATGACCTGCCAACACCGAGGAATGAACCTCGGAAATGACTCTGCTGGTCCATTTATCAGGAACAAAAAGTCTGTCAGGTGGACAAGAGTCAGGTCTACCAGCTTGAAATCTCTGCAACACATGTCGCAAATCAGGAGAAATGGCTGACAAAATAACTCCTTCTTTAAGAATACCAACAGGTTCTGTGACTCCAGGAGAGTCAGGCACAAAGCTCCTTGAAAGAGCATCAGCTTTCACATTCTTTGAACCTGGTAAATACGAGACCACAAAGTCAAAACGGGAGAAAAACAATGACCAGCGGGCCTGTCTAGGATTCAAGCGTTTAGCAGACTCGAGATACATCAAATTTTTGTGATCAGTCAAGACCACCACACGATGCTTAGCACCCGCGAGCCAATGACGCCACTCCTCAAATGCCCACTTCATGGCCAGTAATTCCCGATTGCCCACATCATAATTCCGCTCAGCAGGCGAAAACTTCCTAGAGAAGAAAGCACATGGTCTCATTACCGAGCAACCATGGTCTCTCTGTGACAAAACGGCCCCTGCCCCAATCTCAGAAGCATCCACCTCGACCTGAAAGGGAAGTGAGACATCAGGCTGGCGCAAAACAGGCGCCGAAGTAATCCGGCGCTTCAACTCCTGGAATGCCTCCACGGCTGCAGGAGCCCAGTTAGCAACATCAGAACCTTTCTTGGTCATAGCCGTCAAAGGTTTAACAACGCTAGAAAAATTAGCGATAAAACGACGGTAGAAGTTAGCAAAACCCAAGAACTTCTGAAGACTCTTAACTGACGTGGGTTGAGTCCACTCATGAATAGCTCGGACCTTGACTGGGTCCATCTCCACAGCAGAAGGGGAAAAAATAAACCCCAAAAAGGGAACTTTCTGTACTCCAAAGAGACACTTTGAGCCTTTAACAAACAAGGCATTCTCACGCAAAACCTGAAACACCATCCTGACCTGCTCCACATGTGAGTCCCAATCTTCAGAGAAAACCAGAATATCGTACAGATAAACAATCATAAATTTATCCAGATACTTCCGGAAAATATCATGCATAAAGGACTGAAATACTGAGGGAGCATTAGAAAGCCCAAAAGGCATCACCAAGTACTCAAAATGACCTTCGGGCGTATTAAATGCAGTCTTCCATTCATCACCTTGCTTAATGCGCACAAGGTTGTATGCACCACGAAGATCTATCTTGGTGAACCACTTGGCACCCTTAATCCGGGCAAACAAGTCCGACAAGAGAGGCAAAGGATACTGAAATTTTACAGTGATTTTATTCAGTAGCCGATAGTCAATACAAGGTCTCAAAGATCCGTCCTTCTTAGCCACAAAAAAGAATCCCGCACCAAGAGGGGAAGAGGATGGACGGATATGCCCCTTCTCCAGAGACTCCTTGATATATGAACGCATTGCGGCATGCTCAGGTACTGACAGATTAAATAATCTTCCCTTAGGAAATTTACTACCTGGAATCAAATCTATGGCGCAGTCACAGTCCCTATGAGGAGGCAGAGCACTGGATCTGGACTCACTGAATACATCCTGATAATCAGACAAATACTCAGGAACTTCCGAAGGAGTAGAGGAAGCAATAGACACCGGTGGGGAATCAGCATGAATTCCCTGACAGCCCCAACTTGACACAGACATTGCCTTCCAATCCAGGACTGGATTGTGGGTCTGTAACCATGGCAGACCCAAAACGACCAAATCATGCATTTTATGCAGAACAAGAAAACGAATCACCTCCCGATGTTCAGGAGTCATGCACATGGTCACCTGCGTCCAAAACTGCGGTTTATTTTCCGCCAATGGCGTAGCATCAATACCTCTAAGAGGAATAGGATTTACTAACGGTTCAAGAACAAAACCACAGCGCTTGGCAAATGACAGATCCATAAGACTCAGGGCGGCACCTGAATCCACAAACGCCATAACAGGGTAAGAAGACAAAGAGCAAATTAAAGTCACAGACAAAATAAATTTAGGTTGCAAATTACCAATGGCGACAGGACTAACAACCCTTGTTAGGCATTTAGAGCATGCTGATATAACATGTGTAGAATCACCACAGTAAAAACACAACCCATTCTGACGTCTATGATTTTTCCGTTCATTTCTAGTCTGAATTCTATCACATTGCATTAAATCAGGTGTTTGTTCAGACAACACCACCAGAGGATTAGCGGTTTTGCGCTCCCGCAAACGCCGGTCAATTTGAATAGCAAGCGCCATAGAATCATTCAGACTTGTAGGAATGGGGAAACCCACCATCACATTCTTAATGGCTTCAGAAAGGCCATTTCTGAAATTTGCGGCCAGAGCACACTCATTCCACTGAGTAAGCACGGACCATTTCCGAAATTTTTGGCAATACACTTCAGCTTCATCCTGACCCTGAGAAATAGCCAGCAAGGCTTTTTCTCCCTGAATTTCAAGACTGGGTTCCTCGTAAAGCAATCCGAGCGCCAGAAAAAACGCATCAATATTCGCCAATGCCGGATCTCCTGGCGCTAGCGAGAAAGCCCAATCCTGAGGGTCGCCCCGCAAAAAAGAAATAACAATTTTAACTTGCTGAGCTGAATCTCCAGATGAACGGTGTCTCAGAGAAAGAAACAATTTACAATTATTCTTGAAATTCCTAAACCTAAATCGGTCTCCAGCAAACAATTCCGGAATAGGTATTTTAGGTTCAGACATAGGACTACTGGTAACAAAATCTTGTATACCCTGCACATGAGCTGCCAGCTGGTCAACACTTGTAATCAAGGTCTGCACATTCATGTCTGCAGCAAGCACACGCCACTCAAAGGTAAAGGGGAGGAAGAGAAGGAAGGAAAAAAAAAAACTCAGAATTTCCTTTCTTATTATCCCACTTCTGCAATGCTTTAAACATTCAATATTGTCCTGGCATACTGTTATGACCCCAATGGCAGAGGGTCTCAGGAATAATGCTAAGTCAGTAAATACAGAAAACCAGCTCATAGGGCAGTGGTAACTGGGCTGACCATATAACTAATCCTAGCACCACAAATACCAGCAGCCGGGGAACGTTCCTACGTAGATCCTAGACGTCTCGCGCCAGCCGGAGAGCTAACTACCCCTAGAAGGGAAAAGAAAGACCTTTCTTGCCTCCAGAGGAAATACCCCAAAAAGTTGGATAGAAGCCCCCCACAAATAATAACGGTGAGGTAAGAGGAAAAGACAAACATAAGAATGAGCTAGGAATTTAGCAAAGAGAGGCCCACTAGCTAATAGCAGAATATAGAAAGATAACTTATATGGTCAGCAAAAAATCCTATAAAAAATATCCACACTGGAAATTCAAGAACCCCCGAACCGTCTAACGGCCCGGGGGGAGAACACCAGCCCCCTAGAGCTTCCAGCAAGGTCAGGAATCACATGTAGTACAAGCTGGACAAAAATTATAGCAAACAAATAACCAAAAAAACAAAGAAGCAAGACTTAGCTTAATTTAGCATGAACCAGGACCAGCAAACAGGAGCAAACAGAATGTGTCTGATAACACCGATGCCAGGCACTGGACTAAGGTTCCAGGAGGTTAATATAGCAACACCCCTGAAGTAACGACCCAGCTGGGTGCAAACAGAGGGAAGGAAATCCCAGAGTCATATCACTAGTAACCACTAGAGGGAGCCAAAAAAGTCTAATTCACAACATATTCCCCCCTGTATGCATGGCTCATATTCCCCCCCCATGTATGCATGGCTCATATTCCCCCCCTCCTGTATGCATAGCTCATATTCCCCCCTGTATGCATGGCTCATATTTCCCCCTCCTGTATGCATGGCTCATATTCCCTCCCCCTGTATTCATGGCTCATATTCCCCCCTGTATGCATGGCTCATATTCCCCCTGTATGCATGGCTCATATTCCCCCCTGTATGCATGGCTCCTATTCCCCCCTTTATGCATGGCTCATATTCCCCCCTGTATGCATGGCTCATATTCCCCCCCTGTATGCATCACTCATATTCCCCCCCATGTATGCATGGCTCATATTCCCCCCTGTATGCATGGCTCATATTCCCCCCTGTATGCATGGCTCATATTCCCCCTCCTGTATGCATGGCTAATATCCCCCTGTATGCATGGCTCATATTCACCCCCTGTATGCATGGCTCATATTCCCCCCCGTAAGCATGGCTTATATCCCCCCCTGTATGCATGGCTCATATTTCCCCCTGTATGCATGGCTCATATTCCCCCTCCTGTATGCATGGCTCATATTCCCCCTCCTGTATGCATGGCTCATATTCCCCCCTGCATGCATGGCTCATATCCCCCTGTATGCATGGCTTATATCCCCCTGTATGCATGGCTTATCTCTCCACCCCCTCGCTCCCGATCCCGCTCCTGCTCCCATCTTGCATGGTGCGCCGGCTTATGTCCTCCTTCATCCCCCCGTCCCCCCGTCCCTCATACTCACCTGTCCCACACAGCTCGGCCGTGCCGACATCCCTCTAGCTCTGTCCCGAATCCCGGCGCAGCACCTTCTTCCTGCGTGAGCGGTCATGTGATACCGCTCATTAAGGTCATGAATATGCGCATGCTCATGACCTTAATGAGCGGTACCACATGACCACTCATTCAGGATGAGCTGCAGCCTGCAGATGCCGAGACCAGGCATCGCCGGAGCAGGGTGAGTATCGTCTTCAAGGAGGGTGGGTGGCCGGGTGAGGGGCCCTGGAGCAGTGGGGGCCCTAGGCAGCTGCTGGCCAGTATGCCAGCGGGTGTCAGTGCCTGGGCCCACCGGAGAATCTTCCGGTTCTCCAGTGGGCCAGTCTGAGCCTGTATGTGAGCTTGCCAAGCTTCACAGCCACCACCATATTGTTGCCATTATCATACACAACTATGCCTGGTTGTAGATTTAGCTGTGAGAACCACAGATCCGTCTGGTCTGTTATTCTTTTCAATAACTCTGCAACCATGTTCAGTTTATTTCCTAGACAAATTATCTTCAGCAGAGCCTCTTGGCACTTCACCAAGGCAGTGCTGAAGAGCTTCCAGATTCTGGCCGATGTGTACGACATGCTCCGAGATAGCACAATGACGATGGAGAATGAGGAGAAGCAGGAGGTGCTGTAGAAACTGATGTAGGAGGTGAAGGAAATCCTGAGAGAAAAAGGGCCAACAATTCTTGGCATCAGTGGCACATGTGCTGTGCCAGGGTGTGACTTGGCTCCGGTCTCCACAATGTTCACCAAGTGTTCCGTCAGGGAAATGTAGCATCTCTGGCCAAAAGCACTTGCACTCATGTTGGGCATTAAGTGTACAGATGAGCGAACTTGTCTGGAAAGCATTCACCGATCTCAAATTTAGCACGAACAAAGGTCATTAGGATTCGTGTTCAGATTCCTAAGCATTTTTGCTCAGTCGGCAAAATTTTGGCCCAGTTTGGTAAGGATCGTGTTTCCCTTAATGATTTTGTTAGGACTTTGGGTAGAATAGTGATGCTGTATGATTAGCGGGGGGCACGTGTTTTATGAGGCGAGAGGGTGGGAGGTCAGAGGAATGGTGGAGTGTATTTTTTTGCTTTATTACCTTAATGTATGTAGAATGGTGGAGTGTATATTTTTGCTTTATTACCTTAATGTATGTAGATTCCATCAACCAATCAGGGCACAGAAACCATCCACAATGTCCAGACACAAGAGCTTCTGTCATTGGCTGCCGAAGTCACAGGTCCCTCTCCATATAAAAAGTGGATATGTTGGTTTTCTGGCACCATTTTGTCAGTGTAGCAGTGCAAAGAGGTTGTTCTTGCCACTGCAAGTTGTCATTTAGTTAGATAGGTCATGTCCTGTGTGAAATCCACCTTCCAACATCTAACTAGATTACACTAATAGCGTTGTGCAGCCAACAGTCCACATTTTGTAATCCAAATAGTTTGGGTTCATACTGTGTTGCTGTCAAAACTCAGGAGATAACATTTACTAATTAAAATAATTTGGGCTAACACTGAAGTGCAGACAAGAGTGTTACGGAACTGCAACACAGAACTAGGATAGAAGGGGCAAAACTGACCCAGCACTGAGACTAGGCTGATACCCTACGATGGACTGGGCGACACATTCCTTGTGAATAGACCTATAGATAGGGGGAAGGAGGTCCCTGAAAGATCTAAGGACTAGGTATAAAAACAGGTCACCTCCTAATAGAAAAAACAGAGACAGCTGTAGAAACCAACTGAAAGCAGAAACTAAAGATAGCAGAACCAGAGATCCCAGAACTGCACAATATCAAACATAGAAAGCTATCAAACCACCTAGCCAGAACTGTAGCGGATTAACACTGTTGTCCAGCAAAGAATGGGAGGCAGATGCTGGGTAATAAAGGGTGATACAATCACCTGACCTAAGGCAACCCAGCACCAGGGGAAAAGACCAGCAGCCAGGAAACAACAACAAGATGGCAGATGGTCAAAAACAAAACAGATTCTAACAAAATGTTAGGGGTCGAGTTCCCACCTCTGCACAGGGGGATTCTTGTGCCATCTCCGCTGTGGTCTCCCATTCTTCTCCTGCCACAGTGGAGCCTACTCAGCGGAGACGTCAGTCCCAGCATCTCACTCAGTCTGACTCTGTACTAAGAGTTACTGCTGCTTTTCCTGCTTCTGCCATTGAAGTCAGTGCTGGGCAGCGGCGAGCAGACGCTTCTGGTACTAAGTCCTGCTTTTCTCATTCTGAGCATGCCCAGAGTAAGATCTCTCAGTGGAGATCGAGGGTCACATGATCAGATACTGGAGCTAAGGCCATTGGTCCTTCAGAAAGGTCCTGTAGGTGCTCACGCTCTGTGGCAGCCTCTCATTGGTCCTTCTAGGAAGGTCCTGTATGTGCTGCAACCATTTAAGACTCGCATGGCCGCAAGGCCATGCTCTAGTATTGTTCTATGTTATGTGCTTTGCGCCAATGTGGTCATGTGAGTTTGTGTTCAGGGACCCAGCTGAAATAGGCCCCTAGAATGCTGGCACCTCCGGCCAGGAGATTTTTTGTGAATGTATTCAGGGACCTGGCTGAAATAAGCCCCTAGAATGCTGGCACCTCTGGCGAGGAGTTTGTGTGCATGCATGACCACTGACTGCTCTTTGTTGGGTAGTTAGCCTGTGCCACTGTGAAGTCAAACAGCATGCAGTGCTTTGAGTTTTCAGCTACTCTGTGAAGTAACAGGGTTAGCTCATACCGCCATATAGATCCACCGTTTGCCTAAAAGGCCCCCATTACCTAAGAGTGTAGATTTGTGACATCACGCATTCTACGGTTGATCAACATAATTTGAACTAATATTGGGTGCAGGTGCTAGGTCCCATTTCCTAAACAAAATTGTTTAGGCAAATATTGGGGTGCGGGCAGGAGACTCCATTTCATAATATTACTCATTGGGGCTAATATTGGGATGCAGGCACCAGGCCTTATTTCCTATAAAAAATGATTTGGGCTAATATTAGGGTGCATGCACCAGGCCCTATTTTCTAAGTAAAATTGTTTGGGCTAATATTGTGGTGTAGGCACCAGGCCCCATTTCCTAATCAAAATTGTTCAAGCTTATATGGGGGTGCAGGCCTGAGGCCCCATTTCCTAATAATAATTGCTAGAGCTAATACTTAGGTGCAAGAACCATGCCCCATTTCCTATAAAAAAAATTGGGCTGATATTGTTGCGCAGGTACTGTTAGGGCTGGCGGAACGCACCGAGTAAATATGGAGATAATATTGGTGCGTTCGCAGCCCAGGGTCCACCGTGCAGGAGTGTAACCTGCTGCTAGTAAATGGCGGCAGTATATGGCGGTATTACACCTGAACAGACCCGGGTTCCGACACCCGGTCTGTATTGGAGCGAACTTTGTTACTTCACAGAGTCGCCAAGATAAAGGATAATGCTGTGCCCTTTTAGCCTTACAGAGGGTCCCAGCCCTCAAACGAAGCAGTTAGCATATAGTGGTCACACAGTCAGCAAACATCACTCAAACAACTCCTCTCAGGAGGTGCTGGAATTCTAGTGGCTATAAGCCAGCCCTGAATTCATACACACAAACTCCTCTCCGGTGGTGCTGGAATTCTAGTGGCTATACAGCCGACCCTGAGCACATGCTGACAGCGACCACAAAGGTAGCTAAACTCATACACCCATGAACTTAAGATGATACTAGCGCATGGCTGTGCTGCCATGCAAACCTTTTATAGAGGAAGCTCTCCAGGACCTTCTTTGTGGTCCAATAGGAACTGCTTCAGGACCTGAGCATGTGACCCCCGACCTCCAATGAGAGGTAGCTCCTTGGGCATGCCCAGTAGAGGAAAAGCAGGACTTTTCCCAGGAGCATCTGCTCACTGCAGAACAGTGCTGGTTAAAATGGCTGAGTCTGGAAGATCAGCAGTAACCAAGCGTACAGTATCTGCCTGAGCCAGATGCTGGGACAGACGTCTCTGCTGAGCAGGTTCCACTGCGGCCGGAGAATGGGAGACCACAGAAGAGGTGGTTCAAGATTCCCCCTGTGCAGCGGCAGGAACTCAACACCAAACAGGCACCAAGCCACATTTCTTAAACAAAATCATTTGGGCTAATATTGGGTGCTGGCAGATTGTCTGAGAAAATCAATACTGATTGTTAATTTAGTGACAACCCAGTGAACCCAGAAGAACACAGATTAGTAGGTAAGCAGCGGAGGAAGGAATAGGAGGAAGACAAGGAAGTTATGTTGTGTCTTGCCTAACAAACAAGATGTGATGCAACCACGACAAGCACTGCATCCTCAGCCACACCTCTGGTTGTGGCCAGTCGTGACTCTGCAGTTTGTAGGGGCAGCAAGAGTTGCCTGTCCTGGGAATTTTTTGAGACTGCAAAAGATGACCCAACTTATGTTATCTGCTTTCTTTGCAAAAACAACTCAGTAGAGGCAAAAATTACAATAATTTGACTACTACGTGCATGAATTGGCGCATGCGTGATCAACATGTGTTAGTCTGGGAGTTGGCATTGCCAACTACAGGCTGTCCTATTAACTGTATCTGCTGCTTCTTCCTCTATTACCATAGCAAGTGTTCTCACACCGGTCTCCAGCCACAGAACCTCCACTTGTTTAAACTCTACAGTCTGAGTGAGTGAGAGGACATCAGCTGATATGGAAGTGGAGATGCTTGGTGTTTTTGCTTCACCGAGTACACCACATCTTTCTCAATCCACTAACCACTATCAGTATAAGGGTATGTTTCCACGGTCAGGAAACGCTGCTTGTTTGACGCTGCGCAGAGCTGCAGCGTCAAACAAGCAGCGTCCAGATGTTCCAGCATAGTGGAGGGGATTTTATGAAATCCCGTCTCCACTATGCGTGGAAACCCGCACGCGGCGGCTCTGCGACTACGGACATGCTGCGCGTCTTTTCAGATCGCAGCATGTCCATACACCTTGCGGGGATGCAGCGTCCCCGCAAGGCATATCACAGGGCGCTATGGGAGAGAGCGATCATCCCGGATGTGAAGAGTTAACACATCCGGCATGATCGCGTCCCAGAAAGGGGGTGGGGCTTAGCGCCGAGCGGCTTCGCCGCTGCGGCGATACCGCCAGCCATCCTGACAGTGGAAACATACCCTAATGTGTCATGAAAAAACAGGCAAAGAGAAAAAACCAGCACCAGGTGATTTCCATAAAAATTAAATGTAGTCTTTTAATCCATAGTTTGTAAAAGTCTGAAACACGTCAGACGTGCGGGGGATGTTTGCCCCTTGACATTTAATAACACATATTTTTTTAAACTTTTACATGCTATGGATGAAATAAAAAGACAAAATTTTGAATTTTTATGGAATAAAATTTTTATGCTGTTTTTTTCTCTTTGCCTGTATTTACAAGTGGATTCCAGCCACATTTAACCTGGCAACTGTGGTCCTGTGATACTCTGCTGGTGAGTTAATTCCTTTCCCCCTTTCCTCTGTTGATTCATGAAAAATCACTGGGACATGTTGAAGCGCTCCAGAGTTATTACCACATGAATTGACACTGGACAAAATTTTAAAATTGCCTATTAACTGAGGCCACCGGCATCAGGGGCTTATCTACAGCATTCTGTAATGCTGCAGATAAGCCCCCAATGTATCCTGAAAGATAAGAAAAACAGGTTATATTATACTCACCCAGGGGTGGTCCCGGTGCGGTCTGGTCCAATGGGAGTCGCGGTTCAGGTCCAGCGCCTCCCATCTTCATACGATGATGTCCTCTTCTTGTCTTCCTGCCGCGGCTCCTGCGCAGGCGTACTTTGTCTGCCCTGCTGAGTGCAGAGCAAAATACTGTAGCGCTCAGGCAACGGGCCTCTCTGACCTTTCCCAGCACCTGCGCACTGCAGTACTTTGCTCTGCCCTCAACAGGGCAGACAAAGTATACCCACACAGGAGCTGTGGCAGGAAGACAAGAAGAGGACATCATCATATGAAGATAGGAGGCACTGGACCTGGACCACGACGCCCATTATTATTATTATTATTATTATTATTATTATTTATTGTTATAGCGCCATTTATTCCATGGCGCTTTACAAGTGAGGAGGGGTATACATAATAAAAACAAGTACAATAATCTTGAACAATACAAGTCATAACTGGTACAGTAGGAGAGAGGACCCTGCCCGCGAAGGCTCACAATCTACAAGGGATGGGTGAGAATACAGTAGGTGAGGGTAGAGCTGGTCATGCAGCGGTTTGGTCGATCGGTGGTTACTGCAGGTTGTAGGCTTGTCGGAAGAGGTGGGTCTTCAGATTCTTTTTGAAGGTTTCGATGGTGGGCGAGAGTCTGATGTGTTGTGGTAGAGGGTTCCAGAGTAGGGGTGATACGCGAGAGAAATCTTGTATACGATTGTGGGAAGAGGAGATAAGAGGGGAGTAGAGAAGGAGATCTTGTGAGGATCGGAGGTTGCGTGCAGGTAAGTATCGGGAGACGAGGTCACAGATGTATGGAGGAGACAGGTTGTGGATGGCTTTGTATGTCATGGTTAGGGTTTTGTACTGGAGTCTCTGGGTAATGGGGAGCCAGTGAAGGGATTGACAGAGGGGAGAGGCCAGAGAATAGCGGGGGGACAGGTGGATTAGTCGGGCAGCAGAGTTTAGAATAGATTGGAGGGGTGCGAGAGTGTTTGAGGGGAGGCCACAGAGCAGGAGGTTGCAGTAGTCAAGGCGAGAGATGATGAGGGCATGGACTAGGGTTTTTGCAGATTCTTGGTTGAGGAATGAACGGATTCGTGCAATATTTTTGAGTTGAAGTCGGCAGGAAGTGGAAAGGGCTTGGATATGTGGTTTGAAGGAGAGATCAGCGTCAAGGATAACCCCGAAGCAGCGAGCTTGTGGGACTGGGGAGAGTGGGCAGCCATTTACTGTAATGGATAGGTTTGTTGGGGGGGTCACGTGAGATGGGGGAAAGATGATGAATTCTGTTTTGTCCATGTTAAGTTTCAGAAATTTAGCGGAGAAGAAGGATGAAATAGTGGACAGACATTGAGGGATTCTGGTTAGTAGGGAGGTGATATCTGGTCCAGAGATGTAGATCTGTGTGTCATCAGCATAGAGGTGATAATGAAAGCCATGAGATTCTATGAGCTGTCCCAGGCCAAAGGTGTAAATGGAGAAGAGCAGGGGCCCAAGGACTGAACCTTGTGGGACTCCGACAGAGAGGGGGCGAGGTGAGGAGGTGGTGTGTGAGTGGGAGACGCTGAATGTCCGGTCTGTTAAGTATGATGAGATCCAGGATAGGGCCAAGTCTGTGATGCCAAGGGATGAGAGGGTCTGTAATAATAGGGAATGGTCCACTGTGTCAAAGGCAGCCGACAGGTCGAGGAGGAGGAGAACAGAGTAGTGTCGCTTGCTCTTGGCGGTTAAGAGGTCATTGGTGACCTTAGTTAGCGCAGTTTCAGTGGAATGGTGTGACCGGAAGCCAGATTGTAAGCGGTCAAAGAGGGAGCAAGAAGAGAGATGGGAGGACAGTTCAAGGTAGACGTGTTGTTCCAGTAGTTTTGAGGCATAGGGGAGAAGTGATATAGGGCGATAGCTAGATACAGAGGATGGGTCAAGAGAGGGCTTTTTGAGGATAGGTGTGATGGAGGCATGTTTAAAGCTTGAGGGGAAAACACCAGTTGTTAGTGATAGGTTGAAGAGATGGGTTAGGGTTGGGATGAAGATTGTGGTGAGGTTTGGGATGAGGTGGGATGGGAGCGGGTCAAGTGCACAGGTGGTGAGATGCGATCTTGAGAGTAGAGTGGCGAGTTGATCTTCTGTAATGGTGGAGTAGTTGGTTTTGGAGGTGGAGGGTAGGGAAGTTGGGAGGAAGGGCTCTGGGGCTTGTTGACCAAAACTTTCTCTGATGTTATCAATCTTCTGCTTGAAGAATGAGGCAAAGTCTTCAGCAGAGATAAGTGAGGAGGGAGGAGGTGCTGGGGGACGGAGGAGAGAATTGAAGGTGTTGAATAACTGTTTAGGGTTGTGAGACAGGGAGGATATGAGAGATGAGAAGTAGGTTTGTTTAGCTGTGGCGAGTGCGGTCTTGAAAGTAGTGAGGGACTGTTTGAATGCGATTAAGTGGTCGTTGGAGTGGGATCTTTTCCATCTGCGCTCAGCAGCCCTGGAAGCTCGCCTCAGTTCTTTGGTCAGGCTGGTGTGCCAGGGCTGTCTGTTGATTTTGCAAGCTTTGGTATGTGTAAGTGGGGCAGCAGATTCCAAAGCTACAGCTATTGTGGTGTTATATAGAGCGTCAGCGTCATCCGCATTGTGTATGGAACTTATGTCTGTGAGAGGGAGGAGGGATTCAGAGAATGAATGTAGGTCAAGATGTTTAAGATTTCTGCGAGGGTGTGAAAGTTTGTGGGGTGGGGACTCTAGACATGGAGTGGAGAGAGATGAGAATGTGAGAAGGTTGTGGTCAGAGAGAGGAAGAGGTGAGTTAGAGAGGTTAGATAGGGAGCAGAGGCGGGTGAAGATGAGGTCCAGTGTGTGACCATCTTTGTGAGTGGCTGCAGAAGACCATTGAGTGAGGCCGAAGGAGGAAGAGAGAGATAGAAGTTTAGTGGCAGCTGAGAGGGAAGTGTCAATGGGGATGTTGAAATCGCCCATGATGATAGTGGGGATGTCTGCAGAAAGGAAATGAAGTAGCCAGGTGGTGAAGTGGTCAAAGAAGATGGTGGCTGGCCCCGGGGGGCGGTAAATGACAGCCAGTTGGAGGTTGGAGGGGGAGTAGATGCGCACAGAGTGCACCTCAAAGGAAGGGAGGGTAACAGAGGGTGGCAGTGGGATTGGGGTGAAGGAGCAGTTATCTGACAGGAGAAAACCAACTCCTCCACCATGCTTGCTGCTGGGGCGGGGTGTGTTAGAAAGGTGGAAGCCACCGTAAGAGAGTGCAGCAGGAGAGGCTGTGTCAGAAGGGGTGAGCCAGGTTTCGGTGATGGCGAGGAAGGAAAGTTTGGTAGTAACAAAAAGATCATGGATGTAGGAAAGCTTGTTACAGACAGAGCGAGCGTTCCATAGAGCTCCTGTTAGTGGGACTGGGGAAGCGGGGGCTGGGCGAATGGGTATAAGGTTAGAGAGGTTACGGAAGTTTGTGATGGAGCGTGGATGGGAGGTAGAAATGACTGTGGGAATGTGGTGAGGAGGACCAGGATTTGGAGAGATATCACCAGCAGTGAGAAGGAGCAGAGATAGTGTTAGCAGGTGGGAGCAGGAGAGAGCGTGAGGGGGCTGCCTGTGCTTTGAGACAGAGGATTGTATGTTAAGGAACAGTTCTGAGGAGGAGGTGAGATGGATGGGGAGGATTGAAGAGGAGATGAACAGTTCCTTACTTGGTGTGGGGATTGGGGGAGGTAGCAGAAAATGAAAGATTATCGGGGTAAAAGTGACAACAAACAGAAACATTGTTTACAGTGACTGGCCAGTTACCTTCAGTTCCCTTCAGGTTCAATTCAGGTTTTAATTCTAATGTAATCCACACTTTTAGAACACACTTCTAGAAATCACACTGCAGACTGAAGTCTAGCAGACTTGTGCTATGCAATATATGGAAAACTAAGTGCGTTCAGGTGTGGAGCAGAGAGGAGTGGTCTCTGCTCATCTTGGTCAGAGAATTAAGGGTGGACCAGATGCATACAATCAAGACTAAGTAAACAATGTCATAAATAACACAGGGCAAGCTGGGGTTAGCTGAAAGGCATACCATATGAAAGCAAAGAGCAGAGGAAAGTCTGTGTGCAAAGCTGGGTGATGTATTATGTGCACTTCATAGGAGAGCTGGATGAACATACCATATGAAAGCAAAGAGCAGAGGAAAGTCTGTGTGCAAAGCTGGGTGATGTATTATGTGCACTTCATAGGAGAGCTGGATGAACATACCATATGAAAGCAAAGAGCAGAGGAAAGTCTGTGTGCAAAGCTGGGTGATGTATTTTGTGCACTTCATAGGAGAGCTGGATGAACATACCATATGAAAGCAAAGAGCAGAGGAAAGTCTGTGTGCAAAGCTGGGTGATGTATTATGTGCACTTCATAGGAGAGCTGGATGAACATACCATATGAAAGCAAAGAGCAGAGGAAAGTCTGTGTGCAAAGCTGGGTGATGTATTATGTGCACTTCATAGGAGAGCTGGATGAACATACCATATGAAAGCAAAGAGCAGAGGAAAGTCTGTGTGCAAAGCTGGATGATGTATTATGTGCACTTCATATTTCCATCCCATCCCATTGGACCGGACCGTACCGGGACCTCCCCCTGGGTGAGTATAATATAACATGCTTTTCTTATCTTTCAGGTTACATCGGGTGCTTATCTACAGCATTACAGAATGCTGCAGATAAGCCCCTGATGCCGGTGGCCTTAGTTTATAGGCCAATTTTGGGGTGACAGATTCCCTTTAAGGTCAAAATCAGCTCCGTCACTAAGTGGCTAATGCCCTTGTTGGCTCATTCCTAGTAGTTATTTCCCTACTTGGTAGTTGCCTGCTACTGCTTATTATTCTGCTTGCTCCTCATAACACAAACTGAGTATACATGGCAAATGTATTATATACATTTTATCTTATTTGGTATGTTTTGCAACAGATTTTTAAGTTGTATTACATTTTTAAGGCTATGTTCGCACTATCATGGATTTGTTTATAACTATGTCATGGCAGCTATGCTGGTCTGTTTGCCAACTGTTTAACAACAGTGAGGTTAGTGTCGAAAGAACTTACAGTAATTATTTTTCACAATATTCTGTAATTTGCAGACCTGTGTTAAACAAAGAAAAAAGAATATGATGCAACTACTTTCCTATTCTCGAACTTGGGAGGAAAAAATTAATCAACTATAGTGTAGCTCACTCCCCATACACTTATTTATGCTGCCAATCACTGTGTCGATACAGGAGTGCCTGCAGCAAAGAGCAAAGCTGACATTTTTTGACTGTGATCGTTTATACAGGATATACTCAGAGGGCCAATGATAGATGGGGTGTGAGTGGCAGACATTTATTTTTTTGTTAATTAACTGTGTATGACTAAAGGAGAGCTGTTGGACAAGTCACTTTTTATTATGGCATTCCTCGTGCATATCTGCATAATCATAAAAGACTATATAAAATACGTATGTGCACTCTGTGAAAGAAGCATTTCACCAAACTCTTGGAATATAATTGTAAGAAACAACAGCCCTTCTATTGTTGTGCTACCTGGAAAGCAAGTCTTGCTACCTTCACAATATTTCAACAGGCTATTCTTTTGAGTAAAAAGTTTTGTAGATAATAGGATTTGCGGTTGTTGGCACCGCAAAATAGGCTGAGCTATTAGCACTTTCATAAACTTAGAGTATAGATAGACCAGATAGTTGGAAATTGTCCAAAATTTATCAGAGGGGTTTGACACATTATTTGGCTCCTGTTGGTCATAACATATTGTTTTATAGTTTAAAATTATTACAAGAAAAAAATGTTTAAACTCAATAAATTTGATGCATGTGATCTTTATTATTCCTCTGCCCTATTTATGCCACATTGTTATTAGGAAGACATTGTGTAGTGAATTGGTTATGCACGCCAAAAATGCTCTGAAAATACTTTATAATGTCATTCACTAATCAGTGAAGTGAAATATTTCACTAATTTTCACTTTCTTAGTAACTTGATGATCAGGATTGTACGATTACCTGACAACTTTTTTTCTTTTTATTGCTAGTCTAAACGATTTGTCAACATCAGTTACTGAATAAAAAAGCAAGATGTTACTTTGATAAAAGTTGTGAGAAAATATTTTACAAAAGAGTCTTATTTTTCACAGAGATATGGGTTTCCAAAGCAATTATCTTGCATAAGACCTATAGGCAAGAAGAGGATGTAGCTATTGGTGCTTGTAGTATATTTTTCATGCTGCCTTTATTTCCTTAGGAAGAGATGTGGTAGCAAAACATAAATCTTGCAGAGTGATGGGGATGAATATTTAATCCCTGTGGATTTCCTAGTCATGAGCCTTATCCACTTTCTTAAACAAAAAATTTTTTGTGTGTTTTTATTTACTGTGTAAAATATGGGCAGCTCAGCACAGTTCTTAGACATATTTCAAAGAAACCAGACAGTGATACTTCAATTTTCTAGCTAAAATGGATTAATAAATAAGTATGATCGAATAGCTTTAAATAAGTGCTTACCCGAATAGCTATAGCGCTTACCAAATAGCTGCATCGGGCACCTGGATACCTGGAGCAGTCCGATAATCAGGAGAACCTGTATGTTTTGACTGTCACAGCCGCTACACATGCAGCTGCAGAGCCAAACACCTGATTATCGGCAGCGCTCCAAAATCCAGGTTTCCGATGCAGCTATTTGGTAAGCGCTATAGCTATTCGGATAAGCACTTAATTAAAGCTATTCAATCAACCCTATTACTAAAATAATAATATCTAGAGATTGAATAAGTAAAGATTTTTGTGCAATTAAAGATTTGTAAGATATTGTTGCTGACAATAATCATAAATTCTCTTTTATACTAAAAGTCCACTGCACTGTGAACCTCTGCTTCACCTCTTGGTTCCTGTATTTCAATGGTATCTGCATACATTTACAATTGAATGCAATAATGCAACAGGGAGCCAGTCTGCCTGTGGGTCTGAGTGTCAATGCAGCATATGCAATTTCATTAATAGATTATTCCTACTGTGCGAGCCTTAGTCCATACTGCACAGACCAGAGAAGTATAACAACACCAGACCACATAGTAGTAAGAAAGAAAATTGGGCTATTAACGCTAAATAGTGAGAAAAAGCCCAAAGCCTAAAGCAACCCACTCCATATCAAAGCTGAATAACACGGAGAAACGGGAGTATATCGGGTATAAATAATTTATTATATATCAAAAGCAAAAAAAGATCATGCATAGTAGCAAGGAATAACATCACACATATAAATAGAAATAAGGTGCACAAGAATGGTAAAGGAAAAACAGGTAACCACCGGTGTGAACAATGTCCCTATAAAAGTAACCGGTCTGACATAGTCAGAATACCGGTAGTCGCAAAGTGGCAAGTCCCCGCTATATTAGGAAGTATCTATATATATTTATTTGCGCAGGACTTACCACGAGTAACGGTAACGGTAACGAGTAACATATCAAAGATGAATAACACGGAGAAACGGGAGTATAACGGGTATAAATAATTTATTATATTATCAGACCAGAGAAGTGTATCAGGGAAATGGCAGTACATGAACCTTGTATTTTTTTTACAGTTGCTATCATACAATGGGGGTGTGCTATGGATGCCATAATACTGTGTGGAAACATGTTGGCCATCATATTGTGTGTCGGAGATTGTGGCATGCATCATACTACATGTGGAGTCTGAGGGTACCGTTACATAAAACGATTTACCAACGATCACGACCAGCGATACGACCTGGCCGTGATCGTTGGTAAGTCGTTGTGTGGTCGCTGGGGAGCTGTCACACAGACAGCTTTCCAGCAACCAATGATGCAGAGGTCCCCGGGTAACCAGGGTAAACATCGGGTTACTAAGGGCCGCTGTGCTCTGCTTTCACTTTCCGGCCGGCAGTCAGTCAGTGCGGGAAGCAGACGGCTAGGGACCTGATGGACACCGGAATGTGAGTATGTACTGTTTGGTTTTTTTTACATTTACGATGGTAACCAGGGTAAACATCCGGTTACTAAGCGCGGCCCTGTGCTTAGTAACCCGATGTTTACCCTGGTTACAACCGAACGCATCGTTGGATCAGTGTCACACACACCGATCCAACGATGACAGCGGGAGATCCAGCAACGAAAGAAAGTTCCAAACGATCTGCTACGACGTAGGATTCTCAGCAGGGTCCCTGATCGCTGCTGCGTGTCAGACACAGCAATATCGTATGGATATCGCTGGAACATCACGGATCATGCCGTCGTAGTGATCAAAGTGCCACTGTGAGACGGTACCCTAAGTCTAAACACTGAACAGACTGTAGCAAGTATTTATGAAGTGTAATGCCTCTTTCACACGTCTTGGTGATTCCTGTACAGGAAAAACCAGTACTGATGAGATCCGTTGTCCGTGTCCATATGCCGTCCATGTTTCTGTGTTTGCTGTCCATGTGTCCGTGTGTTATATTCATGTGCCATTCATTTTTCTGTGTGACATGTATCAGCGCATGGAAAAAGCACCGGCTGCTGATGGCAGCTCTCATCATGGTATCCTGCTCGCGCTGACATCAGCGTGACAAGGAGACAATGATGGGAGTTCTATTCAGCAGCAGCTGTGTAACTCCTGTCTAAAATAAATAATGAAATAAAAGAAATGGCATGGGCTCCCTTGCAATTTTCATAACTAGCTGAGGGAGAGCCCACTGCGAGGGGCCCGATGAACTGCGGTGACTTCAATGAGATCACAAATGAAAAATAACAAATAAAGTTGCACTCTGGAGTGCTAAAAAATATGAAATATGAATAGCATTACTGCTCTAGATAATAAGAAAAAATTGAGATATTTAGCACATAGTTTGGCCAATTCATGCCTGCCTAGTTGCAAACGAAAAGGCTATCTCTGGTTTTGCTGGGAACCTATCTAGTGTGAACACCTCTCTAAGGCTAAAGCCTAAATTTATGGGTAGGTAGGATCCTCATGATACTCACAGTGATCTCATTGAGATCACCGCAGTTCATTGAGCAATTTACAGTGAAGTGTGGGAATGCAGCTTCAATGATGGATAGATGTGTCATGAAGCTGGTCATGAATGACAGGTGGAGAGTAGGTGTTTAAAGGGATTCTGTCAGCAGGTTTTTGCTATTTAAACTGAGGACAGCATGAGGTAGGATTAAATCAAGAAACTAAATGATGTGTCACATATCTGGCTATGTCCTGTTGTTTACTTAGACTGAAGCTTTAATCAGCTTGTGATTAATATTACTGTGACTAGCTGATCACATGAGCCCTGGTCAATTCTGCCCCCCTCCGTGATAGGCATCTCACGGTCAATGAAGAGAGCTTGGTGAGGGCAGTGTCATGATTCTCAATGGCGAGAGAACATAGCCCAGCATATATGAGAACTAGCTCTTGGAAGATGGAAACTATACTGACCATGAACTAAACCTGCCGCACAACTAGAAGTGGCCGGGTAGCATGCCTACGTTTTTTATCCCTAGATGCCCAGCGCCAGCCGGAGAACTACCTAATCCTAGCAGAGGAAAAGACAGTCCTGGCTCACCTCTAGAGAAATTTTCCCAAAAGGCAGACAGAGGCCCCCACATATATTGGCGGTGATTTTAGATGAAATGACAAACGTAGTATGAAAATAGGTTTAGCAAAATCGAGGTCCGCTTACTAGATAGCATGAAGACAGAAAGGGCACTTTCATGGTCAGCAGAAAACCCTATCAAAACACCATCCAGAAATTACTTTAAGACTCTAGCATTAACTCATAACACCAGAGTGGCAATTTCCGCTCACAAGAGCTTTCCAAACACAGTAACGAAACAGCAGCTGTGAACAGGAACAAAATGCAAAAACACACAAGGACAAAAGTCCAACTTAGCTAGGAGTTGTCTAGTAGCAGGAACATGCACAGAAGGCTTCTGATTACATTGTTGACCGGCATGAAACTGACAGAGGAGCAAGGTTATATAGCGACTCCCACATCCTGATAGGAGCAGGTGAACAGAGGGGATGATGCACACAAGTACAATTCCACAAGTGGCCACCGGGGGAGCCCAGAATCCAATTTCACAACAGTACCCCCCCCTCAAGGAGGGGGCACCGAACCCTCACCAGAACCACCAGGGCGATCAGGATGAGCCCTATGAAAGGCACGGACAAGATCGGAGGCATGAACATCAGAGGCAGTGACCCAAGAATTATCCTCCTGACCGTATCCCTTCCATTTGACCAGATACTGGAGTTTCCATCTGGAAACACGAGAGTCTAAGATCTTTTCCACAACGTACTCCAACTCACCCTCAACCAACACCGGAGCAGGAGGCTCAACGGAAGGCACAGCCGGTACCTCATACCTGCGCAACAATGACCGATGAAAAACATTATGAATCGAAAAGGATGCAGGGAGGTCCAAACGGAAGGACACAGGGTTAAGAATCTCCAATATCTTGTACGGGCCGATGAACCGAGGCTTAAACTTAGGAGAAGAAACCCTCATAGGGACAAAACGAGAAGACAACCACACCAAGTCCCCAACACAAAGCCGAGGACCAACACGACGACGGCGGTTGGCAAAAAGCTGAGTCTTCTCCTGGGACAACTTCAAATTGTCCACCACCTGCCCCCAAATCTGATGCAACCTCTCCACCACAGCATCCACTCCAGGACAATCCGAAGATTCCACTTGACCGGAGGAAAATCGAGGATGAAACCCCGAATTACAGAAAAACAGGGACACCAAGGTGGCAGAGCTGGCCCGATTATTGAGGGCGAACTCCGCCAAAGGCAAAAAAGCAACCCAATCATCCTGATCCGCAGACACAAAACACCTCAAATATGTCTCCAAGGTCTGATTAGTCCGCTCGGTCTGGCCATTAGTCTGAGGATGGAAAGCAGATGAAAAAGACAAATCTATGCCCATCCTAGCACAGAATGCCCGCCAAAATCTAGACACGAATTGGGTCCCTCTGTCAGAAACGATATTCTCCGGAATACCATGCAAACGAACAACATTTTGAAAAAACAGAGGAACCAACTCGGAAGAAGAAGGCAACTTAGGCAAGGGAACCAGATGGACCATCTTAGAGAAACGGTCACACACCACCCAGATGACAGACATCTTCTGAGAAACAGGCAGATCCAAAATAAAATCCATCGAGATGTGCGTCCAAGGCCTCTTCGGGATAGGCAAGGGTAACAACAATCCACTAGCCCGAGAACAACAAGGCTTGGCCCGAGCACAAACGTCACAAGACTGCACAAAGCCTCGCACATCTCGTGACAGGGAAGGCCACCAGAAGGACCTTGCCACCAAATCCCTGGTACCAAAGATTCCAGGATGACCTGCCAACGCAGAAGAATGAACCTCAGAGATGACTCTACTGGTCCAATCATCAGGAACAAACAGTCTACCAGGTGGGCAACGATCAGGTCTATCCGCCTGAAACTCCTGCAAGGCCCGCCGCAGGTCTGGAGAAACGGCAGACAATATCACTCCATCTTTAAGGATACCTGTGGGCTCAGAATTACCAGGGGAGTCAGGCTCAAAACTCCTAGAAAGGGCATCCGCCTTAACATTCTTAGAACCCGGTAGGTAAGACACCACAAAATTAAACCGAGAGAAAAACAACGACCAGCGCGCCTGTCTAGGATTCAGGCGCCTGGCAGACTCAAGGTAAATTAAATTTTTGTGGTCAGTCAATACCACCACCTGATGTCTGGCCCCCTCAAGCCAGTGACGCCACTCCTCAAAAGCCCACTTCATGGCCAAAAGCTCCCGATTCCCAATATCATAATTCCGCTCGGCGGGCGAAAATTTACGGGAAAAAAAGGCAGAAGGTCTCATCACGGAGCAGTCGGAACTTCTCTGCGACAACACCGCCCCAGCTCCGATTTCAGAAGCGTCGACCTCAACCTGAAAAGGAAGAGCAACATCAGGCTGACGCAACACTGGGGCGGAAGAAAAGCGGCGCTTGAGCTCCCGAAAGGCCTCCACAGCATCAGGGGACCAATCAGCAACATCAGCACCCTTCTTAGTCAAATCAGTCAATGGTTTTACAACATCAGAAAAACCAGCAATAAATCGACGATAAAAGTTAGCAAAGCCCAAAAATTTCTGAAGACTCTTAAGAGAAGAGGGTTGCGTCCAATCACCAATAGCCTGAACCTTGACAGGATCCATCTCGATGGAAGAGGGGGAAAAAATGTATCCCAAGAAGGAAATCTTTTGAACCCCAAAAACACACTTAGAACCCTTCACACACAAGGAATTAGACCGCAAAACCTGAAAAACCCTCCTGACCTGCTGGACATGAGAGTCCCAGTCATCCGAAAAAATCAGAATATCATCCAGATACACAATCATAAATTTATCCAAATAATCGCGGAAAATGTCATGCATAAAGGACTGGAAGACTGAAGGGGCATTTGAAAGACCAAAAGGCATCACCAAATACTCAAAATGGCCCTCGGGCGTATTAAATGCGGTTTTCCACTCATCCCCCTGCTTGATTCGCACCAAATTATACGCCCCACGGAGATCAATCTTAGAGAACCACTTGGCCCCCTTTATACGAGCAAACAAATCAGTAAGCAGTGGTAACGGATATTGATATTTAACCGTGATTTTATTCAAAAGTCGATAATCAATACACGGCCTCAAAGAGCCGTCTTTCTTAGACACAAAGAAAAAACCGGCTCCTAAGGGAGATGACGAAGGACGAATATGTCCCTTTTCCAAGGACTCCTTTATATATTCTCGCATAGCCGCGTGTTCAGGCACAGACAGATTAAATAAACGACCCTTAGGGTATTTACTACCCGGGATCAAGTCTATGGCACAATCGCACTCCCGGTGCGGAGGTAGTGAACCAACCTTGGGTTCTTCAAAAACGTCACGAAAGTCAGACAAGAATTCAGGAATCTCAGAGGGAATAGATGATGAAATGGAAACCAAAGGTACGTCCCCATGAGTTCCTTTACATCCCCAGCTTAACACAGACATAGCTCTCCAGTCGAGGACTGGGTTATGAGATTGCAGCCATGGCAATCCCAGCACCAAAACATCATGTAGATTATACAGCACCAGAAAGCGAATAACCTCCTGGTGATCCGGATTAACACGCATAGTCACTTGTGTCCAGTATTGTGGTTTATTACTAGCCAATGGGGTGGAGTCAATCCCTTTCAGAGGTATCGGAGCCTCCAATGGCTCCAAATCATACCCACAGCGTTTGGCAAAGGACCAATCCATAAGACTCAAAGCAGCGCCAGAGTCGACATAGGCGTCCGCGGTAATAGATGACAAAGAACAAATCAGGGTCACAGATAGAATAAACTTAGACTGTAAAGTGCTAATTGAAACAGACTTGTCAGGCTTCTTAGTACGCTTAAAGCATGCTGATATAACATGAGTTGAATCACCACAATAGAAGCACAACCCATTTTTTCGTCTAAAATTCTGCCGCTCGCTTCTGGACAGAATTCTATCACATTGCATATTTTCTGGCGTTTTCTCAGTAGACACCGCCAAATGGTGCACAGGTTTGCGCTCCCGCAGACGCCTATCGATCTGAATAGCCATCGTCATGGACTCATTCAGACTCGCAGGCACAGGGAACCCCACCATAACATCCTTAATGGCATCAGAGAGACCTTCTCTGAAAATCGCCGCCAGGGCGCACTCATTCCACTGAGTAAGCACAGACCATTTGCGGAATTTTTGGCAGTATATTTCAGCTTCATCTTGCCCCTGAGACAAGGACATCAAGGCCTTTTCCGCCTGAAGCTCTAAATGAGGTTCCTCATAAAGCAACCCCAAGGCCAGAAAAAACGCATCCACATTGAGCAACGCAGGATCCCCTGGTGCCAATGCAAAAGCCCAGTCCTGAGGGTCGCCCCGGAGCAAGGAAATTACAATCCTGACCTGCTGTGCAGGGTCTCCGGCAGAGCGAGACTTCAGGGACAAAAACAATTTGCAATTATTTTTAAAATTTTGAAAGTGAGATCTATTCCCCGAGAAGAATTCAGGCAAAGGAAATCTAGGCTCAGACATAGGTGCATGAACAACAAAATCTTGCAAATTTTGTACCTTTGTGGCGAGATTATTCAAACCTGTAGCTACACTCTGAAGATCCATTTGAAACAGGTGAACACAGAGCCATTCAAGGATTAGAAGGAGAGAAAGAGAGGAAGGCTGCAGCATAGGCAAACTAGCAAGTGATTCAATTAAGAGCACACTCAGAACTAGAGGAAAAAAAAAAAAAAAATTGTAGCAGACTTCTTTTTTCTCTCCTTTCTCAGCCAGTAATTTAACCCTTTTTTGGGCCGGTCAAACTGTCATGATTCTCAATGGCGAGAGAACATAGCCCAGCATATATGAGAACTAGCTCTTGGAAGATGGAAACTATACTGACCATGAACTAAACCTGCCGCACAACTAGAAGTGGCCGGGTAGCATGCCTACGTTTTTTATCCCTAGATGCCCAGCGCCAGCCGGAGAACTACCTAATCCTAGCAGAGGAAAAGACAGTCCTGGCTCACCTCTAGAGAAATTTTCCCAAAAGGCAGACAGAGGCCCCCACATATATTGGCGGTGATTTTAGATGAAATGACAAACGTAGTATGAAAATAGGTTTAGCAAAATCGAGGTCCGCTTACTAGATAGCATGAAGACAGAAAGGGCACTTTCATGGTCAGCAGAAAACCCTATCAAAACACCATCCAGAAATTACTTTAAGACTCTAGCATTAACTCATAACACCAGAGTGGCAATTTCCGCTCACAAGAGCTTTCCAAACACAGTAACGAAACAGCAGCTGTGAACAGGAACAAAATGCAAAAACACACAAGGACAAAAGTCCAACTTAGCTAGGAGTTGTCTAGTAGCAGGAACATGCACAGAAGGCTTCTGATTACATTGTTGACCGGCATGAAACTGACAGAGGAGCAAGGTTATATAGCGACTCCCACATCCTGATAGGAGCAGGTGAACAGAGGGGATGATGCACACAAGTACAATTCCACAAGTGGCCACCGGGGGAGCCCAGAATCCAATTTCACAACAGGGCAGGGTTAGCTCTGATTGTGTCAGAACAGCTCAACACAGTAATTTAAGCGACACACCATTGGATTCAGGGTTTCTTTGCTTACATCATGCTGCTCTCAGATGAGATAGCAAAAACCAGCTGAAAGATTCCCTTTAACTCCTTAATGACAGCCAATACGTCTTTTAACTGACCTGAGATATAAGAGAATAGCCTCCCCATACAGGTGACAATCCAGCAGCTGTCGGCTGTACACTATACTGTAGCTGACAACTTGCTGCATTAGCCACGATCAGTGTTTGCACCGTCCAAATCTGTTTAACCCCTTAGATGCTGCTGTCAATAGTGACTACATCATTATAAATGGTTAACAGAGTGTGGGGGCTTCCTCTTTATCCCAATCGGTGCCCTCAGATCATGATTTTGTGGTCCTCATGTTTGCCATGGCAATTCATGACCAAATTCTGGCCTTAGAGTCTGCCGGCTCTAGTAATCTGTTCAGAAGTTAGAGGCATTTAGGTGGTAAAAATACACATTTTCATTTCTGTCATACCACTTTGCATTAATTCCTGAAAAGCACCTGAAGGGTTAATAAACTACCTGACAGCAGTTTTCAATATGTCAGGGTGTGCTGTTTCTAAAATGGTATAACTTTTGGGGGTTTACCAATATATGGGACCCCTAAAGTCACTTCAAACATGGATAAGTCCGTAAAAAATAAATTTTTTAAATTTCCTTGAAAAAATGAAAAATTGCTGCTACATTTTTAAACCTCCTAAAATGCTAACAAAATAAAAGAAAATTGAATAAATGGTGCTGATGTAAAGCCGACATGTGGGAAATGTTATTAATGTTTTGCAATGGTATGACTATCCGGATTAAAGGGATAATCATTAAAAGTTTGAAAATTGCTAATTTTTTTACATTTTTCTCAAATTTCTGATATTTTTTATAAACATGAAACATATCGACCTAAATTTACCATTATCATAAAGTATAATGTGTCACGAAAAAACAATCTCAAAATCACTGGGATTTGTTGAAGCATTCCAGAGTTATTACCACATAAATTGACACTGGTCAGATTTCAAAAATTTGGCTCCGTCACTAAGGAGTTAAAGTTAACCACACTGCTTTAGAAGAGGAAAAGTTCCAAGTTTAAAAATTTGATTCACTCATTTTCATTTTTTAAATAAAGAAATGTAAAAAGTAAAAGAATACATACTGTATACATGGTATAACGCTTGTTTAAAAGTCCATTCTACCAAAACAAAAAGTTAATGAACCCATACAGAAGACATTTTAAAAAGAAAAAAATGAAATGCCAGAAATGTGTTTTTTAGGGGACAAAATGCTTATCTTAAAAAACATAGCAGTATAGAACGATCAAAACATCAAATCCACTACAGTATGGTATCTGTTAGGACTGGCTGAATGAACCAAATATTAATTAGAGGCGATATAAGATGCGTTCGCAGTCCAGGGCCCACCGTGCAGCTAAGACACCTGCTGCTTGGTAATGATGGACTATATGGAGGTATAATGTGAGTACACACATGGGTAAGCTTCACCCAGTATGAAGGAAGCGAACCCTGTTGCGTCACAAGGCCGCCATACTGCACAGAGAGCGAAAGCAAGGAGTCACAGAACTCTGCCCCAAGACTCACGGTAAGGGTCCCTCTTTTCCTCTTGCGCTCGACACCGCTACAGTGTTGTCAGGGAATGAACTAAACTAAAGATTTACCGCACAAGATTGCGTGCCGCGCCACTCTGGCGGATGCCACTAACCACCCTAACTTGGGCCAGGAAAGCTCACTATTTGCGCACTGGCAGTTGCTGCTAATAGACGCTGTCTCTTTTGTTTAATGTGTGGGATCGCACTGTCAGGCGCTAGCTAGCTCCAACATTCGCGAGCAGTCAACAACTCTAGGAAGGGGAATGATTCGGAGCTTTCATCCATCGACAGGCATACATCCACACACACTTGTTAACAGGTTTACACTAGCACATGGCCAAGCGGCCATGCAAACCTTTTATAGTATTAGCTCTCCGGGACCTTCCTGATGGTTCAATAGGAGTCACAACAGGACCTGAGCATGTGACCCCCGACCTCCAATGGGAGGTCATCCTGTGGGCATGCTCAGTATGGGAAAAGCAGGACTTAGTCCCTGAAATGCCTGCTCGCTGCTGATCAGTGCTGGCTACAAAGGCAGACCCTGGAAAGGAAACACTAACTAAGTGCATAGTATCAGCTTGAGCCAGACGCTGGGATTGATGTCTCAGCTGAGCAGGCTCCACTGTGGCAGGAGGAGAATGGGAGACTGCGGCGGACATTGTTTGAGATTCCCCCTGTGCAGTGGTGGGAACTTGACATCTAACAGTATCATTAAACCTTTAGTGCAAAAATTAAAAAGAAATGAATGTTTGGCATTTCTATTGGTAAAATAATGATTCTAAGTTATTTTTACTAGGTATTCAACACCATATGAACAAAAAAAACAACAAATTATAGTAGAATTGCATTTTTCACCATTTTATCCCACTTTAATTTTTTTTCATCATTTCTCAGTACATTGTATGAAGGAAAAATGAATTGTGTGTAATTCAAAACTTCAATTCTTCCAGTAAAAAACAACCCCTCATATGCAATGCAGATAGAGAAATAATAAAAGCTATGCCTTTTGGAAGAACGGAAAGAAAAAATGAAAGCGCAAAACTGTAAAACTGTACGGACAAAAATAGGTTAATGCTTTATTTTGGCTGGTAACATTTTGTGGTCAGGCCTTTGATTTCATTCTGCTTTAATATGAGTCATGCTTTTCTAGTGCACAGTTAACATTTTGATTAGAAAATATGAAAATTAAGCACAGTAAAGTGATTGGAAAGTGAAATAATAATCAATATATACTTCCTTGCAAAATACTGCATAACCTATGTAACACTTTAATTAGTGCAGAGACTTGCTAAAGAGCAAACCTTCTTTGATATAAATCTATTAGCACAAAGGCTAGATGACCTATGTTGTGTTCCTTTTTAACCAGTTTAATTAATTGAGCACTTGCAACAGAAGTGATATCAGCCAAAATACTGTATGTGCATAGACCTGATCGGAGATCTCTGATTATGCCACTCTGTGTTTGCTAATAACTTCAGCGCAAGAAAAATTAAGTTCATTAGCACCAGTGACTGTCCTTCTACTAGAAACACTTAGCATTTACCCCCTTAACCCCCAGAGCTTTTTCGTTTTTTCTTTTTCATTTTTCACTCCCCTTCTTTCCAGAGCCATAATTTTTTTATTGTTCCGTCAATATGGCCATGTGCAGGCTTATTTTTTTATGGGACAAGTTGTACTTTTGAACGATACCATTGGTTTCACCATGTCGTGTAACAGAAAACGGGTGATAATTTCCAAGTGCAATGAAATTGCAAAAAATGTGCAATCCCACACTTGTTTTTTGTTTGGCTTTTTTGCTAGGTTCACTAGGTTCATAGACACCAAACATGTCTAGGTTCTCTTTTATCTAAGTGTAAAAAAAAAATTCCAACGCTTGCAAATAAAAAATCAAATTTGCTAAATTTTTCAAAACTTGTAGCGTCTCCATTTTTTGTGATCTGAGGTCGGGTGAGGGCTTATTTCTTTCATGATGAGCTGACTTTTTAATGATACCACTTTTGCGCAGATACGTTCTTTTGAACGCCCATTATTGCATTTTAATGCAATGTCGTGGTGACCAAAAAAACGTAATTCTGGCGTTTTGATTTTTTTTCTCGCTATGCAGTGTAGCGATCAGGTTAATCCTTGTTTTATCGATAGATCAGGCGATTCTGAACGTGGCGATACCAAATATGTCTATGTTTGATTTTTTTATTGTTTATTTTGATTGGGGCAAAAAGGAGGGTGATTTGAACTTTTATGTTTTTTTATTTTTTCATATTTTAAAACAAGTTTTTTTATATATTTTGGCATGCTTCAATAGCCTCCATGGGAGGCTAGAAGCTGCCACAACTTGATCGGCTCTGCTACATAGAGGCGATGCTCAGATCACCTCTATGTCGCTGAATTACAGCATTGCTATGAGCGCCGACCACAGTTACAGCACAATGATATTTCTGACAGATACACTATCAGTTTAAGTCAGTGTTCTCCACAAACCATCTGTCTAATTACACATTTTTTGACAGGTTTTTTGTATTTGTAAGCATGAAAAGTCTTTCAGTGCACTGTGATATCAAATGGGCTGTTGGTTAGTGCCAGGTTTTTATTTTTACAATGGTGAGGTCATTTTGACATTTCTAAGGCAATACTTCTGTTAACCCTTTCATGACCTATGATATATAGCTACTTCATAAGTCGTGTCCCGACATTTTTGTTCTCGCAACTTTGCAGTAAACTGCAATAACAGGCGAACAAAACATTGTGCCTACCCCATAATGGTAGAAATACAAATGTCAGTTTGCTTGTTTATACAAATTTTGGATTTATTTTTCACCACTTAACCCCTTCATGACCCAGCCTATTTTGACCTTAATGACCTGGCCGTTTTTTGCAATTCTGACCAGTGTCCCTTTATGAGGTAATAACTCAGGAACGCTTCAACGGATCCTAGCGGATCTGAAATTGTTTTTTCGTGACATATTGGGCTTCATGTTAGTGGTAAATTTAGGTCGATAATTTCTGAGTTTATTTGTGAAAAAAACAGAAATTTGGCGAAAATTTTGAAAATTTTGCAATTTTCACATTTTTAATTTTTATTCTGTTAAACCAGAGAGTTATGTGACACAAAATAGTTAATAAATAACATTTCCCACATGTCTACTTTACATCAGCACAATTTTGGAAACAATTTTTTTTTTTTGCTAGGAAGTTATAAGGGTTAAAATTTGACCAGTGATTTCTCATTTTTACAACAAAATTTACAAAACCATTTTTTTAGGGACCACCTCACCTTTGAAGTCAGTTTGAGGGGTCTATATGGCTGAAATACACAAAAGTGACACCATTCTAAAAACTGCACCCCTCAAGGTGATCAAAACCACATTCAAGAAGTTTATTAACCCTTCAGGTGTTTCACAGCAGCAGAAGCAACATGGAAGGAAAAAAATGAACATTTAACTTTTTAGTCACAAAAATGATATTTTAGCAACAATTTTTTTATTTTCCCAAAGGTAAAAGGAGAAACTGGACCACAAACTTTGTTGTCCAATTTATCCTGAGTATGCTGATACCTCACATGTGGGGGTAAACCACTGTTTGGGCACATGGTAAGGCTCAGAAGGGAAGGAGCGCCATTTGACTTTTTGAATGAAAAAATTATCTCCATCGTTAGCGGACACCATGTCGCGTTTGGAAAGCCCCTGTGTGCCTAAACATTGGAGCTCCCCCACAAGTGACCCCATTTTGGAAACTAGACCTCCCAAGGAACTAATCTAGATGTGTGGTGAGCACTTTGAACCCCCAAGTGCTTCACAGAAGTTTATAACGCAGAGCCATGAAAATAAAAAATAATTTTTCTTTTCTCAAAAATGATATTTTAGCCCACAATTTTTTTATTTTCTCAAGGGTAACAGGAGAAATTGGACCCCAAAAGTTGTTGTCCAGTTTCTCCTGAGTACGCTGATACCCCATATGTGGGGGTAAACCACTGTTTGGGCACACGTCGGAGTTCGGAAGGGAAGTAGTGACATTTTGAAATGTAGACTTTGATGGAATGCTCTGCAGGCATCACGTTGCGTTTGCAGAGCCCCTGATGTGCCTAAACAGTAGAAACTCCCCACAAGTGACCCCATTTTGGAAACTAGACCCCCAAGGAACTTATCTAGATATGTGGTGAGCACTTTGAACCCCCAAGTGCTTCACAGAAGTTTAAAACGCAGAGCCGTGAAAATAAAAAATCATTTTTCTTTCCTCAAAAATTATGTTTTAGCAAGCAATTTTTTATTTTTGCAAGGGTAACAGGAGAAATTGGACCCCGATAATTGTTGCCCAGTTTGTCCTGAGTATGCTGGTACCCCATATGTGGGGGTAAACCACTGTTTGGGGTGCACATCAGGGCTCGGAAGGGAGGGAGCACTATTTGACTTTTTGAACGCAAGATTGGCTGGAAACAATGGTGGCGCTATGTTGCGTTTGGAGAACCCTGATGTGCCTAAACAGTGGAAACCCCTCAATTCTAACTCCAACACTAACCCCAACACACCCCAAACCCTAATCCCAACTCTAGCCATAACCCTAATCACAACCCTAACCCCAACACACCCCTAACCACAACCCTAACCCTAATCCCAACCCAAACCCTAATCCCAACCCTAACCCCAACCCTAACCACAACTTTAAACCAACACACCCCTAACCCTAACCATAACCCTAACCACAAGCCTATTCTTAACCCTATTTCCAACCGTAGCCCTAATTCCAACCCTAACTCTAATTCCAACCCTAAGGCTATGTGCCCACGTTGCGGATTCATTTGAGATTTTTCCGCACCATTTTTGAAAAATCCACAGGTAAAAGGCACTGCATTTTACCTGCGGATTTCCCGTGTTTTTTATGCGGATTTCACCTGCGGATTCCTATTGAGGAACAGGTGTAAAACGCTGCAAAATCCGCACAAAGAATTGACATGCTGCGGAAAATACAACGCAGCATTTCCGCGCGGTATTTTTCACACCATGGGCACAGCGGATTTGGTTTTCCATAGGTTTACATGGTACTGTAAACCTGATTGAACACTGCTACGAATCCGCAGCGGCCAATCCGCTGCGGATCCGCAGCCAAATCCACACCGTGTGCACATAGCCTAAATCTAAAGTTAACCCTAGTTCTAACCCTACCCCTACCCCTAACCCTAACCCTACCCCTAACCCTACCCCTAACCCTAACCCCAAAAAACAAGTCATCACACAGCAATATTGACAGAATAATATAAAAGTTATGGCTCTGTGATGAAGTGGAGCAAAAAATGAAAACACAAAAATGGAAAATCCCAAGGCCATGAAGGAGTTAAAGAGCTCATGAATGTACACAATTTCAGATGGCTTTAGGGCCTTTTACATGACTTCTCAGGGCATTTGGAGGCTTTGTAGTACAACAGTTTGAGAGTATCTGATTCGCTGCAGATTATATTTTTGGGAAAAATTTCCTGAACCTGCTGAAATGGAATTTCTAAATATTCAATCATCAAGTTGTTCACATAGTGCAAGAGTAATATCATTTTGATGTACTGGATCCAAAAATCAAGTAATATGTATTTACCATGTCCTCTCTTTACTAGTCATTACTAGAGTTGAGCGAAACGGGTCGGCCATTTTCAGAAGTCGCCGACTTTTGGCAAAGTCGGGTTTCATGAAACCCGACCCGACCCCTGTGTGGGGTCGGCCATGAGGTCGGCGATCTTCTGAATCTGGTATCGGAATTCCGATACCGAGTTCTGATATGTTTGCGATATCGGGAATCAGTATAGGAATCCATATTTAAGTGTAAAATAAAGAATCAAAATAAAAAATATTGATATACTCACCCTCGGACGCGCCCTGGTACTAACCGACAGCCTTCCTTCCTAAGAATGAGCGCGTGACTGACCTGCGGTGACGTCGCGGCTTGTGATTGGTCGCGTGAGCGGTCACATGGGCGGTCACGCGACCAATCACAAGCCGTGACGTCATATAAGGTCCTTCACTCACTCATTCTTAGGAAGGAAGGCTGCCGGAAAGAAGCAGGGCGCGTCTGAGGGTGAGTATATACCTAATAGGAATATACTCACCCTCGGACGCGCCCTGCTTCTTTCCGGCAGCCTTCCTTCCTAAGAATGAGCGCGTGAAGGACCTTAGATGACGTCGCGGCTTATGATTGGTCGCGTGACCGCCCATGTGACCACTCACGCGACCAATCACAAGCCACGACGTCACCGCAGGTCATTCACGCGCTCATTCTTAGGAAGGAAGGCTGCCGGTTAGTACCAGGGCGCATCCAAGGGTGAGTATATCAATATTTTTTATTTTGATTCTTTATTTTACACATTAATATGGATCCCAGGGCCTGAAGGAGAGTTTCCTCTCCTTCAGACCCTGGGAACCATAGTATCCCATTGCACTGCATTGGGTTTCGTGTTTCGGCCGACCCCGACCCCGACTTTTTTATAGGATCGGCCGATTTCACTCGACCCGACTTTTGACAAAGTCGGGTTTCGTGAAACCCGACCCGATCCTATAAAAATAAAAGTCGCTCAACCCTAGTCATTACTAGTGAGGTGAATGTGCTTACTTAGATAAGGTGTAATCCGAGCATGTCGCACTGCTGAGTGTCTTCAAGGTACTCGAAAAATATGTTTGAGTATCCGTGCATTCATGCCTTGTGGCTGTTCAACAACCGCAACAAATGCAGGGATTGCCTAACAAACAGTCAATCCCTGCATGTGTTGTGGCTGTTGAACAGCCGTGAGACATGCAGCCGCGGAGACTAGAACATATTTTTCGGGCATGCCAAAGACACTCTGTTAGCACTCAAGCATGCTCTGATAACACTTTACTTGAACTCGTTGGCTCATCACTAGTCACTACTGTTATGGCTAAAAAACAAACACTCCTACTATTAATATTATTGTTATTAGTAGTAGTACAAAACCTAAAAAGCTTCACCAAAGTGTTTTGTACGGGTTGCAGCAAGGTGTGTTGCATTGTCACTGAGGGTTTATTAGCTTCTTAATAGAAAAGTTATACCCTTTTATCCCTTTTATTTTATATTATTAAGTTATTGCAGCATCTTTTTAGTAGCATTTAACAATGTAAAATGAAAACATTGACCACTGAGGTTTAATTATAGCTGATGTGTAGAGGTGCAAAGTAGTAACGTACTTAACATATGTAGGCAGCACATTCCCTGATGATTCTCCTTTATTGAAAGTCACACTGTAGGAAATACAACACTGTGACAAATGTGCATTCGGCATTTAAAGAGAATCATGTGATGTTTTCCACAAGTAAGTGACTTTTCAATTTCCTGTCTCATAAGGGTTTGAGTATAATGGAATTTCTCAAGGGAAAAATTGAGTTGTGTGCTTACAACTCTTGAACATTCCATATTACGTCTGTGACTGGAGCACTGGATTCAAATAAATGACCCAGATAGTGTTAGGAATCTGTGATGTACTGATAAGAACTATTGTGACATCCAGTAGATGAGATTTTGTCTGAGACTAACGACATCATATATGGTTAATCTTGCTAGAGCATAAACTGATACATAAATCTATTCCTGTGCATTTATTCACTTAAAGTTATAAACGGTATTCTCATCGAAGTCCAGTTCTGACCATTTAAAAGCAAGAGGTCATAGTTTAACACTTCCAAAAATACAGTTATTTAATTATTTTTTAGCTGTTACATATACGTCCATATTTTATCAGCACCAGTGTTTCCCCTTGAGAGAACCGACATAATATAGAATGATACTAGAGAGGGAAACATGATCCTGATGGGATTCTGATGATATCCTGATGCCTTTGTTAAAGTGAACCTGTCACCATTTTTGGCAGATAAGAGATGCGGCCATCAACTTTTGGGGCTGATATACAGCATTCTATAATGAAGTGTATCTGTCCCCCAACCTGACCTGTAAGAGAAGAAAAATAACTTTTATTATACTCACCGGCAGGGTGGTCTGGTCCAATGGGCACCTCTGGTCTTGGTCCAGCGCCATCCATCTTTTTACGATCCCCATCCTCCTGCTTGCTTCATGTGGATAACTCAAACCTTCGTTGTCCAAACAGTCTCCTCGGCACAGGACTCCTGCGCAGGCATACTTCAGTCCATTTGCACCAGGGCTCTTTGACCTTTCCCAGCACCTGCGCACTGCAGTACTTTGCTCTGCCCTCAACAGGGCTACGAAGTTTCCCTGCAGAGGATCGCGGTGCCGAGGAGACATGTCATCGACATGAAGGAAGCAGGAGGGTGGAATCGCTAGAAGTAGGGAGGCGCCAGACCAAGAAGAGCGACACCTCTTGGACCGGACTGCCCCGCAGGTGAGTATAATAAAAGCTATTTTTCTTCTCTTACAGGTCGGCTTGGTGCGGATATATAGCATTATAGAATGCTGTATATCAGCCCTGAAAGGTGATGGCTGTATCTCCCAATATGTGTTGAGGCTGTCTAACAGCAACAAAACATGCAGCCGCAGGGACTTGAACATAGTATACGAGCATGCCCAAGGTACTCGAATAACACCTGAGCATGCTCAGATAAGACTATTCGAACACGTTCGCTCATCACTAAACAGGATTCATATTGCAGATGAATTATGTTCTTATGTGTAAGAGTAGAGAAAGGACTCTATGCTAACATTGTAGTCACCTCCTAGGGTAGGACCTAATAGCTAAAGGTACATTCACACTCAGCAACTTTACAACGAGAACGACAACGATCCGTGACGTTGCAGCGTCCTGGATAGCGATCTCGTTGTGTTTGACATGCAGCAGTGATCTGGATCCCGCTGTGATATCGCTGGTCGGAGCTAGAAGTCCAGAACTTTATTTGGTCGTCAGGTCGGCATGTATCGTCATGTTTGACAGCAAAAGCAACGATGTCAGCAATGTTTTACATGGAGCGAACGACCTGTGAGAATGATAAGTGAATCACCGTTACGTCACAGGATCGCTCCTGCATCGTTGTGGAGCTGCTGTGTTTGACGTCTCTACAGCGACCTAAACAGCGACGCTGCAGCGATCGGCTCGTTGTCTATATCGCGGCAGCGTCGCTGAGTGTGACGGTACCTTTAGTTAGTAGCATTTATCTAAATTTGTATTGTTTTACATTGTTGTAGACGAAGGGATGATAAAAGTCAAACACACTATCCCTCATTGCAATTGCTCAGTCTTATTTTCTACCATTGCTAAAACATGCACAGGTGCTTTTTTATGGCTGTTTTGGTGGAATCTTATTTAGCGTCATTCTGCACATGCTTTTATCATTATGACTAGTCAAGGGAAAAATAACTGACACGTTTTGCTTTTTTAAAAAATACCTTTGACCCAAAACATGTCATTAAAACGCCACAAATTACAGCACTTTGGCAACAATTCATCACCAATGTTGTGCAGGTCAGTCTTAATGAGGAGGTGTACTGGTGGTGTGCGTCGACGTATGCACCTCACAACAAATCTTACTCAAGTAAGTTTTGCTCCATTTGGGGACTGGTGTAAGATTTGTGACATAAGGAATGCTGCCATCTATCCTGAATTTGAAGAGCATGGTTTGCTACGTGGTCATCTTGCCCCACCTCTGCTCACTGCTTCAAAGCAGGGGAAAAATGGTGGGAGAAGCATCTAGTTGTGCAGAAATTTTATGGGTTTTTTTATAGCTTTTTGCTCCAGTATTCTGGCATAAAAGCTTAGATGAAACAGTCTCACTGTATGTAGAGTAGTGCAATTTATATTTCTATATATACTAATAAGTAACTTTGTGCCATACAATGTGTTTTAACAAAAATCTTGATGATTTATTTTTACTTTAAATTTCATATCCCAATATGTGATAGGTGTAATAATAATAAAAATATTAGCAAATACCCCAGTTATAATTGTAGTATAATTCTGATTAATTAACTCTGTTATTTACCCCATGTGCAGAGCATTGCAATAACTTAGATATCCATTCCTACGGCGAGTCACAAAGTAACAGTTAGTTGTTAGCAGTCATAACTGTAGATAACTAAGCTACTGCAATGCCCTGCACATGACGTAAGTGACATAGCTATTTACAAGAACTATACTACATTTATAATTGGAGGTATTTGCTAATATTATTATTATTATTATTATTATTATTATTATGCCTACTACATATTGAGATGGGATCTTGGAGGTGGGAATACCCCCTTAAGTAAGCTATTTTAGTCATAGCTGCTCAACCCTGTTTGTCCTACTTTTTATAAGAAATGTAAAGACATTATTTTACCTATGCTATGTTTAACCTGAGCTATTGAAGTTGAAAATATGGCAAATGGTGGTCAGAAAACACACAGCAGCTGTAAAGCAATATGTCACTTTCCCTTATCATTTCCAAAAAGTTACTTTCGATAGTTGCGGCAACTTTACTACTTGAATTGGGCCATCAAGAATACATTCATTTGCATTAGTGTGCAGATTTGTGCAATGCAAATACATTGGACAGTCATAGCATACAAAACAGCAGTGTATTGCAAGAGCTGAAATACTCCCTAATGATAAGAAATAGAAATTAAATGTCATTGCTTTATACAATTAGGAGAAATAAACTTTTTATAGGGTCCCAAGTCTTAGCCATTTCATGTTATTCCCTCTAAAACTCTGCAAGATTAAATGAATGCATCTAAAATAACAATATTTGGAAACACCACAATTTTTTAATGTAAATCTCTTGCCTGTGAATCGGCATGCTACCTATACACAAGAGAGAGTATCATATACCTGCTGGCAGAGCTGAACAAAAAGTGCTTCTCCTGCTATGCTGCTTATATTTCATAATTCATTTCTATGCTTAACAACTGGCTGTCTGCCTTTCACTGTAAGACTAATGGGCACAAAAACAAAAGCAGAGAGAAATGAAGGTTAAAGGAGAAATATGTAGAAAAAAAGAAATTAAAAGTAGGGAAGGAAACATTTCTGTTTTGTCTTCATAAAATAGGCTCTATGGATATGAATCATGAGATAAAATGAGCATTCACATTAATCACATAAATACAATTGTACCAAGCCAACAAAAGAATGTTTCCAAACTGGAAGCCTAAAGTAATTATAAGAAACAACTTTTAAGTTGAGGAAGACAATCGTTCATAACTAGTGATGAGCGAATATACTCGTTACTCGAAATTTCCCGAGCATGCTCGGGTGTCCTCCGAGTATTTTTTAGTGTTCGGAGATTTAGTTTTCTTCGCCGCAGCTGAATGATTTACATCTGTTAGCCAGCATAAGTACATGTGGGGATTCCCTGGCAACCAGGCAACCCCCACATGCACTTATGCTGGCTAACAGATGTAAATCATTCAGCTGCGGCAATAAAAACTAAATTTCCGAGCACTAAAAAATACTCGGAGGACACCCAAGTGTGCTCGGGAAATCTCGAGTAACGAGTATATTCACTCATCACTATTCATAACTAGTGTTGAGCGATACCTTCCGATATGCAAAGGTATCGGTTTCGGGTTGGATCAGCCGATACCGGCAAAATATCGGATCTCGCCGATACCGATACCCGATACCAATGCATATCTATGGGACACAAAATATCGGAATGGTTCCCAGGGCCTGAAGGAGAGGAAACTCTCCTTCAGGCCCTGGGATCCATATTCATGTATAAAATAAAGAAAAAAAAGAAAAAATATTGATATACTCACCCCTCCGGCGGCCCCTGCTCTTAGCGGTGCCTCCGTTTCTAAGAATGCCGAGTTAAGGACCTTCGATGACGTTGCGGCTTGTGATTGGTCGTGTGACAGCTCATGTGACCGCTCACGCGACCAATCACAAGCCGCGACGTCATCGCAGGTCCTTCACTCACTCATTCTTAGGAACGGAGGCTGCCGGTTTCAACGGTTACAACCAGGGCGCATCAGAGGGTGAGTATATCCCTATTTTTTATTTTTATTCTTTATTTTACACATGAATATGGATCCCAGGGCCTGAAGGAGAGTTTCCTCTCCTCCAGACCCTGGGAACCATACACTGGGAACTTCCGATTCCGATTTCCGATATCACATATCATAGAATTCGGAATTTAGGACCTGAGAATGACGTCACGGCTTGTGATTGGTCGCGTGGCGGTCACATGAGTGGCACGCAACCAATCAGAAGCCGTGATGTAATGGAAGGCCCTAAACGCGCTCATTTTAAGCAAAGAAGGCTGCTGGTAACCAGCGGTGATGTCCAGGGGCCTCCGGAGAGGTGAGTATATCAATATTTTTTATTTTAATTCTTTATTTTACACAGTAATATGGATCCCAGGGCCTGAAGGAGAGTTTCCTCTCCTTCAGACCCTGGGAACCATCAGGATACCTTCCGATACTTGGTGTCCAATTGACTTGTATTGGTATCGGGTATCGGTATCGGCGATATCCGATACTTTCAAGTATCGGACGGTATCGCTCAGCACTAGTTACCACTGATGATATTGTAATTTAATGCCCAACAAGTTAATATCCCAATTATAGTTCACTGTTCGCATATTTTTAGCCATCTAGTGAATAATATATTTGATCAAAATGAGAGTTTTTGGCAATAAATGATGATTTATTAAACTATTATGAAATTATATTTGAATGTTATATAAATCTGCATTTATAATGATTTTGTGATATTTGCAATAATATAGACTGCAGCATTTTCCTTTCAGCACTAGCAAACCTACATATTGTTTCTATATTACTAATGAGAATACATAATGTCATAATCTGAAATTCAATATTTCAGAAAATGGAATTTCCAATATCTATTTGCTCAGAGCATGTTGACTTTACCCAAGTTCCATATAAAAACTGAGTAGTTTCTATTCACAAATGCTTTCATACTATTCTTTCCAAGATACAATATTGGATATCTTAACTGTTCTTGTCTTTACTGTTCTTTTTAATGTGTACATTTCAGCACATAATGGATCTTTGATTATGCAAGTTATGAAAACCGTATTTTCCGGCGTACAAGACGACTTTTTAACCCCTGAAAATCTTCTTAAAAGTCGGGGGTCGTCTTGTACGCCGGGAATCGCCTTGTACGCCGGGTGTATATGGTGGGTGGGGGGGGGGAGTGATCCTGATGACGACGAGGGGGCGTCTCACAGGAAAGTGAGTATCCCCCATTACCTTATCATAGCGCTGCAGCGTGGGGTCTCTGTGCTGGGAGCGGCGGCTGCTGTGCTGTGCTGTGGCGGCTCCTCTTCTGCAGTGTGGGGCCTCTGGTGCTGTGGGGCGGTGGCGGCGGTGGCGTATCTTCATGCAGTCGGGGCTCCTCCGGCATCTCAAAGCCTAGAAGCCCCGCCGGCAACTCCATCGGTGTAATGCGCTGGCCTCCGGGAAAATGGCCGCTGCTTAGATTCAGATCTCGCGTCCCGAGATTTCGGGACGAGATCTGAATCTGAGCATGCACAGCCCCCAGCGGCCGGGCCACCGCATCGCACCTATTGAGCTGCCTCCGGGAAAATGGCCGCTGCTCAGATTCAGATCTCGTCTCCCGAGATCTCGGGACGAGATCTGAATCTGAGCAGCGGCCATTTTCCCGGAGGCCACCTGACCGCATTGTACCGATGGAGTTGCCGGCGGGGCTTCCAGGCTGAGATGCCGGAGGAGCCCCGACTGCATGAAGATACGCCGCCGCCACTGCCCCACAGCATCAGAGGCCCCACACTGCAGAAGAGGAGCCGCCACAGCACAGCAGCCACCGCTCCCAGCACAGAGACCCCACGCTGCAGCGCTATGATAAGGTAATGGGGGATACTCACTTTCCTGTGAGACGCCCCCTCGTCCTCATCAGGATCACTCCCCCCCCCCCCCAAAAGGCACATATTCACCGGCCCTATAAGACGACATACGGTGTATAAGAAGACCCCCAACTTTTAAGAAGATTTTATTTTTTAACTGGTAAAGTTGGGGGGTCGTCTTATACGCCCAGTCGTCTTATACGCCGGAAAATACGGTATTTGCTTTAATTATATTATTTAGCTGTATGTCAATGGAAAGTTTTGTAGATTTAAACATAACCTTTTTCATTAACCTAATTTCCTGTCTGAATTAGCCACGCTATTAAATATTTGACTTCAGCATAGGAGTCAAATTGAGAATTGTTATTCTAGTCTATACATGTTTATACAATATATTAGTGGCTAAGTAGCACATGTACAATATGCAAACATGAATATACAAATACAAATACAACCAAAACATGAGCAGAAAATTCTCCTGGATATTAATCCAGTTTTAAGTTGATCAAACCTAAATAACTTCTTTAAGTGAAGAATCCAGGGATATTAATAATTCTTGAAGAAAATGAAACATTCTAAATACATAGATTTGTTTAGACCAATATGCATTCTTCCCATAAAGGTCAACAAAGTCTAAACCACAGATCTGCAATTCAGACTAGATTAGATTTTATTCACAATTCAAAAGTTTTCTGTTTCAGTATTTTTAGATGTTTTAGGCCATGTTCATGTGTTCAATATTTGGTCAGTATTTCACAACAGTATTTGTAAGCCAAAACCAGGAGTGGGTGATAAATACAGAAGTGGTGCATATGTTTCTATTATACTTTTCCTCTCTTTGTTCCACTCCTGGTTTTGGCTTACAAATACTGATGTAAAATACTCACCAAATACTGATTGTGTGAAAGTGACATTAGTTAGATGTTGCTATGGTCAATTAAAAAAAATCAAACCATTTCATATTTACGAATACATCAGGTTTATGCAAAAATATGATATTTAGTGTACTAACTCTAATTTATCAATACATTGTTGCCTTTGCATGCTGGATATCATCTCCTGAGTCAAAACCTGACTGATGGCAACCCATTGTTGCTTAATTAGTGCGGGGAGTTTATATCAATTTCTGCATTTTTGTTTATCCACCCATTTTTTTAGGATTGAGATCTGATGAGTTTCCCTGCTATGAACCCCACATTTTAACATTTTGCCCACCAAGCCATTTAGTTATCACTTCTTCCTTGTAACATGGTGATCGATCATACTAAAAAAAGCATTGTTCATGACCAAATTGCTTCTGTATCATTGGCAGAAGTTGCTCTTTGAGGATATTTCAATATCATTCTTTATGCATGACAATGTTTTTAGGAAAAATTGTGAGTGAGCCCACTTCCTTGGATAAAAAGCACAAAAATGGTCTCAGGATACTTTATTGTTTGCATCACACAGGGCTCATGGAAGTGCTTACCTTTTCATATCTAGACGTTCATTCTTCCAGATGTTCCAAACAGTTTGCTAGGGGTTTTCATCAGAGAAAATAATTTAACCCCTGTCTTCAGTAGTCTAATCCACATATTTCCTGAGAAAATGTCAGTCTCTTCTTGTTGTTTCTCATGGAAAGAAGTGGCTTATTTGCTGCCCTTCTTCACACAATGCCAACCTCAAAAAGCTTTCATCTCACTGCACACACAGATTTAAAAGGGTATTTTCATCTACAGGATCCTATCCCAACATGTAGTAGGTGTAATAATAATAATAACAATAATAATAATAATAATAATAATAGCAAATACCTCCTATTAGAAATGTAGTATAGTTTTTCTGATTCTCTGTGTCTCTTTCCTCATGTGCAGGTATTGCAGGACCTTAGGTATCTGGGAATAATATCGATAGGGAGGTTCAACGCTTGCAGAATCTATGTAACTGTGAAATGAATGATCTGCGATATAATGCAGTACAGCACCCTAACTATACCATTTTATTTTATTTTTGATGCACTACAACAAGAAGTGAAGTTTACCATTCTTGTCAGTTCTAATTTTTCTACTGAAAAATACTGAAATCAATGCTGTTATGCGTGAGAAAGTATGCTTACTAGCTTGTGAGCAATTAGAGGTTTTGAAATATTGTGATTCACTAAGAATCAATTAGCTGTATGTAGATCAGTTTTTTGGGAAATGTTTTCTGAATCCAACAAATTTGAATTTCAAAATATTACCTGTATTGAGCAGCAGTTGAGAGCAGATTGTAAAGGAGCATAAATGGGGAAAGTGACACATTATTATGACATGATATTCTGGTGAGGAAGAAGCAAAATAGAGGAAGGAGGAAGCAAAATGTAATGCAGTACAGCACCCTAACTATATCATTTTATTTTATTTTTGATGCACTACAACAAGAAGTGAAGTTTACCATTCTTGTCAGTTCTAATTTTTCTACTGAAAAATACTGAAATCAATGCTGTTATGCTTGAGAAAGTACGCTTACTAGCTTGTGAGCAATTAGAGGTTTTGAAATATTGTGATTCACTAAGAATCAATTAGCTGTATGTAGATCAGTTTTTTGGGAAATGTTTTCTGAATCCAACAAATTTGAATTTCAAAATATTACCTGTATTGAGCAGCAGTTGAGAGCAGATTGTAAAGGAGCATAAATGGGGCAAGTGAAACATTAGCGTGACATGATATTCTGGTGAGAAGGAAGCAAAATAGGTTCATGTAGCCTATTACAAAAGATATATGATACATTATTATTTTTTATTAGCAATGCAAGTATTTACTAAAGCTAACAGTGGATTTAGGAAGACATGACACTATTTTTTGGTCTGGTTTTCAGCATTTTTGGAGAAACAATGGGCCAACCATGCAACATCTAAAGAAAGTCATGCAGTTTACAGAAGACAAAGCTGGGTTGCAGTACTTATTACTCCACCCATCAAACATTAGTGACATAGCCTAGTAATGCCACCAATGTTTATGGTTAAACAACCTCTTTATAAATGAAAAGAGCCTGCTTATTAAATAGGTTTCCTTTTTTTCTGAAAAAAAATAGCTAATAAAAATAATAGAATTGTAAAACTCAGGCCAAACAGGAATTAGAATGCTTAAATTCAACAATTGGAGATCTTTGTTGAGTCTATTTAATTTTTAATAAGATCCTTGTTGCATTTTACATATTAAGAATAAAAATCCACCTTTTTAATTGTTTCTTTTTTTTATATACCGTTTGTATTCAGCTGAATGTGGAGCAACAGTTACTGGAAATGAAGGAACTCTACTATCTCCAAATTACCCTGCCAACTATGACAACAACCATGAATGTATATACAGAATTGAAACGCAGCCTGGGAAGGGAATCCAGCTACGGGCCAGAAGTTTTCAGCTGCTTGAGGGTGACATTCTCAGGGTAAATGTATAATAGAAATTGTCTATTGAGATGTATTTAAAAAAAAAGTATATATATATATATATATATATATATATATATATATATATATATATATATTTATATATATATATTTATTTATTTTTTTACTCCTGAAAGGAAAGTATCATTTATAGTATTTTTCCTACTTAAAACAAGAAAATGCTCTAAACTCAGTGACTTTCAAAATTCCGGGCAAAGATCACTAAACAAGGAAAGTAGGAGATGGAAATTGTGTGATCCTGGGTTACCTAAGATGCCAACAAAGTTTATGATATGGGATGATCATTAAAATAAGCTCTCTTGACAATACAGAAATGTATTTAAAAAAAAATCTCTTTATATTGCCATAATGGGGTTGACCACTACTGTACAATCCATTATTAGTTACCCCAAGGTGCTACAAACAGTGAAGAACATTATACTTACCTCTTAGACCTGTTTTGCTCCTCTGCTCACATGTCATGATAGTAGGCTATGATAAAACATTTCAAGCTATGTTTTTACAAAATATACACCACATTGAATAGTGTTTCCGTGTGTTATTAAACTGTTATGCAGCACTTTCTTTCTTAAACCTTAAATTCAAAATTGGAGTCACCTCATGCACCAAGTCAAAGATGTAAGATGACAGCTTAGCTTCAAATTTCCAATTTCCTTTTAATAGAAGCTGACAGGAAGGAACAGAGTGGACAATTTCTTTTTTCTTTCTCATTGATGATCTTAGAAAAGACACACCACACTGAAATGTCACCATATTTATTTTTTTTTAGGTTGCCTAAGTAGATTATCCAAAAGGCTGAGGTTACGAAACCTCAAAGGAAAAGTAAAGGTATAAATATTAATTGTATCGGAGAAAAGAGTTTTAACATGTTTGAAAACATAATTGATTATACAAGTCTTGACAGCACGTGAAGTGCTTGATCTTCCATCTAACCTGCCCAAATGAAGTAATTTATAACAAAGTTAATCTTTTGCCCACAGTAAGGATTTTGTAAATGAATTACAGAGTTGGCTTTGGTAGAGATTTATCTCCGGTTTATGTTTACTTCTTCACATGACTGCATTTGTGTTTTTATTACAGGTGCATGATGGGAAAGATGGTTCTTCACGACTTTTAGGAGCTTTTACGAATAATGAGTTATTGAGATTAACACTTAACAGTACTTCAAACCATTTGTGGATAGAATTTAACACTAATGGATCTGACACTGACCTTGGTTTTCATCTGGTTTATAACAGTAAGTAGTTTTTCCCTATATATACATAAGATATGCTGTGATTAATGTTGTTCAAGCATTACTGGGAATTTGTCACAAGGTATTTTCTATTTAATCTGAAAGCAGCATAAGGTGGGGTCACAGAGTCTGACTTCAGGGCTATCTTGTGTAGATTCATTACAATCAGTGTTTTATCAGCAGAAGACTATCACTGCCCGACAAGGTGTTTCATGCAAACCAGTCCAGCTACTATGTTTAACACCACTCCACTGCTGATTTGCAGCTTGGTGGCAATGCACAGTGTATACATGAAGCCGCCAGTTAGTGGTGGGGAGGTGTTATACATATCCCAGCATTCTTACCCCTGCTACATCAATAGCAGTGAAAACAAGGATTTTATCAAAAATCCCAAAAAGTCCAGTATGTGATAAATTTATGGAATCAGCCTTTTGTCATCTACAGCATGTTGCTCCCAAATTACACAGCAAAACCTTACATATGATGCTTAAGAAAATCCTTTTATAATATTTCTAAACACTCTTTTTTGGTGATTACTTTGTATCTCCGTTCATACTGCACCCACTTACAAAAATGATACACCATTTGAAAGGTAAACTTGCCCCATTCAGCAAGAAAATAGCCAAACAAACCACACATCCACGATGCAGTAAGGAAAAGTGACCTGCAGGGGGCACCACACTACCCCAAAGCACACTACCACAAAGCTGCTTACAGACATCACAAACAAATCCTAACATTTGCCTTGGGGGCTTTCCAGCTTGCCAAAGTCCTTGCCCAGCCGATTTCAGGCACATTGAGGATTGCACACTTCACTGCAGGTGAGTCACATATGCAAACACATTTGTAAATGTGCCCTGCCTATTTAATTGCACACTTGCTCCGTTTATACTCCACCAACACACACAAATGATAAACCATTTCAAAAGTCAAATTACCTGCACGTGGCAATTGCCGTGGGGTCTTTCCAGCTTGCCGAAGTGCTTGCCCAGACTATTTCAGGCAAATTGGAGGATTGCACACTTCACTACAGTTGAGTCACATATGCAAGCACATTTGTAAACATGCACTGCTTTTTCAGTCATTACTTCGCCCACACACACAAATGGTGAGTCACATATGCAAACACATTTGAAAACATGCACTGCTTTTTTGGTGATTAATTCGCCCACACACACAAATAATACACCATTTGAAAGGTAAACTTGCCCCTTTCAGCAAGAAAAGACACAAACAAACCACACATTCATGATTTGATCAATAAATACAGTTTAAACATTCACTTTCAGAAACCTGCAGAAAAAAACAATAACCTGCAGGTGGCACCACAACCTCTAGACATGTTTTAGCCTCTACTTATCAAACCAATTTATTGTATTATCAATCTACATATATAAATACTTTTCTGTGTTCATCATGTTATTAAATACTTTAACATTTGACCAGCTTGATTTTCCTAAAATTGCCTATGCCCCCAACAACCAATGTGCGGAAATTTTGCACGGGCCAACTAGTGATAACTTATTGCTGAGACTGGCTGTCACTTTTTGATCAGTGGGGGTTCAACTAACTGGACTCCTCAGATCTTAAAATGTAGTTAGTTGTGCAGCTTTGTCTTCTTCAAAATTGTCAAAAAATGTTCTGCACACTGAGGGTAAAAGGTCACTGTGCATGAAACTGAAGCAGAGTCACATTGCCTGAAGTGCAAATAAAACTGTGAAGAAGATAACTTAACAAAGAATTCTATTTATTATATTTCCTTCACATAGCACCTTCATATTCCATAATGCTTTACAGACATCATCACTGTCCCCATTGGGGCTCACTATATCAATTCCCTATCAGTCTTTGGCGTTTGGAAGGAAACCAGAGCACCTGGAGGAAACCCGTGCAAATACGGGGAGAACATACAAACTCCTTGCAAATGTTGTCCTTTATGGGATTTAAACCCAGGACCCCAGCACTGTAAAGTGCTGCCTTAAAAGTAATCTTGAGACGGTAGATAGAAAAAAATTAAATTGCAAATCAACATAGAAAACTAGATGCTGTACATATGAAAACTTTACATTTGTAATTGCTACATATTATGTAAGACAAAGGGGTGAAAGCATGAAAAAATGTGTTGAAATTGTAAAGTAATAAATGTTCTGTCAATCTGTTGCTGTTATGCTAGCAGGATACATATTTCTATGTAAAGCTGCATATGTGAGAGAAAGATAGTACCGTATATACTCGAGTATAAGCCGACCCGAGTATAAGCCGACCCCCCTAATTTTGCCACAAAAAACTGGGAAAACTTATTGACTCGAGTATAAGCCTAGGGTGGAAAATACAGCAGCTACCGGTGAATTTCAAAAATAAAAATAGATGCTCCATACTGTTCATTATTGCCCAAAAGGAGGTTCCATATAAAGCTGTGCCATATATAATGCTCCATACCATTGATTATTGCCCCATAGATGCTCCATATATAGCTGTGCCATATAGAATGCTCTGCACCGTTCATTATGGCCCCATAGGTGCTCCTTATAAAGCTGTGCCATTGCTCTGCACCATTCATTATGGCCCCATAGATGCTCCATATACAGTGCTCTGCACCGTTCATTATTTCCCCATAGATGCTCCATATAAAGCAGTGCCATATATGCTCTGCACTGTTCATTATGGCCCCATAGATGCTCCATATAAAGCAGTGCCATATATGCTCTGCACTGTTCATTATTGCCCCATAGATGCTCCTTATAAAGCAGTGCCATATATGCTCTGCACTGTTCATTATGGCCCCATAGATGCTCCATATAAAGCAGTGCCTTATATGCTCTGCACTGTTCATTATTGCCCCATAGATGCTCCTTATAAAGCTGTGTCATATTTGCTCTGCACTGTTCATTATTGCCCCATAGATGCTCCTTATAAAGCTGTGCCCTATATGCTCTGCACTGTTCATTGTTGCCCCATAGATGTGCCATATAAATCTGTGCCATATATAATGCTCTGCACCGTTCATTATGGCCCCATAGATGCTCCTTATAAAGCTGTGCCATTGCTCTGCACCATTCGTTAGGGCCCCATAGATGCCCCATATACAATGCTCTGCGCCGTTCATTATGGCCCCATAGATGCTCCATATAAAGCAGTGCCATATATGCTCTGCACTGTTCATTATGGCCCCATAGATGCTCCTTATTAAGCTGTGCCATATATGCTCTGCACTGTTAATTATGGCCCCATAGATGCTCCTTATAAAGCTGTGTTATATTTGCTCTGCACTGTTCATTGTTGCCCCATAGATGTGCCATATAAATCTGTGCCATATATAGTGCTCTGCACCGTTGCCCCATAGATACTCCACATAAATCTGTGCCATATATAACGCTGCTGCTGCAATAAAAAAAACAAAACACATACTCACCTCTCTTGCTTGCAGCTCCTCAGCGTCCCGTCCTGGCGTCTCTCTGCACTGACTGATCAGGCAGAGGGCGGCGCGCACACTATATGCGTCATCGCGCCCTCTGACTTGAACAGTCAGAGCCAGAGGACGGGAAGACGGAGCGGCGCCCGGCGGGTGGAACGTGGACAGGTGAATATAAAATACTCACCTAGTCCCGGCGCTCCGGGCGCTCCCCCTGCTTGTCACACTGTCTTCGGGTGCCGCAGCTCTTCCTCTGTCAGCGGTCACTGGCACCGCTGATTAGAGAAATGAATTTGCGGCTCCACCCCTATGGCAGTGGAGTCCATATTCATTTCTCTAATGAGCAGTCCCACATGACCGCTGAACAGGGGAAGAGCTGCGGCACCCGAAGACAGTGTGACAGGCAGGGGGAGCGCCAGGAGTGCCGGGATTAGGTGAGTATGCCTCAGCGCCCTCTCCCCCTCACCCGCCGACCCCACCGCCGACCGTGACTCGAGTATAAGCCGAGAGGGGCACTTTCAGCCCAAAAATTTGGGCTGAAAATCTTGGCTTATACTCGAGTATATACGGTAATTTTTTCACTTTACAAAGCAAATTTACTATTATTATAGATTGTCACTCCTTTGCTTTACTTTCACTAAGGACTCACATTTCTCATTATACAAATTCAGTAAAATATCACAACATACAAGTAGAGATGGACGGATACCTGTATGTTTGGGTATGGCGGGTTCAGCCGAACAGCTACAAAAAGTTTGGATTTGGGTACTAGAACAGTACCCGGATCCAAACTCGAACCCCATTCACTTGAATGGGGGGCCTGAACATCCAGTGCTTTCCACGCTGTCATGCACACAACACCGCTTCTGATTGACAGTGAAATCATCCCAGGCAGTCAGAGTTCAGTTCCCACGCTGTCAAAAGATAGCGGGAACGTGCAGCTGTGATGGGAGGTATAAAATTCACCTCCTATCACTGCTGTAAGCTTATGAGACTACCTCTTCCATCAGCTGCCGCTAATAACAGTTATGGGAGTATTCATCAGCTGGCTCCTGCATTGTAAATAAATAATTTTTTTTAAAAAAATTTCTTGGGTCCCCCCCCCCCGTATTTTGGATAACCAGCTGGGCAATACTCACAGCAGGGGGCTGCAGCCCTTAGCTGTCAGCTTCAGTAAAACTAGAATATCAAGAATATCTCTCACCTATCCGTCGTTCTGTAATCCATGTATGTCTGGGGGATAAACAGTTTTCAAAGATGCGACCGTCCAGGCTGAGAACCAGTAGCTCATTCAGCCTCAGAGATCTGCTACTGCACAGGCACAGGCGGTGCCATCTTGGAGGAGGACATTTTTTTCTTCTTCAGCAAGATGTCGCTGCCGGTGACTGCATAATTGTAGCTATTGGATCTTTATACACCGATAGCTGCTAGTGCACAGGCGCGACGGGCGCCATTTTCAAATTGACTTTTTTTTTTACACTTGCTCTATAACATCAAGAATGCTTATTAACTGGACACTAAACATTCAATTATGCTGCAGCGCAGGTGCCACGGCTGGAACCTGCCTGCAGAAGCATTTTTTCCTTTCTTCAGTATGTACAGGTATTTATTATGCAAACTAGGGGGCAGGACACTAAGAAATCAGTGACCTGTCAGCAGTCTGCATTATGAATACCTAATTAAAGCACCACATAAAGAACCCCCCTCCAAGCTTGCCCCAGGGCACAAGCATATCATTTACTAAAAATTGAAATTAAAGATTAAAAAACAGCCACAAGATGGATTTCATCAACCAAGGTATCATTTTAATCAGTATAACTGCACCGATCTGACACTGTTTTTAGGTTACTGTGCACAATCCTGCTGACAGGTTCCCTTTAAATAATTAAAACATACGGCGTTAGGACGCCTCTATTCTTGATAACCGGTTTTGCTGAAGCTGACAGCTATGAGTTTTGCCAGGCTGGTTATTAAATATACAGGGGAACCCACTTCACTCCTGCTCTTACTGTTATTAGCGGCAGAAGGCGTCAACTGATGGGAGTAATAGTCACATCAGCTGACACTAGTGACCGGAGGTAAACTTTATACTTCCTATCACAGCTGCTGGCTCATGCTGTCTTTTGACGGCGTGGGAACCGCGGCTCTCTGACTTGCAGGGATGATTTTACCGCTGTTCAGAAGTGGTGTTTGCCGCGCTGTCATGCACATGCCAGCGCAATAAACACCTAGTGTTCGGGCAGCTAAACCCGAACAGTAACACGGCCTTCCTGGTGAAGTTCGTGCTTCTTGTCCATGCCCGATCATTAGATGTTCAGAACGGATGCTGAACATTATGTGGGTATGATCTTAAATGCATTCTTATCAAGATTTTTGCTTGTATGTTGAGATGGGCAAACCCGAGCAGTATAGACACATATACCGGACACATCTAATGTCATCCCCAAAATCATGTGTTTTTCAAAGTTATTCATCACAAACAACTAATCGAGGGATCTGTCCAGCAAAGTGGAAATTTAAATAAGAACACATCTGTATGGAAATTTGCAAAAAGGTTGGAAACATGTAAGATAATGGCACCAAAATTGTAAGTAGCATGTAAGATTATTAATAAGTGCATAGCAAAGCAATGTATAATGGTATTAAAAAGTAATTTTATATTAAAGGAAACCTGCTCCATGGGCAGCATCAGTCATCCTCCGGCATTGTAGGCTTCTAAACTTTACTCTGACACAGTGCTTTCAGAGAAAACATAATTTTAAATTAAGGCAAGGACAGTGAGTACAATCATTTGTGTGGGTTCCTGTTGACTTCTCCTTATCTTAGTTTTACTGACTGCTCTATCTCTCTGAAAACACTAATATCACCCTTTAAAGCAGTTTTCCTCTTACATTAGATGATAGCATTGGATCTGCAGCTACAGGAAAACTGTTCAATATCCAACTATGCAAATATGATTCTGTAAATGCACTAATGGATTTTATGTGCATCTCTACACTAGTTCCCAACCTTTCCTACTTTGAGAGCTAAATTCATCTTTGATAGATGGTCATGAATCCCATTCAACAGGACCCTCTAAAAGCACACCAAAACCTTGTGCTCCTTTCATTTATTGGCAGAACACTTACATCCAGGCGTTCACACTTTATCTCCTTTCTGTATTCTTGCATCATGTGTATTCATCACACTATTGTACCCAGCTTCAAACACCTCTCCAAGTGGAATTATAATCCTATCTCCAGTGTACTATATTCATTTCCCTCCCCACCAGTACACATGCATCCTGATCTTTTCTTCTGTACAGGGCTTCTCACAAAAGTTATTATCTGGAGACCTGCTCTTAAAGAGGTTGTCTGGCCCATATCGATAAGTCTTCAGTCACTTTGAGTGACCGTAGACTTATGAAACCCCTCAGCGCAGGTACTCTGCACTGCGAGGATTCGTTGGTTTCCCAGCTGGGACTGAAGGGTTCATATGAGTTATACATACTCCCACTTAGAGCCCATCCAGTGGGCATGGCCTTGCTCCATACACTTGTATGGAGCGAGGCCGTACCTTCTAGTCGGCCATTCCCACTGCATGGACGTGTCACTAGATGGGGTGCATCCTTGCTTAGTATAAGTGTATGGAGAGAGTCCCTGCCCAGTAAACGAGCTCTGGCCAGGAGTATGTATAACGCCTTCATACCCTTCGGTCCCGTCTCAGAAACTAGCAAATCTCCACAGCACACAGTGCATGCTGGAGGGGTGGGGGATTCATAAGTCTACAGTCACAAAGTCACTGGGCAGCCCCTTTAATAGTTGTTTGTTAAACCTGATGCTATTGCACAGAGTGTGCGGACAGTTGCATGACAGGCATCATGTGGCTCCCGAGCTACAGTTAGGGGGCGCATGCTCTACAATGTATCTGCCATGTTTCCGCCGAGTTTCTGCAGAAATTTCTGCTTGTGTTACATGTGGATTTTTTAAATCATTTTACCTTATGCACTGTAGTCTGCAATGAATTCTGCACAATGAATTAACAGTGCAGATTTGTGCACAAAAACGCAGTTACCATATAGATGAAATTTTAAACATCTGCATGCAAAATCAACACTACATACACACTGGGTACTTTTACCCTAAGGTTCTGTAATTTACCACCCTATGAACTAATTTTAACAGCATCTCATGTAGCTTCAAGCAAATGCTGTCTTTTTCTGAGATGTAATATATTTGTATTGCCTGAATCCATAATATAGCAGCAATGGCCTAATGTGGGCTAATATTACACATCTGAAAGAATCCACCAAAAAATAATGGCAATCTCATCATTATGCTGTATTACAACACTGTTTTCCATCAAGAAACATTACCATTGTGATATTATATGCTTTATCAATTCCTTTGAATCAATAAGAGTCACAATACAACTACAGATTGAACCCGACCAAGATCACCCTAGTTTTATTGAGATCACAATAAAGACCCTTGAGTTTCATTGTGTTATGGACATAAAATATGCTTTTGAGCTTGGGTTTTTCAGCTTAATTTAATAAATGTGTTTTTATATATATAAAAACAGTTTGATATATATTGAAAGTAAAAAATAAATAGAAAACATTTGAATAATTCTGTAGTAATTATATTGGAGAATTTTGCTAAAGGTTTTTCATAACAGGGAAGATTTAAACAACTAAGTTGAAGTAAAAAAACCCTGAATATAACAGTGTATCTTGGAATCTGTCAGAACTGCTACAATCATTTAAGAATCCACAGGGCCCACCACAGTGCGGAGCAGTACAAACGTATAGGAGAATTCTAATTCATTCATGCGGAAGTTTGGAAAAGCAGCATGAGGGGAAAGTGCAGCAACACCTTAGCAGAGATTTTTTTGCTCCCCCTGGACCATCATGCTGCGTCAATATCCACCAGCAATAAATAGAATACTGTCAGAACTGTTAGATTATACACTGAAGTTACCGGTCATATCGTTTCTTATTTATTGGTTCATTTATTTATGTATGCAATGTTGTTACTTTTAGAAAATATCATTACTAATACAGATTTTCTTCTATTCTAGCTTTCCTAGTCCTGTGATTTCTTTTTCAATTCTGTAATATATTATTTAAACTGAGAAAGAGAAAAATAGGTAGCAAAGTAAAAATATTTTGAACTGTACTTATAATTAACAGCAAGATGGACCCCAGAAACATATGCTCTCAGGATAAAGACGTGTACAGCAAAATATTTAATACACAAAAATATCTTTATTTCATAATTATAATAATAGACAATAACATAAAATAAGGCACCTCATGCCCAGAGGAGACATAGTAACACGAGTTCTGGTGGGAAATATCTAAGCTAACCACTACCCACTGTCTATATTATAAATCCTAGTGCAAATTTCCACCTTTGATAAATCATATAATAGACAGTGATGCAGAGTTCAAAGCAAATATGTCCAAAGTGGATTCAACAGAAAAATAAATAGGTACTGTACATACTGGCTGAGAGACTCCAATAAATTAGCATGTTTTTAAATACTAGTTCAATGACATGTATATCATTTTTCTTAATATTGAAATAAAATGTAATAAAGTATACATCGTCAGTTGATAGAAAGCTGCAATTTTTTTAGGCAGATCTGTACACACAAAAAAATGCATTATTTGTGCAAATGTCATCCACACACTACATTTTTTTTCCACAAGGAAGCTGATGGTGTGGATTATTAAACATGCATCACATTAACCCCTTCATGACATGCACCATATATACAGAGCCAAAGGAGCTGTCATCCCGCTATCTGCCATATGTATACTGCATGACAATCGCGCAGGTTCACACTCAGTGTCACCATGATCAAATGCTGGTGTCAGCTCTGTATGAGAGCTTGACACCCTGAAGCAATGCCTATGATTTGTGCTAGCACCGATCGTCAGCGTTTAACCCCTCTGATGCCGCTGTCAATAGTCACAGAGACATTGATGGTTATCACAGAGGGAGGGAGCTGTCTCTCTGCTCCCATTGGCACAACACAATTGCGATCATGTGGTGACCCCAGGCTGAAAGATGGCCGTGGGGTCACCCCAAAAGGGTTTTTTGTTCATTCTGCCTTGCAAAAATCGGAATAGAAAGCGATCACAAAATGTCATGTGCCCAAAAATGGTACCAAAAAACTCGCCCACACATGACTCTGTCAGCCAAAATATGGCAAAATGATAACTATCTAAATATGAGGATGCAAAAACTTGGTACCCCATTAAAAAGTTTTAGTGTGTGACAACACCCAAACATAAAAGAGCTGTATAAATCTGGTAACACTGTAATCGCACCAACCCAAAAAATAAAGTCATCTAATCACTTAAACACCGCAAACAATGTTTAAGAAATAAAACCAATTCTTCACCTTCTGTTGATTTGTTCATTCTGCCTCCCAAAGATCACAACAGGGCTCAGCTTATCCTGCGCTCTATGATTAGCAGCAGGTTTCCATATACAGTATATCTCTGAAATACTTGATTGAGACCGAACCCCCATCAGAAGATTTCAGAAGATTCCCAATAATGAGGCAGATTGAGGCACTGTGGACCCTGACTGACCTGTGATCTGGTGGTGTCCATCTTTTTAGGCATGCATAAAAGATTGGTCTGCCACAATATTGTGCATTTCTGAAAAGAAGGACAATGCGGAACAGAGGCCAGACGGAGTCCACAGTAACTCTCCTGCCTCATTATAGTGAGTGGCTCCCTTAGGGGTTTTATCTGAATCACGTCACTAGGAGATTTAGATGGAAACCCTGATATAAGTGCTCAGCGTAAAGAGTCACGTAAATGTGATCCTAAACATTAAGAAAAATGTTCCCAATAAAATCTTCAACTCAATCCCCACTCAGGACTGTAATCTGTAAACTGAAATATAGGGGGCATCTGTGTTACTGGTAGTACAAAGGCTCTGGAAAAGTGCTATGGCTGCTTGCCCCCCCAAAAAAAATCTGCAAATTCTGTGCTCCCAAATCCAAATTCTACCTCCTTTCTGAGCCCCACAGTGTGCCTAGACCACATTTAGGGTCCACATGTTTGGCATTTCCTGACTGCCTACCTATTTACAGTTGCATGTTTCCAGAAGCATGGGCTGGGCACTTCAACATACTGGGAACTACAACATACTGGTGTTTACAATTTACTGGGCACTACAATAGCAGTTTGCAATATTCATTTAGCAACATTCACTACTGCTTTTTTCTGGAAAACACCCATGGAGTCAAAATCATCTCTACACTGGTAGATAAATTCCCAAAGGGCTATAATTTCCAAAATGTGGTAACTTGTGGGGGGATCTGCACTCCAGGAAACAAGTAGTGCTCCATCCCCCAAGTCTCAGCGTGTGGCTAAGCAGTAATCTACAGCCACTTATAAGGTGTTTCTACATTAAGCAGAAATTGTGGGATAAATTTTGGAGACATTTTTACCCATTTCCCAGCGTAAAAATGTAAAATCTGGGGCTTCAACAAAATTTTGGTAGTAAAAATGTGATTATTTTCTCTTCACTGCCCAACTTTATAAAATTATTTGACCCACCTATGTTGTTAACATGATCACTGCATCCTTAGAAGAATTAATTGAAAGGGTACTTTATAAAATAGGGTCACTTATTCGGGTTATGCTGTTCTGGCACCTCAGGGGCTCTACCAAAATGACATGCCACCTTCAAACCAGTTCAGCAAAATCTGAACTCCAATATGATGCTTCTTCCTAACTTAGCTTTTCACTGTTCCTAAAAAGTAGTTTTCAACCACATATTGTGCATCGGTGTACTCAGGGAAAATGTACAACAAAAATTTGAGGGGTCTAGTTTCCAAAATGGGGTCAATTGAGGGGTATTTTTGCCATTTAGTCATATCAGGGGCTCTCCAAGACACCTATAGAATATTCCATCAAAACTGAGTTCCAAAACATCACTCCATCCTTTCTGAGCCCTGTCGTGCACCAAAACAGTAATTTTCCCCCACATATGAGGTATTAACATAATCACAATAAATTCAGCAGCAAATTTTGGGGTCAATATTCTCCTGTTACCCTTGTGAAAATAAAAAATGGGGCTAAAAGAATATATTTGTGGGAAAAATGTAATTTTTTAATTTTCACGGTTCAACGTTATAAACATCTATGAAGCACCTGGGGGTTCAAAGTGCACACATATAAGTTCCTTGAGGTTTCCAAAATGGGGTCCCTTGTGGAGTGTTTCCACTCTTTGGACACATCAGGGACTCTCCAAACACAACATGGCGGCTGCTAATGATTCCAGCAATCTTTGCATTCAAAAAGTCAAATGGCGCTGCTTCCTTCCAAGCCAAGCCATGCACCGAAACAGTAGTTTTCCTCCACATATTGGGTATCGACATACTCAGGAGAAATTGCACAATAAATTGCATGGTGCATTTTCTCCTGATACCAGAGCTCAACGTTATAAAGTTTTGTGAAGCCTGTGGGGGTTCAAGGTGCTCACCACACATCTAGATAAATTCCAAGAGGGGCCTATTTTTCAAAATGGTGTCACTTGTGGGGTTTTTTATTACTCTTTAGGTCCATCAGGGGCTCTCCAAATGCAACATGGCATCTGCTAATGATTCTAGCAAATTTTGCAATCAAAAAGTCAAATGGTGCTCTTTGCCTTCCAAGCCCTGCTTTGCACCCAAACAATAGTTTTCTCCCACATATGAGCTATCCGTGTGCTCAGAAGAAACTGAACAACAATTTTTGTCTTACATTTTTTCCTGTTACCCTTGTGAAAATAAAAAAATGGGTTTAAATGAAATTCCTGTGAAAAAAAGTTAAATGTCATTTTTTTCATTCCACATTGCTTTAATTCTTGTGAAGCAGTGAAGCACCTGAAAGGTTAATAAATAGTGTTGAGCGATACCTTCCGATATCGGAAAGTATCGGTATCGGAAAGTATCGGCCGATACCGTCAAAGTATCGGATCTAATCCGATACCGATACCCGATCCCAATGCAAGTCAATGGGACGAAAATATCGGAATTAAAATAAACCCTTTCTTTCCTTGTAGGTTAATTCTACATGAAGGAAAACAACTAAGAATAATGTAGGATGTATTGGGGGAGGTGGCGGAGACATTAAAGGCACAGAGGTTTAGCCCAAACAAATAGAATAGCAGGTTTTTTTGTTTTGTTTTTTATGACGGTCAGCGTTAGAAAGATTTTGACTATTTTTTTATTTTTATTTTGTCAGATATTGATGTTTCACTACTTCCACGTCCTTCACCTTCTTTTTTACTTCTCCCACACTTTCTTCTTCATTATCCTCATCATCAGCTTCTTTGACATCAACTATCTTCACCTTATTCATCTTCTTCTACCTCTAATTTTTTTTTTTTTACATTGTTCATATTCTTTTTATTTAACTATTATCTTTTTCATATTCAACTTCTTCATCATATTCTTATTTGTGACAGGCATTCCCGTAGTTGTTATCTATAAAAGTTTGAAGATTACACCTTCCGTTCTGCCTGTCACAAAAGAGTTACATTTGTCCGCGTTCAGTTTGGCCTGCAGCATCAGGCTTTATCCAGGGGCACCACGAGGAGGAACGGACTCACCCCCATACACTGCTTAGTCTTCTTCTGCTTATAATTTAGATAATATCTTTTGCTCTGATATTTAGTGTTATGCTTAATGTTCTTCTGCTCTTTGTTCTGCAGCCTCTTGTTCTTCTGCTTCTCGGTCTCCCATGTCGTCGTCGTCTCCAGGGTCGTCGTCTCCGGGGTCGTCGTCATCGGGGTCGTCGTCATCGGGGTCGTCTTCAGGGTCATCGTCTCCAGGGTCGTCGTCATCTCGGTAGTTGTCGTCTCTGGTGTCGTCATCATCTTAGGGGTGGTCTTCCGGGTCATCGTCTTTAGGGTCTTGAACTTGGAAATGTAGCAGAAGATACAAGAAGGCTGAGAAAATGCCGAGAAACAGCTGATGGATCTGGAACTCGGATGGCTACCCGAAGGTCCAAGAGCCAATGGAACTACCGTGGACCAGCTGACGTTACTGGAACCCGGTTACTAAGCAGGAGGTACCTGTGCCTGAAAGCACTACCAAGGACCACCTGACGTTGGTGGAACTCGGATACCCAGAGGGAGGCACCTAAGCCAAAGGCTCTGCCCGGAACCAGCTGACGGTACTGGAACCAGGATGGGGAGCAGAAGGTACAAGAGCAAAAGACACTGCCGAGAACCAGCTGACGGTACTGGAACCCGGATGGGTAGCCGAAGGTCCAAGAGCCAATGGAACTACCGAGGACCAGCTGACGTTACTGGAACCCGGTTACTAAGCAGGAGGTACCCGTGCCTGAAAGCACTACCAAGGACCACCTGACGTTGGTGGAACTCGGATACCCAGAGGGAGGCACCTAAGCCAAAGGCTCTGCCCGGAACCAGCTAACGGTACTGGAACCAGGATGGGGACCTATTCAAGCTTGTCTTCCTAGAGCCCCAACTGGCGGTGTTAGAGCCCAGGGTCAGCAGAAGGAGGAGCAGGGGGAGGGGAGTGTAGGCCGAAGCCTGCACTGGTGGCAGCTTTGGGTCTGTTGTGCCTGCGTGGCTGTCGCAGGACACGTTGCCGGCTACACAGCAGGGGAACAGCTGGCGGTGCTGAACCCCACTGACACATTGGCGAGGTGTTTGGCTCTGTGCAGCCAGCACTTCCGGACAGCAACTAGCGTTGTTGGAGCCCGGGCTCTGCCGGTGGAGCAGAGTGTAGGCTGAAGCCTAATTGAACCGATTTCAAAGGTAACCTTTAACCCCCCCTCAGGGGTTACAAACTAGAAGAGCCACAGCTTATGCAGCAGTAGTGCCGCACAAGTCAAAGGTTGCTCTTTTAATTTTTCTCCTTGCACACGCCGAATGAAACACGTATAACATTTAGCCCTTTATACAGTCAAACTGTGTTGGAGGCGCAAGTTCCCTTCGTAATGAGACGCAGCACAGATGTCAAGAATCCCACCTTGGTGCTGGGTGCAGCCTCCTGAGCGTTGTTATTTGCTGTACAGGAGTCTGCGCTGTCGTGTTATCCCCTGGCCTAGCGCTGTTAGCGCTGCCCATCTTCTGACATCATGTAATGTCGGCCGGTGCGTTTCGCGATGACCATGAATCCCAGCCCCGCAGTGTCTTAACATTGTTAAAACACTGCGGGTCTGGGATTCATGGCCTGGCGCAGCACATATGTTCGCCTCTCGCACTCGGGTCCTTACACCCGCTTCAGACTGTGCGGCGTCAGCTGATCCCTTATCGCATGCCGCGGCCATGAAGCCGCACAGTCTGAAGAAGGCGGAAGGAGATGAGTGACAACAGGCGAAGATATGCACTGCTCATGCCCATCAATCACACCCTCGCAGTCCCAATAAATAAGACACCGAGGGGCGTTGTGTGGGTCAGGGCGGCCGCAGAGGCGCAGGCAGCCAAACAATGATGCCAGAAGACGGGCAGCGCTACCAAGGGGGTTGCAGCGTGTCATTACAAAGGAAAGTCACACCACCGGGACGGTTAAATGGTCACACAGAGGACACATTTTAGACGTGTTTTCAGTTCCACATGTGCGAGGAGAATACGTTTATGAGCCACCTTGCACACATGCAGCATTACCGCTGTACGAGGTGGCTGTAAAACGTACAAACGCCTGGGGGAGGGGGGACAGGTTCCCTTCAATTTCAGTTCTTGTGTCTGCGTGGCTTTTGCAGGACACGTTGCCGGCTACACAGCAGGGGAACAGCTGGCGGTGCTGGACCCCCACTGACGCATTGGCTGGTGTTTTTCTCTGTGCAGCTAGCAGTACCGGGCCCCAACTGGCGGTGTTAGAGCCCAGGGTCAGCAGGAGGAGGAGCAGGAGGAGGAGCAGGGGGAGGGGAGTGTAGGCCGAAGCCTGCACTGGCGGCAGCTTTGGGTCTGTTGTGCCTGCGTGGCGGTCGCAGGACACGTTGCCGGCTACACAGCAGGGGAACAGCTGGCGGTGCTGAACCCCACTGACACTTTGGCTGGTGTTTTTCTCTGTGCAGCTAGCAGTACCGGGCCCCAACTTGCGGTGTTGGAGCCCGGGCTCTGCAGGGGGAGCAGAGTGTAGGCCGAAGCCTAATTGAACCAATTTTAAAGTAAACCTTTAACCCCCCCTCAGGGGTTACAAACTAGAAGAGCCACAGCTTATGCAGCAGTAGTGCCGCACAAGTCAAAGGTTGCTCTTTTAATTTTTCTCCTTGCACACGCCGAATGAAACACGTATAACATTTAGCCCTTTATACAGTCAAACTGTGTTGGAGGCGCGAGTTCCCTTCGTAATGAGACGCAGCACAGATGTCAAGAATCCCACCTTGGTGCTGGGTGCAGCCTCCTGAGCGTTGTTATTTGCTGTACAGGAGTCTGCGCTGTCGTGTTATCCCCTGGCCTAGCGCTGTTAGCGCTGCCCATCTTCTGACATCATGTAATGTCGGCCGGTGCGTTTCGCGATGACCATGAATCCCAGCCCCGCAGTGTCTTAACATTGTTAAAACACTGCGGGTCTGGGATTCATGGCCTGGCGCAGCACATATGTTCGCCTCTCGCACTCGGGTCCTTACACCCGCTTCAGACTGTGCGGCGTCAGCTGATCCCTTATCGCATGCCGCGGCCATGAAGCCGCACAGTCTGAAGAAGGCGGAAGGAGATGAGTGACAACAGGCGAAGATATGCACTGCTCATGCCCATTAATCACACCCTCGCAGTCCCAATAAATAAGACACCGAGGAGCGTTGTGTGGGTCAGGGCGGCCGCAGAGGCGCAGGCAGCCAAACAATGATGCCAGAAGACGGGCAGCGCTACCAAGGAGCTTGTTGCGTGTCAATACAAAGGAAAATCACACCTGAGGGACGTTTTAATGGTCGCAGAGGACTCATTTTAGACGTGTTCAGTTCAACATGGGCAAGGAGAATAAGTTTCTGAGCCACCTTGCACACATGCAGCATTACTGTCGTACAAGGTGGCTGTAAAACGTAGAAACACCTGGGGGAGGGGGGACAGGTTTCCTTCAATTCCAGTTCTTGTGTCTGCGTGGCTGTTGCAGGACACGTTGCTGGCTGCACAGCAGGGGAACAGCTGGCGGTGCTGAACCCCACTGACACATTGGCTGGTGTTTTTCTCTGTGCAGCTAGCACATCTGGGCCCCAACTGTCATGAATCCCCAATGGCTAGGGATAGCACAGGACAAGCAAAGTACAAATAAATAACGGACGAGCTCTAGGGTGATGGAACCTGGGCTGACCGCTGCCCTACGCCTGACAAACGCAACTAGAGATAGCCAGGGAGCGTGCCTACGTTGGTTCTAGACGCCACGCACCAGCCTAAGAGCTAACTAGTACTGCAGAGAGAATAAGACCTCACTTGCCTCCAGAGGAATGAACCCCAAAAGATATAGTTGCCCCCTCACATGTATTGACGGTGAAATGAGAGGAAGGCACACACATAGAGATGATATATATAGCTTTAGCAAATTGAGGCCCGCTGAAAACTAGAAAGCAGAAAGATACAAAAGGGGACTGAGCGGTCAGCAAAAAACCCTAATCAAAAATACCATCCTGAGATTACAAGAACCCATGTGCCAACTCATGGCACATGGGGAGAACCTCAGTCCACTAGAGCAACCAGCTAGCATAAAGACATAATAAGCAAGCTGGACAAAAAACCAAACAACTGAAAATCAGCACTTAGCTTATCCTGAAAGATCTGGGAGCAGGTAGGCAGGAACAAAACAGAGCACATCTGAATACATTGATAGCCGGCAAGGAAATGACAGAAAGGCCAGGTAAAATAGGAAACACCCAGCCTCTGATGGACAGGTGGAAACCAAAGGCCGCAACCCACCAAAGTCACCCAGTACCAGCAGTAACCACCAGAGGGAGCCCACAAACAGAATCCACAACAGTACCCCCCCCTTGAGGAGGGGTCACCGAACCCTCACGAGAACCCCCAGGGCGATCAGGGTGAGCTCTATGGAAGGCGCGGACCAAATCAGTCGCATGAACATCGGAGGCGACCACCCAGGAATTATCCTCCTGACCATAACCCTTCCACTTAACCAAATACTGGAGTTTGCGTCTGGAAACACGAGAATCCAAGATCTTCTCAACAACATACTCCAATTCTCCCTCCACCAGCACCGGAGCAGGAGGCTCAACCGAAGGAACAACGGGCACCTCATACCTCCGCAACAACGACCGATGGAACACATTATGAATAGCAAACGATGCCGGGAGATCCAAACGAAAAGATACAGGGTTAAGAATCTCCGAGATCCTATAAGGACCGATGAACCGAGGCTTGAACTTAGGAGAAGAGACCTTCATAGGGACAAAACGAGAAGACAACCACACCAAATCCCCAATAAGAAGTCGGGGACCCACGCGGCGACGGCGATTAGCAAACTGCTGAGTCTTCTCCTGAGATAACTTCAAATTGTCCACCACCTGATTCCAAATTTGATGTAGCCTGTCCACCACCACGTCCACTCCAGGACAATCCGAAGACTCCACCTGACCAGAGGAAAAACGAGGATGAAACCCCGAATTACAAAAAAAAGGAGAGACCAACGTGGCAGAACTAGCCCGATTATTAAGAGCAAATTCGGCCAGTGGCAAAAAAGCAACCCAGTCATCTTGGTCAGCAGAAACAAAACACCTCAAATAAGTTTCCAAGGTCTGATTAGTTCGCTCCGTCTGGCCATTCGTCTGAGGATGGAATGCAGACGAGAAAGACAAATCAATGCCCATCTTGGCACAAAATGTCCGCCAAAATCTAGACACAAACTGGGATCCCCTGTCAGAAACGATATTCTCCGGAATCCCATGCAAACGAACCACGTTCTGAAAAAATAAAGGGACCAACTCAGAGGAGGAAGGCAACTTAGGCAAGGGCACCAAATGAACCATCTTAGAAAAGCGGTCACACACAACCCAGATAACGGACATTTTCTGTGAAACCGGGAGATCAGAAATAAAATCCATGGAAATATGCGTCCAAGGCCTCTTCGGGACGGGCAAGGATAACAACAACCCACTGGCCCGAGAACAGCAAGGCTTAGCTCGAGCACACACTTCACAAGACTGCACAAAGGTACGCACATCCCTAGACAAGGAAGGCCACCAAAAAGACCTGGCCACCAAGTCTCTAGTACCAAATATTCCAGGATGACCAGCCAACACAGAAGAATGGACCTCGGAGATGACTCTACTGGTCCAATCATCCGGAACAAACAGTCTTTCTGGTGGACAACGATCCGGTTTATCCACCTGAAACTCCTGCAATGCACGTCGCAAGTCTGGGGATACGGCGGACAATATTACCCCATCCCTAAGGATACCAGTAGGCCCAGAATCTCCAGGAGAGTCAGGCACAAAACTCCTGGAAAGAGCATCTGCCTTCACATTCTTTGAACCTGGCAGGTATGAAACCACGAAATTGAAACGAGAAAAAAACAACGACCAACGAGCCTGTCTAGGATTCAAACGCCTGGCAGACTCAAGGTAAATGAGATTCTTGTGATCAGTCAAGACCACCACACGATGTTTAGCACCCTCAAGTCAATGACGCCACTCCTCAAATGCCCACTTCATGGCCAAAAGCTCCCGATTACCCACATCATAATTGCGCTCGGCGGGCGAGAATTTTCTAGAGAAGAATGCACATGGCTTCATCACCGAGCCATCAGAACTTCTCTGTGACAAAACCGCCCCCGCTCCAATCTCGGAAGCATCAACCTCAACCTGAAAAGGAAGTGAAACATCTGGTTGACACAACACAGGAGCAGAAGAAAACCGGCGCTTAAGTTCCTGAAAGGCCCCCACAGCCGCAGGAGACCAATTAGCAACATCAGCACCCTTTTTAGTCAAATCAGTCAAAGGTTTAACAATACTGGAAAAATTTGCAATGAACCGACGATAAAAATTAGCAAACCCCAAGAACTTCTGTAGGCTCTTAACAGATGTAGGTTGTGTCCAGTCACAAATTGCCTGAACCTTGACGGGATCCATCTCAATAGTAGAAGGAGAAAAAATGTACCCCAAAAAAGAAATCTTCTGGACTCCGAAGAGACATTTTGAGCCCTTCACAAACAGAGAATTGGCCTGCAGGACTTGAAACACCTTCCTGACCTGTAGAACATGAGACTCCCAGTCATCAGAAAACACCAAAATATCATCCAAATACACAATCATAAACTTATCCAGATATTCACAGAAAATATTGTGCATAAAGGACTGAAAGACTGACGGAGCATTGGAGAGTCCAAAAGGCATTACCAAATACTCAAAATGGCCCTCAGGCGTATTAAATGCGGTTTTCCACTCATCACCTTGTTTTATCCGCACCAGATTATACGCACCGTGAAGATCTATCTTAGTGAACCACCTAGCCCCCTTAATGCGAGCAAACAAGTCAGTCAATAATGGCAATGGATACTGATATTTGACTGTAATCTTATTCAGAAGGCGATAATCTATACAAGGCCTCAGGGAACCATCTTTTTTTGCCACGAAAAAAAAAACCTGCTCCCAGAGGGGACGAAGATGGACGAATATGTCCCTTTTCCAAGGACTCCTTAATATAATTCCGCATAGCAGTATGCTCTGGCAGTGACAGATTAAATAAACGACCCTTAGGGAACTTACTGCCAGGAATCAATTCTATAGCACAGTCACACTCTCTATGAGGAGGAAGTGAATTGAGCTTAGGCTCCTCAAAAACATCCCTATAGTCAGACAAAAACTCAGGGATCTCAGAAGGAGTAGATGAAGCGATTGAAATCGGAGGTGCATGATCATGAACCCCCTGACATCCCCAGCTTAACACAGACATTGTTTTCCAGTCCAGGACAGGATTATGAGTTTGTAACCATGGCAGCCCCAGCACTAGTACATCATGTAAATTATACAGTACAAGGAAGCGAATCACCTCCTGATGAACGGGAGTCATGCGCATGGTCACTTGTGTCCAGTACTGCGGTTTATTCATAGCCAATGGTGTAGAGTCAATTCCCTTCAGAGGAATAGGAACTTCCAGAGGCTCCAGACTAAAACCGCAGCGTTTAGCAAATGACCAATCCATAAGACTCAGGGCAGCGCCCGAATCCACATAGGCATCAACGGAAATGGAAGACAGTGAAAAAATCAGAGTCACAGACAAAATGAACTTAGGCTGCAGAGTACCAATGGCAAAAGATTTATCAAGCTTTTTTGTGCGTTTAGAGCATGCTGATATAACATGAGCTGAATCACCACAATAAAAACACAATCCATTTTTCCGCCTATAATTTTGCCGTTCACTTCTGGACTGAATTCTATCACATTGCATAGTCTCAGGTGCCTGTTCAGAAGACACCGCCAACTGGTGCACGGGTTTGCGCTCCCGCAAACGCCGATCAATCTGTATGGCCATAGCCATAGACTCATTCAGACCTGTAGGCGTAGGGAACCCCACCATAATATCCTTAATGGCCTCAGAAAGACCATTTCTGAAGTTTGCAGCCAGGGCGCACTCATTCCACTGAGTAAGCACCGACCATTTCCGAAATTTTTGACAATATATTTCCGCTTCATCATGCCCCTGAGAGAGGGCTAACAAAGCCTTTTCAGCCTGAATCTCCAGGTTGGGTTCCTCATAGAGCAATCCCAATGCCAGAAAAAACGCATCCACACTGAGCAATGCAGGATCCCCTGGTGCCAATGCAAATGCCCAATTCTGAGGGTCGCCCCGCAGGAAAGATATTACAATCCTGACCTGTTGAGCAGGGTCTCCAGAGGAGCGAGATTTTAAAGAAAGAAACAATTTACAATTGTTCCTGAAATTCAGGAAGGTAGATCTATCTCCAGAGAAGAACTCTGGAATAGGAATTCTAGGTTCAGACATGGGAGTGTGAACAACAAAATCCTGTATGTTATGAACTTTTGCCGCGAGATTACTCAGGCTGGAAGCCAAACTCTGGACATCCATGTTAAACAGCTAAGATCAGAGCCATTCAAGGGTTAAGAGGAGGTAAGAAGCAGCTAGACAGCAATTAAGGGCTAGGCAGCAAAACTGTGAAGGGAAAAAAAAAAAAAAAAAAATTCCCTTAAACACTTCTTATTCTCCTGCTTCAGCCCAAACAATTAACACTTTGCGGGCCGGCTATACTGTCATGAATCCCCAATGGCTAGGGATAGCACAGGACAAGCAAAGTACAAATAAATAACGGACAAGCTCTAGGGTGATGGAACCTGGGCTGACCGCTGCCCTACGCCTGACAAACGCAACTAGAGATAGCCAGGGAGCGTGCCTACGTTGGTTCTAGACGCCACGCACCAGCCTAAGAGCTAACTAGTACTGCAGAGAGAATAAGACCTCACTTGCCTCCAGAGGAATGAACCCCAAAAGATATAGTTGCCCCCTCACATGTATTGACGGTGAAATGAGAGGAAGGCACACACATAGAGATGATATATATAGCTTTAGCAAATTGAGGCCCGCTGAAAACTAGAAAGCAGAAAGATACAAAAGGGGACTGGGCGGTCAGCAAAAAACCCTAATCAAAAATACCATCCTGAGATTACAAGAACCCATGTGCCAACTCATGGCACATGGGGAGAACCTCAGTCCACTAGAGCAACCAGCTAGCATAAAGACATAATAAGCAAGCTGGACAAAAAACCAAACAACTGAAAATCAGCACTTAGCTTATCCTGAAAGATCTGGGAGCAGGTAGGCAGGAACAAAACAGAGCACATCTGAATACATTGATAGCCGGCAAGGAAATGACAGAAAGGCCAGGTAAAATAGGAAACACCCAGCCTCTGATGGACAGGTGGAAACCAAAGGCCGCAACCCACCAAAGTCACCCAGTACCAGCAGTAACCACCAGAGGGAGCCCACAAACAGAATCCACAACACCCAACTGGCGGTGTTAGAGCCCAGGGTCAGCAGGAGGAGGAGAGGGAGCAGAGTGTAGGCCGAAGCCTGCACTGGAGCAAGTTGAAAGGGAAACTTTAACCCCCCCCCCCCAGGCGTTTGTAGCTGAAAGAGCCATCGTGTACAGCACTAATGCTGGAAAAGGTAAACTTAGCTCTTTTAATTATGGTCCTTGCACATGCTGAACCTAACACTTATGAAAAGTGTCCCCTCCTACCGTGATACCGTACGGTTGGTGGAACTTTCCTTTGTGATGTGACGCAGCACAGCCGTCATTCTTACCCCCTTGGAGCCGTGCGCCGCCTCCTCAGCGTTGTTTGAATCAGTCCCGGAGCCTGCGCTGTTAGGTTAGCCCTTGGCCATGCACACATTTTGCGCTGCCCGTCTTCTGACATCATTTGGTGTCAGGCTGGCTGCGCCTGTGCGGCCGCGCTGGCCGAGATCCCGCCTCGTACTGTCTTCTGATTTAATCCCACTGGGGGCCTGAGATCCGTTGCCATGCGCAGTGCATATCCTCACCTCTCACTCCCCTCCCTACGGCTTCTTCAGACTGTGCGGTGTCACGGCCGTGGCATGCTATTAGGGACCAGCTGACACCGCACAGTTTGAAGAAGCCGTAGGGAGATGAGTGAGAGGTGGAGGTTCAGATATGCACTGCGCATGTCCATGGATCTCAGGCCCCCAGTGGGATGAAATCAGAAGACAGTACGAGGCGGGATCTCGGCCAGCGCGGCCGCACAGGCGCAGCCAGCCTGACACCAAATGATGTCAGAAGACGGGCAGCGCAAAATGTGTGCATGGCCAAGGGCTAACCTAACAGCGCAGGCTCCGGGACTGATTCAAACAACGCTGAGGAGGCGGCGCACGGCTCCAAGGGGGTAAGAATGACGGCTGTGCTGCGTCACATCACAAAGGAAAGTTCCACCAACCGTACGGTATCACGGTAGGAGGGGACACTTTTCATAAGTGTTAGGATCAGCATGTGCAAGGAGCACCACGAAAAGAGGCACTTTTTCCCTTTGCATCATTAGTGCTGCACAAGGTGGCTCCTTCAGTAACAAACGCCTGGGGGGGGACAGGTTCCCTTAAATTTAACTTGTTGTGCCTGCGTGGCGGTCGCAGTACATGATGCCGGCTGCACAGCAGGGGAACAGCTGGTGGTGCTGAACCCCACTAACACATTGGCGAGGTGTTTGGCTCTGTGCGGACAGCACTTCTGGACGGCAACTAGCGGTGTTGGAGCCCAGGGACAGGTGGAGGAGGAGGAGGTGGAGGAGGTAGGAGGGATTGCCACACACACAGCAGGGGAACAGCTGACGTTACTGAACCCCAATAACAGAGGAGAGACTGTGCGTACAGCACTACCAGGCAACAACTAGCGGTGTTGGAGCCCAGGGACAGGTGGAGGAGGTGGAGGAGGTAGGAGGAGGTAGGAGGGATTGCCACACACACAGCAGGGGAACAGCTGACGTTACTGAACCCCAATAACAGAGGAGGGACTGTCGGGACTGCGCGTACAGCACTACCAGGCAACAACTAGCGGTGTTGGAGCCCAGGGACAGGTGGAGGAGGAGGAGGTGGAGGAGGTAGGAGGGATTGCCACACACACAGCAGGGGAACAGCTGACGTTACTGAACCCCAATAACAGAGGAGGGACTGTTGGGACTGTGCGTACAGCACTACCAGGCAACAACTAGCGGTGTTGGAGCCCAGGGACAGGTGGAGGAGGAGGAGGTGGAGGAGGTAGGAGGGATTGCCACACACACAGCAGGGGAACAGCTGACATTACTGAACCCCAATAACAGAGGAGGGACTGTTGACTGTGCGTACAGCACTACCAGGCAACAACTAGCGGTGTTGGAGCCCAGGGACAGGTGGAGGAGGAGGTAGAGGAGATAGGAGGGATTGCCACACACACAGCAGGGGAACAGCTGACGTTACTGAACCCCAATAACAGAGGAGGGACTGTTGGGACTGTGCGTACAGCACTACCAGGCAACAACTAGCGGTGTTGGAGCCCAGGGACAGGTGGAGGAGGTGGAGGAGGTAGGAGGAGGTAGGAGGGATTGCCACACACACAGCAGGGGAACAGCTGACGTTACTGAACCCCAATAACAGAGGAGGGACTGTCGGGACTGCGCGTACAGCACTACCAGGCAACAACTAGCGGTGTTGGAGCCCAGGGACAGGTGGAGGAGGAGGATGTGGAGGAGGTAGGAGGGATTGCCACACACACAGCAGGGGAACAGCTGACGTTACTGAACCCCAATAACAGAGGAGGGACTGTTGGGACTGTGCGTACAGCACTACCAGGCAACAACTAGCGGTGTTGGAGCCCAGGGACAGGTGGAGGAGGTGGAGGAGGTAGGAGGAGGTAGGAGGGATTGCCACACACACAGCAGGGGAACATCTGACGTTACTGAACCCCAATAACAGAGGAGGGACTGTTGGGACTGTGCGTACAGCACTACCAGGCAACAACTAGCGGTGTTGGAGCCCAGGGACAGGTGGAGGAGGAGGAGGTGGAGGAGGTAGGAGGGATTGCCACACACACAGCAGGGGAACAGCTGACGTTACTGAACCCCAATAACAGAGGAGGGACTGTTGGGACTGTGCGTACAGCACTACCAGGCAACAACTAGCGGTGTTGGAGCCCAGGGACAGGTGGAGGAGGAGGAGGTGGAGGAGGTAGGAGGGATTGCCACACACAGCAGGGGAACAGCTGACGTTACTGAACCCCAATAACAGAGGAGGGACTGTCAGGACTGCGCGTACAGCACTACCAGGCAACAACTAGCGGTGTTGGAGCCCAGGGACAGGTGGAGGAGGAGGTGGAGGAGATAGGAGGGATTGCCACACACACAGCAGGGGAACAGCTGACGTTACCGAACCCCAATAACAGAGGAGGGACTGTTGGGACTGTGCGGACAGCACTTCTGGATGGCAACTAGCGGTGTTGGAGCCCAGGGACAGGTGGAAAAGCAGAGGAACACAATGTAGGCCGAAGCCTGAGAAAGTCGAAAGGGAACCTTTAACCCCCCCCCAAGGCGTTTGTAGCTGAAAGAGCCAGCTTGTGCAGCACAAAAGATGCAAAAGGAAAAGGTGGCTCTTTTCATCATGCTCCTTGCAAACACAGAACTAAACACTTATAAAATGTGTCCCCTGAAACCGTGAAACCGTCCCGGAGGTGGGACTTTCCTTCGTAATATGACGCAGCACAGCCGTCATTCCTCCCCCCCGGGCGCCGCGCCCCGGCTCCTCAGCGTAGTTTGATTCCGTCCCGGAGCCTGCGCTGTTATGTTATCCCTTGGCCAGGCACACTTAGCGCTGCCCATCTTCTGACATCATTTGGTGTCAGGCTGGCTGCGCCTGTGCGGCCGCGCTGGCCGAGAGCCCGCCTCGCAGTGTCTTCTGATTTTATCCCACTGGGGGCCTGGGATCCATGGCCATGCGCAGTGCATATCCTCGCCTCTCACTCCCCTCCCTACGGCTTCTTAAGACTGTGCGGTGTCACGGCCGTGGCATGCTATTAGGGACCAGCTGACACCGAACAGTCTGAAGAAGCCATAGGGAGATGAGTGAGAGGTGGAGGTTCAGATATGCACTGCGCATGTCCATGGATCCCAGGCCCCCAGTGGGATTAAATCAGAAGACACTGCGAGGCGGGCTCTCGCCCAGCGCGGCCGCACAGGCGCAGCCATCCTGACACCAAATGATGCCAGAAGACGGGCAGCGCTAAGTGTGCCTGGCCACGGGATAACATAACAGCGCAGGCTCCGGGACGGAATCAAACAACGCTGAGGAGCCGGGGCGCGGCGCCGGGGGGGGGGGGAGGAATGACGGCTGTGCTGCGTCATATTATGAAGGAAAGTCCCACCTCCGGGATGGTTTCACGGTATCAGTGGACACATTTTATAAGTGTTAAGTTCTGCGTGTGCAAGGAGCTAAACCAAAATAGCTACCTTTTCCTTGTGCAGCATTACTGCTGCACAAGGAGGCTCTTTCAGTAACAAACGCCTTGGGGGGGGGACAGATTCCCTTACATTTCAGTTGTTGTGTCAGCGTGGCGGTCGCATGACACATTGCCGGCTACACAGCTGGGGATCAGCTGACGTTACTGAAACCCAATAACACTGGGTCGTATGTTTTGACTGTGCAGACGGCACTTCTGAGCCTCAACTGGCGGTGTTGGAGCCCAGGAATTTAAGTTCAGGTGGTAGAAAGATGAACACAACAGGAGACCTGGATACTGTAGACAGTCACCTAATTATTTAATCAGGAAAAGGAGTGGCAAATTCCTGCGAGATCCAGGCCTTGTTCATTTTCAGGAAAGTAAGCCGGTCAACGTTATCGGAGGATAGTCGCATGCGACGGTCAGTTAGTACACCACCTGAAGCACTAAAGACACGTTCCGATAATACACTGGCCGCAGGGCAAGACAGCACCTCCAATGCATACTGGCTTAGCTCTGGCCATGTATCAAGCTTTGAGACCCAAAACTTGAAAGGGGAAGAGCCGTCTGGGAGTACAGCAAGAGGGCAAGACATGTAGTCTGTCACCATCTGACGGAACCGTTGCCTCCTGCTGACTGGAGCCGTCTGTGATGGTGTAGACTTTTGTGGCGGGCACAGAAAACTGTGCCACAGTTGGGCCATACTGGTCTTGCCTTGGGCAGTGGCACTGCTTCTGCTCCCTCTTTGTGCAGAGCCTCCACCACTGCCTGGACGCACTGAGCTGCTTTGGAATGCACTAGCAGCACTTCTCTCACTTGGAATGGAGAAGATGATGGAATTCACCAGTGTGTCTTGGTACTCCCGCATTTTTCGCTCCCGGTTCAACGGTGTGATGAGGCTTTCTACGTTGTCCCGGTAGCGAGGATCGAGGAGGGTGAACACCCAATATTCAGACATGTTGAGAATGTGGGCGATGCGGCGGTCGTTTCTCAGGCACTGCAGCATGTAATCCACCATGTGCTGCAGACTGCCAACTGCCCAAGAAACGCTGTCCCCTGCTGGAGGCGTGATCTCTGCCCGCTCGTCATCACCCCTCCCTCGCTGTACACACTGACTACTGGACAATTGTGTAACTCCCTCCTCTGGACGGATGTCTTCCTCCTCCATTGACTCCTCCTCATCCTCCTCACAAACTGTCCCCTGCCTACGCGTTTGTGAGGAACCACGTGGCGCTGACTGTCCAGAAGATGATGGAAATGCTGAATCCTCATCCTCCACCTCTTCCACAACATCATCCCTTAGCGCTTGCAGTGATTTTTCAAGCAGGCAGATAAGGGGGACAGTCATGCTGACTAGTGCATCATCTGCACTCGCCATCCGCGTGGAATAATCGAAGGGACGCAAAACCTGGCAGACGTCCTTCATAGTGGCCCACTCTGTGGTTGTGAAGTCTGTACGGCGCTGACTGCGACTTTTTTGCGCCTGAAGCAGCTGGTACTCCATTACAGCTTGCTGCTGCTCACACAACCGCTCCAAGATATGTAACGTGGAATTCCACCTGGTAGGTAGGTCACATATGATGCGATGTTCCGGCAGGCGGTGTCGGCGCTGCAGAGCCGCAATGCGCGCTTTTGCCGTGCTGGAACGCCGCAAGTGAGCACACTCTAGGCGGACCTTGTGCAGCAGTGCATCAAGATCCGGATAGTCCCTCAGAAAACTCTGCACGACCAAATTGAGCACATGTGCCAGACATGGGATGTGAGTGAGGTTGCCGAGGCCCAGAGCTGCCACCAGATTTCGGCCATTATCACACACTACCATGCCTGGCTGGAGATTCGCTGGCACAAACCACACATCGCTCTCCTGCTTGATGGCATTCCAGAGCTCCTGCGCTGTGTGGCTTCGATTCCCCAAAGAAATTAATTTCAAGACGGCCTGTTGACGTTTGGCCACGGCTGTGCTCATGTCGGTCGTAACAGGTACACGTTCATCACGGGTCCATGTGGAGGTGGACTGTGACGGCTCCTGCAGCGATGATTCTGAGGAACTGGTGTAGAAGGAGGAGTCAATGCGTACAGAATGGATTCCTGCAATCCTTGGAGTGGGCAGGACACGTCCTGCGCCACTCGCACGGTCTGTACCCGGCTCAACGACATTAACCCAATGGGCAGTGAGGGAAAGGTATCGCCCCTGTCCATGGTGACTGGTCCACGCATCGGTGGTGAGGTGGACCTTGCTACTGACGGGGTTCAGTAGCGCGTGTTTTATGTGTCCCTCCACATGCTTGTGCAGGGCAGGGACGGCTTGCCTGCTGAAGTAAAAGCGGCTGGGCACATTGTACTGGGGGACTGCCAATGACATCAAGTCACGGAAGCTGTCAGTCTCCACCAGCCTGAATGACAGCATTTCCAGTGACAGAAGTTTGGCAATGCCTGCAGTCAGAGCCTGTGCTCGTGGGTGGTTTGACGAGAAAGGCCGCCTTTTCTCCCATGCCTGTACTACCGATGGCTGTAGACTGGGCTGGGAGTGTGTGGATGACTGGGAAAGTGGTGCTGCGGGTGGAATTACAGCGGGTCTCTGGACAACAGGTCCAGAGGTTCTTCCACGGCGATCCTGGGAGGAAGCCGAACCAGCTGCGTGTGAGCTGGAGGAAGAGGCAACACGAGCTGAAGAGGTGGTAGCTGCCGCTGTTGGTTGGCCTAGCTCTTCAGTGTGTTTTTCTAACAACGCCGGGTGCCTGGTGCGCACATGTTTCCACATGTTGGAGGTATTGAGGCTGCTGACATTTCGACCTCTTTTGACTTTCTGATGACACACCTTGCATTTGACATAGCAAATGTCAGCTGCAACTGTGTCAAAAAAGGACCAGGCACTGCAAGTCTTGGGAGCGCCCTTTTTGGCTTTTGGAAGAGACATGCTCCTAACGGGTGCCAAAGCGGAGGCTGCAGGATCTGCAGTCTTCCCCCTCCCTCTCCCTCTTTGGGCCGTACGGGGAATCTCTTCCTCAGAGCTGCTCCCACCACCTTCCTGTCCCTCACGCCAAGATGGGTCAAGGACCTCATCATCTACACTACCCTCTGCCCCCAACTGCTCCTCATGGGTAGTCTCAGCAGCAGAGCACGCACCAGTAAGTGGCACCTGAGTGTCATCATCAGCTGATGCGGCCTGCGATGTGGTGACCGGAGCCACTGGCCCACCCGCCTCTTCAGAGGAAGAGAGAAAAAGCTGTTGGGCATCACTGCACCCTGCCTCTTCTTCCATTTCTCCAATGCTGCTTGGCTGGCCCCCTGTTTCCAAGCCAAGAGATTCAGAGAACAGAAGTAGAGACGGCTCCTGTCCTGGGCTCTCTGTCTGCCTGGGCAATTTGGCAGGTGGTGAAGAGACAGATGGCTGCTCTCCAGTGCTCTGTGTCTGAGAGGATGTGGCACTAATTGAAGTTGATGCATTAGCTGCCATCCATCCGACAACGGCTTCAATTTGTTCTTCACGCAGCAGCGGTGTACGGCGCTCTGACACAAAGCTGCGCATGAATGACTGTTGCCTGGTGAAAGTGGGTGCTGATGAGTCACCGGTGCCCGCAGCAGGCACAGAATCCCCACGTCCCCTCCCTGCTCCGCGCCCACGCCCACGTGCCTTACTCACTGCCTTCTTCATCTTGGTTGACTGATAAAGATAAGCAGAAAAGTACTAACGGCTTTGTGTGCTTATTCCTGAGCAACTCCTCCTAACAGGTATAAGAAACACTAATTTTCTAAAGTGTGGACTAGACTTTAATATGAGCTAATGTGGCCTACACAAATGTAAAGTGGTGTAACTGGTGTGTTTGGTGAACTTTATTATTTATTTATTTTTTTGGGGCTGAACTGACAACGGATAGAGCTGCAGTCACACGGAGACCGTGCAGACAGACGTAAACGGCGCTGCAAGGCCCAAAAACCCTCCTCTACGTTATCCTATGTAGTGTTTTTCCACAAATTAGCTGGAGACAGGTGGAAAGACACTAATAGGAATTTTTTGAAAAAATGTGCAGCAGCCTGCACTACTTAAAACAAAATGAAAATTGATTTGGCGGTATGACGCAGTGAACAACCCTGAGCTGGAGACAACCAGGCTATGGCTGCTCACAGACTACAGGGCGAGCTGCAGTCACACGGAGACCGTGCAGACAGCCGTAAACGGCGCTGCAAGGCCCAAAAACCCTCCTCTACCTTATCCTATGTAGTGTTTTTCCACAAATTAGCTGGAGACGGGTGGAAAGACACTAATAGGAATTTTTTGGAAAAATGTGCAGCAGCCTGCACTACTTAAAACAAAATGAAAATTGATTTGGCGGTATGACGCAGTGAACAAACCTGAGCTGGAGACAACCAGGCTATGGCTGCTCACAGACTACAGGGCGAGCTGCAATCACACGGAGACCGTGCAGACAGCCGTAAACGGCGCTGCAAGGCCCAAAAACCCTCCTCTACGTTATCCTATGTAGTGTTTTTCCACAAATTAGCTGGAGACGGGTGGAAAGACACTAATAGGATTTTTTTGAATAAATTAGCAGCAGACTACACTACTTGAAAAAAAAAAAAAAGAACAGTATGAGGCAATGAACCACCCTCCCTGAACTGAATACAACCAGCTATGGATGGCCTATGTGGCTGCACTCAGACTAGAGAGTGGGCTGCACTCACACACACACACACACAGACCTTGCAGATCGCTGTGAAAACAGCGCTACAAGGCAAAAGCAAGGTGAATAGTAGGTGAACACAGCGGTTGCTAAATTAGCCTTTGGAAAGCACAAAGAAGCAAATCGCTATCTCTAAACTGTCCCTCAGTCAGCAAACAGCGTCCTGTCACTAACTGAATTCACAGCAGAGTGATCGCAAAATGGCGCCAGCGACTTTTAAACTGCATCATGACATCATTTAAGCAGCCAATCACAGCCTTGCCAGTAGTTTCATGCCCTCCATGCTAAACAGGATGTGCCCACACTTGGAATCATTCTCATTGGCTGAATTTCTGCATTTTGAATCTTGGAACTTCCGATTCCGGTATCCGATACGCGGCAAGTATCGGAATCCCGGTATCGGAATTCCGATACCGCAAGTATCGGCCGATACCCGATACTTGCGGTATCGGAATGCTCAACACTATTAATAAACTTTTTGAATGTGGTTTTGAACACTTCAAGAGGTGCAGTTTAAAGAATGGTGTAACTTTTAGGTATTTTCCATAAGTTGTATTACTCAGTCACTTCAAATATGATGTGGTCCCTAAAAAATAGTTTCATATTTTTTGTTGGAAAAATTAGAAATTGCTGATCAGCTCTTAACCCTTATACCTTCCTAATAAAAAAAAGTATTGTTTCTAAAAGTGTGCTAATGTAAAGTAGATATGTGGGAAATGTAACTTGTTAACTATTTTGTGTAACTTAACAGATTTAAGGGCATAAAAATTAAAAGTTTGAAAATTGCAAAATTTTCAAACTTTTCAGCACATTTTTGACACTTTTATAAATAATTGCAAGTTGTATCGAACAAATTTTACCACTATCATGAAAGACAATATGTCCCAAGAAAAATATCTCAGAATCACGAGGATTCTTTGAAGTGTTCCAAAGTTATTACTTCATAATAAAGTTATTACTTCAATTGATTGAATTGGCATGGTCAGGAAGGTGAAAACAGGCTTTGGGATGAAGGGGTTAAAGAAGCACTCCCATCAAAGTTTTTATCCTCTTAGCACTGTGTACTTACACTTATTTTTTACATATTACATTTATTTTCCTCCAGGATTTGGCGAGACCACAGAGCATAATAAGGAGCATTAAATTTAAATTTCCTGGGAAAAAATGCGTGAGCAGGCGATTTAGAATTTTGCCTGCTCGGCTTATCTCTATAAAACAGGCATGCTCCCAAAGTTGCCACTTTGTTTACCAGCAAAACTGATATTGATAAGTTTTTTTTAGATAATCAGTTTAGTTCTAAATGTTTCAGCAGTTCTCTGGCCCGTGGAATACAATCTAGAAAACTATTAGCAAAAGATCAGCACCTCTTTTACTTTTTGTGTAGTGCAAAACCTAAGGAAAACAACTTGGCAAAAGATAACTTACTAATGTGTATTAAATGGGATACGCTGTGAAATGGAAAAGAAACCATAAAAGAAAGAGTTCTCTTCTGACAACTGGAGTTAAAAAATAACAGGTTTTCACCTACATTAAACATTCTTGTAATTAAAAGTTCTACTAATACTCATCATAAACTTTACAAACAATAACTTCAGTTATAATTCCATTCATAGTTGTTTAGTTTGAGCCAGATTTTATTTTGTTCATAAAACCATAAAGCTAATTTCTCAATTCCAGGTGTATCAATTTAATTAATGAGGTGGCAAGTCCTTAATAATGGCTGATGCAGAGCTCAAGAATTCTACAGAAAACAGTGTAGCTGCTGGAATTGCTGTCTCCATGGTGTTCTGCTGGCATTCGGCTGCTATAAGTCTCCTCATTCCTTCCTTTGATGTGAATTAAAATATAATCCTGAGTGTATTTTCAGAACTATTTTTTTTTGTTATAATACTGTTGTTCATAAGGGAGATATCTGCTTAACAGTGATATAACTGTAATTCAGGGAAAAATAAAGTATGGCTGCCTTCCAATACATTTCTTCTTTTATGCCTGAACTGCAAAAATGAACAGTGGTTTCATATCAAACAAGCCCTAAAGGAAGAAAATCAAAAAGTATACATGTACAAAGAGATTTTGTATGTGTATGGTCAGACCTGTTTTAGTTCTGATGGCATCATTGATCTTGAGACTCTCCTCAAGATTTTTGGTTGCTGGCTGTAGACTACTTTGTTCGGTGTTCACGAGAGACCAATGCAAAACTTTAATTTCATGTTCCCGTGTGTTTAGGTTTCATATCTGGCCTAAAAATCTCTAATTTTTTAGACTTCTGGACAGTGCAGACAGATGTTTGGCTATTATATCTTGGGGTAGGTCTCATTTCATTATGCCACTATGTAGATTTCATTATGTCATCAATTTTTCATGTTAGCCTAGAGATAATTAACCAATTGTATGAAATATTAGATTTAGGCTAAGGTCAAACGAACTTATTAAAAATTGCTTCAATTTTCATCCAGAAAAGTGGTTTGATTTCTTTCTCAATTGTCATGTGTGTCCTATCCTTATGTAATCCATTTTTATTCAGCAGCTATTAATCAATAACAAGACCATATACAGTTTCCTGTTACAGAATAGCACTGTATCCATAAAAATCGGATGCTTTACAGTGGCTTTGTATGACATCAAATTTTTTTCTCACACCCATCTGATTTTGGAGTGAAATCACAACATACTGTGATATTTGCACATAAAGATTTTGTCAGTGAAAAAAAAAGGTCATCAGCACTTCCCAATTGAACATTATTGGTCCCAGTACTATGCAATAAAAAAAACAGGATTTTTACAATGGTATGAGTGAGCCCTAAAAGTGATTTAATAGTTTGCTGTAGCTTTTGTCCAGAAGACCCCTATGCACATTAGTTTGCTATGGGAATGCTCACATTCATCCTTTGTATCAGTTGTTGAGGTGGACCTATCAAGGAGTCGGAAAGGGAAATGCTACGTTTTGTGTTTTTCCAACTTGCTGAAGAAAATGTTGAAAAAAAGCAAATGACTACCAATGTCATTTTGAGGCACAAGAAAACTAGTCTGGATTGCATAGATATTTGAAAACATGGCATTATTCCTGATATAAGATATCTTTCATTTAGTACATTTTTTGTTTTACTTTTTAGTCTGTTTGTGTTAAAAATAAAAAAAAATTCAAATATAAAAGAAAGCAAAAATAAATAGGATACTTTGCAACATAAATTACATCTTACATTTGGTATTTCTAGTTTATAATTAACACTAATTGATAAAGCTCATTAATCCTGCACAGATTGATAAACCAGAAATGATGCAGTATAGGTAGCTCCAACAAAATATGTGGTTTCCATTACGAATGCTGTTAATCAGACTTATGATTCCAATAAAAATATAGTAAGTTAAAACATCTTAAAAATGTAAATTATATAGAGACTTAATAATTATTCTTATACTAATAAAAAGCTTGTTATAGATTTCTTGAAAGCACATGGCCATTAGAGCGAGATGAGAATTAAAGCTAAGCGATTGTGATCAGTGTTAGAAAGACGGGTTAATCTGAAGAACACAGCTGGGTCAGAACACAGTATAAATGTACAATAAGCTTACCTAAGTAGTATCATAAGTATGCAATAACTGGCAATAATGAAAGAAAACGAGATTTAAATAAGTCACTGGGAATTTCCATTGACCACTGCACCCACATTCTTGAGTCCACAGACCAGCCCCAGTAATTAGCCAGTTACTAACCAAACAGACACTAGCCAAACAAAAGGTGCCCAAATAGTTAATTAATTGTATGTCAATGCACTCTCATTATAGTGGCACCAAATTATGCATTAATACCCATACCCAGGCTGCAAGCCAAACTAGTGAAGAAGGAGCCAATTCACATAAGGTATCTAGCCATAGAGGTAAGCAAGTTTTTAACCTTTTAACCTTTTAGGAGAACTTTTCTGGAATTAAATATATACTTTTTACATGCTTACCTCTATGACTATACTTACAGAAACTGCTATGATGGCATAGTGGCATTATTTATCTTTGTATTTTTTTCTATCTGTTATTATTTATTTATCATACTTTTGTCTAGAAACAATAAGAGTGAATGTAAATGTTTATATTGTAAAAGTTCAAAGGCATCAATATATCACTGTAACTAGTAATATAGAATATATAATACGTAAATCTAAAAATGTTTAATAGTGTAATGTATACTATAGTACTATATTATATCAATTCATTTTTCTACTGAAATTAATGTAGAAGTTACTGTACGTGTCTTCGTGTCTAGTCAAGGTAAAAATGTCATTATTGCACATAAAGCTTTCTGTTACACTCATCATGATGGGATATAAGTTCTAGTTGCGGCATATACATTTTCTTTATACAGACAAAGGTGGCTAAAAAGTCATATTAACTTTTTATATGCACTGGCAGGACAAAAAGAGGTTTTAGAAATCCATCAGTGTATCATTGAGACTTATTCTTCTCAATTAAAACCAGACTTGCAGAGATCCCTGCTGCTTTCATGAATGAGGAAGATGTAGCCCTAGGCAGCTTCACAGCTGGTCCTATTTTTACTGTCCTCTAAACAGCAGGCAGAATTTGTAGAGAAAGTTGTTGTTTGGGTCTATGATCTAGCACTGCTGGGCTACACTGATGGCAATCTTTGATTAACCTTAGATGCAACATTAAATACATATTGCATCTTGTCTTTAGAATGTCCCGGTATTTTAGCTTTGCCTGTTAATGAGGGTATTCAAGGGCAGACATATTCTTAATCTTTTATAAAAATTCACTTTTCATTATACTGCCTCCTGGTTTACATTGATTTTACTGTGGAATTAAATAAGATGAAGCTAGTGAACATACATCTAAATACATATAATAAATCTGCTTTTCTAAAGGTCAGGTTTTCAACTTTAATAAAACTGAATAAATATTTCATTATTCTTAGGGAAAACAAGTTGTACATTCAAGTGTAATAAATGCACATTTGCGCTTTGTCTGGAATTATATATAAAGGGGATATTCAATGGCAATAATTGAAGATTGTGGGTTGTAAAGATGTAAATTCTCCAACAGTGCCTCTAACTATCATGGGTCTCGAGCCTCTAACTAAAATTAGTTTTCTTGTATGGCCCGAAGGTGACCGTTTGGCCCTTAACTCCTTCATGACCAGAGGTATTTTCATTTTTTTATTTTCGTTTTTTGCTCCCCTTCTTCCCAGAGCCATAACTTTTTTAATTAGATATGGCCATGTGAGAGCTTGCTTTTTGCAGGATAAGTTGTACTTTTGAACAACACCATTGGTTTTAACATATCTCAAGTACTGGAAACCAGGAAAAATTTCCAAGTGCAGTGAAATTGCAAAAAAGTACAATCCCACGGTTGTTTTTTGTTTGGCTTTTTTACTATGTTCACTAAATGCTAAAACTGACCTTCCATTATGATTCTCCAGGTCATTACGAGTTCATAGACACCAAATATGTATAGGTTCTTTTTTATCTAAGTGGTGAAAAAAAATTCCAAACTTTGTTTAAAAAAATGCACCATTTTCCAATACCCGTAGTATCTCCACTTTTCGTGATATGGGGTTAGGTGAGGGCTTATTTTTTGCATGCCAAGAAGATGTTTTTAATTATACCATTTTGGTGCAGATACGATCTTTTGATCACCCATTCTTGCATTTTAATGCAATGTCGTGGCGACCAAAAGGCGTAATTCTGGAATTTTGACTTTTTTCTCGCTGTCGTTTAGCGATCAGGTTAATCCTTTTTTTATTGATTTCTTGGGCGATTCTGAAGACAGTGATACCAAATATGTGGGGTGATTCGAATTTTAATATTTTTTATTTTTTAAAATATTTTTAAAAACTTTTTTTTACTTTTGGCATGCTTCAATAGTTTCAACAGGAGACTAGAAGCTGCCACAACCTGATCGACTCTGCTACATACAGACGATGATCAGATCTCCTGTATGTAGTAGAATTACTCACTTGCTATGAGCGCCGACCACCGGGCTACTACTATGTTGCCACTTTTCTTTATGATTTTGTTTGTTTGCTTCCTATTTATTCTATACGTGCCACTTTTCATTACATTAATGATGCCTAATACCATATTCCAATAAAGGAATTGCTATTTTCCTATTTTATCATATGCTCAGTGGTTAAAATAGTAGGGCTGCAATATTGGAGCCCTGCATTTAAATCCAACTAATGTGCAATGTGCCTTTATGGTGTTTTGATTTTTGACCTCACAGTATGATAAAATTTCCTCTTCTTATTTTAATGCTTATTCACACGACAGTATTTAGTCAGAATTTTACTTGAATGTTTGTATGCCAAGAATAAACTTACAGAATAAAACTATAATGGAAAGATTGACTCTTGTTCTGTGTTTTGGAGATACTCCTGGATATGGCTTATAGATGCTGATGAAATGCTGATCAAAAGTACTGATATGTGAATAAAGCCTCATTATGTTTATAAATCCTTGGTGCTTGTTGTAAGTGTTTTATCTATTAATAAACTGGTACAGTGCTGAAATAAGCAGCATATGTTTTTTCTGACATATTAGACTAATTTGAACTACATATTTGATGTATTGTACAGTGGGTTGACAGATGAGGAGACATAGGTTGCCTCTCACAACAGGAGAGATGAACAAATCTTTTGAAATTTCGATTTGCAAGCTTTGTTGAATTTTTCAAATACCGTATATACTCGAGTATAAGCCGACCCGAGTTTAAGCTGAGACTCCTAATTTTGCCACGAAAAACTGGGAAAACTTAATGACTCGAGTATAAGCCTAGGGTGGGAAATGCAGCAGCAACCGGTAAATGTAAAAAATAAGAAAAAAGATACCAATAAAAGTAAAATGAATTGCGAAATCAGTAGGTTAAGCATATAATGCTCCATACAAATACGCCCCATATAATGCTCCATACAATTTATGATGGGCCCCATAAGATGCACCATATTAAAATATGCCCCATATAATGCTGCACAAATGTAGATTTTGACCCCATAAGATGCTCCATAGAGACAATTGCCCCATGCAATGCTGCACAAATGCTGATTATGGCCCCATAAGATGCTCCATACAGACATTTGCCCCATATAATGCCACACAAATGCTGATTATGGCCTCCATAAGATGCTCCATAGACACATTTGCCCCATATAATGCTGCACAAATGCTGATTAAGGCCCCATAAGATGCTCCATAGACACATTTGCCCTGTATAATGCTGCACAATGCTGATTATGGCCCCATAAGAAGCTCCATAGAGATATTTGCCCCCATGTAATGCTGCACATGGCCCCATAAGATGCGCCATAGAAATATTTGCCCCATATAACGCTGCACATGGCCCCATAAGATGCTCCATATAAATATTTGCCCCATATGCTGTTGCCGCGATTTAAAAAAAATGACATACTCACTTCTCGTCGCTCAGTCCCCGGCACTTGTTATACCTGTCCTCCGTTCCAAAACCGAGCACCGCTGTGTCTTCCCCGTCCTCCGCACTGACGCTCAGGCAGAGGGCAGCGAGCAGAGTAATCGCGTCATCGTGCCCTCTGACCTGAGCGTCACTGCAGAGGATGCGGAAGACGGAGCGGCGCTGACGATGGAACGAGGAACATGTGAATATAGCGCACTGCCCCTTGTCATACTCACCTGCTCCTGGCACGGTCCCTGGATGTCCCTGGTTCTCTGGGCGCCGGCATCTTCTTCCTGTATTGAGCGGTCACATGGTACTGCTCATTACAGTAATGAATATGCGGCTTCACCAGTATGGGAGTGGAGTGGGGTCCATATTCATTACTGTAATAAGCGGTGCCATGTGACCGCTCAATACAGGAAGAAGCTGTCAGCGCCCAGAGAACCAGGGATGTCCAGGGACCGCGCCAGGAGCAGGTGAGTATGATTCGACAGCTGCCACTCCCCCTTCCCTGCCGACCCCTGGGAATGACTCGAGTATAAGCCAAGAGGGGCAATTTCAGCCTAAAAAAAGGGCTGAAATTTTTGGCTTATACTCGAGTCTATACAGTAATTTAAAACCACGTTACTATAAATCACAAGGCGCTAGACACGTGTGCCCAGATCAGCAGCAGGCAAACCAGTCGGTGGGGTGTATATGACTGTCAGCAAAAAATGTATATTGTAAAAGGTTGCCGCGCTGAACGGCACTCACAGCTTGAAGTATCGTCCTGTGTACAGAATGGCCACTTGTCTGGTGATGTCCTCATTCACAGTCCAAAGATCCTTGGCAATGGGAGCGTCCTCCCTGAGGTAGCAATCCCCCCCCAAAAAAAACCCGACGCCGTGTATCAGCGTTAGCCACGGCCGCTGGCGCCGCTGGCAGCATAGCGAGGTGAACGGGGGGCGTGGTAAGATGGTGACGTCACCTGTCCGAACATGACGGACATGTGCAGGGGCCAATCCCGACGCGTTTCGAGGACAACGTCCCTCTTTCTCAAGGTCTGGCGCCTGCACTGCCGCTGTTCTTATATATCTGCCCACGCTCCTGCAACCTCATGATTTCGCAGTGAGTGACACCTTTCGCCAGTTGCTGTCTACTTGACCTGGCCCATTATGAGCAATCAAATGCTGCTTTGCAATGCCAAACTATGGGTACCCGAGAATCTAATGGCTACAACTAATAAGTGATATTAATAAAACACAATCTTTATTTAGTTTATAAATAAAAACAAGAATAATAAGTAATAGTAAAAAACATTATAAAATACAAATGGTGTCATAAAGTTGTGCACAATATTACTTATTTTATACATACTCTGATAATTTTTCTAAACGGCGAATAATACTCATTGCCAATAATCTACAAGTGGCATCATGGCACCATTTGTATTTTTGCAGCTGTTCAGAGGCTCATTCTGAGTCTGCGCATGTCTATATACAGTACATGTGCAGTTTAGAGTGAGCTTTCTGCTCTTTTAGAATGCTTTTTTATAATGTTTTTTATAATGTTTTTTACTATTACTTATTATTCTTGTTTTTATTTATAAACTAAATAAAGATTGTGTTTTATTAATATCACTTATTAGTTGTAGCCATTAGATTCTCGGGTACCCATAGTTTGGCATTGCAAAGCAGCATTTGATTGCTCATAATGGGCCAGGTCAAGTAGACAGCAACTGGCGAAAGGTGTCACTCACTGCCAAATCATGAGGTTGCAGGAGCGTGGGCAGATATATAAGAACAGCGGCAGTGCAGGCACCAGACCTTGAGAAAGAGGGACGTTGCCCTCGAAATGCGTCGGGATTGGCCCCTGCACACGTCCGTCATTTTCGGACAGGTGACGTCACCATCTTACCACGCCCTCCGTTCACCTCGCTACGCTGCCAGCGGTGCCATCGGCCGTGGCTAACGCTGATACACGGCGTCGGGTTGTTTTTCGGGGGATTGCTACCTCAGGGATGACGCTCCCATTGCCAAGGATCTTTGGACTGTGAATGAGGACATCACCAGACAAGTGGCCATTCTGTACACAGGACGATACTTCAAGCTGTGAGTGCCGTTCAGCGCGGCAACCTTTTACAATATACATTCTATACAGTAATTTGATTATTGGATGAATTGCAAATACTACTCAGTGCCCTTAAAAGATGTGCAAAACACTATAAAGTGTCCAAGGAGTTTATTCAACCCCTTTCAAGCTGATAAATTCAATCCTAGCCTTAGTAATATCAAAGTAACTTAAATATTTATGGTTATGGGTAAATGGATGGTAACAGTTCTTCACTGCTGTGCTGTCATACACAATATCTATAGAATTTGATTACTGTTGTATGGTTTTCTCTCTATGTAGCTATTGCTAAGCTGTGACATCCTCTGTCTAGATTCACCCCAAAATGGCTGGTAGAATCCCTGCCTTTGCTTTTATAAAGGTTTTCATTGGCTGATTTATACCATATAATGTGATACCTACAGACCGTTATGAGTTAAACCACTCTGCTGTGACTAAGCTGGTTGATGTAATCTTCTGCATTGTGTAAAATATTAGCAGGCATTTTTGATGATTTGTGTAAAGCAAATTGAAAATTGTTTAAATTTGCCAGGTCCAGCAAATTTGCTCATCTCTTTCAAACACCCATGGCATCTCGGGATTAGAGATGAGCGAAAGTGTTCGGAAAATGTTTGCCAATCTCAAATTCCACACAAACATAGCCCATTTGGATTCATGTTTGCTTTCACAAGCATTTTTACTCAAAGTTGGCAAAAGAAAAGTCAGTTACAATTTGGTAAATCATTTTGTTTCCACTAAAGCTTTTGTTATTACTTTGGCTAGGATAGTGGTGCTGTATGATGAGCGCGGAAGGAAGATAATTTTTATGAGGTGAGGGAATGTGTCTAGGTCAGATTAGCATGTGGAGAGGTTACAACAGCAGTGTACATTTTTTTCTTCCCTTAACTTTATGTTAACTATCCACAACATCATGACACAAGGTCTTCTGTGATTGGTTACTGAAGTTACAAGTCCCTATCCATATAAAACACAGACATCTTGTTTTGCTGGTGCCATTTGCTCAATGTCACAATGCAGGAAGGTTGCTCCTGTGCTAATGCTGGTGCTGAAAGTGAGCTTATCCTGTGTAAAATCGATCTTCTACATCAATGTAGAGTGTGAAAAAACTGTGTGGCAGTCTCCATAAGCCCCATTAGGTACTCCAAATTGTTTGTGTTAGCACTGTGTGTGTTAGCGGCAAATCAGAAAGCCAGATTTTCACTTAAAAGTCATTTGGCCTAATATAGTGTTGCAGCCTGGATAGCCAATTAGCTACTCCTAATCATTTGTGCTAAAAACAGTGTTTCAGTGGGAAATCAGAAGGCCAAATTTCCACTTAAAAATTGTTAGGCCTAATATAGTGGTGCAGCCACGATGCCCAATTACTCCAAATTGTTTGTGATATATTTAAGAAAATAAATAGTGATTGTTTAATTAGTGACAGGTGACTGACAGCTGTGGGCCTAAGGTTGTGAAACAGCAGGGTACAAGACGGGAAGGCTACTTACAACATGAGTGAGAAAATGCGAGATCTTGGTGGTAGGGGGATTAAGTTTGGTTTTCAATGTGCACATGGCTTAGGTGTTAATGTGAACGAAAGACCAACTGAAAAAACACCATCTCATCCTATACAAAGACCACTGACAACATCTGTTACAGGCCTGCCTACCCGACTCCCTTTCTTTGGCAGCAGCACAGCTGTAAGCCTTGTAGATGAGGCTCAGAAAGAGCATGTTGTTACAGTGGCAGGGTCCCACCACTCTGCCATGACTCACCACGAGGCGGCTGTTCCGGCGTCCCGGTGCTCTGCTGGTCAGGGGCGTGCGCGCTCCTCTACGGCATTCCCTGTTGTCCTGTCTGCTGCTGAGTTCCGATGTGCGCGCACGCCCCCAAGTCGCCTTAGATCGCGGGTGAGATTGTCCCCTGCACTTGATTGAGCTGACATGACCTGACTCAGAAGTGCCTTTCCACCAATAACGGGTACGTGCAGAGTATTTCTACACCTTTCCTCCCTGGGACTGTGCCTGATAATTGAGCTGGTTCCTTTAGCTTAGGCTTTTGTTGTGCTCCTTAATATTGTGTATTACTCAGCTGTCATTTGCTTTTCCTACAGTGCATCCTGCTGACCCAGGCCCTGGTGGTCCCTGGATCCCATTAACCCTGCCTGCCCTGGTCTTTCCTATTGTGTCTCTTGCAATCCCTGCTCCTGGTGGTCCCAGGATATCGTTAACCCTCCCAGCCCAGGGCTTTCCTCTTGTGTCTCCCGCCTTCCTGGTCCCTGTTGGTCCCTGGACCTTGCTCCCTCTCTCCAGCCATTTTTCCCTCCATCCTAGGCTCTTTTCCAGGCTTGCCCAGTCTCCTTTCCCTTAAGTGTTTACCCTTTGTGTTCTGGAGTCCCTTGGACTACCTTTCCTTATCCTGCTGGTCTGCCCTCTTGTACTGCTACTCTCTTTGTCAGTCCTTCACGTTGCCCTCTTGGTACCAGCTGTGGTGGTATTTGAATCCTCTGGGCTCGCACAGGGGAGGCTCTGTATCACGACCCAGAGGTAGTGTTGAGCATTCCGATACCCCAAGTATCGGGTATCGGCCGATATTTGCTGTATCGGAATTCCGATACCGAGATCCGATACTTTTGTGGTATCGGGAATCGGTATCGGGATCGATATTAATGTGTAAAATAAAGAATAAAAATAAAAAATATTGATATACTCACCCTCTGACGCGCCCTGGTTGTAACCGCCAGCCTCTGTTCATAAGAATGAGCGCTTGAAAGTCCTTAGATGACGTCGCAGCCTGTGATTGGTCGCGGAGCGGTCACGTGACCGCAACGCGACCAATCACAAGCCGTGACGTCATCTAAGGTCTTTCAAGCGCTTGAAAGACCTTAGATGACGTCGCGGCTTGTGATTGGTCGCGTGGCGGTCACGTGACGGCTCCGCGACCAATCACAGGCCGCAACGTCATCTAAGGACTTTCAAGCGCTCATTCTTATGAACGGAGGCTGGCGGTTACAACCAGGGCGCGTCAGAGGGTGAGTATATCAATATTTTTTATTTTTATTCTTTATTTTACACATTAATATCGATCCCAGGGCCTGAAGGGGAGTTTCCTCTCCTTCAAACCCTGGGAACCATCAGGATACCTTCCGATACTTGGTGTCCCATTGACTTGTATTGGTATCGGGTATCGGTATCGGCGATATCCGATACTTTTCGGGTATCGGCCGATACTATCCGATACCGATACTTTCAAGTATCGGATGGTATCGCTCAACACTACCCAGAGGGTCCACTCTTGGATAGCTCATTCTTTAGCGTTACAGAATAATCAGGGCATGGACCCCGCCGGTGCCTTGTTCTTTGCACAAAAGGATTTGGCTTATTTGCGTGAGAATAAGAATCATATTATGACCTTCATGCAGTCCTTGGAGACTCGTTTGTCCTCTTTACAGGCCTTGGACCCTGTCAATGCCATTCAGCTGGTCAACCTCCAGCAGGAACTAACTCAGCAACATGACACACAATCTCGTATGCTGAATTATATGGCTTTGGTTGATGACTGGTTATATAATCTCCAGTCTGTTTGCATTGCCTCCACTCAGGTCGCACCTCGCGATCCTGATCCGGTCTTGGTACCTAATCCTCCCACCCGCCTCGGAAAGCTGCTGAGATTTAGCAGAGACCCCAAACTTTGCAGGGGTTTCTTGCATTTTGAATTGCTTCCCCAACAATATCCCACTGACCTGCTAAGATAGCTTTTATGGTCTCTCATTTGGAGGGAGAGGCTCTGACATGGGTCAATCCTTTCTGTGAGCACGATGACCTTATTTTTACTCAGCTGCCAATTTTTCTGGATACTTTCCGCAGGGTGTTCGATGAGCATGGACCGCTGGCTTTCATGACTGAGGCTCTCTTCAATCATCATCAGGGCACCCTCAAGGTCGGTTAATACGCCATCCGCTTTCACACCATGTCCTCGGAATTAGGCTGGAGCAATGAGGCGCTGGTTGGGGCCTTCTGGCGTGGTTTGTCTGGCAAGATAAAAGATGAGCTTGAAGGCCAAGATACTCCTTCTTCCCTTGAGGATCTCATCTCTCTTGCTACGCGTATTGATCTGCGCTTCCAGAAGCGCTCTCGAGAGTTGGGTAGAGAGAGGAGATCCACTCCATCTTCTTCTTCACCTTCCACTACTTTTCACAGGCTCCCCAGTCCGTGATTCTACATAATTACCCCTGCCTCTGCACCTGAACCCATGCAGGTGGACTGGCTCAAGATGGCGGAGCAACGCCGGTGGAAGCAACTCTTGCAGGGATTATGCTTCTACTGTGGAAGTGGATCTCATCTTTGTTGCTCCTGTCCCGAAATGCTGGGAAATGCCTCCACCTAGGTCAGGCAGGAGAGGCCTCCCTAAGTGTGTCTGATTCCTCTCAACCCCTAACCTTACACGCCCAAGTGATTTTTTTCCCAGGTCACTTTTCTGAGTTGGCATACGTTGATTCGGGCCCGGCAGGGAACTTCATTAGGCTCAAAGAAGTTTATAAATATTGGATTCCAGTTTTTCCCTTGGAAAGTCCTCGTTTGCTTGCATTAGTCGATGGCAGACTGCTGCAGGAGGAGACAATCACCATGATCACAGAGGAGGTGGAGTTACAGATAGGAGCCCTGCATCAGGAGAAGATAGCCTTCTACATTCTGCCTAAGCTCTCACACATGCTCCTTCTTGGTCTTCCCTGGCTGAGAACACACGAACCCATCCTCGATTGGCATTCCAGTGATGTGCTCCAAAGGGGACAACTCTGCCAAGAACGATGTCTGCAATCTTTTCGCCCTGCAGATTCCTCTCGGCCCTCTTCTGCTCCCACTGGTCTACCTGCTGTCTATCGGTCTTTTGCTGATGTCTTCGACAAGAGGGAGGCAGAGAGTCTTCCTCCTCATTGGCCATATAACTGTCCGATTGACCTAACTCCTTGATCTACTCCTCCCAGAGGAAGAAGCTACCCCTCATTACCTACCCAGACTCAGGCTATGTCTGAATACTTCCAGGAGAATCTGGCTAAGTGGTCATTCAGAAGTCCTCCTCTCCTGCTGGTGCTGGGTTTTTCTTTGTTAAAAGGAAGGATGGTTCTCTTCATCCCTGTATAGATTTCAGGGGTCTAAACCACAGTCAAGAACAAATACCCTCTGCCACTTATTCTGGAACTTTTTGATAGTTTAAGAGGGGCTCGGATTTTCACCAAACTATATCTTCGTGGTGCTTACAATCTGATCCGCATTCATTCCGGGGATGAGTGGAAGACTGCCTTCAATTCGCAGGATGGACAGTACGAGTATTTGCTCATGCCCTTTGCCCTCTGCAATGCTACCACAGATTTTCAGGAGTTTATTAACGATATCTTCTGGGCTCTATTATACTGCTGCATTGTGGTTTACCTGGATGACACCTTCATTTTTTTTCCTGATTTTTCATCTCATCGGAGGAATGTTTGGCTATTTCTATAGCGTCTGAGGGAGAACCGCCTATATGCCAAGTTCGAAAAGTGTATTTTCGAACAGACTTCTCTACCTTTTCCTGGATGCATTATTTCTGACTCCGGCTGGAGAATGGATCCAGAAAAAGTATCCACCATTCTCAATTGGCCACGACCTCTCGGAACTAAGGCAACCCAGTGTTTCCTTGGTTTCGCAAATTATTACAGACAATTCATTACTCATTTCTCCTCTCTGGCCATGCCCATTTTGTCTCTCATCCGTAAAGGAGCCAATCCCAATGTCTGGTCTCCTGAGGCTGAAGACACCTTTTGACCCTGAAGCAATCTTTTGCAGTGTCTCCTGTGCTTCGCCGGCTGGATTCAAGCAGACAATTCATCCTTAAATTTGACGCCTCTTCCATTGGAGCGGGAGCAATAATTTCCTGGAAGTCGTCATCAGGCCGATTGATCACTTGCGGCTTCTTTTCTTAGGCATTTTCTGCATCTGACAGCAATTATTCTATTGCAGATTGTTAACTGTTTGCTATAAAATTGACACTGGAGGAATGGCGCTATCTATTTGAGGGGGCCATGCATCCTTTGCTAATCTTCATGGACCATAAGAATCTGGTTTATATCAAATCCGCTCAAAGGCTCAATCCCCGGCAGGCCAGATGGTCTTTTTTCTTTGCCTATTTTGACTTAGATTTCCACTTCTGGCCCGGCACTAAGAACATTAAGGCTGATGCTATGTTTAGATCCTACCAGTCTTCCAAAATGGAGGAGGAGCCTTTGCATATTGTCAAACCTTCCAGGCTTATTACCGAGGCTCCCTTAAGTCTCTCCACGTTCCCGCCGTTGAAGACTTTTGGATCCCCTGCTTTGATGTGGGCTCCGGTGCTGAGTCCACCTCAAAGCTGGGACATGTCAGCTGTTTTGAACAGCTGACATGTGCCCACAATAGCGGCAGGTGAAATTGCGATTCACCCGCCGCTATTAACTAGTTAAATGCCGCTGTCAAATGCTGACAGCGGCAGTTAACCGGCGCTTCCGGCCGCACGGCCAGAAATGAGCGCATCGCCGACCCCCGTCACATGTTCGGGCTCAGCGATGCATCGGCATAGCAACCAGAGGTCTCCTTGAGACCTTTATGGTTGCTGATGCCAGCTTGCTGTGAGCGTCTGTTATGGTTACCCCAATGACCAGGGGAATAAAAATACAAAACGGACTAGCTCTCGGGTGATGGAAACTAAGGTCGACCGTGACCTGAACCTGACCCAACACTTACAGTAGCCGGGGGATGTACCTACGATGCCCTAGACACCACGCGCCAGCCGGAGATCTAACTACCCCTATAAGAGGAATATTCAGGCCTGCCTTACCTCCAGTGAGGAACCCCAAAAGATGATAGTAGGCCCCCACAGATATTGACGGTGAGTTCAGAGGAAATGACATACGTAGGATGAACAGCAGATTTAGCACAGTGAGGTCCGCTTACTAGATAGCAGAAGGACAGGAAAGTGTTACTTCACGGTCGACCTAAAAATCACTATTCAAAAACACCATCCAGAAATTACTTTAAACTCCAGTGACAACTCATGCCACTGGAGTAGTAATTTTCTGTCCACAAGAGCTTCCAGCACTGAAGAGTCACATTGCAGATAGCTGGACAAATATAGCAAAAACAAGAAACAAAATTCAACTTAGCTGAACTGGAACTTGAGGCAGGTGAATGCAACAGAATGCTACTAGCACATTGTTGGCCGGCATATGACTAACAGCCAAGCAGCCTTAAATAGGAAACTCCCCTAGAGGGTGGCGACAGGTAATCAGAGATGGAGGAAGGCACATAAGAGGCACTACCATAACAGACCACCGGGGGAGCCCACAAACCGAATTCACAACAGTACCCCCCCCTTAAGGAGGGGGCACCGAACCCTCACCAGAACCACCAGGGCGATCTGGATGAGCACTATGAAATGCACGAACCAAATCAGGAGCATGAACATCGGATGCTGTCACCCAAGAATTATCCTCCTGGCCATAACCTTTCCACTTAACCAGATACTGAAGTTTCCGTCTGGAAACACGGGAGTCCAAGATCTTTTCCACCACATACTCCAATTCACCCTCAACCAACACAGGAGCAGGTGGATCAGCAGAAGGAACAACCGGTACCTCATACCTCCGCAACAATGACCGATGGAAAACATTATGGATATTAAAAGACGCTGGGAGGTCCAAACGAAAGGACACAGGATTAAGAACCTCCAGAATCCTATAAGGGCCGATAAACCGAGGCTTAAACTTAGGAGACGAGACCTTCATAGGAACAAATCGAGAAGACAGCCACACCAGGTCCCCAACACAAAGACGAGGACCAATACGCCGATGACGATTAGTGAACTGTTGAGTCTTCTCCTGGGACAACTTCAGATTGTCCACAACCTGTCCCCAAATCCGATGCATCCTATCAACCACAGCATCCACTCCAGGACAATCCGAAGACTCCAATTGACCGGACGAAAACCGAGGGTGAAACCCTGAATTACAAAAAAATGGAGAAACCAAAGTGGCAGAACTGGCCCGATTGTTAAGGGCAAACTCTGCCAATGGCAAAAAGTCAAGCCAATCATCCTGATCAGCGGACACAAAACACCTCAAGTAAGTCTCCAAGGTCTGATTAGTTCGCTCAGTCTGGCCATTAGTCTGAGGATGGAATGCAGACGAAAAAGACAAATCGATACCCATCCTGGCACAGAACGTCCGCCAAAATCTAGACACAAACTGAGTACCCCTGTCAGACACTATATTCTCAGGAATACCATGCAAACGCACCACATTCTGAAAAAATAGAGGAACCAACTCAGAGGAGGAGGGCAATTTGGGTAAAGGTACCAAATGAACCATCTTGGAAAAACGGTCACAAATCACCCAGATGACAGACATCCTACGAGAAACCGGAAGGTCAGAAATAAAGTCCATAGAGATGTGCGTCCAAGGCCTCTTAGGAATAGGCAAGGGCAACAACAACCCACTGGCCCTAGAACAGCAGGGCTTGGCCCGAGCACAAACATCACAAGACTGCACAAACATGCGCACATCTCGAGACAAAGAAGGCCACCAGAAGGACCTAGACACCAAATCCCTGGTGCCAAAAATTCCAGGATGACCTGTCAACGCGGAAGAATGAACCTCCGAGATAACTCTACTGGTCCAATCATCAGGGACAAACAGTCTACCAGGCGGACAGCGATCAGGCCTATCCACCTGAAACTCCTGCAAAGAACGCCGCAGGTCTGGGGAGACAGCTGACAATATCACCCCATCCTTCAGGATGCCGGTAGGTTCGGAATCACCAGGCGAGTCAGGCTCAAAACTCCTAGAGAGGGCATCCGCCTTCACATTCTTGGACCCAGGCAGATATGACACCACAAAGTTAAATCGGGAGAAAAACAACGACCAGCGCGCCTGTCTAGGATTCAGACGCCTGGCCGACTCAAGATAAATTAGATTCTTGTGGTCAGTGAGGACCACCACCTGGTGTCTAGCACCCTCAAGCCAATGACGCCACTCCTCAAACGCCCACTTCATGGCCAGAAGTTCCCGATTTCCCACATCATAATTTCGCTCAGCGGGCGAAAACTTTCGGGAAAAAAAACGCACATGGTCTCATTACTGAGCAGTCAGGATCTTTCTGCGACAAAACTGCACCTGCTCCGATCTCCGAAGCATCCACCTCAACCTGGAACGGAAGTAACACATCAGGTTGGCGCAACACAGGAGCGGAAGAAAAGCGGCGCTTAAGCTCTTGAAAGGCCTCCACAGCCGCAGAGGACCAATTAACAACATCAGCACCCTTTTTGGTCAAATCAGTCAAAGGTTTAGCAATGGCAGAAAAACCCGCTATAAATCGGCGATAGAAATTAGCAAAACCCAAGAACTTTTGCAGACTCTTCAAAGAAGTAGGTTGCATCCAATCACAAATGGCCTGGACCTTGACAGGGTCCATCTCCATAGATGAAGGGGAAAAAATATATCCCAAAAAGGAAATTCTCTGAACTCCAAAACTACACTTTGAGCCCTTTACAAAAAGAGAATTAGCTCGCAAAACCTGAAAAACTCTCCTGACCTGTTGAACGTGAGATTCCCAGTCCTCCGAAAAAACAAGAATATCATCCAAATACACAATCATAAACTTATCCAGATATTCACGGAAAATATCGTGCATAAAGGACTGAAAAACGGAAGGGGCATTTGCGAGACCGAAAGGCATTACCAAATACTCAAAATGGCCTTCAGGCGTATTAAATGCGGTCTTCCACTCATCCCCCTGCTTAATCCGCACCAAATTATACGCACCACGTAGATCGATCTTAGTGAACCACTTAGCCCCCTTTATACGGGCAAACAGATCAGTCAGTAAAGGTAACGGGTACTGGTATTTAACTGTAATCTTATTCAAAAGTCGATAGTCGATACAAGGTCTCAATGAACCATCCTTTTTACCTACAAAGAAAAATCCTGCCCCTAGTGGAGACAACGAGGGGCGAATATGACCCTTTTCCAAGGATTCTCTGATATACTCCCGCATAGCAGTATGTTCAGGTACAGACAAATTAAACAAGCGACCCTTAGGAAACTTACTACCGGGGATCAATTCAATAGCGCAGTCACACTCTCTGTGAGGAGGGAGAGAATCAACTTTAGGCTCTTGAAAGACATCATAAAAATCTGACAGAAATGCTGGGATCTCAGAGGGAGTAGATGAAGAAATAGGAACCAAAGGTGCATCCCCATGAATACCCCGACATCCCCAGCTCAACACAGACATAGATTTCCAGTCCAAGACGGGATTATGAATCTGTAACCATGGTAATCCAAGCACTAAGACATCATGTAGGTTATATAATACAAGGAAACGAATAATCTCCTGATGGTCTGGGGTAAGACGCATAGTCACTTGTGTCCAATATTGTGGTTTATTGCTAGCCAAAGGTGTAGAATCAATACCCTTCAGGGGAATAGAAACTTCCAATGGCTCCAAATCAAACCCACAACGCTTGGCAAAGGACCAATCCATGAGACTCAGAGCGGCGCCAGAATCCACATAAGCATTCACAGTAACAGATGATAAGGTACAAATCAATGTCACGGACAAAAGAAATTTTGACTGCAAGGTACCTGTAGAAAAAGATTTATCAACCCTTTTATCAACCTTATTTATACGTTTAGAGCATGCTGATATAACATGAGCTGGATCTCCACAGTAGAAGCACAATCCATTTTTGCGCCTGTAATTTTGACGTTCGCCTCTAGACAAAACACGATCGCATTGCATATGCTCTAATGCCTTTTCAGAGGTCACCGCCAAATGGTGCACAGGTCTTTGCTCAGAAGACACTGCCATATGGTGCACAGGTTTTTGCTCAAAAGATACCGCCATATGGTGCACAGATTTTTCCTCAGAAGACCCCGCCATATGGTGCACAGATTTGCGCTCCCGCAAACGCCGATCAATCTGGATAGCCAATTTCATGGCATCATTCAGACCTGCAGGCACAGGGAACCCCACCATGACATCCTTCACGGCATCAGAGAGACCTTCTCTGAAATTAGCTGCTAAAGCGCACTCATTCCATCTAGTAAGCACCGACCATTTACGGAATTTCTGGCAGTATATCTCAGCTTCATCTTGCCCTTGGGAAAGAACTATCAAGGCTTTCTCAGCCAAAATCTCCAAATTAGGCTCTTCATAAAGCAACCCCAAAGCCTGAAAAAACGCATCTACATTTAACAACGCAGGATCCCCTGGCGATAATGCAAATGCCCAACTTTGTGGGTCGCCGCGCAGTAGAGAGATAACAATTTTAACTTGTTGAGTATGATCACCAGCAGAGTGAGATCTCAGAGACAAAAACAATTTGCAATTTTCTCTGAAACTCAAAAACCGGGATCTGTCTCCGGTAAAGTATTCAGGCAGAGGAATCTTAGGTTCAGACATTGGAGCACGTATAACAAAATCTTGTAGGTTCTGTACTTTTGTCGCAAGGTTATTCAAACCTGCAACTAAACTCTGTGGATCCATATTCAAATGGGTGTAACCCAAGCATTCAGAGGTTAAGAGGAGAGGAGAAAAAAAAAGGCTGAAGACTGCAGTTTAAGCAAGGAATACAAATGATCAAACTAAGGTGCACTTTCAAACACAGAAAAAAAAAAAAAAAAAAAAAAAACCTTTTCTCCTCCTTCCTGCTTCAGTGCATATTTTAACACATAGATTTTTTACAGGCCGGCCAAACTGTTATGGTTACCCCAATGACCAGGGGAATAAAAATACAAAACGGACTAGCTCTCGGGTGATGGAAACTAAGGTCGACCGTGACCTGAACCTGACCCAACACTTACAGTAGCCGGGGGATGTACCTACGATGCCCTAGACACCACGCGCCAGCCGGAGATCTAACTACCCCTATAAGAGGAATATTCAGGCCTGCCTTACCTCCAGTGAGGAACCCCAAAAGATGATAGTAGGCCCCCACAGATATTGACGGTGAGTTCAGAGGAAATGACATACGTAGGATGAACAGCAGATTTAGCACAGTGAGGTCCGCTTACTAGATAGCAGAAGGACAGGAAAGTGTTACTTCACGGTCGACCTAAAAATCACTATTCAAAAACACCATCCAGAAATTACTTTAAACTCCAGTGACAACTCATGCCACTGGAGTAGTAATTTTCTGTCCACAAGAGCTTCCAGCACTGAAGAGTCACATTGCAGATAGCTGGACAAATATAGCAAAAACAAGAAACAAAATTCAACTTAGCTGAACTGGAACTTGAGGCAGGTGAATGCAACAGAATGCTACTAGCACATTGTTGGCCGGCATATGACTAACAGCCAAGCAGCCTTAAATAGGAAACTCCCCTAGAGGGTGGCGACAGGTAATCAGAGATGGAGGAAGGCACATAAGAGGCACTACCATAACAGACCACCGGGGGAGCCCACAAACCGAATTCACAACAAGCGTCACCCTGTGGTCGGCGCTTATAGCAAGCCTGCAATTCAGCTACATAGGATCGATCTAATGATCGCTGCTATGTAGCAGAGCCGATCAGGCTATGCCAGCTTCTAGCCTCCCATGGAGGCTATTGAAGCAAGGCAAAAGTAAAAAAAAGTTTAAAAAAATATGAACAAAATAAAAAAATATAAAAGTTTAAATCACTCCCCTTTCGCCCCATTTAAAATAAAACAATAAAAAAATCAAACCTACACATATTTGGTATCACCATGTTCAGAATCGCCCGATCTATAAATAAAAGAAGGATTAACCTGATCGCTAAACATCGCTTTTAGGTCGCCGTGATATTGCATTAAAATGTAATAACGGGTGATCAAAAGAACGTATCTTCACCAAAATGGTATTATTAAAAATGCCAGCTCGGCACACAAAAAATAAGCCCTCACCTGACCCCAGATCACGAAAAATGGAGACGCTACGAGTATTGGAAAATTGCACATTTTTTTTTTAGCAAAGTTTGGAATTTTTTTTCTACCACTTAGATAAAATGTAAACGAGGTATGTTTGGTGTCTATGAACTTGTAATTAGCTGGAGAATCAAAATGGCAGGTCAGTTTTAACATTTAGTGAACCTAGCAAAAAAGCTAAACAAAAACAAGTGTGGAATTGCACTTTTTTTGCAATTTCACCGCACTTGGAATTTTTTTCCTGTTTTCTAGTACACGTCATGCTAAAGCCAATGATGTCGTTGAAAAATGCAACTTGTCCCACAAAAATCAAGTCCTCACATGGCCATATTGACAGAAAAACAAAAAAGTTATGGCTCTGGGAAAGAGGTGAGCGAAAAACAAGAACGCAAAAATGGAAAAAGGCAAGGTCGTGAAGGGGTTAATGTCCTATCTTATCTATATATTTTATCAACGCTCATCAAGATGATTGGGTCAGCCTTCTTCCCTGGGCCGAATTTGCTTATAATAATCACAATCAAGGTTTAGGAGGAGAGCAAATGTGTCTTGGAGTAAGCTAGTAATCGGATGAAGAGCTATGCGGATAAAAGGCACTTGGATTCTCCTCCTCTTCGTCCAGGCGACAAAGTTTGGCTCTCGTTCAAATACATCAGAATTACAAATTAGGACCACGATTTATTGGACCTCTTGAGATTTTGGAGCGAATTAATGATGTGGCCTATAAGTTGAGGTTGCCTGCCTCGCTTCATATCACCAACGCCTTTCATTTTTCCCTTCGTAAACCTGTGGTATTTAATCGCTTTCATTCTTCCCCCTGTGCTTCTTCTGCACCCGTTAGCACCGAGAATGTTTTTGAAGTAAGGGATATCCTAGCTATGAAAAAGGTTTGGGGAAAGACTTTCTTTTTGATTGACTTTAGGGGTTTTGGTCCTGAGGAGAGGTCATGGGAACCCCACGAGAACATCAATGTGCCCCGTATTTTGGAAAGATTCTTTTCCGGTCTTAAAAAGAGGGGGTGTAATGGAAGGGGATACTGTTACAGTGGCAGGGTCCCACCACTCTGCCATTACTCACCACACTGCGGCTGTTCTATCATCCTGGTATGCTGCTGGTCCGGGGCATGCACGCTCCTCTCCGGCTCTCCCTGTTATCCTGCCTACTGCTGAGTTCCGGTGTGTGCGTGTGCCCCCGAGTCGGCTTAGGTCACAGGCGCGCTTGTCCCCTGCACTTGATTGAGCTGACATGACCTGACTCAGAAGTGCCTCTCCACCGATAGCAGGTACATGCAGAATATTTCTCCGTATTTCCTCCCTGGGGCTGTGTCTGATTATGGAGCTTGTTCCTTTAGCTTAGGTCTCCATTGTGCTCCTTTATATGGTGTATTACCAAGCTGTCCCTTGCTTTCCCTACAGTGTATCCTGCTGTCCCAGCCCCTGGTGATCCCTGGATCCCATTAACCCTGCCTGTGCTGGTCTTTCCTTTTGTGCCTCCTGCTGTCCCTCCTCCTGGTGGTCTCTGAATCTCGTTAACCCTGCCTGCCCTGGTCTTTCCTATTGTGCCTCTTGCCATCCCTGCTCCTGGTGGTCCATAGATACCCTGTTAACCCTGGTCTTTCTTCTTGTGCCTCCCACCCATTTTCACTCCATCCTAGGTTCTTTTCCAGGCTTGCCTGGTCTCCTTTTCCTTAAGTGTTTACCCTTTGTGTTCTGGATTCCCTTGTACTACCTTTCCTTATCCTGCTGGTCTGCCCTCTTGCACTGCTACTCTTTCTTTGTCAGTCCTTTGAGTTGCCCTCTCAGTACCAGCTGTCATAGTATTTGAATCCTCTGGGCTTGTCCCTGACAGTCCCTGTATAGGGGTCGGGCTACTAGGACCAGCTTACCCAGCGGAGGCTCGGTATCACAACCCAGAGGGTCCACACTTGGATAGCTCATTCTTTAGCTGTACACATGTGGTCGAGTGGATGGTAAGTGCTGCATCAAGAGGCCTCTCCTCCTCTTCCTCCACCTTAACATCACACACAGTACAATCCTTAGAGGTGGCACCCCAATGACCTTTGTTTCCCCATGTCAAAAATTTCCAAACACCCAACTGACACCTGTTCACACATTGCATTCCATGAGCATCAGAGGCTCGTAATCCTCTGCATCTCCTGATTTTTTATTTATTTCAAATACAAGACTTTATTCTGGCTGTGTCTTTATTTACAATATAACTAAAGCATTAGTAATGAATGGGTGTTTTATATATGCCTCTCCATTATTAAGCCATGGGCTTGATATCACCTGACAACACAAAGGTGACATGAACCCCACAAATATGAACCCCACTTGCCATCACTATATGGCAAGTGGGAAGAGCTGGGCAAAGTGCCAGAATTGGCGCATCTAATAGATGTGCCTTTTCTGGGTGGCTGTGGGCTGCTATTTTTAGGCAAAATCCATGGCCCTTACCAGCCTGAGAATACTGGCCCCAGCTGTCTGCTCTAGCAAAGCTGGTTGTCAAATTGGAGGGGACAAGATGGCATTTTTTAAAATTATTTATTTAAATAATTACAAAATATGACATAAAGACCCCTCTATTTTTGATAACCAGCCTTGCTGAAACTGACAGCTAAGGGTTACAGCCCTGCCTGGCTGGTTATTAAAAATACATGGGAACCCATGGCAGTTTTTTTATTATTAATTTATAGGGCAGGAGACAGCTGATGAATACTCCCATTAGCTGCTCCTCCTCTTGCTGTTATTATCGGCAGCAGGCGGCAGCTGATGGGAGCAGTAGTCCCATTAACAGACACCAATGACCGGAGGTAAATATTATACCTCCAATCCCAGCTGCGTTCTCACGCTGTCATTTGGCACAATGAGAACTGTGGCTGTCTGACTGGTGGTGATGAATTTACCACCGATCAGAAGCAGTGTTTGCCGCACTGTTAAGCACATGACAGTGTGGCAAACACTGGATGTTTGGGCCCCCATTCAAGTGAATGGGGTCAAGGATTGGGTTTGGGTCCGGTTACTGTTCTGTTACCTGAACCAAAATGTTTTGTAACTGTTCAGCTAAACTCGCCAGGCCCGAACATCCAGGTGTCCACCCATCTCTTCTCAGTATGTGTCTTCAGCGCTGCTGGCGGTGTCCTGATGGATAAGTGCATCTGACTGTTCCTTAAAGTGTAGGCCACCTAACTTTCATTAAAATGAATAAGTGATCGAATTCTGATAACCTTTGCACCCCAGTTGCAGATTGGGTAGACTATGCGATGGCGTAATTTTTATTGTCATGTATTGATCTTGCGTTATTGCAGTCTGTGCCATCTTTGTCGTATCTTCTGTGCTAGCTATTGCTACTTCTGCTGATGTTACAAATTTAAGGCTGCCATCACACTAGCAGTATTTGGTCAGTATTTTACATCAGTATTTGTAAGCCAAAACCAGGAGTGGGTGATAAATTCAGAAGTGGTGCATATGTTTCTATTATACTTTTCCTCTATTTGTTCCACTCCTCGTTTTGGCTTACAAATACTGATGTAAAATACTGACCAAATACTGCTAGTGTGACGGCACCCTAAATGTGGAGACTCCAAGTTGGTTCTCCATCTGGTGGGTTACCTGTGGTGGAAAGTCTGTCAGAGGCCTAATATACTGTTTCTACTCTGTGAAAATTGATGCCACTTTAGTGCTGTGTGACAATTATTTTTTGAAATGTGGAAACTCCAAGTCGGGCCTCCATCTGGTGGGTTTCCAGTGGTGGAAAGTGTGTCAGAGGCCTATTAAAATATTTCTACTCTGTGGAAATTGATGCCACTTTAGTGGTGTGTAGCAATTATTTTTTTAAATGTGGATACTCCAAATTGGATTTCCATCTGATGGGTTGCCTGTGGTGGAAGGTGTCTCAGAGTCCTATTATACTATTTCTACTGTGTGAAAATTGATGCCACTTAAGTGGTGTGTGACAATAATTTTTTGAAATGTGGAGATTCAAAGTTGGGTCTCCATCTGGTGGGTTGACCATGTAAGTAGGTCTCCCAGACAGACAGGCAGGCCTACACTTAATTTCAGTCAACTACCAGTGTTACCTTCTTTGCATTTTTCTACCAATAGTAGTCTGTAAAACTAATGTTTGTGCTAACTGAGTGTGGCTGGAATAAAAAAAATGGAGGTGTGAGGTCTCCCAGCTAAGAAGGCTTACACCATTCCCTTAACCACCAGGTCCTCAATAAAACTTCAATTCCAATGCTGGGCCAGAGCTTGATACCTCATGCATGGCTCATAACTGACTGCTGTTGTGCCATTTGCAAATTTCTACTTTGGGTCAATTGATGCCAATTTCCTGGTGTCTGCACCTAATTTAACTGTTTGGGAAGCTTTTTAGCACCCCTTAAGCTGTTGTCTGTGTCTTTGTTTTTGCCTCCCATTGAGTCTAATGGCATTCGGGTACGTTCATCGAACTGTTCGGTGACCAGTTCAACGAACGGAGGTCCATTTGGCAAATCTGAACCGAACCTTGAAAGGTTCGCTCATCTCTACTCAGGATTAAGGCTATGTTCAGATTGTGTTAGAGCAATCCATTTTGCGCTAAGCGCTAGCGGATTGCGATAACGCAATGTCTTTTAAGGGGTCGCGTTAAACGTCCCCGCTCTCGCAGATCCCTGATCTGCGAGAGTGGGGAATGGACCTCGGGCGCGCCGCGGACGCTGCAAGCAGCATTCGAGGCACGCTACAAAAGACCGGCACATCGCTAGCGCGTGCCGAAAATGACACGCGCTAGCAATGCGCTTTAACATTGCGGGCAATGGGAGCGCTAACGGACGCGGTGCACGGTGTTAATTTCACCGTGCAACGCTGTCCTTTAGCGCTCACCCATTAACGCAATGGGAACCTAGCCTAAGCATCAACATTAGAGTTAACTCTGATCCCAGCAATTATTGCAGTGACATTGAAGTGTAATATGGCCTTATTTCTGCTGTTGATCTCACAATTATGATGCCATCTCCCAACCAAATTGCCATAAAGAAAATATACCTCAGGTATAGGAACAGAGAATGGTTAATGGTAAATATAATAATTTTAAAACAACATAGACATGCAACAGTACAACAAGAAGTGAATAATATGTTGGTGAAAATACATGCTCAATATGTTATAAATTACATTTTAATTTGAGAAGAATGATTACACCTGGGAATTTTGCATTAGAACTTCTATGCTAGATAAAACAATTTCATGGCCAGAAATATACAATGAATATAATCTGATTAATTCCTTATCTGATCATTGTCAAAGTAATTGTTCTTCTGCATCTATTACGCAGTAATGCTGATTAAATTATTTCAATTCTCTAACAAATAATTACCTTTCGCAAAATCGCTGTTAAATTATAGTTATGAATAATTACCCTAGATAATTGTAATGTTGGTGACAGCTGTCACGCAATTTTATGGCTATTCCAAAGTTTTCGAACTCCTGGATCTGATAAAATATATTAACATATCAGTAGGCAAATGATTAATTCTCTGATCAGAAAAAGTATGTTTACATGTGCAGTTTGTCTATATAACTTTTCCTTTGTTTCTAATTTACAATGGAGTTATTGAGCAATGTTTAGAATGAACATTTATAGCTTCTTACTTTCTCAACCCATATTTATAGTGTCAAGATTTAAAATAATTAATATGTATAAACTGACTTGAAAAGAAACAATTACAGCAGAATAAAAGTATGTAATTCAAACAATTAAAAATTTACAACATGACACCACATCTACCATACTTAATTTCTCTATTGGGGGAGAACTTTGTGGCAAAGGAGCATTTTAATATCATCAGATATCAAAACTTGAATTGGTTGTGCTGTCATTAAGAATATATTTAGTTAAGCAGAAAATGTGTAAATAATTTGTTTTGTACTGTACAGTTATTAAAAATTATGAAACATTCATAAAATAACTTTCATCTTCTGAAATGGTCCCCATGGTGCTATTCCATCTGCGAGCTCTATCCGTCCATCCCAGTGGACGATCAGCTAGCCGCACATGCGCAGTTTCTGTTATCATAAAAAAGAGTTCGCCACCTCCTCCCCTCCTCACCTTCAGAGTGCGCATCATATGTGAGATGCTCCCAGCTCTCACAGAATGCGCTGAAGCATGTGTAGTGATAGCAAACGCACATCCTGCACTCACATGTCTGAGAACTGTGTGAGATCATTTGCATCCTTCATTGTAGAGCAACCCCTTTAACCCTTTAAATACATCTGCTTCCTCTGCTTCCTTTATAGTCATGTGTATTTTACAATGCCAATATCTTATTTTTTAGCCCATTCAGATCATATATTGCATAGACCAGTGGTTCCCAACCTTTCTTACTTTGAGAGCCACATGCAGCTCTTAGAGAGGGTCAAAAGCTAGATGCAGGGCGTCACCACCCATCTCAGTAGTGAGTCCCTCATTATCACCAAAATGACAGCCAAAGCTTCCCCAAATAAATCACACCAAGATCTTGTGCTCTCTCTCTTATAGATAGTATACTTACATCCCCAAGGGTTTTCACTTTCTACCCTGAAGGTATACAGTAGTTATACAGCATGGGAAACCATAAAGCTTAACTTTTAATAAAGTAAAATAAAACACAATCAAAATAGCTGTAAAATGTATAGCACTTATGACACACTATTGATATAAATAAAATGTGCTAATGACAAAAACAGTGCAGGTAATAGAAATTGGGGCGATCTCACTCATGTCTTTGGAGATTGCCCATTGAAGACACCGCTGGAGGAAGGGGAAGGGAATAAAGATTCTGTGTGCCGTGTATCAGCCTAGAGGCTATCAGGCACACTGTAAGAAAAACTTTTAATGGCCTTTTGAGTACCTATGCCACTGCACTACTTAATTAATTAACTTCTATATGTACTTACCACCTGGTCACATTCTAACCTGTTGAGGTCTATGCAAGAAGAACAAAACATGTAGAGAATGGTTGGGGCTATCTATAGGGCTTCACTGGGGTACTGCCCTTGTTAGGGCAGGAGTTCTTCACATGGGACATAACACTGGTCAATAGGGACAGAATCTTTATTCCCTTCTCCTTCCTCCAGCACTGTCATCAATGGATGATCTCCAAATACACTGATGAGATCTATCCAATTTCTTTTACCTGCACTGTCTTCGTCATGAGCATTTTTTATATCAATTCTGTGTCATAAGTGCTATTTGTTTTACTGGTATTTTATAGTGTATTTTATTTGACCTTATTAAAAGTTAAGTTTCATTGTATCCCACGTTGCATGACTATATTCACCATAGGGAGTTTGGTCCCCACTTGTAGTTGCCACATTTGCTTTGCTTCTACCTTTACAGCATACCTACATCAAGCACATCACCAATTTATCATGTTTATCCTCCCTTGCCACCAACCAGTATATGCATATTAAATCCTGCTCTTCTATACACGGCTACTTACCAAAGTCAACATCTGGAGACATGTTTTTCCTAACTGTTTGCTAGACCTGGTCCTAATGTACCAAGCTGGCAGACAGCCACACATTATGGGCCACAATCTGCATGTGGCTACTGGGCCACAGGTTGGGGATCGCACACGTAGACTATGTATACATGTTTTTTAGTTCATGATCATACCTAATTAGGCTATATTTAATATAATTCCAGTCTAGAAAAGAGTAATTGTTGATATTGACACACTGTAAATAGGTGGAATTCTGGTGGACTCTATTCCTGATCCCAAGTCATTATAGTTAATGTGACAATACCATTAATGGGGAACAGTCATTGTGAATGGGGCACATCAACAAATTGATTCTGGGTTCAACAATGCTACAATGTAATGGAATAGTATAGTAAATCTGCTATAAACAATGTGATGTAAATAGCATAACTTTATTCCATGAATTATTACTAGGATTGTGGTCATACCAGATTGTCTAGTTAATTTCACATTGTACTACTTATAAATGAAAGCAAAGGTAGATTTTTGAAAATGTATTATTTTGCATCACTTCTTTTTGGAAGTCCCATTTTTCTACCAATATAGCTGTACAGAATGTGAGCTAATTTTGTATAGGATTAGTATTTAATTTTTACATAGCTCCATTTTTAGCATTAAACATCATTATATTTTTTAGGGGGATTGAGGAAAAATACATAAAATACTCTGTCATATTTTTTTCAGAATTTAGTTGGAAGCATGTGCAGTGACATTGCAATATAAATATTACTTTTTATTATGACATGGTGCCGCAATTGCTATTGACTTCAGCATCAAATTGGGTTAAATATATAGATTGTGAGCTTGCCAGCAGCGCCCTCACTATTCCTGTAACTGTTGAACTATGTGTTACTTTGTGATGCCTTTAGTTTTTTTTACACATGACCCCTCTTAATTGTAAAGTGCTACGGAATATGTTGGGGCCATATAAATATAATTATTATTGTTAGAAATAGTTAGAATCATAGCTATCTCAATCACAGTCTTTATGGTGGAATGTTAGCCGTTTAAGTCAGCTGTATAAAACAGCTGGCACCAGAAAATGATAGCGCAAGCAAAGATCCTGTCATGGCATGCTATGAGTTGTTGTTCCCAAAAGATGATCCGGAAAAAACAACAACCAAAGGATTGGAAAAAAATGCATTACTGTACATAATTACTGCTTTTGAGTAGAGTGGGACTGAAACAGACTTGTTGGTACTTTTTGGAAGGCAGACCATGCTATGTTAATACTGAATCCAGGTGCTACAATAATATGTCATTTTGCCAAAGTAAATTAAAATGTGTTGAACATCTACACTGTTCAGAGGTAGGAAGGGGTTATTAACAGCGATGGAGCCTGCAGGTAGCTTCCAAATTGTGATTTTCATGTGTTACTTTAGGGCCTTATTGAATAATTAACCATCTTTTCCATAGACCAGTCTGCACCGGGTAATGATGGTACTAATCATTTAGATTCTTGGATAGAGATGAGTGAACCTGAACTGTAAAGTTCAGGGTTCGTACCAGACTCCTGGTGTCCGGTGCAGAACTCCGAACATGGATTTCTCCTGGAAGTCCGTTTTACAGTTCGGAAGTCTGGGGAGGAGAGGGAGAGATATTTTTCAGCTCCAAAGTTTGGGTCTCCATTGATTTCTATGGGGTTCAGATTCAAGTAAGAGTACAGTTCTGGTATCCAAACTGCACTTTGGACTAAAGTTCAGTAAAAATTAACGACCCTGAACTTCCATGGGTCTGCTCATTCACTGTTCTTGGGACATTAGTCAGGAGACACTTAGGGAATCCTTTGTGTGCCTGACAATATAACCATCTACCGCATGTTCTGATTGACTATGACTTCCATTATATCATTATATTGCTAGATGCTTTCCTATTATTATAAATATTATCATTCTATTTTGCAGGTTTTGACCTTATAAAATGTGAACATCCAGGAATACCAAATTATGGCTATAAGATACGTGATGAAGGTCACTTTGCTGATACAACTATTATGTATAGTTGCAATCCTGGATATACAATGCATGGCAGCAGTATTCTGACATGTTTAAGTGGCGATCGGAGAGTGTGGAATAAGCCTCTGCCAACATGCAATGGTAATATTATACATTCATATATATGCCATGTCTTATTTTCTAAAGGGCTTGTGAACAGAGTATGATAAAACTCACTCATCATAAAATATTTTAATTCCATCATAAACGGTGAAATAGAGTATAGGAAAATCTAAGACCTGAGAGGGTAGGAAAACAAGTAATATATCTTTTAAAAATGTTATTAGTTTCTAGCCATCACACCATTTTGCCTGCTGACAGACTGCTAAAAAAAGCAGATTCTAACAAATAATTGTTTTAAAAATACTATCTCTCCTTTTCGTTTCTAAACAGCATCTCCATTTGATCTCTTAAGGCGAACCTGTCAGCAGGATTTTGATAAGTAAACTACAGGCATTGTCATGTTGCCACTGTTACACTGATTAAAATCATACCTGGGGTAAAGAAATCCGTCTTGTCAGAGGCATATCTAGGGCTTTGGATCAGAGGGGGTGAAACTTCTGAGTAGGGTAACCTCGATTACAGCTGGGTGACACACCCTAATAGTGGAGGAGAACCTCAGCAGATGATAGCGCTGTTACTGAAGATAATCTCTACATAAAGATTAACAGTCCTACAGAACATTTAAGAGATCACAGCACAGTTACAGATAATGACTTACAGCTGATGTTCTTTCACTTATTACATCTTTTCCATCTGGCCCAGACCGACATGGCAAATTCTTCCAGCCAGGACTCAGCTGCAGAGAATACAACAAAGATATATTTCACATCTCACATTTTCAGCACTATCACCAATGGGACTATTCCCAACTCCTCATCCTGCTGATACCCAAATACTGAGCTGCTGCTGCCTTATGTGTCCCTATTACTGCACCTGCTGTGTGGTTCTCTGTGCCTTCTAAATTCTACAGCAACCCTCTAGAATCTAGTAATGACGGGTGCAAGTGCAATTAATAATGTCTTCTCTGTGCCCCTTTGACAGACACAGTAACCTGAGTTCCCCTATAACAATAAGTGCCCACTTTACATTCAATAAAGTCCTGAGTCTCCCCCCTGTACAGCTCCTCTATACACAATATGATGCTCGCTTATACACAGTATAATGCCCACTCATTGTGTATATACTGACCACTTAATATCCCCCAGACTGTTCAATGGCTCTAACACTGTATGATGGCCCCCTCACTGTAATCTCCACACTGTATGATGGCCCACTAGATAGTCCTCAATATAGTGTAATACACCAGATAGTCCACAATATAGTATAATGCACTCCCTATAGGCAGAATCTATACAGTATAATGCACTCCCCATAGGCCTCCATATAGTATCATGTACTCCCCATAGGTCTCCATATAGTATCATGCACTCCCCATAGGCAGACTCTATAGTGTAATGCACTCCCTGTAGGTAGACTATAGTATAATGCACTCCCCATAGGAAAACTATATGGTATAATTTACCCCCATATGCAGCCTCTATAGTGTAGTGCAGCCCCATAGGCATCCTCTACAGCATAATGCACCCTCATAGACAGCCTCTATAGCATAATGCATCCCCATAGGCAGCCTCTATATGGAAGGCTGTAAATCTATCCCCAATCCCCTCTGCAAGGCATAAAAATGACATCTCATTATACTCACCAACGGTGCTCACCAAGGCATAGCTGGTCTTGACTTAAGATCACCATCCCCATTACTGCTTTATCTGGATGACACATCCTATGTTATCCACACAGTGTCACCCATCACGCACTTGTGCAGGCACCCTTCTCTCTAGGCTGCTGAAAGCAGAGCTAAGTACTGTAGTGCATATACACTGGGAAAGGCCAAAGGGCGCCAATGACCTGGAAGTAAAGCCGGTGCATGCACACTACAATACTATGCTCTGACTTCAGCAGGGCAAAGAGAAGTGCGCCTGCACAAGAGTGCAATAGAGGACACTGAATGCATGATGTAGGAAGCATCTTCCACATGAAGCGGGACAGCGATCACAAGAAGAGGGTAGGCACCGGATCAAGACTAGAAACTCCCGGTCCACGCATTCTGTTGGTGTAATAAAAGCTCTTTTTTGTGGCTTGCATAGAGGATTGGGGACATATAGAGAGCATTCTAGAACACTGTATGGGGGCATACTGATGCTGGCTGGACCTTATATGGGGACAGCCTGGTGACAGGCTCCCTTTAATCTGTAAGACCTGTAGCCACCATCTTTTAGCCACATTTAAAAGCCGTCCTGCAAGATTCCAGCGGTTCACAAACTTAAGATAATAATCCTCCTTCTCGTAAGCTAATAAGCAGTGTCCAGTCAGATGAGTGCATATGGTCCTGGCTCAGTGCCTCCTCTGACCACACAATTGCCATCCTCCTGCCTTTACTGATGTGGCTGATGTCTCCTATGTCATCCAGTCTGTTGGCCTGCGCAGCTCCTGTTCCCTTCTGTGCAGATGCGAGAGCTGGACAGACAGTGGATGACATACTGTAGGAAAAGTCAACCATGTCAATCAAGGCAGGAGAGATGGTGAATCAGGCCCATAGTGAGCAACTGTTGACCACACAACCCTTATATCCGGGGAGCTGGCCCAGCCCCTCTTTCTCTTTACTAGTGCTCTGGTATCAGCTTCTCATTTCCTGCCATACTGCTCTGGCCATTAAGATACTTCAGATAACAGAGTATATAGTTTTACAAGGGAACAGGACTAACTTCTAATATATTCATCCCCTAAAATATAAACTTTATTAAGATACTTTAAAAATGTCCAAACAAAAAATCCACCAAAAGCAACTGTGAAAAAATGTGCAAAAAGATAAATATTATTACACTTTGAGTCCGTACCACAGCCAGTACAATCATTGATCCTGAGTTACTGGTCTAACATGTGGCCATTTCGTCCCTATGATCAATGCAATGGCCACAGCCAAAGAGGATCTCCATATTAATGTAAGTTAGTGGATGTATATATAACATAATGCACCAGATAGGGCTTGCATGATTGTTATGATCCGGTGACCTTGGAGCTGCATGAGAGACTTTCTCAGGAGTAGGTGGTACCTGTACTGACCGCAAACCCTAAACTAACACCGCAACTAGAAGTAGCCATGGGATGTACCTAACACGTCCTAGACACCTCGACACAGCCGGAGGACTAAATACCCCTGTAGATGGAAATGGGAATTCTATCTTGCCTCAGAGCAGAACCCCAGAGGATAGGCAGCCCCCCACAAATATTGACTGTGAGTACAAGAGGAAAAACACACGCAGGCAGAAAAACAGGATTTAGCAATAGAGGCACTTCTAGCTAAACAGAAAAGGATAGGACAGAATTCTAAGCGGTCAGTATTAAAATCCTAAAAATATCCACAGCAGATAATACAAATATACTACATCTAACTAAAGACATAGAAAGTATATCTGCATCTCCTGAGAATCCAGCATGACTGAAAAATCCAAACAAAGTCTAAGCTGGACAAAAACACAATGAATAGCACTGAATTGCAAAGCACACTGCATGTGTGCACAGAGACAAAAAAACAGACACTTATCTTAGTTGAATTGGCAGCTGGGCATGAGGAGCCAGAGAGAGATGCAATCCCTCCAAGTACAATGGGCAACTGGCATTGACTCATGGATCCTGCACACCTAAATACCTAATAGAGCAGCAATCAGCAGAAACACCTGCCCTGGATTACAACCCCAAGACAACTGCACTACCACCAACAACCACCGGAGGGAGCCCAAGAGCAGAATTCACAACACATGATAGGCAAAACCTATAAAACTGAAAAGCAACATGGTTTCTTAAACTTATTTGCCTACGCACAGATGAGATAAATCTTTTTATGCTTTGGTCTGCCTACATATAATAAGCTAGCTATTGAACCTGTTCTACGCCCAGGTGGCGAGCATTTATATTGGTATATGGTCTCCATCCTGGTATGTGTTGCTTCCATCCTGTGCCCTAATCTTGTCATGTGCTGCTACCATCTTGTGCCCCATCCTGTCATGTGCAGCCCCATCCTGTTTTGTGTGCCTCCATCTTGTGATGTGCTACTGTCTTCCTGAGCACTCATCCTGTCACATGCTCCCATCCTGTACCCCAATCCTGTCATGTGGTGGTCCCATCCTGTACCCCAATCCTGTCATGTGGTGCTCCCATACTCCACCCCAATCCTGTCATGTGCTGCTACCATCATGCACCCACATCCTGTTATGTGCTACTATCTTCCCGCGCCCCCATGCTGTCATGTGGTGCTCCCATCCTGCACCCCCATGCTGTCATGTGCTGCTCCCATTCTGCGCCCTCATCCTGTCATGTAGTACTTGCATCCTCCACCCACATGCTGTCATGTGCTGCTCCCATCCTGCGCCTCCATTTTGGTTATGTGCTGCTCCCATCCTGCGCCCTATCCTTTCATGTGCTGCTCTCATCCTGCGCCCCCATCCTGTCACATGCCACTCCCATCCTGCGCCCTTATCCTGCCATGTGCTGCTCCTATCTTGTGCCCCCATCCTGTCATGTGCTGCTCCCATCCTGTCATGTGCTGCTGCCATCCTGCTCCCCCGTTCTGTCATGTGCTGCTCCCATCCTGCGCCACCATTCTGTCATGTGCTGCTCCCATCCTGAGCCCCGATTCTGTCATGTGCTGCTGCCATCCTGCGCCCCCATTCTGTCATGTGCTGCTCCCATCCTACTCCCTCGTTCTGTCATGTGCTGCTCCCATCCTGTGCCCCCATGCTGTCATGTGCTGCTCCCATGTTGAGCCCCCATTCTGTCATGTACTGCTCCCATCCTACACCCCAGTTCTGTCATGTGCTGCTACCATCATGCGGCCCCATTCTGTCATGTGCTGCTCCCATCCTGCGCCCCCATTCTGACATGTGCTGCACCCATCCTGCGCCTGCATTCTGTCATTCGCTGCTCCCATCCTGCTTCCCCATCCTGTCATGTGCTGCTCCCATCCTGCGCCCCCGTTCTGTCATGTGCTGCTTCCATCCTGCACCCCCGTTCTGTCATGTGCTGCTTCCATCCTGCACCCCCATTCTGTCATGTGCTGCTTCCATCCTGCACCCCGTTCTGTCATGTGCTGCCCTATTCTGTCATGTGCTGCTCTATTCTGTCATGTGCTGCTCCCATCCTGCGCCACAGTTCTGTAATGTGCTGCTCCCATCCTGCACCACCGTTCTGTAATTTTCTGCTCCCATCCATATGCCCCATATGCTGCTCCATAAAAGTTGTTGGCCCCCATAAGATGCTCCATAGTATATGCCTCATATGCTGCTCCATTATGGTTGATGGCCCCCATAAGATGCTCCACAGTATATGCCTCATATGCTGCTCCATTATGGTTGATGGCCCCCATAAGATGCTCCATAGTATATGCCTCATTTGCTGCTCCATTATGGTTGATGGTCCCCATAAGGTGCTCCATAGTATTATATGCCCTGTATGCTGATCAATTATGGTTGGTGGCCCCCATAAGATGCTCCATAGTATTATATGCCTCATATGCTGCTCCATTATGGTTGATGGCCCCCATAAGATGCTCCATAGTATTATATGCCCTGTATGCTGCTCCATTATGGTTGATGGCCCCCATAAGATGCTCCATAGGATTATATGCCCTGTATGCTGCTGCAATAAAAAAAAAAAAAATAACATACTCACCTATCGTCGCTGGGCACTGAGTGCTGGGGGCCTGAGCAGGTGGGTACACCGGTGCACTGTGGGGGGTCAGGTGCCGCAGTCGCCGCTGGCTCAGGCCCCCGGCACTTGCTATAGTCACCTGGCCCTGATCCACTGCTGCATGCCGCTCTATCTTCTGGGTCCTCTGCCTGTGACTGTTCAGTCAGAGGGCGGCGCGCATTAAGCGCGTCATCGCGCCCTCTGAACTGAACACGCAGAGGAAGTGGAGGACGGAGCAGCGCGCATCGGTGGAACGGGGGACAGGTGAATATAGCATACTCACCCTCCTGGCACGTCCCTGCTTCTCCGTTGGAGATCGCGGTGTGCGTTCAGTGCTTACGCATACCGTGATCTCCTGGGAGCGTCACTCTGTGGGGTCCAGACTGCACCGGCGCTTGCGCAGTCTATAAAGGCTTCGGACAGAGTGACGCTCCCAGCGTTATATTATAGATGTCATTTGCCAAGATACTTGTCAATCCACATGTCAGTCTTTCATTTTTATCATGTCAAGCAATAAACTTTCAAAAAACTAGTATGTGTATATTCACACCTACAGATCTGATCTACCTTTGCGCTATTGTAAACTCATGAAATAAATTGTGTGCCAAGACACTTATTGATCACATGTCAGTTTTCAGTGTCTGTCCAGATTGCAGGATAAACAAGACATACAAGTTTAAGAACCTTCATTGCTTTATATACTTGTATGTATATATTCAAGGCAACAGATCAGACATATCACATAGTAAATGACATGTGCCAAGATACTCATCAGTCCACATGCTGTGTCCAGTGTGTTCTCTAGTCCTGGGTACTGCTCCTCGGTTATCAGGCTCCTCCCAGTCAGAAGCAGACGAGTGCAGACAGTGAGCTCAGCTCACAGTCAGCCCCGCTGCGTCACGGCTGCTGTTGGACCTGATTACGTCTCAGAAGCAGGAGCTTTGAAGGAGAGCGCGCTCAGCCAGGATTGGGTGAGTGACCTCCCTTCCCCCACCCCACCACAGACTGCTGAAGAGCGGTCACATGACTCACTCCCTGCACTATGATTGGAGGCCTGTCATTCCTTCTCTCTGTTGACTCCCTGTGATCATGTTTGTACCATGCATGTTACTTTAGATACATGAGCAGTACAAATGCAGGGGAAGTAAAAGATAATCATTGACCTGGGACAGGGGCCCCTTAGGGCATGGGGCCCCTAACGCTGGCCCTCACAGTAGCGTTTGAGGTGGGACTGTAGGCAGAGTCTTATCTTCCTACTCTAAGCCAGAGAAACCAAGGAAAGACCTGTCCACAGGCTGCCCTGAAGCTCAGTCTGTCTCTCTCTTTGTTTCTATTTTGAAGAACATGTTTGGACTTTGGAGGAAAGGAAGATCAGATCTGTTATTACAGAGCTTGACATTTAAGGTTTACTGTTAAGAACCAAGTTATTAACAAAATATTAATAATGGTCATAATTTCCAGTTATGTCTTTTTTAATATATACAAGATAATGCATATATTTTTTTTTTTGCTTTGGCTACTTATGTAGATATTCCCATTCAGCTATGTATTAATGCATTGGTAAAAGAAATTAATACTTTTTGGTGATTTGTAACATATATTTTATGTATGCAGCTGAATGTGGTGGTCGGATATATGCTGCTGCATCTGGACGCATACTATCTTCAGGTTATCCTGCACCTTATGAAAATAATGTACACTGCACTTGGATTCTTGAAGCTGATCCTGGGAAAACTATTAGGTATTACTTGTGTACTTTATCTTACAATGTATATGATATAGTACTATACATATATCTCTAAAGATTCCCATACACAATAAGCTAAGGCTCTGTTCAGACAACCGGTGTAAAACTCAATCAAAAAACACTTGCAAATTGTTGCTGTCACAGATTCATTGTGTAACTACGTTATGTGTGCCTGACATGGTGGATGGATACAAAAGCCACCTGCAATTTACAAAAACTAGTTTGGATGGATTTTCATGGCCTTGCCTGAATAGTAAATGTGACTAGGCTGGCACATGCTCTGATTTTTAATCACATGGCTCTAAGGTCCAGCTAAAAAACAGCCCATATGCAAATAGGGTAACATTGTATCTGAGAGCAATTAGTTGTTCACATCTACAGTACACGGAAAGAAACAAAGTTTGTGGGAACATACCTTTAAGTTTAAGATTATTGTACTTGTTTTTATTATGTATACCCCTTCTCACATGAAAAGCGCCGTGGAATAAATGGCACTATAATAATAAATAATAATACGTTGATAAAAATAGATGTCAACCCTAATTTAGGTTCAACAGGTGAACTATAACAGCAAGCAATGATTTTAGCTAACCAATCACAAACCATCCTCTAAAATGATGTTTTACTTTTTCATCTAATAGTCGGACAAAAGATCTTTTGATTTAATGAAAAACCTTCCATCCATGAATGATTTTGCTTTGAAAGAATATACCCCGAAAGGATCAATCATTTGTTGGCCTCTACCATTGGACAAATAGTATTGATGTATGGCCAGTTTAAATGTCTGTAGTTGCTTGTATGGTCTAAAATATGTATGGCTGCATTCATGTAACAATTGTGGTGGTTAACAGACCACCAAATCAAAACCCTGTCATGGGCAGCCCAATCTCAAGACCTGAACCCCATTGAAAACCTCTGTAATGTAATCCAGTGGATGATGGATAGTCACAAGCCATCAAACAAAGAACTGCTTACATTTTTGCTCCGGAAGCAGTGTGAAGGACTGGTGGAAAGCATGCCAAGACGAATGAAAGCTGTGATTAAAAATCATGATTATTCCACAAAATATTGATTTCTGATCTCTTCCTGAGTTGAAACATTAGTATTGTTGTTTCTAAATGATTATGAACTTGTTTTCTTTGCATTATTTGAGATCTGACAGCACTGTTTGTTTGTTTTGACCATTTCTCCTTTTCAGAAAAAAAATGCAAATTTATTGCTTGGAAATTCGGAGACTCGTTGTCAGAAGTTTATAGAATAAGAGAACAATTTACATTTTACTCAAAAATATACCTATAAAGAGAAAAATCAGACAAACTAAAAATTTTGCTGTGGTCTCTTAATTTTTGCCAGAGCTGTATGTTAGTGGGATTATAATTCATTTCTTGTAGATGACCAACAATAAAATTTCAAGAAAGTTTTCTAAATGAGACATAAATACACTGCTCATACATCTAGATAGATGCATAATGCACGGCAACTCTCTCTGATGTGCGTATGTGTGCACTGTACAGTATGTTCGCTGTCTTTCTTCTACAGTACGTTTTAGCCAAACATTAGATTTCAAGTGACAGTGCAATGCATATTTTATTATTTACATCTAAACTTTCCATACACTGTCTGGTCTTTTTTTCTTTTGCAGCCTTCACTTTATCGTTTTTGACACCGAAGTCTCACATGATATCCTTAAGGTATGGGATGGACCTGTAGAGAGCGACGTTCTCCTGAAAGAGTGGAGTGGTTCTTCTCTCCCCGAGGATATTCACAGCACATTCAACTCCTTGACATTACAATTTGATAGCGATTTTTTCATCAGCAAGTCTGGCTTTTCCATACAATTTTCAAGTGCGTATAACAAGCCGCATTATAAATCTAACATGATTTGGTGTCTACGTTGCATAGAAATGTTCCTGTATATATACATACCCCTGAGTGTTTTCATCTCCATGAAGCAAATAAATGCATAAAGATATTCTTTTCAAATGAACTCAAGAAGTTCCAAACAAAATTCCTATCTCTACATCTATTTAATATGCAACGCTGGGAATAAATATTCATAGGGACTGTCAAAAGCAACTTTTGGGGGGGAATCAGAATTTCATTTGTAAACTTGTTTCCTTTCAATTCCTGCTTTCAATTATATTATCCATGTGGTGGCTCCATTCATGGGCTATTATTAAGGGATCATTGTTATTCCAATTCTGCACAGCACGTAGAAAATGAAGACACAAACTGACTTGTGCAATTATATTAATTGTAATCAAGCTACATATTATTCATCAGAGCTCAATTACTATTTAATCAAGCGTAAAATCACAGGCTGAGCTTAGTTTATAAAGTGACCCTTATTTTGTAGATATCACATGTGCTTAATGTGTTACGCTCCTGAACTGTCAACAGACAAATACATTGCTAATTAGATGTTAGTTTATTTTTATTGTAACGTTGTGATGCGGCTACATAGAGGTGTGTAGTGTCAAGAAGCACAAACATGAAGTATTTGTCAGATCCTACTAATCAGTTCAGTGAGTATTATGTATGTGAAACTATAACAATATGGTAATATTTAATACATTGTCATGACCTTGGCTTTCATTCCCAAGTCAGATCATACAATTTTGCTGGTGCATGCATTTGTCACTTACGTAACAAGCCACTCATCCAAATTGCTGGTGAATGACCATGCTATACAAATATCCTAAACAGTGTAGCATTCTGTTTTATTAATTTGGCATACCATCTGTCATGGTGGCATTTGATACATCTGTATAATGTTTTTACTGGCAATACATAGTAAAATTTGTCCTTTTATTTTGTGTTATTGTGTACATTTAAAAATAGTCTTAAAATATTGCAGCTTCCACATGGTCCACAGAACCTCATAATAGTCTAGCACTTTTAATTCTGTAGTGATCACTTTGCAATAGCTATTTTATTACTATTTTAGGTTGGATTACATTGAAAAGTAACACCTTTAGTGAAAAGTTGGAGCAAAATAACACTGTATAAGGGCAGGTGCAGAAGGCAGTGTTATCGGCACGACTGTGATCTGACAAAATATTGTATCTCACTCAGACCAATGTTAGTCTATGAGGCCATTAACATGTCCAATTTTTGCATTGCACAGAGTGTGTCTGAGGAAAGAGGAAAAAACAATTGCAGATTTTCTGAGTTTGATCCAATAATCACATTACACCCGGCCATGCAAGTCATTAAGTGCATGGAAAAACATCAGACTGCACTTGGATGACATCTGAGTGTGCACTTGGATGACATCTGAGTGCAATTCAATTTCCGTGCACTGGAACAATGGACAAGATGGAGAAGTTTTGTTCTCTAGTTTCTCCTAAATGTGTGCTTTGATTCTCTCATCCGACAGAATCGGAGCACACTATGTGGACAGTCAGAGTTTGATCAGAATGTAATTTGCATAATTGGCCCAATTTTCTCACATTAGAGAATCTACAGCCATCTGCATAAGTCCTTCTTTCATAGAATAGGTCATAACTTCTTACTAACTTGGTGAACACATTTTAAAGGGACAATCTCATCATCTTACATGGGTAAAATTGCAAAATGTTTGTAAAAACATAATACTTTATAATTTAATTGTTATTATAATCCTTTTTTTTGTCAAGAATGGGGATTTTTACTTTTACTGTTTTCTCCTTGTTGCCAGCTTTGGCCAGTTTCCTAGGTAAGTAGTGGATTGCACACAAGCTTTTTTCTATAAAGATTGGAATCACTTCTCTGAAACTTGCTGGTTTTGGCCAATTTCAGTGACCCTGTGCTCCTCTAATCCTGCAGAGGCAAAGCTGCCTCAAATTTATGCAATGAGGAGTGCACATTTTGGTTCAGTCGCATAAAAATGGAGTGGCCTGAACTGACAATGTATCTGGAGTGTATTGTCCTTCCAACAAGCAAGTTACTGTGAGTAACTGGGAGGCAGCACTCTTGTTCATCAAATTGAGACAATGGCAATGAAGAAAAGGAAAGTAGGGTGATAATAAGACAATCAATGTCTAAAATACTATGTAGCATGCACAATATTTAGCTTCATAAACATCAATGGAAGTATACACTTCTTTACCGGTATGTGAAGGCGAGAGGTAAACAAATGCTTTCCATATATGTCATTGATATGATCAAATGACAAGGTAGATAGAATTTGTTCCAATCATGTAGAGGAAGAATTGCATCTGGAATAGTGTGTGCAAGTCACTTAAAGACTGAGTCTTGCCTTGCTCTCTACTACATTGAAAGGTAATGTAAGCAGGGCAGGTGATACAATTCTATTGACAACTGCTGGTACATATATGCTATTGGCAAGTTTCATGTATTTACCCAGATCGTCTCTTGATGTGGAAGTAAGCGCAATATGACTAACCCTTTAAGTATTAAAAGGCCTCTGTATAGAGTCTATAATTTCAGGGCAATCTAAAGCTAAAGCTACATGAAGACTCATTGTAGGGCTACTAATTTGATACAGGAAAGATATATGTCTTGGTACCGTGTTAGCCAGTAGATAGAAAAATATTTAGAATTGAGAGTCAATAGAGAGTAAAGTCCAAGGGCAATTTGAAACTCTGAGGAAGACACTTACAGAAGACACAGAGCAAAAATTACAACAATATTACAACAAACTACAGGCCCTTCTGATTCATAACAAGGAAAAGAAACTAAACAGATTGTGCCTCAGTTCAGGACTCTATGCAAACAGATACAAAACAAAACCTAAACCTGACAACTTGGACAACCACTCCATTCCAGACACAAAAGCATCTAACTGTGTCATTAATCTCTCAGATTATAAACCCAACAAAGTGGAGCTGGCCGTGCTTTCCAGAGGACTCTCATTTTGTCCTACTAAGGCCCTGGATAAAACTGAACTTTGCAGTGATATGGAACATTTTTTCAGGCGACTGCGCCTGAGGGAATATTTCAATGATACAGAAGATTCAGAACCCACCTGGACTGAAGGAAAAGGGATCCTAACAACAAAGAAGAGGTCAGACTGGACACCTACACTTGGACACAACCCTCATTTGGATAACTATATAGACTCCTTCAGACATTTGATAAAATCCACCATCATAGATACTAAAAGGAGACAAGTATCCAACATCAGTGCCCAGGAGAGAAAGGCCATACAGTCTCTGAAAACCAACAAAGAAATCATCATCAAACCTGCTGACAAGGGTGGTGCAATAGTCATGATGAACACATCAGACTATATGAAGGAAGCAAACAGACAACTTATGGACATACGCTACAACAAAAAATTGGAGTCGGATCCTACACAGGACTATTACAAGGAACTAAACAAATTGGTATCTTGTCTGCCCGACAAATCCATAAGAGCCAATGACCTGATACCAGAAAGTGCAAGAACAGGGACATTCTACATGCTTCCCAAAATCCGCAAATCTGGAAATCCAGGAATACCAATTATTTCATGTGTGGGCACCCTTACTGAGCAGGTATCTGGATGGGTAGAGGGTATTCTTAAACCCCTGGTAAAGGATACACCCAGCTTCATTCAGGACACAACTGACCTATTGAATAAACTATCAGCAATAGGTCCTCTACCAGAAGGAACCATCCTGGCCACCATGGATGTGGAATCTTTGTACTCCAATATCCCACACCAAGATGGATTAAATGCCTGCAAATTCTTCCTGGAAAACACAGGGACTGATGCTGATTCTGTGGTGAAACTTATAAAATTCATCCTCACCAACAATTACTTTGAATTTGACAAGATCTATCTACAGGAGACTGGCACAGCAATGGGAAGTAAAATGGCCCCACAGTATGCAAATCTTTTCATGGCCAAGCTTGAAAGCGACTTTTTGTCCTCATGTCCCATCAGGCCTCTGGCGTACTACCACTACATTGATGATATTTTAATCATCTGGACAGAGTCTGAGCCACAGCTAAAGATGTTCCATGAACAGTTTAATCAATTTCCTACCATCAACTTAACACTCAACTACTCCTCTACTGAAATTAACTTTTTGGACACCATCATTAAGCTGCAGAACAATAAAATAGAGACATCACTGTATCAGAAGCCAGTCGACCGTCCAACATACCTTAAATGGGACAGTTTCCATCCAAAACACATAAAAAACTCCATTGTCTACAGCCAAGCCTTCAGATACAATCGTATATGTTCCAACCCAATGGATAGGGATAAACACCTTGGTCGCCTCAGAAAGACCTTTTTGAATCAGGGCTACCATCCAAGAATAATTGAAAACCAGATTACAAGAGCCACCAGAATATCAAGGAATCACCTGCTACATCACAAAGCTAAAGAAGAAAATAACCGAGTATCTCTAGTAGTTACCTACAATCCAAATCTGGAGGTGCTAAGGGGAGCTGCACAGAAATTACAACCTTTACTACAAAAAGATGCCCGATTACAATCCATTTTTCCAGACCCCCCACTACTGTGTTTTAGGCAGCCCCCAAATCTAAGAAGCATCATTGTCAAGAGCTCCCTGTCCACTCCAACAGCTGCAGTTACCTTTCCTTGCAATCAGAAAAAATGTAAAACCTGTCCATTTATAATGACCACGGACAAAATAAAGATCCCCAATTCACATCAGGACTACAAGATACCAGGTACTTTCAGCTGCGACACTTCTAATGTGGTGTAGCTAATTATTTGTGCTAAATGCCCAACTGGGGGACAGACAGGGCAAAAGCTTAGAACAAGAATGAATTCTCACCGCCACACAATAAAAGAAAAAAGAATGGTTCTACCTGTGGCAATACATTTTTGTCTCCCAAATCATAACATTATGGACATAAAATCACTTGTGTTAAAAGGTATCTTCAAATCTAAGAGAGACAGAAGAGTATGGGAATATAAACTGATGACGACCTTTGACCGTCTAAGTGGAGGAATGAATGTGTCGCATGGATTTATGTCTTTTTACATCAACTAAGGAACTTGCCCCTCAGACTATGAGGGGTCATCACAACAGAACCAGACCCCAATCAGAGGACAATAAAACATTCCTTATCTTAGAACTGGTCCAAAAGTTATGGACATAACTGTTTATCACGCATGGTAATTCTGCTTCATGTCACCTGTCTTATCCATGGTTTTTTCTTTTTCTGTGCTATGTTGTTCATAAATATGTGATTCTTCAGAATTTCTTTTAGTCTTTGTCTGATGAAGAGACCTGTGTATTCTCGAAAGCTTGCAATTTGTTACCATTTTTCAGTTAGCCATTAAAAGGTATCAACCACTGAGGACTCTCAATTCTAAATGTTTTTGTAGGGCTACTATAAAGCTATAGCTTCCATACAAAGGAATACTCTTAGAATAAAGCTATTTTATGGATTGCAGCTGTCGCTGTTTTAATTAAAAAACAATCAGTAGTAATACAAATAGTCCTTGTAAAAAGCTAGCATAATGGAGTTGGCAACTTTATAAGTCATTGAATTTGTAATCTTAGGTATTGAGTTGTACTCTTTTTGCGCCAAAATATCTTTCTGCATTGTGATATCTTTGTAATTTTAAGAATGACACCTCCTTAGGTTTAACCAGGGATACAAGTTTGAAGACACAGCAGTTTATCTTAATTAACCAGACATCTATTTTCACTAAGCCAGGAGGAATAGACTGTTATCTAATTGTCCACTTTTGAATTTATGTGCTTGATCATTGGTTGGTCAAGAAAACACAGACTTTTGTGCATATAAGCCTGTAATATTGACATCTGAGTTGAGATTTGTTGTAACATATTGTGCTGTTATCCTGGATGACAGAGACGTATGATAATTGATATTATATGATATGTTGAATATACATTGTCCAGGCCAGCTATGCAAATTGATTAAAGAGTCAAACACAACAGGAACACTCTACAGGATAGCTGCCAGATCATGACTCCATCAAGAACAAATATATGACATTCTACAGGATGCCAGCTTAGAGGACCATGGCCCCCTCTTTAAGAATTCAGATCTGCTCCATTGAGCATCACTGAACTATGGCTGTGTTTGGAGTAGTCAGGATTTGGACCCACTGGTTACCTGAGTTTCATGGATACATTTAGGAAAGCCATTATTGGGACCTACTGTTCACCTGGCTGCATGGAGAGGCTCATAGAAGCTAGGTTGTGACCCTCAGATCAACTGGTCTTGTACCTCAATGGACTGTCAGCTTCCTAAGCTTGTCGTTACTTCCTCTCTGTGCGTGCCACAGGTGGGGGTAGTCAGCCCTGGAAGCTCTGAAGTCACAGCTGCTCTTATCCCGGCGAGTCAGCGGAAGGGTGAGACTCTCATTTTGCACTTCTTGGGTATTTAGCTGGGACTTTTTACATGTTATTTGCCTGTTTTGTGGTTCAATAAAGTATTGCCACACTGTTTTACCCTCACGCTGTGTTGTCTGAGTAGTATTATACCCACGATAAAAGGAGAGTGGGCGTTCGGTGGGATGATTGATCACTGGTTCATGCGGTTTCGGTTAGCGGACTAAAGCACCCACTGACCAGGTGTCTCCAGAACAAGTAATCCAAATGCAAAAAAACATGACTCAATACAGTTGTAAATGGACCTTTGTTCAAAACTTTATGGTTATCTACAGTCAAACATTAATTTTAAAAATTCTTAAGTGAATGTGTGTATTTAATCTAGGTACCACTATCTGCTCATCTCTAGTCATTATGCTGCACTTTTTCAGTTTACAATTACACAATCTATGTAAACAGCACATTTTTGCAGCTGCATACATTATATTTATGCCTGTTTATTTTTTTTCTAAAGCATTTCTCATATCATTGTATTAATAACCTTCCAATGTCAGTGAATCTGGGGTTAATGTAACAAAAGCTTTTGAATTTATAATGCATTTATATCATGAATAATATTTTTTGGTAAAGACTGGTGCATTTCAAAACTGTTTATTGATAATAATGTTTTAGGGTTTTTCGTTTCAACACTTGATCTTAAGTAAACAGTGACATACAGTGGGGCAAAAAAGTATTTAGTCAGTCAGCAATAGTGCAAGTTCCACCACTTAAAAAGATGAGAGGCGTCTGTTATTTACATCATAGGTAGACCTCAACTATGGGAGACAAACTGAGAAAAAAAAATCCAGAAAATCACATTGTCTGTCTTTTTATCATTTAATTTGCATTTTATGGTGGAAAATAAGTATTTGGTCAGAAACAAACAATCCAGATTTCTGGCTCTCACAGACCTGTAACTTCTTAAGAGGCTCCTCTGTCTTCCCCTCATTACCTGTAGTAATGGCACCTGTTTAAACTTTTTATCAGTATAAAAAGACACCTGTGCACACCCTCAAACAGTCTGACTCCAAACTCCACTATGGTGAAAACCAAAGAGCTGTCAAAGGACACCAGAAACAAAATTGTAGCCCTGCACCAGGCTGGGAAGGCTGAATCTGCAATAGCCAACCAGCTTGGAGTGAAGAAATCAACAGTGGGAGCAATAATTAGAAAATGGAAGACATACAAGACCACTGATAATCTCCCTCGATCTGGGGCTCCACGCAAAATCCCACCCCGTGGGGTCAGAATGATCACAAGAACGGTGAGCAAAAATCCCAAAACCACGCGGTGGGACCTAGTGAATGAACTGCAGAGAGCTGGGACCAATGTAACAAGGCCTACCATAAGTAACACACTACGCCACCATGGACTCAGATCCTGCAGTGCCAGACGTGTCCCACTGCTTAAGCCAGTACATGTCCGGGCCCGTCTGAAGTTTGCTAGAGAGCATTTGGATGATCCAGAGGAGTTTTGGGAGAATGTCCTATGGTCTGATGAAACCAAACTGGAACTGTTTGGTAGAAACACAACTTGTCGTGTTTGGAGGAAAAAGAATACTGAGTTGCATCCATCAAACACCATACCTACTGTAAAGCATGGTGGTGGAAACATCATGCTTTGGGGCTGTTTCTCTGCAAAGGGGCCAGGACGACTGATCCGGGTACATGAAAGAATGAATGGGGCCATGTTTCGTGAGATTTTGAGTGCAAACCTCCTTCCATCAGCAAGGGCATTGAGGATGAAACGTGGCTGGGTCTTTCAACATGACAATGATCCAAAGCACACCGCCAGGGCAACGAAGGAGTGGCTTCGTAAGAAGCATTTCAAGGTCCTGGAGTGGCCTAGCCAGTCTCCAGATCTCAACCCTATAGAAAACCTTTGGAGGGAGTTGAAAGTCCGTGTTGCCAAGCGAAAAGCAAAAAACATCACTGCTCTAGAGGAGATCTGCATGGAGGAATGGGCCAACATACCAACAACAGTATGTGGCAACCTTGTGAAGACTTACAGAAAACGTTTGACCTCTGTCATTGCCAACAAAGGATAGATTACAAAGTATTGAGATTAAATTTTGTTTCTGACCAAATACTTTTTTTCCACCATAAAATGCAAATAAAATGATAAAAAAACAGAGAATGTGATTTTCTGGATTTTTTTTTCTCAGTTTGTCTCCCATAGTTAAGGTCTACCTATGATGTAAATTACAGACGCCTCTCATCTTTTTAAGTGGTGGAACTTGCACTATTGCTGACTGACTAAATACTTTTTTGCCCCACTGTATATGAAACATAATTTTTTAACTATTTTGAAAAGTATTCATTTTGAAAGAGCTCTATTTCTATATTTTAAATATGTATGTATTCGATGTGATCAATAAATAAGCTGGACTTCATTATTAAGTTCTATTTATCAACTAAACTGGCCTTGTTACCCATGCTAACCAACTAGAGCTTAGCCTATATTTACTTAAAGGAGTTATCCTATGAAACACAATTTCACCTATATCCCACATGTGTGATAAATATTCAATTGCTGGGAACGCATCCCCTCTTCCCCTAATCTGTGCTCTTTAGAAATTATACAGTTAGAGAATAACAAACTAGGAAGAAAAATATGTATCTGTAATTGGACCCGTTAAACTAATTTTTAGGCTGTGTTAACCTTTTCCTTTCTGAATTTCTAAATTAAGAGGGAACACCACTACTAGGGTGACTTGGCTTACCAAGGTTGTCAAGTCTTAATTTTAAAATAGTGCGCCAGAATAAAAATAATCAAAAAACATTTCAGCTTTCCTTCAAAAACACCTCCACTTTGACTCTAGTTTATTTTTTGTTTTGGGATTTAGAATTATTTGCTTTACTTAAAGGGGACCTGTCACCATGTTTTCCCATATAAATCATGGCCACCACTATTGGCATCTTTTTTACAGCATACTAGAATGCTGTATGTATATCCTTAATCAAGTCTGAAGATCCAAAAAATAGCTTTTATTATACGTACAGACAGGACGGCCCTGTCCAATGGGCATTTCTGGTCTTGATTGGTTGTCTTCTCTCTTCTTGCAATCAAAATCCTCTTTCTCTGCTTTGTCCTATGTTATGCACACAGTTTCCTCCATTGTGCTCCTGTGCAGACACACTTCTATTGGTCCTGCAGAACAAAGTACTCTAGTGTGCGTGTGCTGGTTTTGCTTCCCGGTTATTGGCGCTCTTTGGCCTCTACCGGTGCATGTGCACTAGCATCCTTTGCCCTGCCTTTGACAGGACAAAATGAAGTGCACCTGCGCAGGAGCGTAATGTAGAACATATCATCCACTCAAATTAGGGAAGCAGTCTGGCGATCATAAGAACAGAGGAGGCACTCCATCAAGACCAGAGATACCGATTGGACTAGATTGTGCCATCTGTGAGTACAAACTTTTTTTTTTGGGGGGGGGATCTGTAGGCTGGATTGAGGATTTTTTTTACAGCATTCCAGTATGCTGTTAAAAAGAACCTAAAGGGTGGTGGTCATGGTTTATATGGGGAAAACCTGGAGACATGTTACCTTTAATTTGAGCTGTAATACCGAATGCAACCTGTGGACAGGTCGGCTTTGATTTTTTTAAACAAAGCAACTTTGTTTTTCTAATCATAGAATACCCCTTTAACTACAACAGCAATCAATCATGTATGCTATGACTCTATTCAAAAGCTGCAGGATGGATGGAAACAGCATAGCGCAGTAAATTGTTGCTATAAGGATTACTTTTTTTCTTTTACTTTGGACAGCTTTGATAAATGAGATTAATATATTTTGATAAATCTATTGATCATGTTATATCTCTAAAGTGCTATTAATTATCACAATAGAGTAAACACTTCAAAGTAAAGTTATGTAACTAAAGTTTCCAAAAATTGAATATTTTTCATTTAAACTTATCTATTTATTTGTCCTGATGGTAATGTTGGGAATATATTATTTTTGTTCTAGACAAACTGATTTTTTTATATAATATATGATAGACTGCTTCTTAATAAATAAAAAGAGAGCATCTGAAAAAAGGCTTGAAAGATAAAGTGTCTGAATTGAAAATTCCATTGATTTTACTTTAGTTCTACCAAGATACATTGACAGTGGAGGTCATACTGTATATTGACTTTGGAGTGTAGCTCAGTAACTTGTAACATCAATTTCTTATTTGTGTTGGCCATAATTGAGAACAGTAGTTTTTCTTCAAAATGAAAGGAAAAGTCACTGCTACGAATGATGAGACTAAGGTCACCTGGGAAAGCAATACTGTGTTGTGTCTAATCAAAAGAAATTAGCGCTCACCTAAAACACTGATGATATCCCTGCAGAGAAATATTTCTGCTTGAATTGGTATTACATGCTTATACAATTTATATATTCAACACACTGTAGTTAAACTCATCTTAGCATGCAAATAGCTCTTTAATCCTTCAGATACAAATTAATTTCAATATTAATGCATATTATATATTTAATGCACCATTTAAAAATCATTGCAGGAAAGCAAAGCATGTTGTTTTGTCAATTCTTTGCACATCTTTAACCCCTTTCCGACACCGGGCATATATTTACGCAGATGTCTGACACCCTTCCTTTAACGTGGGCTCTAGCGGTGAGTCCACATCTTTCCCGACACATGTCAGCTGTTTTGAACAGCTGACTTGTGCCTCGAATAGCTGCGGGCTGAATCGCGAACCACCAACGGCTATTAACCCATTAAATGCTGCTGTCAAACCATCAGGCCAGAAACCTGCCCACCAGTGACCCCGTCACATGATCGCAGGTCACTGATTCATTGGCATGACAAACAGAGGTCTCCTGGAGACCTCTATGGTTGTCACTGCCAGATTACTGTGAGTGTCACCCAGTGGTCAGCGTTCATAGCAAGTGAGTAATTCTAATACATAGAGGCGATCTGATCATCGCCTCTTTGTAGCAGAGTCGATTGGGTTGTGGCAGCTTCTAGTCTCCCATGAAGAATATGGAAACATGCCAAAAGTAAAAAAAAGTTTTTAAAAATATAAAAAATATATAAAAGTTCAAATCACCCCCCCCTTCGACCCATTCAAATTAAAACAATTAAAAAAATCAAATATACACATATTTTGTATCACTGCGTTCAGAATCGACTGATCTATCGTTAAAAAAAGGACTAAGCTTATCGATTAACTGCATAGCGAGAAAAAAAGTAAAAAAAAAACAAGAATTACTTTTTTTGGTCGTCGAGGCAATGCATTAAAATGCAATAACGGGAGATAAAAAGATCGGATCTGCACCAAAATAGTATCATTAAAAACGTCAGCTCGGTGCGCAAAAAATAAGCCCTGAATCAACCCAAGAACACAAAATAAGGAGATGCTACGTGTATCGGAAAATGGAGCAATTTTTTTTTTAAGAAAGTTTGGATTTTTTTCACCACTTACATGAAAAATAACCTAGACATGTTTGATGTCTATGAACTTGTAATGACCTGGAGAATCATAATGGCAGGTCAGTTTTAGCATTTATTGAACCTAGTAAAAAAGCCAAACAAAAATGACAAACACTTTTTTGCAATTTCACCATACTTGGAATATTTTTCCTGTTTTCTAATGCACGACATGGTAAAACCAATGATGTTGTTCAAAAGTACAACTTGTTCTGTAAAAAACAAGTCCTTACATGGCCATATTGATGGAAAAATAAAAAAGCTATGGCTCTGGGAAGGAGGGGAGCAAAAAATGAAAAAGCAAAACCGAAACTACCTCCGGGTTAACACTTAAAAATCTATAATTTCCATTCTGCATTAAATTCCTGTGCGTGTCATACAGATCAGACACAAATGTCACCCGTGTGCTGTACATTAGGGTTGAGCGAAACGGGTCGGCCATTTTCAGAAGTCGCCGACTTTTGGCAAAGTCGGGTTTCATGAAACCCGACCCGACCCCTGTGTGGGGTCGGCCATGAGGTCGGCGATCTTCTGAATCTGGTATCGGAATTCCAATACCGAGTTCCGATATGTTTACGATATCGGATATCGGTATCGGAATCCACATTTAAGTGTAAAATAAAGAATTAAAATAAAAAATATTGATATACTCACCTCTCCGACGCAACCTGGACATCGCCGCTGGTAACCGGCATCTTCCGTTCCTAAGAATCGCGCTTGAAAGACCTTTTGATGACGTCACGGCTTGTGATTGGTCGCGGCCGCCCACGTGACCGCTCAGCGACCAATCACAAAGCCGTGACATAATTTTCAGGTCCTAAATTCCTCATTCTAGGAATTTAGGACATGAGAATTACGTCACGGTTTTGTGATTGGTCGCTGAGCGATCACGTGGGCGGCCGCGACCAATCACAAGCCGTGACGTCATCGAAAGGTCTTTCAAGCGCCATTCTTAGGAACGGAAGATGCCGGTTACCAGCGGCGATGTCCAGGCTGCGTCGGAGAGGTGAATATATCAATATTTTTTATTTTAATTCTTTATTTTACACTTAAATATGGATCCCAGGGCCCAGTTTCCTCTCCTTCAGACCCTGGGAACCATAGTATCCCATTGCACTGCATTGGGTTTCGTGTTTCGGCCGACCCTGACTTTTTTATCGGATCGGCCGATCTCACTCGACCCGACTTTGAGAAAGTCAGGTTTCGTGAAACCCGACCCGATCCTATAAAAATAAAAGTCGCTCAACCCTACTGTACATGTTTACAAGGACCTATTGACTTGTATTGGCTGCTGGAAAAAATTGGCCACACGGTCCAAGTGAAAAAATGGACATGTGATGATCACTATAGGATTTAAGAGGTATGTATGGATATGTGTATCCGGTACATGTGAAAATGGATGCTACAGGTACTGGAGACACATACATGAGAAGGGGCATGGGAGAGGGAAAAGTAACAAACATGCTTTTTGGCTAAAATCCCCCTCCTCCTCCTTACAGCTCCACCATCTCACAACATAAGCTTGGGGTTTTTCCTTTGCAGACAGGTTGACAGAGACAAAAATCTTCCTGGTCTGTATGTGACTAGTGAGTGGATCAGATATTTGTATACAGAGCAGAATCAGTTCTTATCTTTTAACAATACCAGACAATTGTATTGTGCCTTAGATAACATTGCTTCACAACATGGAAAAAGTATAAAGGTACCTTCACACTGAACAACTTAACAACGATAACGATAGCGATCCGTGATGTTGCAGCGTCCTGGATAGCGATATTGTTGTGTTTGACACGCAGCAGCGATCAGGATCCTGCTGTGACATCGTTGGTCGGAGCTAGAAGGCCAGCACCTTATTTCTTCGCTGGATCACCCGCTGACATCGCTGGATCGGTGTGCGGGAGCGCAAATCCGCTAAACCTTTGGCGGTGTTGTCTGAACAGACGCCTGATTTAATGCAATGTGATAGAGTTCAGACTAGAACTGAACGGCAAAATCATAGACGTCAGAATGGGTTGTGTTTTTACTGTGGTGATTCTACACATGTTATATCAGCATGCTCTAAATGCCTAACAAAGTTTGTTAGTCCTGTCGCCGTTGGTAACTTGCAGCCTAAATTTATTTTGTCTGTGACTTTAATTTGCTCATTGTCTTCCTACCCTGTTATGGCGTTTGTGGATTCAGGCGCTGCCCTGAGTCTTATGGACTTGTCGTTTGCCAGGCGCTGTGGTTTTGTCCTGGAGCCTTTAGAAAATCCTATTCCTCTTAGAGGAATTGATGCTACGCCATTGGCAGAGAATAAACCGCAGTATTGGACACAAGTGACCATGTGCATGACTCCTGAACATCGGGAGGTGATTTGTTTTCTTGTTCTGCATAAAATGCATGATTTGGTCGTTTTGGGTCTGCCATGGTTACAGGCTCATAATCCTGTTCTGGATTGGAGGGCTATGTCTGTGTCAAGTTGGGGTTGTCAGGGAATTCATTGCGATTCCCCGTCGGTGTCTATTGCTTCCTCCACTCCTTCAGAAGTTCCTGAGTTTTTGCTTGACTATCAGGATGTGTTCAGTGAGTCCAGGTCCAGTGCTCTTCCTCCTCATAGGGACTGTGACTGCGCTATAGATTTGATTCCTGGTAGCAAGTTTCCTAAGGGACGATTATTTAATCTGTCGGTACCTGAGCATGCCGCGATGCGTTCTTATTAGTGTTGAGCGATACTTTCCGATATCGGAAAGTATCGGTATCGGAAAGTATCGGCCGATACCGTCACAGTATCGGAATCCAATCCGATACCGATACCCAATCCCAATGCAAGTCAATGGGACGAAAATATCGGAATTAAAATAAACCCTTTATACACTTGTAGGTTCATTCTACATGAAGGAAAACAACTAAGAATATTGTAGGATGTATTGGGGGACGTGGCGGAGATATTAAAGGGACAGAGGTTTAGCCCAATGTAATAGAATAGCAGGATTTTTTTTTTTTTTTATGTCAGATATTGATGTTTCACTACTTCCACGCCCTTCACCTTCTTTTTTACTTCTCCCACGCTTTCTTCTTAATTATCCTCATCATCAGCTTCTTTGACATCAACTTCTTCACCTTATTCATCTTCTTCTTCATCTTCTACCTATTATTTTTTGGGTTACATTGTTCATATTCTTTTTATTTTACTATTATCTTCATCATATTCAACTTCTTCATCATATTCTTATTTGTGACAGGCATTCCCGTAGTTGTTATCTATAAAAGTTTGAAGATTACACCTTCCGTTCTGCCTGTCACAAAACAGTTACATTTGTCCGCGTTCAGTTTGGCCTGCAGCATCAGGCTTTATCCAGGGGCACCACGAGGAGGAACGGACTCACCCCCATACACTGCTTAGTCTTCTTCTGCTTATAATTTACATAATATTTTTTGCTCTGATATTTTGTGTTATGCTTAATGTCCTTCTGCTCTTTGTTCTGCAGCCTCTTGTTCTTCTGCTTCTCGGTCTTCCAGGTCGTCGTCGTCTCCAGGGTCGTCGTCTCCGGGGTCGTCGTCATCGGGGTGGTCTTCAGGGTCGTCGTCTCCGGGGTCGTCGTCATCGGGGTGGTCTTCGGGGTCATCGTCTCCAGGGTCGTCGTCATCACGGTGGTTGTCGTCTCTGGTGTCGTCGTCATCTTAGGGGTGGTCTTCTGGGTCATTGTGTTTAGTCTCTTGAACTTGGAAATGTAGCAGAAGGTACAAGAAGGCTGAGAAAATGCCGAGAACCAGCTGATGGAACTGGAACTCGGATGGCTACCCGAAGGTCCAAGAGCCAATGGAACTACCGAGGACCAGCTGACGTTACTGGAACCCGGTTACTAAGCAGGAGGTACCTGTGCTGAAAGCACTACCAAGGACCACCTGACGTTGGTGGAACTCGGATACCCAGAGGGAGGCACCTAAGCCAAAGGCTCTGCCCGGAACCAGCTGACGGTACTGGAACCAGGATGGGGAGCAGAAGGTACAAGAGCAAAAGACACTGCCGAGAACCAGCTGACGGTGCTGGAACCCGGATGGGTAGCCGAAGGTCCAAGAGCCAATGGAACTACCGAGGACCAGCTGACGTTACTGGAACCCGGTTACTAAGCAGGAGGTACCCGTGCCTGAAAGCACTACCAAGGACCACCTGACGTTGGTGGAACTCGGATACCAAAGGGAGGCACCTAAGCCAAAGGCTCTGCCCGGAACCAGCTGACGGTACTGGAACCAGGATGGGGAGCAGAAGGTACAAGAGCAAGTGTCTGCGTGGCTTTTGCAGGACACGATGCCGGCTGCACAGCAGGGGAACAGCTGGCGGTGCTGGACCCCACTGACACATTGGCGAGGTGTTTTTCTCTGTGCAGCTAGCACATCTGGGCCCCAACTGGCGGTGTGTTAGAGCCCAGGGTCAGCAGGAGGAGGAGCAGGAGGAGGAGGAGCAGGGGGAGGGGAGTGTAGGCCGAAGCCTGCACTGGCGGCAGCTTTGGGTCTGTTGTGTCTGCGTGGCTTTTGCAGGACACGTTGCCGGCTACACAGCAGGGGAACAGCTGGCGGTGCTGGACCCCACTGACACATTGGCGAGGTGTTTGGCTCTGTGCAGCCAGCACTTCCGGACAGCAACTAGCGTTGTTGGAGCCCGGGCTCTGCAGGTGGAGCAGAGTGTAGGCCGAAGCCTAATTGAACCGATTTCAAAAGTCACCTTTAACCCCCCCTCAGGGGTTACAAAGTAGAAGAGCCACAGCTTATGCAGCAGCAGTGCTGCGCAAGTCAAAGGTTGCTCTTGTAATTTTTCTCCTTGCACACGCTGAATGGAACACGTATAACATTCAGCCCTTTATACAGTCAAACTGTGTAATGGAGGCGAGAGTTCCCTTTGTAATGAGACGCAGCACAGGTGTCAAGAATCCCACCTTGGTGCTGGGTGCAGCCTCCCGAGCGTTGTTATTTGCTGTACAGGAGTCTGCGCTGTCGTGTTATCCCCTGGCCTAGCGCCGTTAGCGCTGCCCATCTTCTGGCATCATGTAATGTCGGCCGGTGCGGTTCGCGATGCCCATGAATCCCAGCCCCGCAGTGTCTTAACATTGTTAAAACACTGCGGGGCTGGGATTCAGGGCCTGGCGCAGCACATATGTTGGCCTCTCACACTCGGGTCCTTACACCCGCTTCAGACTGTGCGGCGTCATCTGATCCCTTATCGCATGCCACGGCCATGAAGCCGCACAGTCCGAAGAAGGCGGAAGGAGAGGAGGGACAGGCGAACTGATGCACTGATCCTGCCCATCAATCACACCCTCGCAGTCCCAATAAATAAGACACCGAGGGGCGTTGTGTGGGTCAGGGCGGCCGCAGAGGCGCAGGCAGCCAAACAATGATGCCAGAAGACGGGCAGCGCTACCAAGGGGGTTGCAGCGTGTCATTACAAAGGAAAGTCACACCACCGGGACGGTTAAATGGTCACACAGAGGACACATTTCAGACGTGTTTTCAGTTCCACATGTGCGAGGAGAATACGTTTCTGAGCCACCTTGCACACATGCAGCATTACCGCTGTACAAGGTGGCTGGATAACGTAAAAACGCCTGGGGGAGGGGGGACAGGTTCCCTTCAATTTCAGTTCTTGTGTCTGCGTGGCTTTTGCAGGACACGTTGCCGGCTGCACAGCAGGGGAACAGCTAGCGGTGCTGGACCCCACTGACACATTGGCGAGGTGTTTTTCTCTGTGCAGCTAGCACATCTGGGCCCCAACTGGCGGTGTGTTAGAGCCCAGGGTCAGCAGGAGGAGGAGCAGGAGGAGGAGGAGCAGGGGGAGGGGAGTGTAGGCCGAAGCCTGCACTGGCGGCAGCTTTGGGTCTGTTGTGTCTGCGTGGCTTTTGCAGGACACGTTGCCGGCTACACAGCAGGGGAACAGCTGGCGGTGCTGGACCCCACTGACACATTGGCGAGGTGTTTGGCTCTGTGCAGCCAGCACTTCCGGACAGCAACTAGCGTTGTTGGAGCCCGGGCTCTGCAGGTGGAGCAGAGTGTAGGCCGAAGCCTAATTGAACCGATTTCAAAAGTCACCTTTAACCCCCCCTCAGGGGTTACAAAGTAGAAGAGCCACAGCTTATGCAGCAGCAGTGCTGCGCAAGTCAAAGGTTGCTCTTGTAATTTTTCTCCTTGCACACGCTGAATGGAACACGTATAACATTCAGCCCTTTATACAGTCAAACTGTGTAATGGAGGCGAGAGTTCCCTTTGTAATGAGACGCAGCACAGGTGTCAAGAATCCCACCTTGGTGCTGGGTGCAGCCTCCCGAGCGTTGTTATTTGCTGTACAGGAGTCTGCGCTGTCGTGTTATCCCCTGGCCTAGCGCCGTTAGCGCTGCCCATCTTCTGGCATCATGTAATGTCGGCCGGTGCGGTTCGCGATGCCCATGAATCCCAGCCCCGCAGTGTCTTAACATTGTTAAAACACTGCGGGGCTGGGATTCAGGGCCTGGCGCAGCACATATGTTGGCCTCTCACACTCGGGTCCTTACACCCGCTTCAGACTGTGCGGCGTCATCTGATCCCTTATCGCATGCCACGGCCATGAAGCCGCACAGTCCGAAGAAGGCGGAAGGAGAGGAGGGACAGGCGAACTGATGCACTGATCCTGCCCATCAATCACACCCTCGCAGTCCCAATAAATAAGACACCGAGGGGCGTTGTGTGGGTCAGGGCGGCCGCAGAGGCGCAGGCAGCCAAACAATGATGCCAGAAGACGGGCAGCGCTACCAAGGGGGTTGCAGCGTGTCATTACAAAGGAAAGTCACACCACCGGGACGGTTAAATGGTCACACAGAGGACACATTTCAGACGTGTTTTCAGTTCCACATGTGCGAGGAGAATACGTTTCTGAGCCACCTTGCACACATGCAGCATTACCGCTGTACAAGGTGGCTGGATAACGTAAAAACGCCTGGGGGAGGGGGGACAGGTTCCCTTCAATTTCAGTTCTTGTGTCTGCGTGGCTTTTGCAGGACACGTTGCCGGCTGCACAGCAGGGGAACAGCTAGCGGTGCTGGACCCCACTGACACATTGGCGAGGTGTTTTTCTCTGTGCAGCTAGCACATCTGGGCCCCAACTGGCGGTGTGTTAGAGCCCAGGGTCAGCAGGAGGAGGAGCAGGAGGAGGAGGAGCAGGGGGAGGGGAGTGTAGGCCGAAGCCTGCACTGGCGGCAGCTTTGGGTCTGTTGTGTCTGCGTGGCTTTTGCAGGACACGTTGCCGGCTACACAGCAGGGGAACAGCTGGCGGTGCTGGACCCCACTGACACATTGGCGAGGTGTTTGGCTCTGTGCAGCCAGCACTTCCGGACAGCAACTAGCGTTGTTGGAGCCCGGGCTCTGCAGGTGGAGCAGAGTGTAGGCCGAAGCCTAATTGAACCGATTTCAAAAGTCACCTTTAACCCCCCCTCAGGGGTTACAAAGTAGAAGAGCCACAGCTTATGCAGCAGCAGTGCTGCGCAAGTCAAAGGTTGCTCTTGTAATTTTTCTCCTTGCACACGCTGAATGGAACACGTATAACATTCAGCCCTTTATACAGTCAAACTGTGTAATGGAGGCGAGAGTTCCCTTTGTAATGAGACGCAGCACAGGTGTCAAGAATCCCACCTTGGTGCTGGGTGCAGCCTCCCGAGCGTTGTTATTTGCTGTACAGGAGTCTGCGCTGTCGTGTTATCCCCTGGCCTAGCGCCGTTAGCGCTGCCCATCTTCTGGCATCATGTAATGTCGGCCGGTGCGGTTCGCGATGCCCATGAATCCCAGCCCCGCAGTGTCTTAACATTGTTAAAACACTGCGGGGCTGGGATTCAGGGCCTGGCGCAGCACATATGTTGGCCTCTCACACTCGGGTCCTTACACCCGCTTCAGACTGTGCGGCGTCATCTGATCCCTTATCGCATGCCACGGCCATGAAGCCGCACAGTCCGAAGAAGGCGGAAGGAGAGGAGGGACAGGCGAACTGATGCACTGATCCTGCCCATCAATCACACCCTCGCAGTCCCAATAAATAAGACACCGAGGGGCGTTGTGTGGGTCAGGGCGGCCGCAGAGGCGCAGGCAGCCAAACAATGATGCCAGAAGACGGGCAGCGCTACCAAGGGGGTTGCAGCGTGTCATTACAAAGGAAAGTCACACCACCGGGACGGTTAAATGGTCACACAGAGGACACATTTCAGACGTGTTTTCAGTTCCACATGTGCGAGGAGAATACGTTTCTGAGCCACCTTGCACACATGCAGCATTACCGCTGTACAAGGTGGCTGGATAACGTAAAAACGCCTGGGGGAGGGGGGACAGGTTCCCTTCAATTTCAGTTCTTGTGTCTGCGTGGCTTTTGCAGGACACGTTGCCGGCTGCACAGCAGGGGAACAGCTAGCGGTGCTGGACCCCACTGACACATTGGCGAGGTGTTTTTCTCTGTGCAGCTAGCACATCTGGGCCCCAACTGGCGGTGTGTTAGAGCCCAGGGTCAGCAGGAGGAGGAGCAGGAGGAGGAGGAGCAGGGGGAGGGGAGTGTAGGCCGAAGCCTGCACTGGCGGCAGCTTTGGGTCTGTTGTGTCTGCGTGGCTTTTGCAGGACACGTTGCCGGCTACACAGCAGGGGAACAGCTGGCGGTGCTGGACCCCACTGACACATTGGCGAGGTGTTTGGCTCTGTGCAGCCAGCACTTCCGGACAGCAACTAGCGTTGTTGGAGCCCGGGCTCTGCAGGTGGAGCAGAGTGTAGGCCGAAGCCTAATTGAACCGATTTCAAAAGTCACCTTTAACCCCCCCTCAGGGGTTACAAAGTAGAAGAGCCACAGCTTATGCAGCAGCAGTGCTGCGCAAGTCAAAGGTTGCTCTTGTAATTTTTCTCCTTGCACACGCTGAATGGAACACGTATAACATTCAGCCCTTTATACAGTCAAACTGTGTAATGGAGGCGAGAGTTCCCTTTGTAATGAGACGCAGCACAGGTGTCAAGAATCCCACCTTGGTGCTGGGTGCAGCCTCCCGAGCGTTGTTATTTGCTGTACAGGAGTCTGCGCTGTCGTGTTATCCCCTGGCCTAGCGCCGTTAGCGCTGCCCATCTTCTGGCATCATGTAATGTCGGCCGGTGCGGTTCGCGATGCCCATGAATCCCAGCCCCGCAGTGTCTTAACATTGTTAAAACACTGCGGGGCTGGGATTCAGGGCCTGGCGCAGCACATATGTTGGCCTCTCACACTCGGGTCCTTACACCCGCTTCAGACTGTGCGGCGTCATCTGATCCCTTATCGCATGCCACGGCCATGAAGCCGCACAGTCCGAAGAAGGCGGAAGGAGAGGAGGGACAGGCGAACTGATGCACTGATCCTGCCCATCAATCACACCCTCGCAGTCCCATTAAATAAGACAACGAGGGCTGTTGTGTGGGTCAGGGCGGCCGCAGAGGCGCAGCCAGCCAAACAATGATGCCAGAAGACGGGCAGCGTTACCAAGGAGCTTGTTGCGTGTGTCAATACAAAGTCAAATCACACCTGAGGGACGTTTTAATGGTCACAGAGGACACATTTTAGACGTGTTCACTTCAACATGGGCAAGGAGAATAAGTTTCTGAGCCACCTTGAACACATGCAGCATTACTGCTGTTCAAGGTAGCTGTAAAACATAGAAACACCTGGGGGAGGGGGGACAGGTTCCCTTCAATTTCAGTTCTTGTGTCTGCGTGGCGGTCGCAGGACACGTTGACGGCTACACAGCAGGGGAACAGCTGGCGGTGCTGAACCCCACTGACACATTGGCTGGTGTTTTTCTCTGTGCAGCTACCACATCTGGGCAAAAACTGGCGGTGTTAGAGCCCAGGGTCAGCAGGAGGAGCAGGGGGAGCGGAGTGTAGGCCGAAGCCTGCACTCGAGCAAGTTGAAAGGAAACCTTTAACCCCCCCCCCCAGGCGTTTGTAGCTGAAAGAGCCATTGTGTACAGCACTAATGCTGGAAAAGGTAAACTTAGCTCTTTTAATTATGGTCCTTGTACATGCGGAACCTAACATTTATGAAATGTGTCTCCTCACAGCGTTAAACCGTCCGGTAGGTGGAACTTTCCTTTGTCGTGTGACGCAGCACAGCCATCATTTTTACCCCCTTGGCGCCGTGCGCCGCCTCCTCAGCGTTGTTTGAATCTGTCCCGGAGCCTGCGCTGTTAGGTTAGCCCTTGGCCATGCACACATGTTGCGCTGCCCGTCTTCTGACCTCATTTGGTGTCAGGCTGGCTGCGCCTGTGCGGGTGCGCTGGCCGAGATCCCGCCTCGCAGTGTCGTCTAATGTAATCCCACCGCGGGCCTGTGATCCGTGCCCGTGCGCAGTGCATATCCTCTCCTCTCACTCCCCTCCCTACGGCTTCTTCAGACTGTGCGGTGTCACGGCCGTGGCATGCTATTAGGGACCAGCTGACATCGCACAGTCTGAAGAAGCCGTAGGGAGGGGAGTGAGAGGAGAGGATATGCACTGCGCACGGGCACGGATCACAGGCCCGCGGTGGGATTACATTAGACGACACTGCGAGGCGGGATCTCGGCCAGCGCACCCGCACAGGCGCAGCCAGCCTGACACCAAATGAGGTCAGAAGACGGGCAGCGCAACATGTGTGCATGGCCAAGGGCTAACCTAACAGCGCAGGCTCCGGGACAGATTCAAACAACGCTGAGGAGGCGGCGCACGGCGCCAAGGGGGTAAAAATGATGGCTGTGCTGCGTCACACGACAAAGGAAAGTTCCACCTACCGGACGGTTTAACGCTGTGTGGGGACACATTTCATAAGTGTTTGGTTCAGCATGTGCAAGGAGCATCACGAAAAGAGGCACTTTTTCCCTTTGCATCATTACTGCTGCACAAGGTGGCTCCTTCAGTAACAAACGCCTGGGGGGGGGGGGGGTCAGGTTCCCTTACATTTAACTTGTTGTGCCTGCGTGGCGGTCGCAGTACACGTTGCCGTATACACAGCAGGGGAACAGCTGGCGGTGCTGAACCCCACTAACACATTGGCGAGGTGTTTGGCTCTGTGCGTACAGCACTTCTGGACGGCAACTGGCGGTGTTGGAGCCCAGGGACAGGTGGAGGAGGAGGAGGTTGGAGGAGGTTGGAGGAGGTAGGAGGGATTGCCACACACACAGCAGGGGAACAGCTGACGTTACTGAACCCCAATAACAGAGGAGGGACTGTTGACTGTGCGTACAGCACTTCTGGACGGCAACTGGCGGTGTTGGAGCCCAGGGACAGGTGGAGGAGGAGGAGGTTGGAGGAGGTTGGAGGGGTAGGAGGGATTGCCACACACACAGCAGGGGAACAGCTGACGTTACTGAACCCCAATAACAGAGGAGGGACTGTTGACTGTGCGTACAGCACTTCTGGACGGCAACTGGCGGTGTTGGAGCCCAGGGACAGGTGGAGGAGGAGGAGGTTGGAGGAGGTTGGAGGAGGTAGGAGGGATTGCCACACACACAGCAGGGGAACAGCTGACGTTACTGAACCCCAATAACAGAGGAGGGACTGTTGACTGTGCGTACAGCACTTCTGGACGGCAACTGGCGGTGTTGGAGCCCAGGGACAGGTGGAGGAGGAGGAGGTTGGAGGAGGTTGGAGGAGGTAGGAGGGATTGCCACACACACAGCAGGGGAACAGCTGACGTTACTGAACCCCAATAACAGAGGAGGGACTGTTGACTGTGCGTACAGCACTTCTGGACGGCAACTGGCGGTGTTGGAGCCCAGGGACAGGTGGAGGAGGAGGAGGTTGGAGGAGGTTGGAGGAGGTAGGAGGGATTGCCACACACACAGCAGGGGAACAGCTGACGTTACTGAACCCCAATAACAGAGGAGGGACTGTTGACTGTGCGTACAGCACTTCTGGACGGCAACTGGCGGTGTTGGAGCCCAGGGACAGGTGGAGGAGGAGGAGGTTGGAGGAGGTTGGAGGAGGTAGGAGGGATTGCCACACACACAGCAGGGGAACAGCTGACGTTACTGAACCCCAATAACAGAGGAGGGACTGTTGACTGTGCGTACAGCACTTCTGGACGGCAACTGGCGGTGTTGGAGCCCAGGGACAGGTGGAGGAGGAGGAGGTTGGAGGAGGTTGGAGGAGGTAGGAGGGATTGCCACACACACAGCAGGGGAACAGCTGACGTTACTGAACCCCAATAACAGAGGAGCGACTGTTGACTGTGCGTACAGCACTTCTGGACGGCAACTGGCGGTGTTGGAGCCCAGGGACAGGTGGAGGAGGAGGAGGTTGGAGGAGGTTGGAGGAGGTAGGAGGGATTGCCACACACACAGCAGGGGAACAGCTGACGTTACTGAACCCCAATAACAGAGGAGGGACTGTTGACTGTGCGTACAGCACTTCTGGACGGCAACTGGCGGTGTTGGAGCCCAGGGACAGGTGGAGGAGGAGGAGGTTGGAGGAGGTTGGAGGAGGTAGGAGGGATTGCCACACACACAGCAGGGGAACAGCTGACGTTACTGAACCCCAATAACAGAGGAGCGACTGTTGACTGTGCGTACAGCACTTCTGGACGGCAACTGGCGGTGTTGGAGCCCAGGGACAGGTGGAGGAGGTTGGAGGAGGTTGGAGGAGGTAGGAGGGATTGCCACACACACAGCAGGGGAACAGCTGACGTTACTGAACCCCAATAACAGAGGAGCGACTGTTGACTGTGCGTACAGCACTTCTGGACGGCAACTAGCGGTGTTGGAGCCCAGGGGCAGGTGGAAAAGCAGAGGAACACAATGTAGGCCGAAGCCTGAGAAAGTCGAAAGGGAACCTTTAACCCCCCCCCCAAGGCGTTTGTAGCTGAAAGAGCCAGCTTGTGCAGCACAAAACATGCAAAAGGAAAAGGTGGCTCTTTTCATCATGCTCCTTGCAAACACAGAACTAAACACTTATAAAATGTGTCCCCTGAAGCCGTGAAACCGTCCCGGAGGTGGGACTTTCCTTCGTAATATGACGCAGCACAGCCATCATTACTACCCCCCCGCCGCCGTGCCCCGGCTCCTCAGCGTTGTTTGATTCCGTCCCGGAGCCTGCGCTGTTATGTTATCCCGTGGCCAGGCACACTTAGCGCTGCCCATCTTCTGACATCATTTGGTGTCAGGCTGGCTGCGCCTGTGCGGCCGCGCTGGCCGAGAGCCCGCCTCGCAGTGTCTTCTGATGTAATCCCACTGGGGGCCTGGGATCCATGGCCATGCGCAGTGCATATCCTCGCCTCTCACTCCCCTCCCTATGGCTTCTTTTCCAGACTGTGCGGTGTCACGGCCGTGGCATGCTATTAGGGACCAGCTGACACCGAACAGTCTGAAGAAGCCATAGGGAGATGAGTGAGAGGTGGAGGTTCAGATATGCACTGCGCATGTCCATAGATCCCAGGCCCCCAGTGGGATTAAATCAGAAGACACTGCGAGGCGGGCTCTCGGCCAGCGTGGCCGCACAGGCGCAGCCAGCCTGACACCAAATGATGCCAGAAGACGGGCAGCGCTAAGTGTGCCTGGCCACGGGATAACATAACAGCGCAGGCTCCGGGACGGAATCAAACAACGCTGAGGAGCCGGGGCGCGGCGCCGGGGGGGTAGGAATGACGGCTGTGCTGCGTCATATTACGAAGGAAAGTCCCACCTCCGGGACGGTTTTACGGTATCAGTGGACACATTTTATAAGTGTTAAGTTTTGCGTGTGCAAGGAGCAAAACCAAAATAGCTACCTTTTTCCTTGTGCAGCATTACTGCTGCACAAGGTGGCTCTTTCAGTAACAAACGCCTTGGGGGGGGGGGACAGATTCCCTTACATTTCAGTTGTTGTGTCAGCGTGGCGGTCGCATGACACATTGCCGGCTACACAGCTGGGGATCAGCTGACGTTACTGAAACCCAATAACACTGGGTCGTATGTTTTGACTGTGCAGACGGCACGTCTGAGCCTCAACTGGCGGTGTTGGAGCCCAGGAATTTAAGTTCAGGTGGTAGAAAGATGAACACAACAGGAGACCTGGATAACGTATACAGTGACCTAATTATTTAATCAGGAGGAGTGGCAAATTCCTGCGAGATCCAGGCCTTGTTCATTTTCAGGAAAGTAAGCCGGTCAACGTTATCGGAGGATAGTCGCATGCGACGGTCAGTTAGTACACCACCTGCAGCACTAAAGACACGTTCCGATAATACACTGGCCGCAGGGCAAGACAGCACCTCCAATGCATACTGGCTTAGCTCTGGCCATGTATCCAGCTTTGAGACCCAAAACTTGAAAGGGGAAGAGCCGTCTGGGAGTACAGCAAGAGGGCAAGACATGTAGTCTGTCACCATCTGACGGAACCGTTGCCTCCTGCTGACTGGAGCCGTCTGTGATGGTGTAGACTTTTGTGGCGGGCACAGAAAACTGTGCCACAGTTCGGCCATACTGGTCTTGCCTTGGGCAGAGGCACTGCTTCTGCTCCCTCTTTGTGCAGAGCCTCCACCACTGCCTGGACGCACTGAGCTGCTTTGGAATGCACTAGCAGCACTTCTCTCAGTTGGAATGGAGAAGATGATGGAACTGACCAGTGTGTCTTGGTACTCCCGCATTTTTCGCTCCCGGTTCAACGGTGTGAAGAGGCTTTCTACGTTGTCCCGGTAGCGAGGATCGAGGAGGGTGAACACTAGTGTTGAGCGATACCGTCCGATACTTGAAAGTATCGGTATCGGAAAGTATCGGCCGATACCGTCACAGTATCGGAATCCAATCCGATACCGATACCCGATACCAATACAAGTCAATGGGACTCAGGTATCGGACGGTATTCCTGATGGTTCCCAGGGTCTGAAGGAGAGGAAACTCTCCTTCAGGCCCTGGGAACCATATAAATGTGTAAAAGAAAGAATTAAAATAAAAAATATCGCTATACTCACCTGTCCGACGCAGCCGGGACTTCAGCGAGGGAACCGGCAGCGTTGTTTGTTTAAAAATCGCGCTATTACTTGGTTACGTGAATTCCCGGCTTGTGATTGGTCAGGTCGGCCATGTTGCCGGGGCGCGGACCAATCACAGCAAGCCGTGACGAAATTACGTCACGGCTTGCTGTGATTGGTCCGCGTCCCGGCAATATGGCCGCCCTGACCAATCACAAGCCGGGACGTCACGGGAGGCTGGACACGCGCTCATTTTAAAATGGGCGCGTGTCCAGCCTCCCGTGACGTCACGGCTTGTGATTGGTTGCGCCGCGATCAACCAATCACAAGCCGGGAGGCTGGACGCGCTCATTTTGAAATGGGCGCGTGTCCAGCCTCCCGTGACGTCACGGCTTGTGATTGGTTGCGCCGCGATCAACCAATCACAAGCCGGGAGGCTGGACGCGCTCATTTTGAAATGGGCGCGTGTCCAGCCTCCCGGCTTGTGATTGGTTGACCGCGACGCAACCAATCACAAGCCGTGACGTCACGGGAGGCTGGACACGCGCCCTTTTTAAAATGAGCGCGTTTCCAGCCTCCCGTGACGTCACGGCTTGTGATTGGTTAATGGCGGCCATGTTGCCGGGACGCGGACCAATCACAGCAAGCCGTGACGTATTTTCGTCACGGCTTGCTGTGATTGGTCCGCGGCCCGGCAACATGGCCGCCCTGACCAATCACAAGCCGGGACTTCGCGTAACCGTGTAAAAGCGGGAATTTTAAACAAACAACGCTGCCGGTTCCTGCGCTGAGGTCCCGGCTGCGTCGGACAGGTGAGTATAGCGATATTTTTTATTTTAATTCTCTATTTTACACATTTTAACATTAATGTTGTTCCGATACCCGATACCCGATACCACAAGAGTATCGGAATCCCGGTATCGGAATTCCGATACAGCAAGTATCGGCCGATACCCGATACTTGCAGCATCGGAATGCTCAACACTAGTGAACACCCAATAATCAGACATGTTGAGAATGTGGTCGATGCGGCGGTCGTTTCTCAGGCACTGCAGCATGTAATCCACCATGTGCTGCAGACTGCCAACTGCCCAAGAAACGCTGTCCCCAGCTGGAGGCGTGATCTCTGCCCGCTCGTCATCACCCCACCCTCGCTGTACACACTGAGTACTGGACAATTCGGGAACTCCCTCCTCTGGACGGATGTCTTCCTCCTCCATTGACTCCTCCTCATCCTCCTCACAAACTGTCCCCTGCCTACGCGTTTGTGAGGAACCACGTGGCGCTGACTGTCCAGAAGATGATGGAAGTGGTGAATCCTCATCCTCCACCTCTTCCACAACATCATCCCTTAGCGCTTGCAGTGATTTTTCAAGCAGGCAGATAAGGGGGACAGTCATGCTGACTAGTGCATCATCTGCACTCGCCATCCGCGTGGAATAATCAAAGGGACGCAAAACCTGGCAGACATCCTTCATAGTGGCCCACTCTGTGGTTGTGAAGTCTGTACGGCGCTGACTGCGACTTTTTTGCGCCTGATACAGCTGGTACTCCATTACAGCTTGCTGCTGCTCACACAACCGCTCCAACATATGTAACGTGGAATTCCACCTGGTAGGTAGGTCACATATGATGCGATGTTCCGGCAGGCGGTGTCGGCGCTGCAGAGCCGCAATGCGCGCTTTTGCCGTGCTGGAACGCCGCAAGTGAGCACACTCTAGGCGGACCTTGTGCAGCAGTGCATCAAGATCCGGATAGTCCCTCAAAAAACTCTGCACGACCAAATTGAGCACATGTGCCAGACATGGGATGTGAGTGAGGTTGCCGAGGCCCAGGGCTGCCACCAGATTTCGGCCATTATCACACACTACCATGCCTGGCTGGAGATTCGCTGGCTCAAACCACACATCGCTCTCCTGCTTGATGGCATTCCAGAGCTCCTGCGCTGTGTGGCTACGATTCCCCAAAAAAATTAATTTCAACACGGCCTGTTGACGTTTGGCCACGGCTGTGCTCATGTCGGTCGTAACAGGTACACGTTCATCACGGGTCCATGTGGAGGTGGACTGTGACGGCTCCTGCAGCGATGATTCTGAGGAACTGGTGTAAGAGGAGGAGTCAATGCGTACAGAATGGATTCCTGCAATCCTTGGAGTGGGCAGGACACGTCCTGCGCCACTCGCACGGTCTGTACCCGGCTCAACTACATTAACCCAATGGGCAGTGAGGGAAAGGTATCGCCCCTGTCCATGTTGACTGGTCCACGCATCGGTGGTGAGGTGGACCTTGCTACTGACGGCGTTCAGTAGCGCGTGTTTTATGTGTCCCTCAACATGCTTGTGCAGGGCAGGGACGGCTTGCCTGCTGAAGTAAAAGCGGCTGGGCACACTGTACTGTGGGACTGCCAATGACATCAAGTCACGGAAGCTGTCAGTCTCCACCAGCCTGAATGACAGCATTTCCAGTGACAGAAGTTTGGCAATGCCTGCAGTCAGAGCCTGTGCTCGTGGGTGGTTTGACGAGAAAGGCCGCCTTTTCTCCCATGCCTGTACTACCGATGGCTGTAGACTGGGCTGGGAGTGTGTGGTTGACTGGGAAAGTGGTGCTGCGGGTGGAATGACAGCGGGTCTCTGGACAACAGGGCCAGAGGTTCTTCCACGGCGATCCTGGGAGGAAGCCGAACCAGCTGCGTGTGAGCTAGAGGAAGAGGCAACACGAGCTGAAGAGGTGGTAGCTGCCGCTGTTGGTTGGCCTAGCTCTTCAGTGTGTTTGTCTAACTCCGCCGGGTGCCTGTTGCGCACATGTTTCCACATGTTGGAGGTATTGAGGTTGGCGACTTTTTGACCTCTTTTGATTTTTTGATGACACACCTTGCATCTGACATAGCAAATGTCATCTGCAACTGTGTCAAAAAAGGACCAGGCACTGCAAGTCTTGGGAGCCCCCCTTTTGACTTTTGGAAGAGACATGCTCCTTACGGGTGCCAAAGCGGAGGCTGCAGGATCCGCAGTCTTCCCCCTCCCTCTCCCTCTTTGGGCCGTACGGGGAATCTCTTCCTCAGAGCTGCTCCCACCACCTTCCTGTCCCTGACGCCAAGATGGGTCAAGGACCTCATCATCTACACTACCCTCTGCCCCCAACTGCTCCTCCTGGGTAGTCTCAGCAGCAGAGCACGCACCAGTAAGTGGCACCTGAGTGTCATCATCAGCTGATGCGGCCTGCGAGGTGGTGACCGGAGCCACTGGCCCACCCGCCTCTTCAGAGGAAGACAGAAAAAGCGGTTGGGCATCACTGCACCCTGCCTCTTCTTCCATTTCTCCAATGCTGCTTGGCTGGCCCCCTGTTTCCAAGCCAAGAGATGATTCAGAGAACAGAAGTAGAGACTGCTCCTGTCCTGGGATCTCTGTCTGCCTGGGCAATTTTGCAGGTGGTGAAGAGACAGATGGCTGCTCTCCAGTGCTCTGTGTCTGAGAGGATGTGGCACTAATGGAAGTTGATGCATTAGCTGCCATCCATCCCACAACGGCTTCAATTTGGTCTTGACGCAGCAGCGGTGTACGGCGCTCGGCGACAAAGCTGCGCATGAACGACTGTTCCCTTGTGAAAGTGGGTGCTGATGACTCACCGGTGCCCGCAGCAGGCACAGAATCCCCACGTCCCCTCCCTGCTCCGCGCCCACGCCCACGCCCACGTGCCTTACTCACTGCCTTCTTCATCTTGGTTGACTGATAAAGATAAGCAGAAAAGTACTAACGGCTTTGTGTGCTTATTCCTGAGCAACTCCTCCTAACAGGTATAAGACACACTAATTTTCTAAAGTGTGGACTAGACTTGAATATGAGCTAATGTGGCCTACACAAATGTAAAGTGGTGTAACTGGTGTGTTTGGTGAACTTTATTATTTATTTATTTTTTTGGGGCTGAACTGACAACGGATAGAGCTGCAGTCACACGGAGACCGTGCAGACAGACGTAAACGGCGCTGCAAGGCCCAAAAACCCTCCTCTACTTTATCCTATGTAGTGTTTTTCCACAAATTAGCTGGAGACGGGTGGAAAGACACTAATAGGATTTTTTTAAATTAATTAGCAGCAGACTACACTACTTGAAAACAAAATGAAAATTGATTTGGCGGTATGACGCAGTGAACAACCCTGAGCTGGAGACAACCAAGCTACGGCTGCTCACAGACTACAGGGCGAGCTGCAGTCACACGGAGACCGTGCAGACAGCCGTAAACGGCGCTGCAAGGCCCAAAAACCCTCCTCTACTTTATCCTATGTAGTGTTTTTCCACAAATTAGCTGGAGACGGGTGGAAAGACACTAATAGGATTTTTTTAAATTAATTAGCAGCAGACTACACTACTTGAAAACAAAATGAAAATTGATTTGGCGGTATGACGCAGTGAACAACCCTGAGCTGGAGACAACCAAGCTACGGCTGCTCACAGACTACAGGGCGAGCTGCAGTCACACGGAGACCGTGCAGACAGCCGTAAACGGCGCTGCAAGGCCCAAAAACCCTCCTCTACTTTATCCTATGTAGTGTTTTTCCACAAATTAGCTGGAGACGGGTGGAAAGACACTAATAGGATTTTTTTAAATTAATTAGCAGCAGACTACACTACTTGAAAACAAAATGAAAATTGATTTGGCGGTATGACGCAGTGAACAACCCTGAGCTGGAGACAACCAAGCTACGGCTGCTCACAGACTACAGGGCGAGCTGCAGTCACACGGAGACCGTGCAGACAGCCGTAAACGGCGCTGCAAGGCCCAAAAACCCTCCTCTACTTTATCCTATGTAGTGTTTTTCCACAAATTAGCTGGAGACGGGTGGAAAGACACTAATAGGATTTTTTTAAATTAATTAGCAGCAGACTACACTACTTGAAAACAAAATGAAAATTGATTTGGCGGTATGACGCAGTGAACAACCCTGAGCTGGAGACAACCAAGCTACGGCTGCTCACAGACTACAGGGCGAGCTGCAGTCACACGGAGACCGTGCAGACAGCCGTAAACGGCGCTGCAAGGCCCAAAAACCCTCCTCTACTTTATCCTATGTAGTGTTTTTCCACAAATTAGCTGGAGACGGGTGGAAAGACACTAATAGGAATTTTTGGAAAAAATGTGCAGCAGCCTGCACTACTTCAAAAAAAAAAAAAAAAAGGACAGTATGAGGCAATGAACCACCCTCCCTGAACTGAATACAACCAGCTATGGATGGCCTATGTGGCTGCACTCAGACTAGAGAGTGGGCTGCACTCACACACACACACAGAGAGACCTTGCAGATCGCTGTGAAAACAGCGCTACAAGGCAGAAGGAAGGTGATTAGTAGGTGAACACAGCGGTTGCTAAATTAGCCTTTGGAAAGCACAAAGAAGCAAATCGCTATCTCTAAACTGTCCCTCAGTCAGCAAACAGCGTCCTGTCACTAACTGAATTCACAGCAGAGTGATCGCAAAATGGCGCCAGCGACTTTTAAACTGCATCATGACATCATTTAAGCAGCCAATCACAGCCTTGCCAGTAGTTTCATGCCCTCCATGCTAAACAGGATGTGCCCACACTTGGAATCTTTCTCATTGGCTGAATTTCTGAATTTTGAATCATGGAACTTCCGATTCCGGTATCCGATACGCGCCAAGTATCGGAATCCCGGTATCGGAATTCCGATACCGCAAGTATCGGCCGATACCCGATACTTGCGGTATCGGAATGCTCAACACTAGTTCTTATATAAAGGAGTCTTTGGAGAAAGGACATATTCGTCCATCCTCTTCCCCTCTTGGTGCGGGATTCTTTTTTGTGGCCAAGAAAGACGGATCTTTGAGACCTTGTATAGACTATCGGCTTCTGAATAAAATCACGGTTAAATTTCAGTACCCTCTGCCACTATTGTCGGACTTGTTTGCTCGGATTAAGGGTGCCTGTTGGTTCACCAAGATAGATCTTCGTGGTGCGTACAACCTTGTGCGCATTAGGCAGGGAGATGAATGGAAAACTGCATTTAATACGCCCGAAGGTCATTTTGAGTACTTGGTGATGCCTTTTGGGCTCTCTAATGCTCCTTCAGTGTTTCAATCCTTTATGCATGACATCTTCCGGAAGTATCTAGATAAATTTGTGATTGTTTATCTGGATGACATTTTAGTTTTTTCTGATGATTGGGATTCTCATGTAAAGCAGGTCAGGATGGTGTTTCAGGTTTTGCGTGATAATGCTTTGTTTGTGAAGGGCTCAAAGTGTCTCTTTGGAGTGCAGAAGGTTTCCTTTTTGGGTTTTATCTTTTCCCCTTCTGCTGTGGAGATGGACCCAGTCAAGGTCCGAGCTATTCATGATTGGACTCAACCCACGTCTGTTAAGAGTCTTCAGAAGTTTTTGGGTTTTGCTAATTTCTACCGTCGTTTTATTGCTAACTTTTCTAGCGTTGTTAAACCTCTGACGGATATGACCAAGAAATGTTCTGATGTCGCTAATTGGGCTCCTGCGGCCATTGAGGCCTTCCGGGAGCTGAAGCGCCGGTTTACTTCAGCGCCTGTTTTGTGCCAGCCTGATGTCTCACTTCCCTTTCAGGTTGAAGTGGATGCTTCTGAGATTGGTGCAGGAGCTGTTTTGTCGCAGAGAGGCTCTGGTTGCTCTATGATGAAACCATGTGCTTTCTTTTCCCAGAAGTTTTCGCCGGCTGAGCGGAACTATGATGTTGGTAATCGGGAGTTGTTGGCCATGAAGTGGGCATTTGAGGAGTGGCGTCATTGGCTCGAGGGAGCTAAGCATCGTGTGGTGGTCTTGACTGATCACAAAAACCTGATGTATCTCGAGTCTGCTAAATGCCTGAATCCTAGACAGGCTCGTTGGTCATTGTTTTTCTCCCATTTTGACTTTGTGGTCTCATACCTGCCTGGTTTGAAAAATGTGAAGGCTGATGCTCTCTCTAGGAGCTTTGTGCCTGATTCTCCTGGAGTCTCAGCGCCGGCTGGTATTCTTAAAGAGGGAGTGATTTTGTCGGCCATTTCTCCTGATTTGCGACGTGTGTTGCAGAGATTTCAGGCTGGTAGACCTGACTCTTGCCCACCTGATAGACTGTTTGTTCCTGATAAATGGACCAGCAGAGTTATTTCCGAGGTTCATTCCTCAGTGTTGGCAGGGCATCCTGGGATTTTTGGTACCAGAGATTTGGTGGCTAGGTCCTTTTGGTGGCCTTCCTTGTCACGGGATGTGAGTGCTTTTGTGCAGTCCTGTGGGACTTGTGCTCGGGCTAAGCCTTGCTGTTCTCGTGCCAGCGGGTTGCTTTTGCCCTTGCCCGTCCCGAAGAGGCCTTGGACACACATTTCCATGGATTTCATTTCAGATCTTCCGGTGTCTCAGGGAATGTCTGTCATCTGGGTGGTGTGTGATCGTTTTTCCAAGATGGTCCATTTGGTGCCCTTGCCTAAGTTGCCTTCCTCTTCCGATCTGGTTCCTTTGGTTTTTCAGAATGTGGTTCGTTTGCACGGCATTCCTGAGAATATCGTGTCTGACAGAGGATCCCAGTTTGTGTCCAGATTCTGGCGATCTTTTTGTGCTAAGATGGGCATTGATCTGTCGTTCTCGTCTGCCTTTCATCCTCAGACTAATGGCCAAACAGAGCGAACTAATCAGACGCTGGAGGCTTATTTGAGATGTTTTGTTTCTGCGGATCAGGATGATTGGGTGACCTTCTTGCCATTGGCTGAGTTTGCCCTCAATAATCGGGCTAGTTCCGCTACTTTGGTTTCGCCATTTTTCTGCAACTCTGGTTTTCATCCTCGTTTCTCCTCGGGTCATGTTGAGCCTTCTGACTGTCCTGGGGTGGATTCTGTGGTTGATAGGTTGCAGCGGACTTGGAATCATGTGGTGGACAACTTGAAGTTGTCACAGGAGAAGGCTCAGCGTTTTGCCAACCGCCGCCGCGGTGTGGGTCCCCGACTTCGTGTTGGGGATTTGGTTTGGTTATCTTCTCGGTTTGTCCCTCTGAAGGTTTCCTCTCCTAAGTTTAAGCCTCGCTTTATTGGTCCTTATAGAATTTTGGAGGTCCTTAATCCGGTGTCTTTTCATTTGGATCTTCCTGTGTCGTTTGCCATTCACAATGTGTTCCATAGGTCTTTGTTGCGGCGGTACATTGTGCCTGTGGTTCCTGCTGTTGACCCTCCTGCTCCGGTCTTGGTTGAGGGCGAGTTGGAGTATGTGGTGGAGAAGATCTTAGATTCTCGTCTCTCTAGACGGAGGCTTCAGTATCTGGTCAAATGGAAGGGCTATGGTCAGGAGGATAATTCCTGGGTGGTCGCCTCTGATGTTCATGCGGCCGATTTGGTTCGTGCCTTTCACGCTGCCCATCCTGATCGCCCTGGTGGTCGTAGTGAGGGTTCGGTGACCCCTCCTTAAAGGGGGGGTACTGTTATGAACTATACTTTTGGGCTCCCTCTTGTGGTCACTCGCGGTATGGCTCTTGGATACTCTTTCCCCAGGTTGGTAGTCACCTGCTTCGTTAAGACTCTGGGTGTTTCTATTTAAACTTCCTGGAGTCTTAGTCCATTGCCTGGCATCCATGTAATCAGTCCTTGTCTGGTTGCTCTTGTCTACTGGTCCTGATTTTTGCAACATAAGCTAAGTCCTGCTTTCTTGTTTTTTGTTTATTTGTATTGTTCTGTTTTTGTCCTGCTTGTTCATAATGTGATTCCTGATTTTGCTGGAAGCTCTTAGGGGGCTGATGTTCTCCCCCCATACCGTTAGTCGGTACGGGGGTTCTTGGATATTCAGCGTGGATATTTTGGTAGGGTTTTTCGCTGACCACATAAGTCTGCTTTCTATATTTCTGCTATTATTTAGTGGGCCTCTGAGTAAAATAAAAGCACTCTCAAATACTCACTGTGCTCATCACTAATGATAATCTGTAACATTGACACATTGTGGGTGTGTTGTGTCCACAAACTTTTTTAAGCTTTTGCTCCCGTTTTATTAAGTTACTGAAAAGTCTCTAGGTGTTTTCTGTGATCTTTCTTTAAATTATACCAAAATCATATATTTTTCCTGAAAAAAACCCTGCCAAAGCCAAAATATGTGAACTCATGCATACCATGATATCTGTGTAGTAGCCTGCACCCTCTGTTACTGTCCCTAGGTAATGCAGGGTGATAACACAACAGTTCTGTGCTGACAAATTTCCTTTAATAAGTCCAATTTACATGATCCAAAGCCTTGCTCTTGCTATGCTATTGAGAATAGTTTGTTTTCTGACATTGATTTTGATTTTAACCACCCACTTGCTTTCTGACCTGTCCCCAATTTGACTGGTATAGACTGTGTGTGACAATCTTTTCCTATGACAGCTTTCTCCACAGTCAGCATCCTACTCCATAGACCCAATCAAGAATTCTTATTCATGTACAAGAATGCAAGGATGAATGGAGTGGACAGAGCTGAAAGTCTGAAGTTTGAAAAAATGGAGGTCCAATATAGAGCTGCCAGGCTACCATGAATAGTGCTCGCATAATACACACTATTAATTTAACCCTTTCCCAGATAAGTACATACTTAATCCCTTTCCGACATCAGGCGTAATAGTATGCCGATGTCAGACTCCCTCCCTTTGATATGGGCTCCGGCGCTGAGACCACATCTTTCTTAGGACATGTCAGCTGTTTTGAATAGCTGACATGTGCCTGGAATAGCTGCAGGTGGAATCGATATCCACCCATGGCTATTAAAGGGCAGCGGCATTCAAGTTGCGCTTCAAGCCATCGCGGGTCACTGGTTCATTGGTATGACAACCAGAGGTCTCCTGGAGATCGCTATGGTTGTCACTGCCGGATTTCTGTGAGCACCACCGAGTGGTTTGCGCTCATAGCAAGTGAGTAATTCTACTACATAGAGGCATTCTGATCATCGCCTCATGTAGCATAGCCAACCGGGTTGTGGCACCTTCTAGACTCCCATGGAGACTATTGAAGCAGGCCAAAAGTAAAAACAAATGTTTTTAAAAATACAAAAAAAAAAAAAAATAAATAAAAGGTGAAATCACCCCCCTTTCACCCCATTCAAGATAAAATAATAAAAAAATCAAATATACACATATTTGGCATTGCCATATTCAGAATTGCCTGATCTATCACCAAAAAAAGGATTAACCTGATCGCTAAGCGGCGTAGCGATAAAAAAAGTCAAAACACCAGAATTATGTTTTCATGGTCGCTGCAACATTGCATTAAAATGAGTATAATTAAAAACATCATCTTGGCACGCAAGAAATAAGCCCTCACCCAACCCAAGGAACTTTTATAATTTTAGAATGTCTTATGGCTATTTGAAAATGACAACCACAAAATGTATTCAAAAGAGGCAAGGAGGTAACATTAGTTGTAGAAAAAATCATAGAAAAATATGCTGCAAAAACCATAATTAAAAGCATACATCACATTAGACATGATAAAATGCAAATTACAAGGGAAGAGACCGAAGCATGAATGTAATTATATAAATACATACATTTTTAAGAGTTTATATAAATCACTGTAATAAGATTAAGCAGTCAGATGGCTACAAGTATAAATTGGCATTGATATATTAAACACTACAATAATTTGATAGAAATATGGCAGAAAAAAAAGCAGTCATAATTACCAATTCCTAGTCATAACACTAATGCACTGCAAGATGTAGCAAGCCACTTTGATACATAGTAGAGACACGGGTGCACAATACTGATGAACATCCTCTCACACACTTATCAGCCATGATGGGTGGTTGCTTAGTATTTTGGATGCACATAGACATAGATAAGGTTTATATAAGGTGTTAGTCACACAGATATGCATAGTGCACCATGCCAACTTTCAGCTTATTAGTGATGCCCAGACTATTAAATCATGCAGTTTCCCGGCACTACACAAGTGCACCTGACATAGGTAAATAACCAAGTATCCTCTACCAATATGAAAGGCTTAGTTGAATCTGTAAAGATGAAATAATACAGGAGGTATTAAAGGGAACCTGTCACCAGGGTTTCCCCATATAAAATATGATCACTACCATTAGGGCCTTTTTTTGCACCATACTAGGATGCTGTAAAATTGTCCCCAAAATAGTCCCCAATCCAGTCTGCAGATGCGCAAAAAGAGCTTTTATTATAGTCACAGGTGGGTGGTCCGGTCCAATAGGTGTTGCTGTTCTTGCTTCGACTCCACTCTTCTTTCACAATCCTCCTTCCCTGATCCATATGTTTGATATGTCCTATGTCATCCACAAAGGTGCACTTCTCTCTGCCCTGCGGAGGGCAGAACAATGTACTATAGTGCCCATGCATCGGAAAAGGCCAAAGAGCACCATTGACCCAAAAGTAAAGCCAGCACATGCACACTACATTACATTGCCCTGCCTTAGGCAGGGCAGAGAAGTGCATCTGCACAGGAGAGTGATGGTGATACTGTGTGGATGACAAAGGACATGACATACACATGAAGCAGGGAAGGAGGACAATGATTGCAAGAAGAGAGGAGAGGCCTAATCAAGACCAGAGATGTCCATTGGACCAGACCACCCCATCTGTAAGTATAATAGAAGCTCTTTTTATCTGCATACTGGATTGGGGACTTTTTTACAGCATTCCAGTTTGCAGTAAAAAAGACCCTAATGGTGGTGGCCGTATTTTATGTGGTAAAATCCTGGTGAAAATTCCCTTTAATTAATATTTTGGTCAAACACTTCCCTACCCTAAAATTAAAAGCAATTCAATGAAAAAGATGTCATATAAATTAAAATAATTCTATGATGAGAATTAGATTTTTTTGTGCAAAAAAATTAAAATATAAAAATTGATAAATTAAATATTACTGTAATCATACAGCTTAAAAATAATCCAGAATTACTGTTGTTTTGATTATTTCCCCTCCTAATAACTATAATAAAAAGTTTTGGAAAATTCTTATGCATCCCAAAGGGAGGCCAATGAAAATTACATGTTATCAAGCACAAAAAATAAACTCTCCTTTAACTCTATAGACAGAGCAATGTTAAACTTATGACATTGAGAAAATGGAGACACAAAAACAAAGATTTTTATTATTTATTGTACAAAAAATGAATAAAAACTACATTCATTTGGCCAAGGTGATTTTGAAACATGGGGTCACTTATGGGGGGATTCTGCTGTTCTGGCATCGCAGGGGCTCTTCCAGTGGGTCAAGGCACTTGCAAACCAAAACAGTAAAATCTGCACAATAATATTGTGCTCCTTATATAATAAGTTTTGTATTGTGCCTGAAATGTAGTTCCCAATAACATGTAGGGTATTAACTATATCTATAGACAGAGCAATGTTAAACTTATGACATTGAGAAAATGGAGACACAAAAACAAAGATTTTTATTATTTATTGTACAAAAAATGAATAAAAACTACATTCATTTGGCCAAGGTGATTTTGAAACATGGGGTCACTTATGGGGGGATTCTGCTGTTCTGGCATCGCAGGGGCTCTTCCAGTGGGTCAAGGCACTTGCAAACCAAAACAGTAAAATCTGCACAATAATATTGTGCTCCTTATATAATAAGTTTTGTATTGTGCCTGAAATGTAGTTCCCAATAACATGTAGGGTATTAACACAATCAAGAGAAATTGCACTGGGAGGGCAATTTTTTCCCATTAGAACTTATATTAATAAAAAATTGGGGCTAAAACAACATTTTAGCAGTAAAAGTGTAATTATTCTTTCTTCACCGGCAAATGGTATAAATTTCTGTGAGGCACATGTGGTGATAACATGCTCACTTCACTCCAATATGAATTCATTGGGAGGTGTAGTTTGTAAAATGACATCACTTATTGGGTGTTTCTGCTGTTATGATGCCTTAAGGTCTCTGGCAACGTGACATGACCCTCTCAAAATATTCCAACAAAATCTGATCTTCAACATGATGCTTCTTCTCTTCTGAGCTTTCCACTGTTCCTCAAAAGTAGTATTTGACCACATATGGGGTATTAGCGCACTCAGGAGAAATTGCACAACAAATTGCACAATGCATTTTCTCCTGGTATCCTTGTGGCAATAAAAAAAATTGGGCTAAAAGAACATTTTTGTGGGAAAAATGTGTTTGTTTATTTTCACGACTCTATGTTATAAACTTCTGTGAATCACCGTGGAGTTCAAGGTGTTCACCACATATCTAGGTACATTCCTTGAGGGGTTTAATTTCCAAAATGGGGTCTCTTTGGGAGTTTTCCACTATTTAAGCACATTAGGGGCTCTCCAAATGCTACATTGTGTCTGCTCCTGAGTCCAACCATTTTTGCTTTCCTAAATGCAAAAGGTCCTCCATCCCTTCCGAGCTGAGCCATGCACAAAAACAGTAGTTTTACCCCATATATGGGGTATTGGGGTACTTAGGAGATATTGTACAACACATTTTGTGGTCCATTTTCTCCTGTTACCCATTTGAAAATTAAAAAAAATATGACTTAAAGAATATTTTTTCAGGAAAGACGTGATTTTTAAAATTTTCACAGCTCTACGTTATAAACTTTTGTAAAGCATCTGGGGGTTCAAGGATCTCATTACACATCTAAATAAATTCCTAAAGGCATCTAGCTTCTAAAATAGGGTCACTTGTGTGGGGTTACCACTATTTAGGCACATCAGGGGCTTTTCAAATGCAACATGGCATCCACTCTATTCCAGCCATTTTTTAGTTAAATTGAGTCTACAAAAAGAAAAATGGGCCAATGCAAAAGTTTGGGCAAACTGCATTATTAGTTTCTAGTAGCACCCTTTTTTGAAAGTATCACAGCTTATAAACACTTTTTGTAGCCAGCCAAGTGTTTTTCTATTCTTGTTTGAGGGATTTTCATCCACTCTTCCTTGGAAAATTTTCCAGTTCTGTGAGATATCTGGATCGTCTTGCATGCACTGCTATTTTGACGTCTTGCCACAGATTTTTAATGATTTTCCGATCAGGGAACTTTGGGGGCCATTGTAAAACCTTCAGCTTGTGCCTTTTGAGGTTGTTTGTTGTGGATTTTAAAGTGTGTTTAGGATCATTATTGATTTGTAGAAGACATCCTCTTTTCAACTTCAACTTTTTACAGGTGATGTTATTTTTGTATCAAGAATTTGTTAAAATTTCATTGAATCCATTCTTTCCTCTAACCATGAAATGTTCTCCGTGCCATTGGCTGTAACACAATCCTAAAGCATGATTGATCCAACCCCATGGTTAATGGTTGGCAAGATGCTTTTAACTTAAATTCCATGCCCTTTTTTTCCACAAATACCTTTCATCATTGTGGCCAAAGAGTTCTATTTTAGCTTCATTGGTCCACACAACTTGTTTCCAAACTGCATCTGCCTTATTTAGATGTTGTTTTGCATACTTCTGATGCTGCGTTTTATGGTGAGGATGCAGGAGAAGTTTTATTCCGATGACTCTTCCATGAAGTCCATATTTGTGAAGGTGTCTCTGAACACTAGAACAATGTACCACAACTCCAGCGACTGTTAAATCTTGCAGAAGGTCTCCTGCAGTCAAGCGGGGGTTCTTATTTGCCACTTTAGCAATCCAACAAGCAGCTCTCACTGAAATTCTGCTTGGCCTTCCAGATCTTATCTTGACCTCCATTGCTCCTGTTAACTGGAATTTTTTTAATTACAATTCTAACTGAGGAAAGGACAACTTGAAAACGCTTTGCAATCTTCTTATAGCCTTCTCCTGTTTTGTGGGCCATCATCAGTTTCATTTTCAGAGTGCTAGGTAGCTACTTAGAAGAACCTGTTGCTGCTGTTTTTTAGCACAAGGTTATAGAACGCTTGGTTTTTATAAAGCTGAGAAACTTGCATTACCTGGCCATTCTAAACAATGATAGTGAACAGGCCATAACCCCAACAGGCTAATAAGGTCTAAAACCTTGGGCAAAGTTATCATAGAACACAAATCTCCATGGATCCCCAAATTTTTGCATCTGCCCATTTTCCTTTTTGTAATTTTTAAAATGTAAAAAATGAAATTACGTTTTCCCCATAAAATGCAAAGGAAATGTGTCATCCTTTACTTTCAGCCTTTTAGAGATTATTTCATATTTAACTTGCTTAACTGTTCACAATTAAAGAGCCAACGGCCAGCATCTTCCCAACCACCCCGAGCACTCTGGTCCCTGGGAATCTGCCCAGGGGCTGGCATTTTCCCAACCCTGCATTAGAGTACTGAATGATTAGAATGATGATCAATTAGCAAAGTAAGTGTTACCAAGAAAGTAAATCACTATAACAGTACATTATATCATATTGTTTCCCACAGCTTCAGTTGCATCTACTTGTAATGATCCTGGAATTCCTCAAAATGGGACCCGATATGGTGACAGCAGAGAACCAGGAGATACCATAAACTTTCAATGTGACCCAGGATATCAACTCCAAGGACAAACTACAATTACATGTGTGCAGCTGAATAACAGATTTTTTTGGCAGCCAGACCCCCCGACTTGTATAGGTATGTCTAATCTCATGGGTTTTTTTTTTCAAACTTTTATTTATCGATATTTCTCCATATGATTTTGTAAAAAGGAATATTTCCTTAATAAATTATGAAATATTTTAGGCTCTGGAAAGACCCCAGAGCATAATAAAGAACATTCAATTTGCAGCAAATAACTTTGCTTCAAATAAAATTTCCTGGAAAAATCTGCATAAACTGTCAAATTCAAATTTTAAAGAGTAACTGTTGTTTCAATTTTTTTTTGTATAAATCAGTCTTAACACGTGAATAAGCAACTTTGTATTATGTGTTATAAGAGAGAAATCTACTTTGTTCTCTGCCAGAATTTATGTCATTATCAGAATTTTCAATTTCGAGGTAAAATAAGTGAAGACAGACTTTCCCATTATTAAGATAGGAGATGACAGTTGGTGCTGATAAGCTCCTCACTGCTCCTCACTCTCCTATCTACAAAGAGTCTTATCAGTAGCAGTTACCATCTCCTATCTCAGTAATGGGAAAGACGGTTTTCACTGAATACAGGTTTTACCCCAGAATTGAGAATTTTGACAATGAATGATCAATTCTGGCTGAGAAAGAAGCAGATTTTGTTGTTGAGATATATTGCAAGTTTACTTGTTTTCATGTGTTAAGATTGATTTATGAAATAAAAATGTTATTACTCTTTAAATGATCCTCTTTTATCAACTATTCAGTAGTCATCTCCTTATCACTGACAGAATTACAATAAAATATAAAAGTTATATTAATAAGTAATGGTCACAGTTTCCCTGTAGATTACTCTTTCATAGTCAATGAAAATCTCCAAAATAAATGTAAATTTTTATTAAGCAATAATTTTAGCAGTGGTCAATTTAACTCCTTTAACACATATTTCTAAATGCAGTAAAGTAAAATGTGGACAAGACTGCTGCCCCATAGCCATGTACAAAAAAATGAATAATAAAGTCTGCAATAGGAAAATAAAAAAAACAACAATTATATTCAAATAATTAAGATATCTGAATTAAATGATTATAATAAAGATAATATAAAAAATATACATAATGGCTAAAGAATAGACTTAAAAAATCATTCAAAAAGGTATAAGAGATAAATCCCCTTTAAGTACCCTTCACTTTAAAGACAGGGCTAAATGGTTTGTATGCAAAATAATTAGTTTAGGCAGTGCTTACTTTTAGGCCATGTGCACACGTTCAGGATTTTTAGCGTTTTTTTCGCGTTTTTTCGCTATAAAAACGTGATAAAAACGCAAAAAAAAGCTAACATATGCCTCCTATTATTTACAGCGTATTCCGCATTTTTGTGCAAATGTTGCGATTTTTTCCGCGAAAAAATCGCATCGCGGAAAAAAAAGCAACATGTTCATTAAAAATGCGGAATTGCGGGGATTCCGCACACCTAGGAGTGCATTGATCTGCTTACTTCCCGCACGGGGCTGTGCACACCATGCGGGAAGTAAGCAGATTATGTGCGGTTGGTACCCAGGGTGGAGGAGAGGAGACTCTCCTCCACGGACTGGGCACCATATAATTGGTAAAAAATAAAAGAATTAAAATAAAAAATAGTCCTATACTCACCCTCGATGTCTTCCCGCCTCACCGCTGCATGCTGCCGCTTCGGTTCCTATAGCTGCTGTGCGGTAAAGGACCTGTGATGACGTCACTGTCTTGTGATTGGTCGTGAGCGGTCATGTGACCGCTCACGTGACCGCTCACATGACCGCGACGTCATGGAAGGTCCTGCGCGCACACACCAGCTATAGTAAGAGGAACGGACGCCGCTGATGAGATGTCTGGGTGAGTATAACCATTTTTTTTATTTTTTTTATTATTTTTAAGCATTCTATCTTTTACTATAGATGCTGCATAAGCAGCATCTATAGTAAAAAGTTGGTTACACTTGTCAAACAGTATGTTTGACAAGTGTGACCAACCTGTCAGTCAGTTTTCCAAGCGATGCTACAGATCGCTTGGAAAACTTTAGCATTCTGCAAGCTAATTACGCTTGCAGAATGCTAAAAAAAACGCGAAAAAACCGGAAAAAAAACGCAAAAAAAAAATGCGGATTTCTTGCAGAAAATTTCCGGTTTTCTTCAGGAAATTTCTGCAAGAAATCTGGACGTGTGCACATACCCTTACTTTAGACAAAGAGAGTAATTGTTAAATACTGTTCTATAGATTAACATCTGATTGATTTTGTTTTCTCTTGTCTCTCTATGACAGCTGCATGTGGTGGAAACATGACAGGCCCAGCGGGTGTTATTTTATCACCAAACTTCCCTCAACCTTATCCAGCAGGAAAAGAGTGTGACTGGAGAATAAAAGTAAATCCAGACTTTGTCATTGCCTTGATATTCAAAAGGTACACGTTATATAGAAAAATAAAGCTGTGTAACAGGTTTTGAAATGACAGATCTAAAAATGAGATAATTTGTCACCTCAATGGGCTCTTAATTACATTGTGTAACTAAGTCCTGGAGCATATATCCATTGCCTACACCATCAATAACAAACACATTATTTTTTTCAGCAATATACCAATGCCAAATATAAATGCACAGCAGGTGAATGTAATGTGAATACAAATTTACAGGTTGCTCACGTTCATTATAATGGAGTGTTCCATAAACTATGATAAATGCATTTAAATCTTAAATTGTTTTGTAAAATAATCTCTTTTTCTCTCAATTAACAAGTATCTGTAGTTATATAGCAATTACAAATATTTACATTGTACTGGTATGTCAAAGTTAATAACTGGGCAGGATATTACTTACTATTCTACTCTCAATACTTAGTAGCCTTTACTCATAAAAAGACATAAGCAAACCCGAACTTAAAGGGAACCTATCACCCCGTTTTTTTCGGTATGAGATAAAAATACTGTTAAATAGGGCCTGAGCTGTGCATTACAATAGTGTAGTTTGTGGACCCCGATTCCCCACCTATGCTGCCGAAATACGTTACCAAAGCAGTCATTTTCGCCTGTCAATCAGGCTGGTCAGGTCGGATGGGCGTGGCTTCTTCCCCCAGATATTGCGTAGTTTTCCGTTGGTGGCGTAGTGGTGTGCGCATGTCCAACGTCCCCAATCCTGCACGGGGGGGTGAAAATAGCAGCGATGTCCGTTATTCCATTGGTGGTCGGTGGGCGCGGCCATCTTGCTTTGGCCGCGCGTGCGCAGAAGCGGCGCTCTGCTGGCCGCGGCTTCAGGAAAATGGCCGCCGCGATCTCCATCTGCGCACGCGCGGCATCCCGCGGCCATTTTCCTGAAGCCGCGGCCAGCAGAGCGCCGCTTCTGCGCACGCGCGGCCAAAGGAAGATGGCCGCGCCCACCGACCACCAATGGAATAACGGACATCGCTGCTGTTTTCACCCCCCCGTGCAGGATTGGGGACGTTGGACATGCGCACACCACTACGCCACCAACGGAAAACTACGCAATATCTGGGGGAAGAAGCCACGCCCATCCGACCTGACCAGCCTGATTGACAGGCGAAAATGACTGCTTTGGTAACGTATTTCGGCAGCATAGGTGGGGAATCGGGGTCCACAAACTACACTATTGTAATGCACAGCTCAGGCCCTATTTAACAGTATTTTTATCTCATACCGAAAAAAACGGGGTGATAGGTTCCCTTTAAAAATTCAGAGTTCATATCGAACCGTTAGTGTCCTGTGCTAAATTCCGGACACAGACTTCTTCCGAAGGTCCATTTCAATACTCAGAGTTCTGGGAGTAAGTCCAGGGACAAGAGAGAAAATTTTCCAGATAATTTGTGTCTCCATTGTTTTCAATGGGTTCGGCTTCTGGTTCAAGTGTGGGTACAGTTCTGGTTACCCAAACTGAACCTTGGACTAAAGTTTGGGTCTTGTATTAGAATCCGAACTTCCACAAGTCCACTCATCCCAACTCATAAAGCTATTCTTACAGGTCCCTAGTAGATCTCAGTCCTGTATATCCAATATCCCTGTCAGGAATAGATTAAAAAATCCCTTTTTTAAGGTGTATAATAGGGATAAGTGAACATGCTCGGTGATACCCAGATATCACTCAAGTATCTGGGTGCTCAGGTGAGCTCGAATTCAAACTTGAATCCCTGCACAGCATTTTTGGCACCTGTTATACAGCAAATAACCACTCCACAAAAGCCTTGAAAATGTGCCTGCTTTCAAGTACTCATCCATATACTTTTATGTGGTTTGTGGTACATTTTGATGTTATATAACACTACCAAAAAGTGTTAGATCATTTTTTCTGTATTCAATTACTCATCCTTCTAGTTGGTGTGGTACACGTATACGTGGTGTTTGGTACATTTCCATGCTATATAACAGTCCAAAGAAGAGTTGAACATTTTTTCTGTATTTAATATCTCATCCATATATTTTAGCATGGTCTGTGGTACATTTTGATGTTATATAACACTTACAAAAACCATTAAAACATTTTTCTGTATTCAATTACTTATCCATATATTATTGCACGTTCTGTAGTACATTTTGGTGGCATATAACACTCCAATTAAGCGTTGAAACAGTTTTCTATATTCAATTGTTAATCCATACACTATTACGTGTTCTGTGTTAAATTTCATTGTTATATAATAGGCCAAAAACAAGTTGAAAAAAATTTCTGTATTCAATTACTCATCCATAAACTATTACATAACTATTAGTGGGTTAAGAGCTGGCTCAGGGATAGGAAACAAAGGGTGGTTATTAATGGAGCACTCTTGGACTGGGTCGCGGTTAGCAGTGGGGTACCACAGGGGTCAGTATTGGGCCCTCTTCTTTTTAACCTATTTATTAATGACCTTGTAGGGGGCATACAGAGCAGAATTTCAATATTTGCAGATGACACTAAACTCTGCAGGGTAATCAATACAGAGGAGGACAATTTTATATTACAGGATGATTTATGTAAACTAGAAGCTTGGGCTGACAAATGGCAAACCGTCAATGAAAAAGACCTGGGTGTATGGGTGGATGACAAACTCACATTTAGTGGCCAGTGTCAAGCAGCTTCTAAAAAGGCAAATAAAATAATGGGATGCATTAATAGAGACATAGATTCTAATGAGGAGAACATAATTTTACCTCTATACAAGTCACTAGTTCGACCACACTTAGAATACTGTGTACAGTTCTGGTCTCCGGTGTATAAGAAAGACATAGCTGAACTAGAGCGGGTGCAGAGAAGAGTGACCAAGGTTATTAGAGGACTGGGGGGTCTGCAATACCAAGATAGGTTATTACACTTGGGGCTATTTAGTTTGGAAAAATGAAGGCTAAGGGGTGATCTTATTTTAATGTATAAATATATGAGGGGACAGTACAAAGACCTTTCTGATGATCTTTTTAATCATAGACCTGAGACAGGGACAAGGGGGCATCCTCTAGATCTGGAGGAAAGAAGGTTTAAGCATAATAACAGATGCGGATTCTTTACTGTAAGAGCAGTGAGACTATGGAACTCTCTGCCGTATGATGTTGTAATGAGTGATTCATTACTTAAATTTAAGAGGGGACTGGATGCCTTTCTTGAAAAGTATAATGTTACAGGTTATATATATTAGATTCCTTGATAGGGCGTTGATCCAGGAAACTAGTCTGATTGCCGTATGTGGAGTCGGGAAGGAATTTTTTTCCCCAATGTGGAGCTTACTCTTTGCCACATGGGTTTTTTTGCCTTCCTCTGGATCAACATGTTAGGGCATATTAGGTTAGGCTATCGGTTGAACTAGATGGACTTAAAGTCTTCCTTCAAACTTAATAACTATGTTACTATGTTACATCGTCTGTGGTACACTTTGGTGTTATATAACAGTTCAAAAAAGCGTTGACTTTTTTTCAGTATTTAATTACTCATCCATATACTTTAATGTGGCATATTGTACATTTCAGTGGCATATAACACTCCAAATAAGTGTTGAAACATTTTTCTGTTTTCAATTACTCATCCATGTACTATTACATGTTCTGTGGTACATTTCGATATTATATAACAGTCCAAAAACCTTTGAACATTTTTCTGCATTCAATTACTCATTCATATACTATTACCTGTTCTGTGATACATTTTTTGTTAAATAACATTCATTTGTCTGTATTGAATAATTCTTCCATAGAGTATTAGGTGCTTTCTTTGACATTTCGTTGCCATATAAGATTCCAAAATAGCATTTAATAATAATAATAATAATAATAATAATATTTTTTATTTATATAGCGCCAACATATTCTGCAGCACTTTACAATTAAGCGGGGACATGTACTGACAAATTCAATAACAGTGACATTAGGAGTGAGGTCCCTGCTCGTAAGCTTACAATCTATAAGGAAATGGGGGGGACACAATAGGTGAGAAGTGCTTGTTATTTCAGGTCTGGCAATTATAATAAATAGGGATTTTCATATAAAGCTGCATGATCCAGTCATCAGCCCGTGTGTTTAAGTGCAATAGTCAAGTATCAAGTACAGTTATCATGTGCATGGAGGGTGTGGAGACAGATGAATAGTAGGGTGCAGATTCAGAATAATATTTGGAAGGAGGGAACAGGGCAAAGTTAGTTTACTGAGTAGTTGATGTGGTAGGCTTGTTTGAAGAGATGGGTTTTTAAAGCGCGCTTGAATAGGTCAGGGCTAGGTATCAGTCTGATCGTCTGGGGAAGTGCATTCCAGAGAGCTGGCGCAGTACGAGAGAAGTCTTGGAGACAGAGGTGCGAGGTTTGGATTACAGGGGATGTTAGTCTTAGGTCATTTGTAGAACGGAGGGCATGTGTAGGGTGATAGACAGAGATGAGAGAGGGGATATAAGGCGGTGCAGAACTGTGGAGAGCTTTGTGGGTAAGAGAGATGAGTTTATACTGGACCCTGTAGCGAATGGGTAGCCAGTATAATGACTGGCACAAGATGGAGGCATCGGTGAAGCAGCTGGACAGAAATATGACCCTGGCTGCCGCATTCAAGATGGATTGGAGAGGAGAAAGTTTGGTAAGAGGAAGACCGATCAGAAGAGAGTTGCTGTAGTCCAGACGAGAATGAATAAGAGCAACAATAAGAGTCTTAGCAGTTTCAAAGGTGAGAAAAGGTTGGATTCTGGAGATGTTTTTGAGATGCAGGTGACAAGAGCGAGTGAGTGATCGGATATAGGGAGTAAAGGAAAGTTCGGTGTCGAATATGACCCCAAGACAGCGGGCATGCTGCTTGGGAGTTATGGTTGAACCCTCCAGGGTAATTTCGATGTTGGGCAGAGTGAGGTTAGTAGAAGGGAGAAACACAAGAAGTTCCGTTTTGGAGAGATTTAGTTTCAGATAGAGGGAGGACATGATGTTAGAGACAGCAGACAGACAATCCTTGGTATTTTTAATTAGGGTAGGGGTGATGTCAGGGGAAGAAGTGTATAATTGGGTGTCATCAGCATAGAGATGATACTGGAACCCAAATCTACTGATTGTTTGTCCAATAGGGGCCGTGTATAGAGAGAAGAGGAGGGGGCCTAGGACTGAGCCCTGCGGAACCCCGATAGTAAGGGGACGAGGAGAGGAAGAGGAGCCGGCAAGGGATACAGTGAAGGAGCGGTCAGAGATGTAGGAGGAGAACCAGGAGAGGGCTGTGTCCTTGAGGCCTATGGAGCGTAGCATAGTGAGAAGGAGCTGGTGATCCAGAGTGTCAAATGCGGCAGAGAGATCCAGGAGAATCAGCAGAGAGCAATGACCTTTGGATTTAGCTGTTATTAGATCATTAGAGACTTTAATGAGGGCAGTTTCAGTGGAGTGTAAAGAGCGGAAACCAGATTGTAAGGGGTCAAGAAGAGAGTTATCCGAGAGATAGTGGATTAGACGGGAGTCGACCAAGCGTTCCAGGAGTTTAGAGATGAAGGAAAGGTTAGAGACAGGTCTGTAGTTAGCAGTGCAGTTCTGGTCCAGGGATGGCTTTTTAAGTAAAGGGGTTATGATGGCATGTTTAAATGAGGAGGGAAAGATACCTGAAGAAAGAGAGAGGTTAAATATTTTAGTCAGGTGAGTGGTGACCACTGGTGAGAGAGACTGCAGGATATGTGAAGGAATGGGGTCACTGTTGCAGGTTGTAGGCCGAGCAGAAGCGAGGAGCTTGGAAACTTCTTCTTCTGAAACAGGCTCAAAGATGTCTAGTGTTGTGAATTCCGCTCTTGGGCTCCCTCCGGTGGTTGTAAGTAGCACTTTTGTGAATTCTGCTCTTGGGCTCCCTCCTGTGGTTTTGAGTGGTATAGCTGCTTCTTGGATTTAGCATCAGCAGCTGCTTCCACTGATCGTCTTTCTGGCTCGGCTATTTTAGTCTGGCCTTATCCCTCAATCAATGCCAGTTGTCAATTGTTCCTGCTTGGAGCCACTGCTCTTTTGGATTTCCCTGACACTCTGTCCAGTTCAGCAAAGATAAGTCCTTGCTTGTCCTTTTGCAGTCCACTTGTTGTGGACTTTATTGTTCAGCACATTTTATGTTTTGCTCATTTGTCCAGCTTATCAGTATGGATCTATTCAGCTAAGCCGGAAGCTCTGGGCTGCAGATTTTGCCCTCCACACCTTTAGTCAGGTGTGGAGATTTTTGCATATCTCTGCGGTGGACTTTTTCTAGTTTTTATTACTGACCGCACAGTGTTCTTTCCTGTACTGTCTATCTAGCTAGAAGTGGCCTCCTTTGCTAAATCTTGTTTCATACTATGTATGTCATTTCCTTCTCCTCTCACAGTCATTATTTGTGGGGGCTGTCCTATCCTTTGGGGATTTTCTCTGAGGCAAGATAGCTTTCCTATTTCTACCTTTAGGGGTAGCTAGTTCTCCGGCTGTGACGAGGTGTCCAGGGAGTGACAGGAACATCCCACGGCTACTGCTAGTGTTGTGTTAAGATCAGGAACTGCGGTCTGTATAGTTACCACCTGCTCAGAGCTAGTCGCATGTCGCTCCTAAATTACCAGTCCATAACAGTACAACTGGCCACAAATGAGTTGAATGCATCTCAAAAGAAGGAAAAGAAAAAGAGTTCTGAGCCATTTTTTTTTCTTTAGTCTGTTTTGTCTTTTTCCTTCCTCTTAATCTCTGGGTGGATTTGGGTGCGGACATGGATGTTCAGGGTTTGTTTTCTCGTGTGGATCAGCTTGCTGCAAGAGTTCAGAGTATCCAAGATTATGTTGTTCAGACTCCAGCCTTAGAGCCTAGAATTCCTATTCCAGATTTGTTTTACGGGGATAGATCAAAGTTTTTGAACTTTAAAAATAACTGCAAATTGTTTTTGCTCTGAAACCCCGTTCCTCTGGTGACCCCACTCAGCAAGTTAAAATAGTTATTTCTCTGCTGCGTGGTGACCCTCAGGACTGGGCATTCTCCCTTGAGTCAGGGGATCCGGCATTGCTTAATGTAGATGCATTTTTTCAATCGCTTGGATTATTGTATGACGAACCTAACTCTGTGGATCATGCAGAAAAAACCTTGTTGGCCCTGTGCCAGGGTCAGGAAGCGGCAGAATTATACTGCCAGAAATTTAGAAAATGGTCTGTGCTCACTAAATGGAATGAGGACGCTCTGGCAGCAATTTTCAGAAAGGGTCTTTCTGAAGCCCTTAAAGATGTTATGGTGGGGTTCCCTACGCCTGTTGGTCTGAGCGAATCTATGTCTCTAGCCATTCAGATTGATCTGCGCCTGCGCGAGCGCAAAGTGGTGCACCATATGGCAGCATCCTCTGAACAGAGTCCTGAGCCTATGCAATGTGATAGGATTCTGACTAGAGAGGAACAGAGGGGATACAGACGTCAGAATGGGCTGTGTTTTTACTGTGGTGAATCAGCTCATACTATCTCTGATTGCCCTAAGCGTATTAAGAGGGTCACTAGATCTGTTACCATTAGTACTGTACAGCCTAAGTTTCTCCTGTCTGTGACCCTGATTTGCTCATTGTCATCTTTCTCTGTCATGGCATTTGTGGATTCAGGCACTGCCCTGAACTTAATGGACTTCAAATTCGCCAGGCGCTGTGGTTTTTCTTTGCAGCCTTTGCAGAGCCCTATTCCATTGAGGGGTATTGATGCTACACCGTTGGCCAAGAATAAACCTCAGTATTGGACTCAGCTGACTATGTGCATGGCTCCAGCACATCAGGAAGATTGTCGTTTTCTGGTGTTGCATAATTTACATGATGTTGTTGTACTGGGTTTTCCATGGTTACAAGTACACAATCCAGTGTTGGATTGGAAATCGATGTCTGTGACTAGTTGGGGTTGTCAAGGGGTACATAATGACATTTCTTTAATGTCAATTTCCTCTTCCCCCTCTTCTGATGTTCCTGAATTTTTGTCAGATTTCCAGGATGTATTCGATGAGCCCAAGTCCAGTTCCCTTCCTCCACATAGGGACTGTGATTGTGCTATTGACTTGATTCCAGGCTCTAAGTTCCCTAAGGGCCGACTTTTCAACCTGTCTGTGCCAGAACATGCCGCTATGCGGAGCTATGTTAAGGAGTCCTTGGAGAAGGGGCATATTCGTCCATCTTCATCACCATTGGGAGCGGGATTCGTTTTTGTTGCCAAGAAGGATGGCTCCTTGAGACCCTGTATTGATTATCGCCTCCTTAATAAGATCACGGTCAAATTCCAATACCCTTTACCTTTGGTCTCTGATTTATTTGCTCGGATTAAGGGGGCTAGTTGGTTTACCAAGATTGACCTTCGAGGGACATATAATCTTGTTCGTATTAAACAGGGTGATGAATGGAAAACTGCATTTAACCCCTTCCCGACATGTGACGGTATAGTACGTCACATGTCGGGACCCCCGCTTTGATGTGCGCTCCGGCGGTGAGCGCACATCAAAGTCGCGACATGTCAGCTGTTTTTTACAGCTGACATGTGCGCGCAATAGCGGCGGGTGAAATCGCGATCACCCGCCGCTATTAACTAGTTAAATGCCGCTGTCAAGCGCAGACAGCGGCATTTAACTACCGCATCCGGCCGTGCGGCCGGATATGAGCGCATCGCCGACCCCCGTCACATGATCGGGGGTCGGCGATGTGTCAGGAAGGTAACCATAGAGGTCCTTGAGACCTCTATGGTTACTGATTGCCGGTGGCTGTGAGCGCCACCCTGTGGTCGGCGCTCACAGCACACCTGCAAATCTGCTGTGTAGCAGCGATCTTATGATCACTGCTGCATAGCAGAGCCGATCGGGCTGTGCCTGCTTCTAGCCTCCCATGGAGGCTATTGAAGCATGGCAAAAGTAAAAAAAAAAAGTTTTTAAAAATGTGAAAAAAATAAAAAAAATATAAAAGTTTAAATCACCCCCCTTTCGCCCCAATCAAAATAAATCAATAAAAAAAAAACCCAACCTACACATATTTGGTATCGCCGCATTCAGAATCGCCCGATCTATCAATAAAAAAAAAGCATTAACCTGATCGCTAAATGGCGTAATGAGAAAAAAATTCGAAACGCCAGATTTACGTTTTTTTGGTCGCCACGACATTGCATTAAAATGCAATAACGGGCGATCAAAAGAACGTATCTACACCAAAATGCTATCATTAAAAACGCCAGCTCGGCACGCAAAAAATAAGCCCTCACCTGACCCCAGATCACGAAAAATGGAGACGCTACGAGTATCGGAAAATGGCGCAATTTTGTTTTGTTTTGTTTTTTGCAAAGTTTGGAATTTTTTTTCACCACTTAGGTGAAAAATAACCTAGTCATGTTAGGTGTCTATGAACTCGTAGTGACCTGGAGAATCATAATGGCAGGTCAGTTTTAGCATTTAGTGAACCTAGCAAAATAGGCACGCAAAAAACAAGTGTGGGATTGCACTTTTTTTGCAATTTCACTGCACTTGGAATTTTTTTCCCGTTTTCTAGTACACGACATGCTAAAACCAATGATGTCGTTCAAAAGTACAACTCGTCCCGCAAAAAATAAGCCCTCACATGGCCAAATTGACGGAAAAATAAAAAAGTTATGGCTCTGGGAAGGAGGGTAGCGAAAAACGAAAATGGAAAAACGGAAAAAGCTCCGGGGGTGAAGGGGTTAATACGCCCGAAGGCCATTTTGAATACCTGGTGATGCCTTTCGGGCTTTCTAATGCTCCTTCTGTATTTCAGTCCTTCATGCATGACATTTTCCGCAATTATCTTGATAAATTCTTGATTGTGTATTTGGATGATATTTTGATTTTTTCCAATGATTGGGAGTCTCATGTGAAGCAGGTCAGGATGGTATTCCAGATCCTTCGTGATAATGCTCTATTTGTGAAGGGGTCTAAGTGCCTATTTGGAGTTCAGAAGGTCTCTTTTTTGGGGTTTATTTTTTCTCCTTCGTCTACAGAAATGGATCCTGTTAAGGTCCAAGCCATTCATGACTGGATTCAACCCACATCTGTGAAGAGCCTTCAGAAATTTTTGGGCTTTGCTAATTTTTATCGCCGTTTCATTGCCAACTTCTCTAGTGTGGTTAAGCCCCTGACCAATTTGATGAAGAAAGGCGCTGATGTGACAAATTGGTCCTCTGAGGCTGTTGAGGCCTTTCAGGAGCTTAAGCGCCGATTTACTTCTGCCCCTGTCTTGCGTAAGCTGTTGTGATTTTGCTTTTTGCTCCCTCTAGTGGTCATTAGTGATTTGACTCTGGAGCTTCTGTCTTTTCCTATATCCTCACCTGGGCCGTTAGTTCAGGGGCGTTGCTATATAAGCTCCCTGGACCTTCAGTTCAATGCCTGGCATCGTTGAAATCAGAGCTAATCTGTTGTGCTCTTGTCCTATGATGCTGGTTCCTGTATTTCAAGCTAAGTCTGCTTCCTTGCTTTTTGCTTTTGTTTTGTTTGGTATTTTTGTCCAGCTTGTTCCAATCTGTATCCTGACCTTTGCTGGAAGCTCTAGGGGGCTGGTGTTCTCCCCCCGGACCGTTAGACGGTTCGGGGGTTCTTGAATCTCCAGCGTGGATTTTTATAGGGTTTTTGTTGACCAGATAAGTTATCTTGCTATATTCTGCTATTAGTAAGCTGGCCTCTCTTTGCTGAACCTGGTTCATTTATGTGTTTGTCATTTCCTCTTACCTCACCGTTATTATTTGTGGGGGGCTTGTATCTTGCTTTGGGGTCCCTTTCTCTGGAGGCAAGAGAGGTCTTTGTTTTCTTCTCCTAGGGGTAGTTAGATTCTCCGGCTGGCGCGAGTCATCTAGCGATCACCGTAGGCATGATCCCCGGCTACTTCTAGTGTTGGCGTTAGGAGTAGCTATTTGGTCAACCCAGTTACCACAGCCCTATGAGCTGGATTTTTGAATCTCGCAGACTTACACGTTCCTCTGAGACCCTGTCCACTGGGGTCATAACAGTATGCCAGGCCAGTATTAAATGTTTAATGCATTGCAGAAGTGGGATTATAAGAAAGAAAATTTTGAGGTTTTTTTTTCCCTCTCTCATTTTTTTTTTTTTTTCTTTTCCCCTTTACCTCAGAGTGGCTTAAGCTTGCTGCAGACATGAATGTCCAGACCTTGATTACAAGTGTGGACCAGCTTGCCGCTCGTGTGCAGGGTATACAAGATTATGTTACCAGAAATCCTAGGTCTGAACCCAAGATTCCGATTCCTGAACTGTTTTCAGGAGACCGATTTAAGTTTAGGAATTTCAGGAATAATTGTAAATTGTTTTTGTCCCTGAAACCTTGTTCGTCTGGAGACTCTGCTCAACAAGTAAAAATTGTTATTTCATTCTTACGGGGTGACCCTCAAGATTGGGCTTTTTCGTTGGCGCCAGGAGATCCGGCATTGGCTGATATTGATGCGTTTTTTCTGGCGCTCGGTTTACTTTATGAGGAACCCAATCTTGAGATTCAGGCAGAGAAAGCCTTGCTGGCTATGTCTCAGGGCCAGGACGAGGCTGAGGTGTATTGCCAAAAATTTCGGAAATGGTCCGTGCTGACACATTGGAATGAGTGTGCACTGGCCGCTAATTTTAGAAATGGCCTTTCTGAGGCCATTAAGAATGTTATGGTGGGTTTTCCCATTCCCACAGGTCTGAATGATACCATGTCCCTGGCTATTCAAATTGACTGGCGGTTGCGGGAGCGCAAAACCGCAAATTCCCTCATGTTGTTGTCTGAACAGACACCTGATGTGATGCAATGTGATAGAAAAACCGCAAATTCCCTCATGGTGTTGTCTGAACGGACACCTGATTTGGTGCAATGTGATAGAATCCTGACTAGAAATGAGAGGAAAATTCATAGACGCCGGAATGGCTTGTGCTACTACTGTGGTGATTCTACACATGTTATCTCAGCATGCTCTAAACGTATATCTAAGGTTGTTAGTCCTGTCACCGTTGGTAATTTGCATCCTAAGTTTATTCTGTCTGTAACTTTGATTTGCTCACTGTCATCTTATCCTGTCATGGCGTTTGTAGATTCAGGTGCTGCCCTGAGTCTTATGGATCTCTCATTTGCTAAGCGCTGTGGTTTTATTCTTGAACCATTAGAAAATCCTATCCCTCTTAGGGGTATTGATGCTACGCCATTAGCAGAAAATAAACCGCAGTATTGGACACAGGTTACCATGTGCATGACTCCTGAACACCGCGAGGTGATACGTTTTCTCGTTCTACATAAAATGCATGATTTGGTTGTTTTGGGGCTGCCATGGTTACAGACCCATAATCCAGTCCTTGACTGGAAGGCTATGTCAGTGTCTAGTTGGGGCTGTCGTGGTATTCATGAGGATTCCCTGCCTGTGTCTATTGCTTCTTCTACGCCTTCGGAAGTTCCGGAGTATTTGTCTGATTATCAGGATGTCTTTAGCGAGTCCAGGTCCAGTGCATTGCCTCCTCATAGGGAATGTGACTGTGCAATAGATTTGATTCCAGGCAGTAAATTTCCTAAGGGAAGACTGTTTAATCTGTCGATACCTGAACATACCGCTATGCGTTCATATATCAAGGAGTCTCTGGAGAAAGGACACATCCGTCCGTCTTCTTCCCCTCTTGGTGCGGGATTCTTTTTTGTGGCTAAAAAGGACGGATCTTTGAGGCCTTGTATTGACTATCGGCTTTTAAATAAGATCACTGTCAAATTTCAGTATCCTTTGCCGCTGTTGTCTGACTTGTTTGCCCGGATTAAAGGTGCCAAGTGGTTTACCAAGATAGACCTTCGTGGTGCGTACAACCTTGTGCGCATTAAGCAAGGGGATGAATGGAAAACCGCATTCAATACGCCCGAAGGTCATTTTGAGTACTTGGTGATGCCTTTTGGGCTCTCTAATGCCCCTTCAGTTTTTCAGTCCTTTATGCATGACATTTTCCGGAACTATCTGGATAAATTTTTGATCGTTTATCTGGATGATGTTCTGGTTTTTTCTGATAATTGGGACTCGCATGTGGAGCAGGTCAGGATGGTCTTTAAAATTTTGCGTGAAAATTCTTTGTTTGTCAAGGGCTCAAAGTGTCTTTTTGGTGTGCAGAAGGTTCCCTTTTTGGGGTTCATTTTTTCCCCTTCTGCTGTGGAGATGGACCCAGTCAAGGTCCGAGCTATTCTTGATTGGACTCAGCCCTCGTCAGTTAAGAGTCTTCAGAAGTTCTTGGGTTTCGCTAACTTCTACCGTCGTTTTATCGCTAACTTTTCTAGCATTGTGAAACCTTTGACGGATATGACCAAGAAGGGCTCCGATGTGGTTAATTGGGCTCCTGCTGCCGTGGAGGCTTTCCAGGAGTTGAAACGTCGGTTTACTTCGGCGCCTGTTTTGTGCCAGCCTGATGTCTCGCTTCCCTTTCAGGTTGAGGTGGATGCTTCAGAGATTGGAGCAGGGGCCGTTTTGTCGCAGAGAGGCCCTGGTTGCTCTGTTATGAGACCTTGCGCCTTTTTCTCTAGGAAGTTTTCGCCTGCGGAGCGAAATTATGATGTGGGCAATCGGGAGTTGTTGGCCATGAAATGGGCATTTGAGGAGTGGCGTCATTGGCTCGAGGGTGCTAAGCATCGTGTGGTGGTCTTGACTGATCACAAAAATCTGATGTATCTCGAGTCTGCTAAACGCCTGAATCCTAGACAGGCCCGCTGGTCATTGTTTTTCTCCCGTTTTGACTTTGTTGTCTCGTATTTACCAGGTTCAAAAAATGTGAAGGCCGATGCTCTTTCCAGGAGCTTTGTGCCTGATGCTCCTGGAGTCGCTGAACCTGTTGGTATTCTTAAGGATGGTATTATCTTGTCAGCTATTTCTCCAGATCTGCGACGTGTGTTGCAGAGATTTCAGGCTGATAGGCCTGATTCTTGTCCACCTGACAGACTGTTTGTGCCTGATAAGTGGACCAGCAGAGTCATTTCCGAGGTTCATTCCTCGGTGTTGGCAGGTCACCCAGGAATTTTTGGCACCAGAGATCTGGTGGCCAGATCCTTTTGGTGGCCTTCCTTGTCTAGGGATGTGCGGTCATTTGTACAGTCCTGTGGGACTTGTGCTCGAGCTAAGCCTTGCTGTTCTCGTGCCAGCGGGTTGCTCTTGCCCTTGCCTGTCCCTAAGAGACCTTGGACACATATCTCCATGGATTTCATTTCTGATCTTCCGGTGTCTCAAGGCATGTCTGTTATCTGGGTGATATGTGATCGCTTCTCCAAGATGGTCCATTTGGTTCCTTTGCCTAAGCTGCCTTCCTCTTCCGATCTGGTTCCTGTGTTTTTCCAGAACGTGGTTCGTTTGCACGGCATCCCTGAGAATATTGTGTCAGACAGAGGATCCCAGTTCGTTTCCAGATTCTGGCGATCCTTTTGTAGTAGGATGGGCATTGACTTGTCGTTTTCGTCTGCTTTCCATCCTCAGACTAATGGACAGACGGAGCGAACTAATCAGACTTTGGAGGCTTATTTGAGGTGTTTTGTCTCTGCTGATCAGGACGATTGGGTGACCTTCTTGCCGTTGGCTGAGTTTGCCCTTAATAATCGGGCTAGTTCCGCCACCTTGGTTTCGCCGTTTTTCTGCAACTCTGGTTTCCACCCTCGTTTTTCTTCGGGTCATGTGGAACCTTCTGACTGCCCTGGGGTGGATTCTGTGGTGGATAGGTTGCAGCGGATCTGGAATCTTGTGGTGGACAACTTGAAGTTGTCACAGGAGAGGGCTCAGCGCTTTGCCAACCGCCGCCGCGGTGTGGGTCCCCGACTACGTGTTGGGGATTTGGTGTGGCTTTCTTCCCGCTTTGTTCCTATGAAGGTTTCCTCTCCCAAATTTAAACCTCGTTTTATTGGTCCTTACAAGATATTGGAAATCCTTAATCCTGTATCCTTTCGCCTGGATCTTCCTGTGTCGTTTGCTATCCACAACGTGTTTCATAGGTCCTTGTTGCGGCGGTACGTTGTGCCTGTGGTTCCTTCTGCTGAGCCTCCTGCTCCGGTGTTGGTTGAGGGCGAGTTGGAGTACGTGGTGGAGAAGATCTTGGATTCTCGTCTCTCCAGGCGGAGGCTTCAGTACCTGGTCAAGTGGAAGGGCTATGGTCAGGAAGATAATTCCTGGGTGGTCGCCTCTGATGTTCATGCGGCTGATTTAGTTCGTGCCTTTCACGCCGCTCGTCCTGATCGCCCTGGTGGTCGTGGTGAGGGTTCGGTGACCCCTCACTAAGGGGGGGGTACTGTTGTGATTTTGCTTTTTGCTCCCTCTAGTGGTCATTAGTGATTTGACTCTGGAGCTTCTGTCTTTTCCTATATCCTCACCTGGGCCGTTAGTTCAGGGGCATTGCTATATAAGCTCCCTGGACCTTCAGTTCAATGCCTGGCATCGTTGAAATCAGAGCTAATCTGTTGTGCTCTTGTCCTATGATCCTGGTTCCTGTATTTCAAGCTAAGTCTGCTTCCTTGCTTTTGTTTTGTTTGGTATTTTTGTCCAGCTTGTTCCAATCTGTATCCTGACCTTTGCTGGAAGCTCTAGGGGGCTGGTGTTCTCCCCCCGGACCGTTAGATGGTTCGGGGGTTCTTGAATCTCCAGCGTGGATTTTTATAGGGTTTTTGTTGACCAGATAAGTTATCTTGCTATATTCTGCTATTAGTAAGCTGGCCTCTCTTTGCTGAACCTGGTTCATTTCTGTGTTTGTCATTTCCTCTTACCTCACCGTTATTATTTGTGGGGGGCTTGTATCTTGCTTTGGGGTCCCTTTCTCTGGAGGCAAGAGAGGTCTTTGTTTTCTTCTCCTAGGGGTAGTTAGATTCTCCGGCTGGCGCGAGTCATCTAGCGATCACCGTAGGCATGATCCCCGGCTACTTCTAGTGTTGGCGTTAGGAGTAGCTATTTGGTCAACCCAGTTACCACAGCCCTATGAGCTGGATTTTTGAATCTCGCAGACTTACACGTTCCTCTGAGACCCTGTCCACTGGGGTCATAACAGTAAGCCGGATGTGTCTCTTCCTTTTCAGGTTGAGGTTGACGCTTCTGAGACTGGGGCAGGGGCCGTTTTGTCACAGAGGAATTCTGATGGTTCCTTGATGAAGCCATGTGCCTTCTTTTCCCGAAAGTTTTTGCCTGCGGAACGCAATTATGATGTCGGCAATCGGGAGTTGTTGGCTATGAAGTGGGTATTTGAGGAGTGGCAATATTGACTTGAGGGAGCCAAGCACCGCGTTGTGGTCTTGACCGATCATAAGAATTTGATTTACCTCGAGTCGGCCAAGCGGCTGAACCCTAGACAGGCTTGATGGTCCCTGTTTTTCTCCCGTTTCGATTTTGTGGTTTCATATCTTCCGGGATCTAAGAATGTTAAAGCGGATGCCCTCTCTAGGAGTTTTTTGCCTTATTCTCCTGGAGTTCTTGAGCCGGTTGGCATTCTTAGGGAAGGGGTGATTCTTTCTGCCATCACCCCTGATTTACGGCGGGTGCTTCAGGAATTTCAGGCTGATAAACCTGACCGCTGTCCTGTGGGGAAGCTGTTTGTTCCTGATAGATGGACAAGTAAGTTAATTTCTGAGGTCCATTGTTCGGTGTTGGCCGGTCATCCTGGGATTTTTGGTACCAGAGATTTGGTGGCTAGGTCCTTTTGGTGGCCTTCCTTGTCGCGGGATGTGCGTTCTTTTGTGCAGTCCTGTGGGACTTGTGCCCGGGCTAAGCCTTGCTGTTCCCGCGCTAGTGGGTTGCTTTTGCCTTTGCCTGTCCCTGAGAGGCCCTGGATGCATTTTTCCATGGATTTTATTTCGGATCTTCCTGTGTCCCAGAGGATGTCTGTTATCTGGGTGGTTTGTGACCGGTTCTCTAAAATGGTCCATTTGGTACCTTTGCCTAAATTGCCTTCCTCTTCTGATTTCGTTCCATTGTTTTTTCAGCATGTGGTTCGTTTGCATGGCATTACGGAAAATATTGTGTCTGACAGAGTTTCCTGTTGTGAACTCCGTTTTCAGGCTCCCTCTTGTGGTCACAGATGGTATTGTGTGCCTTTGGTTTTTTGGCTCCCCCTGGTGGTTTGGTTTATTATCCTGCGGGTCTGCTGGATCAGCTGCCTCGTTATTCACCAGGGAGGCTCCTATTTAGCTCTGCTTCACTTCCACTTGTTGCCGGCTGTCAATGTATTCAGTGCTATTCTGATTACTCCTGATTATCTCGTTTTCTGCCTCTTCAGGATAAGCTAAGTTCTGTTTGAATATTTTTAGCTCATCTGCCTGCAATATGATTTCTGTGTATGATGAGTCTAGTCCAGCTTGCTAACATGTGATTTCTTTTTGCTGGTAAGCTCTGGGGTACGGAGTTGCTTCCCCCGCACCGTTAGTTGGTGCGGGGGCTCGAGCAATCTCTGCGTGGATATTTTGAATACGGTTTTTTATTGACCGCACAGTTTCCTTCCTATTTTCTGCTATCTAGTATTAGCGGGCCTCATTTGCTAAATCTGATTTCATCTCTGCGTTTGTGCTTTCCCCTTAACTCACCGTTAATATTTGTGGGGGGCTATTCTATATCTTTGGGGTCTTCCACTGAGGCAAGTGAGGACTTACTTTCCCTTCAGGAATAGTCAGTTTCTCAGGCCGTGACGAGATGTCTAGGATTTTTTAGGTAACGTTCCACGGCTGCCTATAGTTGTTTGCGGATAGGATCAGGTTGCGGTCAATCTAGTTACCACTTCCTCAGAGCTAGTAGTCTGTTCAGTTACTTAGCTAGTCCGATCTGCGATCCTTGCCACTAGGATCATAACAGTACAGCCGGCCTATAAAGTGTTAATTGCATGGCAGAAGCAGGAGAAAAGAAGCTTGGAGATATATTTTTTTTTTTTGCTGCCGTGTGTCTAGCTGCTGTGTGTCTGGCTTCTCTCCTCCTCTTAATCTTGGTGTGGCTCTGAGTTCAGCTGCTGATATGGATATCCAGAGTTTAGCCTCCAGTGTAGATCATCTTGCTGCAAGGGTACAAAGTATTCAGGATTTTGTTGTGCACAGTCCTATGTCAGAGCCTAGAATACCTATTCCGGAGTTGTTTTCTGGAGATAGATCTAGGTTCCTGAATTTTAAGAACAATTGCAAGTTGTTTCTTTCTTTGAAACCTCATTCCTCTGGGGATTCTGTTCAGTAAGTTAAGATTATTATTTCTTTCTTGCATGGCGATCCTCAAGATTGGGCTTTCGCATTGGCTCCAGGGGATCCTGCGTTGCTCAGTGTGGATGTGTTTTTTCTGGCCCTTGGATTGCTCTATGAGGAACCTAATCTTGAGAACCAGGCTGAAAAAGCGTTGTTGGCCCTCTCTCAGGGGCAAGATGATGCAGAGGTGTACTGCCAGAAATTTCGGAAATGGTCGGTGCTTACTCAATGGAATGAGTGTGCCCTGGCTGCAAATTTCAGAATAGGTCTTTCTGAAGCCATTAAGAATGTCATGGTGGGGTTCCCTACGCCTGCAGGTCTGAATGAGTCAATGACTCTGGCCATTCAGATTGATCGGCGTTTGCGGGAGCGCAAACCTGCGCACCATTTGGCGGTGTCTTCTGAACAGACACCTGTGTCTATGCAATGTGATAGAATTCTGACCAGAAGTGAACGGCAAAATTATAGACGGCAAAATGGGTTGTGCTTTTACTGTGGTGACTCAGCTCATGTTATCTCAGCATGCTCTAAGCGCACAAAAAAGATTGATAAATCTGTCACCATCGGTACTTTACAGCCTAAGTTTATTTTGTCTGTTACCCTGATTTGTTCCCTGTCATCTTACCCGGTTATGGCTTTTGTGGATTCAGGTGCTGCCCTGAGTCTGATGGATTTGTCGTTTGCCAGGCGCTGTGGTTTTGTTTTGGAGCCTTTAAAATTCCCTATTCCACTAAGGGGAATTGATGCTACACCATTGGCTACGAATAAACCTCAGTACTGGACACAAGTGACCATGTGCATGACTCCTGTTCATCAGGAGGTGATTCGCTTTCTTGTATTGCATAATTTGCATGATGTTGTCGTGTTGGGCCTGCCATGGTTGCAGACTCATAATCCAGTCCTGGATTGGAAAGCAATGTCTGTGTCAAGTTGGGGTTGTCAGGGAATTCATGGCGACGCTCCTGTGGTGTCAATTGCTTCATCCACTCCTTCTGAGGTCCCTGCATTTTTGTCAGATTACCAGGATGTATTTGATGAGCCCAAACTCAGTTCTCTACCTCCTCATAGGGATTGTGATTGTGCTATAAATTTGATTCCTGGTAGTAAGTTTCCTAAGGGACGACTTTTCAATTTGTCAGTGCCGGAGCATGCTGCGATGCGGAGTTATATAAAGGAGTCTTTGGAGAAAGGACTTATTCGCCCCTCCTCCTCCCCTCTTGGTGCGGGGTTCTTTTTTGTGGCTAAGAAGGATGGTTCCTTGAGACCTTGTATTGAGTATCGCCTTCTAAACAAAATCACAGTCAAATTTCAGTATCCTTTGCCATTGTTATCTGATCTGTTTGCTCGCATTAAGGGGTCTAGTTGGTTCACCAAGATAGATCTTCATGGTGCGTATAACCTTGTGCGTATTAAGCAGGGTGATGAATGGAAAACTGCATTTAATACGCCCGAAGGCCATTTTGAGTACTTGGTGATGCCTTTTGGACTTTCTAACGCTCCTACTGTCTTTCAGTCCTTTATGCACGACATCTTCCGCGAATATCTGGATAAATTTATGATTGTGTATCTGGATGATATTCTGTTTTTTTCGGATGATTGGGAGTCCCATGTTAAGCAGGTCAGGATGGTGTTTCAGGTCCTGCGTGCCAATGCTTTATTTGTGAAGGGCTCAAAATGTCTTTTTGGAGTCCAGAAGGTCTCTTTTTTGGGTTTCATTTTTTCTCCTTCTGCTATTGAGATGGACCCAGTCAAGGTTCAGGCTATTCATGACTGGACTCAGCCTACATCTGTTAAGAGTCTTCAGAAGTTCTTGGGTTTTGCTAATTTTTACCGTCGCTTCATCGCTAATTTTTCTGGTGTTGTTAAGCCATTGACGGATTTGACCAAGAAGGGTTCTGATGTTACTAATTGGTCTCCTGCGGCTGTGGAGGCCTTTCGGGAGCTGAAGCGCCGGTTTTCTTCGGCTCCGGTCTTATGTCAGCCAGACGTCTCCCTTCCTTTCCAGGTCAAGGTTGATGCTTCTGAGATTGGAGCGGGGGCTGTTTTGTCGCAGAGAAGCTCTGATGGCTCTGTGATGAAGCCATGTGCTTTCTTTTCAAGAAAGTTTTTGCCTGCCGAGCGGAATTATGATGTTGGTAATCGGGAGTTGTTGGCTATGAAGTGGGCATTTAAGGAGTGGCGACATTGGCTCGAGGGAGCTAAGCATCGTGTGGTGGTCTTGACTGATCACAAGAATTTGATTTATCTCGAGTCGGCCAAGCGGCTGAATCCTAGACAGGCTCGTTGGTCGTTGTTTTTCTCTCGTTTTGATTTCGTGGTCTCATACCTGCCTGGTTCGAAGAATGTGAAGGCTGATGCTCTTTCTAGGAGTTTTGTGCCTGACTCTCCTGGTGATTCAGAGCCAGCTGGTATCCTCAGAGAAGGGGTGATTTTGTCTGCCATCTCCCCAGATTTGCGACGAGTGCTGCAGGAGTTTCAGGCGGATAGACCTGACCGTTGTCCACCGGAGAGACTGTTTGTCCTGGATAGATGGACCAGCAGAGTTATTTCCAAGGTTCATTCTTCGGTGTTGGCAGGCCATCCTGGGATTTTTGGTACAAGAGATTTGGTGGCTGGGTCCTTCTGGTGGCCTTCCTTGTCGCGGGATGTGCGTTCCTTTGTGCAGTCTTGTGGAATTTGTGCTCGGGCTAAGCCTTGCTGTTCTCGTGCCAGTGGCTTGTTGTTGCCTTTGCCTGTCCCAAAGAGGCCTTGGACGCACATTTCCATGGATTTTATTTCAGATCTCCCTGTCTCTCAGAGAATGTCGGTCATTTGGGTGGTGTGTGATCGTTTTTCTAAAATGGTCCATTTGGTGCCCTTGCCTAAGTTGCCTTCCTCCTCCGAGTTGGTTCCTCTGTTTTTTCAAAATGTGGTTCGTTTGCATGGGATCCCTGAAAATATTGTTTCCGACAGAGGATCCCAGTTTGTGTCTAGATTTTGGCGGACCTTTTGTGCTAAGATGGGCATTAATTTGTCTTTTTCGTCGGCCTTCCATCCTCAGACGAATGGCCAAACCGAGCGCACTAATCAGACTTTGGAAACCTATTTAAGATGTTTTGTTTCTGCTAATCAGGACGACTGGGTGACTTTTTTGCCATTGGCCGAGTTTGCCCTTAATAATCGGGCTAGTTCTGCTACTTTGGTTTCGCCTTCTTTTTGTAATTCAGGGTTTCATCCTCATTTTTCCTCGGGTCAGGTGGAGTCTTCTGACTGTCCTGGAGTGGATGTTGTGGTGGATAGGTTGCATCAGATTTGAAATCATGTGGTGGACAATTTGAAGCTGTCACAAGAGAAGGCTCAGCGCTTTGCCAACCGCCGTCGCTGTGTGGGTCCCCGACTTCGCGTTGGGGATTTGGTGTGGTTGTCTTCTCGCTTTGTTCCTATGAAGGTCTCCTCTCCTAAGTTTAAGCCTCGGTTTATCGGTCCTTATAAGATTTTGGAAGTCCTTAACCCTGTGTCATTTCGTTTGGACCTCCCGGCATCGTTTGCTATTCATAATGTGTTCCATCGGTCGTTGTTGCGGAGGTATGTGGTGCCTGTGGTTCATTCGGTTGAGCCTCCTGCCCCTGTGCTGGTTGAGGGAGAATTGGAATACGTGGTGGAGAAGATCTTGGATTCTCGTATTTCTAGACAGAGGCTTCAGTATTTGGTTAAGTGGAAAGGCTATGGTCAGGAGGATAATTCCTGGGTTGTCGCCTCTGATGTTCATGCGGCCGATTTGGTTCGTGCCTTCCATGTGGCTCACCCTGATCGCCCTGGGGGTTTTGATGAGGGTTCGGTGACCCCTCCTCAAGGGGGGGTACTGTTGTGAACTCCGTTTTCAGGCTCCCTCTTGTGGTCACAGATGGTATTGTGTGACTTTGGTTTTTTGGCTCCCCCTGGTGGTTTGGTTTATTATCCTGCGGGTCTGCTGGATCAGCTGCCTCGTTATTCACCAGGGAGGCTCCTATTTAGCTCTGCTTCACTTTCACTTGTTGCCGGCTGTCAATGTATTCAGTGCTATTCTGATTACTCCTGATTATCTCGTTTTCTGCCTCTTCAGGATAAGCTAAGTTCTGTTTGAATATTTTTTGCTCATCTGCCTGCAATATGATTTCTGTGTATGATGAGTCTAGTCCAGCTTGCTAACATGTGATTTCTTTTTGCTGGTAAGCTCTGGGGTATGGAGTTGCTTCCCCCGCACCGTTAGTTGGTGCGGGGGCTCGAGCAATCTCTGCGTGGATATTTTGAATAGGGTTTTTTATTGACCGCACAGTTTCCTTCCTATTTTCTGTTATCTAGTATTAGCGGGCCTCATTTGCTAAATCTGATTTAATCTCTGCGTTTGTGCTTTCCCCTTAACTCACCGTTAATATTTGTGGGGGGCTATTCTATATCTTTGGGGTCTTCCACTGAGGCAAGTGAGGACTTACTTTCCCTTCAGGAATAGTCAGTTTCTCAGGCCGTGATGAGACGTCTAGGATTTTTTAGGTAACGTTCCACGGCTGCCTATAGTTGTTTGTGGATAGGATCAGGTTGCGGTCAATCTAGTTACCACTTCCCCAGAGCTAGTAGTCTGTTCAGTTACTTAGCTAGTCCAACCTGCGATCCTTGCCACTAGGATCATAACAGTTTCCCAGTTTGTTTCCAGGTTTTGGCGGGCCTTTTGTGCTAGGATGGGCATTAATTTGTCTTTTTCTTCTTCGTTCCATCCTCAGACAAATGGCCAAACTGAGCGAACTAATCAAACCTTGGAAACCTATTTGAGATGCTTTGTGTCTGCGGATCAGGATAATTGGGTGGCTTTCTTGCCATTGGCCGAGTTTGCCCTTAATAATCGGGCCAGTTCGGCTACTTTGGTTTCGCCTTTTTTTTGTAATTTTGGTTTCCATCCTCGTTTTTCTTTGGGGCAGGTTGAGCCTTCTGATTGTCCTGGTGTAGATTCTGTGATGGACAGGTTACAGCAGATTTGGACTCATGTGGTAGACAATTTGACGTTGTCTCAGGAAAAGGCTCAGCGTTTTGCTAACCGCCGTCGGTGTGTTGGTCCTCGGCTTCGTGTGGGGGATTTAGTCTGGTTATCTTCTCGTCATGTTCCTATGAAGGTTTCTTCCCCTAAGTTCAAGCCTCGGTTTATTGGTCCTTATAAGATTTCTGAGATTATCAATCCAGTGTCTTTTTGTTTGGCCCTTTCAGCCTCTTTTGCCATCCACAATGTTTTCCATAGATCTTTGTTGCGGAGATATGTGGTACCCGTTGTTCCCTCTGTTGATCCTCCTGCCCCGGTGTTGGTTGAGGGGGAGTTGGATTCAGTATCTTGTCAAGTGGAAGGGTTATGGCCAGGAGGATAATTCTTGGGTGGTTGCCTCCGATGTCCATGCTGCCGATTTGGTTCGTGCTTTTCACTTGGCTCATCCTGATCGGCCTGGGGGCTCTGGTGAGGGTTCGGTGACCCCTCCTCAAGGGGGGGTACTGTTGTGAAATCTGCTCTTGGGCTCCCTCCGGTGGTTGTAAGTAGCACTTTTGTGAATTCTGCTCTTGGGCTCCCTCCTGTGGTTTTGAGTGGTATAGCTGCTTCTTGGATTTAGCATCAGCAGCTGCTTCCACTGATCGTCTTTCTGGCTCGGCTATTTTAGTCTGGCCTTATCCCTCAATCAATGCCAGTTGTCAATTGTTCCTGCTTGGAGCCACTGCTCTTTTGGATTTCCCTGACACTCTGTCCAGTTCAGCAAAGATAAGTCCTTGCTTGTCCTTTTGCAGTCCACTTGTTGTGGACTTTATTGTTCAGCACATTTTATGTTTTGCTCATTTGTCCAGCTTATCAGTATGGATCTATTCAGCTAAGCTGGAAGCTCTGGGCTGCAGATTTTGCCCTACACACCTTTAGTCAGGTGTGGAGATTTTTGCATATCTCTGCGGTGGACTTTTTCTAGTTTTTATTACTGACCGCACAGTGTTCTTTCCTGTACCTTCTATCTAGCTAGAAGTGGCCTCCTTTGCTAAATCTTGTTTCATACTACGTATGTCATTTCCTTCTCCTCTCACAGTCATTATTTGTGGGGGCTGTCCTATCCTTTGGGGATTTTCTCTGAGGCAAGATAGCTTTCCTATTTCTACCTTCAGGGGTAGCTAGTTCTCCAGCTGTGACGAGGTGTCCAGGGAGTGACAGGAACATCCCACGGCTACTGCTAGTGTTGTGTTAAGATCAGGAACTGCGGTCTGTATAGTTACCACCTGCTCAGAGCTAGTCGTATGTCGCTCCTAAATTACCAGTCCATAACAGTCTAGTGAGCTTGAGGTGTGGCAGGGAAGGGGATCCAGGCACTAAGGAGATTGGGCTGAGATATCCTGGTGGAAGTTGTTGATTTTTTCTAGGAAATAAGTGGCCAGATCCTTGCCACTGAGATTGGTGATGGGGGCCTGTACTTTAGGTTTCAGGAGGGAGTTTAAGGTTTTAAAAAGTCATTTTGGGTTGTTGGATAGTGAGGTGATGAGGGTGGTGAAGTAGGATTGTTTGGCCAGATAAAGGGCAGAGTTATAGGTTTTGATCATGAACTTATAGAGGATGAAGTCTTCTGCTAAGAGAGATTTTCCCCACTGCCGCTCTGCACACCTTGAGCAACGTTGGAGAAAGCGTGTTTGCATAGTGTGCCAGGGCTGCCGTTGTCTATGTCGGGTCTTTCTGCATGTAGAAGGTGCTGCTTCATCTGGGGCATTCTTCAGTGTATTATTGAAGTGTGACAATGCTAAGTTTGGACAGGAGAGGGAGGAGATGGGGGCTAGAGATGTGTGGAGATTGTCCATAAGCTGCTGGGTATTAATGGAATGTGTATTCCAAGTATTCCAAAAAGTGTGGTAAGTGGAGGTGTCCCGAGTGAGGAGACAATTCTTGACAGAGAAGGAAAGAAGGTTGTGCTCCAAAATCGGGAGAGAGGAGTTAGTAAAGTCGTGCAGCGATCCGGGATGGGAGAAAACCAGGTCCAGAGTATTCCCGTCCTCAAGCGTAGGAGAATTAGTAAACTGTGAGAGGCCAAATGAAGAAGTTAGAGAAAGAAGATGAGAGGCAGATTGAGAGAGGGGATCATTGATGGGGATGTTAAAGTCTCCCATGATGAGGGTAGGGATGTCACAGGATAGAAAGTGAGTAAGCCAGGTGGCAAAGTGGTCTAGAAACAGGCGGGAGGAGCCAGGAGGGCGATAAACAACCGCCACCTGCAAGGAGAAGGGCTTATAGAGTCTGACGGCGTGGACTTCAATGGAAGGAAATGTAAGTGAGGGAACCGGGGGGATGACCTGGAAAGCACATTGTGATAAAAGGAGCAAACTAACACCCCCACCCTGTCTGTTCTCAGGTCTGGCGGTATGTGAAAATTTCAGCCCACCAAACGAGAGATCGGCAGCGGCGGTGGTGTCTGAGTGCTGGATCCAGGTTTCTGTAATAGCCAGAAGGTTAAGGGAATTAGAGAGGAAAAGATCATGAATGTAAGTTAGTTTGTTACACACAGACCGTGCATTCCAGAGAGCACAGTGGAAAGCGATAGGAGAAGGCATGCACTGGATGTTAATAAGATTAGCAGGGTTTCTATATGCAGCTGGAGGAGAGTAATGTATGCTGGTAGAGGGGGGCCAGGGTTGGGGAATGTTGCCTGCAACTAGTAAAAGGAGAAAAAAACAGAAAGAGCAGGTGGTGGGATGATTTGTATGAACGTTTTGAGTGCTGCTTGGAGGTAGTGGCTGGTTTGGAGTGGGTAAGAAATGTCAGTAGAGCCTCAGAGTTATACATGGGAGAGGGGAAAAGGGAGGGGTGGATATAGAGTGAGTGACCAGAATGTGTTAAAGGGCGGGCGAGTTGTGAGAAAGCAGAAGTAAAAACAAGATTGATATGATCAATGCATAATGTAGTATGACTGACCAAGAAGCATGATTGTTTGAAAAACTTATGCACCTTACCTGTCTCCTGCCCTGTCCAACTGCCATTGTCTAACTGCCAAGCACTTTATACTGTTGCACTTAATATCTGTTGCACACGCGACCCCGCACGCGGGCTATCCCAGCCAGACAAAGTATGTATGAAATTAAATGACTGCTAGCATCAGAAACCAAATGGCCACAATCAGCAATTAACCAATTAGCATAAGGCCAGAGCAGGCATTACTATGCAGGGTAAACAACCAATGCTGAACAAAGCCATAAAACAGTGGGAAGGAAAAAAAAAAAGATAGTTTTGAACACTTTGAATCAGAAACCAAAAACAGAGAGAAAAAAACAACAACACAGGAGTGATGGAAAAATTACATGAGCAAAGATTGCTAAATATGGTACTGTTCAAACTTGCAGTCAGCACACAAATGGATGATGGAAAAATTACCATGAGCAAAGATTGCTAAATATGGTACTGTTCACACTTGCAGTCAGCACACAAATGGATGATGGAAAAATTACCATGAGCAAAGATTGCTAAATATGGTACTGTTCACACTTGCAGTCAGCACACAAATGGATGATGGAAAAATTACCTGTGTGAAGAAGAGAAGAGAAGGAACATCAGCTTCAATGCCATTGTCTAACTGCCAAGCACTTTATACTGTTGCACTTAATATCTGTTGCACACACGACCCCGCACGCGGGCTATCCCAGCCAGACTAAATATATATGAAATGAAAAATGTAAAAATTTGTCTGGATTTAATTAGTTATCCATAAAGTATTATGTGTTTTTTGTTAAAATCCGGTGGTATATGACTCGAAAAAAACATTTAAAAATTTGTTCATATTTAATTAGTCATCCATATAGTATTTGATGCTTCTGTGTTATTTTGATGGTATATAAGACTCTAAAAATTGTTTAAAATTTGTCTGGACTCAATTAGTCATCCATAGAGTATTAAGTGTTTTCTATGACATGTCAGTTGTTTATAAGACTTCAAAAAAGTGTTGAAATTGTTGAAAAATGTGTCTGTATTTAATGTAATCTGTGTATTATTAGATAGTATCTTTATCATTTCAGTGGTATCAAAGTCTCCAAAAAAGCATTTAAAAATTTGTCTGGATTCAATTAGTCATCTATAGAGTATTAGGTTCTCTCTGTTACATTTTGGTGGTACATAAGACTCCAAAAAAGCGTTAAAAAAATTGCGTGGATTCAATTAGTCATCCATACAGTATTAAGTGCTTTCTGTGACATTTCAGTGGCATATAAGACTCCAAAAAAGCATTGAAAAATGTGTCTGCATTTAATGTCATCTATGTAGTATTTGGTGCTTTCTATTACATTTTGTTCTATATATGACTCCAAAAAAGCATTGAAAAATTTGTCTGGATTCAATTACTCATTCATACAGTATTAGATGCTTTCTGTGAAATTTCAAAGGTATATAAGACTCTAAAGAAGTGTATAAAAATTGTCTATATCTATATAGTCATTCATAGATTATTAGAAGCCTTTGAGGAAGGACTGTTTTTGCTGGGTCTGGGGCGCGTTGGGCCTATGGGGTGGTCCCCATGATGTTGTTTTTTATCGCTAAAGATGTTTAAATAAAGAAATCATTTTTTACTGAAAAAGGATTACTGTGCTGGAAGTCTTATATTTCTATTTGCACACATGTGGTAGTCAGCCACTGATATCCAGGCGCTGACGGTCTCAGGTATATTTTGGTGAGCAAAGTTTTATTTTCCCTTTTCCCCTTTGCTATAGTATTAGAAGCTCTCTGGAACATTTCAGTGGACTCAAAAAAGTGTGGAAAAATGTGTCTATATTCAATTATTCATTCATACAGTACTAAGTGCTTTTTGTTAAATTTTGGTGGCATATAAGACTATGAGAAATGTTTATAATTATTTTGGATTCAAATAGTCATCCATACAGTATTACGTGCTTTATGTGACTTTTCAGTGGTATATAAGACTCCAAAAAAGCATTCAAAAATTTGTCTGTATTGAAATCACCATCTATTTAGTATTTGGTGCTTTCTGTGACATTTCAGTTCTACATATGACTCCAAAAAGGCATTTAAAAATGTGTCTGGATTTAATTAGTCATTCATACAGTATTAGGTACTTTCTGTTAAATTTCAAAGATATATAAGGCTCTAAAAAAGTGATTGGGTAACAATGAGGAGGAGGAGGCTGAGCACGAAGAACAGGAGTTTGTTGCTAGTGCAACAGAGGCTAGTACCCACACAAGATTTGTCCTGCCTCTCCTACATCAATGGGCTGAGGAGGAGAATGAGGAAGAAGAGAGGGAGTAGGAGATGGAAAGTCATAATCATGGTGGAGACAGTGAAGTGTTGGCTGTAGGAAGCTTGGCACATATTGCCAACTTTATCTACCACTGTCTTTCCCATGACCTTCGCGTTATGTTAATCTTCAGCAAAAAAGAGTGCTGGTTGTTTTCACTGCTAGAACCATGCTATAAGGAAAGCCTTGCATCTTTCCTTCCTGAGAGGGAAAGGTCTACTAAAATGGTGCTATATCAAAGTGGAAAATGTGATGAAAAAATTCCCATCAGACAACCCTAGCAGCATGGGGTAAAGTTCCTTACACAGCCAATGAGGAGAGGGGAGGGATATGCAGTGGGGGAAATAAGTATTTGATCCCTTGCTGATTTTGTAAGTTTGCCCACTGACAAAGACATGAACAGTCTATAATGGTAATGGTAGGTTAATTTTAACATTGAGAGATGGGATATCAAAAATTAAATCCAGAAAATAACATTGTATAAATTATATAAATTTATTTGCATTTTGCAGTGAGAAAAAAAGTATTCGATCCCCTACCAACCATTAAGAGTTCTGGCTCCTACAGACCAGTTAGATGCTCCTAATAAACTGGTTACCTGCATTAAAACCAGCTGTCTTACATAATCATCTTTATAAAAGACTCCTGTCCACAGGCTTAAATAATCAGTCAGACTCTAACCTCTACAACTTGAGCAAGACCAAAGAGCATTATAAGGATGTCAGGGACAAAATCATAGACCTGCACAAAGCTGAAATGGGTTCCAAAGCCATAAGTAAGATGCTGGGTGAGAAGGAGACAACTGTTGGTGCAATAGGAAGAAAATGGAAGAAATACAAAATTACTGTCAATCGACATCAATCTGGGGCACCATGCAAAATCTCACCTCGTGGGGTATCCTTTATCATGAGCAAGGTGAGAGATCAGCCTAAAACTACATGGGGGAACTTGATAATTATCTCAAGGCAGTTGGGACCACAGTCACCAAGAAAACCATTGGCAACACATTACGCTGTAAAGGTTTAAATTCTTGCATTGCCCACAAGGTCTACCTGCTCAAGAAGGCACATGTGCAGGCCCACCTGAAATTTGCCAATGAACACCTTGATGATTCTGTGAGTGATTGGGAGAAGGTGCTATGGTCAGATGAGACAAAAATTGAGCTCTTTTGCATTAATTCTGCTTACCGTGTTTGGAAGAATAGAAATGCTGCCAATGACCCAAAGAACACCAACCCCACTGTCAAGCATGGAGGTGGAAACATTATGTTTTGGGGGTGTTTCTCTGCTAAGGGCACAGCAGTACTTCACTGCATCAATGGGGAATGGATGGAGCCATGTACTGTAAAATCCTGAGTGACAACCTTCTTCCCTCCACCAGGACATTAAAAATGGATCATGGCTGTGTCTTCCAGCAAGACAATGACCCAAAACATTCAGCCAAGGCAACAAAGGAGTGGCTCAAAAGAAGCACATGAAGGACATGGAGTGGCCTAGCTATTTTCCAGACTTTAATCCCATAGAAAACTTATGGAGGGAGTTGAAGCTCTGAGTTGCCAAGCGACAGCCTCAAAATTTTAATGATTTAGAGATGATATGCAAAGAGGAGAGGATCAAAATTCCTCCTGACATGCATGCAAAACTCATCATCAACTACAAAGAACATCTGACAATGGTGCTTGCCAACAAGAGTTTTGCCTCTAAGTATTATGTATTGTTTGCCAGAGAGATCAAATACTTATTTCTCACTGCAAAATGCAAATAAATTTATATTAATTCATACAATGTAATTTTCTGGATTTTATTTTTTATATTCTATCTCTCAATGTTAAAATTAACCTACCCTTAAAATTATAGACTGTTCATGTATATGTCAGTGGGCAAACTAACAAAATAAGTAAGGTATCAAATACTTATTTCCCCCACTGTAAACACCAGGTACAGCAGAGACAGGATCACACTGTCAAAGGATTTGTAGAGCTTTGAGTGAGTGTAGGAGTAACACAACTACACTTTGTTCACAATATTTGAATGAGGCACTACAGTTGGTGCCTTCAATGGTGTATGGATGACCCTTCTTGTAACTTTTGGCAGGCTTTGGACATAGTTTAAAGCATTGATGAGTGCTATCTGCACACGAAGCACATGTTACAGTGCCTTTTTGCAGTGCCCGTCTGTACTGACAGTCTGTCAGTGTATGGTGGGAATTCCCGCTTGGACTCTGCATCTGACTCGGGGCGTCCTCAGGCGTGGGCTGTAAAGCCACCGAGGGTCAGAGCGAGTCCAATCACCGGCTTAGTGGGGGTGATTCATAGGGATTCCACTAGTGTCTTGCAGCTGCACCCTGTGACTGCTAACAGGGTGCAGCGTATTTTGGCAACTCTGTGAAGCTACAGAGTTCGCGTCCATTCACATTGGGTGAAGTCTAACCCACATGTAAGCAAGTGTCCATCCGCCATTACTCAGCAGCAGGTACCATCTCTGCACGGTGGACCCCGGGCTGTGAACGCACCTCATATCTACCTCTTTATTATTTGGTGCGTTCTGCTAGCCCTAACATTCTTTTTATGTTTGCCTTAACTAGAAGTCATTTAACAGGAAATAATTTTTCTTAATATTTTTTTCCTGTAAACTCCAATTTCTCTTTGATTTTGAATGTTTTATTGTCAGTCCTTAAAGTAAAAGTGTGACATCATTGTTCTCAGCAGCAATCTGAAATTCTGGGGTCTTCCCCATGCTGCTCTTTTTCCATTCAACACTTTTTCCATCCATTTCACTACTCCCCAGACCTTGCAGAGTCTGCAGGAAGAATGCTCAGATATAGCATTAGCATCCATTATACTCGTTACTTGAAACGAGCATCCGAGCATGAGAAATAGAGAGATAGGTTAAGGTAATGAGTATCCAAGCATATTAGTGCTCGCTCATCACTATTTATAATCTATACTCATTAAGCAATTCCATTCCATTTTTGGAAGAGGAAGCTCTTCACTAATTAACTCTCCAGGATGACTCCAAAATTGGTGGATCAATCAGGTCTTACAGCTAGGATTCACCAAATTCTTCTAATATAAAGGTTTTATCTTATCATGAATCTGAATCAATTATAGAGAAAGCATGGCTAACAGTTAAGAAAAATCCAACTAGCTTCCAGGTAAGAATTTTTACATATCTTTCATATCTGATTCATGTGTAGTTTTATTTTATTATAATAAAAATGTTTTCTGGTAGCTTACTAATAAAATCTAGTGTGCAATGATGCCTTATTCATTAAATGTGTCAGAACTTAAGTGACTATTTGCCAAGCTACAGCATAATGGAAATGTGGCATTAGTGAGGGAAGTGAAAGCCCTAAGTGATTTTAGTATATTTTGTTATTTATGAACTGATGTGTTAAATTTGTTTTATTGTAAAATAGTTGCCTGATTTAGAAAACTAATTTCAAAATATCCCATTAGGGAATTCTAAGTTTACAGAAGGGGGTCAAGTTCCTCATTTATTTGACAAAGTAGAGATCATCAACAAATTGAGTCTCTCATTCTAAAAGACTTCACACATTGTTGCTTTACATGAGCACCGTGAAGAAATTATATTTCCTTACAGTGGCACAGAAAACAGAAAAAATATTTTGGTAAGGAGAAACGAGGTCTCAAAGTCTGGCTCACATGTGAGGACCCCTAATTAAAATATAACCTTTATTAATCATTTAAAAAAAGGACTAACACCATACAAGACTCAAACTGTGCCAATACTATAAACAGTATAAATGGATAATCCTGGATAGTCCCTATTTGATACCCTTTTTTGCCTGACAGCAGAGGTTGACACCCTTAAAATGTGAAAATTGTGCCCCCCTCCTCGGTGGCTACCCCTTTAATTTCCTAGTATGCCCTTATCAGTACTAGGGAAGATACTAGAATTTGGTGCCACACATAAATTGCCTTAATATCGAAATGAGTGTACTCCACCAGCAGCACAACCAAATGTAAATAATTGGGGCCACAGCTTTAGCCCTAAATAGCTTAATCAACTGCAGAAAGCTCCATCAAATATACCAACATAATAGAGCAAATTGGAGCAAAAAGGGGGAAAAAGGGAAAGGAAAAGAAAATACAGCCAGGATTATAATATTATAATATCATAGTTGATAGAATAGCTGAGAAGTACCAATAATTCATATTGGATCCTAATATTTGGATCACTGCTATATTAGATTCCATTACCATTACAGCTCATTTTTAATGGTCCCAAAATAAGAATGTGCTGTGATTTTCTGACCATCTAATGGTAAAAAAGTAATGAACAGACAATTGGTGAAAGAGCACCTGTCTTCATGATTTTGCATTTTAAAAGCATTTCTGTAATGATGTTGTTATAAAAGTTGAATAGATACTATTAGTGATGAAGTCCACATGCTAGGTGTTATTTAATCAGCGTTTGAAGTTTCATAAGCTTTTGGTGCATATGAGTTGGACTATGTGTAGGGTCTTTGGCTCTTACCTTGGCCACTCTGTCTGTCTCTGGTGTCTGTATCTCCTCCCTGTATGAAAATCTGTATTGGCACCATCCTCACCATGGGCACAGGGCCAGTTTTAGACAAATTGAGGCCCTAGGCAAAATTCAAAGTGGGGCCCCCATGTCCATATAAAACACGTACATGTTACACCATTATCAGTGTCCCCAGTGTTTTCAATCAGAGTGCCATCCATCTGCCATCCGTGTTTTTCCGGTATGGATAATGGAAATAAAATTACAAAGCTTCTCATATACTTTCCATGTTAAACATGGAAAGTTGTTTACACGGACCCATAGACTTGTATTGGCCCTTGTTATCTGTGCTGCTGGCAAAACACAGACATGAGTGCAGCACAGTAGGTCAAATAGGGTACACGTGGCATCCATGAAAAACATGATCGGTCATGTGAAAGGGCTGTACAGTCACATAATAGAAAACAGCAGAATTGCTGTCTTTTTCTGCATCCTACCTCACTAACAGCAGAATAAAAAGTGATTAAAAAAAAGTCCTACATGTCCCCCAACCTACTGTGCTAAATCCCCTCTGGCTCTGTTGCTGATGGTTCAGAGGCCCTGATGGTTATTATTCACTTTGCCGCTATAATATAAGGCGAAGCCACAAGGCCCCTGCAGCCCAGTGCTAAGACTGGCAGAGACCCCCGGAGCCACAAGACCCCTGCAGCCCAGTGCTGAGACTGGTGGAGACCCCCGGAGCCACAAGACCCCTGCAGCCCAGTGCTGAGACTAGTAGAGACCCCCAGAGCCACAAGATTGGCCCTGGCCCTGCAGCCCAGTGCTGAGACTGGTGGAGACCCCCAAAGCCACAAGACTTCTGCAGCCAGTGCTGAGACTGGCGGAGATCCCCAGAGCCACAAGACCCCTGCAGTCCAGTGCTAAGACTGGCAGAGACCCCCGGACCCACAAGAAGCCTGCAGCTCAGTGCTGAGACTGGCAAAGACCCCTGGAGCCACAAGACCCCTGCAGCATAGTGCTGAGACTGGCGGAGACCCCCAGAGCATCAGTGCTGGAACCGCAGGGGATTTATCATTTCATGCTAATTATTTTTACATTTTTTGGTTTTAGTGCCGAGGTCTCCTTCTGTGCTTGCGCCGCCTCTGGCAGCTAATTTCCCCAGCAGTCCACCACATAGGAAACGATACCATGCAACTGGGGCGGCAAGGTGGCTCAGTGGATAGCACTGCAGCCTTGCAGTGTTGGAGTCCTGGGTTCAAATTCCACTAAGGACAACATCTACAAGGATTTTGTATGTTCTCCCCGTGTTTGCGTGGGTTTTCTATGGGTTCTCCAGTTTCCCCCCACATTCGAAAGATAGGGAATTTAGATAGTGAGCCCCATTGGAGACAGTGCCACTAATGTCTGTAAAGCGCTGTGGAATTAATAGCGCTATATAAATCAGTAAAAATAAATAAATAAACTGCAGGGGTTCTGGCCTTTCACAAAATGTCAGCAGAGCCCCCACAGCACCGTACACCCGCAGCTGCACATTCGAACACCCCCTCATCCCAGCCTGTGGCCTGCAGCAATGCTCCACTCACCTCCTCCAGCAGTGACCCTGCTTCACTGCAGCCACCACCTCCCTGGTAAGCAATAAGCAATAAGACGCATGGATTATAAGAAGCATCACCATTAGTGTTGAGCGATACCGTCCGATACTTGAAAGTATCGGTATCGGAAAGTATCGGCCGATACCGGCAAAGTATCGGATCTAATCCGATACCGATACCCGATACCAATACAAGTCAATGGGACACCAAGTATCGGACGGTATCCTGTATGGTTCCCAGGGTCTGAAGGAGAGGAAACTCTCCTTCAGGCCCTGGGATCCATATCAATGTGTAAAAGAAAGAATTAAAATAAAAAATAGGGATATACTCACCCTCCGACGCAGCCTGGACTTTACCGCCGTAACCGGGAGCCGTTGTACCTAAGAATGCGCGCTTGAAGGGCCTTAGATAACGTCACGGCGCTCTGATTGGTCCGTAGCGGTCGCTTGACCGCTACGCGACCAATCACAAAGCAGTGACATCACCTAAGGTCTTTCAAGCGCTTGAAATACCTTAGAAGACGTCCGCAGCTTCTGATTGGTCGCGTAGCGGTCGCGTGACCGCTACGCGACCAATCACAAAGCAGTGACGTCTTCTAAGGTATTTCAAGCCCTTGAAAGACCTTAGGTGATGTCACTGCTTTGTGATTGGTCACGTAGCGGTCACGCGACCGCTACGGACCAATCAGAGCGCCGTGACGTTATCTAAGGCCCTTCAAGCACGCATTCTTAGGTACAACGGCTCCCGGTTTCGGCGGTAAAGTCCAGGCTGCGTCGGAGAGGTGAGTATATCCCTATTTTTTATTTTAATTCTTTCTTTTACACATTGATATTAATCCCAATACCGATTCCCGATACCACAAAAGTATCGGATCTTTGTATCGGAATTCCGATACCCGCAAGTATCGGCCGATACCCGATACTTGCGGTATCGGAATGCTCAACACTAATCACCATTTTATTAAAAAACGTTTTTTTTCCTATTTTTCTCCTCAAAATTTGGGGTGCATCTTATAATCCAGAGCGTTTTATAATCCACAAAATACAGTAAACTACTGATTCCTATTATAGCGACACTACAATTACAGAGCTATATACTGTATGCAGCACATATACACAGCTACACACTATACATGTACACACATTATATATACTTTATAAATATAGAAACACACTATATAAAGTATAAACACACAGAAACATTCAATTTTTATACAGTATACACAGTATGCTCACATACTTATACAGCTTATATATTTACACAATACATTGCACACATGCAATATACAAATATAGTATACATACACATACTATATACTGTATATACGTGTGTGTGTATATATATACTGTATATATATATATATATATATACACACACTCACATGCACCACAGATATACACAATTATACTGTATATATGCACACACATACTATATACACATATACAGACACACACACTGTATACTGCACATGTGCACACACAGATACACATATACATATATACTTACCAGGTTCTTCGGCTTCACTTGTACAGATCCATTCCCAGAACTGTGCTAGGAGCATCCATGATAAGGGGAGAGGAGCAGACACACAGGGCTGCAGGCATCTTCCTGGCCCAGCTCTGACCTCTGTCTTCTGTGCTGTAATCGGGCCCCTCCCCCTCAACTTCTAACCTTACAGCAGGTGGGAAGAAAGAGAGAGAGGGGGCTATAAGGGGGTTTGGGAGAGACGCTCCAGAACTCACTGCTTATTCAATGCATTACATCCTCTGGGCACTTCATAAAGGGGCTGCAGACACAGGGGGCCCCCTCTCTGAGAGAGGGCCCCAGGCACCTGCTTGGTCTGCCTGACCCAAACAATGGCCCTGCGTGGGCTACACTTGTGCAGATTTCTTTCATGGTGATCTTCAGTAAAATGGAGAGGGTGATGGTGCACGCTCAGATTTAGATCTCTGCTTAATGACTAACCTACCTATATCTCATTCTGCACATGCACCCAGAACCATTTTACTGAAGACAACCATAGGTCAATCTGCACATGCACATGCGGAATATAATGAGAGTAATCTGGGCTACCGCCTACCGGACTCCAGGGGGCCCATCACCAAATTGCCCTCATTTTAATGTTTTGGCACACATATTCTGGCAAGGAGCTTTCATGGCTCTGTGTTGCCGTCCATCCAGAATGAAAGAGCAGCTCCAGGGAGGCTCTCCATCATCTCTGCTGTGACATGCCATCATGATGTCCCCTTGTAGATGGCTGTGCTGACTTTTGTCTTGATTAAAAACAGTGGACCTACACCAGCAGATGACATGGCTCCCCAAACTATCACTGATGGTGGAAACTTCACTCTAGACCTCAAGCAGCTCAGATTGTGTGCCTCTCCACTCTTCCTCCAGAAGTGATGGTTTGGGGAGCCACGTCATCTGCTGGTGTAGGTCCACTGTGTTTTATCAAGACTAAAGTGAGCGCAGACGTCTACCAGGAAATTTTAGAGCACTTCATGTTTCCCTCTGCCGACAAGCTTTTTGGAGATGGAAATTTCATTCTCCAGCAGAACTTGGCACCTGTCCACACTGCCAAAATTACCAACACCTGGTTTAAAAACAAAAGTATCACTGTGCTTGATTGACAAACTCACCCCACCTTACCTCCATAGAGAATCTATGGGGTATTG